>NC_138195.1:72122763-73322763 GCF_964194105.1 Spermophilus citellus | reverse complement strand
CAAACAGTACATAAGTAGGAGCACTCTCTATGAAAGTATTTCAATTAATAAGTGAAAATGGAAAGTAAAAACAGACAATTACCATTTTTCAACTCTTGTTGAATCTATGGACCTAGGCATTGAGCAACTACAGCTGTGATCATTATAGAATGATGACCAGATACTGTGTCTCCTGATCACAGACCATAGTATCACCTATGGTCTTCCAAAAGGACCAAAGCTGGTTCTCATCAGGCCTCTGGATCCAGCTGCCAATTTTCAGGAAATACAAAGGCTGAAGAACCAGGAGTATGCACTGGGTAAAACGAAGGCGAGGTGGAATGACAAGCTCCCAGTTACTACAGATGAATTGTGAGGAAAGAAAGGGAAAGGGGACATGAAGATTATAAGAGATTTAGAAGACATGACAAAAAAAATTTAATGGACAAGTTATACTGTAGTGTCTAGATAAACACACTTAAGCTTCAGAGAGGTTGTTACTATGAAAGTCAAAGCACTGGTTAGTAGTGGAGTTGAGATTTTGATGGGAACACCTGTAAGGAGCTTCTAGGGTGGCAAAATTCTATTTCTTGAATTGAGTGCTTATGATATAGATGTTGGCCCTTATAATAATTCATTAAACTATGAGTTCACATTGTGTATTTTTCTGTATGTTTTACCTTATAATGAAATGATGAAAGAAAAATAACCAGTTACTGTTAAGTCTCTATTCTTTTTCTTTAAGAGTTTTCTTATGTATATGTCATGAACTTGTTTGAGTAGAGTCAAGTCTATGACCATTAGTAGTCTTTTCTCAGGAGTATCAATCATAACCCCCCCCCCCCCGACACAAACACACCTTTTAAAATATTTTTACAGGAGGAATTGAAAATAAATAACCTTGTGTTTTCTCTACTGTTGGAAGAGGAATTAACCTCCAGAGAAATATTCCTGAACAACTACCTTGTAAGGAAGCAGCAGGAGAAAGTAAGTACAGAGCCTGATCCCTGAGTGCCAGGCTTTCCTGACAGCCCTGCTCCTTGTTTAGCAAGAGCTCCCAGACCTTCTTAACCTCCAGCAGTCCTTGACCCCTGTCTAAAACTTTGCTCCAGGGCCAGGTGAAAAGTACCCATTCAAATTTGTTAATAGTTATGTGATCTAGCCTCTGGAATCATTTAGTCAAAAGAACCATGTAGGCTTCATATGAAGTGGTTTGTAAAATGAGGTTCATGGTTGAAAGCACAACTTTAAGCCATTGACTATGGGACCTAGAACATTTTAAGCTGCTTGCAAGCCATTCTTCAGGAAGCATTGTTATCCCTGGACCACTGGATGCTCTTTTTTGTTTTCAATTCTGTTTATTTATTTATTTGCTGTACTAGGAATTGAACCCAGGGCTTCATACTAGGCAAGGGCTCTACCACCATATTATATCCCCAACCATTAAATTTTTTTAAAAATTTTGAGTCACAGCCTTACTAAGTTGCCCAGGCTGGCCTTGGCACTCTTAAAATTCACTAAGCATGGAAGAGTATTGGGTTAGCTCATATTCTGAAAACCATCTAAACACAACCATAAATAGGATACAAAATGTTTATTACACAGTAAGTTTTGACAGATGTTAGTATTAACGATGCAAATTTGTGAATGTGTGACTTATTGTATCATAAATGAAATATGTACTTTTTTCTAAGAGTCTATTAAACAGCAAATGTGTGTGTGTATATATATATATATATATATATATATATATATATATATATATATATATATAACCCTGACCCTGACCCTGACCCTGACCCTAAACCCTAAACCCTAAACCCTAACCCTATATATATATATATATATATATATATATATATATATATATATCCCTCCTCAGAACAACCCTGCATGATACTAGGTTTCTTTCACAAATGAGAGACTGTCTCTGTGAGGCTGGTAACATGCCTCAGTCATCCAGTGGTAAGTTACAGAGCAGGAACTGAACTGTGGAAATAGATGAAGGCCACCCAAATGAGAATAAGCAGAGGCTATTTATTCTGAGCTTGGCATAGCAGAATGGTTGCCATCACTAGCTTTTGGCTGACAAGTCTGGAAGGCAGGCAGGGGAGCAGGAAAGACAGGATGGAAGCAGGGAAGACACAAGCACACCTGGCTGGATGTTGTTGGCACAGGCAAACCAATTAGAAGCCACCTGGTTTGGGGGAACATATTTGGCCCTCTCTAGACGATCCTGAGTTGGAAGTAGGTACCAAAGTTAAACAGCTGGAAATTACTGACCAAGTCCTGACAGTTTGGGGCAATCACTGCAAAGGTTTTGGTTTAGTTTGCCAGGTGTTTGCTGCAGTGGGTCAGAGTTCTGTTTCTACATATGGCTGGCCATTGTCCATATTTACATTCAGTCTCAGAACCCAGGTCCACGGAACTCTCAAACCTGCACACTTTCCTCATCCACACACTCTGTCACTGATGCTTATGCACTTACACAGTGCTGACTGTCCTTAGGAACAGGTGACTGGAGGTTTGTTCAAGTCTCCAAATGGTTTACTTCCTTCTATAAAAGTTTTCTGTAACAGATACTACACGGCACCTTTACTTTGTACTAGAAAATTCTTTATTCATCTTTGAATCTCCTGTATTTTTATACTGAAGTCTCTAGTTCCAATTAACTACTCCTGCTGTTATTCTAGAACCAGACTTCAGAAGCCATCCGGAAATCTAGAGAAGAACTGGATGCATTTAAGGAGCACTATGACAACTTAATGGCAGAAGACAAGGTGAGAATCATTGTCTCACCAACTGATAATGCAGTTGAGTTGTTGCTCTTGGGATTAGAGGAAAGCTGAATGACGTATAACTCTCTTGTAGATTTCTCTCCAACTATAATTACCATATATGAATGAACTTCACTTTGTGCCATTGAACACTTCTGAAAATCTGAAAAAAGAATTTTTGTAAACTTCTCTCATCTAAGATTTCTTTTATGCAAAAAACAGATCATTGAACTTCCAGGGCTTTAGTTAGTTATGAAATCAGTTTAGTAGGTCTGACCAGCAGCTTTCTAATGCAAAAGAATGGGATAGGATAGCACAAAAAAGACAGCAGAATGGAATGGAAGGAGATGGAATAGAAAAAAATAGAGAAACTTGCATGTTTTGTCAATAAATATTATTTTGGAAAACTTATGAACTATTTCTAAGACCTCTCATATGAAATAACATTTTTAATACACTGAGGTGCTTCCTATTCAAAAAAAGATCTTTGGGAAATACTTGCACTGTGAATCATCTTCAATTTTATAAAAAAAGGTTTTGTGGATTTTTAACATCAAAGTGCTACAACCTGTATTTTAAAGAATATTGTCAACAAAAAAAGTTTTCTGAATAAAGTTACATTCTTGCAATAATGTGTTTATCCTTAGGTTCTGGATCGAAGCTTTAAAAAGGAATTTTCTGAAATTCCCAGTCATCAGGTGGATCTACTCTACAAACTTTTTAAACGCCGACCAAGGTTTGTTTCTCCTTTGCTATTATGTTTCTAAAAAAGAAAGAAAGGCCTTTAAATGAAGAGGAGGATTATAAGATTTTGCCTTTTTCTCTCAGAAATTGTCAGTGTAACTTTTATGGAAAGATGTTCATCTTGATCATAATTCAGCCTTTTTTGAGATTATGCCTACATCTTAAGGGAAGGAAATCAAGTATAATATATTCCTTTTCATTATTTAAAAATAAAGATTTCTACGTAAGCAAGGTACTTACATAAGTGTCATAAGTGCATTAAGTGTCTTTCACTCATAAAAGTCGTTCCTCTTGAGTCATAGATAGCATAAAAGTTCATAAACTGTTTTTTTCCCCAAGATGTGTTCCAACAAATACCAGCCCCTGATGGTATGAGTTGGATTTGCACCTAACAGGTTTCCAGGACTACATAAACTGGGGAAAATACAAGATTAAAAAAAAAAAAAAAAGTTAAAACAGTATTCCTTACTGCAGAACCTCTCAGAGATTATTATTGGCCTTTGGATCTCCAAGTATAAGAATAAGCAGTGTTTTTTCAAACTTACATGATCAGAAATTTCTTTTCTTCAGATTATGTGATTATGCTCTGAACAAAGTTTGGGGAAAAAATGCCAGTATAAATGGTTGAAAATAGTGATTATCAAAAGAGTTCTAGGCTGGGATATGGCTCTGTGGTAGAGTCCTTGCCTAGAATACACAAGATCCTGGGTTCAATCCCCAGGACTATAAATAGCCGCCCACACTTTAACTGAGAGTAGCCTTAGAATTATATTTTGCTGATTTGTAGTCTAAAACTCATGAAGTTTGTCACAAGAGTATACTAATTTGTGTCTGAGATTTTACCTGTTTCATTCATGTCCTGGTTTCCCTATTTTTAAAAAGGTATGTAAAAATAAATAAATAAATAAAAAATAAAAAAATAAAAAGGTATGTTATCACAAGCCCAAGTACATACCCTTTCCTTGTGAAGAAAGCAGTGAGACCTGCTACCTGTCAGGAGGCAACAATGGAGAAAGCACAAGCTTTGTTAACTAATAGATTTTAAGTCCCTAAGTCACCCATCTATCAGACCTGAAGCTAGCTGTGGGCCAACAGCTTCTCCCAGGGCCAAACCTTCCTATCTAAGAGTTGGGACAGCAACACCAGTCTCACTGTGGATTACAAGGGTGCCTGCTGCAGTACAGGGAAACAAAGCTAATCTGTTTACGTGGATAAGAGGAGACACTTCCCCAGTTCACACATCTAAGCATATCTACTGCAAAAAAGGATATCAGCAGAGGATTTGCCAGACAGACCCAAGGACCACCCACACTCCCATGGGCATTGCTTTGCCTGAAAGTTTCCCCGCAAAAGTAATGCTGCCAGAACTGACAACAGTTAGTCATCTGTAGTCCAGTCTAGGGTCCCATCTGGGGACCCAGAGTATGGAAGGACAAAGTGGGTGCTTCTCTCTTTGGACTAATGTGCCCACGAAAATTGCCATGCAGTATGTCCTATGAGCCTAGGCTGACAATATTATTTTATAATGATTTTGTTGTTGTGTCTCGAGAGAATGTGAAAGGTTGACAGGCTTTTCTTGCTAATACCAGGATTCACAAACAGAAAGCGCCCTCAGAGGCAGCCAGTAGTACCCCATTTGGAGAACGACCGGGATCTGGCAAGTTGAATAAGGACACTTTTGCCCACTTAATGAAAGCCATGGATGAGTTGGATAATATTAACAACATGCCAGAAGGCTTGGACCCTTCAGTCTGGGATCATTTCTGTGCAACCAGACGAGGAAAAGTTGAAAATGAACACAAAGTATGTAATATCATTTTATTCTTAATATACTAATATCAACTATATAGTATCATTGACCAATGCATACAGAAAAGCTAACGATTTTAGATATTAACAATAAAATAACGAAGTAAAATATTAACTTTGATGCTATCAAGGGCCTCAAGCAGGTCTGTTTATAGATCTACACTATCCAAAACTGGGCCAGTAGTGATGTGCGGTTATTGTGCACTTGAAATAAATGTGGCCAGTCCTAATTGAGATGTGCTGAAGGTGGAAAATAGATTTAGTTTATGGGGGGGGCGGGGAGGAGAAATGTCTCATTAATGTTTTTCATACAGATTTAAGTTTATCTGTTTCATTTTACTTTTAAATGGCTATGGCTCACATTTCATTTCTGTTGGACAGCACTGTTACAGCTGACCCTGTTTTGCAGACTGGAGTTTATTAAGCTCACTAGACCAACTTTATATAGTTTTTCTAGAAAAGATGTAGCAAAGGGTGGAAATTTTGAGAGTATGAATCCGGGGAAAGAATCCTTTCTCTTGCTGATGCTCAAGGGGCTTCCTCCTCCTCTCCCCAGATTCCTACCTTAGTGCCACATAATCAGGCTGGCTTATTTTTGTTGAAGTATCTATGATCTGACAATTTTATCTAAGGGAACAAATGTCAAAAAGATATAAGAAAATTCTAGTTGCTTGCATACTTGATTTTCAGCAAGAAGCCAATTCTATACACTTCAAAATTTTCATGGAATGTGCCCCGCCAAGTTTTACACAGCTTTCATTACATAATGGCAAGAATTTAAATTCTTTTTAATCTTAGAAAGATGGGCTTGTTAAGATTTGGTGATTTTTTAAAACAAAATTAAAGATGTATGTTTTCTGAAGTCAAAGTTTGCTGTTGGGTTTCTTCAGGTGAAGCAGAAGGCAGCTGGCTTAGTTGAAATGATGGCTTTCCTCCGGAAGAGAGTTGAGGATGATGAACATGTGCAGCGCGAGATTGAAAAAGTGTTCCATGAACTCCTCCTGTAATTTGAACCTCTCATTCAGGTTTACCTATTCAGTCTTGAGCTGTCTCAGGTGGCAGTGCCCGTGGGGAAAATGCCTACTGGCTGTTCAAATCTGTGCAAACCCATCCATCTGAATCCCTTTCAATCCTAGCATTGGGTTTAAAATTTCTATACTAAAGAACACATTTTGTAAATTTACTCTAATTACTTATACATGAGAATGCATTTTAGCACATCATACATATATGAGTATAACTTCTTATTTGTCTGGTTATACATGATATAGAGTTACACAAGTCACGTAAATCATTTATGCACATAGGGTAATAATGTCAGATTCTTTCTACTATCATTCCAACCCCACGCCCCCTCCCCTCCCTTCACTCCTGAATACCACTATTCTCCCCCACCACCCCCTTGTTGTGAATTAGTATCAGCCTTTGGTTCTTTGGGATCGGCTTATTTTACTTGGCAGAATATTCTCCAGTTGCATCCATTTATTGGCAAATGCCATAATTTCATTCTTCTTTAAGGCTAAGGAATATTCCATTGTGTATATATACCAGTTTCTTCATCTGTTGAAAGGTACCTAGCTTGATTCCATAAGTTTAGCTGCTACAAACACTGATGTGGCTGTGTCGCTGTAGTAGGCTGCTGATTTTAAGTCTTTTGGGTATAAACCTAGAAGTGGGGTAACTGGGTCAAATGGTGGTTCCATTCCAAGTTTTCTGATATGGCCATACTGCTTTCCATAGTAGCTGCACCCATTTGCAGTCCCACCAGCAATATTTGAGTGTACCTCGCCAACATTTATTGTTGCTTGTATTCTTAATGATTGCCATTCTTACTGGATGAGATGTAATCTCAGTGTAGTTTTGCTTTTCTCTAATTGCTAGGATGTTAGAATATTTTTTCCATATATTTGTTGATTGTATTTCTTCTTCTTTGAAGCATCTGTTCAGTTCCTTAGCCCATTTATTGATAGGGTTATTTGGGTTTTTTTTTTTTTGGTGTTAAATTTTTTTGAGTTCTTTGTGTATCCTGGAGATTAATGCTCTGAGTTGAATGTGATAAATTTTTCCCATTCTGTAGGCTCTCTCTTCACATTGTTTCCTTTGCTGTGAAGAAGCTTTTTAAAGTTTGAGTCCATCCCATTTATTGATTTTTGATCTTATTTCTTTTACTCTTTGAGTCTTGCCAAGGTATTCAGTTCCTAAGCCGATATGGTAGAGATCTGTGCCTACTCTTCCTTCCAATAGGCGCAGGGTCTCTGCTCTATTGCCTAAGTGAAAAGAGCACATTTTGTCACATAAGACTTGTTTCAGTATAAAACATGCCACATGTTGTTCCATTGCTTTTAATATAAAGAAGCAAATTTTAGAAAAATTTTGGCATTTCTTAAATCTGCCCTTTCCACATAAAATACAACCTGTCTCTACCAGTTGAGTGTGTGGGGGATTAAGACATATAAACTATGTGGAACATTAAGCACATGTCCAAGCAGTGACCACACAGACACCTCCCAGCTCCATGTTTTTCAGGGACAGTGTTGTTTTTTACTGAGTGATTTGCATACTCTTTAAGACCTTGCTTCAAAAGGTCACACTGAGGGCTGGGGTTGTGGCTCAGAGGTAGAGCGCTCGCCTAGCACGCGCGAGACACTGGGTTACGGGGTTGGATCCTCAGCACCACATAAAGTAAAACAATGTGTCCATCTGTAACTTAAGAAAAAAAAAAAAGGCCATACTGATGACTTCATGGATAAATTTCATCTTTGATATTCCCAAATTCATCATCATTCACCATTTTTAGATCTAGACTTCTAGACTACCGGGAGAAATATGAATTTTGCACAATTAGATTTGATAAGTAGAACATGGATTAAATATTGTTAGTACAGTATCAGAAATCAATAAAGTCAACTTTAATGGACTCTAAACACTTGGCAGCATCGCTATATTTTCATTTTTATTATTTATTTATTGCACTAGGAATGAACCCCAAGGCTCTTTATCATTAAGTTCCATCCCTAGTCCTTTTTATTTTTTATTCTGAGACAGGATCTTGCTAAGTTGCTGAGGTTGGCCTCAAACTTGCAATCTTCCTGCTTCAGGCTCCCCCATCACTGGGATTACAGATATGCACCACTATGCCTGGCTTTAACTTTATTTTTATTACAATCAAAATCCTACCATCTTTTCTTAATCCTAAAGTAAAAATTTGTGGATGTATTTCTGTCCGTAGTATTCTCTGAACAATTATATTGCAAATCAGTAGGATGGAGTATCACTGGGGTGTCCAGGAAAGCTAATCACTTGGGAAAATATTCTTCACACTAATCTCCAGGATGTTCTCTTTTAGCTGATCTGAATTTTATACTAAATTTGATATGTAAATGTACTATACCTACTTATTTAAAGCCTATTTCCATTTAGATTACAGGACGAGAAAGTGAAATTCCAGTTGAATTTGACCATCCAAATTCTTCTTAAGCAAGGACAAGTAGAACTAGAGAATTTCCAACTAATCCTGGAGTATTCTGATGCAATTCTCATGAATAAGACTATAATTGAAGACTTGAATTCTGTAATTCGGGTAGTTATACTTTACATTATTCCCTCATTTCCACGACAAATAAATTTTTTATCTTTATTTTTATGTGGTGTTGAGGATCAAAATGAGCGTGCTACCGCTTGAGCCACATCCCCAGCCCCATGACAAATAAATTTTAATCCTGATAATCCATGATAAATCATAACAGTTGCTGCACATTAGAATAACCTGTGCATAGATCCCATCTTCAGGTATGAGTATTTTTTAAAACTTCCACAGATAATTCGTTAAGACATGGAGTTAAATGTTCATTCTAACATGGCATAGTTTTATTCACTGTTAATGTAATTTTCATTAGATATTAATAATGTCTCTGATTACATTTCTAATTTTGGATAATTGAGTTTTTGGTTTTTCCTATTCAAGCTAAAGTTTTGCCAATTCTGTTAATTATTTTTCCCCAAGAACCAACTTTCTGTTCTAATCTTCTATGTCCTTGGATTAGTTTGTTCTTTTTCTAATGCCATAAGTTATAAAGTTAGATTGCTGATGCAAGGTCTGTCTTCACCAATTGGTAAAGGTCAAATAATATGAAACAGGAAAGTGAAGATAGTGTCTATAACTGCATCCTACAAAAAAGATGACTGATGGAAAGCACACGGGAGAAGTAGCTCTAAAGCAGCGTGTCTCAGGCCTGGCACTCCAAACATCTGAGGCCAGAAGGTTATTTGTTGCAGAAGACTGCTCTGCACTCTGCAGGATGATTAGCAGCATGCACAGCCTTTACCTACTGGGTACCTATAGTAACCCCTCCAAGTTGTGTCAACCAGAAATGTCTCTAGGCATAGCATAAGCACATTGTCCCCTGATGAAGGGATGTTTCGCCCAGTTGAGAAACAGTGTTCTGAAAAAATGTTTTAACTTTACATTTTGGAGCTATTGATGATAAATATCAGAGGTATGACCATGGGAGGTAGCCAGCTGAAGTGCAAGGGAGTAAAGGTCATGGAAAGTAAGGAAATGAGAGGCCGAGACTACAATCAGAAGATGAAAGTAATAGAAAAGAGAAAAATGTAAAATCTTAAATTAATACAAGAATGTTAATTGTCTTAGAAACACCATTGTTTTATTATTAGCAGTCTTGGAGAATAATTTCTTTAAAATTTTCCTGAATTTGCCAGGTGTGGTGGCGCACATATATAATCCCAAGAACTTGGGAGGCTTGAAGCAGGAAGATGACAAATCCAAAGCCAGTTTCAGCAACTCAGTGAGGCCCTAATCAACTTAGCAAGTTTGAGATAGGGCTCAGCGGTTACGCACCCCTGGGTTCAATCCCTGGTACCAAAATTTTTTTTTCCTGAAATTTCATATAGGTAATTCAAAGGAAGGGGGGGGGGGGACTGCTATTCCAAGACATCAGATGGGAGGGCATGTCTAAAATAAATCAACTTTGTTATTAAATGTTTCTGTCCCTTCTATTTAGTCACTGTCCTAGTGATCAGATCTTGACTAAGTAATTTTTTTTTAAAAGATGGAATTAGGGCTGGGGTAGTGGCTCAGTGGTAGAGCACTTGCCCTAGGTTCAATCTTCAGCACCACATTAAGAGAATTATCTCTGTGATTCAAGTATTTTCTGAGAATAACATTCAACTTCAAATCTTCCATAATTTCGCATGCAGAATCATGTTATATGAATATCAAATACTTTTTTTTAAGACTCAAGGTCAAAAGAAAGTTGCTAGCATGATGGAAAGTAAAGAGGTACACAAAGGAATATATCAAATTGAGTGGGAACATAAGAAAATGGAGATGGAAATGGAAGACCTAAATCAGAAGGCCTGGGATATTCAGACGCTGTTTTTTTCAAGACAGCGTCAAAAGGCAAGTTCTCCCTGCCCTCTACACAGTTTTAATTTTATCCATTAATACATTTGTTCATTTAACTGGCATTTAATAAGAAGCCTCCAAGATGTCAAGTATATTCTGAGCCAGAAGTCTTTCCTAGGTGAATATGTGAATGAGTTATTTTTCTTCCAGTAGTTATGTCTGTTGCCTACACATCTTCATGACCCATTCAGTAGCACAGTTCTCTTATAGTTCACTAAAGATTTCCTATTTGTTAAATCCAGGGCTTCTTTTCCCAGTCTCTATCAGCCTTCAATTCTTTGTAGCATTTGACCACCTTAATTACTCATTCCTTTGTCTTGTATGACCCCCATTTTCTCCTCCTTTTCCTCTAATGTCATTCTTTGTCTTGTATGACCCCCATTCTTTACTAGGGCATAGTAAAACATTCCTGAATTTGAAGAGCTGGGGCAAGAGGACCCCCAACCCCAAGTTGGAGGCCAGCACGACAAACTCAGCAAGATCCTATCTCAAAAATAAAAAGGACTTGGAGATGTAACTCAGTGGCATAGCACCCCTGGGTTCCTGGGCTCAATCCTCAGTGCCACAAAGAAAGAGAAAGAAAAAAAAAAATCAGCCTTAGCACTATTTTCCCCCATGTCCTCTCCTTTGAGGATCCACCTCTATATTTCTAACAGTGATCACATTTAAAGTTGAATCTAAGCTCTCTGGATTCCAATCTAACCCTCCATCCGTGACTTCCCTCAAATTCTGTTTTATTCCCTACTGATAGCTCCTCTACTTTCGTTGGTATACCACTATCAGATTTTTTCCCCATAGTTCTGGGTATTAATCTCATTTCCTACTATTAGTACTCTCAAACCAAATGGAGTACCAATTTTTTTTAGGCTTCTACCTCTGTCTTTGCTCATACCAATTCTTCTATCTGGAAAGACATTCTTTTTTTTAATTTTAACATCCCAAACCTACCACTTTTCCCATGTTTTGTTTAAACATCACCTCCTTGTAAACCCTCTCTTAATTTCCCAAGTGTGGAAAAATGCTGTGAATTTGCATAAATCTCTACTCTTGTTTTTGAAGAGTAGGTCATGCTACATATCTTTTTTTAAATTTCCCTCAGTATCTTTAACTGGAACACTGTTAATGTGGGTAACTTGTTTGATGAGCTGAAAGAAAATAGACTCAATCAACTCAATATTTGCTATGCAAAACAATAATTTTCAGAACTAAAAAAAAAAAAAATCTTTATAAGGTCTGAAATAGTGGTACACTCCTATAATCCCGATAACTGGGGAGGCTGAGGCAAGAAGATCTAGCCTCAGCAACGTAGCAAAGACACTGTCCCAAAATAAAATAAAAGGACCTGGGAGTGTGGCTCATTGGTAGAGGGCCTCTGGGTTCTCTCTCTAGTATCATAAGGAAAACAATATCGTAAGGAAAACAAAAAATCTTTATGTATTTATCCATTCAAAGAAAGAGAAAAAATATCCTTATTTGTGGTTTTTTTTTTCCCCTCTTGAAGTACCTAAATGAATCAAACTACGAGACTATGATTGCTATTCAGATTGGAATAATGGAGCAAACCATTGAAGTTATAGATAAGGTAAGTCTCAATGATACTGATCACTGTAATCCCAAGAGTTGTGGATTCTTTGAGCAAAGGAATCAGTGTTTCAATTATGAACTCCGACAGAACCTAACAAAACCTTGCTTATTTCCCAGTTTTCAAAGTAATTACAGGTCTCTGAATAATAGTGTCTTGGCAACCATAACCAGTAGCATAGACTAAAGCATATATTTTTATATGTAGATGGACAATTAAACAAATACCTTAATTTATTTATCTTTATGTGGTGCTAAGGATTGAACCCAGGGCCTCAAGCACGCCACCACTGAGCCACAACCCCAGCCCTGAAGCACATTTTTAAAGATTAAAATTAACCTCTGGGGACATATCTGAGCAGTTAGGTTGTTATAATTTTACAATAAGTGTTGGCAATTTTCCTTGGCATTGTAAAAGCTTTGTCTTAACTGAAAAACAAATGCTTAATTTTGATTATGTAGTACGTGTAATATGAAAACAAAGTAATCTCAAATATCTCATTTTTAAGAACATACAAAAAGTTTTGTAAATTGTAGTATTTAACATATCATTCTATCTTTAAACAAATAATTTGAGTGACTACTAGGGACGGACAGTACACCGGGCACTGGGGATATGGTGTAAGATGTTATCTTAGTGATGATAACTTTTTTTATATATAAATTACATTTTTTTTTTCAAAATTATTTTGTGGGGCTTCATGGGAATAAAACTTTCAGACCCACAAAAAGAATGTCGAAAACTGCAAAAAACTACTCAAAAAATTGGAAAAATTCAGTAATCAAAAAGATGTAGCAAATTACACTCTAAGCTGCAATCTACGAGAAGAGTTGGTAGCTGTGTCAGAGAGAAAAGAAATCTGCAATGCAATAGGTAAGCTTTTTCCCTTTAATCATATATAGATTTTCTTTAAAGTCTATACTCCTGAAAACTTAAGAATAGTTGTAAAGCTACCAGTGTTTCTTCCATACAACTGACTTGAGTGCTGTTCCTATACCCTAAAGCATTAATAATAATCCAACTTATTCCTTCCTTCTTCACTTTTGGGATAGGGACGCAACTGACTTGTGAAAAGATTGTCAAAGAACGATATAAAAACATGGTGCAACAACAGAAGCTGACAAATATTTCAAAACAACAGGCTGAACAGATTTCAATACTACAAGCAGAAGTTGAAAGATTAAGGATGAAAACATTTCCTGCTCTTGTTCAAATGTAAAAAGGCTAGCAAGAAAAACAAAGTCAAACTAATTATTGCAAAAACCAATTCATTTGGGTAAAATGATTTCTTTTTCTTTCATATTGGGAAACTTAAATTAGTCACCTCTTAGTTGCAGGTTTTCAATAGCAAATTGTTTGATTTTAGCCTTAATTAGCATATAAATCTTTGTCTTGCATGATAAATGTGTAAAATACTGGAAATTGTTTTTATTCAAGAACAAGATTTTTTAAACCATAAAGTATTCGAGACTTATTTTAATTTTATTTAAAATTACTAAAAATTTGGAATTTTTCCCCCATTCTATTAATAAAGATAAACCTGTTGACTTTTTCCAAGCCTTAACTCATTTGTAAATTATGACATATTTTGAGAATATAATTTTCAAACAGAGCTCTAATTTGTGCTCTATCCAATAAGCATTTAGTAAAGGAAAATATGCTTTCTCATTTCCATTAAATAATTTATCATTTTACTCATGTAGATGATAATTACATAATGAAAACACTAACTGGCAGAAAACTTCTTCACCCTTCCACAGCCAGTAAACTGCTGCATTACAAGGTGATACCACTGGGATCACTGACCACACTCTCCAAGTGATATCACTGCTTCATTGCTCTGCAATTTATAAACTAAAGGTTAAGTTTAATCCACACTACCACTTCCAGTATACACTGGTGCTGGTGAAGCCAGAGAGCTATTATAAAACCTTCCATTTAGGCTGGGTGTATTGGTTATCACCTGTAATCCTAGCAACTTGAGAGGCTGAGGCAACTTAGCAAGACCCCATCTCAAAATTAAAAAAAATTAGAAGGTCTGAGGATGTAGTTCAGTGGTAGAATGTCCCTGGGTTCAATCCCCAGCACTGAAATAACAAGGAAAAAAAATCCATTTAGAAAACAACTAAGGTTCAATTGATCACCCACATAGTGATTAGCGCTGGATAGTGATGGTGAAATAAATGATTGAACCATCATCATTTTGGTGACTCTTTAAATTTGGCACAAAGCAAGGGTTTAGCCCTCTTTTTTAATTTATAAAAATGTGGTATTCAGTGGTTTTCAATAAATGGAGGTAAAATTCACCAAAACGATAAAAAGTAAGACTACCCAAGAGCATCCTCAGACCTCAAACTATATTCCATAAGCCCCATTCATCCACCATAATCTACCTCCTACTTCTCAAGTGCCCATTGTGCTTGCTGTTGGGGTCCTCAGCTAGGGCTAGGTGCCAATGCCTTAAATTCCATTATCATTTCCTCAGCTCTCCCAGAACCAGAGTCCCGCTCATGCTATAATTCCCACCAACAGACACATAATGGTGACTCCAGAGAATGGAAGCTACAGCCTCCAAGAGCTAATCAACACTACTACCACCAGGAACATGATTCCTCTGCCACATTTAGGCTGAATGAGAAGCAGTGATAGAAGCTGGCTAGTAGCCACTAGAATAGTACAGCTCCCCAGGAGTGTCCAACTAGAAATCCCAGGAGAGGCTCATGTGAGGCTGGGGCCAGTCCTCTAGGATTCACAAATGCCAATGGCAATGTCAGTGTCAGAAGCAGGAATCTGTGTGTAGTGGTGATGGGGCATGGTATTGAAATGGATGCAAGAGTAGGGCCCTAGTTCCCCTGCTGTGCCAAACATTAAAAGATTTGTAGATCAAGAGGGAAGGACCTAGGTTCAAAGTGAGGAACATCTGGGGGAGGGCTACTGTTTACCAACTAGCAGCCAAATGCTTTTTTTCAAGTAAATAAAGCTGTTAGCCCCTAAAGGCAGAAATTCAAAAAACCTTTCAGAATAACTGGCAATTGGAACCAAGAAACTACTAATTCACAAAGATCTATCTCTATCCTTCAGTAAGCACACACCACCCTTCAAGGATGTCAGCTCTGCAGCTTCCAAGTTTATATATAATAGCTCCAGCCACAAACAGGTGAGGTTTCTTTCCCTGAGCTCAATTTTAAATTCTGTGACTGGGCCAGCTTGGGTCATATCTCCACATACAGCCAGGATGAAAAGGTACAGTTGTGAAACTTGGCAGCACAAATCCATCCCCGTGAAGATGGGTTTCTGACTAAGGCACTAATGAACTGAATGGACACTCTCAGTTCATTTCACAGATGAAACTAGAAGGTAGATGAATATGAAGGACCTCCTTTGCCAGGATACCTTGATATAGGAAATGATACATAGTTTCCTAAGAAACAGTCATTTCACTAAAGGAGGAATATGAGAAATTTCAAGAGACAAAACAATATAATTTTGGACATATGTTTAATAACCCTATTAGAGCAGCAGATGAAAAGATGTGGAAAATGAATGGAAACAAAGATTCCTAAAACTGAGAAGAGGGACTTTTTAACTACCAATATGTAGAGTGAATTAGATAATTTTCCTATGTTCACATATGACCACACAACCAATATAACTCCACACCATGTTCAACCACAAGAATGGCATCTAATTAAAATGTTATACTCCATGTATGTATAATGTCAAAATAGTACACTCTACTGTCATGTATATCTAAAAAGAACAAATTAAAAAACAAAAACAATCCAACATTACCACCAGGAGCATGATTCCCCTGACACATTTAGCCACCATTACCACCACTCCCTGCCTGCCTGCCTGCCACCCGCCCCGCCCCCACTCAGACCCTCCTCCCACCACTCCACCCTACAAAGCAGAAGTGATTGATGGAGGCAGGCTGGTCAGCAGTACAATAATACAACTCCTCTGGGGTTCCCATCTAGAATGAACTATTTTTAAACATTGAAAATAAAACTTTTTGCTACTAAAAGCAAAATGATTTACTAAAACTAGTTGCCAAAACTATCCAAATTCCTTTTTAAATATGATTTTTTTTGAATGTCAAGTTTTCTTTACCAAATCTACCCTAAACATTGAATTTTCGAACTTAAAATTTATACATTTGGGCTGGGGTTGTGGCTCAGCAGTAGAGTGCTTGCCTCGCACGTGCAGGATCCTGGGTTCCATCCTCAGCACCACATAAAAATAAATAAGTGAAATAAAGTTATTGTGTCCAACTACAACTAAAAAATAAATACTAAAAAAAAAATTTATACATTTCACAGGGCTGGGTTTGTGGCTCAGTGGTAGAGTGCATGCCTTGCACGTGTGAGGCACTGGGTTCGATCCTCAGCACCACATAAAAATAAGTAAAGGTATTGTGACCATCTACAACTAAAAAAAAATATATAGATTGTCCTAAACTGATAGTCATCAAGATACCTTCCTCTAAGCCCTAATGTGCATATCTCCCCTTTAAAATGTGCAAGTATCATTTTCAAAGATATTTCTCAAGAAAAAATTATGAATTAAACACCTGCAAATTCTTCTTCACTTCTATTAAAATGCAGCAGTGTATCATCCAACCCATAGAGGTCTATCAATTGAGTAAGGGTTATTTTCTTCTCTTCCGACATGAGTGACTGCAGCTCATAAAGCAACAACTGGCTACAGTTTCTCCACTTTGATATTAATATCTCTAACTGAGACAGGTTATTCTGAAACAGAAAACAAAACAAATCAATGAATGTTAAGTCAATAATCAGACGATCATGCTATTTTAACTTACTTAATCAAAGCTGTTAAATGTAATGTACATCTAAGTTAAAGGCAATCATCATCCTGGGGATGAATAAGACATTTACCTAGCAAATGGTAGAATGGTTGTAAGCACAATGGTTATAGTGTCACTCCCTTGAGTTCTACAGCTATTCAGGATCTGGGCCAACCTTACCCTCTGGGAAAAACCAGATCATTAAACTATATAGAGAAACAATAACACACTTAAAAATAGTCCACTTTTTATAGTAGTTATACTTTTAAACTATGTCCTTATGATGCTGTACCTTCCACCCAATTTTGCTGAGAGCCCAAAAGTTCAAAAAACGACAATGTATAAAGTTTTTTCAATTTGATATTTCATAAATAAGCCATGTTTAGGAAACTCCTAAAACTTCAAAAAGAGAAAATGATATGTTATTCCATCATTTATTCCACATTGTTGAGGAAATATGAATTATTATATATTCAGAAATTATCCAAGTAATAGAGGCTTCTTCCTTCTAAGAACCAGGGTTCTATACAATTCAACCTATCTGAGTTAAAACCTAAAATCTAATATATATTTTTTGTTGTTTTCAGACAAACTGCCTAAGACATTTTAATTCCTTGGAAGAAACACAGTAACATTACTAAAAATATTTTTTATTATACTGTGACCACTTTTGATTTTATTCATTGTCAGTAGTCACTTCTGTTCCCTTTATACTTTCATCTAACATTTGATACATCTAATATTGCTGTGGGTTGTAAACTAGAGAAAATCTCCTACTGCGTTATCAAATGAAAACTGGGACATTTTCTTTAAAAGTTTCATTGGTATTTACAGGTCTCTCTTACTCAACCCTAAACTGATGACATTTTTCTGTTATTTATTACACTAAAATAAATTTGCTTCCTATTTTTTAAATTACTTTTACACAATTTATGCAAAAACTTATGATTATGCAATGGTTCTTAAATTCTCACCTTTGATCTATACATTTTGACTAGTTTAAGCCTCCGAAGCAGCTCTTCTTTGTCACGAACCTGCTTCACCAATAGTGCTTTTTCTTCATTTAATCCTTGTTTAGG
Organism: Spermophilus citellus; assembly: GCF_964194105.1. Lineage (NCBI taxonomy): Eukaryota > Metazoa > Chordata > Mammalia > Rodentia > Sciuridae > Spermophilus > Spermophilus citellus. The sequence continues at coordinate 73,304,558 of NC_138195.1, read as the reverse complement.
TTTCTCAATCACAGAATCAACGGTCTCAGATTTACATGCACTGACATTCTTGACTGTATTTTTCAATTGTGCATTTTCTTCAGATTCACTGCCTTTGTGTTTAGAACTTTGAGATTCCAAGCTGTTTTCTACTGTTGAAGATGCTGGTTTCTCTGAAAAATTCTGATCATTTTCTTTCTTCTCTACTTTAAGACGCTTTATCACACTGCATGAATTAGATGAAATTCTTGTCTTCTTTACTTTGTCTTTAAGTGTTGCACTTGTAGGCTGAAAAGGGAACAAGACATTAAAAATAAAAACATTCATCAAGAGAAACACATCCAAAGAAAATAAGGCAACTAGAAGTAACAATCTTACATTTCTATGGTAGGTACCACTAGCTGGTTTTTCTGTCTCCATGCATCAAAGCAAGCATGACAAAATGTCTAATTTTCAGACACTCCATTAGTTTCATTTTCTTTTACCTTAGCAAGATCAACACCTTTCTAAAACAGTGTTGAGACATTTATCCCAGTATTAGCTGGAGTTGCAGCTCAGTGGTAGAGTGCGTGCCCAGCATGTGCAAAGCCCTGCGTTCAAACTCCAATACTACAAAAAAAATATTTTAAAAACCTAGCATGGGCCTGACACTATTCCTGACGTTTTGGAATTACTGAGGAAAAGACCTACTGCACCAAAGACTTTCATAAAGGTAATATTGTACAGATTCAAACTTCCTTGATTTGGATCCTAATAACCTGACCTTAAACTAAGTGAAATGGATTCAGAATGAAAATCTGTTAACCATCATGTTAATTACCACTCTTCAGTAGACTTAAAACAATTACTGCCACAACACCAGAACCAATCCATTGAAAGAACCAAGACCGTCATACTTCTTTTTGTGAACTATCCGCATCAGGAGATGGTGGATCCACAGAGTCTTGTGGAGTCCTAGTTTTATCTGGTGAACTTTGCATTGTGGAAATGAGATCTTTACTCTCTTCTAAAAAAGAAAAATTATAAAATGAGAATCAGATTAACCATATCGTTACAGTTCTCATCTTTTATCACAGCCTTTTTTCATAGTGTACAAACACCCATAAATAAACTAGCAACTTCTAACTACATAGAGTTGTAATTCAATCTTGCTCCTTTTGCAGTTTCCCACACAGAAACTGTTTTGGGGCTTTTTTTTGCATATATTTCAGAGACCTTGTTTTCCTCTCTCAAAATATCAACATTACGGAGAAGAAAACGGGAGAGTTAACAACTATCCAGTCAGGAATTCCTTAATTTCATTAAGATCGCTTCATAATTGAATGAGATACAGCCAAAAATCATGACTTGAAAAACATCGGCAGGCCCATCAAGCATCCTGAACCCCGCCAGTTGCATGATGAGAACCAGTTAACCCTCTAGGCCAGGGGCCTAAGAAATACAGGCCCAACAAACGGAGGTCTGTCCGCGCCACTTTTAAGCACCAAAAAACTCTGAAAAGGAGACGACGTCGTCTCCTCCAACAAAGGAATCAACTTTAGCAGGGTGAAACAGAGGGGGGGTCCTCCCCGCCTTCCCCCGCCTGCAGAAAGCCCACTACCCCTCCAGACACGAGCCCCCGTCGAAGGAAAGGCGGTACCCCACGACTCCACAGCACACTCCCGAAGCCCAGCTCCCTGGGGCCCCCCAGCCCCGGAGCCCGCCACCTCATCAGCCATCCCCCGCCCCCGCATGCGCGCGCAGCAGCGCCGGCAACCAACCCTGCCCCGGGGCGTGGCCGCGCGAGAAACGGAGGGACCAAGTATTCGCGTGCGAGGGCGCGAACCTCCACCAGGGGGCGAGATGCGGCCACACGGGAGGCGCCAAGATGTGTGATAGGCAGGGTTGACGGGCGCGCGCGGCTATGCCCCGCCCAGCGCTACAGGGCGGTGACCGCCGTGCGGGCACGAGCTTCGCGTGGCATCTGGGGCGGGGCGGGGCGGGGCGTCTGGCCTACCCTGAGCAGGGCGCGCTCCCTCTCGCGGCTCCGCTGGCCTTTTTTCCCCGTCAACCGCCTTCCCTACCTGCATCCTTGTTTGTGTCCCCAGCACCGTCCTCCCGGTGGATTTCGGGCTTGTCTGCGCGCTCACCACAGCACTTGCTTTCCTCAGACATGGCGGGACCCGAATTGTACAGCTCACAAACGCTCCAAAGGGCAGAGACCGCCAAAGAGCAGCGATGGGTTCCAACCTGTGGAGAATCAAACGTACAAGAAACCCCCCGAGTCCCCACACGTTCTGCTGAGATAGTTCCTAGCTTTATTTTGCTGCCCAAAACTCAGCAGTCGCCTCACTGCGCTTTCCACTGCCTCCACCTCAAAACTCAGACCCCTTAGAACGTGGCTTCCTACCAGTTAGCCAAATGCGAGCTAAAATGAAGACAACGGAACTTGCCGTGGCGCAGTACCGGAAGGAGAATGAGCGCTGAGGACGATTGGGTGGGTCCAGAAGGAGGACGCTAGGGGTGCGCACGGCCCTTGCTGAGCCCTGGTTGGCTGCGCTCTTGGCTGGAAAACGCAGTTTCCGGTGTTGCGACGTGCTGTTGCCACGCAACTGCAAAGAGAGCGAACTTGGGTGGAGAGCTGGGCGGAGGGAAAGGCCGCTATGTAGCTTCTGAGTCGTGGGGAAGTTGGGAATTTGAAGGAGCCAGTGTTTTCAGTCTTAACGAGTGGCCATTTTGAGTCTTTATATTCTACTAAGGTCTGATAATAATGGCTTAGAAGCAGCCAGAAGGAAGTAACTGGAGTCCTGAGTGGTCAGGTGTAAATACAGGACCCGAAGAAAACAATGCACTGATTTGGAGCGTAAATGTCGGCATTGGACTGTGTAGGTCCAAGCCGCGGCTCCTCATTTTGTCTCCTTTGTTATGTAGTAACCGTTATTTCCCCCTGGGCAAAGGGAATTCATGAGAGGCCACTAACAGTCAAGTTTATTCACCGGTCCCTGATTTAAAGAAATGGATCACGCAAACTTTCACTCTTTCTCTTCTCTTTCCCCCGCCAAAAAAAAAAAAAAAAAAAAACCCACGGCCGGGGCGGGGGCGGAGGGCGCTAAAAAAGAAAAAAAAAGGTGCTGTGATTGATTCTAAATCTCGGATTTGGCTAACTAGTGTGAAGCCACGTTCCCCACAAATCTCAATATGTACATTTTTTTCCTTATTCCCTGGCATGCTTTCATCTCATTGAATAAAGCAGAATGATTTGTCCTGATAATAGAAGCACAATGCAGACTCCGCGTATTCTTTACACCTAGGGGCATAAGGGTGAGTTGTTTTTATGAGTCCTTAAAATCAGCTGCTCCCAAATCCTTCTATAGTTACAACCTAGAGCTGTGTTTTTGCTGGCTACATAAAGAAAAACAACATCTTGCCTTGCAAATGTTCTGACTTGTTTTTTATATGAATTGGTATATTAAAACAAGATTGTTTGGCCCGAGTTTCAAAGCTTCAGAATGAGTACTCAGAAAAATCTGAATTCAGAAATGTGCATTTGTTGACGCCCATCTCTGACTTGTACATGTTGTTAGGAAAAAAAAATGAACTCCCCTTTACTGAATTTGTATTACTCTTGTTACATACAAAATTGGAAATCCATTTTCCACTCTCAACTTAGTGTAAAATAAATGGATTTTAGCCCCTGTAGTTTTCATGTACCTTTAGATAAAGCCTAACCAACGTCTCTGTGACTTTAGTGACCGGAAATCTATTTGACTGTGAAGAGTTTGGTATATCTGATACAGGATGTTGTATGTTTCAAATGGAACTTTTCAAGTAGGAAAGAACACTGCCCAATTGAGCGAGAAAGCAAAGACTCCATACCCTGCCATAGAGAACAATTTAAGCACTAGAATTAAAAGATTATTAATTGTGATTAATAGCAACCTAAGTCAGACTTTCTGCATGTTTTAAAATTTCTTCAATACCCTAGGCTACTGTTGGCCCTTTTGTTATTCACCAGGGAGTGGTAAAATGCTTCTTCCATTCTTGTCTATGATTACTGTTGGTGCGATGATGACATAGACCTAAAAATCTTTATGAGTTTATTTTATTATTCTTTTTTAATGACAAGAAAACAATAGTGAATAGTCTTCTCTGTCTCTCCTCCCCCTCAAGCATACACACAAACACACACAAGTGTACTTTTTGTCCACAATTTAAGTTTTCATTTCAGTAGAATTCTTTTTTTTTTAATTTCTCAGGTTTAGCATTAGTTTTTAAATCTTAATAATCTCAGGATGATATAAATCTATTCCACAGACTTCTTATATTGACAAAAAAAAGGTGTCTTGTAGACATAACTAGGATCTGTAGGAATTTTTTAAGACTATCAATTTTTAAGACTATTTTATTTTTTAAAATCCATTTGAGTGAGGAATTGTGCAAAATTCATATGATTAAGTTGATTTATAATGTCTGTGAGGACGAATTAAAGAAACTGAACTCAGATTAGTTACAGAAGAAAATCTGCTAAATTTCCTTAACTGACTTTTTTTTAAATTTTTTTTTTTAGTTGTAGATGGATACAATACCTATACTTATTTATTTTTATGTGGTGCTGAGGATAGAACCCCGTGCCTCACACTTAACTAGGCAAGTGCTGTACCACAGAGCCACAACCCAGTCCCCCTTAACTGACTTTTAATATTTGTTATGACATTTTTTTTCTTGAAAATCATCTTCAAAAAGTCTTCTGTAGTTTTCTCTTCCTGTGAATTCCAAATGTACTTACAGACCTATGCATGGAACAGAGGTGTTTTAGTGGTCTGTCATTTCATAGATGTCTCTTTGAGAATAATTAACAAATAATTTCTTCCTCTGTTACCTAAAAATCTCTTCTGGGATTCCAAAAGTGTAATTGCCTCACTTGTAGAGACTATTGAAGACTTAGTTACCAAATGGTGATCTTTGTGAGCTAACTGATTAATTTTTTTGCCAGGTTAAGCGAGAAAGGAGTCTTGCTTAACTTGGGATTGAAGCAATCCCAAAATGAAGGAGCTCTAGATTTAGTTCTTAGGCAAGCCTCAGATATTGCCTTACTGAATAGAGTGGTTACTTAGAACACGGACATGGGGGGAGGCTCAATATTGTTAGTGTGATAAAAATCTTTCCATGATCAGGCATTTAGAACATTTATCTAATAACTAATATTCAGGATAACATAAAGAACAAAAACCTAAAGAGCTCGCCTCACTTAAGTTCCTATTCTTTTTATTCTACCAGATCTGGCTTTTTGTCAAGTCCATTAGAGACTAGAGAAGCAAAAGTGTCTATGATTCACTGCTGTTACTGGGTGTGTTCACTTGGAGAAGAATAGAGTCATTCAGGTTAGATTAATAATGATGAGAGAGGAGGTAGGCTGTGTGGGTGCCTAGGTGGGGGGATAGTGGCATAGGCACATAGAAAAAAGCTAATGAGTATAAAAGTATTGCTCAGGGCCACATCCTTCTCAGATCCTTTATTAACTCAGAAATGTCATCCTTGCATTCATTTGAAGAAAGAAAGGCATTAGATGTCAGCAAATCCTTCAGCAACAGAACTTGTCTTGTAATCATCTTTAACCACCTTGAAGTTTGATAACAACCCCCATGATAATTTCACAGCATTGAAATCTGTCTGAAGTGCCAGTAAACACACCAACTCAGTAGTCTACTCTGTCTCTCATTACTGTTTCAGTCCTGAGGGTACAAAAGGTTTTTTCTTAGTGGGTTTTTTTTTTGTTGTTGTTGTTGTTATTGTTTGTTTGTTTGTTTTTTAAGATGGAGAAGCAAGATTTTCTTATAATGCCAGGAAAATAAGGAGTTAAGAGAGCATTCTACCATGTTTTAGGATACTATTGGTAATTTCATTTCCAGTCTTGGAAAACTTCTTGGCAAATTTCTATAAGTATAATGGTACAGCAAATGTGTTACTTTAGCCTAACAAGAAATTTTCTGGTCTGATTCAGCTCTGAGAGCTAGATTGATTTTAATCCCTTTCCCACCATCCCACCAATCAGGAGAAAACATAGTTTGCCACTTCCAAAGGCAACGTAAAATGTCTTACATCTCTACCATCATTTCTACCAACATTATATAATGTTGGAAAAGAAGTATAGAATACAACTCCCTGTATTCTGATATGGTGCTGCAAGACTTTACCCAACTATTTAAACTTTGTCAGCACAAGATTAAGACTGATGATACTTTTCCTTCAACAAAATAAGCCTCTAACTGAAATTCTTCCGAATTTTCCTTCCTCCCCAAATTTCTCCTTATGTGCCAGTCTAGTATTAGCCTACCACCTATCAAGATGATGTGGGTTCATCATCTCAGTTTTTTTTTAACTTGATGTAAGTACCTAACTCTGAGTTAAACTGTCCTTTCTTTAAGCCACTTTCAATCTTGTTTAAAAATTTTTTTTCTTTTAAATCAAGAAGGGTTACTTATACCTGTAATCCCAGCAGCTTGGGAGGCCGAGACAGGAGAATCCCAAGTTCAAAGCCAGCCTCAGTAAAAGCGAGGCACTAAGCAACTCAGTGAGACCCTGTCTTCTAAATAAAATACAAAATAAGGCTGGGGATGTGGCTCAGTGGTTGAGTGCCCTTGAGTATAATCCCTGGTACTCCCACTCCCCCAAAAAAGAGAAGGGTTATTACTTAAATAATTCTCTCCCAACCCTCCTTGGCACATGGAAATAAAGACTTAGTCTATCTCTATTGTGTTGTTTACTCTCTTCTTTTTGCTCTGTCATGACTTGTGAATCTTTGCCCTTTCATGAATTCTGGATATTGAAAACGGAGCCTCTATATTGCTGAAGGCCTGCTGTGAGTAGAATTCATGAAGTACAGGGACAACACCCACCCCAAAGATGGCCTTCTCGGGTTTCTGAAAAAACTTGTCATCTGACAGACAACATCCTAGGATATGAAGAAATATAGGTTTGGGTTTTGGAAGGCAGACAACTAACCACGTCCACATTTGTTAAGCAAATTCCTATGAAACTGTAAATTATAAGCTACTCACAGGTTTAAAAAAAAAAAAAAAAGCAAGCATTACTACAGTTGGCATTGTCTGAAACGCCTTCATAGCCTAACTCTGAGCCATTGAAATAGATTTCTTGAACTTGCACATACAAGTTTAAAATTTTTGTAAAGCTGCCAAATCTTTACAACAGTAATTAGCATAAAGCTTGCGCAATTAAGCTGCCCCAAAAGGAATGAGTTTGGCTCTTTGGCAAGATGTTCCACTTCTCCTAAAAAGAAGAAAAGAAAAAAAGCAGTTTAATCAATTCATATTATTTTCACTCAGAGCTCTTTCACCCAGAATCTGAAGAGCTGTCACGATGACTTTGTCTCCTTCCAGTTACTTGTCTATAGGGATAGCAACTTATTTTCAGTCACTAGTTTTCAGAATGAATCAATTAAAAATTGGTATTTTATGATCAATACCACTTTGTCTGCTTATCAACGCTTTCTTTTTTAACAGTTTGAAAGAATCGGTATTACTATTCCCCACCATCAGACAGAATATTTCCTTCCTCAGAATAGGATTAAGTCCCCAAAACAAATTCAAGGAAGAAAATTCATTTCAGAAAAACAAATTCAGGGATATTGAACAGTAGATACGGTGAGTCAGTATCTGACTAGACTTTGATGAGTGAAAAATGGCATGTTATTACATGCATGAAAGACTACAAGTAAGAATTACGTGGACTAATGAGAGTACTTAGGAGGTTGATATTAACATTTGCATACTAATTAGCAGCTCTCAAGCCTTACAAACCCCTCAGCTTCCAGTCAGTAACTGCTGGAGCTGAGACTCCAGACAGCATCGCTGGATCACTGTGTTCATACCGGAAATTGGGCCTCCTAAGTATTCAAATATTCAAATATTGTCTGCCAACAATTATGTAGAAGAGGAGTAGGGAAGTTGGAGGAGGAGAGGGAAAGAGTGGGGGTTGGAGGCAAGCTGTCTTTACTTCATGTTTCTTACACTTAAGCAGACCAACAACTCATGTTCTAAAACACTATTTTTTCATAACAAATTACTGATTACTAGACTTGTTTACTCCATTCTACAAATTATTCTGCAGATTTAACTTGAGTTTTGAAATACAAGCAGCAAACTAAACGCCACAAATCCTGGGCACATTGACTTTGAGCTCAATTCTGAGAAAATAATGATTTCTTCCTAAATGAGAAACACAAGCTTCGTGGTCTTAAGGCCTTTTGATAAATGAAAAGGGTTATGGAAGAACAAGATTTTGTGATTGATAAAGATGAAAGCCTGTATGACTGATACACGAGCACTCTCTTATTAGAACTGTGGGATATGATGATAATCAGGTTCAGCCTAATTATACCATGTGAGAGGCCATGTTTATAGTAGTTGAATTTTTGAATGGGTAAAACTGTAAAGCCACAGACCTTACTGATTTTTCTTTTGAATTTTAAACCTCATCTTTGTTGATTTTCATTGCCATTCACTTTAAATTGAGGAATGTGAGGAAGTCGTTTGGGGATTTTCACCTAAATATAATGCCACTCATGGACATTGACATCTTTTTTTTTTCTTTTTTCTTTTTCTTTTTTTCCCCTCTAATTTGCTCATTCTGATGGAAATGTGGCTGTATCAGAGATAGCAGTAAAGGGGGTGGGTCTGAGTTCTTTATTGACCCTGCCATTTATAACTGAGTTATTGGGCTTTGGCAGGTTGGATGCAATTCTATGGTCTTGGTTTTCTCCTCTGTGAAATGGATAGAAAGGGTACTTTTTCCACCTCTGATTTTCTGTAATTCCAGTTTGGGTTCATTTTGGTACACCTGAAATTACCAGTTCCCACTAGAGAGTTAAATGAAGTCACAGGAAAATTTTCCTATAGAAATAGCCATTATGATAATACTATGGAAGATGTGCTAAGTGCTGCGGATGGAAGACTAAACACATTTTTAGGAGTTTACAAATTGGACACCAGTATTTATCTCATAGATTCAAACAGAGTCAGCCCTGGGGAAAATTGGTACATAAAGGATATTTTTTCTTTAATGACCTCTCTTTCCTCTTAGACCTCCCACATCATATGAGCCCACCCTCCCAGCCCAGGACTTCAGGCTAAATCTTACTTCTTGCCACTGCCAAGCATGCGTCTAGCTATTCTGCCTGCTTGTACTGTCATCTTCTGGAACTACACATCATCTTTTTTTTTTTTTAAAGAGAGAGTGAGAGAGGGGGGGGGGAGAGAGAGAGAGAGAGAGAGAGAGAGAGAGAGAGAGAGAGAATTTTTAATATTAATTTTTTAGTTCTCGGCGGACACAACATCTTTGTTGGTATGTGGTGCTGAGGATCGAACCTGGGCCGCACACATGCCAGGCGAGCGCGCTACCGCTTGAGCCACATCCCCAGCCCCACTACACATCATCTTAATATCTGATGCATGCAGTAAGTGCTCAATATATGTTTTGAATGGAGGAATTCAAGAATGGATGGATTAATTATTTAATCAACGGAATTACTGGTCAAGTCTATGCACTAACTATACCTGCCTTTAAACAAAAATATATAACAAAAAATTAATATGGCCAACACAAACAAAAGGTCTAATGAATTTGATGACATGGTGAATAGATTGAGTTTGGGGAGAAGCAACTGGAAACCCTCCAGGCAAAATTCTGGTGTATCTTTTTTTTAACTTCTGTGTTGCTGGTGGGAATTTAAAATGACACAGCCACTGTGGAAAACAATACGGTGGTTTCTCAAAAAATTAAACATAGAATGACCATATTCCACTTCTGAGTATGTGTCTGAATGAATTAAAGCAGAATTAAACAGATATTTGAATATCCTTGTTCATAGCAGTTTTATTCCCTATCATCGAAAGGTGGAAGTGACCAAAGTCCATCAGCAGATAAATGGATAAACAAAATCTACATACATACCATGGAATAATACTCAATATTTCAAAGGAATGAAATTCTGACACATGCTACAATATGGATAAACTTTGAAAACATTAGGCCAAGTGAAATAAAGCAGACAGAGAAAGATAAATACTATATGATTCCACTTTACCTGAGATTCTTAGAGTAAAGCAATTCATAGAAACAGAAAATAGAATGGTGATTACTGGGTGCTTAGGGATGAGGGGAATATTGTTTAATGGGGTCAGAGCTTCAGTTTGAGAGGATATAAAATCCTGGATAGGTGATGTTTACATAACAATGCGAATGTATTTAATGTCACAGAATTATATATTTTAGAATGGTTAAAATGATAAATTTTATTTTGTGTAGATTATCACAATTTTTAAAAATCTCTTTTTGGGAGTAGTGGTGCTCCCAGCTACCTGGGAGGCTGAGGCAGGAGGATCAAAAGTTCAAGGCCAACTTATGCAACTCAGTGAGAACTTGTCTCAAAATAGAGAGAGAGAGAGAGAGAGAGAGAGAGGAAGCATTGAGGATGTGTCTTATTGCTAGAGCTCTTGCGTAGCACGTGTGAGACCCTGGGTTCAACTCAGCATTAAGCGTTTGCGCACGGGCACACACCCACACACAAAGGGCTGGGAATGCAGCTCAATGCTTGCCTACCATGTGCAAGACCCTGGATCCAAGCAGGTCTCTCTCTCTCTCTCTCTCTCTCTCTCTCCCTCTCTCTCTCTCTCTCTCTCTCTCACACACACACACACACACACACACAGAATCTCCAAGGAGAATATTTTCAATGTAACTGATACCAGGATTGAACTGTTTCTCTAAGGCAAAAAGTATTCCTCCAATCTAATCTAAACCTTTCAGCTGAATGTTTTCTTATTTCTTACAATTGCTTCATATTGTCCTGTCATTGGACCAAGGATGTTTACTCTCACCAGAGTAGAAATGAGCTTCTACAAGCTTCAAACATGAGCTTCCTTTCTGGATGATGTCACTGGCCATCTTTGGAACAGGTGTCTTTTTTTCACAATTGGATGGGTTTTAACAGACTCATTTTCCTGTCTTCTTATCAGAGGCAGCAAAATCTGTGGTCTGTGCAGCCAGGAGTAGATTAAAGGTGAGTAAGTTTCATGGAAATCAACCTATAATTTCAGCTTCAGGAGAACAAGTCGGATAAGGCAGCATGAAGTAAGTATATGGGGGGGCAGCAACAAAGAATATTGAATATCATTCCACAATGTATATATGCATCAAAACATTACCTTGTACCCCATGAATATAAGCAACTATTATTTGTCAATTTAAAAATACAACTTAAACCTTGATTTTATTAATTCTGCCAACTGTGCTCTATACCAATAGTATAACATTGAAAAAAGGCAGACATACAAATCCTTTCGGGAATGACCTCAGAAAGTAAATAAATTTTATTTCTCTGAAAAAACAGATTGTGTTTTATTGGCCTCACTTAACTATTTTATTTGCCTAAATATGTCTTGCCTCTCACTTCTCTTTAACGTCAGCTCAGGTCTGGCCTGTGTGCAGAAATCATCTCCTGACTGGACTCCTGACTCCTGGAAGTGGACACTACTCTTCCCGTGCATCCCATTGCCCACACCCGTCCATTCTACACCTCCATGCAGGATGACTTTTAATGATCTTAAATTCTTCACATTACTGCCAATCCAAACTTCTCACCAACTCACTCATCATACTTTTCCAGCCTCATCTTGTACCGATCCCTGCACACACCCTACACACCAGCCTCACGGCTTGGCATTGTGGACTGGAGTTTCCAGAATGGTGAGGCTCCTCTCCTTACCATCTTACCAGTTCTTTCTGCCTAGAAAACAGATGTGTACACCCATGTTCTCTTTTTCTGTCTGTCTCTCTTTCTTTCCACCCCAAGCCCAGCCACCATGGCTAATTCCTACTCCTACCTCAAGACTAGGATCCAAGGTCAAAACATCTGCTTGCTCTCACTTGCTCCCCAGTGGCCCACATTCTCCTTCTATTCTCTCCCTCCCCTAAGTCTTCTAGCTAGAGTTAGGTGCCTTTCCTATCCCATCGCACCCGGCAGGTATCATATTACATATTTCACTGTGAGCAAGTTGAGAACAGGTCTGTGTCTTTGATCTGTTTCCCCATCACTCCAACAGAAGGCTTAGCAGATTTAGGGGTTCAGGGTGGAGATACAGTGCTAAGGGTAGAGGGAAAGTGCCAAGAGAGTTCAGAGAAGGTTGAGTCAAGGAGGGCTTCATGGAAAAAAAGTGGTATGTGAGTTCTATGTTATTGTCTTTACAATAATCCTGATAAATTCACTCCTCTTACTTTTCAATCAACTTTTTTTTTACAACTGATAAAACTAACTCTGAAAATAGATTCCACAATTATATAAACCTGACTATAGAATACAGATGTTTCTTAGATAATATAGCAATAAACTTGTGATTGAGAAGTTTTGAAACACCTACCTCAGGACTGACTGACACACATGAAATACAATGGCTTGGGGTTTTCCACTCGTGTTGGGTCATAAAGAAGGAAGTACTGTTTAGGGTAGCAGTTAAAAGAATGAATATTGGAATCACACATGCCTGGATTTAAATCTCAACTCTTCCCTTATAAAATCTGCTAATGATAATCTTACTAAATGTTTTCTCATACATAAAATGGAGTAATAATATCTACTCATTGATTGTAATGCTGCAGATAAAGCGATTGACATGGAACTTGGCAGATAGTGACACTCAGCATAGTGGTGGTGGACTCAAGGTGGCAGTGCTAGTGGATACCTTCAGATGGAGAAGATAGACAGATGGAGGCAGATGCACAGAGGCCATAGTAGAATGAGCTGCTTGAGTTTTCTCATCTCTTTCATTAAGACAGATTTCCTCAAACTGTGCTCCCATCAGAAAACAGTGTCCTGGGAGCTGCTCCAAGGTGCTTTATAGTAAAATCAAATTAAAGGGAACTTTTCCAAATTCATAGAAAAATATAAGTGGAATGCTTTCAATTTGAATTTTTTCCCTCTTTTTAAGGGAAAAATTGTCTGCTAGTGGATAATAGCAGATAACTGAATGAATAGCAAATAAATATTAAGATTTTCAAATGTTTATTCAACAGATACTTTTTTTTTTTTTTTTTGCAGTACAGGGGATTAAACCCAAGGCCTTGTCCATGCTAGGCAAGTGCTCTACCACCAAACTACCTCCCAGGCCAACAAATACTTGTTTTATAAGAGTTTTTTTTTTCCTCCTAAAGACCATAAACATGTAGTTTCATCATTTTCCTGCTAGCATGATTGCTCCTACTTCATCTGGCAAAATTAAATATGACTTTATTTCATATTTTTCTGCAAAGAGCACCATGACATCCCCATCCCTGACCATCTGCAGAGGTACAGATCTGCTATTGCCATCAACCTTTTGACACTTTGGAGATCTGATTTTTAAGACAAACTTAAGACTTCACTACGATATTTATGAAGAGACTAACCCTCTTCTAACCCTTCAGAACTTCTATTTTTTGTGGCCTAGTCTAGGAATAAAGAAGTACATCCACACCTCCTGGAGTAATAGTACATGAGGATGTCCCAAAGCGTGGGAATAAGAAATAGGAAATCCAGAGGAAGCATGTCATGCTCTGGCCTTGGGCTCAGCCAGTCACCAAGAGGGAAAAACTAAGCTGGACTGGGTGGCACATGACTGTAATTCCAGCAACTCAGGAGGCTAAGGGAGGACCACAAGTTCAAAGCCAGCCTCAGCAATCTAGCAAGGCCCTATCTCGAAATTAAGTTTTCTTAAAATGGCTGGGGACGGAAGCTCAGTTGTAAAGTATTCCTGGATTCAATCCCCAGAACTAAAAAGAATAGGGTGGTCAGGGGTGGGGGTGGGAGTGGAGGTGGAGAATCAAGCTGTTCATAGCTAGTGACTAGGGAGCTACTCAGATTTTGGAAAACACAAGTGATTAACTCTTGACTCATCTTCCTCTCAGAAATCCCCAGAGGCTTAGAGTAACTTGTTTATTGCTTGTTCCTGATAAGTAAGAGTCTAGAACATGTCTAGGTGTTGACAGGCACCTATGCTGTCACATAGCTTTGGGTAGCCCTCATCTCACCATATGGCTCAGCACTATTTCCATGTTCTTCCTTGTGCATCATCCGTGGTTACTCAGAGGTGTAGAAGGAAAGGAATTTGGGGATCTTACTGTTCAGTCACAAACAGAAAGGCCCAAAGAACATGGCATGAATTTGGGGACCCAAATCCAGCTTTTCCAGGTGGTCTCACCCTGCTAAGAGTCTGGATGAACACATCAGTTTGAGCCAAATTTTATGCTTCACATTCAAGGAGCTATCATAATCATACATTTAATTCATATTTTATTAATTGTTCATCTTAATTCCTACATTTATTGCTGCAAAGTGAATCTGATATGCTCACAAAACAGCTAAATTTATAAGAAAAGTTTGAAAGGTAGCTTTAGTTTTAAACAAGGAGAATTCAAAAATTTCTTGGAAAAATTTCCTGAAAACGCCTACTTCTCACTATAGCTACTGCACCATGATATTATTAAATATGCCACAAATAGATTGGGGTATAGCTCAATGGCAAAGTCTGCTTAGCATGCAGAAGGCCCTAGGTTCGAACCCCAGTACTGTGAAAGGAAGGAAGGGAAGAAGGGACAGAGGGAGGGAGGGAGGAAGGGAGGAAAATAAACCACAAAGTCAAAATGGGTGCCACAGTCTAGGAGAAGGTATTTATAATATGTATAACTCAAGAGGAAAATGAATTAAGAAAAAGATAATCCCAAGTTTAAAATGGTCAAGAAATTTGAAAAGAGGATAACTAAATGTTAAGTAATGCATGAAAAGATAGGGAACTTCATTAGGAATCATGGAAATTCAATTCAAACTGCAATGAGATACGACCACACACCTGCCAGAATGATACAAGGGTTAGTGTGAATTAGAGCAACGGGAAGTCTCACAGTGGGATCAACCACTGGGAGTTCTGGCATTGCTTACCAAGGTCAAGTGCACATACACTCTGTCATTCAGCCCGTGCCCCTGTAGGTGTACATCCTGCAGGAATTGTGTGCATGTGCTCAACAATGAGGTGTACAAAAAAGTTTATAGCAGCATATTTTTGTTAGTCAAAGTCTAAAACAATTCAGACGCCAGAGTGCTCGCCTAGCACATGTGAGGCCCTGGGTTCGATCCTCAGCACCATATAAAAAGAAATAAATAAAGATATTTTGTCCAACTACAATTAAAAATATATATATTAAAAAGAAAAGTAGGAAAAGTGTTTCAAGATGTGTTCCTTTATTTGTATTCAGGAATTTTGAGGCAGCAACAAACTTCTCTACACATTGTATGTTAGCTATATAATATACATGTATTGAAATTATTTTTCCTTTTTAAAATTAAGAATGTAATTTTTAGAGCACTTTTAAGTTTATAGAAAATCTGAAGAGAAAATACCAAGAGTTTCCAATATGCCTTTACCTGTAACACATACACACATATACACACATACACACACATACACACACACAATGGGCATCTTACATCATTAGTGTGGTACATTTGTTTCATTTGGTGAGTCAATATCGACATACTACTTTTAACTAAAGTCCATAGTTTGCATAAGCGTTCATTCTATGCTGCACATCATATGGATCTGTACAAATGTGTAGTTATACATGTTCTTCATCACAGCCAAATATGCCATTTAAATTTAACATGGTGTTTCACTGCTTACCTCCATACAGTTTGCTTAATGATTATTCTGCTTCATTGCTGTCCCATTTATTTTTTTTCCTTTAGAATTGGAGCTATTTCCAAATTTCTTTTTATGTATTTAGCCAATGGCATAAGTTAAGTAACATCAAAATAAAGATTTAGGGCGAAGGACTAGAGCCAAAGATATTGGTTTCCAGGCCTAAAATTTCAGAACTAACTCACCTTCTACTTGTCTTTGACAGTTGGAAGATGTGTCAAAATTCCAGTGAAAGGTTTCTTTGTAATGTTTCAGGGAAGACCTGCCATGGGCCATTCTATCCACAGCCCCCACACAGAGGTTCTCTGAGTCATGCTCTGAATCATCCTTAGGCTCGGGACAGGATTCGCCAGTTCCTGCTCCTGGCACAGTCATCCCAGGAGATTCAGTCTACCTTGCTGTGTGACCATGGACCACACTCAACCTGGACAGGATGCTCCCAGCACATCTGTCTTCCTTCCCCTTCTGGATTCCTCAGGGCAGCATCTCAGAAATGACAAATGCCCTCTCAAAAAGGAAGGTAGTGGCACTCCCTTGCTCTATTCACAAAGAAGCAGCAGGGTTTCTAATCCCACCTGCTGGGGAGACTGAGGTAGGAGGATCTGAGTTCAAAGCCAGTCTCAGCAAATGCAAAGCACTAAGCAACTTAGTGAGGCCCTGTCTCTAAATAAAATACAGAATAGGGCTGGGGATGTGGCTCAGTGGCCCAGTGCCCCTGAGTTCAATCCCCAGTACTAAAAAAAAAAAAAAAAAAAAGAAAAGAAAAGAAAAAAAATACTCAGGACAAAGGGTAGTCCTGCATTTTTGCATTTTGGTTTTAGAGTGAACTTTGTTGACTGTGTAACTATGAACACTAGATAAGAGAATATCTCACTATTTAGTCACTGAATAAAGAACAAATATGGAAATATTGATTATATGTTAGAAGAAGAGAGAGCAGATATACTCAATATATTTAAAAAATAACCAAACAACATCACAGAAACAGAATTCATAAATAGAATAGATGAAATCCAAAGTTAAGAATAAAATCAATAGGGTAAAAATGGGAGTTCATAATCCGATTGAATCAAATGTATGAAATACGATATGTCAAGAACTTTGTAATGTTTTGAACAATAAAAAAAAGAAGAAGAAGAATGGTAATATTAGTTCATTGATAAAATTAACTTAAATCTTTAAAAAAAAATAAAACTCTAGGCAAAAGTTAAAAAAAAAAAAAAAGAAGAAAATCAAAAGCAACCCAGGGGTGTGGGTATAGTTCAGTGGTAGTTTGCTTGAACAGCAGGCATGAGGTCCTGGTTTAATCCTTAGCAACCCCCACCCCCACAAAAAAACACCTCAAAGTTGAGATGGGTTTACCAATTTATCAACATTGTAAATCACACAATACTTAAATCACCACTAGCACAAACTCTTTATAATTGTCTGGTTTACAATGTTGGTAAACCAATTTCAAAACAACTGAGCTGCCTTTGATATTATTCTTTACTTTGAATCTCATCAGAGCATTGGAAATGATTAGATTCATGCATACCCTAAGCTTAATGAGTTTTTTCCTTCATGGAAATATTAAAGCAATAAGATTATGGAGGAATATCTAGGACTCTAGGAAATAAAACTACATGCTGGGTGCAAGGGTGCCTGTACTTCCAGCTACTTGGGAGGCTGAGGCAGGAGGATTGCAAGTTGAAGGCCAGCTTGGGCAATTTAGAGAGACCCTGTCTCAATTTTAAAAAGGGGCTGGGGGGCTGGGGATGTGGCTATAGCGGTAGCACGCTCGACTGGCATGGGTGCGGCCTGGGTTCAATCCTCAGCACCACATACAAACAAAGATGTTGTGTCCGCCGAAAACTAAAAAATAAATATTAAAAAAATTCTCTCTTTAAAAAAAATAAAATAAAAATAAAAGGGGGTGGGGATCTAGCTCAGTGGTAAAGCACCCCTGGGTTAAATCTTCACTACCAAGAGCAAAAAGAAAACTAAAGCAGATGAAAATTATTGTTGATAATTTTACTATGTATTTGTATGTCTACAATCATGATGATGATTACCTATTAATAAATAAAACAGCTCCTCCAGGAGCTATAATAAAGCAGTGTGTGTGTGTGTTCCATGACTTTGAGTTATGATGAAAAGAACTTCACATTCTTTAACTCAGATTTTCTCCTGTATCATTTTCCTCTGCATGAAGTATACAGGAGTTTTTAAAGTAGTTCAAATTATATTTCTTTCCTCTGTCATTTACCTTTGTTGTTAGAGATTTCCATCTATCAGATCACAAGTCTTCTTCTAAAATAGACAATCTACAAAATTACATTTCTTTTCTGAAAATGTTCTTACTTGATGGGACATCATCAACTTTAGGAGAAGTTGAAAGGCCTATGAGATACCAGTAGGCTTCCCTGCTCTGAGGCCAATTCCAGTCTGTTCTCTGCTTTTTGAAGGGCAAACTCGTGCATATTTAGGCACGTAGAGCTGCACAAATATAAACTCCGGTAATGGAAAACAGAGTTCATCCATGGAGTCAGCATGATTTATAGGATGTCAGAATATCTGAAAATGAGTCATGTGATCATTCAATTTGCCATGTGGTAGGTATCACTTGTTTTATTAGAATAGATGTGTTGAGCCGCTCGTGGTGATGCCTGCCTGTAATTCCAGCAACTCAGGAGGCTGAGACAGGTGGATCATAAGTTCCAGACCAACCTGCACAACTTAGTGACAGCTTGTCTCAAAATAAAAATTTTAAAAAGGGCTAGGTATGTATGTTGGATGTGACACATGCCTGTAATCCCAGTGACTTAAAAGACTGAGGCAGGAGAATGACAAGTTTGAGGCCAGCCTCAGCAATTTAGTGAGTCCTTAAGCAACTTAGCAAGACCCTGTCTCAAAACAAAAAGTGAAAAGGGTTGGGATAGGGCTCAGTGGTTAAGTGCCCTTGGGTTCAATCCTGATACCAAAAAAAAAAAAAAAAAAAAAGACAGAGAAAGAGAGAATGCATTGGTCTTACATAAAAATGTTTCTTGGCTAAGAACTCCAATATTTTAGGACAATCCTTTGAGCTGTATGGAGTAGTACTGAACCTGAATCTATACCATGGCTGAATTTCCTTGTGAGTACCATGCCCAAAGGCAACAAGCTGTGAATAAGCCGTGCTTTCAATATTCATTTATATTTAAAACTTATGGAAAACTCTTAATAGAGTTTGTACAGGTTAAATAATTTGTTCCACAAGTACTTTTACTGTTTTGTTTAAAATTGCCAAGGGGCTGGGGTTGTGGTTCAGTGGTAGGGCACTTGCCTAGCACATGTGAGGCACTGGGTTTGATCCTCAGCACCACAATCAATCAATCAATAAACAGACAAACAATTGATGAAAAATATTTTTTAAAAAAATATTGCCAAAAAACCACATGCCTCCAGTCTCTGCGCCATGGGTGTCAGTGGCGAGAGATCACCTGTGTTTGTTTTCACAGCCTGCTTCAGGTGCTGACTGAGGTCGTTCCCACCAGAAAGGAAAAAAATCCAGGGGATCTCAGAAACCTGGGGTGTATAAATTGTTACTAAGCCAGGCACAGTGGCACAGACCTGTAATCTCAGCAAGGTTGAGGCAGGAGAACTCCAAGTTCCAGACAAACATTGGCAACTTAAAAAGACTGTCTGAAAATAAAAAAAAATAAAAATGGTTGGGATGTAGCTCAGTGGTAAAACGCCCGGGGTTCAATCTCCAGTACCGAAAAACAAATTAAAAGTAGATCGGTGCTAAGCATGTGGCTACAGCTGCCTTAATGCATAGCAGGTGCTTTTCCTGGTTTAAAAAAAAATTACAGCAGTCCTCTAAGCCTCTTTTTGGAACAAGTGTTGAAAAAGCGAATTTTTTTCTGGAAAATGTTCTTATCATATATCTAAGCACCCTTCAAAACTACCTGATGTCAGCATGGCTTTTCCAGTCCCTTACAAAGATGGAATAGTTCTTACAGCTTTCCCCCCGCGGGCTAAAATGTACCTCCCACAAATAAAATCAAGGAGTGTCTGCATCTTGCCTTTACCTGAAAATGTCTTGGGTTTACAGTCATGACTTGTCATCCCTCAAAGAGATTAGAGCATCAAACTTAAAATAAGCTGGCAACAGAAGCCCAAAAAGAAACCATACAATAAGTTACAAGACTACAAAAACTTCAGGACCAGCCGAGCAAGCAAGAGCTTGTTCCTTGACCTTCCTAAGGCAAAACAGGAAATCGTTCCCCGTGGGAAAAACAAATGAACCTCATTTCAGAGCCTCTTCTTTTAAGTACTATGAGTTTTGGAATGGGGGTATGGCTCAATGCTAGAGCACTTGCCCTGTATGCATGAGGCTCTGGGTTCCATTCCCAGCACTACAAAAATCAAAAGCATACAAAATAACCTATGAGGTTGGGAACAAGGAGATTATTCACACTTTTTATTTTCGCCAACTGCTGTACAGTTGGTCGTACTCCACAGTGGGAACTAACCCAGCTGTTGATATTATGCACAGGAATGGCTGGGGAAAAAAAAAAAAAAAAAAACAGAAAATGTGCTCGTCAGCCCTTTCTCTCATCACATCAACAAAACATTTAGAGTCTAATCCAAATTGCTTGCAGTTAAGAAAACACTGGAAGGGAGGTGGAATAAGATGAAAAAGGGCTCCAGCACTTTGGAGGGCTCTAGGTTCATTCTACCCCTTCCAATTTGAGAAAAAACTAACCTAAAATATTCTTCTGACTCTCTTTAACTACCCTCTTCTTTGCCTCTCAATTCCCTTCTCTTCTCTGTTGCCTTCATAATTTTCTTCTCTATTTTTCTCCCTTCATACTTCTTTCCTCTTCTTCTCTCTTCCCTCCTCTCCTCACTCCACCTTCAATGAACACTCAGAGGGAGCCCAGGACAGATCAGGCCCTGCAGATACAAAGACAATACAACAGCGGAGTCTTGGCCACTAGGAAGGGACAGAGGAGGAGAGAGAGGTCACAGGTTCTGATTTTCAACATGTTGAGTCCAAAGTACCAGCAGGTCATCCATGAAGGTAGCCAGAGGTTGGGAATGCTAATGAGGAGCTCAGGAGAGAGGATGTTTTATTGAATCTGATACATATTTTGTTTGGAATTGGGAATAGAGATAAAACCCAGTCCATTTCAAGCAAGAGTAAAGAGTTGGTAGCCAGGCGTGGTGGCGCACACCTGTAATCCCAGTGGTTTGGGAGGCTGAGGAAGGAGGATCACAAGTTCAAAGCCAGGCTCAGCAAAATCGAGGTGCTAAGCAATTCAGTGAAAACTTGTCTAAATAAAATGCAAAATAGAGCTGGGGGTGTGGCTCAGTGGTCATGTGACCCTGAGTTCAATCCACGGTGACCCCCACCCCCCCAAAAAAGAACTGGTGGTGGGGATGGTAAGTATGAGGAGATATTAATAAGAAAAGAGGTCAGATTTGCCCCAGATGGAGGAAAGGGACAAGTTAGCTCCTTGGCTCCACAGAGCAGACCTACCAGGTGGCTTCTAGGGGTTGGCCTCTTGAATCTCTGTCAATGCCAAGATGTTCCTACCAGTCTCACTCATAGAGTGGTAGCTTTTTTTTTAATATTTATTTTTTTGTTTTAGGTGGACACAATATCTTTATTTTATTTTTACGTGGTGCTGGGAATCGAACCCAGTGCCTCACGCATGCTAGGCGAGCGCACTACCACTTGAGCCACATCCCCAGACCCAGAGTGGTAGCTTTTCTGATTTGTGTTTCCTTTACTCTAATTTAGTTTTGATCTTCGAGTAGCAGAACAATTTCCATTTCTTTATGAGAAGGGGAAATCCCTGGTTACCTTGCCGTCTCATTACCTTGAGGCTTAATGCTATACATACTCTGCAAAATAGCCAATGATCTCTTCCATTTCTTCCCATACATTTTATGGTGCCAGAAACAAGGACAGGGATGTTCTAGGATGAATGTGCAGACTTTAATGAAGGCTGGAGTACAGCAAACTGCAAGGATTTCCTGAGAATACAAGTAGATCCTCACTGCAGTCTTCTGTCTTATGCGATCTCAGGAAATTAGCTTTCTGCTCCAGAAACACTTCCCAGTTTTTTGCAATAAAATCCCCTTCCTTAGCTCTTGGAAATTCCCTCCCACCCTGCTCTCTCCAGCTCTATTTGTTTGAGCATCAGAGAAAACTCAGGTCTCTCTCTTCTAACCTAAAATAATCCACATAGGCTGATTAAATAGGATAAAATTTACACAAATAACTTGACCCTCTCAGTCCTTTCTCAGATGCCTAAGTTCACCTACACAAACCCAAAATGGAAACCCAAGAGGCACATACTTGCATTTTTATTCCTTTAAAGGAAAAGTCCTCTTTTGTGCTTTCTCTGTGACAAGTTACCATTAAGAAAACTGGCAGCCTTGAGCATTGGTGGGATTCCCCTGTAGTAAAGCAACATGGTTATGAGCAACTTGGATATTTCTTTTCAGTGATAGCTGGGTTTGTTCTCCCAGGTCTTCAATTTAGGTTTTGCTTCCAAAATTACCTTTTCAAACATTGTAATTCAAATTATGATAATATATTATCAGTCATCTCTCAAAACTTCTTCAGGATACTCTTGCAAGTTACATGGGATTATTATAAATACTTACATTGAAGTTAATGCTGCTTCTCGTTTGTTTTAGAAGAGGAAAGGATTATTTATTGGGTGTTTTTTCTTTTAGCCATTTAAAAACTTGATTAAGCATTCTAGCTGAAGGCCCAGGAAGCAGAAGATTTGAGATCATCAGAAACAATAATATTTTCCTTTAAAGTTTAATACCTCACTTCAGGTAATCTTCCTGCTGTGGCTGTTTTATCTAATGTAGATGAAATGACATAATCTGATACATGTAAGGTATATAAAAAAAATCTTGTAAAATGCATTTGATTTTTTGCTTCCCTTTGAAGTATACGGTGATTTCAAGGAAATTTATGGTTTTGTGGTTCATCTGGCTTTTTATTATTGCTAGTGTGGAAGCAGTGCTCATTTCAGTCTTGTATATTCCATACACATGTAGAAAATTCCAATTTAAAAAAAATCAATAGTACTGGGCACAGTGGTACATGCGTGTAATTCTAGCTACTCAGGAGACTGAGGCAGAAGGACAGCAAGTTGAAGAACAGCCTGGATAATTTAGGAATATTTGACTTAAAACAAAATAAAAAGGACTGGGGATTAGCTCAATGGTAAAGTGCTTGCCTAGCATGTACGAGGCCCTGGATACAGTTTCCAGTACCTAAAAACAAACAAACAAACAAAAAATTGTTCCTTTATCCTGTCCTAATATTACAGCATTAAAAATCATTCAAAATTTACCTGTGCAGTAATGAAATTTCTTCTTTTTTGGCTTACCTATTCTGGAATGCCCACTTTTAAACTAGGAAGAGATGCAGTGGGTTTTGCCTGTTATTAGGTGACTCTTTTCAGAAAGAAGTAGCCTGGCTCTTTTTATTACTAGTTGTGTGACAAAAATGATTGACAGTGGTAATATCCATCATAACCTCTGTGATCTCATTTGAGAATGTTATGTGGGTAGATCTCTCCATTTCTTCCCCAGTAGCAACATTAAATAGTAAGAAAATACTATATGTTCTCTATGTTGCAATATTTGAGATTTATCCTCTTGGAAAGATGAACATTACAAGTTAGGGTGATTCACTTCACAACCATGAATTTCATTTTTTTCCCCATAGAATATAAACCATTAATGGTGTGGTGAGTGTTGATGAACTTTGGTCTCATATAGAAAAATTGATCAAGAATTTTCAGAATGTTTGGGGAAGTGCACAGTAGGGGTCTTTGCACAGCAATCTCTGTAGACTGAGAACATATTACACATTACTGTGGTTACAGGGGTTGCCTTCCTATTTTGACCCCAAAACTGTTCATCTTCATCCATTGTCCTTGTCATTAATGAATGTAGGAAGATATGTGACCCATTTCTTGCCTAATGGTACATAAAGAAAAGTCAGCCAAGGGACTTTTGAGATAGGCTTATTGCTTTGAAGGAGTCAAGAAAGAGAATGCTCTGCTTTTTCCCTCTCTCAGGACATGATTAGGTCTGTTTGCCATCTGACCTGCTGAAGCACTGCGGCCACAGGGGAATCTCCACAGTGAGGAGATGGGATTGGAAGTGTCTCTGCTCCTCAGTGACCACACCAAGAGCCTGAATAAACAGCCATGGAGCCCCCATACCTCTGGACACCATGTGTGTGAGATAACAAACTTATCAATTAAGCCAGTTTGAATTGATACTTTCAGCTATTGAAGTTGAAAGCATCCTCACTGATACATAATTAGCAACAGTGTTCTCCAAATACATGCAGGTGTTGTTGTAAAGAATAAATACATCCCTCCAGTCAGAATGGCAATCACCAAAAATACAGGCAACAATATGTTGGTGTATTTCCTCACATCCTTTGGTGAGGATATGAGGAAAAGACACACTCATACATTGCTGGTAAGACTGCAAATTGGTGCAACCACTCTGGAAAGCAGTACAGAGATTCCTCAGAAAGCCTGGAATGAAATCACCTTTTGACCCAGCTATCCCACTCCTCAGCATATACCCAGAAGACTTAAAATCAGCCATGTCAATGTTTATAGAAGCTCAATTCACAATAGCTAAACTATGGAACCAACCTAGGTACCCTTCAGTAGATGAATGGATAAAGAAAATGTGGTAAATATATTCGATGTAATATTCCTCAGCTTTAAAGAATAAAATTATAGCATTTGCTGGTCAATGGATGGAGTTGGAGAATATCAGGCTAAGTGAAATAAGCCAATCCCCCCAAAAACAAAGACCAAATATTTTCTCTGATATGCAGATGCTAATTCACAATAAGGGTTGGGGGACACTAGGTAAGAACAGAGTTACTTTACATTACGTATAGGGGAATGAAGGGAGGGGAGGGGATATGAGGATAGGAAGGATAGTAGAATGAAACAGACATTATTACCTTATGTACATATATGACTGCATGACTGATGTGATTCTACAACATGTACAATCAGAAAATTGAGAAATTATACCCCATTTATGTATGATATATGAAAGTGCATAAATGCATTCTACTGTCATGTATAACTAATTAAAACAAATTAAAAGTTTAAAAATATATTTTAAAAACTGTTGTAAATGTTATTGAAGTCAAAATAGCCACCTAGAATTCCTCAATTTTTCAACTAAATAATTTGAAATCATAGGAAAAAACATTCTTTTCTTTAAGGGAACAGAATACAAGTGCTGGTTACCTGTGACAAAACACAGAAAAAAGTTTCCAGCCCCCTTTCAGTGAGTAAAAAGAATTTTGGTAAAATTTTTGAACAAATTTCTAAAGTCTTCCTTCAAGTGTATATGAAATATTAAGAACATCGATCAACAAACATATGAAAAAATGTTCAACATCTCTAGTAATTAGAGAAATGCAAATTAAAACTACTTTAAGATTTCATCTCACAACAGTCAGAATGGCAGTTATCCAGAATACAGACAACAATAAATGTTGGTGAGGATGTGGGGGAAAAGGCACACTCATACATTGCTAGTAGGTCTGCAAATTGGTGCAACCAATCTGGAAAGCTGTATGGAGATTCCTTAGAAAACTTGGAATGGAACCACCATTTGACCCAGCTATCCCACTCCTCAGTCTATGCCCAAAGGACTTAAAAACAGCATACTACAGTAACACAGCCACATCAATGTTTATAGCAGCTCAATTCTCAATAGCTAAACTGTGGAAGCAACCTAGATGCCCTTCAATAGATGAATAGATAAAGAAACTGTGGTATATATACACAATGGAATATTATTCAGCATAAAATTATGGCATTTGCAGGTAAATGGATGGAGTTGGAGAATATCATGCTAAGTGAAGTAAGCCAATCCCCAAAAAACCAAAGGCTGATCCATAATGGGGCGGGGGAGGGGGCATGGGAAAAATGGAGGAGCTTTGATGGGGCAAAGGGGAGGGAGAGGTAGGGAGGGGCATGGGGGCAGAAAAGATGGTGGCATGAAATGGACATCATTACCCTAGGTGATGTATGACTGCATGTGTGGTACAACGCTACATCGTGTAGAACTAGAGAAATTAAAAGTTGTGCTGCAATTGTGTACGATGAACCAAAATGCATTCTGCTGTCCTATAAACCCAGTTAAAATTAATTAATTAATTAAGACTATCTGGAATATGAACAAACCTCAACATATTTAAAGGAATTAAAAGCATACCAAGTATATTCTCTGACTACAATAAAATTAAACTAGAAATTAATAACAGAATATTTGGAAAGTCCCCCCAAATAGTTGAAGATTAAATAACATATCCATGTGTTAAAGAGAAGTCACAAGGAGTATTACAAAATATCTCGAATCTAATGAAAATGAAAACACAGTACATTAAAATTGCAATAAAAGCAAAGCTTAAAGATACATTTATAGCAGATGTTGTAGTAGAAAAGAACAAACATCTCAAATTAATTATCTAATTTGCCATCTTAAGAAGTAAAAACAAAAACAAGAACAAAAAAAGACCTAGTAGGAAATTTGCTAACAAAATAACAAAGAGAAAAGAAGAAATTGAGGACACCAAAATAGTAAGTGTCAATAATAGTGATAATAAATAATTAAACTTTGATAAAATTATTAAAACTCTAGTCTGACTTATTTTTAAAGGGGGACACAGAGTACAAACCCCAAGAATGAAAAAAATGACATCATAGCTTCTATAGATAGTATGAACACCTTTATATCCCTAAATTCCACAACTTAGACTAAATGAACAATTTTTTGAAAGGTATAAGCTATCAAACTCACTCAAGAAGACACAGATAAGCTTGATAATTATGTAACTATTAAATAAATCATATTCATACCTAAATAGCTTGAAGCCTTAGGAAAAATATTTTTCTAAGGATAAAAGAATATTCCTTTTTTCCAGGAAAAAATATTTCAGGCTCAGATAGCTTCCCTGAAAATTCTAGCAAACTTTAGAAAAGAAATAATATGAATTCTACATAATTCTTCTAGAGAACAGAAGAAAAGGAAATAATTCCCAACTTATTTTATGATACCATCATTACCACTGCTGAAAGATTTGTCTTTACAAGAAAGAAAATCTACAAATTGGTATCCCTCACGAATAGGAACACAAAGCTTTTCAACTAAATATTAGTAATTAAATTCAATGATATATAAAAAGAAAAATATGTCATATCTAAGTGTTAGGAGCTATCCAAGGAATGCAAGGTTTGGTCTACATTTTAAAAACCTATCAGTAGGAGTTATATCAGTGAATAATGGCAGAATAAGGACCCCTGAAAATTTCTCTCCCATGAAGCTATGAGGAAACTAGAAAAAAAAATTAAAAAGGTTCAAATCAACTTTTTCAGAACTCTGGAAGTTAATCAAGGCCCTTAAAACCATCTTGGAAGTATCTATTCAAGAAAATGGAGCCAGACACGGTGGCACACGCTTGTAATCCCAACAACTTGGGAAACTGAGGCAGGAGGATTGAGAGTTCAAATCTAGCCTCAGCAACTTAGCAAGGCCCTAAGTAATTTATCGAGACCCTGCCTCTAATAAAACATAAAAAAAAAAAAGGCTGGGGACGTGGTTTGGTGGCTAAGAGCCCCCGGGTTAAATCCCTGGTACCAAAAAAGAAGTGAAAGTAGGAAGGTAGGAAGGTAGGGAGGGAGGGAGGGAAGGAAGAAAGGTAGAAAATGGTACCAGGGATTGAACCTAGGGGCATTTTACCACTGAGTCACATCCCCAGCCTCTTTTGAGACAGGGCCTCACTAAGTTGCATAGAGCCTTGCTAAGTTATTAAGGCTGGCCTTAAATTTGTGATCCTTCTACTTCAGCCTCCAGAGTTGCTGGGATTTCAGAGGTGTACCACCACAATTGGAGTTTTGTGGCATCTTTAACTTGCCCTGTTCCCATGCCCTCCCAGCTCTATAGTAGCCTCAAAACCCAAAAAGCCCATAATCATGGTAGAAACTAGCAGCTTGGCAGCCACTAGAGAAAGCAAAATGGGGTTGGAGCTCATTCAAAGCCTTATTTTTCAGAAAATTGTTATTTAACCTGCTTGGTGGTTCTTTGGAAGATCCCACTTGCAAGACTTCTTAAAAATTTTATCATTATTATGGTTTGTTGTACTGGGAAACTGACTGAACCCAGAGACTTGCCAGGAGCTCTACCACTGTGCTTCATCCCCAACAATAGATTGTTTAACCCTACTCAGATTCCTTCCATGAGGAAGGCCTTTTCTCTGGGGCATTTGTCAAAAATAATTGAGTGAAATTGTCTAGCTTGCAGCCACCTGGGGCAATGGATTTGTTGGAGCAAATAATAGGATAAGCTAAAAGCTTAAAAGAAAAAAGCTAGAAATAAGATGTCCATAGGGTCTTTGAAAAAAATTCCGACCTATTTCTGGGAATCTAGAAGGCTACGTACATAAGAATATGTGCATCACCTGGCTGCATACGTGCTCAGAAAAGACCTACAAGTCCCTCAGTTCTTTCCTATGGATGACTTTGAGGCTCTGTGAAAGCAGGAAGTGAAGATTAATAGAGAATTGTCAACAAGCTGGCTGAGTTTGAAGCTGCTCTGCACCATGCACAGAGAGTCCCTTGACGAAGACTGGGAGATTTATTGGTTCCAGGCATTTAAGGAAACCTATGTCCAGTTCTTAGCTCACTACTAAACCAACTGCACAGAGACTTTAGTGTTCATATACCACAAAGAATATAAACTTTGCAGAGGTAGTTCCAAAAATTCAAGGGGCAGGAGAAAGCAGCAGCAAATAGCAAGAATAATAAATCCTAGGTAAGACTTGCCATGTTACATTATTTGAAATGTCGAGTTTCCAAAAACAACACATAAGTATGAGACATGAAACAAGAAAGTACCATTTGTACACAGTTTTTTTTTAAATAGTAGGGGCAGACAGAGTAGCTTAGTTGTAGAGTATGTGTTTACCACATCCAAAGCCCCGGGCTTGATCTTCAAAACCACAACAAAAATAATGATGATGATGATGAAGAAGAAAATGATGATAAATATGATGATAATAATAAAAAATAGGAACTCTAGCCAGGTGCAGTGATTAGAGTTTCTGTTTATTATGCCTATAATCCTAGTGATTCGTAAGGCTGAAGCAGGAAGATTGTAAATTGGAGGCCAGTCTCAGTAAGGCCTAAGCAACTTAGCAAGACCCTGTCTCATAATAAAAAATAGAAAAGGCTGGTGACATAGCTTAATGGTAAAGTGCCCCTGGGTTTATTCTCTTGTACCAAAAAAAAAAAAAAGAAAAAAGAAACTTTCTGAGGAAGCCTATACATTAAATTTATTAGTTAAGAACTTTAAGTCAGTTCTTTTATATATTCAAAAAGCTAAGACAACACATCTAAATAATTACTTACCTGCATTTCAACTTTAAATCCAAGATATTTGGTACTGTCTAGTAGGAAGAGGGAGATGGAGGGACAGGAGGAGCCAGTGAGAAAGACTAACTTGTGCTACATACCTGTAATCCCAGTGACTTGGGAGGTTAAGGCAGGAGGATTGCAAGTTCAAGGTCAGCCTCAGCAACTTTGTGAGATCCTGTTTCAAAACAAAAGAAAAAAAAATTCTTTTTTTTTTAAAGGACTAGGGTTGTAACTTGGTGGTGAAGCATTTCTGAATTCAATCCCAAGAGATATATTGATTGATAGATACAAAAGAATAGTATCTCACCAAAAGAAAATATCAATAAAGATAAGTTATTAAAAGAAACAAAACTTAATAAAATCATGTAACCACCATACCAAAAGTTTAAAAAGACAATGTATCTGATAATTTCAATAAATAACAGGAAACAAATTGACAATTAATATACATTTATGATTAGAAATAAAAACTGTCAAGTGGCCTAACATGCGTGAGGCGCTGGGTTCCATCCCTAGTACCACCCAAAAAAGAAAAAAAAAAAAAGAAAGACCACAATGATAAACACCCCATACTTAGAATGGCTAAAATCAAACAAACTGACAAAACCAAGAGCTGACAAGAATACAGAACACATAGAACCTTCGTACACTGCTCATCAGAATGCAAAATGGTACTTTCAGAAGGAAAGTAAAATTTCTCCCTTGTCTTCTCAAGGTTCGATGAAATGAGCTGACAATAGAAAAACAGGAGAAAAGATACAGAAAGTTATTAAGGTGGATAGGGGTGAATCACAGGAATTAGTGATTACCCATTAACTCAGTGAGATTCAGATGTTTCTATCTCTTCTTCATAGAAGGATGTGGGAATGTAGGTAGTTTTGAGGGATAGTAAATGATTATTAGGGGAACAACTGCCCTAAGAGGCGGAAATCAACTTGTAAAACGATTCTCTCTGGAATTTGAATGAGACCAAGGGGCAGACAATACCTGTGACAAAGTCCATCAAGGTGTGGTGGCACTCCTCAGTCCTCTTTTCTGTAAGACATACTAGGATTTCAAGGTAAAGATGGAAGTCAACTGTGGGCTCTGTGGCAGGTCTGGTGGGCTTCATTCAGATGAGCAGAGGACAGTTATAGTAAAGTTTTCCCAGATGAGAGCGCATGAGAGAGAGGGGGGGGAGGGGTAGAGACCTTGATCTGAGACTATTTTTCCAGCTCAGCATGTCAAAGCACTGTTCTTTGGGTCATTGTTTTCTGTCCCCCAACAGTACAAACACTTCAGAAAACAGTTTGCCAGGTTCTTATAAAGTTAAATATGTATTTACCTAGGCCATCGTTCCTCTCCTGGGTACTTACACAAGAGAAATGAAAACTTGTGCTCACAGAAAAGCTGTATGTGAGTGTTTATAGCAGTTTTATTTATAATCAGCAAAAATGGGAAACAACCCAAATGTCCATCAACATACAAACATAGGAGAAGTATATACCATAGAGTGGAATGCTACTCCGTAACAAAACCAGACAAGTTAATGATGCACCCAACATGGCTGAATCTCAACTACTAAGTTGAAAAACCCAGACACATATACATCCTTCCATGTATATGACATTCTGGAAAAGGAAAAACTACTGATGTAGAAAACAGACAGATCAGTAGTTGTCAGGGGCTGGAGATGGCAGTGGACTAGAACGGAGCAGAAGGAAAGTTGGGGGTGTAATGATTGTTCTATTTTGAATATAGTGGTGTTTGTACAACTATATTCATTTGTTAAAACTCCCAGGGGCTGGGGGTGTATCTCAGTGATACAGCACGCATTTAGCATGCATGAGGAACTGGGATCAATGCCCAGTACCAAAAACAAACAACAAATGAACTCCTAGGGAAAAAAAAAAAAAGGGTAAGTTTTATTGCATAAAAAAGATCTGATTTGCATCTCATTCTGGTGAATGGTTAAAACACGGGGGTCCTCACAATTCGAGTGGGAAACCACTGGCAGAACATCAGTACAGAAACTTGAAGACCAATGTTATAATCAGTGGAATGTGAGTCGATGAGTCTGTCAGGCCACGAGACCTGAGTTCAGTTTGAGTCTATGTACTGGAGATATACCCCTGAGGAATATTCTGGCAACCACAAACCAGATAATAGGGTGCGGCCTTCATGTTAATGAAGACAGTCTTTGTGGGAACATGCTTTGTGAAACCAAGCCCATCCCCTGAATCATGGCCTCCAGCACAAGGGAATGTTCTTCACCTGACGCAGATCTTACAGCTCTGGGGCCCCAAAGCCTTGCTGGACTGTTTTTTCAACTCCTCAATAGGAATCAAGCCTAACACAAACTTGAAACAACTGATCTACTTTTGTAAAATAATGCATTTACAAAAGCTCAGCTTTTTTGTAAGCAGTATTGAACTTTTCCTCTCCTCCTTGCTTCTGATGTCCCTCCTCTGGCATTTATGAACAAATCATGTGCAGATGACTTGCTTGCCCAAGTTGTTGGAGAGGTTCAACTCTGCTGGGGTGAGCAGGCACACATTGTCAGGAATAAGGTTAGGAATGACCTCCCACCCCAACAGGAGGATTTTTATTTCTTCTGCTAAGAGGGGGAATCTTTGGTCACCCAAGGGATATTTTTTATCTTATTATGAAAATGGTCTTGGTCTGTTTTGTGCTGGTATAACAGAATACCAGAAACTGCATAATTTATAAGGAAAAAGAGTTAGTTTCTCTGGAAGCTGGGAAGTTCAAGATTGAGGGACCAGCATCTGGTAAGGGCCTTCTTACTGAGTCATAACATGGCAGGACACATCACGTGGGTGAGAGAGAGGAGGGGGCCAAACTTACCCTTACATAAGGGTTTCCTCCTTTCTCCAAGGATTGAACCAAGAAATGTTTACCACTGAGCTACAACATCCCCAAACACCACCCCCCTCCCAACCCCTTTTTAAAATTTTGAGACAGATTCTCAGAAAGTTGCCCAGGCTTGGCTCAAACTTGTGACTCTCCTATCTCAGCCTTCTGAGAAGCTGGGATTACGGGTATGCACCACTGCACCCAGCCTCAGCCTTTTATAAGGAAGCTACTCCAACAATAATGAGCCTGGCATTAATCCCCCATCTCCATTAGAGAAATCTAATCATCTCATACAGGTTCCACCTCCCAACACTTTTGCATTGGGGATAAATTTCTAACACATGAACTTGCTGGGAAACCTTCCAACCACAGGAAGGAAGGAGTGAATGTTAGAGCGCATGCTTCATCTATTTTCCTTGAGCATTGTTGTCTTTTGATAAAGTTGATTTATAAATGCTAAGCAATTAGAAATAGGTTCAGATAATTTAGTAAGGTACATGTTAGAAATCACATATGGTGGCCAGGAACAGTGGCACACACCTATAATCCCAGTGACTCAAGAGACTGAAGCAGGAGGATCACCAGTTTGTAGCCAGATTCAGTAACATAGTGAGACCCTGTCTCAAAATCAAAAACAAAACAAAATAAAAATGACTGGGTATGTAGCTCAGTGGTACAGTGGCCTTGGGCTCAAGCCCCAGTACCCGAAAGAAAGAAAGAGAGAAAGAAAGAGAGGGAAGGAGGGAGGGGAATGACGGCAATGTTGTTTTTGGATGAATTAAATGTATCACCCATGGGTGACATATGCTGATATTTTTCTATGTCTTAAAGTCTAAATTCTTAAGAGAGAAAATGGAACCATTATTTGAAGTCTCCCACTTATAAAACGTTAGGGATTGAACACCAAGTAAAATGGGGGCAGGGAGGAGTCTTGCTGTTTTTGGATCGTCCACTGGAATGAAGCTTAACACGTGGACTTTTGAGAAAAGCAACTTGGCAGGAAGGGGAAATTGCTGTGGTCAGTGGTTGGCTTGGAAAAATCTCAGCAGGTCTTAGGCTGAGTCTCTCGGCCTACCAGCAAACACTGAATGTCCTTGTCTCCGTCCAGACTCGCTGGCACAGCCCCCTCGGTTCCTTTTTCTTTCCCGTCTTCCCCTTGCTGAGGAGCAGGCCCTGCACAACTATAGCTCCTGTGTTTTCACAGTCTCACTGCCTGGTCTCTGTGTCCTGCTCCACTCTCTGTATTGTCACCACATCGATGCTTTTCTAGAACAGCTCTCATTTCACTTTTCCAAACTTCAATAAGTCCCCCACCTTTGGGTGATGGAGACACCCTGGGTCTGGCACTTCGGATTCCCCATGACTGGCCGGCCTCATCTGCTCCTTGCTCACAGGATGTTCCACCCTCTGTACCCAAGCCCTGCCCCTTCCTATGTCTGTGCCTCTCATGCTGAAACCTGTACTTGAAATTCCATCTCCACCCTTGGCTTCTCAATGCCACCCATCCTCTACGGCCCAACTCAAAGGACGTTTATGGCTGGGAGTGACTTTTCCATAGTCCTTAACTCTCTTATGTTTTAAAGTTTTGTTTTATGTTGTAATTATTTGCATATGTATTCAATATATCCATATCCATATTGTAAATTCCTGGAAGTCAGGTTTTTCCATCTCAACTTCAACTGTGTAAATGTCTTGCTCACAGTGGACACTCAGGAGTTGGGGGCTTACACACTCAATGAATATGCTTTATTTTTGAATGAATAAACGAATGAATAGAACTGAAGTTAGAGGAAGAAAGGAAGCCGGGTGTTCTGTTAATATAATAAAGGCAGCAAGGAACTCAGCAGGGAACAATTTAAGCAGACAGAGACCTTGAAGGGAAGGAGTTGATACTGTTTCTCAGCTACATCCTCCCAAAAGCCGAACTGCTCCAGGAACTGTGACATATGTCATTGTCATAGTTGTTTATAGAGATGTTTTTGTTATCCAGGAGCATGTGCTGAACAGAGACAGTCAGGCAGAATTAGGGTCTTCTAATCATAGAACAATAGTAGCAAACTATGGCAAATGATTATGGTATTATTTTTGTTTTAATATGTGCAAATTTGTTTTTTTCAAAGAAATCAGTAGATTTACTATCCAATAAAAGAGATGAATCAACAATAATAGGTTCTAGGATTCTCTCATAAAATACAAAAGTATTTTCTCTCATCTCCCTCTTGGTTAACTTTATTTCTTATTGTATCTTGAGGATAGAGGGCAGATGTGTCCCAAAAACTTAGGCTCCTTAGAGAAAAGTGCCAAAGGATATCCTATCAGTACGTTGTGATGTTCTATAAGGGAGGAAAGCCTCAGAATATGTAGAAATCTGTGTCCAGAACCCACCCATTTCAAGCCAAAGAAAGAAAACGTGTGCTTACAAAGATCATTGAGACAGTGACCTTTGATAAAAGCCCTTGCCCAGGTCACCAAGAACTGGCTTTACCCATTGTCTTTCAGAACCCATCAGCCACTCAAAAGTCCCTCTGTATTCATACCACTCATCAGGTGAAGAGGCCTAGTCACTTGCTGCCCATCTGAGCCACACGTGAGCAGAAAGGTCCACCCAGACTTCTTTGAAGTGAACAGATAATTTTGGAAAGACGACTATTTTTCCGGTTGCCTTTTAAGGGACTTTTACTTCTTAGTCAATCAAAAATTCATCAATGTGACTCATTAACACAGCTCCAAATGCAGTCAGGAAGCAAGAAACACCTTTCCCGTGTCTTAGTCACTTCTATTTCCTAATATTTCCTTTATTTTAGCAAGAATTTTATTGTTTTCTGGTTAATTTAAAATATTTAAAAGTTAATTCCCTTAGTACCAAGCATACAGTAGGAATTTAATATGTGAATATTGAATGAACATAAGGTTTCTTTCACTCCATGTGTCAAGAAGCTTGAGAAACTAGAATGTGAATATTTGAATGGTTTTCATTTTCTTCTCCCCGCAAGGTGCCTAGTACAAGGCTCTGTGTGATGTAAAATATGTGTGATTTGCACATGAATATAGGTGCAAATGTAGGCACGTGCGCGCGCACGCGCGCACACACACACACACACACACACTCACACTGGATCATTGGCTGATGAGTTAGCTTACAGACTCCTCAATCAATTAACTTCTGGGGTTATCTATTATGAATCTATGAATATTCCATGAATGTGGAGAACCCCAATACTATTATGAGAATCCAAAGGGAGAGGAAAAAAACCCACGTTTATCCTGATGGCTGCTTAACACATTTGAGTTAATATAGTTGTAGTTGAATAGTTGGTTGTCTTAGCAAGCATGTTTCTATCTAATCTTTTATTATCAGTAAATTATACCGGCAACTTAGTGCTGTTAACTGAAAACATCCCTCCATTCAGATAGTTTTAGATCTTATTAGGTTGTCATTTGTACTTATCCCAGTCTGTTTTCATATTGCCTATTTTGTCTCTGTTCAAAGCCACTGGTGCCCTTAAATTCTGGTAATACCCAGAAGTGGGGAATGAAGATTTGAGAGTTGAAAGGAATACAGGCTCTGCTGCTTATGATAGAAGACCTTTGGCCTAATCACTCACCCTCTTGGACCTTCACTTTTCCCAGCTATAAAATGAAGGTAATAATAGTACACACCTTTTAGAGTTGCTATAGGGATTTTGTGAGATAATGTACATAAAATATCTGGCACATAATAGGCCTTAGAAAACATGACAGTTTCCTTCTTCCCCAGGATTAATAATCTAGACACCCACACATACTCATAAAGACTGTCAATTTAAGAATATTTTCTAAGTCTCAAAAACACTTCCCCACTGTGACCTGTGAGGCTCCAACAAGGTAGTCCTGCCTACCTCACCAGCTTCTCTTCCCCTGCCACCCTTGCTTCACGCCAAGTCCTTGAACACATTGGCTCATCCCCGTTCCTCTGCTCACCATGCTTCCCCTGCTGCAAAGCCTGCTCAACTGCTCTCCCCCGTCCAGGCTCTAGAATGCTCTAGATCCTCCCTTCATCTGTGTAATATCTGCTCAACCTTATCTATCAGTTTAAATGTCACTGATTTAGCAGGACTTCCCTAACACTCTCTTCGTAAGAATGCACCCTTTTATGTGTCCTCATGTAGCATTCAGGACTCTTTCTTTATAATAGTTTCACATTCTTTGTTTACTTGTTTCACAATGCTGGGGATCAAACCCAGGGCCTCTGCATGTTCGGCAAGTAAGTGCTCTACCACTGAGCTACATCCCCAGACCTTCACATTCCTAACTATATAGTTTTATATATTTGTTTGTTATAGACTGACATGTGTCCCCCCACCCAAATTCCTATGCAAAGCCTCAACCCCAGACCTCAGAATGTGACTCTATTTGCAGATGGGGCCTTTAAAGAAGAAATTAATTTGGCCCTGAATCAAGGCCAGCAGTTTGTTGAAGCTGTTGGTTTCAAGCAGGAGCCTAAAGAAACGTCTTTCTATGGTCTGTTGGCCATTTCAGAACTTTGGAAATGTAATGGTCAATTCATTAGAAAGAAACATTTGAATCATTAGTGATAGATGTGGGCTAATTTTTCAATTAATCTCATCATGTCTCTTGATTCTGCTGTAGGACTACATATACCATTTGACTATAAAACTTTATTATTAGATTTTGAAATTGCATCTTGGTTATAGGTATTGATTGAAAAAATTACTTTTTGTCATAAAAATACTTATTAAATATGCTCTTTAAATGAAAAATAAATAAATAAAGAAGAAATTAAGTTAAAATGAGGCCATTACAGTTGGCCCTAATCCAATCTGACTGGTGACCTTCTAAAAAGAGATTGGGACACATAAAGAGGGACATACAAAAGAGACCAGAGATTTGTGTACCCAGAGAAAGCCCACATGAGGACACAGCAAGAAGGTGGCCATCTGCAAGTCAACAGAAGGGTCTCGGGAGAAATCGAGCCTGATGACTCTGATCTTGGGCTTCCAGCCTCCAGGACTGTGAGAAAGTAAATTTCTGTTCTTGAAGCCAACTAGTTTGTGGCATTTTGTTATGGTAGCATGAGCTGATCAGTAGGTACTTAAGGCCTATCTCCCTGTACTAAACTATGATTTCCATAAAGACAGAAAATTTGACTATATTTCACCCTGAACTTTCAGCATATATTTCAGTGTTTTGCCCCAACCAGGAGCCATTAACATTTTGTTTAATTCATGAAAAAAAAAAAAGAACAAATGAAGAATGATGCCAGGTATTTCGATTTTATGTTAAAAGCTCTGACTTCTGGATTTTTCTATGAGACTGACAGCAGACATCTTGAGTAAGTATTTATTTGAGGAAGCCAAGAACATCCCAGAAAGTGTCAAACTTAGCTTTCTGAAAGTGTTCTAAAATGTGTGACTCCATGCAGAATATGGGTGACTTATGGGCAGGAGCCCTGCAGTTGGTTCCTAGTGGCCTGCTGCCCTTGCATGGGTGTGAGAGCCTGTAGCAGAGCACAGATGTGCACCAGGGCTATGCTGCAGAGATCCCTCATCTCCCCTCCTGAGGGTGATGCCTCAAAACTGGGAATCCAGAGCTGATATTGGGTCCTGTGGATATGCTATGGCCCTAAAGGACCGCCTAGGCAAATTCCAGTTCAGACTCCACCTGTTACTAATACCACAAGTCTCAAGCTAGTCTTTGGGGGTCCTAGGAAGCTAGGTATTCTGTGAACACCCATCTCAGGATTGTTGCAAATTGGCCCTCTAGGGAAGCTTAAAGGCCCCAAGTGAGTTAATTGGAGTTATAGAGCATCTGGGGGTCCACACATGACCTTCAGTGGTCACCATCTGAAGGATAACAGTGTCCTTACTCCTCCCCAATAGCATCTCCCTCCATTATTAGGTGACTAAATACCTAAAGTCCCATCCCAACATGCCACACTTTTAGGTTAGCACTATGTATCTGCCTCAATTGCTCAACCTGTTCAGTCATGAACATCTTTTCTTCCTCTTTTTTTATTTCCTTTTTCTTCTTTTCTTTCAGTACTGGGAGTTGAATCCAGGACCTTGCATATGCTAAGCAAGTGCTCTGTCATAGAGCTACATCCCCAGCCCTTTTCATTTTACCATGAGACAGGGTCTTGCTAAGTTGCCCAGGCTGGCCTTGAACTTGCAATTCTCTCTCTTCAGCCTCCCAAGTAGCAGGATTAAAAGCATATGCCACCATGTCTGGCCATGAGCATTTTCTTAGGCATTAGTTGACTATCTTCTCTGGATGAGCTTGGCTTGGCTTGAGTCAGAATGGGAGAGGGAGGTCAAAGGTGAAGAAAGGGGAAATAAATCTTGAATATAAGTTCTTAACAGTTTTTCTAGGACTCAAGCACTTTGACTATAGCCCCCCATGTGCCTAGATACCACTGGGACTCTATATCCCACAGCAGCAAGGAAGAGGGATACCAGTTGTGGTAGCTGTCTGGCCACAGAAGCTAAGAAGTTGTAGAGGGCATTTCCAGTTGCTGGCTCTTTGTTCAGGTTTCCCCATGAGTCTATAAATGGTTAATTACCTAAACTGGTAGGAGAAGCTTTCTGCCTCCTGTAAAGTTTGATTCCTGGAGGCAGACTTTTTTTTTTTTTTTAATCCAGCAAGTGTAAGATAATTGGAAGGGTGGAGTAACGCAGTAAACCACGACACACCTTTGTCAGGACTTGTTTGGAAGCAAAGCGTTGAAAGAAACAAGGGGGGAGAAGGAGAAGCAAACATTTTTGAAAGATCACTCAGCTTTAACACACCTTGGCTGGATCTGGATAAAAAAAAGTGGGCATCGCAAATCTCTAGAGGAAAACATCAGGGGAAGAAAGAGAGAGGGGGGATTCAGACAAAGTTGTTTCTAGTTCCTTCAAAATTGCAAGCCAGGTGAGTAAGAGGAAGACTGAACTTTCTCCCTTTTTTTCTGAGACTTTGATTTAAGTTTTGCTGTTTAGAAATTAAATGCTTGTTGGAGAAAATAAATACAACGAAGTCCTTTGGTTTCTAGAGTTCTGGGTGAAGTGATTAGTTGGTCGTAAATGATGACTTTGGTATATGTGTTCTGCTTAATTCAGGTCTTTGAAAAGAACACCAAGAAAGATCTGTGAGTGGACAGGAGCAGGCCAGCTAAGATATGCTGGACTCTAGTGGCAAAATGTTTCTGTATTATTGCCAGTATTGTAAAGGGATGTGACAAGCTGTTTATTTAGAATAGGATAAAGGTTAGTAATCCCTTCTCTCTCAGCCTCAATTTCCTCTCTCACCAGCTGGTTCTCCCCCTCCCTCTGTCTCCTTCTTCCTGCCAGACAGTACAGAATAGCTCAGAGGTGAAGTTGAAGTGCAGGTAAGTGGGGGCTTCCTAGAAGCAGCCCCTGTGCTGCCCAGGACTCTGTGCTGCCAGGTTCCAATAAAGCTCCAGGAAGTGGGCAAATATTGCTGTGTGTCATGTTGTAGGATTGCTGCTGCCCTGAGTCTAAAGTGAAATGTTGGCAATGGTCTAGTTGGAGGAAGAAAAATTAGAGAAATGTTTTCTAGGTATAGATTCTCAGTGGCCAACGTGGCTCCCCTCTTCCCCACAATCACTTTGGGGTGAGAATTACCAGTTTAGGTATCTAGCAGGACCACAGTAACTGCTAACTGACAAATTACCAGTTTGCTCTCTGAAGTGGAGGCGAACCTCTGGCACACCACTTCTTTTGAGAAGCAGCTAATAGTGAATCTAATAGTTGAATGTATTATGACTGCAAAATGTTTTGAGATTTTAAGAAGGTATCTGTTCAAAAAGCGGAATTGTTTCTTCTCACCTCAGTGTGTTCTCTCTTGGAACTAATGCACAGATCTGAGGCAGAACTAACCTAAAATACAGCTTCAGCTGCTGATGGAGGCCCTTGAAGTGTCTGGGGTCTGCTTTACCTTTGGGACCTGCAAAACTCACACATGAATCTAATCAGAATTTACCTGGAACAGTTAAAGTGAACAGCCCTGCTTCAAATATGCATAGAAACTCCTCCAATTGGCGAAACTGATTAGACTTAAGAATTAATCACATTCTTAGATTAGGACTGACCAAAAGAAGTCTGCCTTTGCAGGGTGTTGTTCATTTGCCCTTATTAATGATAACGGCCACAATGGTAAACGAGCATAAGTGAAAAGTGGGTGCCATATCCCGCCCAGCCCAGGGCATGGAAATCAGGGTGACCTGAACAAGCAAGTGGCAAACTCCTCTCTGGGTGTGGTAGAGACCAAACCTCTGAGGCGACTACCTCGGGGCACTGGTTTTCCTGGCAGCCAACCGGCTTAGCTCGTATGTGTGATCAGGTCACTAGGCAGTGGATGCACACTTCAGCACTTTCGCTGTTTGGTTCTGTAATTTAAAGTGTATGGAGACCAGAGTAATAGAAATTATAAAAATACTGTGATTCCTTAGCAGAGTATAGGAATGTTTTGTTTCCTAGATAAAAGGAAAAATTAGAAAAAATTAGCTTCTTCATTGCTTTCATCAGGGACAAATGTTTCAAGTGTCATTAGATTAAGATAAGGTCACTGTGATGGTTTGCTATTGCTAACAGTGGTTGGCCCTTGTGTGTGTGTTAGACCACATCATTGTCTGAATAGTTTTAAGTGGATACGGCATCGTTTAAATGAAGTGGAAAGGGAAAAACTCATAAAAGAAGAAAACTGATTTCAAATTATGTATTCCTGCATAAGAAAATGACATGGGATGGTGGGTGCAGTATCGCACGCCTGTGATTCCCCAGACTTGAGAGACTGAGGCAGGAGGATTGCAAGTTGGAAGCCAGCCTGGGCAATTTAGTGTCATCCTGCCTCAAAATTTAAAATAATAATAATAAAAGGGCTGGGGATGTAGCTCAGTGCGTAAGTACCCCTTGGTTCAATCTCCATTATTGAAAAAATGAAAAAAGGGAGAGAGAAAGACAGACGTGGGATCGCGGGATCATTTTTACACTTTCAAAAGAGCATTAGCTATGAAATAATCACAAAGCAGTCCCTTAGAACCAGAGGGGGACATGTTCTCACTCATTTGCAGAAGCTATGTAAGTTGATCTAAGAAAAAGTAGAGAGAAGAATAGTGATTGAAAGAAGCTAGGAAGGATGGGAGGAAGTGGGAGAGGTTGAATAATATGTACCCAAATACAGTTAGACAGGAGGAATGCGTTCTATTGTTCCACAGTACAGCAGGTGTCTGTCATTTATAATAGCTTACTATATATTTTATAAGAAGGTTAAAAAAAAGGAGTTTGTAGGCTCAGAACACTAAAAAATGATAAATCCTTTAAGGAGATAGAAATGCTAATTACCCTGATTTGATCTTACATGTGCACATGTATCAAAAAACCACACTAGAGACCATAAATATGTATGATTGTTATGTGTCTATTAAAAATTCATTTTCCTGAGTCTGATGGCACATGCCTGTAATCCCAGCTACTTGGAAAGCTGAGGCAGCAGAATCACAAGTTGGAGGCCAGGTTTGGCAACGTAGCAAGACCCTGTCTCAAAATAAATTAAAACAAAACAAGGGGCTAGGGATGTAACTTAGTGGTTACATAAGCATCCCTGGGCTCAATCTCTCAATCTCAATACGGAAAAAAATAAATAAAAATAAACAAATTAAAAATGAAAGTAAATAAATGAATCATTTTAACAAAAGAATTATGGATGGAAGTGAGTCTAATTTTGAAATTGAAAACTTGAATGATCCTCTCATTCTTAGTGCTAGTGAAGTGATCCAAACGTCCAAGAATTTAAAGCTTATGCTATTTGACAGAGCTTCCATTAAGTGGTGCTTTCGGAAGATGGGTGCATAGGTGAAGCCTGCCATGAAGGGCAGGCTCAGGCATGAATCCGAGCAAACCTTTCTTTTCCTTATGCTGCACTTTAAAAAATTACCAGCACTTCAACTGTTCTAAACAGAATGCTGTAGTTCCCATAGGATGATCCTAGTCCAGATTTGTGCCTCAACCCATCCCTTTCTACTAAATAACTCTGATATATTCCTTGTACATTTGGTTTAACGGGATCCATCTCCCAATAGTCTGGCAGAGAATTCTGTATGATCATGGGACACATGGCCATTTTTCACTTCAGATTGAAAGAGAGGCACCTACCTGAAAACTACCTCAGCAGGCTCTATCCACACGGTGCCTTCCACTGAGGCATCCCAGGCCCTGAAGGGGCTTCTGATTTCTTAGCAGGCTGTCTCTTTGTGCCTTCTGAAAATTGGGGAACACTTGGATTTTTGTTATAGAAATTGAAGCTTTGTCAATGAAATTTAGAGAATAGATGCTTGAGGTTTTTTTTCTTTTCTTTTTTTTTTTTTTTTTGCTTGTTGATTTGGTTTTTTGGTTTTTTTCTGGATACGGAAAGAACAAGAGGAATTTATTAAGTTAACTGTCTGGAGGCTGAACACTCACCACGCAGAGCTTCAAGCATCTGCCTTAATGGCTGCGAGTGGAAACAAACCCAGCCCATCCCAGTAGTAAATTTCAATGAAGGATCAAAATTAAACAATAACTTGTGGGTAGTAAATCTTTCTATTAATTGTTATAAATAGTTCCTTTCATGGTAATATTTTCTATCAATCTAAATGCCATCTTGGAGTTAGTCACCTCCCAACTGGCAACCAGATATATTTAAATGTTCAGTCTCCCCAGATGCCTTCTAGTCCACAGCTAATGACCAATTGGAGGAGAAAAAAAAAGTCAGAGAGAGGCTTCATAGTTCCCAAAGGTGATTAATGCTTAAACTAAGGATTTAAATAAAAGAGGGTATCCAGTTGCACATAGGTTTGCATGAAATGGTTATATAGGTGGTAGTCACAGTGTGAACATAGTCACAGGCCAGGTGTGGCCCTTAATGAGTCCAGACACCTTTATTAAGCTGTTTATGGAGCCCTTTTTCTTAGCTCCAGGAATAATACCTATAAAGACATCTGTGGCATCTTAGATTCAGCTAGAATTTTTTCCATGATACTTCATCCCTTGCCTAGAGCTACATTTAAAAAACACCAATGAGCAAGAAGTTGGCACATCTGACCAGGCCCTGAAGCTAACTGTGCCAGTCTCTGTTAATTTCACCAGAGAGTGGACCAGCTGGTTTCATGAAGTCTTGGTTTTCAACTGGGAAGTCCCCCAGAGATACATGATGACTTTCATGGGCCCTACACACTTTAGCTTTCATGGGCCTCTTATACAATAAAAGAAAAAATAACTTTTTTTTTCTTACTGGGGATTGAACTCAGGGTGCCCTTCTACTCAGCTTCATCCCAACAACTAAAAAAAATTTTTTAAATTATATTTTACAACTGTATTGTCATCGAGAAGAATATGATCAATGTTAGGGTGTGTTCCATTTTCTTTTAAGAAATTTTTTTATTTGTTCTAATTGTTTATACATGACAGTAGAATACATTTATGCATTTTGATATATCATACATAAATGGAGTATAATTTCTCATTTTTCTGATTGTACATGTTTCAGTCATTCTACAACCAGGTACAATCAGAAATTGATTTTAAAAAATTTAAGGGCTGGGGATGTGGCTCAAGCGGTAGCGCGCTCGCCTGGCATGCGTGCGGCCCGGGTTCGATCCTCAGCACCACATACCAACAAAGATGTTGTGTCAGCCGAGAACTAAAAAATAAAATATTAAAAAATTCTCTCTCTCTCTCTCTCTCTCTCTCTCTCTCTCCTCTCTCACTCTCTCTTTAAAAAAAAAAAATTTAAAACATTTTTGTGGATTCTACCCCTCCCAACCCCCACAAACATGTTGTGCTCTAAGCACTGTGTCCACTGTGCCCAAAGTGGTTAGGCAGACAGAGGGTGAGCAGAGAGCTTCAAGCAAGGGGCATCTAGGATTTCAACCCTGGAATCCAATCTAACCACAACAAGAATGGATTAGGGCAGGACAAGAAGGTTAGGGCAGGGGAAAGAACTACCAGTAAGGGAATCTTCTGGAACCTGAGACTAGGCACCATGGCAAGAAGAGCCCAGATGGGATGCAGGTGCTTTCTGTGCATTCCTGTGTTTAGACCTTGAGCTCCCAGCAACACTCCTCCCCAGCAGCCCTACCTCATATCACCCATGCTTAGGAACACTGCAGCCAAAATCTCAACCACTTTCCTTTTCAGAAGCAGAAAGAATGGAGGAAGAGCACAGAATGCTGCAGAACTGTATTTATCTACCCACACATCGCCATAGATTGCACACATATTTTCTTCATCTATTTTTTCCTACTTTGCATATAAGCCTCTGAGAGCTGGTGTGTTATGAAGAGAAAATTCACCTCCGCAAAGGGTGAAGTTCCATGCACATAGAACAATTAAAATGATTTTCATGCTGATTTAAGTCCATCAAGCACCATGCTCACATCCAAACTCTAAATGGTACAGCATGATATATCCCTGAAGCTCCTTAGAGAACATCAAACACTATGGAATACAT
This sequence comes from Spermophilus citellus, assembly GCF_964194105.1. Taxonomy (NCBI): domain Eukaryota; kingdom Metazoa; phylum Chordata; class Mammalia; order Rodentia; family Sciuridae; genus Spermophilus; species Spermophilus citellus. The sequence goes on along the minus strand of NC_138195.1, from coordinate 73,260,055 downwards.
CAACATGAATTTGCTAATTACACACTAAGTGTCTTGAAAATTATCCTTCAGTTATTTATTACTTTGGCAGAGAATAGAGGTTTATAGTCAGACAAGGATCAGGGTACCAAGGCTACCATATAAGCTCTTTGATGCTCAGCAGAGAGCAGTCTAATCTATTAGATTTCAAAAAATAAGATCCCAGTACAAAGGAATAGAATCCAAAGTGGAAATATAAAATTCAGTTACAACTAATGGCAAGAAATCAGAATGATTCTTGTAAAAAAAAAAAAAGATACACAAGAAATAATTCCAGTTTGAATTCTAAAAATCAAGTTCTCCGCTTGACCAGCAGCAACCTATACTTGCTAAAAGCAATGGTTAGAGACATGGCTGTTCATGGTTTCTGGCTTTTCCAGCAGGTGGCTATGGGATGGATGTGACGAAGAAAAACAAACGAGATGGCACTGAAGTCACTGAAAGAAGTAAGAGCATCTGAATTTTTTAAATTTATGATTGTTTCACTATAAAAGTAAAAAAAAATAGAAACAGAAAAAATAACATTTATAATTCTACCGCAAACACTGTAGAACTTACAAACATGTTCCTAAAGGAATAAAATTCCTTTCCTGAAGAGGGCTCTTATTGGTTTTGATTTGAACACATGTATGCAAAATAGGTCCTGGCTTTTCTTCCAAGATGAAAATTGCCGTTTCCAGAGCTGTGGATGTGGCTCAGTGGTAAGCACTTGCCTAGCTTGTGTGAGGCCCTGTATTCAAACCTCACCACTACAAAAAGAAAAGAAAATTTCCATTTCCATGGATAGTTTTTGTAATGACCAGTAATTTTAATGACTGCATAATATTCTCTTAAGTAAATCCACTAATTTATTTGACCATTTCCTTGTTTAGGGATATAAGGCAACAAAAATCTTAAAGTATAATATCCCAGTTATTTCAGGGCTAAGTTGAAATGACACTGGTGTCATAGTTGAAATGTACACTAAGGATTGAAAACAGATACATTTATTTTATGAAACTGCCCAAATGATGAATTCAGAGACATTTAAACTGTCCCCCTAGCAACTCTAAATTAGGGAAGCTTTTCACTTATTCTGTGACTTTCATGTATTTCCAATAAAAAGCTCCTGGCTCCGTAGACTTGGAACTTTAGGTTAGGAAATAATTTCTTTTGATGTGTCAACGAATCCCAAAGGTCTGTACAATGAGAGGTTTAGTGAAAGCTCAAGGACTATTATTCAAATCAAACTGCCACTTTGCTCTGAAAAACCATTCCCTTTTATGCTTTGAATGCTGTTTCTGCTACATTCACTCGTGGTCCTAGTAGGTCAACCGAACTAATCGGGAAAATGAAGCATGAAGATAGACGGGCAAATGAGAAGAAGCAGGGGCCAACGAGACGGAGCAGGGGCCAACAGCACAGCCTCCAGTGGCACAGAATGACCCTGTGCCATCTCCTTCCTCTCTTCTCCATTCACACCTCTACCCAGATGCTTGTGTGCCTGCACATCCACATACATACATGTGCACACCCACACACAAGGGAAGTCGGCTCTTAAAGACCACTCCCTTGAAATGCTTCCAACTTCTTCCCGAGGCACCTAGTGACATCATCCAGGGTGTTGATCCTGCCTGGCCTGCGGCACTTTGGAAGGGAGGGCAGGAAGACAGTGTTCCTTGAGACAAGAGGGCCTGGCCCTTCTTCCAAGTCAAACCCAAGACTGGACTGCTCTCACTGTCAATGAAGAGACCTTGACACCTAGACAACTCATTTCTCAAATCAGTGCATAACGGCTTTAGGTTCCAAAGAGATATGAACTTATTTTCCAGGCACCCTGAAATCCATTGCTATTGCTCATGTTTTCACGCACAACAGATCAGATCACACACTTTAAGCCACAAATATGCAAAAACTATGTTGAACCTAATTTAATACGCTTAGCTCATGACAGAAAACAGGCCTTGCCAAAATACACAGATGTCAGTACATCCCCTAAAACCTCTTCTTTTCTTTGTCTTTTCCAGTTATCACTGAAACAGTAACTACAAGACTTACCTCCTTACCACCAAGTAAGTAACTATCTCATAGCTTTCTTCTCAGCAGGTCATGTGTGAAGGCCCCGTATGATAACCTTGAACCTGGAAGCTCACTCTTCAATGAACATATCGCAAATATCTAAGATTTTTCCCCCCTTAACAGCTATATTGATGTTGATAGGTGGACCACAAAACCAATCAGTTTGAAGTGTGTGGTTCACCATTAGTATATTTACAGAGTTGTGCAGCCACTGCTACAGTCTAATTTTAGAACATTTCCATCACTTGCTCCAATAAAAACCCTCATGACCATTAGCAGTCACTCCCTATTCTCCTCCTCTTCTCTTCTAGCTCCCAGAAACCACAAATCAACTTTCTGTCTCTACAGAGTTGCCTGCTATAAACAATAAAATACCAGAAATCCCATCTACCTGAGCATTGAGTAGCTTGACACCTCTCAAACTTCCATTGTACTTTTCTTTTTTCCCAGGAGCTCCTTGGGTTTAGTGGATTCTGTAATAGGGATAGGGCCCCAAGCTTCCCCTGCACGAGCCCAGCTAGCTGGGATGGGGAGACGCTGCCCCTCAGCAGGGGAGGCCAGAGCAAAGATGGGCTGCCAGATGGAACTGAGCGCTGCCATATGTCCCTCCAGCACTTCTGGCAGCCGCTCTGTCTGGACCTCAACCAGGCATTTGAAAAGAGCAAGCCCAACCAGGGCCTGGGCTCAAGGGGCCTGTCCTCCCTCAGCTGCTTTGTCCTAATGAGAAACTTGCTGCGCTCCATCCAGAAAGCTTTACTTTCACATTCAGAGGAACATGCACTGCAGCTTTTGGTACCCAAACAAGCTGGAGCTGGGTAGTTTGCACCTTGTAGTGTAGGTGGGAGAAGAACTCAGCCAGGAGGGTGCTGGTGAGGTGCAAGGGAAGGCTTCCAGAGGGCAGGGATGCTGGCACCCTGACTCCACCCTGAAACTCTCATCTGGCTTTTGGTTCTGGCAGAAGGGGGAACCAGCAATGGCTACACCAAAACAGGCTCTCTGGGTGGAGGGAGCCGGCTGGAGAAGCAAAGCCTGACCCATGGCAGCAGTGGCTACATAAACTCAAGTAAGTGCCTGCAGGTGCCAGGGCTGGGGGAAGAGCAGGGAACAGGGAGGGGGCCACCAACAAAGACCAACGAAGGAGGCAGGCAGATGGGATTCTGAATCAGTCCATGAGAGGGACAATTACAGCTACTTTTCATCCATTCCAAATGTCCCAAAGAGTCATCTAAATGACACAGGACCCAGGGAAGTTGCCACATTTAAATCATCCTCATTCAAAGCCCACTTAAACTGGATCCATTTGAATAAAGTCCCAATATAAATAACTATCATTAATTCAGAAGACTTTGGAGATAGGTGGCTGTTTTCTTACTGAATCAATCACTTTAAGCCACCTCTTTGAGGGAAGGTGTGCACATCCAGGGTTCAGGATTTGAGTTACCAACAGCAACAACCAGAGAAACTCCATGATTGGGTTAGTGAGCTAAGAGAATCCGGTGACATGGAATCCCACAGTGTGCCAGGTCCCCCTGGGCAAGCATCCAACACAGGCCCATTGTTCCTGTGAAGCTCTCTTTCAAAGGAAAGCAAAACAAAGCAGAGCAAGGCAAGATAAAACAAAAACGAGTGCGCACTGAAGATACCCTATAGTGAAACTACAAAGGAAAACCCAAGGTGAAGAACCCGCCCTACCATGGAGAACATTCTAAGCCATGGTGCAGGGCTCCTCGATTAAACGTCAGGTCCTAGTCCTGGCCGTTTCTGTGCACTGTCATTAGTCCCACGAGGGAAAGGCAGTGGCAATGATCCTGCCTTCCCACTTCTGAGCAGCCCCCTCTCTCCCCTGTGGTCTGCTGGCATCCCCTGTGCCTCCTGCAGGGCCCTCCCTTAGTTGTGAGCTCCTGAGTGCTCCTAGCTAATGTCACTGGGCATACCATTCAGCTCATCTCTGCCGAAGGCCCACGAGGACCTCCCTTGTCCCCCGCTTGCAGGTGGGAGCCTCAGGGGCAATGCCTCTACCTCCAGTTACAGGAGGGCACATTCGCCCGCCTCCACTCTGCCCAACTCACCAGGCTCCACCTTCGAGAGGAAAACCTACGTCACCCGCCATGGGACATACGAAGGTATCAGCCCCCAGACTGCAGGAGAGAACCTGCCTGTGACACCTCACTTGTCCTCTGAAGATGCGTGGATGGGCCCCTGGCTTCCCCTGTGTCTGCACCCCACCCCACCTTTCTCCTACTCCTTCCTCCTTGGTTTCCTTTGTAGACTCCCATTACTTGGCCCACTTGGTCACTTTTTCAACTAGCACTTGATCATGTATTTAGCATCGTGTGGAGCGCCTTTGTGGGTGTTCGGATGAATCAGACACAGATCTTGTCTTTAAGGAGTTTACATTCTGATAGATAAGATGACAGACTAAAAAGCTATATGGTGCAGAGTAGGAGGCAATTATCATCTTCAGCTGAGGAAATCAGGGAAGACTTTATAGAGGAGGTGACATCTGATTTGGGCCTGATGTGTAAGATTTTGGCCTCCAGAGATGGAGAGCGGGGCAACCCAGGCAGAGGGAGCAGCGCATAAGCACAGACAGGCAGGAGCATCGAAGGTCCACAGAGAAATGGCAGAGGCACTTATGAGAAGAGGAACAGGGCACCCGATTCAATGTTAGGATAAGATATTTAGACTGTATTCACACACAATGGGGAACCATGGAGGTTTTTATTTATTTATTTATATTTTTATTTTATTATTTAGTACTAGGAATTTGACCCAGAGGTGCTTTACCACTGAGTTACATCCCCAGCCTTTTTATTTTGAGACAGGGTCTTGTTAAGTTGCTAAGGCTAGCCTCTCACTTGCAATCCTCCTGCCCCAGTCTCCCAAGTTCCTGGGATCACAAGTATGCACTGCCACACCTGGCTCCACATAGGTTTTTAAGCCAAATATTTGAGTTTTTGAGTCCATCATATTTGAGGTCCAAGACTAGAATTCTGTAAGAAATGTTGCAGGAAGAATTGGCAAGGAAGGGCTGAACACAGGTGACAGATTAAAAGGAAAGCCACAATAGTCCAGTGGAGGGAAATGTGCAATTAGATTGGTAACGGTGGGGGAAGGAGAGCTGGAGGTGACATGTATTAGACGTAGAATCGACAGGTTTGGCAGTTGATCAAACATAAGGAGAAGAGAAGGCAGCAATGTTGTTAGGGTTTCAAGCGCAAGTTGGGCTAATGGTGGTGCCAACAACTGAGACAGGGGAGTCCAGTGGAGGACCATCCTTGGATGAATTCAGTTACTTGGTCTTAAAGAGGGCAGCAAGTAGGCAGTGGGCCTGGGACCTGAGCTTGGGAAGAAGTCAGAGCCAGATACCCAGTCAGGAGGCATTCTCACAAAGAGGCTGGTGGAAGCTGGAAGACTGAAGGGTTTGCCAAGGAAGGGAGTATCAGAGCAGGAGGGAGCCGAGGAAGATAAAGCTAGAGGAAGAGGGCTGAGAGGAGGAAGAGTCGTGGACTCCAGTGGAGAGGCCAAGAACTTGGCAGCAGCACTGAAGAAATACTCAGTGCTCAGCTCAGGGAGGAGTATGGAAGAAGCTACCTGGGCTACATGATAAGGCCGTTGGAGTCCTGGTCATCCACAGGAACAGTTTCAGTGGAAAACCAACAAGCCAGTTGGGTTTATAGTGAGAGCAGAGAGGTACCAGCGATGGAGAAGCAGGATTAAGGGACTGGGTATCCTAGTAAGTGACAGAAGTGGGCTGACACCCCAAACTGGGAGAAGGTGTCCCTCTGGATGGAGGATGAGAGCTGCAGGAGGGTGTTGGGAAGCCCCTCATCAGACACGATGACTTGCATAGCCCAGTGCTTGCTGATCCAGGGCCTGAGCAGGGGCTTTTACTGTGCATTTGTGTAACAGGGTGTGCATTTCTTCACAAAGGGATTTTTGCTTAATCAGAGGCAGGTCACTTGCTCTAGCATTGATACCAGGGCAGACCAAGTCATGCCATGATGAGGTGACAAAAAAAAAAAAAAAAAAAAAGGAGAGGGAAGGCAGGCAGGCCTACTTTCCTGTGTTCATACTCTCTCCTTCTGAGTAGATCAGTGACCAGAGTATAGTGCTATGACCAAGTCCATGAGGGTCGTGTTCCGAATCATGGGCCTGCTCCATGGATCATGGGAAATGACTGCTGAAGAGCACAGCCCACTCCCTCCTGGAGCACCCTTGGCTATCAGGTTCAGGAAGGAGTGGATGGCACCACCCACTCTCTGGGAAGCCTTAAGTGACCAAGTTGGCTACTTTTACCAAGTCTTTCATCCCCTCTTTAGGGAGCTCCAGCGGCAACTCTTCTCCAGAGTACCCCCGGAAGGAATTTGGTATGTTCTCTCCTTATTTTCAAAAGAAATGTTCAAGTGGGCAAATGCCCAGGAGACAGGGTGGTAGCAGAGGACATCATGAGCTAAATGACTTCTTCTAAAGGAGTTGACCTCAGCTGACCTGTTGTTCCCTTGTTCTTCATCCTGAAGCACCTTAAGAGGACTATCAGTCACATTACTTGCTGTCATAAGCATTTGTTCATGACACTGTTAAAGGGTTTATACAAGGTTCATGCTTGGACAGATACTCCCTGAGGCCAAGCAGTAATTGTAGGGATTCTTCCTTCCATTAGAGGCACAGAAAACTGCGAGCAGAGAGGAGCAGTGGTTACCATACCCAATGCCCAACATTCCAGCCCCTCCATGACAGCCTAGTTCAAAGGGCCACATCACATGCCTAGTGACATCCTAGGCTACACATATTCACTTGGCCCTAAGTCTTGGTTCATGTTCATGATATCTTATTGTGCAATGAATTAATGATATAACCATTGATGATTCAGTGATTACCATTTTATTTATTTATTTACACTGGGGAAACAAAGGCAGGCTTTAGTGAGCAACTTAAAGGGACAATATGGCAGCCTCTTAAAACATTTAATTGGTGCAAGTGGATCATGCTCCCAGATAGAGTGACTTAGCTAACAACAGCTAATAGTTAATGGTAGTTAGTGTCAACTAACTCTAATTTTGTGTGTGTGTGTTGGTGGGGGCAAGAGGTACCGGAGATGGAACCTAGGACCTCATATATGCTAGGCAAGCACTTTCCCACTAATCTACATCCCCAGGCCTCATTCAGTGACTTCAACACCCTAAATGTGCTAAGGCATCACAAAATGTCCTCACTTATTGAGCATTCACTATCCAGAAGAGCCCTTGTCTGGATATTAGACACACTATGAAACTACCTCCATGACAAAAGTATTCTGCATGCCACCCCTTACATATGCCTAAGATGACATTTCTCTGTTTCTCAGCATCATCTTCAACCCGAGGACGGAGCCAAACACGAGGTGAGTGCTATCCCTGGCTTCAGTTCATTTATTCCACGAGCATTTTCTGAGCAGCTAACATGGGCCGGCCTGGAGCCAGGCAGGGTGAGGCAAACAGGAGAATAAGGGATGGTTTCTGCTGTCCAGTTAACACCGTAGGTTTTAGATTTCTCTCACCAGTGCCTGAGAGGCCACAGAGAAAGGAGGGAAGCTTGGTCTGGCCATTGTGAAATGGAGAGGAGCAAGGGCATGGTTGGCGCTGAGTGCAACAGAGCTTGCTTGCTTAGTCAGCGGTCTCTGGAGGAGGTCTCCAGGTGCCTGGGGGTGTGCAGTTGGCAGGTGGAGTGAGTAGAGGGATGTCCCCTTTTTAGCAGCACTATTTTTGGGAAACTTAGGTTTCCCAGTCTCAAAAGTTAGAAATTTCATAATAGCCCACAGATTCACCCACTGCTCAGAGCTCAGCGTCAGGGGCTATGATCCTGGCTCCTTCCCTCACAGCCTCTCCATGTCTTCTCTTGTACAGAGAGTGAGATTCGAGTTCGACTGCAGAGTGCGTCCCCATCTACCAGGTGTAAGTGACACCATCTTGCTGCAAAGGATCCAGGAAGCCTTCAAATTCAATCACATGTGAATGTAGCATAATGTCGGCATTGTGGGCTAGTGCTGAATGTGTGTGTGTGTGCTCATGAGCATGCCCTCAATCATAAAACATCTGTAAAGGCTTTCTGGGGGTTGGGCTCTGGGGCCAGGTATTAGGGTTAAGTTGCTAAGTAAATTATGGTCACTGCTGTTTAGTTGTTCGAAGACTAAAGGGGACATAGTAGACCAGCCTGTCACCACTGCTCAGTATGGCCAGGGAGCAGGGAAGAGCTGCTCCACATCAGCCCAGGGGATGGGCACGGGTGCCAGCAGCCAGAGAGGCCTTCCTGGGTTAAGTGTCCCTTAAGGGAGACTAAAGTGGATCAGAGTTAAGCTTAGAGGATGGGGCCAGCATGAGACATCCAAGGAACATCTCAGTCTGGTGACACAATGGCAGAGTTCAGGTTAGGGAAGGGTCAGAAGTATATGGGCTTGAACTTCATCTCAAAGATCAGACATTCCCCACTCTCTGCATTGGGTCATTAGACTCCTGTGGCTGTGGCTAGAGGGTATTTGACAACATTTTGAAATGAATCCAACTTTTAGGGCAGGAGCCAAATTCAAGGAATAAAAGAAGGAAGAGCTGGGATGATGGTTTAGGTCACAGATGGGGGGGTTGCCCGCAGAGTTTAGCAGTTGGGGTCAGGGGCACTGACTCCAGGCCTGATGCTTTGCCACAAATCCTTCCAGGCATGGGGTGTTGAGCTGAAAGGAGGAAACTTTCCAGGCCAGGGAGGGAGGCAGGGCCCCAGCACCTATTGTCCCCTCCTATATTCTGCCTTTGTGTGTGATTTCTTCCTTCTCTCCTGTCTTCCACTTTGGGAGGAGGTCCGAGGAGTTGGCTCCATTGGTTTACCTTGCTACATAAAACATCAGACAGACAGACTTGAAATTAGGTCACACATAAATGCAGCACCATGTTTTAAGAGTTCTGGGCCACACATTCCTTTTGACACTCCCAGACATACAAGGTCAGGACCTGACATCTGAGGTATCTTGAGCAGGGGAGGGGATTACTGTTTGTTTCAAAGGAACCATCTAATTAAGGGTAGAACAATCTGATCTAATCTAAAGTTCTCTATCTGCCTGATCCAAGATGACCATGTCCTCCAGCTGCAGAGTCACCTCGAGGTGTCCGATGAGGTCTAATTAGAAAATATCTCCCCAGGATGCTGATCCCTTATGGGAGGCACTGTATTTATGAGATTATTGATATTACAAAGTGCCAGGTTGATAAGTCCTGTAAATTGGAAATATGCAAAAATTATAAAGCTAACCCAAGTCATAGTGTGTGAAGCAGATGTCCTCAAAGTTCCTCCCACTGCAGTTGGACTCAGGAAAGAATCCTGGGCCTGAGGGTTGACTTTGGGATTCTTGTCCAGGGACAGAACTGGATGATGTGAAGCGTTTGCTCAAGGGGAGCCGATCAGCAAGTGTCAGTCCCACCCGCAACTCCTCCAACACTCTCCCCATCCCCAAGAAAGGCACCGTGGAAACCAAAATGGTGACAGCAAGCTCCCAGTCAGGTAAGCATGACAGCCCCAGGCTTCCATGGAGGGATGGGAACATGGCGGCAAGTTTATTCTGCCTGGGAAATTTCACGGTGCCCTGGCACAAACTTTTCTGACTTTTCCAGAGACCTGCTCCTCCAGCAGTGTGAAATTGTGGGCCACACATTTCTTACCAAACTGTTCAACCATCCCATAGGCACTCAGTGGCCCAGTTCTAAATCCTAGAGATTGTCCCCCGGAAGGTTTCCACATTGAATGTGTTGACCAGGTTCCCCCAGTGTAGAGAACTGGGGAAAGTTGCAGTGTCTTCATTCATTCTCTAGTGACAATTTATTATATGCCTCCTCTATGCCAAGTGCCAGGCATTGAGGAAAAGCACTGAATGAGAGAGACATAGCCACCGTCCTTGTGGAGATGAAGGTCTCTTGGGGAAGTCAAAGAGGAAACAAGGTGTCCCCAAGTGTTTACCAAGAAGTGCAAGGGAGGTTCTGCAGGTAACAGGGAGACAAATGAGCAGGTCTTTGGAGGGAGGTGAGGAAAGAAGCCAAGTCAGCTCCAACAGGAAGCTTTCTTCTCATTTGCTCCTAGGCAATAGAAGCCTGGAGACCCTGACCTTGCTCAGATTTTTCCTAAAGGAGCAAGCCTCGGGTACTCCATGGCCTGGCTGGCTAGCTCGCTCTCAAAAGAATGATGAGGCAGAACTGGCATCAAATTTAAAGAAACACAAAAAGCCTTATCAGGGCCAGTACTTGCAGATCTGGTTTGCATATAGGAATATATAAGGAGAATTTGACCAGAGAAGTTCACCATCTTGCAGTGTGTCCTCAGACCTGAGGGCTCCCTGGCCAGACATACTGCACCCTTGCCATGGTGCCTGGAGGTCTACTGAGATTAGCTTTGGGGGTCTTATTTTTTGCTCCTAAGAGAATGGCTCCCTGCCATCTTTGAAGGTGAAGGAGCCAGCAAAGGATCATTGGAAGGTCGTTGGTGCAGACAGCCCACCAGGAGGTGAGGAGCAGGGTTTAGGAGAAAGGAGTAGACCCCAAGGAAAAAATCAATCTTCATATTTCACTAAGAGCTGGCAAGAATTTCTAATCGAAAAGACCAAGTTTTTATCAACTTTGAGATTTCAGTCAAAAGTAGTCCCAGGCTGCTCTGAACTGAGGGAGCTCCTATGGGACCCTCAGTGCTAAACCCAGGAAAGTCCCAGGAAGCAGAGCCAGCTAAGTCCCCCGGCAGGGAAATATTTATTTGTCTCTCACTGTGTTTTTTTGTTCCCAGTGTCAGGGACCTACGACACAACAATCCTGGATGCCAACCTTCCTTCCCATATGTGGTCCTCTACTTTGCCTGCGGGGTCCTCCATGGGGACCTACCACAACAACATGACAACCCAGAGCTCATCTCTCCTCAACACCAATGCCTACTCAGCAGGATCAGGTAAGTGGCAGCAGCGCTCACTGCTCTCATCCACAAAAATCACAATCGTCCCACCTCTACCCTAGAGCTGAATGACTCCTCGGGTATCTGCCATCCTTAGGGCTCTTGAGAAGTTTCTAGAACCAAGTGTCTCAAGAGTTTCTCACTGGAACTTAAGTTCAATTCAGTCTAGAAGGGATTTCTCCTGCTGAGCCCCTAGTAGAGAGGAATATACAGTATAAGATATCAGAAAAAATATATAAGGGTAAAGGACTTCAAAAATGCATGCAGGAGAACTGCATCACTCCATGCAAATTGACTCTGGGATCTTGAGCAGTCACTTCACTTCTTTGAGTTTCAGAGAACTTCTCTGTAAGATTGGGTCACTAACAAGAAAGACTTTGGCTGAATCCACTGTCCACTACTGACTGATCACCTGTTGACTAGAACCCAACAAACACCATAGGTGAATGTTTGGTTCCCCGCTGAAAGGCGAGAGAACTAAATATTAAAGTTTTTCCTAAAAACAAAAATGTACCAAAATATAAAAATCCAATCCTGGCATTTCTGCTGGTATCACCACAGTATCCAAGTCTCTGCCTCTGCTCTGGGTTGAACATCCCTCTCCCCCACCTCTCCTTCTCCCCATTACAGTCTTTGGAGTTCCAAATAACATGACATCCTGTTCTTCCACCCTGCACCCAGGACTCAGCACCTGCTCCTCAGGTCAGTGTCACCATCTTGAATCACCTTTTCCAGGTTATTGACTTTAAAATATAAGAATGTTCTTTCCTGGTGAGGAAAGTAAAATGATTTCTAGAAAGGATGTCCTTTCTGCTCATGAGCACGAAGGACTTTTCTCCATGCATTCTGTGACCCATAGCAGAAGCCACAGCTGCTTTTAGAAGCTCAATTGCAAATAAAACTCGGGATCCCAAGGGGAAGTTTTAAGGGAAGGGGGCCCAAGTCCATGCAGATGTGCTTATTCTGTGCTGATCCTTTATTTTCTGGGAGAGTTGGTGAAATGAAAGTACATGGACTTAGTCATAGCTTAGGACATTTTCAGGGTGAAAAGCATTGTTAATTTAGAGGATCTTATTTTAGATCTTTTAAAAAATATGGTAGTTCAGGGCTGGGATTGTGGCTCAATGGTAGAGCTCTCGCCTAACACGTGTGAGGCTCTGGGTTCAATCCTGTACCACATAAAAATAAACAAATAAAAATAAAGATATAGAAAAACTTTAAAAGATATGGTAGTACATCAGAAGAACCACACTGTGGTAAATAATGTTACTACTTAGTTTCCAATGCAAGCATATGACAATTTTAAAGAATCATTTGCTTTCACATGTATCATAATAATCCATATGGTAATAAGTTGCCAGTCTTACCTTTTTGAAAGCAATCTGCCTTCTTCCTGTGATATTGCTGCTAATAAATATATTGACAGGTCTTCTTTACTTACTTAGCTGGTATAGCTACAAGTGCAAATTTAATGATCAGATTTCCAATAACTCCAGTTGACTGGAATCCCTCCAAAGTCAGAAGACCCCAGTTTCATGCTTTTTCCCCCCTTTCTACCTTTGAATTTTGTTTTGCAAATACCCGACTGAGCCAGCTCCCCAGGAACGGAGAGCTAATATTGATCTTGAGCCCCAAGATAGGATGAAGGAACAGAAGCTATGACTAGGGAGGAGTGGGCTTCTGGACATTGGCCTTGGAAGTCCTAATGGGGGTGAGAGGAGTTCCATGGGTTTGAGTCAGGAAAAGAAAGAGCTGAAGGGAAAATGAAGAGCCTTTCACATTAGTGTCTCTCAGCCCCAATGTCTGTATCCCATGTCCACGGCATCCCACACTGTATACCACGTCACTCCAGAGTGCTACAGGGAACAGAAAACCCTGAGGATATTTTAGGATTTTGAGAAACACAGCAACATTGAACCCTGTGTGAACTACTACTGTTAAGTTGTGTGGACCTAACTACTCAGCAAATGGGACTGTTAACGAAATTTGCCCTGGAGTGAGGAGGTGGGAATATTAAAAAATATATATATACATATATAATCACTAAGAATAAGGTGAGGGATCCAAGAAAGTCTGAGAATCTGTCATCTGCAAAGGTACGTGTCTTGAAAGTGCTTGGGGGCTGGAGTTGTGGCTCAGTGGTAGAGTGTTCACCTAGCACGTATGAGGCATTGGGTTTGATCCTCAACACCATATAAAAATGAATAAATAACATAAAGGTATTGTGTCCATCTATATCTAAAAAAGAAAAGAAACTAGTTTGGGGGGTTCCAGGAGGCTGCCTGCAGCGGGGGACATCCTCTGTGCCCTCTGGTCTGACCTGTTCTCAATCCCTCTCACAGTGTTTGGCATGCAGAACAATCTGGGCCCCAGTTCGTCTGCTCTGTCCCACAGCACGGCCACTGTCACCACTTCCACAGGTTCGTAGTAGCTGAGGTTTGGAGCTCAGGAGTGGGGTCATGACATCTCTTTAAGGCTACAGTTCACATATGCCTTTTCAAAAACTGAATTTGAAGGACCAAAGGGCCTCTGCAAAGCAACTGACCTTTCCCCAAATGGCCCCTCCCTAACTTAGAGTTGTCAGTCTTGCTCATTTACTGGCTGAGACATGAGTTCAACATACAGGGGAGCCTACACTGTCAATGGTATCTCTGCCCTGTGACATGTCACCTGTACACCCCGTGTATCTCACATCCCAGTGGGTCAGGTCCCTGCTCCCTGCCCACTCCTTGGCATTCCACTGTTCCTACCAATCAGCTAGTTTATTTTATGGTGCACCCCCCCCCAGGTTGCTGACCCTGTGCAAACCTGCAGGGAGAGAGTAAAAACAAAAATGATGTAAGACTCAATGTTGATTTCAACTTGCCTGCTGTTTAGTTAGAGTGGAAAGTCCAGCACACAGGAAAGGAAAGGGGGATCCTGTGAACAGCAGGAACTAAGGAATGTATAGCACAAAATAGGGGTGCAGAACGAAAGAGGCAGAGGACTTCCTGGAGGAGGTGGCCTTTAAAACACCCTAGAAGGATAAGGAAGATTGTACCCATGAACATTCCATCTAAACCCTCCTTGCTTTCTCTGTGGCAGGAGAGGGTTGATTTCACAGCTGCTGATCTCCCTGGGGAGGCTGCCTCTCTGCCAGGGCTGATCAGGCTGCTCTAGAGTGGCAGGACCCACCCTCCCACACTGGCCCAGCTCATCAGTGGTCCCTTTTTTGCAGCATATGGTGTGAAGAAAAACGTGCCCCAGAGCCCTGCCGTCGCGAGCACCGGTGTATCCACCACCTCTACAGGTGAGAGCTGTTTCTAGCTGCCACAGGTCAGGCTGGCACATGGAGAGAATTGCCCAGCTGTGACACGCAACGTATAATACAAGAGGATAGAGTCCCTGGGTGTCCCGAGGTCCACAAACACAACCCCCCATGGATGTTTCCATGAGATTCAGATTCAGAGATGAGCATTCCTGCGTTTGCCTGGGCCTGCCTGTCCCAGGAGCAGGAAGCTCCGTGCTCCACAGCTGCCTAGGGTCTGGTATGACCCTTGCCCGGAAGCCCTTGGCCTTTTCCTGTTACCTGTAACCATCATAAGACCCAGGAGCCCCTCGGAAGCTGCCAGCATCCTCTCCACTTCCTCTAGAACCGTTATCAACATGGGCTCCCACCATTGTTGTGGTCCTGGTGCATCTCCTCCCATTCAGAAACCCAGAACTGCACACATGCTAGGTGAGCGCTCTACCACTGAGCTACATCCATAGTACTTGTTATTATCTTTTGAGACTGGGTCTCGCTAAGTTGCTGAGGCTGGCCTTAAACATGCTATCCTTTTGCCTCAGCCTCCTGAGTAGCTGGGGTTATAGGCATGTGCCACCACACCCGGCTAATATTCTTTTTTTTTTTTTAATTATTTATTGAGCACCTCCTTTGTTTCAGACAGACACTATACTAGGTGCTGGGAGAGACAGTAAGCTGGCAACTTTGGTGGAGTAAACAGATGACAAACACAAAGACAAAGTATACAAGATAACTGGAGAAAATGACACAGATTTTAAGGAAACAAAGAGTCATGTGGGAGAGATGGTGAGGGTGGAATGCTTTAGATGCAGTGGTAATGAAAAGCCTCCCTAGAAGGGTAAGACAAGCCTCCCATGCTTGTTAAGGAAGGACCTGCCTAAGGGACTGTGTGGTGAGGCAGCTGCAAAGACCACTCACGCAGTACTTATGTCATCGACCCAACCTCCTGATGGCCAGGCCCAGCCAGGCAGGGAGGGGTGCTTTGGTCCCAGAATGCTTCATAGCACCACAGTCAGTGAGATCAGGAGGCTCCTACTGCACTTGCTAATCTCTTTCTTCTGCTGCCTTCTTCTTTCCTCCTCCCTCCCCTGCCCATCGCTTCTTTCTTCTCCTTTCTCCTGGCTTCTTCCCTCCCCAGCCTCTACCACCAATGTCCAGAGCGATGACCTCTTGCACAAGGACTGCAAGTTCCTGATCCTGGAGAAAGACAATGTGCCTGCCAAGAAGGAGATGGAGCTGCTGATCATGACCAAGGACAGCGGGAAGGTCTTCACGGCCTCCCCTGCCAGCATCGCTGCAAGTACGCCAGGGACCCCCACCCCCCATGACTTGGGCTACAGGAGAAAGGCAAATGGTGTAGGAAATGGTGTCCTAGCAAGGTGGTTTCAGACAATGTAATCATGAAGCCACGGTTTTCCCATTCTAATGAAAAATGTCTGCCTGAATGGAGCCTCGCAGGGTCTCCTTGAATGCCAACCAATGAGCCAGGAAAACTCAGGCAGAGCTCCCAGAGGGGTCCTTGGACCACTTCAACTCTCACAAGCACAAATGGGGGAAGTTAGCCCCAGGAAAGCTGGGCTCTCTTCACCAGGGTACCCTTGACCTCCCCAAGCAGCAAGGAGATATGCAACAGGCTGGGAGGGGCGGAGAGAGAATACTCCAGATTGTCATGGGTTGTGCGCACAGCTTCTTTTTCAGAAGACACCCTGAAAAAAGAAAAGCAGGCTGCCTACGCTGCTGACACTTGCCTGAAAGCAGAAACTAATGGTAAGAACCAACCTGATCGCTGTTCCCGTTGACTTCAGTCAAGCCACAGTTCATTTTTCTTAGTCTTCTGAGACTTTGATACTCAAAAGGGGGTTCCAGGAACCAGCAGTTGGCAGTACCTGGGAGCATGTTAGAAATACAAGTAAGACCTTGATACTCAAAGTGTGGATGTTGGAAATGCAAGTGAGACCTTGATACTCAAAGGTGGTCTGGGTACCAGCAATACCTGGGAGCACGTTAGAAATACAAAATCAAACTCCGCCCCCTGCACTGTGTGGGAAGCTGCATATTAACGAGTTCCCCAGGTGATGTATATGTGACATTGAAGAAAAGCCCTCCCCTGGCTTGTTGTCAGGGGTATGTTTCCTCACCTTATTAGTTCTCCCATGATTTTCAGAACTGATCAAAAAATGCTTTGTAAAGCCTTGGTTATCATCTTCTCCTTCACATTCTCCTTCTTCCTTCCCTAATATCTGAATTCTTTCTTGGGTCTCCACATTTCTTCTCAAAGTCCTGTAAAATCTCTCCAAACCACTGATTTTAGGGAACTCAGCAAAGAAAGGGAAAGTTAAGCCATGGAGCATTTTAAAAATTTTATTTTATTTAGCCATAGAGCTTTTAAAATAAAGTAAAATAAGACAGCTACCATCCCAACAGGGCAGGAGACCAAGGTTAGTGATTCCTCATTTTTTTAAGGGTGGAGCTAGGCTGTGAAGCCAAAAGACCCTTTCCAGAATCTGATGAAAACTATGCGCAAATTCCCAGGAAATTCCACACATGCTCACAGTAACAACAGAGACTCAAAGAACAACAGAGACTCACTCAAAACCCTCATCCTTGCTGGATTTCCCAGTTCACACTCCAATGTCCCAATTGTGCACCTGCGCTCAGAGTCCCTTAGCCAAGATATTAAAGTAGGGATGGGGGTGTAGCTCAGTGGTAGAGTACATGCTTAACAGAGTCCTGAGTTCAAGCTCCAGCACCAAAAAGAAAAATAAATCAGTCATGTCCCATGAGCACATTTATTTTTTGAATAAACAATGATCTTCCAAAAGATGTGTTGAGGTTTAGGTTTAAGGTTGTAAGAGAGTTAAACACTATCCATTCTTCCACCATTACGTGCTTGGCCAAGCCATGCCTTCATCAGTTTATTTTTGCAAATATCAGCTGCCCGAGGACTGAGTTGCTGTATGTCCCTGACATTGCTGTTCTGCGAGGTGCCTGAGGGGCCAATTGACCTAACGTCCTAAACCTCGCAATGGGCAGCCTATGGGCTCCTCCAGTTTAAAAGCTCAGGTCTGAACTTGTGTTTGTCTTTTTAGGAGACTTGAAGACCATATCCACAAAGGGCAAAGGCACCTCCGCAGGTGGGTGAGAGCTGGGGACCCTGCAGGGACAGGATCCAAGGGCTGGTTATACTTGGTCAAACAGATTACGGCCCCTTGCCAGGAGCCAATGCACACTTGAGCCACCCAACTCAGGCTCCCTGTGGGCACAGAAGGGCGGGAATAGGGTAAAGGTGGGAGTGCACAGGCTGTAGGCTGGCGATGGCCTCAGAAGGAATGCAGCCCAGGACGTGTTGCTTTGCAGACCCCACCACCCCTAACTGGCAGCCACTGTAAGACCTAAGGTCCAGGATCTCCAACCAGGGCAGGAGCAACATGATGGGCTACTCTGGGTCTCTCCAGAACCTCCCACGGGGGCCCAGGAGGACACTAAGCCAAGCACACTCCTGCCCCCTACCCTTTTCTTACCTCCTATCCCCACCTTATGTAGGAGCGCACTGAGTCTTACCTCCCCAGAAGTTAGAGAACTATAAACCCTGAAAAAAATGTTTAGGTTTACTGGACTGAATGTAACTCTAGGCACTGTGGAGATCACAAAGAGTGGGCTGTGTCCAGTGGTCCTGGAGATGGGGGAGCTTTAGATTCAGGCCTAATAAGATGCAGGAGGTTGTGGCTTTGAGCTGCATCTCTGCTATTTTTTTTTTTTCTGATTTCTTTTTGACCCTTATCTCATCTCATTCAACAACCGTCTGATGAAGTAGGGAATCTTTTAACTCCATTTTATAAAGAGGAAATGGAAAGGTTAAGTGACCTTGTCAGGGTCACACAGCTCTAGCCCAGCATTGTCAGACTTCCGCTCCTCACCAGCCATGGCCCTGTGTTAACATGGAGCTGCCCAGGAACTTTGAAGTCCCCACTCCCACTCAGGCCCATAGGAAGTCACCAAAAGCTAGAGAATTTCGAGGGAAAAGAACAGGAGCTGCCTGCATTCACCCCACCTTCCCTGTCTCTTCCACAGATCTCCACGGCTATGACCGAGGGGGCGGTGTTGGTGGAGGTGGAGGCGGTGGTGGCGGGGGACTGTGGGGGAGTGCACCTGCCTGGTGCCCCTGCGGTTCCTGCTGCAGCTGGTGGAAATGGCTGCTGGGCCTGCTGCTCACCTGGCTGCTACTCCTGGGACTACTCTTTGGCCTCATTGCTCTGGGTATGTGCAAAGGCCTAGGGGCAGGAGCAGGGTGGCAGGGGGCCCCCAAGTCCCTTCCGAAGGACAGGCATCAGAGAGTGGCCCTGAGTGTCAGGTACAAGAGGCTTGAGATCATAGGCGCAGACCTGGTGTTCCTGCAGATGAGGACACTGAGCCCCAGGAGGCACCTGGCCATGGTCATGTGGCCAGTGAGCTCCTGGTCCTTCCCCACCCTCCCTGGACCCGTGGCAGCCTGCTGTGTGCATGTGGCTGCCCCTCACAATAAGGTCATATCTTCTCATTGCCACCTTTTCCAAGCACCTATGGCTATGTTCCTGCCATCTCTCACTCCACCTCACAGGAGAAGAGAGGGCAAGCTTTGGCACCCAGCTCAGGCAACAGGCCAGGTTTCTGTGCTGCTCTGGGAGGATGCTGAGGAGCTCATCCTCCTGGTGGCCTTCACAGATTGTCTCTGCATAAGTAGTTCAGCAACTTGTGCCTAACAGAATGAAGCAGCCCATGGCTGGCTCCCCACACGGAGGCTCAGCGGGACAGGCACTGGGTAGAGCCCTGGCTGATGTCGCCTGTGTCTGTCCCCTCCAGCGGAGGAGGTGAGGAAGCTGAAAGCCCGCGTAGACGAGCTGGAGAGGACCAGGACCAGCGTGCTCTATTATGAGGACAAGATGGAAAGGAGCAACAAGGACCGCCTGCAGGGAGCCGCGCCCGACCTGGGTACAGGCATAGACAAAGCAGGACTGGACATCCCCAGCCAGGAGGCACTCTGGCTGTTCGTGAGGAACAAGCTGATGATCGAGCAGGAAAATGGTGAGAGTTCAGCCGTTGCAGGGCCAGCTCAGCTGAGCCTCTTGCTGCTTTGTGTGGGTGTGTGGGGGGACCAGGGCCACCACTCAGCAGGCTCTCAGCCTCTCTCCCGCCTCACCTCTCCATATCGCTAAGAGGCAGGTGGTACCAGGACTGGGATCCCATCTTACAGATGGGAAAACTGAGTCCTAAAGAGGAGAATTGTCCAAAATCACTAAACCCTGTGTTAATTCTGACTCCTCAGCTAGCTTTGGTTTCTTCACACCGCCCGTGACCCCCTCTTATGTGCAAATGAGGGACATAGGAGATGTGACACTAACTCAGGATTTACTTTCTCTCTCGTAGGAAACCTCCGAGGAAGCCCTGGCCCTAAAGGTATTGCAGTGGACCCAGCCTTTCCCTGCTCTCATTCCTGCAGGTGGAATCTCTGGGTGGATTATTTTGTCCTTTTTCCAAACACGGAGATGAGGCTGTGGTTCCACTGGGAGGGCTGAGAACTGTCTTTAGAGTCAGAAGATCTTAGTGTGGGAAGCGACCTACGAAGCCTGTAGGAGAGTTCTGGCAGTGTACCAAGGGACACAGATGGAGACGGAGGGACAGATGGAGACTGCCATTTCCTTGACATATGGCTTCCATATTGTCAAACAGCTGTGAAATACCAGGGAGAGAATGGCCCTTGGTTCCTACCGATCTCACAGTTTTCATACCTTTCTCGTTTTAGGGGACATGGGAAGTCAAGGCCCTAAAGGTAAATATCACATGGACATTTTTACCTTTATTATTAGTGAGGGTTGATGGTTTAAAGTAATCAGCATGGGTCTGAAAACCCCCTTCATAACGGGAAAAGTGACTGACATTCCATGGGACAACTGCACAGTGAGGAGGAGGAGGTTTCCAATCCCGGTGACCCTCACAGGACAGAGCAGCTTTCCTTAATCCTCTGACTGGGGCTGATAAACTTCAGTGTATTGGGGAATTGCCACAAGATTGCTGGCCCCACTCCCAGAGTCTTAGCAGGTGTGGATGAGGTGAGCAGTCTTCAGTCTGCAGCCAGGGGTGCAGTCAATGCTGAGGACCACCACTCAAGAGGACAGGGCCACCCTTTGTCCCCAGATCAATCTTGCTTCCCAATAGACCTGAGTGCAGGAATGGGGTTCCTCCACTTAGTGGCCCTCTCCCTCTCCCTACCCCCTCGTGGCTCCCTGCCCACCCTCCCCATATACCCTGGCTCCCCTGCCCCCTTCCCCCAGCCTACAGTCCAACCCTGATGGGGATAAGTGGGGACTGGTGGTTCCAGAGCCCCTCAACCTGCAATTACCAGGTAAAACACTGGACTCCAGTTACATTTGAAGTGCAGATAAATGATAATTTTTCACTCAAGGTGTGTCCCGTGGATCTTAAGGGATATACTAGCACTAAAACTTTATGTTGTTTATCTGCAATTCAAGCAGAACTAGACATATGTACTACATTTGCTAACTTTGGCAACTCCACCTGAATCCCCCCAAGGGCTCCTTTCAGGTCCTCTGACTGACATCCATTTACCTTTGTTTCTGTAGGAGATCGAGGTCTCCCAGGGACTCCAGGTGTGTAACCTCCCGTGACCTCCCTCTGGCCCTGGTGGTGTTAGTGCTGCTATCTCCCAGCTGCCTGCTTCCAAAGGACATGGGGGCTGAGGTCTTCTTGTGTATCCACAGGTATCCCTGGGCTCTTGGGCCACCCAGGTCCAGAAGGACCAAAGGGACAAAAAGGCAGCGTGGGTAAGAGCCTCTTTTTCTGTTCATTCATTTGGGAAACATTCATTAAGTGCCTGCTGTGTTCCTGGCCCAGTTTCAGGGAACATCAGTTAACACAGAAGAGAGGCCCCTGCAGCTGTGTCACTTCCATCTGGGTGGGGAGAGACAATAAGCAGGGTAGGGGGCCAGTGTGAAGTGGGAAAGACTGAACTGGAGGACGCTGAGAGTCAGGGCTGAGGGTGAGTTACATAGGGAGGTCAGGGAGCAAAGACTTGAAGAGAGAGGGAGCCAGGCGCCAGATCTGGGGAAACATTTCAGGCAGGGGACGGCCAAGGCCAGTCCCAAGGGCAAGTTCAAGGAGCAGTTCAAAGAGCTCCAGGAGGCCAAAGAGATGGTGAGAAGAGTGGGCCATTGGGGCCCTGAGACCAGCATAAGATGCCAGTCTTTCCCGGAGCGAGCTGAGAAGCCATGTGCAGGTTTGGGGCAGAGCTGGAACATAATCTACTCACATTTTAAAAGGTCACTCTGGCTTCTGGATTGAGCCAAGACTGCAGGGGCTAATGGGGATCAGGGGCCAGGGAAGAGGCTCCAGGCCAGAGTTCAGTCAGTGAGAGGCTGCCTATGGGACCCACCCTAACTGTGACACTGGCCATTCCTATCTTTAGGAGATCCTGGCATGGAAGGACCCATGGGCCAGAGAGGGCGAGAGGGCCCCATGGGACCTCGTGGTGAACCAGGGCCTCCAGGGTTTGGAGAGAAAGGGGACAGAGGTAAGAAGCAATTCCTTCACAGGGAGGTTTCTGGTTTTGTTGGTGTGTAGTGGCTGGGGATAGAAACCAGGGCCTCAGGAGTGCTAGGCAAACATACCACAGCTAAGCCACCCCCTCAGCCCCGCTCCTCCTTCTTTCCATCTGTCCCCTTTCCTCCTCCCTTCAGTTGAGCTGTCTCCTTGAGCTGGGCTTGTGCCAGGCCCTCTGGAGACAGAAGACTAATCATGGGGCTTGAGACAGGATATGCTCCAGGCCTATGGCCTAGGAACAGCTGTGATTCCTGGACCCCAAAGAGGCCTCAGGGAAATGTCCTTCCCCAGCAGGGTGGAGGGAGGAGGGAGGTCATGGTGGACAGCTGAGGGCAGGCTGGGCTTGTCAACAGCACAGCGGGGTGGGGTTCAGCCCTGTCAGGGCTGGAACTCAGCAGGACAGAGGGCAGGAAAGCCCCAGGCATAGGCCCAGCGCTGCGGGGCAGCTGGGGAGCTTTTGTGATTTAGAACCTGAACCCCGAAGCTGTATTGATGTGGGGAAACCAAGACAGACCCCAGAAATCCTCTAATGCCGAAAGACTAAGCAGGAAGACGTATTTTTTGTTTCACTCTCTCTTAAAAATGTTTCTCAACCCGACAGCCAATATTTGTGGAATGCCTCCCAGGTGCCAGACTTCATGGAAAATTAAGGCTTGGGGGTGGAAATGGAAGGCATTTTTTCTGATTAGTGGCCTCAAAGAGGCATCAAATGGATCCTGGACAAATGGCAGGGAGGGAAGAGACACTGTGGACTGGGGGAGCAGCCGCCCGGGAGAAGGACTCTCTCAAAGTGCTTCTTCCTCCTTTTCTCCTCAGGAGCTACTGGTGAAGCTGGTCCTCAGGGCCCTCCTGGTGTCCCGGGTTCTGTGGGTCCAAAAGGTATGTCCGGTGCCCAGGACAGGATCCAAGCCAGGCCAGGGAGGAGCCACATCTAAGAGGATCACAGAGAAGCAGGCCCAGGGGTACCAGACAGAACTGGCCCCTGCCTAAGGCAAAAAACATAAAAGAAAGAAAGAAAGAAAGAAAGAAAGAAAGAAAGAAAGAAAGAAAGAAAGAAAGAAAGAAAGAAAGAAAGAAAGAAAGAAAGAAAGAGAGACGACAGCCGAGTCCCTGAGGGTCAAGACTGGGCCTGTAACTTTAGCCCCATAATGGGGTTGGAGCCACATTTTCTTCTCTCCAGCGGCCACCTTGTGTGATCCTTAAGCGGTAGATGGATCATGCAGGAAATCAGAAGTCGATTTTCTCCACTGACTGGGGCCCAGCTACACACATCAGAAACAGCACATCTGGACAACCCAGGGAGAATGGGTCCCTTCTCACAGTGTGATGCCTATCTGGCCACCTGCCCTCTAACTTTTGTCCCAGTTTAAATTTCTTACTCTGACCAGGAAGGAACAAGGGTCCCTTGACACTCTCCACCCTGCCCACCTGCAAACTCCTCCTAAGAAGGAGATTGCACTGAGATCCCTCCTGTACTGTCTCATGTGGGTCCTGGCAAGGACCCCCTCTGGGCGGGCAACACATACCCATACAAGCCCTCACCTGGAGATGAGCTCGCTCCACACCCACCTGCCCTTCACCATGGAGTCAGGAGCCTCTGCCCGCATCTGACTCTGCTGATTGTCTCGCCCTTCTTCTCAGGTTCCAGTGGCTCTCCTGGACCCCATGGCCCCCCAGGTCAGTGTGCTGCTTCTTGTAAATTGATTTTTTATTTATGGGCAAAAGGTGGGGTGGGTGTTAAAAGGAAAACTAAACATTTTTCAAATAAAATAAGCAATTACAGGGTTGGGGATGGAGTTCGGTGGTAGAACACTTGCTTAGCAAACCTGAAGCCTGATGTCCCGGGGATAAAAATAAATAAATAAAAATAAATAATTAAAATCTAAATAAATGATAAATTAATAAGACAGCCTCCTGAAGACACAAAACTCAAGTCTAGGCATGTGTCTCCTGCAGCTGAGCTCAGGGGCCCTCATGAGTTCTGTCCAGGTCTGGTCTGAGACCTGGCATGGGTCTCAGACTCACCAGCAGCTTTGGCAACGGGAGATTCCCATCCTCCTTTCACCTGAGCCAGTGCCTAAGCCCCACCCTGCCTCCACCCCTGAGAGCCAAAGAGCTCTTCCTGCTGTCCTGAGGATCTCAAGCTGCAGCCAATGTCTGTGCCTGGGTCCTATGAGGTGTTCCTATTCCCAGGGCCTAGTGATCAGCAGGGACAAGAAACTTGGGCCAGTTTAGCAGGGACATGGGGAGGAGTGCATGGAAAACAGCCCTTGACTTGATTCTAGGGTGTGTGGACCTGGGTGGTGTACACAACTATAGCATGCATGTGCACAAACACACGTGTGCATCCATCCCTTCCAAAGATGGGACACTCATCCACCTGTATGCCTTCCTCTGCTGGCAGGTTCTATAGGTCCCCAAGGGCTCCGAGGTGAAGTGGGACTCCCTGGTGTCAAAGGTAAGCTGGTGGGGGGGCGGGCAGAGAGAACATCATCCTGGGATCAAGAAGGAGGTCTGGGAGGACAGGGGACAGGAGGTAAGGGTTGGGTCTGATGGACAGGTGACGCCCACAGTCTGTGCAGCTGACATATGGGAGAGTGGGGGTGATGAGGTCAGCATGGAGGAAAAGCTGTCTTCAGAGATAGACATTGACCCCTCTTGGTTGTCCCCATGAGGCCCTTTAAACAAGGTGTCCATTTCCTTTTCAGGTGACAAAGGACCTATGGGACCACCAGGACCCAAAGGTATATGCTGTTCCCACTGCTGCTCAGTCATTACCATAGTCTTCTCTACTCCTGGGCACCCAGATGTGACCCCTGGTGAAGGGTTGGAGAACCCATATGACTCTGGCTCCTAGACCCTGGGACTGAGAAGGAATGAGAGTGTCCTCTTATCTAGCCCCTTGGGGAAACTGAGGCACAAAGAGGGGAAACAAAGTACCATTACCACCTGTCCGTGCGTAGTGAGGATGCCCATTCTGAGGTGTCTGTCCTCTGGTCTGGTCCTCCTTGTGCCCAGGGCACCGTGTATGCTCCAGCAGGGACTGGGAGTCTGTTTGTGGGTGGGACCTGACCCGACAAGAGCTCAGGCCTGCTCCTGCAACTTCACCAACGCCACATTCCTACCAGTATCCTGCTGGTGGGAGCCTACAAGTGTGAGGAGACCCACGGGTCCCTGTGCCTGGGGAGATTCTTTTCCTGGTTCACAACTAATGACGTCCCCACCTTGTTTCGTTTTAGGTGACCAGGGTGAGAAAGGACCTCGAGGCCTCACAGGTCAGTCCTCCACAGGAATCTACTTTAGTTCATTCATGACTTTTAAGTCTATTGTTCAGTGGAGATGGAAAAAAATACAGAAGGAGACAGAATGTCTGTCTCAAGACTTTCAGGAAACTTGCCTTCTAGAAAAAGCCGAGAAGATAAAATAAGGCCATAAATGGGGGTCAAACACTCTTCAAAATGCACAGTCCAAACAGTAGATACTTGGAACAAAAAGGGGGGTATCTACTCATCTGTGACCCTCTGGACGAATCCAGTTGGGAAAATTGATAAGCCAATTCCAGAGTGGAAGAAAATGTGTGCCACTGCACCTGCTCAGCCACTTACCGCCTGCCAACTGGCATCATTAAAAAGGACATGGATGGTAATGATAATTTGACCACAAAGGTTAGCTTTCTGTTTCCAAGGAAATTGGGTTCATACACAAGTCCCTTCAGATCCAGTGTGGATTCTGGGTCAATCTGTGCCTACTTCCAGGGGGAGCAGGGGTCTTTGGCCTTGGAATCAAAGCAGCAATTGCTTCCCACCTCCTCTATGTGAAGAGGAGACAGGCATCTTGGGCTGTGGGAGGAAGTGGGCTCATGCTACCATGTTCAAAGCACACATTAGCTTGCCAGCCTCCAACCAGCTGGTCCTCTGTCCTGTGCAGGCGAGCCTGGAGTGAGAGGTTTGCCTGGAGCGGTGGGTGAGCCCGGAGCTAAAGGAGCAATGGGTAAGTGTCCCAAAGAGTGTCTGCCTATTCCAGAGCTCATCATGGCCCTGTAGAGATTCTTCTTCTAGAGCTGCCGCTCCAGCTCTCTTTCTCCTGCCCACCCTTGGGCAAGCCCCCCCTTTGGTCATTTCTGCGTCTGAGGATTCATCTGGGGCTCAGCAAGCTGCAGTTCTCTGTGGGCTTCTCACTGCTCTAGGTCAGGCTTGGCTGGGTGTGGCCCATCATCCTGACTCCTGTCTGGAAGCCAAGGCAAAGACAGTGGAGGTCCCTTGGGACTCCCAGTGTCCCACCCCAGGATGAGCTTCACAACCAGATCCAGGTGGCCACCCTGTGGCTACCCTTTGCTGCCTGACAGCCAGGGCATACAAGCTGGCTGAGGACCTGCAGAGGACCAGGCTGGCTGAGAACCATGGTGTCTCAGAGGGCTTATGCCCCCCTACCCCACTAGGGACACCCTACCTTCTCTTGTCCCTTTCACCAGCTCTTGGCAAGCACTGACTGTTGGCAGGACAAGTAAGACATTTTGCTCCCTCGAGAGGAGATAAAGCTTACAAGAAGGGACAGGGGCCAATGAAAGGTCCCAAATACTATGGTTAGATAATGGAGGAAGAGATTTCTCCCAACCAGAAGGATAGAGGAGATGGCATTTCAGATGGTTCTAAAAACTTAGGCAGATTTTCATCCTAATCAGCTGGGAAAACAATCCATGCAGACACAACACGAGTAAAGACAAGAGAGTAGAGGCACAGCCCCGAAATACACCAACTCAGATGGGGTTAGGATAGCAGACACCTGGAGCAGAGGAGACAAGAACTAGAAGACCTTGACTTCCAGGACCTCAAGGAAATGAGGTGAACACTTAAGAGCACTCAGCCCTCGCAGTGGGATGGGAGCCCTGGACCACTCTCAGCAGGCACATAGACCGTGGCTGGCTTAGGAGAAGCCTGTCTCCAGAAGGTGGGACAAAGGCAGGCTCTCCTGCAGTCAACACCATAGAGAGGGTTTGGAGGGCTTCCACCTGGGAGACCTCAAGCTCTGAGGCTACTGGGACAGGAGGGGAGTCACAGAAATAGCTCCAGGGGTCCATGGACTGATGAACTTTGCTTTTCTGCTTGCTCAGGTCCTGCTGGCCCTGATGGACAACAAGGCCCAAGAGGTTGGTTACTGATTTCCTGTCTTCACTCATACCTGCCCATGTCTCCCATTCCCTGCTCTACCTGTGTCCCTGCATGGGTGCCCAGTTCCCTTCATCATAATGCCACATGCATTTGGCATGTGGAAGTGTGCCTGTCCAGTTCTTGTTCCCCTCCTCCTTCCTGCCCACCAGCAGGACAGTCAGGAAAATCCCAGAGGCCTTGGCTCTGAGGCACTGGTGGTCAGCTCTCCTCAGGGAAACCCTTTCTCATTGTCCATGATCCCTCCAGGTGAGCAAGGCATGACGGGGATGCCTGGAACCCGTGGCCTACCAGGACCTGCTGGAGACCCAGGAAAGCCAGGTAACAGGGCAGGAAGAGGGAGCCACACCCTGCTGGTTTTCAGGTGGAGATGTGCAGAGGTGTGTGGGCATCTGTTTAGGGGTGTCATGGGATCATATGTTGTGTGTGTGTACACGTGTGGACCCCAGTGCACCCTCACATGCCTTATCCCCTTTACCTCCAACAGCTCAGCAGAAAACTCACACAGCAGGTGGTGCTATGCGTGGTGACTGCAGGGCCCTGGCCACTTAGAGCCACCAAGTGTGGCACTTGGGAGAGAGGGATTAACAACTGAAAGCAAGGAATTCTAGAAAAGGGCAAGGATACTTAAAATGGCACACTCAAATGCCAGCTTGATACCTTGCTCCTTTGGGCCTTTCCCATTCTGTCCTGCTTTCCTGGGGCCATACCTGGTCCCTACCAGTCAGAGGAGAAAAGCCCTCATTAGCGTTTCCACCAAGGGCCAAGCAAGAGCAGGATTCTTAAGGAGGCAAGAAGAACAGATCAAAAAGAGCCAAGAACCTGGCGTCATGGCCCAGGCCTATAATCCCTGCAAATCTTAAGGCTGAGGCAGGAGGACCACAAGTTCAAAACCAGCCTCAGCAACTTAGCAATGCCCTAAGCAACTCAGTGAGACCCTATCTCTAAAAAATATTCAAAAAGGGCTGGGATGTGGCTCAATGGTTAAGCACCCCGGGGTTCAATCCCCGGTACCAAAAAAAAAAAAAAAAAAAAAAAGCCAAGAAAGTTTTGTGGTTACAGCAGGTGTCCATTCATCAGGGGTCACGGAGGGCAGGGGGACACCTAGCTGGTGTGTGCAAGTGTGGCACTAACAGAGGGAACCTGGGGCAGTATTGGGGGGTCTGTAAGTGTGTGTTCTGGTGTTCTGGGTCCTTGGCTCTCAGATTTCATAAGATTTGTGGACCCAAAGAAGTTTAGAACCAGTGCCTGAGGAAGCAATGGCTTGTTTCACTGAAAAACTGAAAGAATTGCTCTCTGTCCAGTGCTGGGAGGGCCCTGGACACCCTAGTGTGAGGCTTGTCCTGTACCCACTGACCCCTCCACTGCTATGTCCACCTGTCCCTGCACCTGAGGACAGCCCCTAGCACCTCAACTCTCACCCCTGTGTCTTGTTTTCTGCAGGTCTCACAGGACCCCAGGGACCTCAGGGTGAGTCTCGGGGTCAATCCCACTTCTTTCCAGGATAGCCACTTTGGCCAGCACTTTTCTCCAATCACCTGAGAGTGTCCTCCCCCTCCCCTAACCCCCCTTCCACAAGGAGACTTGAGAAGAGCAAGAAAAACATACACAGAACAGCCTAGAACACCATTCTGGTAACGATGAGGTTGGATGGCACACTGCTGCGGAGCAGGAATGCCCCCAGAGCAGCTCTGTGGGGGCTGCTGCTGGGCAGGAGCTCTGGTGACCGACACAGGCTCACACTCCTCACTAGCGTGGAGGGAGTGGCCACCATCCCCACCTTGTTTCAAGTTCTCGTTTTTTGTTCAAGTCCATCCTATAATTATCCATCTGGATTTGAGAAACCATCTCCACATTCAGCCCTTCATTTTCTAAAGGAAATTAGGCAAGGATTTCAAATGAAACCACACAGCAGGGTCCCAGACACTACATGCTCAGTGACATCCTCAGATGCTCAAAAGCGAGCAGGAACACTGCAGGCCAGCCCCAGCCTGGGGGAACAGGGGGACTGTGGCTGGCTTTGCAGGTACCAGGAGCTCACAACCCAGTGGGACTGGAATCCCCCAGAGCAGAGCTCATGGGCTCAGCCTACCTCAAGCCCAGCTTTTGCCCAATTTCCCAGAGAGGGATGGGCCTCAGGGCAAGAGGCTCCCTCAGGGGCTGCCTGAGGGCCAGGTCGTATTTCTCAGGGCTTCAACCAGCAGCCAGTGTGGCTATGCTGAGTGACAGAGAGCGTGGTACTGCCCCAGGCTGTCTGGAATGTTGGGACCTTAATTATCCTGACTGACATGTTTTTAATCACCTCAGGACTTCCTGGGACCCCTGGCCCTCCGGGGACTAAAGGTAAGTGATTTTCCAAATGAGATGTGCTTTCTTTTCACTAGTCATTTTTGCAAAAGAGAGGCCCCTCTCTGGCCAGAGCCTGGACCAACAGTGGCATCTAGTGGCTCCAGCAAATGCTGAGAGATGGGAGCCCAATGGTCCCTGCTGAGCAATCAGGCCCTGGGTCCTTAGGCCTCTTCCTCCACTCCACCTCCTCACCCCACACCAGAGCCTCACTGTTGGTTCCAGACATTCATGGCAGTAAGAACAGGAAGGGAGCTGCCCACCCCCAAAATTCTTATTCCCTGATTTTCCTCTAAATGCCCCATTCATGCCTCCTCCCCCTTGCTTAGGCTTGGTCCCCAATAATGTGACTCTTAACCAGGCTGGAAGACATGGTTGGTCTTTTTCTTCACACAGGCCTCAGTGTGACTAGGTCCACCAGGTCCTCCTGAGAGGTGGCTCTGTGAGAGTGTTAGAATAGTATTAAAATGGCAGATGCCCCGCAGACAAGACTTGAGCAAGCCCAGAGATACACAGTGTTCTTTCTGTCCCTGTGACCCAGCTCCTGAATCCTGATGCTCTAGAGCTGTAGTCTGTCATGAGCCACTGTCACTCCTGGTGGGACCCTCGAAACAACCATTTTCCAGAAACTACTTCCGACAACTGATTGGGCCAAGGAGTTCTTACAGGATAAATAAATGTAACCCTAAAATAATGACAGCCGAGGTCATCCATCCCAGACATATCTGAGTCCATAGATGTATTAGTGAATGGATGAAAATGATTTCGTGAGCCCCTAATTACCCTCCTGACCAATCCTCCTTGTCCTCCCCAGGTGAACCTGGCACTCCAGGCAAGATAGTGACTTCAGGTAGGAAGGTCTGGGAGGGCCCTCCGTATGGTGTCTTTCTCTTTCCTGTGTGGTGCACCTGCCCTGGCTCTGCCTTTGTGTCCTCCAAGAAGCACTGGTTGGGAAGCATGGCACTTGGGATGGGATGTGGCGGTGAGGTCTGTGGGCCAGCAGGCAGGCAAGGTGGGGAGTTCAGAGGTGAAGAGAGGCACAAGTGCCAGTCTGCCTGGCCCACAACCTGCTATAGTTGCCGGAGCCTCAGAGCCAGAAAGTGGGGCTCAGGGTTCATGTGCCTTCTGTTTCCAGGTGGATCATCAACAATCACTGTCCCAGGCCCCCCCGGACCTCCTGGAGCAATGGGACCCCCAGGGCCCCCTGGTACCCCAGGTCAGTCTGTTTTCTTGCTTTGCCCAATCAGCAGCATGCTGTGGTTGCATTTGACTCTAGCCATGCTTGCTCGAATCCTGAAACCCCGGGGAAGAGCCTGGGAAAGAGAGTGAGGAGGGCTGAGAGACAGAACCTGGTGTTCATGGTCAAGGAGGCAGATCAGCTATCCTGCCTCACAGGAGAGGAGGCCACATAGCATTTGCAGATGGGAAGGCTGAGGCTCAGAGCAGGTAAATGATGCACCTAAGATCACACAGCCAAGAAGCAGCAGGCCAGAACATTTTGCCTCTAAAGTTTAAGAGCAGTTAGAACTAGACCAGTGAGCCCATAGCTTTTTCTTTGAAAATGGGCATCAAGGGCAACACAAATGCTAGTGATTATTAGCAGAAAATATCCCAAACCTTCCAGTCACATGGGATGGTTACAAAACCATGAAGACTTTTGGAGAAAGTTGTCAGGAGTCATTGGTAAGCATTTAAAAGAACTTGATATGTGCTTTGTGGTTGCAACTATAATTTTGAAAGATGCAAAAAAAAATTGATGGAAGGAAATAAAATGCTCAGAAGGTAAAGAATGATGAATAATTTTTTTCCTTCCAAAATTCCCATTATCTTGTCACATATTTTTAGTTGCTTAAAATATTTATGAAGGCCTGGGGATGTGGCTCAGTGGTAGAGCATGTGCTTAGCATGTGTGAGGCCCTGGCTTCAGCCACCACCATCAAAAATAAATAAATATTTGTGAAGTACATAACTTAATACAAATAATGCAAGTATATACCAGCCTTCCCTCCTGATGAGCTCCAGTGAGAGAGGACAGTGGGGACATGTGTAAGTCCCTAACCACTGAGAACAGCCCTGACTACCCTCAGGATTCCTGGCACCTGTCAGAGAGGTTCTCTCTGGACTGGCCTCAAATTGTTTATTGCTCTCAAAATAAACAAGCCACCCCCTCTGGGCCACTGGGCCACACCTTGTGAGGGTTACACATGGACCTGGGTACCTCCCCTTTCTTCCTGTGACCTAGAGGTGTGATTTAGCCTCTTCTTCCCTGACCCCATCTCCAGGTCCTGCTGGCCCCGCTGGTCTCCCAGGACAGCAAGGTATGTCACACCCTGAAAGACTTCAGACTGTGGCTCTGTCAGGGGACTCTCTTCCCAGGTGGGGCTTGGACCCTTGTACTTGGGAGGAAAGGAGCAGGAGGGTGGGTGGGGCTCTTCCCCTGGGGCCCTGCGAGGCCTGAGCTGCAAAGAGAACTACCTGCTCTCACCTCCTTCCATGTTTCTCAGAAATTCGGGATCCTCAGGATGGGGGATTAAAGCTCTTTGGCCCCCTACTCAAGGTTGAACTCTGGCTAGACCCTGATAATCATGCGGCTGTCAAGAGATTTATCCAAATATCAAAAAATAGCCAGGTTTAGGGAAAGCTGGCCCAAGGCCTCCTGGGGAGTTTTGGCTTCAGAAGGAATTGTCCTTTATCAGCACACTGGCCCTGCTCACTGGCCCTTGGCACTGCCCTCCCTCAGCTCTGCCCCACCTTGGCTCTGGCCCCTGTGACCACTGCAGAGGGAAAGCAGTGGCCGGTCACTGCCAGGGGCGCCCACCTAACTCTGTACCCCACCCACAGGTCCACGAGGGGAGCCAGGACTTGCGGGTGAATCCTTCATCAGTTCTAGCAGCTCCATCTCCGAAGTCCTCTCTGCTCGTGAGTGCCACCATTCTCTAGGGCAGGTGACACTGGGGGCAGGAGTGGGAGAGATGGCAGCTGCACCAGTGAGTCATCCGCGAGGGCCCAATGTGAGGATGACCAGATCTTACGCAATGCAGTGAGGGCTCAGAAGAACAGCAGGGCTTGTCTGGTGCGGAGGCTCAGTCATTGGGGATGCAGCAGCTGTCAGAGGCTCTGGGATTTCAGAAGGCCCAGGGTCAGGCCAGGCCGTGGGAGCGAGTATGGCTGGCGGGAGTAGCACATCCCCCACTCAGAGAGGGCAGCGGCTAGGCTCTGTGATTCTCAGCCACAGGCCCAGGCTGGCACAGCTGGCTCTTGCAGCCGCCTGTCTATGAAGTCCTTTCCAGAGCCCAGGTGGAGTTACAGGTGCCTTCCACCTGGACATCGGACATGCCAAGCTATAAAACGACACCCCCACCCTGGTCAGGCCCTCATCTGTGCTTGAGTTGTGTTGGGGACTTAGCATTCAGTGGCATTTTATGCTAAGATGCCACCATAATGTAAGTTGGCTGTGGTTCACAGGGAAGAAATCAAGGCTGAACTTGCCCAGAGTCACCAGCCGCATATGCAGGATAAAGATTTGATCCCTGCTTTCTAGGGGAAGGCCAAGTGGCACCAAAACCCAAGCTTTTACCCAACTCCCTACTTACTTTTAGTTGCCAGGAAGTTTGACTGCAGCCCCACCCTGCCCCTGAGGGAAAGGCACCATCAGCAAATGGGGTCCCAGAGGGTCCTGTGCCAAGACCCACGGCCTGGTCCCTGGGGCATGAATGTAACCTGGCCGCCTGAGGCTGACCATGCTGGTGGGCAGCCAGGAGCAGGGCAGAGAACAGCCTGGCCACTGCTTTCTCTCAATTCTGTTTTCTTCTCTCTACAGAAGGTCTTGATTTACGAGGTCCCCCAGGCCCACCTGGGCCACGTGGGCCACCAGGTGAGCAACTCAGGGATCTAGAAGGCACTTAGTAAGGAAGCCTAGATCCTGCTCTCGGGGTGAATTGGCCCCCTGAGCTCAGTGCTTCCTCTTACTCACTTTTGCAGGGCCTGCCATCCCCGGCCCTCCAGGACCCCGAGGACCTCCAGGTGAGAGCTAGGCTCCCTGCAGGAGTGGGGAAGGGAGGTAACCGGGAAGGGAGGTAACAAGAAAGGGGGTGCCCTCCGGCCTGGTTTTTAGGAAAGAGCTCCCTGTCTCTTTTTCCTCCCAGGCAGAGGGCCCCTGGCCCACCTCTTGGCACTAATGCATCTTGGGGGCTCCTCTTTCTAGGGGAAGGCTTGCCAGGCCCACCAGGCCCACCAGGATCTTTCCTGGCTGACTCAGGTAATGTTGTGGTATTGAGTCACACCTGTCCCTGCCCTAGCCCTGGCATGATCCATGGTCACAGCCTCATGACCTTCCAGACCTATATGTCAGGCATCCTCCTTCTGCCTCTCCATGGGGGTTGTGTCTGCATAATTTTCCTGCTTCTTGCTGCACATGGGGAGATTAAACCATGCCAGCCCAACCACCTTGGCCTGAGGGAGCAGCAGCTCTGCCCCAGGGGAGTTCCTGAAGTGATTGGGGAGGCCTGGGTCTCATCCTCAAGGATCCTAGGTCTGAAAAAGTAACAGGACACATGCACATGAAATAAATGCCAACAGTTTAGCAGAGGAACTTATGGAAATAAACTTGGAGCAAAGATCAGGCCAGAACTCGTCCCTGTGGATGATCCATCCATCCATTCATCTTATCACTCATTCATTTTTATACCCAACCTCCCAACCATACAAACATGCAAACACCCATCCTTATATCCATCTGTCAAGTGTTGACTGAACATCTACACCATGCCAGGTGCTGTGCTGTGCGATGCTTCCTCAGCACACCACTGTGTCTGCACTCAAACTGCTTCTTTCCTCTACAGAAAACTTCTTCTCTGGCCCTCCAGGCCCACCTGGCCCCCCAGGCCCTAAGGGAGACCCAGGTGAGAGCAGTGTCCCAGGGAGTCCAGGAGCCAGTATGAATCCCCTGCTTACCCACCTGGTGGCTAGGAGAGTTTAGATGAGGCTGCCTGAGCATGGAGGGGCGTTTCCTCATCCTCCTGCCA
Source organism: Spermophilus citellus (assembly GCF_964194105.1). Taxonomy (NCBI): domain Eukaryota; kingdom Metazoa; phylum Chordata; class Mammalia; order Rodentia; family Sciuridae; genus Spermophilus; species Spermophilus citellus. Next base: position 73,225,610 of record NC_138195.1, on the reverse strand, counting down.
GGTCCCTTTAGGGGCTCAGGAGCCTGCAGCAGGGGGCGGGAGTGTGGGGAGGAGTCAGAACCTCTGTAAAGAAATTCCCGGCCTCCTCCTCCTTTGACCTGGTGGAGCCCCAGGTTCTGCATCTGCTGCAGCACTGGTGCCCCCAACTCCTCCTCCGTGTTAGTAGGTGTCTCAAAGCTCTCTGCCTCCTTCCCTTAGGTCCCCCAGGCCCTCGAAGACATCAAGGTACAGTAGAGCTGGCATCAAACACAACCAGGAATAGGGGTGGGGTGGCAAGAGCTGATGCGCAAGAGCTTTGAGCTTACAGGAAGTACATTTGGTTCATGTGAGCCAGAGTAGATCCCAGTGCCTCCAGGGGTGGCTGAGTATTTTCATTTGTGCAGGCAGCTCAGGTGCACGAAAGTGTGCAGCCGGCACTGACTGCCCAAAGTGGAAGTCGGCCCAGCAGTCATGGATCTTGGGGGCTTCCAACATGGGGTGGGATTGGGAGGAGAGTGAACCAAGAGCAGGGTCTCTGGGCATTCTTAGCTTCAGTTAAGTGCTGTGCATTGCCCCTTCCAGCTCTGCCCAGGGACTCTCCCAACCCTGGCTGACTGTACTGTGTGTTCATGGCTTTCAGGTTCCAGTTCTCTGGCATTTGACCTGCAGGGACCACCAGGCCCACCTGGCCCACAGGGACCCAAAGGTAACAAAGGTCATTGAGGGTGTAGTCAAGAAGGTGGTGAGGAGGCAGAAGAGAGGACAGGTGGAGGGAGATAGAGACAAGGACGTAGAGGACAGTCTCTGCCCAAACAGAGCTAATGGCATCATTACAGTAATAAGGCCCAGAACCATACACTAAGTGTTGTTGGGTTCAAGCAGGGAAGTCTGCCCGGAGGAGGGGACACAAACAAGGCTTCACTTTTGGATTGCAGGTGATCCCGGTGTCCCAGGGGCTCCTGGCATCCCTGGAGTTCCCTCTCAAGGTAAGAACAAAAGGTGACCCAAGTCCCTCTCCCTACTTCAAGTGAGACTGATCATTCCAAAGAGGACATTGATCTATTTGTTCGTTAACGTAGCCATGATTCAGTACTGAGTCAGTGCCTCCTCGTGGGTGAGGATCAAGTGCTGACTTTCAGGCTACAAGCTGGTGGGGTAGGAGGGAAGCACAGGTTCTGCTAAAGACATCTAAAGATAACTAACAATGCCAAGTGACAAATGGCCCCTGGTGTTATGGGTGATCAGAGAGAAGGGAAATTCTGTGAGGTGGTGAACAGGTTGCTGTAAGAAATGGGAATTTAGCCTGGGACAACTCCCATCTCTATGCCCCTCAAAGAGGTGGCCCTTTTATTATGAACAACCAATAAAAAAAAAAAAAAAAGAGGTGGCCCTTCTCTTGGCCACTGTCCTATTTCTCCTACTGAGAAAGCCCCTCCCTCCTCAGGGAGCCTGGGTCTGACCCTAGGGCCAAGAAACCAAGTCAGGACACTTTCTCTTCCCTGCAGGGGGATCATCAAGCACCATGTATGTGCCAGGCCCACCTGGACCACCAGGACCCCCTGGGCCTCCAGGCTCCCTGAGCAGCTCCGGCCAGGAAATTCAGCAGTACATCTCTGAATACATGCAGAGTAAGTGGCCGGCACCCATGCCAGGGGTCTGAGTAAGGCAGCAGTGGCCAGGGGGTAGGGGACGGGTTATGTGGGATGCAGGGAGCACCCATGGAGCCTGTCCTGTAGGTCAGTGAATGCCCCAACCCCTGTCCACACATGCAGCCTCATCCTCGCTCCACCTGGAGGTCCAAATGCACACACTCTGCATCCTGGTACGTGGGTGGCTGCTGGAGTCATATTGGTCCACAGCCCTCACGGGCCACCGGACCCAACACAGGCCTCAGTTTCTTTATCAGTACCAAAGGAGCCCAAGCTCCCTGCAGGCCCTGCTTTGAGCTCGTGTGTGGGGTAGCCCCCACGTAATGCAGTTCTCCTCCACAGAGAGAACCAGCTTGACTTTATATTATTCCTTTGTTGGCAGGTGACAGCATTAGGTCTTATCTATCTGGAGTACAGGGTCCCCCAGGCCCACGAGGTCCTCCGGGGCCTGTCACCACTATTACAGGAGAGACTTTTGACTACGCAGAGCTGGCAAGCCACGTTGTGAAGTACTTGCAGAGTAAGCCTGGCCCCACCCCTGGCTCGGTCATCTTCCTCCCAAGGGTCCACTCCTGTTCCCGGAGTCTCATCTCTTAATTCTCTGTTTGCTTAGCCCTTGTGAGTATCTGGCCAGTGTGTTCCTAATCACAGGCCTTTCTTGTCTGGCTCATAAAAAGGAATCCTTCATATTGGCAGTATCTGGAAGGAGTGAGACTAGATCTCATTGTGGAAAACAAACTGCATTTCTCACCAAAATAATAACAACAACAACAATGATAACCACCATTTGGGGATTTTCTAAATGAGTGCTTTCTAAATGCCTGTAATGCCCCCCATTCATTCATTTCCCTCAAAGAGAAGTGACTGGTTGGCCAGGTATTTCAGATCTGGATACACAGGATCTGCTTTAGGACTAGAGTAGGTCACCTGACGTCTTTCTTCTGCAGCTTCAGGGTACAGTATCAGCTCTTCCTCGTCCTCCATCTCCTCCGAAGACATCCTGGCTGTGCTGCAGCGTGAGTCACCTGTGGGGGATGAGAGGGTGGGACCCTCCTTGCGGTCTCCAGACTCCACCTGTCATACACACCTTGTGAGGGCTTCAAACGGGAAGCAGTCCTTTGGAACAAGGAGCTGCTAACTCACTGCTCACTCTGTTTACTGAGACACAAATAAGCTGGAAAGTGCGAGGCAAATCTCCCCTCCCCAGACAATGCCAAGCAAGCAGGCAGGGGCCCCTCCGGATGCCTGGAAGCTTGCTGACCCCCCTCCAAACCCTGCCTCCCCATACACAGTGTGGGCCTGACAACCCAGAACTCACAACTGTCACTGGGGGCCAGACTGTGGCTGAGGAACCCCACGGCTGGGTGGGTCCTCACTAACTAGCACATCCTCTCCTTTCCAGGTGATGAAGTGCGTCAATACCTGCGTCAGTACCTGATGGGCCCTCGGGGTCCCCCAGGGCCACCAGGAGCTAGTGGAGATGGGTCCCTCCTGTCTTTGGACTATGCAGAGCTGAGCAATCGCATCATCAGCTACATGTCAAGTGAGTGTCTGCCCTTCCTGGCCTGCCCTCTTCAGGCAGGGTGGTCAGGAAGGGCCTGCAATGAGGACCAGATATTGAACTTTGCTGAGATGGCCCAACTGACACCTCCTGCCAGGCTTCGGCAAACCCAGTAGGGGGAGCAGCCTTCACAACTGTTCAAACCTGTAGCCCTAGAGCAAGTCAAAGAGTGTGGTGAGGGAGGCAAGATGAGCATGGAGTTTGCACTGGGCATGGCATACATGCTCACACACCCCTATAACCCAGCAGGAGGATGACACTGGACAGATGCTGACCTGCCTCTCCTCCATGCCTCCTCTGGTGGCATTGCACAGGAGTGTCTCCACATCAGTCCTCTCTGCCTCTCTTTCTGCCACCTCTTCCTTCCCTTCTTGGACTCCACATCTGTCCAGATCTCTGTGTGTCTGAACTCCTCTCTGACAGGGCTTTTGCATTTGCCTTCCTTTGCTTGATCTGAGCCCATCACAACTTGGGACTTTGTTCCCCAGGTTCTGGGATCGGCATTGGGCTTCCGGGCCCCCCAGGTCCCCCTGGCCTCCCAGGAACTTCCTATGAGGAGCTCCTCTCCTTGCTCCGAGGTAAGGCCAAGTAGGGGCATCTGTCCATGAGGTTTGGGATGGAGGCACACCCCTTGGTCCCAGCTGTGACTGATTGCTTCGCTCTGTGTCTCAGGGTCTGAATATAGAGGCATCATTGGACCCCCAGGTCCTCCAGGGCCACCAGGGATCCCAGGCAATGCATGGTCCAGCATCAGCATGGAGGACCTCTCTTCTTACTTGCACAGTAGGGTACTGGGAGCAGGGAGGAAGAGGGCAGAGGACTGCAGCCTGGCCTTAGGGTACCCATGGGTCTTAGCAAAGGCAGCCATGGACAACTGAATCAATTCACTATCACCAAGGGCCCTGGGGTCGTTGGTCCCTTATTGTGAAGGCCCCTCAGCCTTGGCAGGGGGAGAAGTAGAGGGAAGTCAGGAGGGACAGAGTTCCCAATTCATGAGCCGGCCTGGATGCTCCAATGCTCAGTAGTGAGGGGCTGGGAAGAGGGGCACAATCTGGGTTGAAGGAGGCTCAGAATTACAGGTGGAAGGGCCAGGCAGGAGCAGCCATTCCTGGATGGTGCCAGGACAGGGGCTGCCCTACGCCTCCTGTTGTTCCCTCTTCCCCGCATCCAGGAGGCCCAGCCTCACCTTCCCACCTTTCAGAGGGAGTCCACAGCAGGTCGAGAGGCCAGGCTGAGAATCAGCTTTCTCCATAAAGGACTATGACCTTTCTCTTCCTTTCTTCCCCCTCAGGTGCAGGCTTGTCATTCACCACAGGCCCTCCAGGCCCTCCTGGGCCCCCAGGTCCTCGAGGGCCCCCAGGTGTCTCAGGAGCTCTGGTAAACTATGCAGCTGAAAACAGTGACAACTTCCGGAGTGAGCTGATTAGCTACCTCACAAGTATGTGTCCTGACTTGGGTGTGCCCCCATAGCCCTTCCCCAGACCTTGCTTTTCCCTGTAAGTGGAGTGGCAGGTGGTTGAAGGAGCCTAGGAGGCAAACACCAGGGAGCCCCCCAGGCAGGGAAAACCCACTTGCTTTCCTTCCAGCGTCCTCCCACTGGTGTGCAAGGACCTTGAAGTTCCCTTCAGATCACTAAAGTGTATTCATACCCCAAGAGAGACTATCTAGCTCCCAACTCTTTCAGCCCATAAGGAGTTGAGCTCCTGCTCAGGCAGCTTCCTACCCCGCAGGTCCTGATGTGCGCAGCTTCATCGTTGGGCCCCCAGGCCCTCCTGGGCCACAGGGACCACCAGGAGACAGCCGTTTGGTGTCACGGGATAACTCCTACAGTTGGGGTCACAGCTCTTCCTCCAGTCGGGGCACGTCCTACAGTTCTTCAGGTGTTGGAGGAACCAATGGAGGCTCCCTGGGTGAAGGTGGAGCCTTTGGCACAGGAGATGGGGGTCCCTATGGCACTGACATCAGCAGAGGTGGGGGCTATGGGGCAGCATCAGAAGGCGGCGTGTATGGTGGCAATGGCGAATCGTTCCGAGCTGGCTTCGCTGGAGACCTGGATTACAATGAGCTGGCTGTGAGGGTGTCAGAGAGCTTGCAACGTAAGTAGGGACATGGGCCTTGGTGCAGGGGGAGCTTGTGAGCATCTTAGCATCTAGGCCCCAGAGACCAGCTCTCTTGTTTTTAAGCACTCAGGCTGTGAAGACAGTGATTCTGGAATCAGATGGGCAGGGACAGAAGACAGGAGGCCCCATTCCTAATTTTCAGCCAGCTCGGTGCAAGGGGGCCCCAGAAATAGAACCTAAGCCATGGGAAGCAGAGCACACTGGGCTCTCAGTACTTTGCTTTCCCAACACCTAACCTGTCCTGGGTCTCTAAGGACCATGATGACTTTCTGGTGGGGCTGAGTGGAGGTGGATGGCTAAGAAGTCCTTTCTCCTTGTAGTTGATCAGCACAGACATAGTTGGGCAGTCCAAAGTCCTTTGGGAATGCCCGTACAGGCAGAGACCTGTGCCAGTCACACAGGAGGGTACAGTGGAAGTCTACAGGGTTTGTCCCTTGGGACAGCTTCATTTAGCTTAACTGCTTTGGGACTTAAACAATCTGTGAGCAATGTGCTCCTGCTGAAGACAGTGGTGAGTGATCCCAACCTCCCGCACCGTGCTCTGGTGTTTTCCAGGTCAGGGCCTGCTACAGGGAATGGCCTACACTGTCCAGGGCCCACCAGGGCAGCCTGGGCCCCAGGGTCCCCCTGGCATCAGCAAGGTCTTCTCTGCCTACAGCAACGTAACTGAAGACCTCATGGACTTCTTCCGAAGTAAGGCCATCCCCACTGCCTTCCCAGCACCCACCCCATGGCAGTGTCTCACATGGGGTCTGCTCCATAGATACCAACTCATGAAAACCTTGAGATGCTGAAAATCAGATAATTTTTAAAATTTGCTTCCTCTTCCAAATGCAGACTCCTTTGCTACCAATTTGTATTACTTTGAATAAATCACCTGACCTCCCCAGCTTCAGGCAATCTCTAACCTAAGGCCATTATTTTCCCCCCATACAGCTTATGGAGCCATTCCAGGACCCCCTGGGCAGAAGGGAGAAATGGGCACCCCAGGACCCAAAGGTAAGTGGTGGCAGGAAAACAGGCACCAGAGGCTGTGTAATGACAACCTCTTGCTGAGAAGCAGCCCCCACAATGGGTACGCCTCGACCCCCAGCCTTCCACACTCTTTATTAATGCCATGCTCCCTTCTACCCTTTTAGGTGACAGAGGCCCTCCTGGATCACGAGGCCTTCCTGGGCCACCTGGCCCTCAAGGGCACAAGGGAGAAAAAGGAGACAAAGGTAAATACTGGTGCTGATGTTCTGAGTTTCTGGAGGTTGGTGCTCAACAGAGCAAGCTTGAGATATTCACGAAAATGCCAAGGCAGCACCATCAAGCACACAATTGGCAATAATAATCACATTACAGCTGGGGAGACAGGAAGGGGAGTTCTATTTGCAGGGAGGAAAAGGAGAGCCAAGCTAGTAATGATACAGCGTAAATGATATAAATGAATTCAAAGTATCACAAGAGTTCTTCTTTTAACCATCGTTGTGGAAGTCACAGTCACCATATTGCCCAAGTTAAGGTCCCCATAAACCACAGATAATTTTTAACTTCTTCCTCACCTCCTAACTTACAGGTGACCAAGTCTACGTTGGGCGGAGGAAGAGAAGTATTGCCATCAAACCATGAGCTGGACTTGGCAGAGCAGCCCCCTGGACAGTCACCTAGGAACCCTTGTTTTAGTCTGAAAAGAAAAAAAATTCAGGCAAAGATACACAATCTGAAACAACTTCACTGGATGGACCTTAAGAGTAGCTGCAACATTTTAGCATGAGACTTACTTCCCTGCTGTCTAGATCCAAGCTCCTTGGCTTCTTTAACATTTAGTTCAAGCTACTGTCTAGGAAAGTCAGTTACATAAGCATTGGCTTGCAAGTCTTGGAGCTTTGCCTAAAAAATGAGCCCAAAAATTAAAGATAGGGATGGGGTGCCTCTTGGAGGCAACACTTGATGGGGGTATCTTTTGATTATTGTTGCAAAGTTGTGCTATCAGCTCCTTCCTCCTGTTTACTACATTCTCAAGTCATGGAGAGTTAGCTAAGAAGAGACTTGCAATTGAAAAAATTAAAAAATCTTCTTCCCCTGTGGGAGATCACAAGGTTTCTAATAGTTATATATGCATATATATGCAGATCAGATCCCCACTTGCTTAGGAAGTATGATTATAGCTATGATCTGCATCCACAGCCCCCTGCTAGGATGTATAGATATGTTATACTCAACTAGACCACAGCAAATAGGACAAGAGGGACAATGGGCAAGGAGGGGCAAGAAGATGAGGGCAGAAATAGAATACCTGAAGCTGGAGGATAGCTTCCGCTCACAAATGTCACCCTCTGTTCTGCTCTTAGGAAATGGGATGGGGGCTTGGTGCAGTTGGTTTTTAAGCACTTTTCACTGTCTAAAACATTTGTATGTGGTCTATAAGATGAAAAGGCATTTCAATGTAAAATTTCCAATTAAAGTTTTTTTTCTTTTTTAATATCATGTCTAATATGAACCATCTAAGCAAACAATTTTTTTTAAAGAAAATATTCTGGGTTAATTGGGTCTCACAGCTTATTATAAACACAAGAAAACAAAATTAATTGTACTTTGGGACAGAGCTAACATTTTATTAAATTATTAAGCTCCTTTAAAGACAGAACTTCATCTGCAATTATTAACTCAATCTGGGCATATTATAAAGTACCTGAAAGTTTTCCTTAAACATGGATTACTTGAAATAGACACATATGCACCAAAGAGCAACATTATTTGCAATTAATGTAGTGATTTATCCTGGTGCAAAGGAATTATGATTCCAAGCCAGAAATAGAATATCAAAACAGTCACACAGGAGGGTACAGTGGAAGTCTACAGGGTTTGTCCCCTGGGACAGCTTCATTTAGCTTAACTGCTTTGGGACTTAAACAATCTGTGAGCAATGTGCTCCTGCTGAAGACAGTGGTGAGTGATCCCAACCTCCTGCGCCGGTTAAGGGAGGATATGCAAATATCAAATACTCCAAGAAAATGCACCTAAAATCAGATATTCAAATTCCATAGAGACTGTACTTGGCCAACTTGTGAATTTGTTACAAGCTCTGAGTTCTGACTACTGGATAATTAAACATGGGGTTAAATTAAATCTACTTAACCTCTGCTTTTCTAAATGACTGAAATATAGCCTCCAAGTATTAATATATATTAATAGAGATTCTTGACTTGTCAGACATAGGACTTTTCATCTTATTACTAGACTTACTTTACTAAGGTATCAAAAAGTCTTCATAGAATTCTATGCCCAAGTCCAACCTTGGTACTTTCTCTAGACAAAACCCAGAAGAAAGATGGGCAGACATGAGAAACAGCCGCCATTGGACAGCAACAGAGCTGAGCCTCTTTTGTCTTTTTTTTTTTTTTTAAGTCAAGATTGAGCTCAATAGTGCAATAGTACTCCTAGATTAGAAAATGACAAGCTATGCCTTCCTGCAGCTAAGCTGAAGACTTGCCAAATTATGCTGTCTAGTGTCTACTGAATCTTGTATGACAGTGTATCAGTGTATAATCTTGTATCAGTTACGAATGACAGAGGTTATTTTAGCAGAACTGAGGTCATATGATTTGTAATGCTCAGAAGAATAATTGATCCTAAGGCAGGGAAAAGGCAAATAAAAATGTGTGTATATACATGTTGATGGGAATATTTTAAGTACCTCCCAAATGAGGGGTTTGCATGCTAAAGACACCTACCAGCAAGTTACCAGTAAAACTTACATTTGTTAATGTGTGTGTTTGTATGTTTATGTGTGTTGTGTGTGTGTATCACAGATAGCCAGGAGCTCTAATAAATCTGGAAGGTCAAAAGACCCAGAGATGGCAAACTTGAAAATATGACTAGGACCAAAGAAAGAAAAGCTACAACATGTTCTCACACAGGACAACTAGTTTCAAAGAACCTCAAAGAAAAAAAAAAAAAAAAAAAAAACTAAACAAACTGCTTCCCAAAATAGATTAAGAAATAACTTTATTTTTCATTTGTCAATCTCATGATTGAAAAGACATGTTGATCCCAAATAGATAAGAGGCATAATCTAAAAATTCTTTCTGGAAATTCAGCTTATGAACTTATTACACTGCAAAAGATCACAGAAAGCCGCAGCCAACATTTAAAATTGATAAAACACTCTATTCCAAGCCTTGCAGCAGAAATTCTAAAGCGTTATCAAAACCATGTCAGCCATAGTACAGCAACAATAGAGGCATTAACTGTTGCGCCTTCAATGTAAAAAAAAGCACTTAAAATATCATCCCATTTCCTACAAAAGATCATTTCCCAGAAAAGAATTGATTTACTTAATCAGAAGACAACTGGAACTCTCTTCTTTACCCTGGATTCTAGGTTTTGCACTAGTCACCAATATCCCTAGCTAATAATTTGACCGAATTTGGCTTCTTAGAAGAGTCTTTGTCATGTGAACAGTATGGAATGAGAAAAAGTGTATAGGTACAAAATAACTGGAAGAATACAAAAAACAGTCACTTCTGAAACTTGCTGATGCTCAAGAAATCAGAGCCCCTCAATTAAAGAGGGTCTCATATGCCTGAGAGCTTTGTGCTTAAGGAAACACTGCTTAGAGGTAGCTCTGGTTCTGGTTTATGTTTAGTTACAATTTGCTGTATCCTGTTATAAGAAGGTTCCAATATTTTCGAAAGTACTCTAAATGTCCTTCTTACCCACCCTAGAGCTTCCCCATAGAAAGGGTAAGAAAAAGCTTAATGTGACTCCAACTAGAATAGCAGCTAATTCAGCAATCCATAACCTATGGACTGACAGGACTAGGAAAAGCAGCCCAATGCTCCACACTACAGGAGCTGGGCCTGCAGAAGTGTGGAGGTGTGGTGTTTCCACAGTATGCAGAGACAAGGGGAGGAGGCGACTGTTCAGGGTGCACATATGGAGAATTATTTTTATGTATTTCATAGCACATTCGACCTCAGCAATAAAACAAGGCAGGGATGGATTTGACTGCACTTTGATTTCAAAAAAGTCTATGCCCCTGACCCACTCCTCTACACTTCATGCAAGAAAGAAAGATCATTATTATCTATTTAAGGCCTTAACAAAAAGTGGGCAGGTATGCGTACAAATATCATGTTCTATAACAAAACACTTTGTAAAGATTTCTATAACCTGAAGTATTAAAATGAATGTTTCTTCTCTACGTACATATCACTGTATAGTCCTGAACCCACATAAAGATGGTCATGTATGAAAGAGAACTCAGTGTGAGTACAAACGGCAGGTTTAAGGGAGATAAAGGGCTGCACATGAACTACCCAGCTCCACTCTGAGTCTCTCTCTGGATTCAATACTCTGAAATTCAAGGGGAAAGGATTAGAAAGACTCAAATATTCAGATAAAATGATACCTGAAATTATTTGATACTGAAAAAATGATAAAAAAAATATAGTGAAAAAATGTCCATTGCCTGAAGTATTTCTTTGTAAAAAGCCAATTAACTGAAAATTTCAAAGGTGAAAGTGAGAGAGCTTTTCTCCCATCTCTCATTTCACAAAAGTCATTAAATACACTGCGCAATATTATACCATTATTTTTATCATAACAATATAAACAATTTCCATCATCACCCTGAATATTACTTTATAAAGATATATATTTTTAAAGGCTTTCAAAAGTTTCCAACCCAACTTGAGAATAAAGCATTAAAAGTTTTGTATACAGTAACACATTCATATGATAAACGTATGAATTTATAACCATACATAATATATACTTGAGTGTATTCATATATTTATATTTATATAAAAAAACAAACTTGGCCAGAAGTTAAGGCTACCTATAGTTTGTCCAAGTAAATTATGTCTTTCAAAACAGTTACAAAATTAAAATTCCACATGCACTTTTAAATCACCTAAACCACTGACAAAATAAAGTTCAGCATCCAAAGTTTTCAAATTAACTGCAAGAAAGTGCTACAGACATTTTACATTTTCTTAATATGAATCAGTGTTCCCAAATGTTACATTTAAATGTTTCACCAGCCTCAAAAGTATCTAACTAAAAAGTGAAATGTTTACAATTTGGTACCTAGCACTCTTAAACGAGAATAGGCAGGCAGAGAGCATCATTTATAAATGTGCTGTCTCACACACCAGAGGACAATTCATAATACTGTTTGACCTGACATATGGTAGAAATTCTAGGCCTCAAAAGGGACCAAGACTGTACATTTCATCAATAACTGCACATATCAGCAACCACATGATAGAGGGGCTTTCCCCACTCAAAGTAAATAATTTAAACATGGAACAAAATAAAACCAAAATGTAAGTAACCTCATTTCAAAACAACAAAAAGTCATTTCTGATGTGTGCCTAAATATTTAACACAAATCCTTTTTTAAAAAATTACTCTGAACAAATACTTTTAAAATTAATTTTAGAAAATATATTTATAAATACAACCCAGAGCCTACAGGCCTCTCAGAGTTTTAAATGAACAGAATTTTCTAAGATGTAGAGCATTAACCAGCTCATGTTTTATTTTTGGAAATAAACTAGGACAATTAAATCTGTATTTCAATGCAGTTTTATATTTCCAATTTGTACATTTAACAGCTACCTTTTTAAATCTTTCTATACTTTGTACAACATATATTTCAGGATAAAATTTTCTATTAAATGGTAATATGAGCAAGATTTTTAAATGATAATGTTCCATGCTAAGTGTGTTTTGTCCCTGTTGATCAAAAAGATTTTTTAGGTGATTGAAATTTAGTGTTTTAGGCACTATTTTAATAAAACTAGCACCTTGATTAATAGTTCCCACCTAAATAGGCAAATTTTATTGGAAGAATTTTTTTTAAGTTTGTTCATCTTTGATGATAAAATGTATTTATTTACTAAGTCAACAGCATATTTTGATCAACTTGTAGCTTTTTCATGAGAGCTGATTCACCAAAAGAAAATTATTCTAACTCTCTACAGTAGAGTTCCAACTCTAGAATATAGGCATCACTGAGAAGTTAGGTCAGGTAAAAAGATATTTATTAATACTTAGTGATGTAACAGGTTTTTTCTTTTTAATAACTTTGAACATTATTTCTCTTAACAGTTTTTCAGTAACAGTGTCTAAAGAATACAATATTTAAGGGATATACAAAATCACCTTAGGGAATTACTGCAAGATGCTACTTTGCCAACATGGCCTAGCATCTGTCTTAGTTCGTTTTCCCTTCATCTTTGCTTTAAAAAAGCAAATAAACAACAACAACATAAACCACCTAGGAGGTGAGGCAGGTGATTGTCTTCATGAGCTATATTTGATATATAGAATGTGACAGAAGATGAAAAGGAAAAAAATGACATATTTAAAAAGCTAAACCCAACCACAGAATGCTTCCCGTTGTTATGATCCAGTGGAATGCAAGCTAGGAATAGGATAGAACTTGGAAATCCGGCTCTGTGTTGATGGGTTAAGGCATTCCGACTCCCCAGTCATTTTAAAGAATACTTCCTGTTCCTGCAGTTTCCTGGCAAACTCTTCTTCCAGGGTCTTAAAAAGGAAGGAACAAAGAAATTATGTGTTGGTGTACCATATTGTATATAGAATTTACTCTGACAGCCAAGATAAAACTGCTTTTCCAAAACACTTTCTCTGCATACTAAGGAAAACATGACTGTTCAATAATTATAAAATCATAAGCTCAGCACAGCCCCATGTTCAAGACTCAGTCACATGAATGGAAACTTGGATTAATGGCTTAACTTCTCAAAATTACTGAATCATTTAATTCCTTTGCTATACAATACCACCTACCCTACTGTATATGAAGATTAAATGTGATAATGATGTACTTAACACGTACTGAGCACTCTAATAGATGATAACTATTATTAATTATTATCTGTCTTTCTCATATGCACTTACCACTCCCTACTTTTTGTGGTATTGATGTGAATGTTTTCCTTTCACACTGGATTATAAACTGTTTAAAGATAATATCTAAATCAGACTTATCTTTACATCCCCATAATAAAGCATAAACAATAAGTGTTTGATAAATGTCTGAATTAATTGTAACTTAATCCCACATGTGATGTTTATTAGGAGTTTAGGACTTTGGGAGGTGATTATGTCATAAGGGTGGAGCTTACAAAGGGCTGAAAAGTTTAAAGGATACAATGAGAAGTAGCACTCTGCAACCCAGAAGAGGTCCCTCACCAAAACCTGACTCTGCTGGCACCCTGACCTTGGACTTCCCAGTTTGTGATATTTTGTTATAGTGACCTGATGGACTAAGACAGGTATCAGTGACTACCGACAAGTGATTTAGAGAAAAGTGGTGTGTTCAGGCCAAAAAAAGTACAGGAAAAATATGAAAGGATTCAAGGAGGTTTCTCAGAAGAGGTAAAACACGAGCTTAGTCATGAAGGAATGGTTAGAAGCTGATAGGCAGGACCAGGAAGGCATGCCAAACAGGGGAAGCTAAAACAATGGCACAAAGTCAGGAAACCATGGTACTGGTGTAAGGAATGGTGATTCTACCCATGCTGGAGCATGTATGGGGAACAAAATGGCTAATGGGACAAAAACTAGAAAGGTCCAAGTGTGACACTATCAAGGCTTCAAAGTAAAAATGAGGCACTTATATTATACTATGATGGAACTAATGATTAATCAGCACTACTATGACAGTTTTGGAGTTGTTCTTGAGGATACACACTCTGATGACAGCATGCTAGTAGGAAGAAAGGAAAGGGAACTAGAGGGCAGAGGGCCCATGAGGATACTACTAAACAATTTCCGTAAGCAGTGGGAAAGAGAAGGAGAAATATTATAAAAACAGTCAAAATTAACTGGCATCTGATTGAATGTGGAGTATTACAGAAATGAAATTAGTTTAGGTTTCTAGCTTGAATGTCAAGAGGAGGGAATGTAGGGAATGTAGGAAGAATGGCTGGAGTTGCAGGGAGGAGGGAAAGGTAAGATATGTGAAGGAAGAAAAAGGATGCAAAGTTTGGTTTGATATCTGCTGACTACTTGTCTGCTGACTACATTCTTTAGCCCATTTTCCCAGGTATGTACTGATCATTTACAACATGCCAGGAACTACTCTATTCTAGTAGCTCAGTATGTATTAGTGAATGAAGAGATGATGTCACAGCTTTTAAGGAGCTTATATTCTCCTAGAAGACACAACAGACAAATTTAAGATGAATGTTATAAAGAAAAATAAAGAAGGGATATAGTGATCAAAAATAGGACTCACTCATCATACTTGAACAGAGGCCTGAATAAAGTGAGGAGAAACAAAATATCCAGGTAGAAAATGGCAGCATGATGCTCAAACTGATTATAAAACCAATGAACAACAACATATTACTTCTTTTAGCTTTCTTAATAACCCTAATTAGGTAGATAGTATCACCCTTATTTTTCACATAAGGAAAACTGGACCTAGAAATTTTAAATGATAAAATTTTTCAGTGTCAGCACTGAGATTTGAACACGTACCTGTATGATTTTAAGAGTTCATCCTGCCCAACTCTACTATTTTAGTTTTGTAACTGTCCTTAAATATGCAACAGCTAATCATACAATATCATCCAGGGAAAGAACAGAAATGGTAAAACTCAAGACACATCTATGTTTTAGGAGATCGGAAGACAAATAAAAAGTAACAAAGAAAAGCAAAAAATGGACAGAATTGTCACAAAGGCAGGGTGAGAAGAAAATTTTTTAAAATAACATTTTTGATGACAACAAATACAGTCAGGGAATTTAATTAGCAACTCACTCGTGACCCTGTCAACAAGGCCTGTGAGGCAGAAGCCAGACTGTAAGGAATTAAAAGTGAAACTGGAGACAAAGTATTTATTACTGTTTGCTCTTCTATCTCCTTAGAGCTCTGAAACAGTTGAATGTTATTACTTTTTCAAGAAACTTAACAATAAATAAAACTTAAAAACTATACTCTGGGGCTGGGATTGTGGTTCAGGGGTACAGTGCTCATCAGGCACATGCAAGGCCCTGGGTTCGATCCTCAGCATCACATAAAAATAAATAAATAAAGGTATTATGTCCAACTACTTCTAAAAAATAAATATTAAAAAAAAAACTATACTCTTAACTGATTCTGTAAACCTTGGGCACATAACAGGGGCTAAATACACATTTCCTTGACTGACTGATCAGAAGAATGGAACAAAGGACTGGCTGACATACTGTAAGCTGGAAGGGCATGAGAAAATAAGTTCAAGTTTGAAGGTTAACAAAGAGAAAGGCTCACAGCAAGGTAACCAGAGTTGAAATAGTTAGCCAATGAGACCAAGGACATAGAGTACAAACAAGAAAAACGGAGGGAGGAAAAGAGGGAGGAAGAAGGGAAGCCATTCCTATTTTCCTAGATTTTAAATTTACACAGCTTACAAGGGCTCAGTCAATCTGAACCTGTCCAGACTCAGTGTCATCATTTCCTTTCTTTCTCCCTCCCTAATGCCTCCACAAAGGAATTCCCGGCCCCCACATCCTCCAATGATAGGGAACTACTTGCAATTCTCTGAATATATCATTTTTATTCATTCTCTTTTTTCTACTTAAACTGTCCCATTCCACTCCAATCTGCCTATCCACCCTGCAAGCTCTTACTCACCCTTTAAGACTCACTTGTCTTATAAGAATCTTCCTCTCTCTACAGCTTTCCCTGACGTCTCCAGGAAAATTTAAGCATTCCTCTTCCTTTGCTTGTGCATTCTGCTCCCTTCCCTTGTACCCTGTACTTACCTCCTTCAGACAATAATTCCCACCAATTTAAAATTGCCTGTCACTGAAGTCTTTTAGGGATAAGGACTTTGTCTTTTCATTTCCATCTCCTGTCCCTGACACACAGTAGGCAAAGAGCCAATAGCTGGGTAATGGATGAGTAAAAACATAACATTTTAAGTAAAGCTTTTAAAGTCACCTTTTTCCTAGGTCTCAATTTCTCTCTCCATTCCTTTAATTCTTGGCTATGTTCTTCATCTAACTCCTTGAGTTTCTGGGTCTCATGCTCAACCAACAGGTGGCATTTTTCATTCTGAAAATAAAGTTTAGATTTAAAAAATGTTAGATCAACCAAGTAATTTTACACAAATACCATCGTCTCCCAAAATAATAAATTATTCATCATCAACCTATTACTGAAGTACAAATTTTCTTCTAAAAACCAATAGCCAAAAACTATGAAATAAGTAGACATACTTTTATAAGTTTAGAAATTAGATTGGTTCGCATACTATCTAAAAGAACTTAAACAGAAAGAATTAGTTTGGGTCTTTGCTTTTTTTCCTTTTCACCAGCTGGTACCAGGAAGAGGAATTAGGATGTATTCTATTCCAGTATATTATAAGCAAATGTAGAATAATCCACAAGGTTGATACTACTATGAAACTTTAAACATTTTAGATTATATATTAGCAGGGCTGCACACTTCAGGCAAGGTCCCAAAACAGCCCTCTCTATAAAGAAACCTTAACATATCTTAGGAAGAAAATTCCCATATATTTAATTTACCTTTTTCCCCCCACAAAAAATAGAAAAAAATCAATTTTAAAAGGAAAATAAATTTTAAGTTCAGAATCTAACAAAAAATTACCTTCATCATTTTGAAAGATTCACATCATCTTGCAAAATACACTAAAAATCATACTCAAAATTGTTTCTGAAAGATTCCACTTCTTAGGCTATAATTTAGCTTCATGATCACATTAATCATGTTATACAAAACATAAACAAATACCTATGATACTAAATTGATCCTCATTTGGGTCTTCGAAGGAAAGACAACCTTTCAATCCCAGCATTTTTATAAATAACAGGCGGTTTACTTTTGTTAGCTATTATTTTCTCTGTACCATCCACTTGAGCTGCCTAGTTCTGTTGTCATGCTTTTGCCTCTAAACTGCAGTTGGGGGCTAGGAATGTAGCTTAGTGGCAAAGCATTCACCTAGCATGTGCCAAGCCCTGGGTTCAATTCCCACTACTGCAATCAATCAATCAATAACCTGCAGTTGGTGCAATTCTCGGACATTGGCTTCACACTGCAACTGAAGATCCCGCATTTGATTTTCATGTTTTTGATGTTGAGCCATTCTCTCATTTTTCTGCCTC
Organism: Spermophilus citellus; assembly: GCF_964194105.1. Taxonomy (NCBI): domain Eukaryota; kingdom Metazoa; phylum Chordata; class Mammalia; order Rodentia; family Sciuridae; genus Spermophilus; species Spermophilus citellus. The sequence continues at coordinate 73,208,160 of NC_138195.1, read as the reverse complement.
TTTTCTTCTTGTGCAGCAAACTACAAAGAAAAACAAAAGATAAATTACAATTAACAATCAATATAATTTCTACACATTTTAAATGTGTAATTAAGAAATTTAACAAAACTTAGAATACAATAAACTAAAGATGCAAGAAATAATATGCTATGACTCAGAATTGGAGTCTACATGATGACCTGGGTAGGGGCATATTCTAGAAATAGAACAACTTCTGATTAAAAATCTTGATCCTAACTGCTTAGTGAACTCATTTAATTTGTGTGAGATTTGTGATTGCAAGTATCATAGTGAAGACATGTTTTGACTTAAAAAGTTGTTCATGTCATCTCATTCCCAGGACCCAAACTCTGTTGTACAGCATGGGAAGGAAGGCTTTGCCCTCTAGGGTCACCAACCTGGAACAACTAAGTTAGTACATATCATGCGCCTAGCTCAAGGTCTTAAAGTGAATATTGACAAGTCCAAGGTAGGACTAAATGTTTACAACCAATTATGTAGCATTTCTAAAGGGCACTCATATTTTCAAAACCTAAAAATGAAGAGAATAATTTGCTTAATTTACCTGTTTAATTTTGTCTCGGTCCTGGTCTGGTGTGGCTGTTGAGTTAATTCTCAAACTCTTTTTAAACATGGCCATTCGAGTCTTGGCTTCACTACGCTGAATCTTGGGCAGTCTCGCTCTTTCTTGAGTCTGTCTGTTTTTCAATTCCTCAATAAGTCGTTGATTGTAACGCTGCATTTGTTCTGTTTCCTAAAAATGTTTTAAATAGAATCCAGTAATGTAAATATTATTTAATACACAGTTCCCACACATATGTTCAAAGATTTCACTTGTTTTTCCCATATATACTATCTCCCTTATTGTACTGTGACCAGCAAGATTATCGGGCAAAAAATACCTTGTAAGAAAAGTAAAGTTATTAGTGGTAAGAGAGTCTTATACTGAAATTCTTTTACTAAGTACAGGGAACCTACATTTTTTACTTGAACCACAACAGAAACCAAAATATCTTCTTCTGAGATACAAAATGTAGATTACAACATAGAGGTCATTAGACATTGTAATTAATTATCATCCTTGTATTTATAATAATGACCAAGATATAATTACTTCAAACTTCATTAAATAAATCAGAATAAGAGAAAAAGAAATAAAAATGCATTTTTAAAGAAATAGAAGCTTCAAAATGAAATAGCTTCATAAACTTTAAAAAGAACCAAAAAATTTTAAAAAAACATTAAAAAAAAAAACAAAAAAATTAAGGAATTTTCCTTTCATTAACCTTTTCATGGCGCTTCAGTAGCTGATGTCTTTGCATGAAATACTGATCTTTAAGTTGCTGTTTGAGCAGCTGGTGTTTTTCTTGTAAGTGCCGTTCTTCAAGCTCCCAAATTGCAGCTTCTCGAGCTAGAAGAAAATAATTTTCAAAAAGTCACTTTGCTCTTTTTACTAATATACTTTGATCTTCATTTTAATATTTACATAAAAGTTTTATCTATATACTAACTTATATACACAAATGGATACTATGAGCTATAAATAAAATATTATCAATGTGAATATCCATTGTCATTCTTAATTCTGTTTTAATATCCTATAAACTGAGAATATTCCACTATAAAAAAACAAATTCTTGGGGCTGGGGTTTTGGCTCAGCGGTAGAGAGCTTGCCTAGCATGTGTGGGGCCTTGGGTTCAATCCTCAGCACCACATACAAATAAAATAAAGGTATTGTGTCCAACTACAACTAAAAAATAAATATTTAAATAAATAAAATGAATGAATGAATGAATGAATGAATGAATGAATGAATAAGAACCAAAATTTCTCTAAAAAGAAAGAAAAGAAAATCTAAGGTAACTTGTTAGGGAAAATAAGTTCTTAAAATTCCATTCTATTACATAACTACTAACTGTACCAACAATTACAAGGTATAATAAATACTCAAAATTATTGAGATATATTTGTAGCATTATCTATACAGAAAAACATTTTTTTCCATTTTTTTTTTTGTTTGTTTGTTTTGTTTTGGGTTTTTTGTGTGTGTGTGGTTTTAGGAATGGAACTCAGTTCCTATCACATGCTAAGCATGAGCTTTTACACACTGAGCATCAGCCCCTAAATTATTTTATGCTGTCTCTTTTTTATCCTGAGGTACTAAGGATTGAACCCGAGGGTGCTTTACCACTCAGTTACATACCTAGTCCTTTTTTAAAATTCAATTTTGAGACAGGGTCTCCCCAAGTTGCCAAGGCTGGCCTGAGTTCTGGAGCAGCTGGGGGTTACAGGTGTGTACCACCATGCCCTGAGCCAGCCTTGTTTTAAGTGTTTATAGTCACTTCTACTTTCATAAAGGAAGTCTATATCTTGTAGTATTTCTTAATTTTAAAAGACTTTTTTCTCATTTACTAAAGAAAGATAGCTTTCTTTAACTTTCCCTTTATTGCCCTAGTAAAGGAAAACATTTAAATATTTCCAAGGTATACCTCGACAATGTTTCTGAGATACCATTTTATGTATACACACTTGCTGTAAAACTTCATATACCTCTCATGAGCTGCTGTTTGTTATTCAGGCACTCTCTCTCGATATTAGCCAACTCTGCCTTCTGCTGTTGGATGATCTTTTTCAAAGAGCCATCTAATTCTTGTTGTTGCTTCTGAACAAATTCTTGTTCCTATTAGACAGTTAACCGTCAGTTAATAAGTGTCTACAGAACTAAATATCCATTTATTTATATGACTGTATATATTAGTAATTAACAAGATTTCTTTTTATCTTTCGGAGGTGCTGGGAATAGAATCCAAGATCTTGAGCATCCTAGGTGAGCACTCTACCACTGTTAATCTTATTAATCTTATTAGCCAGATTTTAAAATCACCCAAATTATATAGTACATATGTAGTATACATGTATTAGTCATCCAATTCAACTTTGAAAAAAAATTAGAATGCAAAATATTCTAAATTCACTATTAAGAATGACACACATTCATAATTAAAATGCCCTATTACACTAGCAGCTTTTGGAAAACAATAAGTTTACAACTTCTAAAACTGACTATTCCCTCTAATAGGGAGCAACTCCTTCTAATATGGAGTGACAAGAACAAAAATATATAAGAAATGTCTTTTAGGAAGAAAGGCAATGAAAGAGCTGAAAAGTAAAACAAACGTCAGAATTTTAAACTTTATTTTTCTAAGAAATAGAGTAAGTGAAAAATACTAAGCCTGCACAACAAAGAAATACAGTTTCTATTTTCTATAGCCTATTACTGAAAAGAATAATAGTTTCAAGACTTAATAAGAATGTATGACTAAAGAAATATAAACTAGGATTAGAAAAGGGAGTTACATATAAATATATAAATAAAATTCTTATAATCACAAGATTCTACCAACATGTTTGGGGTTTACTAATTCATTCAACAAGTATTTGCTGAGTACATATGACATGCCAAATTTATGCTTTAAAAAAAGTAAATTTGGATCTCTATCCCTCGCTTGGCAATGATAGCAATTGGTGATTAACTCAAGGGATATGCTGATCAATTTAACTGTGGATTTAGGGTTGAAGCAGCACTTTACCATAATCCCCCCTCCTGTATATCTAAGAGAAGATCAAACCCCAAAATCTATTTTGGAACCATTTGTTGGGTTTTGGACAGTCTAACAAGGTCTGAATCACTACTAACCTGGTCCTGAGTGCACATAGTAGTCTAGCAAGTTCTTCAAAATATTTGCCTTACAATAATGTCTCTGGAAGTGATCAGTTCAGGCTGTTTCTTCAAAGTAATTTAAGTCATAAGTGTTGCTGTTTCAGCATCATTTGTATTTTAGCATGAATACAAATATACAGTATACAACTTTATCATACGCAAAATTTTTCAATGAATACTTAAATTCAATAGGACTAAAGAAGTGTGCCCTGAAGCAGCTAATACATAGAAGGTAAAGGGCTAAAATGGTTATATACAACCAGGTAGAACTAATGGTATGCTGCTGCAAAGGTAAAATCTAGAATATGGAGTTTTAATTTTATTAAACAGATGCAAAATCTCCATGCTTATCTTTCACACAATTACCACAAAGAGAGTTCAAGATTCTTATTTTCTAGCCAGGCATGATGGCACATACCTGTAATCTCAGCAGCTCAGAGGCTTAAGCAGGAGGATCACAAGTTCAAAGCTGGCCTCTGCCACTTAGTGAAGCCCTAAGCAATTTATCAAGACCCTGTTCCCTGTCTCAAAATACAAACTAAAACCAGGCTGGGGATGTGGCTCAGTGGTAAAGCACCTCTGAATTTAATCTCTGGTACCAAAAAAAAAAAAAAAAAAAAAAAAAAAAAAAAGATTTTTTTCCCCTACAATAAATATTTGTAATAAAAATTGTTTCTCTAACTTCAATTACAGAATTTCTATATGCAACTTGTTTAATAAACTTATAACCTGCAGATATATTAAAGCGTTTCTTTTAACATTTTTAGCGTTGGTTTGCAAAAAGGATTTTTAAAGGATGCCTGCATGAGGAAAGATGATAGAATGAGATGGACATTATCACCCTAGGCACATGTTGGCTGCACATATGGTGCGACTCTACATAGTATAAAACCAGAGAAGTGAAAAGTTGTGCTCCATTTGTGTACAATGAATCAAAATGCATTCTGCTGTCATGTATAACTAATTAGAACAAATTAAAAAAAAGAAAAAGAAAAAATACCTCTATGGATAGAATCAATGGTCTAACTTAACTAGTATATACATATGAAGACTTGAAGTCAAATGCAAAGGTATAAAATGGAGTCAGTAAATGTGCAATTTCTTATCTATGCAATTTTGGGACATATTACTATAATACATTTATATATATAGATTACACAAAGAGGTCAGGTCCAAAGAAAACCTTCATTCAGCATTCTGTAAATGCTGGATATTGCACTAGTTATAGACTTATTAAAATTAATAAAAGACAGTTTTGCCTTCAAGGAGCTTCTACTCTACTGGTCCCAACTACCCCTAGTCTTGGATTGTCAGTTCCTTCCCTTAGTATCATACTTTCAAAAGTTCAAAATTAAACCACAGAAAACTCAAAGCTGGAGATAAAGAGTCCAGAAGCCATGCCCTACAATGAATAACAGTACTACAGAAGTGTACCCTAAAGCAGCTAAAACATAAAGGGCAAAGAAGGGTAAAGACAGTTACATAGAAGCAGGCAGAATTTTTACCTTCAGGTGCTCCAGAAGATAAAATAAGGATCACCAAATAAAAATTAAGGTAGGCAGTTACAAATCCAATAAACAGATGCAGTTTCTAACAATCAGAGTTAGCAAAGAACCCAGGTGCCTCGGAGTTGAATAAGCAAGCAGGATCTGAACAATGATGTAGTCAGGGATAATACACAAAGAATTTTTTATGTTAAAGCTAAAAATTATCTGACAATGTCCTTCATACACAAATTAATATATTTCATCACCTCAAAAAATGAAATTCTACATTATAATGCATTCATTAAATTTTCTAACATCAAAGTCCAAGTACAATACATTCACAATGGAATTTACAATTAGAAATTACTCTTAAGAACTTCTAAGAGAAATTAAACATTTCAAAAATATTGCACAAATTACCTTTTAAAAAAAGATGTTTAAATCACTAGAAATAACAAATAAAAGACAACAAAATAACTCAAAACTATTAAGACCAAAAGTCATTTTTTAAAATGGGTACATAAATTATAAAATGAGTGCCCTTTAAAAGTACACGTTTAAATTCTATTAGGAAAAAATAAATAAATAAATAAATAAATAAATAAATTCTATTAGGGAGTTTTATAATTAATTAAATAATTATTATAAGCATTAAAACTACAACTTTGGGTTCTAGAAAACTATAAGAAAGAAATATGATATACCAGACTATTTGATCATTGTAACTCAGATGTGCTCAAAAATGGTAATGATCAGAAAAGTGATCGTAATTCATAATTTCTCCCTCATTAAAAAAATATTTTGCTTACTCTTTTAGAAGATGATAATAAGACTTGAACATCTGCCAGTAATTTAAAAAAGAAAGTCTAATTTTGAGAGGCGGGAAAAGGAAAGGTTGAAATCAAGCTGTAATCTCTCTACTCCAGTTGTATATATCAAACCACAAACAAAAATTAAAATTTTAAATGAACTAGTCTTCCCTATGGAAACTGTAAGAAAGAATACAGCCTAGAATTCCAGACTTAATTTACAACTATAAAGAATAGCAACTCACTATTCATTATTAAGAATTTGAACAAATGAAAACTAGAGTTAAATCTAAAATCACTACTTTTACTATGGCTTTTCTGACCATATCCATAATTAAAACATCTCCATAAACATATGCAATCAAAAGGTCACTTCACACAAAGATAAAAATCTGATCACAGCATTCAATTTCTCACATGTGCAAAGCTTATAAAATACTATTGCAAAGATATTTTACTTCTTTTTAAAGATGAATATTTCAAATTAAAATTTGTGGTGGAATAGATAGAAAAAAAGAACACTGTATTAGAAGTGTTCTAGTTCCAGCTCTTCCATTAATTTCTTATGTGACTTTAAGCCGATCATTTAGTCTTCTGTGACTCAATTTCTTCATCTGTATAATAGATACATTCCATCCCATTTTAGGATGGTGGCAGTGATAATCAGATGTGAAAACTCTCTGAAGAATAAAGTTCATGTCAGGCTATTATTGTCAATACTGACATTATCATCTATCAGTCTTCTAGATTTTAGCAAATGAAGTCAACAATGAAAAGGCACATGTGAGTCAAAGAAAGAGTGGGTAAAACAGGAGAAGGCATCCTCCCACAAGCACGCGGGACTTACGTCCTGCATTTGGGCGTTGAAGACTGCACAAGAGGACAACTGAAAAGACTGAATCATGACCTGAGCAACACCCTGTGGATCAGAATACAATGCACCTCCCAGATGAGAATATATCTGAATGACTTTCATAAATAGAATGAGTAATTACACAAATGTTAATTTCTCAGAGCCTAGATCAACTCAATTGACAGAGGGGCCTCTTTCTCATGCCTTGAATAAAGTTTTTGAACTAGACCAGTGGTTTCCAGACTCTAGGGTGTTGCCATTGTTTTTTTAAACCATATTCCCTTTTCAAAAACTCATCCAAAAAAATCTATTTATAAACAGATTTAAAAAGTGGTGCTACTTTAGTTGAGGTAGAATCAGGGACCCACAGACCCAACATTCCTTGACTTTTGAAGAGCTCTTGGGAGAACAGACTGAAAACCACTGGACTAGGTGATTAAATATGTTCTAGCTCCATAAGGATATAGCTAATATTTCTTAATTCTAAAAAAAAAAAGTTTAAAATAGACTGTAGAGTTATCAAGTTTTAGAAACTTTGTCAAAGGAATAAATACTTTTGAAACCTGTTAGATTTTAAACATTTCATTAAGTTTACAGAAAGAATTTACTATTATTTTCAGCTTTAGTTGGAAAATATAAGAAGCCCACAAAATTCAATGAAAAATCACCAAGAAGACTTATTAAAGCAAAGAATCACCTAATTCATTCTACACTAAATTCTCAGTTTCAACTCTACAGTTTAATATATTACCTTTTAGAATTTAAATGAACTTAGAATTTAAATAGTCTACATTATGTTATAAGGCAAGCTATATTGTTATTTATTATATGGTTTGAAATTCAAATTAAGCAAAAGTGGGTATGTGGCCATCAAGGAATTCATCTTTACTTTATTCACAAGAAATGGCTAATAACCACTGGACCAAGTAGATTAGAGTTTAGATGAAGCACAGAGTGAGTAGCTTAAATCAGAGGTAATATGGTATGTTGTATGGAGATTCAATATATGAAATATGCATATAAGTCCCCCCTTTTCTGGATGACAATATTGGCTCAACCAGTAATCAGATGTGTGATCCTGAGAGTCACTCAACCTTTCTATGTTTGGTTACCTCACCTCTAAAATGGGAGTAATATTTATTCTGAGATTGAATTCAAATATTTAAAATTTAGAACAGTGCTTGGCACATAGTAAATGGCTAAGCATTACCTTAAACTAGTAATCCTTACACCAGGCCAAGATAAAATCTTTCACTGCCTCATAGCAAGCAAAAAAAAAGGGCAAACTAATTCTACTCAAGTAAGTTAGCGGTACTAAAATCTTAATTCTAAGATTTTATTTTCCTTATTTTTCTTAACATTATAATATTCTCTCCTCTGAAATGATAGCAACAAATAAATGGTAAATTTAAAATACCTTTACTTGGCACAAAAAACGTTAATGGAAATCCATGTCACTGCCTCCACTAGTTTTTGTTCATTCTGTGAGTCACTTTTTGAATCACATAAAACCATATTAAATGGATAAATCAAAGCAACAATTAATATAAATCCATATCTCTTCTTTGTTTAACTGACATATGCAAACTTAAAATTGAATTTATTTCTCTTTCCCTTCAGGCTTAATATGAATTTAAAGATTCTTAGTATAAGAATTTTGTAAAGCTACATGCAGTGGAAAATTCTGTTAAAAATACTAATTTACTGGGCTGGAGATGTGGCTCAAGAGTGAAATGCTTACTTTGCATGGGTTCAATCCCCATATTACAAAATAGAAAAAAAAAACTAAAACTAATATATCTAGTTTTGTAAATAATGTCCACATGTTAAGATAAAGCCTTATCATAACCTAGAATCAAGTTTATTTAACTCCATATAGATAAAAATTATCTATTTAATTTCTCGATTTTGAATCAAAGAGATAAACAATATACTTAATATTTAAAATCTGAATTTAAAATTGTTTATGTGGTCAAGCTTAGAAGTAATAAATGTTTGATCTACCATTTAACATTACCAATTTCCATTTTTCTTCTAACTTTGAGCTTTATAGAAATAATGGCCTTTTATTTCCATAAATAATGGCAATCTTTTCCTAAGCACAATGCTTATATACTCACCCTCTATTTTTCTGTTCTAAAAATCTGCTATCAAACATAGGCATTACTACATAAAATTTAAGATTCTGCCATAATTAAAATTTGGATAACAGTGGATTTTGCATATATTTGTTTCTTTCATCTTAAGTCAACTTTCTAAACATTCCACTTGATCATATCAGCAATTTAAATGTCACCAATAGTGTGAACTTAGCACTATGAAAAGAAGCTGGGAATCTGGATGCGGAGAAGTGCGACTTAATGATTACAGTTGAAGTCTTCCCTTTCAACCACGGTTTACTGAACTGAGAAAATGCTGCTTTCTGTTTTTAGTAGCATTAAGCTGCTGCTGTTACCTGAGCATGCTGGCTTTGTGCAAGCTCCTCTTTCCTGCGTTTCATGAGCTCTTTTCTCAGCTCTTTGGGTGCTTTCTCCACTTCATTTATAACCTACAGTGTATAAGCATGCAGGAGGTGGAGATATAATGCTTTCTCCACAGCAAGCATTTATGTGAGCAGACAAGCTATAGGTCAAATATTCAAGTTGTTAGAAAGTTTCTTTCAACATGCATTAGCATAAGTGTTAGTTTGGTGAAAAAGAATAAAAGGACAGAACATGCTTGATCTCAGTGCAGAAAGGTACACTGTACCATACAAAGGTTAATTAGTTGCTTAATTATCCCTATATATCATTTTCTCTCTTAAAAAGACCCAAAGACAATCAGTGAAGAATTACTCAGAACACTAATGCTGAAGTAAAGGTGATAAGCTCAACTGACCTTGAAAGATCATAAAATTGCAAATGTTTTCTACTGACATTGTTTGAAATACTGGACATAAGAAAAGTTAATGCCATTTATAAAAGTGCAAACTTTTATAACTGGCTTCATAATACCAAAGAAATAACTCTAAATGAAATCCATATAATGAGACTGAAAAAAAGAAAAGAAAAAGCAAATCTTACAGTATACAAAGGAGAAATAAATGGATAATGTTTTTTCCATAAAATACACCATTTTATACATGGTGAGATTAAATGAACATAACTGATGACTTTGTGGAATTAGAACAACATTCTCCTTTGCTGACAATTTATTAAGCTTTTCAACTTTAAAATCAGTAACATGAGTACTCTAAAATAAGTTTAATAAACTATGATTTATTATAGTTTATCATATATTAATAAAGTATATTAATAATATCAAATATATTTATTAATATATTAATAGTATAGTAGTACTATTATAATTACTATACTAATAGTAATTAGTCTATTTATCAATATAAAATATATTATAAAATGAAGTATATTTTTGAGTTCCTTCTTTAAAACATTTCAAAATCCTAGATATGAATTCCATCTACCAATATAGATCTGTAATCTAACATGAAAAGCAATCATAAATTTATAAGTAGAAGCACCAAAGAAACCAGATTCCAAATCACCACATGCCATTGATGGTCCAAGAAAGAGACTGATTTTGATGTAATAGTGCACTTAAAATTTCCCATCAGTAATCCCTCATGAAACCAAATCACCAATAAAAGGAAGAGTCGCCCCAAATGCAAGAAGTTTAGCAATAAGGGAAAAATACATAATATAGTTATTTAAAATATGCAATCATGATCTCAAATATGTTCACCAGCTAAAGTTCTACCTCAAAACAATAACTAAAGGCTTATTTATTTAGGATTAAGTTATATATTTACCCATAAAATATTTTTAATCTGATACAAAGAATAGCCTCTTAATCAAACTACCCATGGTTTCAAGAAAAATTGCAAATACCCTCATCATGGAATATACAGCAGTTCTATATAATAAACAGTAATAAAATTAATTTTTAGAAATGGTAGCTTCATCTACAAACCATTTTATTCATCTTTACCTAAAGAAATCATACACACACTATATTTATTAATCTTCAATTCTATCCCATTTTTAAGCACATCCTTAAGATTTAGAAGCATTGTTTGAATTTCTTCATAATTTAAATATTAAAGTTGATAAATCTGAGTATTTAAGAAGTATAAAAAAGAGAAAAAGCATTCACTAGTTATGTTGAGATCTTTTTTTTTTTCCTGGTCCTAATAAAATTCATCATAATTATTTCCCTGGAGTCTTTTAAATCATGAAAAGGTTAACTCCTCCTCCTACTGAAGATGCAGAATTAATCATAAAATTATCTCTGAAAATTACTTAGGACACAAAGGTCTTGTGGTTTTAATTTGAGGACACACAGACACAACAATATATAGAAATCCTTCTTACATATTGATGACACTCTTTTATAAGAAATAATACTACAAATAAATTCTACAACAATATGGAAAGATTTCAGGAAAGATGGAAAAACTCATTCTAGTCAAATGACTTTACATATATTTTGCAGTTTTGATTTTTCAAACTACGTTGCAATTTGATAAACTTAGATATTATTTTTTAAATTTCAAGTTATTCAGTTGTTTGGGACACTGTCTAAGAAAATCAATAAAGCTAATCAAGAAAAACTGTGCTAAAAGTATGAATTAAAGATGACATGCAAATAATTAATAAATAATAAAATGAATTATAGTTGTTTCAGGGAAAATAACAACAAAATAAGTTTTCTTGGAAAAAAATTCCTATATAAGTAAGGTCTTAAGTGTTGCATTAATAAAAGAGGAATGGTAGATTAGAACAAGGACTAGATTTTATTTAAACACTCAGTTCAAGGTTTAGCCAGACATTTAGTGTCAGTCTGTGAACCTGATTAGGCCACTAAAACCTCTTTAACTCTAGTTTTCTTGGCAATAAAATAACTTTACTGCTACCATCTAACTTTACTGCTACCATCCCGCATCACTGTTGCAAAGACAGGCCTAAAGAAAGACAGCACTATTTGACTCTCATTTATTACTCCTAATTCCTTAGACAGCATTAAATTTACACTTTAAAAATAGATTTAAAAATGAAAAACAGTAGTTACACTTACCTCCTTCTTTCGGTTCTTCAGCATATTCTGAAATTTGGATAGCTCTTTTTCTTGTTCTCCTTTAATGCGTTTGGCTTCATCTCGTAGGCGATTTGTGTGTTCTTGTTCTAGTCGTTCAATAGTCTGTTTCTGCTGCTTTTCTAGATTCTCAATTTCCTGGTCATATTGTCGCTTTTTACCCTGTAAAACAATGTACTGTAAGATCATTTAATTCTATCACCCATATTAACTCATTAGTAAGTACAGTGTTAGTATGTTTACTAACAGCACATAACTAGTATTTAAATTTAGTAATATGATATAACTTTTGCCATGATGAACAAATCAAATGAACTAAAACAGTTTACAAATTTTTTCAAAAAAATGAATAACATTTATAACATGTTAAATATTTTTACTTCTACTATAGAAGTAGCACAGTTTTTAAAATTCTTAGAGAATCCAGAAGAACACCCAGTTGCTTTGAATTACTCAAGTAAATTAGAATAATATCAGTATTCATTCAATAAAATTTTTTTTGTTAATCAAAGGGTTCATTTGAAGTCATTTTAATAACATCATTTGTCATTTTTAGATTTACTTTTCTTCATTATGACTCTTAACATTCTATTCTATTGAAACAAAATTTGAATTATATATCTACTCTTTCAACAAAAGACTCATGTAATATTTGAGTAATAATGCAATTTTGAATTACAGGTATGGTTAAAATATTTGTAAAGGACATTTTCTTTTTCAAAGAAACTTTAAAACAAAACATTTTGGAAAAGAGAATATAACCAGTATTCAATGAGGGAAAAAAAACCTCGTTATTTTCTTAGGAATTTGTATTACAATCTAATACAAGTAATCAACAATGCCACACTTCACACTAAACAATCCTTACCACTTAAAATTACAAGACAGAAAAAGGACTATATTTAAAACTTGAATACTATTTCGAATGATTTTTTCTAACCTACCTTAAGCCATACATTCAATATAAAGTTATCAAAATTTTGTATCACATTAATAATTCCTTTTCTGGGGTTGGGACTGTAGCTCAGCAGTAGAGCACTTGCCTAGCACATGTGAGGACCTGGGTTCCATCCTCAGCACCACATTTAAAAAAAAATTAAAAAAAGATATTGTGTTCAACTACAACTAAAAAAATAAATATTAAAAAATAATAATTCCCTTTCCAATTCTGGATACAAATAAAAAACAATTACCCTTGACTATTCAGCAATGTTTTCTTTAGCTGCAATAATAAGGAAATGGAAGCTTAACTGTGGGAGCCAGTGAAACAAGTGAAGTTTGAAAAGGGTCCCCATAAGTTCTAACACTCGGTCAGTTTTGAAGAAACTACTCTAGAAGGGTTAAAATTTTGGATTCTACACTGAAAGTTTGAATTGAAACACTGAAAAATTATCTGGCAGTAGATACATTTAAGAACTTCATAAACCATCTATTGGTTTCATGATTCTAAGTTTTCATGACAGATTTTATCTGGGAAAAAATCATCACACGATAAATCAGTAAAAAGACAGATTGGGATTCTTTCAAAAAAAATAATTTTTTTTTAAAACAAGGCATCCAGAACACCAAGGCAATAAAGGCCAGAAATACATACAAGACCAAGAACATCTAATAATCAGAGAACAAATTCTGAAACCTGCTGGTGGGTTTTATTAAAAGCATTAAATTTCATTAATAAAATGGTACAAAAATCTAAGACTTTACCATCATTTCTTGCTCAAAGCGCCGGAATATTTGTTCTCGTTGCTGCTGCAGCTTGCTATTGAGCTGTTGTTGGGCTCTTTGCTCTTCTTTCTGAAGAAATCTTAACTCTCGAAGTTCCTGACGTCTGTGACAAAAAGTAATAATTAACAACAGAGAGGAAGACAGAAAAAAATTACACTTATGAAATAACATTTTTAAGACCCAATTTTTAAATGAAAAAGAATATGTTGTCTACCCACCTGAGAAACCTCAATTCCTCAGTTTTGGAGTCACTGTCTGTAACTATCTTCGACGTTGTTACACTCACTTCTACACCATCGACAATAAATTTGCGTGTTTTCTTCAATGTTTTCTTTTGTCTTCTTGTTTCCTGAGTGAGATTTTTACTTTAGTTAGGTTTTATGTAAGGAATACTGAAGAAATGAAACTTTTTTCTTCAAAAATAAAAATAGGGCTGGGGATGTGGCTCAAGCGGTGGCACACTCGCCTGGCATGCACGGGATGCTGGGTTCGATCCTCAACACCATATAAAAAAAAATATATTGTGTCCACCTAAAACTAAAAAATAAATATTAAAAAAAAAGTTAAAAATAAAAACAGATGCACAGCCCTGACAACTATACATGTGAAATAAGAATATAAAGTAGGGAGACTAGCCTCTAACCCTTAAACTTTGACCTTCGAACTCCACTTCCTTTATGGATAAATTCAATTTTTTTAAAAAGTAAAATTGGGCATTTTGATTACATATATATATAACTTCTCTGACACTACATAATTAGGAACAAGTGAATGCTTCACATAAATGGATAATTAGTATAACTTACATATCGACCACTTTTTCTTCATCTTTTCATTTTTGTGATTTCTCAGATACCTCTGCCTTTTTACTGACAAAACACTTCAAAATGAATTCCTGGGACTTATCCCTTAAAATATCTAAATCTATAAATCTGAGGGCAGCTGGCAATGTTTTTTGAAAAGGTTCTCTGGTAAGTTTTAAATGCTGTCAGGACAGGGAATCAAAATCTATTTAACCAACAGCAATAATGCCAACAGCACTCCTCCACTAGGGCCAGGGTTGGATGTGTGATTTTATAATTACTAGAAAGACAGTGCCTCTACTATACCCCAAAGCACCTGACCTACCTACTAGTTACTACCTAAAAACTCTTTATCAAGACCTTTTTAAAAATTCTGTTAATTGCTCAACAGGCACCCCAAATCTTTTAAATGTATACAGAAATAACAGAAATATAAAACTCCTACAAACACATTTTGATAAACCCAAATGTGTAAAGAGCATACTTGGTTTCAATATGGAGAAGGAGGTTATAGCAGAGAGAGCAAAAGTAAAAACACTAAACTCAAAATGCATTAGAATTTTACAGTTTGCCTCTGGCACCTTTTGATCACCTTTCTAAAAATTCTCTTACTCTTTCATCCTCCAGGACCCACAATCTTCATGTTCCTCTCCCTAGCCCTGGGAGGCTACTACTGGACTGCAGTAGCCTCCCCAGACTCCCTCTAAAATTGAACACTGGCATGCTCCAAAAAACTAATCTGCCTCCCTTAATCTCCAACTTTCACATTTCTTCAGTTTCTCCTAAAGTATCCACAATTACTATCTCCATAATTCTCATAGAAGAATTTGTATTTTTAAAAGAGGCTACTAGGTCAGTGAATGAATTTTGGATTGGTGGAATTTCAGTTGGCAAAACAAAGCAAACTGAAGAGAAAAGAAAAAGAAGAAAATCCAGGCCAAGTAACACTTTGGAGTGGACAAGTAGGACGATCAGTCGTTCTGTGGAGGTCTGTCCCTATGGTCAGTTTTCCTACGTTGCTTATGCTTGTCAATCTCCTCTTATTTATCAAACCAAAATCTCTAAGAAGTATTTTTCCGAAGGGTAATTCATAGCTCAAACTATTGGAACCCCACAGGATCCTTTGTTAAGATACTGATTATCAGGACCCTTCCCAGATTTCTACATAGCTCCCCTCATAATTCCTAAGCACACCAAAGACTTGAGAATTATGCTCTAAAAGCTCCAAATGTTCTAGGTTTTAGTTTTTGGTTTTGTTTGTTTTCCCACAAGGCTATCACCTGTATAAGCCAATGGTAAGTGGAGGATTGTTTACCTCCTAAATGTGCTTAAAAATAGATCATTCTTTCAATTTTTCAGTTCTTTCATATATTAGTCATCATTCCTCAAATCGCACCTAGATATGTGCAATAAAAGACTCTAAATCAAACTAATCGACTATATACTGTAATTATCTACATTAGGTGTACAAAAATAAATAGGTCCTACCAAAGGACTGAAAGAATATAATCAAAATCTCTCTTCTTGGTTCTTTTTAATTGATTGCCTTAATGACCAAGAAAGAACTCAGAAGGTTAGTATTATTACTCTGATTTAATGCTGCTTTATTTTCAAGACATCAATGAACTCTAAAATTGCCAAAATGACAAAAACAAAAACAAACAAACAAACAAAAAAACCCAACCAAGGACCCACATGTACTTACTTGTAAAGATATTGACCCACTGTCTTTAGTTTTACTTAGGAAGCTAGAGATGGATAAATTCAAGTCAATGCTGCTATTATCAGCAGCAGAACCAGTGCCTGAATCAGTATCATTTTCCTTCTGATTCTCAGATTCTGGTAGCAGTATGGTTTCAGTTTTTGATAAAGCACCTATTTCTCCTTTATTTTCTGCATCTTCAGAGTTGATATTAATACTGGGTATTGAAACAGGCTGAGGTTCACTGGGCTGTGAAGTTGCAGAAACTTGAGATTCTATTTTAATTGGCACTTCACGTGGAATTTCTTTCTTCTCTGTCTCTATCTGAGCAGTGGCTTCCTGAGCATCCTGAGTTTCACTTCCTACAGCCTTTTGTTCAGTATCAATCACTGCACTTCTGACCTCTATTTCTTCAGTGCCACTTAACTCACTAACTTCCTCAACTTCATTTGTCCCTGGTTCTTCATTGGTCTCCAATATGTTCTCTGAACTGTTGACTAGTTGTTCTTCACTTTTAACTTCTACAGATCTTTCATCTACATCTTTAGTCTCAACTATTTCTTTAGTAGGAGGAACATCCTTAGTACTACAAACCTCAGGACCTTCCATGGGCTTATCTATTACTTTCTGGGCTACTTCAACCACTTCTTTCCCATCATTAGTCTGAACAACCTCAATATTGTTTTCAACTGCCTTCTCAGCAACATTTGTTGCCTCATTTGTCACTTTGCTACTATCTATCACCTTGCTACTATCTACCACGTTGCTACTATCATTGATCATATCATTTTGAGTTCTGTCATCTTTTTCCAATTTCTCTGGGGTGTCCTCCTTTGTAAGCCCAACTTCATTGTCAACTACCTGAATATCTGTCTCTTTTTCTCCAGTCTCTTGAGAAACTAAATCAACTGTCTGAATGGTAGAATCTTTCATTTCTTCAGATTTTATAAATTTATTTTCAAGTGTCTGTTGTTTATCCTGATCCTTTTCTCCCTCCTGTTTCAAATTATGTTTGTTATTTGTTTCTAAAGTTACTGTTACATTATTCTCTTCTCCTTCATTGACTGAATTAATGCCCACAGCTGCCTGATCTTCTGTGTCAGGCAGATTTTCCAACTTGAGTCTCTTCTCTCTCTCATTGTCCTGGATTACTGTTGGTCTATCATGGTATTCAGACACAGCTTCTAAATGAGTATCATTTGTATCTTCATTAATACCCTCCACAGCCTTTTCAGCTTCAGCAGTGGTGAGTTTTTCATTAAGAACTTTGCTGCTAAAATTATCCCCAGAAGAATTGCGTTCTGTTTTTTCTGAGACAGACTCCAAAATACAAGCATTTTGTGAAAGTTTATCTTCTTCTGAACTGGCAATACTAAGGTCAGAGGAGGCACGCTTACTTGCAGGTATTGGCTAAAAAAGATTTTATACATTTTTAATGTTAAAACAGGATTCAAGATGGTGATCAAAACAATGTTTACAATGGTTTAATATCTATATTCAATAGAAGTTATTGAAGTTATAATTTAAGGAATTAACAGTTCTTCAACAATAAATATGAGAAAAATAAGTAGTAAGAAGCAATCGTTATTAACTTCACTTTTAAAATTAAAGATTTTATACTCCCAGCCATCAGTTTTATTCCTTAGATGTAGGTACAATCCCCCACCTCAAAGCACAACTCTAAAAACTAAATAAAATTTCCTTTCTAAATACTGACCAGAGAATTTTCTGTTTCCTCATCATCATCTTCCTCTTTACCATCTTCAACTTCTTCTGTTACTTCAGCCTTTGCTTCTGCTATCAATTCTCGGATTGGTTTATTGGAATCAACAGTAACAAAGGGATGCTGTTGAGCATTAAAAGAGAGAGAGCTTTTGGTAAAAAAAAATCCACAACTGGATTTTTGGGTTTTTTTTTTTTTAAAACAAATCGAAGTAGGCCAGGCACTATCCTATAATCCTAGCAGCTCAGGAGGCTGAGGCAGTAGGATCCTAAGTTCAAAGTCAGCCTCAGCAATGTAGCAAGACACTGTCTCAAAATAAAAAATAAAACGGGCTGGGGATATGGCTCAATGGTTAAGTCCCCCTGGGTTCAATTCCTGGTACCAAAAAAAAAAAAAAAAAAATGATTTGAAGTAATTTTTATCAAAAATGAAAAGATCTGTTATATATGGGTCCTAGAAACATATTTGTTTCTGTATATTTAAAAATTTATCATTAAAAGTTTTAAATTAAAATGTAAAGCTAGTTTCAAGTAAGTACAAGTCACTTCTTAAAAAAGTAATAGCTATTAAATCCTCAATAAAGCTGGGTGTGGTGGCACATGCCTGTGATCCCAGCTTCAGAAGGCTGAGACAAGAGAATCACAAGGTCAAGGCCAGCCTGAACAACTTATCGAGACCCTGTCTCAAAATAAAAAGGACTGGAGATGTAGCACAACAACAAGCACTTGCCTAGCATGCACAAGGTCCAGGGTTAAAAAAAAAACTTCAACAATGAAATTACAAAAAGCTTTACAGTTCTATCCAAAGTATCTATAATCACCTATTTTGTTTCTGAGATGGTTTTAATATTCTTAAAAGAAAACATTCATCTCTGTATACTCAACACTTAATAGTGTCTGTCACAGACTAAAACTTTCAAAGTAGTAAAATAATATTAGAAAGTGTATACTAGGGATATGCTTGTTGCACACAGCAAGGCAATTTTTTTTCTGCTTTCCTCCCAACCCTCAAATAAATAGGTCAGGACTAGTACAATGTAGGAGTTACACAAATCATTCTAACAGATTTGTCATTCTGTTTATTTATCTATAATATTAATTATTTGACAAGCTTTTATTTCAAATATTATAAGCAGATCCCACTAACCAAAATTAAACTATCTGATCACTTTAACATCATTTTTTAAAAGCCAACAATATTTACTACTGAACACAATAATAAAAAAAAATTAAAAATTAATTAGTTCGTGGTCCCTGTCCATAAGGAGCTTGCTTTCTAGTAATTAGAGAAATATAATGGAAATAACTAACAAAAAGAAAAGAATGTAATTAAACTAAATCAAAAAAACACAAGAAAGGGCTGGAGATAGAACTCAGTTGGTAGAGTGCTTGCCTTGCATGCACAATGTGCTGGGTTCAATCCCCAGAACCACACACACACAAAAAAACCCACAAGAGAAATGGCTTATAAGAAAAAATGGCTTAATTTCTCTTAGTAATGGCAGCACATGTTAGTAAAAAGCAAATGTTGACTACTATACCATGTATTTCATCTTTCCACAGAGAAACTCAAGTGGGAAAAAAAATAACCACAATAAGTGAATTTGAAATTGCATTATTTTTAAGAGATGTTAAAGCAATACAATTTGCTATTATCACACTATCCCTATTTTACCTGCAGTAGTTGAGACGTAGTCCACCTGGCATCCACATTCTTTTCCAAGCATTTCTTTAGAAAGTCCTTAAAATTTGAAGACCTTCAAAATAAAATTTTAACAATGACATTCTATTTTACTTTCTTGTTATTAAAATCAAACAAAATTCCTTAATAAACCATGCTTAAGTTTAATTATGTATGTAATCTTATTCATTCACCATTAAGAAACCTAGTTGGGCTGAGGCTCAGTGCTAGTGCACTTGCCAGGCATGTGTGAGGCACTAGGTTCGAATCTCAGCACTACATATAAATAAATAAATAAAATAAAGGACTATCTATAACTAAAAAAAAATTTTTTTAAAAAGAAAACTGGGGCTGGGGATATGGCTCAATTAGTAGCGTGCTTGCCTGGCATGTGTGAGGCACTGGGTTCGATCCTCAGAACCACATAAAAATTAAAAAAAAAAAAAAAAGAAAACCAGTTTATGAGTATAAGATGTTATAAAACTTATTCTTCTATAAATATATATTAGATATATATTAAGAAGGTACATAGTTGATCACTGAGATACAGCTATATATTTACAAGTATGCCAAAAAATCACAGATTATCCCATTATACTAAATTTCAAAAGTATATATCAACCACATATATACGTTACTTTCTTACACCACAGAAAATACTTTTTTCATGCAGAACTCACTCAGGTTTTTTCCTCTGTGTGGTGTAAGAAAGTAACATACATATTTTTTTCCTTTTTTTTTTTTTTTTTTTTTTTGGTATAAGGATTGAACCAAGGGCACTCAACAGCTGAGCCACATTCTCAACCCATTTTTTTTTTTTTTAAATTTTCAGACAGGTTCTCACTAAGTTGCTCATGGTCTTGCTAAGTAGCTAGGGCTGGCTTTGAACTTGTGATCTTCCTGCCTCAGCCTTTGGAGACACTGAGATTACAGGCATGTGCCACCATGCCTGGCTGATATAATTTTTTTTTGTATGGTCATTAAGTCTTGAAAATATAACCAAAATCAATTTTCTGATTCATGTAGTTTTTGTACCACATAACCAAACTTAAATGCCCTTGGAAAATTAGAAAAAATAAAATGTTGGGGCTGGGGATGTGGCTCAAGCGGTAGCGCGCTCGCCTGGCATGCGTGCGGCCCGGGTTCGATCCTCAGCACCACATACAAACAAAGATGTTGTGTCTGCTGAGAACTAAAAAAATAAGTAAATAAATAAAATTTAAAAAAAAATAAAATGTTAAAGTTTTGCTTCCTGAAAATCTTTCTTTAGAATAATTTACCATCGTGATGGCTGTGCTAATGTAGGAGGTTCAGATTTTGCTATTTTTAGCAGCACTCGCATTGGATTTAACTCATGATGAGGTGGTTCTATCTCAGCCATTTCTATTAAAGTGATACCCAGGGACCAAACATCAGCTTTATAGTCATAGGGTCTGTCCTTCGATGTCTCACACATGACTACTTCAGGAGCCATCCTATGAAGACAGAGAATTTGAAAAGTTGTTAGGATGTTTAATTTAAGAACTGTTATTAAAAAAAAAAAAGAACTGTCATTTCAAACCATACAGACAATATAATAATTATTATTTGTTATTATTATTGAATTATAACTATTGACATGACTAATACTGTAAATTCATAAAAATACCTACCAATATGGAGTGCCAATAAAAGAATCCCTTCTTTGAATTGTCCTTGTGTTTTTAGCTGATACTCCAAAATCCGCTTAAAATAAATAAGCATACATTAGCATTAATGATAGCTTTTAAGCACAGTTAATTGTACTCAATGGGGCAGAGAAGGGGAATATTACAAGAGTGAATAAGGACACTCTTATTAAAGGGTAAATAAAATAGAAATAATTTCTCTACCATTCTAATCTTGACTATATAGTACCACTTTTCAAAAGCACTGCCAAAGTTTACATCCTCAACACACTAATACCACCATCTTCACATCTTCAGATGTTAAATTCTTCAAAATTGAAAACAAAAAATAGTAACTTCCAAATAGAAGAGTGTATCCACTTCAAAGCAAACATCAACTAGTGCTACAGGATGCAGTTAAATCAACATTTTTTTTTCCTATGGTGTAAAAAAACAGAAATTCTACCAAAGGAATCTTTATGACAGCATTATGATTTGCAAACATCCTTGTAAAACTGTATCAGAAAAGAAATTGGAAACTTTGTGTTTTCTGATTTAAATTATAAAAATAGCCACATTGTAGCTTTATCAGTTGTCAACTCCATCTCTTCATCTCAGATAACCACTAAAGAACCAATTCATTGTTTTGAAAACTAAATAAATAAAAAGAATAAAGCATTTTCCTATCTTTTAATATGGACTATAGTTCTAAATAGTCAAATAGTTAAAGAGGAGTATCATCTTATTAAAAAAGACTGACAATTCATTTTGCCACCCAAATCAAAGAAGAAATCTAGGTATGAAGCATCTAAACACCAATAGCTGCTAACATCAGAAAAGAACAAAGGGAAACATTGCATGTCTCTTGATGAAATAATGCAAAACCACCTGTTTGTTTTACCAAAGGATCAGACTTGAGACTCATCAAGATTTTGGATTCAGTTACCAATTTGAAGGAAATATAAAAAGGAAATTATTGAAATCATCATTATAATGCAATCAGCAAAAAGCAGTTGGAGGGAAATGATATAGGTCAAACAGCCCAGGTCCTTTGGGCAATGTTTTCCACCTTGCTTTCATTATTATTTCACTGAAGGACCCTTTTAAGACAAGTTTTCCTAATCTTCCCAGCCCACATAAAAATTTAATACCACACATACACTGTATGTATGTTCTTGTATTCTGGATCTTTGAGGGAATCACAAACCACTATAATATCTAATATTCTTTGCCCCAAACATACTAATTATTGTTCTCTGGATAGAGACATTATTGCCTCCATAAGAATGCACACTATCATGTTAAGAAAGAGATATAGGGGGCTGGGGTTGTACCTTAGCGGTAGAGCACTCGCCTAGCAAGTGTGAGGCCCTGGGTTTGATCCTCAGCACCACATATAAATAAATTAAATAAAGGTATTGTGTCCACCTACAACTAAGAAATATATATAATTTTTTAAAAGAGATATAGGGGATTCTGCAAATTAAAGGAGACTTAAAAAGAAAAATTTATATATGGGCAAGTTTAAGTTTTTATAGAGATGAATAATGGGTGACTGAACCATTAAGAAATGCAAGGAAGTCACTGCTGTAAAAATCAGGATGAAGCGTGGAGAGAGGAGGGACAGTGACTAAGATAGACAAGTAGAAGAACCTCTGGGATGTCTAACAAAGTTTAATTTTTTTTTTTACCTAGATGATGATTTCAAAAAACTTTTGCCTAAAAAGCTACAAAGTAACTACACTATATGGCTTTTTGTGTGGTTTTCAATATCTGTGTTTATGTCACATTAAAAAAGAAAAAATAATACTGCATATATGTAGATGTCATGACAAAATAGTTAAAAAAGTATTTATAATAGTTGCATGTATTTTGTCCTTTTAATATGCTTCCAAAATGTGCAAATTAAGACTGCATCACTATATTTTTTTTTTTTACAATTTCATCTTATATGGGTTCTATCTTCCATTTGAATAATGGATGAAATAAACTCCAATCTAAAATCTACATCTAATTCTTACAAAGTTCATTACTTATTCCTTCAGTGTAAGAAAACAAAATTAAAATACTAGTACTTACACTTACTTTAGGTATCCTTTTCAAACCTAATGTTACTTTGTTAGTTTATCTAGGGTACTATATTAATAACATAGAGTATAAAACTAAACATGAAAAAAAGAAACCTGCTAGATTTAAGTTTTGGAAATAGAGATAAAATTGAGTTAGTGGTACTATACTATATTTATTCTAAATGTAAAATATTAACATGTATTAAATCTATTCACAAAAATTGAAGGGAAAAAAAACATCTTTTAAAAGTTTGTCCTTTTGAAAATAAAAAAAACTATACTTATGGGCTGGGGTTGTAACTCAGTGGTAGAGAACTTGCCCAGCATGTGTGAGGCACTGGGTTTAATCCTCAGTAGCACATAAAAATAAATAAATAAAAATAATGGTTTTGTGTCCATCTACAACTAAAAAAAAAAAATTTTTTAGGGCTGGTATTGTGGCTCAGCGGTAGAGCGTTCGCCTAGCACGTGCAAGGCCCTGGGTTCGATCCTCTGCACCACATAAAAATAAATAAAAGTTTTGTGTCCATCTACAACTAAAAAATAAATTTAAAAAAATTTTTTAAACTAACCTTTCTTACTTTTTTTTTTAAAGTGTTATATTAAAAATCTATAGGAATCTGGAAGCTAATGCATATTTATTAAGGAACTATTTAAAAAAACTAGTAAGGAGTAATTCTTCATATGTCACCTATTTGAGTAATAAAATAATATTAAGAAACATACACACAGTGTAAATCTCAGAACACAAATACAAATGTTTTATTTAAATGAATAACTTACCCAATTTAATATCTCCATCTAAGGTAAAAAGAATGTTGCCAGCTTTTAGATCTCTATGGATGATTTTATTATCATGTAAGTAGTTCAATGCCTCTAAAGTCTGCTTGCAAACTACTTGTATTTGGGACTCAGTTAATGGTCTCTCAAGTTCTACAGAAAGTAAAAACAAATTTTTTTTAATTTTAAAAATCTGCATTTTTATACAATGAAAACATAGCAGTGAGCTATATCCCTTTTGGTATATACCATCACTGTGAACTTGTCAAAGATCATATAGAGTAAATTTATTTTACAAGAACTAAATATCTATAAAATAACTTTCCAGATATATTATACAACATTTCATTTTAGAACTACAATTATCCAAGAATATGAAAACACAATTAGGGGCCAGGGTTGTGGCTCAGTGGTAAAGCACTCGCCTAGCACGTGCAAGGTGCTGGGTTGTATCCTCAGCACCACATAAAAATACAATAAAGGTATTGTGTTCAACTACACTAAAACAAAAATTTTTTAAAATTGATTAAATTGATTTTTTAATTCACTGAACTTCACTCAATAATTATATTACACATACATATATATAAATGGTTGAAATCCTTTACTCTTAAGTGTAATTTAAAAGGTAAACATAAAGAATAAAAAGGTATTTACCAAGCATCACAGCATCTACTGCTCCACCTGCACAAAATTCAATGAGGATCTGCATGCAAATAAAAAAGCACGTGTCTAAAACTACATTGAGTTTCAGAATTTCTTCTTCAATTTAGCAAAAAAGATAAAGAAATAGACACTGAACAATCTGGGTTATATAAACAATATTATGGTAAACATGAAGATTTTTCTTTGTCAAAAGAGTTATAATTCTTAATATACATTTAAGAAAGCACAAAGAAATCACATTATGAAAGGAAGTGAGTTGTTGTTAAAATTCTCTAAAATTACCAGGTACAGAGTTTTTATTCTATTAAATGTTCACTTTTTTCATCACGGAAAGATTTTATTACTCCCATTTTAAGATAACTATTGTGGAATTATGTAATTAATTATCTTCATTCTTTAAATATATTAAGACTAAATCATAAAAATATACATACAGATTTCTTTCAGCCTAAAAAAGTAGAATATATATATATGTATATACATATATAGAATGTGTGTGTGTGTGTGTGTGTGTGTGTGTGTATATATATACATACATACATATATATACAAAGCAAAAGTCCCTGCTTTTTTCTCTCTCTACAATACTTAATTTTTTCAGGTGTTTGCCAATTATAATTATTTTCAATGTCATTATATTCTGTAAAAAATAATTTAGAAGGTATATCATTATTCATCCTCTAGATGAGTAAACAGATTTACAAAGGTTAAGTGATTTATACAAGCTTCAAACTGATAAGACTAGGATCAAAAGTATAAGCCTTCTGCAAGAAGTGGTGGCACATGCCTGTAAACTCAGAGACTCTCAAGGTTGAGGCAGAAGGATCACAAGTTCATGTGCTACGCAAGTGCTCTACTACTGAGCCATAACCCCAGCCCCTGGATCACAAGTTCAAAGCCAGCCTTAGCAACTTAGTGAGGCAGTAAGTAACTTAGTGAGACTCTATCTCAAAATTTAAAAAAAAAAAAAAGGAGAGGGGCAGGGGCTAGGATGTAGCTCAGTGTTTACGCACTCCTGGGTTCAATTTACAGTTCCAAATAAATAAATAAATAAGAGTGTGTGTGTGTGTGTGTGTGTGTGTGTGTGTGTGTGTGTGTGTGTGTAAAAAGCCATTTGAGGGTGCTGGGGCTGCAGCTCAGTTGTAGAATGCTTGCCTAGCATGTGTGAGGCACTGGTTCGATCCTCAGCACCACATGAAAAATAAATTAATGAACAAAGATATTGTGTGTCCATCTACCACTAAAAAAATATTTTTTAAAAAATTTAGATTTCCAGTCAATAATTCTTTATGTTGCTTACTGTTCTTCCCTAACACTTTGCTTCTTTCTTCAAGGAAAAAAGCTAAAACTCCATTTTAAAATCTCTCTTGATTAAACTATGCTAGAACAGAACAAGTAACTGACTAGTTATCATAATGAATATTAACATTTTACTTTTGTATCTGTGCCTATTTTCTTAAAAGTGAATGAAATTTATATCTACAACCTTAGTCACTATATAATGCACTGAAATTGAGCCTGGTAATATATTAAGATATTTAACATTTACAATAAGCATTTTATACTTTATACATGATTTACAAAAATTTTTAGGATAAAAATTTATAAGCAACTTCTAGGAAAACAAAGAAAATTTAACAAATTTAAAATAAATACTTAAACTACAATAAGGACATCTAATTTCATACTTTGGGAAATTCAATATTCTTAACCAAGTTTTTCTACCTGGATCCAATGTCAAACAATTAGGATGAAACTGGTATAACTGGAAACTTAAATCTGAACAACTGTTGAAGCTGTGGGTAATTGTGTTATTAATGACTCGCTCATCCACAGATCAATTCTCATTCAAGTAATATAAGTAAAAAAATAGAAGAGGTAATACATAAAATAGGTTTTCACTCTCTCTTTAGGACAATTATCTCATTTAAGCCATTCCATAGATCAGTATGAAATACTTACCCAAAGATTGTTTTCATAATAGAAAGCATCTAGAAGCTTGACTATGTTTGGGTGATCACAAGATGCTAATATATCAATCTCAACCATATAATCTTCAAGTTCTTCTTCAGATTTAGTGTCAATCACCTTTGCAGCTGCTAAAACATTGGTCTCTTTATTCTGTGCCTAAAAATGAAAGTACCAGAAGTGTCACACTTCAAATGTATACTTTTAAAAATTTATTTTAGAGCAGTTTCAGGTTCACAGCAAACTTAGCAGAAAACAGAATTCCTTTACACCCCCCACTTCCTCCCTCACACACAAAACCTTCCCCACTACCAAGTCTGCACCAGGGTGATAAATTTGCTACAATGATAAACCGACATTAACACATCATTATCACTCAAGCCATAGTTTACATTAGGGTTCACTCTTGGGGCTGCTCATTATCTATTACTTTCAACAAATAAACAAATGGCATGTATCCACCATTATAATATAACACAAAAGTTTAGTGTGCTCTAAAAATCTTCTGGCTATTCCCTTCTCTCTTCTCACCAACTTCTGGCAACCCCTGATTTTTTTTATTGCCTCCTTAGTTTTGCCTTTTCTAGAATGTCATAGTTAGGATCTTACAATCTGTAGACCTTTCATATTAGCTTCTCTCCCTTAGGAATATGTAAAGTTCCTCCAGGTCTTTTCACGGCTTGATAAATCGTTTTTGTGTTGTTGTTTTTTTTTTAAGAACTCAATTATATTCCAGTTCAGCTGTGCCAGTTTATTTATTCATTCATCTGATAAAGTATATACTGATTGTTACCAAGTTTTGGCAAATATGAATAAAGTTGCTATAAAAATGCATGTGTAGATTACTATGTGGACATAAGTTTTTACCTCATTTGGATAAATACCAAAGAATGCAAGTGTTAGATCCTATGGTTTGTTTAGTTTTGTAAGAAACTGCCAAACTATCTTCCAATGTGGATGTGTCATTTTGCAGCAACAAATGTGAATTACTGTTGCTTCAAATCATCAGCACCATTTAGTATTATCAGTGTGGATTTTCACCAAATAGATGTGTAGTAGTATCCTATTGTTTCAACTTCCAATTCCCTAATGATATGAGATATGGAGCACCTTTTCTTTATTAGCCAAGTTTATATCTTTGGTGAGGTATCTGTCCAAATTTTGGTGAGGTATCTGCTCATTTTCTAACTGTTGACGTTTTGGTGGTTTTGTTGTTGTTGTCTTTCTTTCTTTCATTCTTTCGTTCTGTTCTGGTTTCCAGTGTTGGGGACTGAACCGAGGACATGGTACATGCTAGGCAATTGCTCTACCACTGAGCTTCATCCCCTGTACTTTTTTTTTTTTTTTTTTTTTTTGAGAGAGAGAGAGAGAGAGAATTTTCAACATCTATTTTCTAGTTTTCAGCGGACACAACAGCTTTGTTTGTATGTGGTGCTGAGGATCAAACCTGGGTCGCACATATGCCAGGCGAGCACGCTACCGCTTGAGCCACATCCCCAGCCCCATCCCCCTTACTTTTTAAAATTTTATTTTGAGACAGGATCTCACTAAGTTGCCCAGCTAGCCTCAAACTTATGATACTCCTGCCGTAGCCTCCAAGTCGTTGGAATCACAGACATGCAACACCTGGCCAATTTATTGGTTTTTTGTATTGGGCGCTTGGGGATTTGAACCCAGGGTCTTATGCATACCAGGCAAGCACTTTACCACTGAGCCATATCCCCAGCCCCAATTTATTGTTGAGGTCTTTGCATATTTTAAATAACATTCCTTTATCTGATATGTGCTTTGAAAATAGTTTTTCCCCACCTGTGGCTTGTCTTCTCATTCACTTGACATACCATTTTAAAAAGATAAATAGTAACTACAACTTGCTATGCATACTGCTAAGTGCTTAGTGCTTTAAATCATCCCACCAAGTGGGTCAGAGTGCTAAGGATTCAAATTATGGTTTTGCCACTTATTAGCATGTTGCTTGGGGCAACTTTAAAAAAAACGTGTGTGTGGGGGGGTGTGTGTGTATTCAATACAATGTTTGGCACATATAGTAAGAATTCAAAAATATTAGCTGTAATTATAACTACTAATTAATTTTAACAATACCACCATGATACTTTATTATACCTACTTCAAAGGAGGATATATATAAACTTGGGCAGGTAAAAAGGTTTCCCCAGGTCATGTAGCTAATAAGAGGCAAAGAGTTTTTATATTCAAGTCTGCTTCCAAAGTGCACCCCCCACTTTTTTTTTTAACCTTTATCATCATCCTTAAAGGGTATACACCCACTTTGATATAAGGATTACTTTGAGGTAAAAGCACTTGAAAAAACAAATGCAAGAAGAAGATTCTTACAAAATTTCCCCATTCTCTTCCTGAAAAAAAGATTAAAAAAAAAAAAAAAAGAATCCTACTAGAAAGGTACCCTCTGTGTACCAAAAAAAAAAAAAAAAAAAAAAAAAAAAGCTTCAAAGAGAGTCATAACAGAACATTCTGTACAAATAGACCTTATTAAAACAATTCTTATTTTCATTTAGTCTCTCCACACAATTTACCAACTTTTCTACAACAATCTCTTTCTTTATTCAACCTAATACAAAAAGCATGTAGGTTTTGCCTTTCCTTTGCCACATAAAACTTTTATTAAATTTTATGCTTTTCTTCTGCTAATGTATGCCAATTTAATTCTCAGGTCCAAAGGGCAAAGGTCAAGTTTTTGCCTCCCCTACACCCTTTCCAGTCTTTCTGTATTTCCATCAATTTGGTCATTTTTCCTTGCTCTAATTAATTTAACTTTTCTATTTTCTTTCTTTGGGTGAATAACTTCTCACCAAATGGAAAGTTTCAAATATGTGATAGAGCAGAGATTATTTTTTTAGAAATCAGATTTTAAAATACTAATCAGGTTGTTTTAAAAGACATTTCAGTATTATATGTTATCATCACTTCAACAAAACTGCATTATTACCTAAAAAAAGAAAAAAATATTAAAGTTAATAACAGCATTTGAATCAAATGTATGATATGTCAAGATCATTGTAATGTTTTGAGCAACTAATAAAAAATTTTTAAAAAATAAAATAAAATAAAAATTTTAAAAAAAGGTTAATAACAGGGGCTGGGGTTGCAACTCAGTGGGAGAGCGCTTGCCTAACATACATGAGCACCGGGTTCGATTCTCAGCACCATATACACATAAATAAAAAAAATAAAGATCCATCAACAACTAAAAAATATTTTTTAAAAAAAGTAAATAACAAATGTTTCAATACATAAATATCCAAATCACACTTTTAAGAACTTATCATAAAGATATAATTTCATAAAATAAAAATATGCCTGCATAAAAATATGATCGAAGCAATAATGCTAGAAAAATTGAATCAGCCTAAATGTCCATTAACAGGAACTTCCTTAAATCATGTAGTATAGTTCTACAAAGGAAAATTACAGTCTTTAATCAATTGACTAATCAATTAATATTTCTTAAGATGGAATAGTAGCCACAACACATCAATGACTGAGAGAAAACAAGCACGAAAGATATGCAATTTCCCTAAAAATTACACATGAATTTTCACATATTGATGGCTACATAGGAAATACCTGGAGATACGTCATGGGTAAGGATGGTGGGGTTTCTACACTTATAAATTTCTGTATTTCTCATACTATTTTAATTTTTTAATGGACTTGCATTCTTTTCACAGAATGCAGAAGAAATAAAGTACTAAAAAATAAGCATATAAGAAATTTCTGAGATCTATTATCTAATCTTAGATATAATAAAGAATAAATGAAGCAGGTATCAGGCTTGCACATGGACATTGCCTAAGTAGATTATTGCTAAATTTTACTTCTTTGGGGGGAAAAAATAGAGGTAAAGAGAATACTACTGTTTGGGGTTCAGAGAATATCCTTCAGATATTAAAAACAATTTCCTTACCACTCTAAAAAGAACATTCTAATCCACTACATCATCAAATCTGGAATGCCTTTTTAAATTAGCTATTATTTCTTAGTTCACTAAGGAAAAAAGCACTTGGTAATTAACTATGACAATTCATCATTTAGAATTTTTCTTTTTTCTTTTTTTGAGAGAGAGAGAGGGAATATATTTTTTGTAGATGGACACAACACAATGCCTTTATTTTTATATGGTGCTGAGACTGAGAATCGAACCCGGGTCCTGCCCGTGCTAGGCGAGCGTTCTACTGCTGAGCCACAATCCCAGTCCCATCATTTAGAATTTCTATTATGCTTTTTGAACGGGTTCTTTTGGACATATTTAAAAATAAGCTGTTATCACATAACTATTATATAAAAAGCTAAATAATTCTTCCTATTCAAGTTTGACTCTTCCAATAACTATTTTTTCCAGTTATATAATGTCTTTGTTTTCCCACACAAAACTGTCCTCTGGCCATTAAAAGCAGTGGTGATGTGGCTTTCTGAAGAGCATCCCACCAGTGTCTCCAAGGTTTTCTTGGAAGCCAATGAATCCTGTTTTATAGGTTATAATGCTGGTACGTTCTTGATCTTACCACAGGCACTAAATGAAGATTTCTGGAGAAGAACCAAGTCTCACACTGACTCTTCAAAAGATCCTCAAATAGTTTACTGATTGAAATATTAAGGGTTTGCAACAGAATGATACCAGAATATATGTAAGTTCATAATACACAGGAATGATTGCTGTATCATGACCACCTAGCCAAGAACAAGGACAAGATGGTGTCAAACAAAAACAAAACAAAAAGACATTTCAGACTTTCCCAGTTTCAGAAATGTTAAAAAAAAAAAAAAGACCTGTTGTAACTGGTAAAATATGGCATTAAATTTGTCTCCCTCAGAAAGAGACTTAGAATTGAGTCAATAATTAGAACTCACCCTCCCCTGAGGCAGATGGAATAAACCAGTTAGAGATGAACCCTTCTCTTTACCATTTTAATTTAATTTGGAAGAAAAAAATCAGAAGGAACATATCCTTAGAAGAATACTATAAAATATAGGCCCTAGTAGAAGACCAAGAATATTGGGAGTGGAGCTACAAGTCATCCTGCTTCTGCATGCTATATATTCTGCATCTCTAAGATGTCCTAAGAAACAGTAAAGATGTATTTTTTACTTGCAAATGAAATAGGATGAAGGGGAAAAAGCAACTGACACTACATAACCTCTAAAGTTCTAGTAACAGATTCTTTATTCTACTGTCCTGTATATTATATCAACAATGGTATCATTTGGTTTAATATAAGTTATAAATAAAAGTTACATTAGAAAGTACAGTGCCTCCAGGAGCTATGAATATATTTAACCTTTGAGATGTCCAGAGTTCAATCCCCAGGGAGGGAAGGAGGAAGGGAGGAAGGAAAGAAGAGAAGGAGAGAGGGAAAGAAGGAAGGTGTTTTAAAATAAAATGCCTCTTATGTTATTGCTTGAAAATAATTTGATTACTCATAAGAATCTGGTTCTAAAGACCTCTAAAACAATAAAACTGAAATAAACACTGCTATTGTATGACACTAATCTTTAAACAAATATAAACAGACTAAAAAATATTCTTAAGTGTCATCTATGTAATATCAAAAGGCATGTCATCTATGTAATATCAAAATGCTTCAAATAAGACAAAGGGGTTTTTTTAGTGTTTTATTTATTTATTTTGCTTTTTTTATATTGTTCTGGGGACAGAACCCAGGGCCTTGCATATGCTAAGCACATGCTCTACCACTGGGCTACAAATAAAGATTTAATGAAATAAGCCAGGTACAGTGGCAGATGCCTGCAATCCCAGCAACTCGGGAGGCTGAGGCAGGAGGATTCCGAGTTCATAAGCCAGCCTCAGCAAATCAGCAAGCCTCTAAGCAACTTAGTGAGACCCTGTGTCCAAATAAATATAAAAACAGCTGGGGATGTGACTCAGTAGTGAAGCACACCTGGATTCAACCCCTGATACCAAAAATATACATGTACTTAATGAAATAACTAAAGATTAATAAAATAATGGAATAACAAATTCCAGATATTAATTTAAAATATAATTTCATTTGCTAAAAGATTTCTAAAGATTAGTCATGAACATTCAAAATCACTGTTTTTACTTTCATGACTGATCAATACAGCTTGGTCACTTTACATAAATAAATAAGGAGCTGTGGGAAAGCATATCTTACCTGAATTTTCTGTACTGGTTTTATGCGCTGAAAAAAGGTGGGTAAAAATTTTTCAATAGTGATTATGTCCTGGGTGATGAGTAATTTTTAAATCCTCATTTATTTTCTTTCTAGAATTCTACATTTTCTAAGCCTATAAATTTTTGTAATGAGAAATATATTTTAATTTAATATTTATATTTTAGTTGTAGTTGGTTGCCCATGCTAGGCGCACACTCTATCGCTGAGCCACAACCCCAGCCCTGAGAAATATATTTTAATAAACTCTCAGCTGGACCCAGGCATGTGACACATGCTTGTAATCCTAGCAACTCAGAAGGCTGAAGCAAGAGGACTGCAAGTTTAAAGCTAGCCTTGGCAACTTAGCAAGACCTTGTCTCAAAAATATAAAATCAAAAGGGCTGGGGATACAGCTCAGTGGTAGAAAGCCCCTGGATCAATTCCCAGCACCAAAAAACTAAACAATTTTTATTGTTATTCTTATTATTCTCAGCAGAAATTAAAAGATCAGCAAAAAAAAAGAGATGATTTCAGTCCCAAAGAGGTTATTAGTCAATCTAAAGGGAAAGTAAAAAAAAAAAAAAAAATGTAGAATAAATACAAAAGGAACATTTAAAAAGAATAAAGAATTCAATCAATTCAATAATCACTGGGGTTGATTCTGTTAATATGGATGATTTGATCTCAAGGTTGAAAACTAAAAGGTATCCTTTATCCCACCCACCAAAATAAGAGGTAAAATAAGAAGTATGAGGATATTCAATCATAACAAAATATAAAAACTAAACAAACCAAACCTCAGATCAGGATCATCTACTATATTCAAGGCATTGCTCAGGGCCGAGGAAAACAAAAAGACAACACACCTTAGTGAGCTGGGTGCAGTGGACCATGTCTGTAATCCCAACAGCTTGGATGGCTGAAGTAGGACAGGATGGTGAATTCAAAGCTAGCCTCAGCAATTTAGCAAGGCCCTAAGCAACTCATCAAGACCCTGTCTCTAAATAAAATACAAAAAGGGCTAGGATGTGGCTCAGTGGTTAAGTGCCCCTGAGTTCAATCCCAGGTACCAAAAAGAAAAAAAAAAACAAAAAACAAACAAACAAAAAAAAACACTGTAGTGACATCTGTTGCAGG
Source organism: Spermophilus citellus (assembly GCF_964194105.1). Classification (NCBI taxonomy): domain Eukaryota; kingdom Metazoa; phylum Chordata; class Mammalia; order Rodentia; family Sciuridae; genus Spermophilus; species Spermophilus citellus. Next base: position 73,174,123 of record NC_138195.1, on the reverse strand, counting down.
AATAAAAGAATAAAATGCAATATAAAAATATACTGAAGTATGGTCAAGTGTTGATCTGCTAAAATCAATTCATTCTTTTTTAAATGTTTTTATTTGTTCTTTTTAATTATATGTAACAGTGGAATGTATTTGACCTATCATACATACATGGAATATAACTTCCCTTTCTTATGGTTGTATATGATGTGGAGTTTTACTGATTGTATATTCATTTATGAACATAGAAAAGTTATGTCCAATTCATGATGTTTTTCATATTCCCATGCTCCCTCCCTGATATCATCCACATATCAGAGACAGCATTCAGCCTTTGATTTGGGGGGGATTGGCTTTTTTCACTTAGCATGATGGTCTTCAGTTCCATCCATTTACCAGCAAATACCATAATTTCATTCTTCTTTATGGCCGAGTAATACTCCATTGTGTAAATATACCACTCAATTCATTCTTTCAACAAATATTATGTGCCTTCTATGTCAGGCACTGTTTCAGCTGCTGACAAAATAGCTCTTATCTTACGGCACTTATAATTACAGGAAATGAACAGTTGATAGGACAACAAATAAAATAGTATACAGGGATTAGCACTTTGGAAAACTTAAGGTAATAAGAAAAATAAGGAAATGGGGAAATGGGAGCACACAGGGAAGAGATTTCAATGTAAATAGGGAGATTAGGCCTAAAAGAGAAAATAAATGAGTATATAAATATCGATAAAATTCAATGATTTTATTTTAATGCTTTTTGAGACTAAATTTAAATTTTCAGCATTCTACAAACAATAGGGTAAAAAATTTTCAAATTATTTTAAGTATGAAGTCTCTCTTTCTCCTCCTCTTTGCAGCCTCTCTCTAGTGACCTCTATCTGTGAAACTTAAAAGTAAGCAGCTGACAGGGCAGAAATGTGACCCGCAGTCTTAGAAGCAGCATCACAAAGCAGAAAATAGAAGGGTTATGTTTGTAGGTGAGAGGAAATCGTTTAATAACTAGCATGATCTTTCTAAAATCTACGAGGATTGCAGATGGGAGAACTAAGACACAAGCAGTACCATGCATTTGGATAATAATAAATTTCCAAAGTTCCAAAGACTTAAGCAACAAGAGGGATGACAGTATAAAGAAAACAAATACTTTAAGACTGTTGTTACCTGTTTTAAATTATACATTAATTCTGGTGATCTTTTCCTAGTCTTGGTAAGATTTTGGTAGGAACAAGTGTCAATATTAAATAAGAATAAAATTATTCATCAGGGCTGGTGGCTAAATGGTGGAGCATTTGCCCATTAAGTACAAAGCCCTGGGTTCAATCCCTAGACTATGCCCCCCCCAAAATTAAAACACTGTTTGAGTCAGCTATTTCACTGCTATGAATAAAAGATCTGACCAGAACAATTGTAGAGTTTCAGAGGTTTTAGTCCATAGAAGGCCAGCTCCATTCCTCAGGGCTCAAGGTGAGGCAGAACATCATGATGTAAGAGTGTAGCAGAGGGAAATAGCTCACATGATGATCAGAAAACAGAGAGAAAGGCTCCACTCACCAGATACAAAATATATACCCCAAAGCCAAGCCCCAGTTCCCACCTCCTCCAGCCATATCCTACCATTTCAGTTACCACTCAGTTAATCCCTATCAGGGGATTAAATCACTGATTGGGTTAAGATTCTTACAAGCCAATCATTCTCCTCTAAATCTTCTTGCATTGTCACACATGTGAGCTTTTGGGGGACATCCAACCATAACCACCACTTAAGACATAGTAAATTATTGGTGAAAGCTATGTTCTATAAATTTGTTATCAGCATTCACAAATCATAGGGAAAATATATACATAAAATGTGTATGAGTACATCTGGAGGGGCGTACACACATACACACAGCTCACATAGGTTATAATCTTACATACTAAAAATGATTCATCCTAATAGGTTCTTTCTTTTACAAAAGAGAAATGAAGTTCAGGAGTGACATATGACTGACCTGATGCCATCTCAATAATATATGCCAGAGTTGGGATTCAAACCTCATCCAACTGGCCCCAGGTTCTTGCTCTATACTACAGAATCCCAGAATATCTCCATCCACTGATGATCCTCTTTTGACAATTGACACAACAAGGCAAAGTGTTAACTTGCTCAACTTTAGCTGGAAAAGTGCTGAGGATACTATGATTTGAACGACCCTTGTAAAACTTATGTTTAAATTTAATTGCCATTAAGAAGTGGGACCTTTAGGAGGTAATTAAGCCATGAAAGTTCCATCCTCAAGAGTAGGCTGGGGTTGTGGCTCAGTGGTAGAGTACTTGCCTAGCATGTGTGAGGCACTGGGTTTGATTCTCAGTACCACATAAAAAATAAATAAAATAAAGGCATTGTGTCCATCTGTAACTAATAAAAATATTTTTTTAAAGAAGAGTAGGATTGGCACCATTATAAAAGGCCGAGTTCATCCTTCTCTTACTCTCTTGTCCTTCCACCTTCTGGCAAGGGATAATATAAGTAGGCCCTCATTAGATGCCAGCCCCTTAATCTTAGACTTCTCAGCCTCCAGAATTATAAGAAAATTAACTTCTGTTCTTTAAATTATCTGGTCTATAGTATTCTGCTATAATAGCAAAAATGTACTAATACAGAAGATACAATTTTTTTCATAGCTCTAATACAATGTAAGCACTGCTAAGTATAGAGGTTAGGAAATGTGCAAATATAGATTTTGCAAATAATGAAGGTCTTTCCAAATTTCTGCAAAATATTACATAAATTCTTTTTCTAGAAAGTATTTTCATGTCATTTCCTGAATTATGCAAAAGAAATATGCTTTACAGTCTCTTTATATTCCCAAACACTATTTTTAATTTTGATGTTCTGGTTATTTATTTAAAACATAAGTCATTGGTTAGTCAAGATAAATCAATAACAAAATGATGTCAGTAATAATTTAACTTTGGCTAACTGCAGTTTCCAAAATACTTTACCAGTTCTCAGATCACACAGATTTCCCACTTATTTCCTACTTATTTCAGACTTACTTACTCAGCAATAATGAATTTGCTGAAAGAAGCACAATTAATAGATAACCTAAGAAATACATAGATTAGTGGAGCTGGGGTTGTAGCTCCAGCACATGTGAAGTACTGGGTTCAATTCTCAGCACCACATATAAAAAAATAAACTAATTTAATAAAGGTCCATCAACAACTTAAAAAATATTATAAAAAAAGAAATACATAGATTACATAGTTGAAAAAGAAAAAAACTGAGAACATAAGAGACAGGAGATTTTTTTAATATTTAAAAATAAGACAAAGATGTACCATTTTTAGAAATTAATTCAAGAAAAATCATGGTTTTTAAGTATAAGGAAACTAATTTCATTTATAATAGCATTGAAAAGAATAAAACACTTCTGAATTAATCAAAAAGATGAAAAACAAAATAAAAACAAAACACCGCTAACAGAAATAAAATATAAAAAAGCATATCACATGTTGCTAAATTTTGCTAAAACATTGCTAAAATTTCAATAACTACCAAAGCAACCTACAAATTGCATGCAAACCCTATCAAAATTTCAACATATTTTTGCAGAAAGCTATCCTAAAATTCATATAAAATCTCAAGTGTCAGCAAATAGTGAAAATAATCTTAAGAAGAGCAAAGCTCAAGGAATCACACTTCCTAATTTCAAAACTTACCATATAGTTGAAATAATCAAAACAATGTAGTACTGGCAACAAAGACAGACATACAGAATGGAATAGAGAGCCTAAAAGAAATCCTGGCATATATGGTCATGATTTTGACAAGGGTGTGACCATCCACTGGGGAAAGGACAGTATTTTCAACAACTCATGCCAGGAAAACTGGTATCCACATGGAAAAGAATGAATATGGACTCTAATGTCACATACAAAATATAAGCCTAAACTTCAGACCTAAAACTATAAAACTCTTTGAGGAAAACATAAGGCATAAGCTCTGGGTTTGGAAATGACTTACTGGCTGTGACGCAGGCAACAAAAGAAAAAACAAAGTAGACTTCATTAAAATTTTTAATTTTTGTACAACAAAAGAAAATTAAAAATTTTGTACAGCAAAAGAAAATAACAATGTAAAAAAGTAACCTACAGAATGAGACAAAATATTTGCAAATCAGATACCTGATAAGAATGAATATCTAGAATATAGAGAATTCTATATGGTGCTGAGAATCAAACCCAGGACCTCACACATGCAAGGAGAGCACTCTACCTCTGAGCCACAACCCTAGTCCCAGAAAAAAAAATTTCTACATTTTTTATTGGTGTATTGTAATCATACATAATAATTGGATTTCTTTCTAGGAGTTTATCCTAAAAAAATAATAAAATATCACAGAACTATACCATAGACAAACATCTAATAAAGAATGAAGGCAATGCAAAGCAATTAGGAAAGGATGGTCCTTCACAGAAAATGGCATTTGGGTCAACTGGCTATCTACACAGAAAAATTAAAACTGGATCCCTATCTTACACTGTAAACAAAAATCAACACCAATTTAATTAAGACCTAGTATAGATGTCAACACTATAAAACTTTATACAGATACAGGAGAACATCTTCATACCCTTGGGTAGGAAAGAATTTCTCAAGACAAAAAGCATTAATCAGGGCTGGGGCTGTAGCTCAGTGGCAAAGTGCTTATCCAGCAAGTGTGAGGCACTGGGTTCAATCCTTAGCACCACATAAAAAATAAATAAAATAAAGGCATTCTGTTCACCTACGACTACAAAAAAAATTAAGTATTAATCATGTAGAAAAAGTTAACAAATTGGGCTGGGGCTGGTGCTCAGTAGCAGAGCACTTGCCTCGCATGTGTGAGGCACTGAGTTCGATCCTCAGCACCACATATTAAAAAAAAATAAAAAGGTACATCAATAACTTTTAAAAAATTAAAAAAAGAAAAGTTAACAAATTGGATGTCAAAATATAAAATGGCTATACCAAAAAAAAAAAAAAACCATACAGTGAGAGGACAAACCACAAGCAAAAGAAAGTGTGCTCATCATACAAATAACAATGGATTAGTATGTAGAATTTATAAAGACTCCCATAAATCATTGAGAAAAAAAAGAGAATCCAAAAGACTTTAACAAGTACTTCAGATGAGATCGGGCCCATTCAGGGTGGTATGGCTATAGACTTTAACAAGTACTTCAGAGAACAGGAAATCTAAATAGCCAATAAATGTGAAAAGGAGCTCAACTTCATTAGTAATCAGGAAGATTTGTCATAAAACCTGGAAGTTCTTTTTTCTTTTTCCTTTTTTAGTTGTAGGTAGACACAATACCTTTATTTTACTTAACATACATCCAGGGTAGAGATTAGGAAAAAGAGGCAAGCAACTATAACGATTCTATTAAGATAATTTAAAGATCAAAAACTAGATGTGGTATGATAGTTTCTTGACCATTCTTTATGAAATTTTGGCAGGATATCCTGAAATAAACTGTATAATATTACGTTGTCATTGAATGCTAATAAGCCACAACACAGATCTTTACAATTTCACGAGACTTTAAAAAGCTAACACCTAGATATAAAATAGATATGCTTAAAGTGCAAAAGTAAAACAACATATCTTGTTTTCTAGTATAGTTCTTCAAATTTGAGATGTAAAAAGACAATGTACAAAGAAAAATGAAATTTATTAACTTTGTTTTCCCTTCTGAAGTCATGATATTAAAGAAGGAAGGGAAAGAGGAAAGATTGACTCAAATACTTTTCCTCCCCCCCCAAAAAAAAAAGCACTCTTATTAACTAGTATTTAAGCACTAATTTATAGGAAGTAGTGTGATCAGATAAACTGGAAAAGTTAACCATCTTATAAAATAATGACAAGAATAAGAAACGACTATTCTGTTTTTATTCTCTATATATACACTCATTGATTTTATCCTTGCTAGTAAGAAACACAGGGATATAAAGCAACTATCTTGGTTTTGACATTTTTCTTTAAATAACCTTGAGATAAGATTACCACTTAAAAACTATTTTGTGGCTGGGCATGGTGGTGCATGCCTATAATCCCAGCAGCTCAGGAGGCTGAGGCAGGATGATTACAAGTTCAAAGTCAGCCTCAGCAATATAGTGAAGCCCCAAGAAACTAGTGAGATCCTGTCTCAGAATAAAATTCAAAAAAAGGGCTAGGGATGTGGTTCAGTGGTTAAGCGCCCCTGGTTCAATCCCCGGTGGGGGAGGTGTCTTTTTAGTAGAGGGACAGGTACACTCATACAATCCCAGCAATGTGGGAGGTTGAGGCAAGAAGGATTAGAAGTACAAGATCAGCCCGGACAATTTAGCAAGACTCTGTCTCAAAACATCAAATTTTAAAAAGCTGGAATATACTTCAGTGGTAAAGCATCCCAGGGAGAAAAAGGGGACGTGGAGAACACTACTTTTGAAAATGATTCATCATTAGGAAAGAAAAAGAAATTATTCACTGTGATTCAGAATAGTGTTTTCCATTAAAATCTGTTCTGAAACTCTAAAACAATTCTTATTCTCAGTACAAAAAAGTAATATTTTTATTAAAAAGATCCAACATTTTCAGTAACAACAACAGCATCTTAAATTCAAAAAGCAGTATACCTTGGCATAGAGACTCCACTGTGACAAAATAAGAATGAATACTGGAAGCCAAGCATGGTGGCACACACCTCTAATCCCATTGACTTGGGAGGCTACGGCAGAAGGATCACAAATCTGAGGCCAGCCTCAGCAAATTAGCAAGACCTTGTCTCAATATAAACTAAATTTTTAAAAAGTGGGGCTGGTGACTTAGTAGTTAAGCGTCCCTGAGTTCAACTCTCAGTACCAAAATAAGATAATAAATAAATAATGAACTGCTTCTGTTACTAAACTGGGAAAAGATCTGGATAAACTTAAAATGGAGTTACAAAGAAAAAAATGGAAATACAGTAACATTTCATTTATCTGTATATCTGTCAGTATATAAACAGTAACTCTTTAGTTAAAAACAGAAAGCTAACAATGTTTAAAGGTTTAAACTTCTGCTAAAAAAGTTTAAAAGTTTAAAAGCTGAAAATATACTATAAAATAATTCACTAAATAGCATTTCCAGTATCAGATTATTTAAAATTGTTCAGGAAAGATGAATCAACACAATTATGTAAGTGAAAGAAACAAGAAGTATAAATAATTGAAAGAGGAAAAAAACCTCAAAAGGAAAAAGAGAAACAAGAAATGAATGGATAAATGGACAGGCAGACATGTAATAAAGCAAATACAACAAATATGAAAAACTATAGAATCTAGGCACTGGAAATGTATGTGCACAACTCTTTTAAACTTTCTGTAAGACTGAAATTTTCATAAAGAATGTTGAGAGAAAAATAAATAAGATAATTCAATAAGGTGAAGAAACTACAGAAATAATAATAGCTTTCCTACATGCAAACATTAATTGCAAAATCTAATGAAAGAAATATCCCATTCAAATTGGCAACTGAAAACTTAAAATATCAAGGCAAAATTTAACAAGATAATACAGAACTTACACACACACACACACACACACACTCACTCTTACACACACACTAAAACTTTAAGAGAGAATAATTTTTAGTGAGGCTTTGGAGCAAGCACAATTAGTGTTCGTTCAATTTGTCATAAAACCTGGAAGTTCTTTTTTCTTTTTCCTTTTTTAGTTGTAGGTAGACACAACACCTTTATTTTATTTATTTATCTTTATGTGGTGCTGAGGATTGAACCCAGTGCCTCACACATACCAGGCAAGCACTCTACCACTGAGCCACGACTCCAGCCCCTGGAAGTTGTTTTTTAATAAATTCATTTTCTATTTTTTAAAACCTCTAGAAGTCAGAAAATGAGTTAAATAAATGAAATCAATCCACATAACAGAAAAAGGACTTGTGTTCTACAATTCATTAATAAAAAATATAACTAATTTTTTTAATGGGCAAAAGATGAACCCCACAAATACTGCACTCAACCAATGATGTTAAACTAGAGATGATTCTGCATTCCAGAAGACATCTGGCAAGATCTAGAGGAAACTCTGGATTGTCACATGGTGCAGGGAGGGTGCTTCTGTCATCTAGCAAGTAGAGAACAAGAATGCTACTGAACATCCTACAATATACAGTTTAGGTCTCCACAAAAAAAAGAATTCTCTGGTCCTAAATGTCCATAGCACCAAGATTTAAAGAAATCTGATGCTAAATGAGAAAAAATCACACATATAAGATCACATATTGGGTAGAGCATTTGCCTAGCATGCATGAGGTCCTGCATTTAGTCCTCAGTATGGTCAAAATATATATTGTATGTTTCCTTTGGTCTGATATCGCTAGAAAAGGCAAAATTTTACAGACAAAAAGCAAATCTGGTTGGTTGGTTGTCTTAGGCTGAGTACAAATAGGAACAGGGATTGACTACAAAATGGGTACAAGGAAACTTCTTGGGGGTGACTGAAGGTTCTGAAACTTGAGTATATTATACCATACTAATTTACTAAAATATACTAATTTATTAAAACTCATAAAATGGGTGAATTTTGTAGTTTATAAATTATATGTCAATAAAGCTACTTTTTTCTGTCCTGGGATTTGAACCCAGGGCCTCATTACATGCCTTTGCAGGCAAGCATTCTACCACTAAGCTACACTCCCTGCCCTTTTTATGTTTATTATTTTTCTTTTAATTTTGACACAGGGTCTAAGTTACCCGAAGCTTGTCTCAAATTGAGATCCTCCTCCTCCTCAGCCTCCCAAGTTGCTGGGATGATAGGCATGGGCCACTATACCCAGCTCAATAAAGCCACTTTTTAAAATGGGCAAATGACTCAATAAGAAATTTCACAAATATTAGAGACACTCAATTTCATGGGTCATCAGGAAATGTAAATAAAACCAACCACTTACCCTCAACATAATGGCTAATGTAAAATATTCAGTATAATATTAATAACAATAACAAATGTGAGTGAGGACATTAGGGTAACTGGGAAAAATATGTTTTGAACATGTCCCCCAAATTTCATGTTTTAGAAACTTAATCTCCAAATTCATATATTAATGGTATTTGAAGTTGGGACTTTGAAAGGTAACTGGATCATGAGGGCAAAGCCCTCCACTAATCCATTTATAGATTAAGACTTATTGAAAGAGTGGTTTTCTTATAAAAGCAAATTCTCCCTGGCATGCTTGCTGTCTCACCATGTGATAATCCCTCATCATACTATGATGCAACAAGAAGCCCCTTATCAGATATTGAGCAGATGTTGGCATTATGCTCTTAGATGATTCAGCTTCCAGAACCATAAGCCAACAAAAACTTCCATTCTTTATAAGTTATCCAGTCTATGGTATACAGTTAGAGCAATAGAAAATGGATGAAAACACTCCCATATCCTACTGAAGGGAACACAAACTAGTATAACCACTTTGGGAGACAGGCAGTGTCTTCTAAAGTTGAAATACATAAACTGTATAATCTAGAAAATCCTTTTCTAGGTGTATATCCAACAGAAATGAATGCATATATGCACCAAAACAAATGTGTGAGAATATTAACAAGTCTTTCCATCTTTTCTTCTCCCAGCACTGGGTAATAAACACAAGGGCACTTTACTACTGAGCTACATCCCTGATCCCCCTTTTTTAATTTGAGACAAGAGTCTCATTAAATTGCCAAGGCTAGCCTCCCACTTGAATTCTCCTGCTTTAGCCTCCTGAGTCACTGGGATTACAGGTATGTACTAAGTGTCCGGCTATATTATTTTTAATACACAAAAATTAAAAAACATGTCTACCAACAGAAGAATACTACAGAATGAGGACAACCATCAAATGACTAACTACTACATCCAACAAAATGGATGCATCTCTCTAATACAAAAGAGCTTAACTCAAAAGAACACAGGTATGATTACATTTATATCAAGCCCAATAAGAATCACAATGGTCTATGTAAGAGAGAACAGCAGTTTTGACTAGTATAGTGACAGTGAAACAAGAAAGGAGGAAAAATTAATTCTAGATTTAGATTCAGAGTTTGATTGCATTTGGTGTGTAAGGCAGTAGGAGGTATTAAAAATGATCACTGGTCTCTACCTATGCAGGCGGTAGATGGAGATGGTAATCCCTAAATGGGAACACAGGAACAAACTGGAGGCTGACCCCATGAATTGAATTAGTTCATGTTCTAGACTTGTTTAAGGTATCTATGAGACAACCAATGGAAATTTCTAATTGACAGCTGGATATGCGAATCTATAGTTCAAAAAGGAGGTCTTTGGGTAGAGACATAAATTATAGTTAAAGGTAATTAAAGCTATAGGAAAAGATGGGTTCTCATAAGAAAAAAAAAAAAGCCCTATAGAATACCAACACTTAAGAAAGAAAAGAAGCCAACAAAGGAGTCCGACTAGACAGAGAAGTTGAAGGAAAATCAAGACTACAGAGCCCTAAAAGTAAAAAGATGAGCTTTTTAAAGAAAAAAAAAAAAAAAACAGCCAAGTGTCTCAAACTTTCCTAAGAGACCAAGTAAGACAGTAAGTGCTGATTGAATTTGGAAACATGGAGAATCTAAGACCACGGTGAGAGCTTTTAACTGGGAGCTGGGAGGGACAGAAATTGTCAAATAAATAATACAGGAAAATGTCACAGAACTAAAGGACTAAGTTTTTGAGCTTAAAGGACTTACCAAGAAACCAGCAAATTAAAAAGGGGTGAGGGGAGATGTACATTAAATCATATCACCACAAACAGGGAATAAAAGAAAAAAGTTAAAAGCCATCAAGAGAAAAAGATCACAAAGAATCAGGAAACAAAATGGCATCATATTTTCAATAGCAACACTGGAAGCAAAAAGGCAAAGAATGGAACAAAGTCTTAAAAATTCTAAAAAAAGCATATTTTTGAACTAGAGAATCTTATATATCAAGTATGGCATTATAATAAAAACATATTCAGATAGGCAAGACCTTTAAAAGTGCACTTTTCATGGATCCTTTCTAAGCTACTAAAAGTTGCACACAATAAAAACAAGAAGGAAACTCTAATAGGAAAAACAAAGATAAGAGGCTGGGGTTGTGGCTCAGTGTCAGAGCACTTGCCTCACATATGTGAGGCGCTGGGTTCGATCCCCAGCACCACATAAAAAATAAATAAACAAAATAAAAGTATTTAAAAAACAAACAAAGATACCCTTGAAGTAGTTTGTGATCCCTAGATTTCCAGGGGAAAAAATTATGACCTATTATTGAGAAAGACTAAAAAGACCTAAATATTGACAAAACATATGCACAGATGGGAAGATTCAGTTATCACAGAAATATTAATTTTCCAAAATTTGATTTATAAATTCAACAAAATACTTCCAAAAAAAAAAGCACACTGTGTGGAACTTCACCAAGCTAAATCTAAAATGTACAATGAAGTTTGCTAAGACCCAAGAATATACTACACACTATTGAAGAATAAAAACAAGAAGTCGTCCTACTATAGCAAGAGATTTATTTTTATGCTTTCCTAATTAAGATAGTTAGATACTGGTACAGGAATACACAAATAGTTTGACAAAGAGAATAAAAATTGCAGGAACAGACAAATGTTACAGCAGAGTAGTAAGGAGAAACCCCACCCCATCCCCACTCATTATTAATTCTGGGACAATTGGGTGTGCATATGGGGTAAAAAATAAAATGGACCCCTAACCTACACCATAAACAAAAATGTATTCTAGGTGAACAGTAGACCTACCTGATAAAGGCAAAATCAAAAAGCTTTTTGAACCAAAGGCCAAATGTGTTTTCTCTCTCTCTCTCTCTCTCTCTCTCTCTCTCTCTCTCTCTCTCATATGTGGATGCTAACATACAATAATGTGGGGGAAGGGAAGAATAGAAGCTCACTGGATTAGACAAAGGGAAATGAAGAGAAAGGAGGGGGAATGGGAATAGAAAAGACAACAGAATGTCAGACATAACTTTCATGTATTCATATATGAATACACGACCAGTGTAACTCCACATCATGTACAACAACAAGAATGGGAAGTTATAGTCCATGTACGTATAACACATCAAAATATACTCTACTATCATATATACCTAAAAAGAACAAATTAAATAAAAAGCTTTCTTTTTTTAGGGCTGGAGGTACCAGGGATTGAACTCAGGGGCACTGAGCCACACCCCTAGCCTTATTTCGTGTTTTATTTAGAGACAGGGTCTCACTGAATTGCTTAGTGCCTCACTTTTGCTAAGGCTGGCTTTGAACTCTCATTCACCTGCCTCAGCCTTCCCAACCACTAGGATTACAGGCTTGCGCCACCAAGCCCAGCTTAAATAAAAAGCTTTTTAAAGGTGAACCAGGAAATTATCTTCATGAACTTGGGTTAGGAAATAATGCCTTAAATGTAACATAAAAACCACTGATAAACAGAACTACATTAAAATCAAGAATTCTATTAAAAGGAAGACACTATAATGAAAATGAGAACAAGTTACAGAATGAGAATATATTTGCAATAACAATAACCAGCAAGTGGTCAAAACTCAAAATATACATATCCGTGTGTGTATGTATACACAAAAATAAACAAAAAAAGGTTATCAATAGAAAAATGAACAAAAAGAGAACACAAAAGAATCTCAAGTTACCAATAAACATACAAAAAGAATTACTTATTCATTATCAGAGAAAGATAAATAAAAACACATCATCAGATTGTCACAACTAAAAATTCAGACAATACCAAACATTGGTGAGAATGCAGAGCAAGGACATTCTCATACACTACCAGAGGGAAGTAAACTTGTATAATCAGTTTGGCATCATCTAGTAAAATTAAAGCCACACGGCTCTATAAACCCAACAATTCCACTCTTGGATTATGCCTTAGTGAAGCTCAAGCATTACATGCACCATTGTGTGTAATAGCCAAAAACTAAAAACAACTAATATGCCCATAAACAGTATAATGATAAATAATTGATGATATAATCACATAATGGGATACTATGCAACAATGAAAAGGAACTAACCACAGCTTTAAGTGATAATAAAGATGAATGTAACAAATGTAATACTGATTTTGAAAGAGACAAGACACAACCAAATACACTTAATATGATCCCATTCTTACAAAGTTCAAGTGCATACAAAACTAAATTTGTAATATTTAGGGGTAGACACCTAGGTAGTAAGCAATAAAGGAAAGCAAACAAATGAATAACTTCAAGATAGGATAGTGGTTTCCTTTAGGGAGAAGGGATCAGATTCAGAAAGGAGGCAGGAGGGAATCTGGGGTGTTAGCAGAATCCCTTGACCCTAATGTCATTAATATAAAATCACAAAATTATTTGCTAAATGTACAAATGTTTCTATACTTTTCATTACAAAGATTAAATGTTTCAGCCAGGTGCAGTGGCACACTCCTGTAATCCCAGCAGCTTGAGAGGCTGATGCAGGAGGATGGCAAGTTCAAGGCCAGCCTCAACAACTTAGTGAGGCTCTATCTCAAATAAAAAATAAAAATGTCTGTGGATGTGGCTCAGTGGTAAAGAACCTCTAGGTTTAATCCCTGGTACAAAAAATTAATTAATTAATTAACTAAATAAATAAATAAATAAATAAATAAATGTTTCGCTAGTTTTTAAAGGCATACACCTATCGTTTGTCAAAAAGAATCATCCAGCACACAACCACATGTCAGCTTCAATTGGTTTCACAAATAAAACAGCTTTCTAGAAATGTAATTCAGTAAACAATTTTGTTATTTCTTTTTTTCCTGTTAATAAAACAAAAATCCAAAGAGAAAGTATTATAAAGAATATTATATACCTTCATTTTATATCAATAACATCTTAATAAGAGAAAATAGCCAGGTGTAACAGCCCACACCTATAATCCCAGCAGCTCAGGAGACTGAAGCAGGAGGATAACAAGTTCAAAGCCAGCCTCAGCAACTTACTGAGGCTCTAAGCAACTCTCTAAATAAGATATTAAAAAGGGTTAGGGATGTGGCTCAGTGGTTAAGCACCTTTGGGTTCAATCCCCGATACCAGAGAAAAAATATATTTAAAATAGTGAAGATTTTTCAGGACAGGAAATAACTTTATTAGAGTTATACAAAGCTTGATATAGCTGAACTAACTATATGATGGAAAGATCATTCAGATAAACTAAACATACAACATGATTTCCAAGTTACAACTTAATATTTGTTAACAGTTACCATTTCCATAAGCAAATAATAGCTAGATCAGGTTTAGAAATCATTTTCTACTGCACTATACTACATAAAATATTAAGGCTTAAAAATTTACAATTTCTCTCATATAAATTTACAATTTCTGGAAATCTTGAAAAACAAAAACTTTTAGGAAAAAAGGGCCGAAAAGGTCTGATAAGTTTAAATTTAAAATTTTTCTTTAAAAAAAAAAAAAAAAGAATATCCTGGCTCCTCAAAAACAAAGTAGTGAAATTAAAAAAAAAAAATTGCAAAGTATTTGAAGTACTGTACTAAAACATAATCAAGCCCACAGAAATTATCCTGGCCACAGTTTTATAGTTTTAGCTGCAAGGATTAAGTCACTAATTTTTCAGAAATTTTTCAACTGATGTCTCACTATAAGAAGAGACATTAACTTTGCTGAAAGTCACTACACCTGAAACACAATCTGCCTGTACCATGGGAAACCAAGAAAATGGCTTATAGTCTTCTTAGTCTATTTTTCTGTCCTATCCAGGTATTTTGATTCTTTGAGTTCTAAATGTAGTAACAGTAATTTGTATCATTTACTGAACCCTTTCTAGTGTTCCTCTAATCCTCACATACTGAGTAGGCCTTACTGATGAGGAAAGTCAGGTACAGAATAAGTAATTTGTCCAAGGTCATATAGACTGCTACTCAGAAAGGGAGTCGAGAAATATTCCCCTTCAGAGTCCGAGCTCTTAATACTATACTGTTTATATTCAATAAAACATACTTTACACCATGAAAACTACCTATGATCACCTAGCACCTTCTCTACAAGATTCCAGATGTCTTGAAGGTTTATTTCTGTCTTTCCTAGTTAACTGCATACTCACAGAATCTTAATAGAAGGGATCTTAAAAAAACACTTAGGAAAATCTTTGATTTTACAGCTAAGATTATGAAGTCTAGAGAAGTTAAATGTTTTGTCCAAGACCACAAAGCTGGCTTGGGACCACCAGCACCAAAACATTACTCTTAACTACCAGAAATAACCTTCCCACCACACTAGAAGTCCTTCCTTCCTATCATGCATATTATACCCTAAGCTCTTGCTATTACCATACTCTACCTCCATACAAACACTGAAGTTCACTTTGCCAGCTTTCAATAGCATTCACACATAGGTTACATATTCTTTCATTTCAACAAATACAAAGTGAAATGCATGTGCTAAGGCAATGGCTGCACCCAAATGTATAACTTTGACCCCTAATTTTATTATAGAAACCTGAACATATTAACTATGTGACAAGTGCTATAGTAGTCATGTTCTGAAAGCATACAGAAAGGAGTGGTATTCAGGCTGGGTAAAGAGTGAAGACTGAGGTTCTAACAAGATGTATTCAAGGCATGGCAAAGCAGAAGTCTAATAGTGCTTAGCAATAAGGAAAAGGCTATCACTTTTACCTATAGGTAATAAAGTTAAAAAAAAAAAAACACTACAAATGACTGTGACTGTGAACAATTTCTTACTATCAGGATACTCACCCATGAAATGTGGACACTACTACTGACCTGCCTACTTTCCAGGATTTGTATGGGGGCCAAATTATGTGAAACAGTTTAAAAACTGCAAAGTTCTGTATAAGTTATTTACTGTTTTCATTTCTAGGCAACCCGGTGGGTTCTTCCCCTAAACTATGTCTCATAAAAACCTCACCCTTCAGGATGAAAATATTCCTATGACATCATTCATATGCTCCTTAGGAGACTGTAAACAGTTCACATTAATGCCTTCAGGTTGAAATGCCAAACCCCTCCACTGAAATAAATAAACATACATATGTAGAGTGCTTTTTTTTTTTTAACTTCTCAAGTGCTGGTATCAACTTCTAGTCAATGCTTATTATATTTAAAAACTAGTACCAGATGCAAATTTTGTTCTGGAAATTTTTTACCAGAAACTTCGTTCCATTTTATAGTATGAGGTCCAAGCAGCTAACTCAAGAACTGACTACAAGTGGCAATCACTTTGTTCTGATCCTAAGAGACGGGTTATGTTTTAGCAATAGATACTATCAAATATATGCCATGATCTCCAAAAAAGAAACCGTTTTAGTACAGCACGCATGCACGTGCAGTTGTTACACAAACATACACTGAAAGGTGTAATGAGTTTCCGATTTTAAAATATTTGAGGGCCACAACCCGACCCCTCCCATAAATTAAAGAACATTAATCTCAAGTTTGACAGAGTAGACTGAACAACCCTGCAACCTCAGCAATCACTCTAAACTACATTCAAGCCCCATTGTGTTCAGACCAACTATTTAAGCCACTGCTTGGATGATAAGCTAAATAAAGTTCCAACGCAAATTACAAAGCCAAAGGACGGGGCAAGAGACAGGAAAGGGACTGGGAGAGCGAGAAGTCCTCGCGCCACTCCGGGCTAGTGGCAGTTTCATCTCCCAAGTGCAACTTCCCGTTTTCTCCCTCTTACCTTGTACACTTTCCCAAAGGCTCCGTCGCCCAGTTCTCCTATAATTTCCCAAAACTCCTCGGGGTTCAGGTCCCTCTTCACATGTTCGTACTGCTTCTTCTTCTTCTCGCTCCCCAACTTGAAGATCTTACGGAAATTGAAGAAGGACATTTTTCCTCCGAACAGAGTTCCTTGCACTTAAGGACTAGAAACAACAATAAAAGGCAAAGTTTCTCCTCCCAGCTCTCCCGCGCGAGCTCGGCGGGCGGCGGCGAGCGCGGGGTCTCTGGCTGCTGGGGCCGGGCGGTCCCAAGAAGGCGGGGCGGGACTCGGCTCCGGCCCGCCGTGGGGGGGCGCGGGCAGGCGGCCGCTCCGGAGAGCTCGGCCGCGAGCCGCTCGGGTCGTCGCCTCACCCCCGCCGGCCCTCGGGGGCTGCACCTGCCCGAACGCTCGTCCCACCGCCCCGGCCCGACGGGTCGGAGCGGCCCGGACGCCCGCGGTCGCCGAGACTGAGGCCCGTGTCACGGCGAGTCTCAAGGGGCGGCGGCCACCCCGGGCCAGGGAAGCGGCCGGCGCCTCCGAGACTGGCCGTCGACAAGCCGAGCTCTCCCGCCCAGGGTCAGAGTCTCCTCCACAGCCGTCAGCTCCTGCGACGCGAGGCCCGTGCGTCCCCTCAGGTCTGGGGTACAGCCGCCGCCTCGCTCTCTCTGGAGCCCACACAGCCTCGTCTTGGAGCGCGCGCGGACGCCGACGCCGACTCCGCAGCGCGCCCGCGCGCTCCCGGCCGCGCCCGCGCGCGCTCGTGAGGGGTGGGGGCGTCCCCTCTGGCCCCGCGCACGCGCGTTAGGTCCCACTGACTTGCGGCCCCAGCGGCTTACAGGCTCCCGGCACTTGGTTGGTGGTGGGCGCTTAAGCTCTTCAGTCCCCGACCCTGGTTCCCAGCCAAGCCTCAAATCCAAATCAGTCCCAGCTTTGTGGAGCAGTCCCTGTGGGCATGACCCGGTTGATTGTGCTTTAGTTTGTTGCCTCCATTCAGGATCTGGGGGAAGCTGTAAAGCGAAAAAGCTAATCTGTCCAGGTTGGGCCCAAAAGTTGACTTTTTCCACTCTTTATGTCGCAAAATACTGTGAGAGGAGCAGACACGTGGTGGCTGTGAGCTTTGGCTCTGGAGCCAGGGGTCTGTAACCTTGGGCAGGTAACCTCTACACGCCTGTTTCCTCATTGTGAAATGAAGATCCTAATAGTCCCAGGTTGTGGCGAGGGAACCCATGGTGCCTGCACCAGCAAAAGCTTCGTTCTTTCTGTTATTTCAGTGTGCAAGTAAGACAGACAAAAACTGTTTAGCACTACTCGAGAGTGATGACCGCGACACTCCCTTGAAGGTGACCTAACCTCTCAGCCACCTCCACAGCCATAAACCTGGTGCCGCCTTTGGTGACTCCATCTGAATCAAGGCCCTTGCTTCCTGATCTGCTGGGGTTGTGTGGGCGTTGACTGGAACCCGTCAGATGGTGACCTACCGTTTCCCTCCTCCACCTGATGAGAGCTCTTTCAGGGCCGCGGCCAGTCATTCATCATAGTATCAAGTACCTAGCAATATTCCTGGCATGGAATAGGAAGGCAAACCTGATGAATGAAGACTGGAGTTAACTGAAGCAAGGCAATGCTGCTATTTACATAATGTCATACTCCACCCCCAACCATTGTGTCCTCCAGCCCTAAAATGTTGACACAAAAATCCCTCTTCCAGCAGAGGCTTAAAATTAATGGGTTTCTCAAGATCCTTCTATGTTTTAAGCAGTTTTATTGAAATATAACTTCAATAAAATATACTTATAAACTGTACACATTTAAAGCATGCACTTTAATATATTTTGACAAAGGTATATGCTCATAATACCATAATCTGGGGCTGGGGTTGTAGCTCAGTGGTAGAACGCTTTCCTAACATTATGAAGCACTGGGTTCGATTCTCAGAACCGCTTGTAAATGAATAAAATAAAAGTTCATTGACAACTAAAAAATATTTTTTAAAAAATGCCATGATCTATTTTTTAATTAGTCATTTATGGAGAAAATGAGGCAGTGCACAAAGCAGAAAATAAAAAGTAGTGGAATTTCACCAGCCAAACATAACCATTGATAAGTTTATTGTATTTCAAAACATTATTTTTTGATTATGCATTAACTTTTTTTTACATGAATAAGATTACACTTCATATAAAGGTTTGCATCCAGCACTTTTCAGATTCTGGTACAATTAATCATTGTTTTTCTCCATCATAAGATATTTAGATTATGTACTATTTTTTCTATTTTAAATAAAATGTTGGTAAATATCTTTGAACGCAATCCTTTCCCACACATTTTATTTTTTTCCTAGTACAAATCACCAGCAACAGATTTGGGTCAAAGGTATAATATGTCTGTTTCCTTTTTTCTTCCTTCCTTCCTTCTGTCAGGCCTTCCTTTCTTCCTTCCTTCCTTTTTGTTATTGTTCTTTTCAAAATAGTAAAGTCTTTACTGTTTTCTCAAATTAAAAGAAAATATTTATGTCCTTGTTAAAATAATTCAAATGCAGGAATTATAAATTAGAAAGCTATCTGTAATTATCATCTCCTGCCTTTCCTCCACTCAAATTCACTCCTGATTTAATTACTGTTATGAGGTAAGTCTCTGACGATGGATATATGTTCATATATAGACTTTTTTTTCCCCCAGTACCAGAGATTGAACCTACGGGTGCTTAACCACTAAGCCATATTTCCAGCCCTATTTTGTATTTTTATTTAAAGACAGGGTCTCACTGATCTGCTTAGGGCCTCACTAAATTGGTGAAGCTGGCTTTGAATGCACAATCCTCCGGCCTCAGCCTCCTAAACTGCTGGGATTACAGGCATGCACCACACGCCCCACTTGTAACACAGAATTTTGTTTACTAGTTCTGGTTTCATGGATTTATACTTATCTCCAAACTCATCATATCTCCAAACTCATCAGGTCATATACATTAAATATGAACAGCTTTTGGAATGTTAATCATGCTTCAAAAAAAAAAGCCAAGTTTAGAAAACTTTAATAAATATAAATATTCTCATAGTTTTTTTCATATTTTATGCAAAAAGAAATAAACCTCTTTAAAAAGCTTTTTTTCAAATAAGTAATAAACATGACCAAAAAAATAAAAATAAAAATAAAACCTTAAATCTATGAACATGAGAGGACTTTGAGATTTAATAAAATAGATTCTTAAACTGGATTGAGAGGATGGTTGCACAACTGTATAAATTTACTAAAAACATTGTTGGATTGTATACTACAATTGGTGACTTTCATTGTATGTAAATTATACCCCCCTAAAACCTTTTAAGTTAGTATTACTTTCTTTCTAGGTATATACTTTTTATAGTTTTTTAAATGCAAAAATGGTATCATCCTGTACAGAACATTGACATCTTTCCTTGCCCCCACAAATTAGTCTGTCTTATCCTTTTCAGTAGCTACATAGTTTCAGTGTCTAGTCTTATTATAATTTATGTAAATATTTATTCACTGGCAGATATTTAGGTGATTTCCAATTTATCATTATAAATACTACTACAATGAGCATGCATATATAAGTATCTTTGTGTATTTGTCTGTGTTTTCTTAAGGTACAATTCAAGAAGTGGAAATGTCAAGCCAAGACTATATTAGATTGTTTTTTACCTGTATTGCCAGATTGTCCTCTAAAAGGATTAATTGTACCAATTTATACACCTATCAACACTGTATTCTCATACAGTGCCAAGTACACCACACCCTCAATAGTACCACCTTTTTAATATTTGTTCAGCTGATGGCCCCCAAAATAGCCTCTCATTTTAATTTAGAATTCTCAGATTATTAGTGATGTAATAACACCTTTTCATATGTATATTAGCCATCTTTAATTCTTATTTTCTGAACTGTCTCCTCATATCAATGAAGAGTATTAAAAAAATGATGTTGACATCCTATTAATGAGATAATCAAGTCTCATATACTTTGGTGAAATGATCGTGGAGTTAAATAATAACTTACACATTTTCATCATGAAGTTAGAGCCACAGAAATTATTTAATAAAGCCGAATGAGATGTCATTTAAACAGATTCAGATTTTCCTAGTAATGGCCATGATATCTAAATGTTTGTATTATTCATAAATCATACTTTGGCTTTCCTAAATGTTTAGAACTTTAAAAGTAAAGTTTAACAAGGGGCCATGTATTCATTTAATACATAATTTTTAACTCCATTTACCTTAAAAACAGTTTAAGACATTCTCACTAAACAGGTTGGTGAGGTAAGTACTATCCTCACAGTTTACCTGTTAATTAACTTTCTCTTATAACAAAAAGAATGAATATCACTTAAAATTAGGATTTAGGGGGCTGGGGCTATGGCTCAGTGACAGAGCACTTGCCTAGCATGTGCAAGGCACTGGGTTCTATCCTTAGCACCATATACAAATTTTTTAAAAAGGCCTTCTGTCCACCTACAACTATAAAAATTTTTTTTTAACTTAGAATTTAGTATGTAGCCAATGTACATGCCAGGCACTGTGCTAAGTGGTTTATACACAGCAACCCTATGAGGCAGTTACTATGCTAATCCCTTTGTAAAAGAGAGGAAAACTGAAGCAGAAAGTTAGATAATTTGCTTATAGTTCACAGATTGTAATGACAGATATGAACTTGAATCCAGATCTTGGTAAACCTAACTCCCTAGTATTTGACAACTCCACTAAGATTATCTCCTTAGCCTCACTGAGCTTTTCTAATTGCTATCTCACAGGATTATTGCCACTGAACGTCTTTCTCCTCCCTTTCTTAACTTAAAAACATATTCTAGGGGCTGGAGATTTCCCTCAGTGGTAGTGCACTTGCCCAGCATGGTTGAGGCCCTGGTTTGATCCTCAGGACTACCAAAAAAGAAAACCATATTCTATTCAACTGTCTCCACCTTGTTAGCACCCAAGCATATACGTGTGTGAGCTTTCTTTCTAGGTATATACTTTTTATATTTAGAAAACATATGGTTACTTATGTGTATATGTGTTTACATTTAAATATATGTGAGTGTGTAGTATGTTGGTGTATGAATGTGTTTATGTATTGTATGAACAGGTACGTGTGTGTGTGTGTGTTTATGCGAGTGTGTATATATTCCTGTGTACCTGTGTTTGAGTCAGGTTTTTAACTGCTGTGATCAAAAGACCTGACAAGAACAATTTTAAAGGAGAAAAAGTTTATTTAGCACAATTGGGAAGCAGAGAGAGGGAACTCTGCTCACCAGGGATAAAATATAAATCTCAAAGGCCCCCAGTGATCTACCTTCTTCAGCCGCACCCTATCTGCCTACAGTTACCACCCGGTAAATCCATATCACTGGATTAACACACTGATTAG
Source organism: Spermophilus citellus (assembly GCF_964194105.1). Taxonomy (NCBI): domain Eukaryota; kingdom Metazoa; phylum Chordata; class Mammalia; order Rodentia; family Sciuridae; genus Spermophilus; species Spermophilus citellus. The sequence goes on along the minus strand of NC_138195.1, from coordinate 73,151,988 downwards.
GTTAAAGCTTTCATAACCTAATCATTTCACCTTTGAACTTTCTTGCATTGTCTAACGCATGAGCTTTTGGGGGATCCCTTATATCTAAATCATAATAACATGTGTGGGGGTATATATATGTTTCTCCCTTTATACTAAAAGTACATTGAGGATGGGGGCTGGGTTATGTTCATCTTTATAGCCCCTGAATCTAGCCCAATGTATTCCTATTCCATAAATTTTTGTTAAGTACATGAATGAAAATGAAAAATGTTTATACCCACTGAAAGAAATTACAAGTTATTTCCTTTCCCCTTTCTAATATATTTGTTGGTTCTTTAAATGTCAGATGGTAGTAACTAATGTCTTTGACGTATGTGTACTCTGTGGCATAAACACATTTTTCTATCCTTGTGGAATTGTATTTTTAGACAGAATTTTTCTCAGGTATTTTAAGAAAGTAACCTGCAATTATGAAAATTGTCCTCCTGAAATAGAATTGAGTTTCAGCCAGAAAATTACAAATCAGATTTTTTATCATATTTTTCCTATTTTAAAAGAAAAAAGTAAACAAATCACCTGATTTAAGATCTTTTTTGTTTCAGAAAAAGAATCTAAAAATATCCTTCCTTCTAATTCATCTCTCTTTCTGCGTCATAGTTATTACACACACACTCCCACCTCTCCTCATTCCTAGTTACTTCTGTTAAAATGAATCATAAACATTTAGCGGAATAATAAGAAGGCTTAATATATTCAAACCTTGGGAAATTAAAAAATAAAAACTGTGTAGACATACCTCTTCTATAAGTAATATTCAAATTTCAATTTAAAAATCTAGATACCATAACATCTTCTAAACTTTAAGTACTTGAATGCTCATTACTGAATTCATTTCATTTATAAGACACTAAATAGGAGTAATCCAGTAGCACATCATCTGGCAAACAGCCACTTGGGGTTGATTAAAAATGTTTGTGGGCCTGGGGCTGTAGCTCAGTAGTAGAGCACTTGCCTAACATTCCTTAGGCCCTGAGTTCCATCTCCAGCACCTCAACAAAACAACAAAAAAGAATGTAACTTAAGCTGGGCATGGTGGTGTACACTTGTGATCTCTGATACTTGGAATTCTAGGGCTGGAGGATCTCGAGTTCAGGGTCAGCTTAGGCATTGGACAACATAGCAAGACTCTGAAAAGAAAAAGATAAGATATTAATGAATTGAACTTCATCAAAATTTAAAATTTTTCCTCTTTAAGAAAAAAAAAAGAAAAGAAAAACTATTGGGGCTGAGAATGTGGCTAAGTGGTAGTGTTTTGTATCTGTGAGACTCTGGGTTCTATTCCTAGCACCACATACACACAAAAAAATATATATTAAGAAAAGAAAAAGCATTTGCAAAACACATATCCAATGAAGAACATGGACCTTAAAACTCAAAGAAGACTTATAGACCAGTGAACCTAACCTCATCTGCAAAGAATCCAAAGAAGGAAAAAGGCTGTGGTTAAAATCACATGGCAATACTGGAACCAATGGAACCAAAACTGGGTGTCCTAAACTGCCCTGAGAGTGTCCCTTCCAAGCCAACCAACCCAATTTGAAAAACTGGCAAGATATTTGTTTTTTGTTGTTGTTGTTGTTTTGGTTTTTTTTGGTGGGGGGGCTTTTAAATTTATTTATTTATTTTTACATTTGAATCAGATGAGATATAATTTCTCATTTTTCTGAGTGTACAGTTTGCAGAATCATATTGGTCATGCAGTCACATATACCCACACAATAATAATAATGTCTGTTTCATTCTACTATCCTTCCTATCCCTATGAAAATATGCTCATTATCATTAGCCAAAAGGAAAATGTGAATTAAAACTGTAATGAGATACCTTTCCCCACCCACCAAAATGGCCAAAATTAAAAATATTCTCCCCACCACATATTAGAAAAGATGTGGAACAACTCTTACGTGCTGCTGGTGGGAAGGTAACATTGTGCAACTACTTGGAAAGTTAGTTTGGTAGTTTCCTAAAAAAATTAAACATATATTTGCATATGATCCAGCCATACACTCCTATGTATATACTCAGGAGAAAAGGATATATATGGCCATACAAAGACTTGCCCATGGACATTCATAGCACCTTTTTTGACCTATCTCTGTTCTAAGACCATTCTAGTCTATTGCCACTTAAAATAAAATATCAATTTTGGTTTTGAAAGTAAGTTTTAATGATATTTTAAAATCAATCATTATAACCTGGCATTTCATTGAGACAAATTAAAGGCAATCCAAGTAAATGGAGAACTATACCATGTTCATGGATTAGAAGACTCAATATTGTTAATATCAGGTATAATAGCCCAAACTGAAAACAACACAAATATCCATAAACAGGTAGATGGATCAAGAAATTATGGTATACTTATACAAAGGAATACTACTTAGCAATTAAAAGGAATGAGATACATGCAGCAATATGGATGAATTTCAAAAGAATTAGGTTGAAAGAAGCTAGACAAAAAAGATTATGTTCCATTCATACAATAAATGGAAACTAAAATATGAACTAAACTATAGTGACAAAAAGCAGATTAATGGTTGTCTGGAGATGGCAGAAGGAGGAGGGAAAGATGATACAGGAGCTAATAGAAACTTGAAGGTTGGCAATAACTATGTTCAGTGTTTGATTATGGTAATGGATTCATAAATGTCAAGACTTATTAAACTGTACATTTAAAATCTGTGCAATTTATTGTGTCAACCATAGTTCTATGAAAGTGAAAAGGCCATTTTAATGGAGATATCTAATCAACTAATGAATATAATCAATTACTATGACCTTGCATCTTATTCAAAAACAACCCACAGTTTTGTAATAATAATAATAGTAGTAGTAAACTCAGACTCACATTACATGCTGCAATTAACATTAAGCTTATACTCAGGAGCCCTAAGCAAAATGTTAAGAAATGGTCCTTCACTTGTCATTTTGTTAATTGAAACTTCATTTTTTTCAGGACAGAAAAATAATAGCAATGATGAGGTAGAGTGTCTGACCTGAGTGGACTGTAGCACTCCCAGCACCACCACTGATAACTACCATTCTTTGAAATGGACAAATAAAATAGACAGTTTTCCTCCAAGTTAGGTAAAATGTGTGGTAAACACAAGTTAGAGAGACATCTCTTAGTCCAAACCGACAATGAGCCCTTATGCCCCTTCAACATACAATTTTGAACCACCCCTGGGGTAGCCTTCACCATTTTGTGATACCTTCTATAATTGTAAAGCACTGATAATTACACTGATTCATAAGACATTTTGCTTCTAATTGCTATTCACTCAATTTCACAAAATGTGGGTTCAGTTAGAACCCTGCAAGTTCTTTGCTTCCATTAAATCTTTCTGCTTCACTCAGGAGACCATCCTAATTCCATTCTTCATCTTAGTCTTTCAAATGTTTGCCAATTCACATAACAACAAGGATTAGGGAATTATTAAGGGATAAAGACCGCTTTGAAGCCAAGTATTACTGCCATCCAGCACCGAACCAATCCTGCTAAACCAACAGACTCAGAAGCCCTTGTTCACTTTCCTTTGTCTTGCCTTCAAGCCACATGGTTTAGTTTCCCTAGGGCAGGCTCTGTTCTATTATGCTTTGATAGTATCCAGATTCTCCAGATAAACTCATTTACAGTGTGGTGCACTCCTATAAACCAGGCCAACTGAGTTATTTTCAAATTGCTCACCCCGTTATTGAGCTGGCAAAATAAGCTAGCTCAATTATGAATATAAAAGTACTGTAAAGTGGTGTGCTCCTTTGGGTTTAGTAAGACATCGTTTTTATTAACAAATGAGGGTTTCTGTGTACTAATATTACTTATTTGTGTGCTATACAGAAGGAACAATTCAGTATCCCCTTAATTCCCAAAAGCACATGGCAAATTAACCAGAGGATTTAGAATCCCTTTAGTAGGCATTTTGAAGAAGGAATAGAGGCAGGCTTAAAACTAAAAAAAAAAAAAAAAAAAAAAAAAAATAAGAGTAGTGATGTTTCTGAGATAGAAGACATTTTGTCTTTTTATTACCAGCTTGACATAAGAAGTTAAGCCTTCAAGAAGACTAGTAATTAAATGATGTTGGTTGATATTAATAGGGGAGGCCAGAGTCAAGAGCCAAGGGCCAAAATTCAGTGCTGTTCTTTATATCAATTGTCTTTGATAACTGGGCTGAGGATATAGCTCAGTGGTAGAGCACTTGCCTAGCATGCTTAAGGCCCTGGGTTCCATCCCCAGCAGGAAAGAAGGTAGGAAGGGAAAGAAAGGGATAACCTTAAATTGCAAATTTAAATTGCAATTAGTAGGGTGAAGGTGTAGCTCAGTGGTAGAGCACTTACCTAGAGCAGTTACCTAGCATTGCACAAGGCCCTGGGTTCTTTCCTCAACACTGCATACAAATTAACAAACAAATAAATAAATATTGGCCTGCAGAAAGTGCTCCTGCTACAAAAGCAATCATCAAGTATGCCACCCAGTCTCCATTTCAGGGCTTTTCAGAATTTTCTAGCTCCATCAAAGCTCTGGAGATCTCAATGGGGTTAGCTGAGACCTTGTTGAGAAAGTTTCTCAGTCTGTCTTCACCCTGCCCACTTCTGCTTCCTCCCCTCTCTTCCACCAGGGTTGAATCTAAGAGAACCCTCCAATGGATAAACTTTCAGCACACTCTTTTCTGTCCCAGATCTGTCTTCCTCAAAATGTTTTGTTTCCACCTTGTTCTCAAAAAAAAAAAAAAAAAAAATTAAACAATAAAATGAGTATACACTGAAAGGTTAAAACCGCACACTCCTAACACCATTTCCCAGAAGAAATCACTATTGTTTACCGCTTATATGTTCTTCCGGGAATTTCCTGTAAATAAATCTACAACTATAGATACACATAACTATATTACTTATGTGCATAGATGAGTATATAACACGTAAACTGTTGTACCACTTGATCAGTTCCATTTCCATTTAAATACATTCTATATATCTTTTCATATCTGTACATACAGGTACCTCCATAAAGTTTCATATTACTCCATTGTATAGTTACCATAATTTTTAACCAGACTTTTCTATATGAATATGTGGAGTTGAATGTACTGAATTTTTTTATTGAATTTTTCCCTTTTATCAAAAAAAAAATGTTGCAAGGAGCATCCTTGAATATAATCTCTGCCCATTTGTGTAATATATCCTCAGGATAAATTCATAGAAGTAGAATTCCTAGTTCAAATACTATGAGAATTTAAATTAAAAAGTATATAGCGCCAAATTACTTCCCACAAAAGCAGCACCAACTTAAGCTGCAAAAATCCCCCAAAATCAATGCAAGAGAATACCTTTTTAGGGGTTGGGGATGTGGCTCAAGCGGTAGCGCGCTCCACTGGTATGTGTGCGGCCGGGGTTTGATCCTCAGCACCACATACAAACAAAGATGTTGTGTCCGCCGAAAACTAAAAAATAAATATTAAAAAAAAAAAAAGAGAATACCTTTTTATTTGCAACTCACCAGCTGTTGACATAACAAAACTTATTTTTCAGGAACCCTGAAAATCTATAGCTGAAAAATCTTTGTGGGAATTTTTAAAAGGTCTGGGGGAATGAGCTAAAAAGTTCTCGCCTCTCCTAACTTCTGCAACCTTCTAGGTAGACAATCTAGAGGCCATGCCAGAACATGGGACTTGGTGTCCAGAATTCTATTTCCACCCAATTTGTCCCCGTGGCTGTTCACCATGGCACAGTGCTCAAGCCAAACAAGTATACATGGTGGCCTTGGAGCCTCTTTGTTTTACATTGCTTTTCTTTAATTATAAGTCAGTCTGAATACCCATTAGTATTTTAATGGACTTTTTTTTTTCTTTATGGAGAGCTGTTCTGAGTACTCCAAAAACCTGCTGAGGCAATATTTTCATGAATTTGTGCCATATCCTATTAGAAAAGGTGAATGGTAAATGTTAATATAATTTGACACGTTACTTTTTGTATTGAATCAAATTGTCTTTTCTTTGATTATTATTATCATTTATTTTTGAGCTGGGGTCTTGCTGGGTTGCCTAGACTGGTCTTGAATTCCTGGGCTCAAGCTATCCTCCTACTCATGCCTGGCTGGAACTAGAGGCATGCACCATTGTACCCAACTATCTGTCTTCTATACTGTGATTCCAAATAACACTTAATATGAAAAGAAAGTTTCCACTGTTTTTTGAAAATGTGGAAATTTCTCAAACCCATAAAAGTGAAATCCTGGCTTTCCGGGCCTACCATAGTTTGGTCTTAACCTACTTTTCCAGACTTCTCTCTGTCAGTACTTAACCACAAACTTTTATTATCCTGTTCACCATGGTGACTTTTTTGCCACCTGCACTCTAGATTATTTATGCCTTAAAAGTGGGCCCTGTGTCATTATATCTTGGTATTTTCAGAGCTGGCAAAGGCTCTGACACCTAGTAGCCATGAGGTAAATGTTTACTGAGTCAATAAACATATTGGTAAGCGAACCTTCTGCTTCAATTAAACTTGTGTCCAAGACACATCTCTCAGATGGGACTTGTCCATCTCCTACCCTTTGCTCATGAAGATTCCCTTGTCTGGACAACCTCTTCCTCATCTCACCTTCACCAAACTCTTAATTCAACCTTTAAGATTAAAATCAAGTCACATGTTTGCTATTATGACATCCTAGTTGAAAGTCCTCTCACCCTCTCCATGCTTATATTGTTTATATTATCTGTACATTCACTTTGTACTGTAGCATGCATTATTTTCTATAGTAATTGTCTGTATATTTTATCTACCTGTTATGAAGAGCAGTAGCTGTGTCTTAAGTTCTTTTCTCCTTCACCGCTTATCCCAGTCTCATATGTCTGTGTGCTCAGTAGATTTTTTAAGAAATAGATCAACAAATCAATGAATGAATGTTTGTTCCTTTGATATCCAGCCAGAGAAACGCCAGAAAATGGAGATCATATAACAGTACAGTGAGAATAAAACATAGTTTCTCAAGTTTCAAACATTGAACCCCTCCCTGGAAATGAGCACTGTCGCTTCAGGGGTTGTTGGTTGGTGGACCCTCAATTTCACATTTACCAAGTAACATCTAGGTTTACAACAGAGTAAGTTTAATTTCAAGTATAAAGCCCAGAGAAGTTTACCATCTTTGGAGAGAAATCCTTTCTTTCTTTAGCCCCCATGAAGTAAATAAGCTGTTTGGTTGGCATTTGTATCTACAAAGAACAGTATTTCCATTATCTAAGCTTGCCTGGCAAACCATCCCAAACAGGGCATTTTAAAACACCAATGTTACAGAATGTATGTTGACAAGCTGCACTCCTCTTTTTTGGTCTCATGTGGAGTCACTTAAGTGACTGTGGTCATCTGACTGCTTGCCTAGAGCTAGAGGGCAGGAGGGTGTCATTCACATGTTTAGCAGTGGGTGCTGGTCTCCAGTGGGGCCCATGCTATCCTCACATAGACTAAACAGGGATTCAGCATGGCATGGAGCTGATCTGCATGTTATGATGCTAAGGCATTAGCTGCTGCTGAAGTCTAGGTTCCATAATTCTCACAACATCATCTCTGTCACACTCTATTAGTCAAAGCAAGTCACAAGACTCAATTTATTGATGGATGGAGCAGCAACATCACATTGCAAAGGTGTGTGGAGAAGGGAGATGGGGGCCATGAGGGGCCATTATAATGACCTATCACAGGCAGCTCCATATGTTGCCTTAATACTGCTCCACTGTCTAAACTGTGACTCCAGGGAGTGAGAACCACCTGGATACTTTTGTTGAAGGAGTTGAAGGAGACTACTGTGTTTTCTTTTTTCTTTTTCTTTTTTTTTTAAGACAGAGTGGGAGAGAGAGAATTTTTTTTTTTAATATTTATTTTTTAGTTTTCGGCGGACACAACATCTTTGTTTGTATGTGGTGCTGAGGATCAAACCCGGGCCGCACACATGCCAGGCGAGCGCGTTACCGCTTGAGCCACATCCCCAGCCCTACTGTGTTTTCTTATAATAATAATAATAACAACAACAACAACAACTCATGGGAGAAAATTTAGAAACACTGTCAAAGCAAAAGAAAGAAAATCATACCCATCTATACCAATACCCAAAAATAACTAATAGATTTTAGGCATATATGCCTCCAACCTTTGTTCTAAAATATTGGCTACTGGGCTGGGAATGTAACTCAGTGATAGAGCTCTTATGTAGATACTTGAGGCCCTAGGTTTGATCCCTAACATCACAAATAGTAATAATAATTTAAAAATAGGGGCTAGGGTTGTGGCTCAGTGGTAGAGCATTTGCCTAGCATGTGTGAGGGTTCGATCCTCAGTACTACATATAAATAAGTAAAGGTCCATCAACAGCTAATAAAATATATTTTTTAAAAAATAAATAAATAAAATATTGGTGATAATATGTAGTCTACAAGACTCTTTTATTGTACTTTCTTGCCACACACTGTGCTGTATCCTTTGCATAAATGATCTCATTCAATACCACAATCCTGTGATATAGATATTATTATCATCATTTTCTTTGTAGAAGAGGACATTGAAACTTAGAGATCTTAATTTTCTTAATTTATGTGTGTATGTGAACATTTTATTCTGTTTTATAACTACCTTTTTATATCATTCACATTTCCCTATTTGATTGCTTCTGAACAGCCTAAATCAAATCTGCAAATCAACAATGACTCTACAATATTTGGGATTTTCTGGGTCCTGGCCGTGTTTACCTCTTGAGCCTGTCAGGTGGTTGCAGATTAGAACAAAATAATGATGCATGCTTTTCATTGCAAAGAACTAGCTTTGACATTTTAATCTTTTATAAGAGCCTCAAGTCTTGAATTTGGCAAAGTGGGTTGGTAGAGAATACAGCATCTGATTTTTTTTTTTTTGACTGTTCTGACACATTTCCTAAAAGCCCAGCAGTGTGAGCACAAAGTTGGAGCACATCCACCTCCAAGGAGCCAGAGTGGTAATGACAGACATCAACAACCGTGGTGAAACCAAAGTCTTTATAGGTATAAAGTGTCTGTGGTTCAATGTCAGATTCCACGTTTCGTTGATCAACTAATTCTCAAAAATGAACACATCCTTCCTGTGACATGGGCCTTACATTTCTATCTTTAATCTCTAAATGTTGCATATTCGAAGGCAAAAAAAATTGGCAGAAGTTTGGGACAAGTAGGAGGGGAGTGACAGCTGGAAATGTTTGGGAAGAGAAATGCAGCAAGGTCCCTTTTATATGAAATCATAGATTAAGAACATGAAAAGATGTGAAAATAGCAAATGTAATCAGAGAAGCAATATCCGTGCTCAAAATAAAATAAGGTACTTCATATTTACTTTGTAAGCTTAATGTTTATTTGTTCTTATTTATGATTCACCTCAATTTTTAACTGTCAGAAATAAAAGATTCAGTAAGCTTTGCTGGAAAGATTTTTAGAAATAAAGCCCTTTAATCCCCTTATTAAACCGGTACTCACAGTTCTCATTTCCAGCCAGTCATACAATAAGAAAGATAAACTTATGAATAAAACACTTTATTAATAAAGAGGAAACATTTGTATAGGCCTGATATTACTTTTTTCCTTAGATAACATTCTGTTTTCAACCTAAGACATATACAAGAAGAATAATCCTATTGGATTGAGCTTTCTTACATAATGATGATTACGTAGCCCTGTAGTAACCCATGGATATTTACCTTTAGAAATAAGAAAACCTTGATAACTAAATTTCTCTTTTGTAACAACACCATATGCCTGATCAAATGGAGATTAAGTGCTGTTAAACTTTACCAAACCAGTAGTAAATTGGTAAATAAGTTATTTTTCATATGCCAACTACCACAGATTGGCTGCCTAGAACACAGAGTTGAAATGGATTCCAAGGTCCACAGGCCAAGCTCAGAAACAGAATTCTGAGATAATACAGTGATTTTTTTTGCATCTGACAGGCAATGGCAGCATGAATGCCTTAGTGTTCACCCCTGTCAAGATGTAAGTGAATGTTACTTTTTATGAAACATCTATTTAATATTAACAATATCTTTTAAAAATCATCTCACACATATTTATTGAGTATTATGTTCCAGAAAATATTCCAGGTATTGGAGACATAATAGAACAAATATGCATGCATACCCACACGTGAACTAATACAGTAAGCTTTTTTCATATATAATATCTCATTTAAACCTCATAATGGCCTAGTAAAATAAGCAAAACAGGTGGTGATATCCACATGCTTCAGATGAGAAGTTTGAAGTGCAAAAATTTGAATATGCTTTCTTAGCCTAAACACATCTCTCAAAAACAGAGCAAAACCAACCGATCAACCATCGAACAGACAAAACGCTTAAAAGCATTTTCATTACAATCAAGAATAAGACTCGCCATTTTCATTTAGTACTAAGAAATATAAGAATTGAAAAGGAAAAAAACAAAAACTGTTCTTATTAAAGAATATAAAAGCTCCACAAATTCCAAGGATTCTATAGACATACTTCATATGAAGGTGCAACAAGATTTCTGAGTATGAAGTCAACATATGAAATCAATATCATTTAAATGCATCATCAGTCTTAAGTAGAAAATATAATGGTAAAAATATCTCATTTTCAACCATGGTAACAACAGAATGTAAAAGCAATTTTGACACAAATCTTAGTTATTTATAGAATTTGATAAGCTCAAGCTAAAATTCATACTAAAGTGCAAAGATAAGGTCAATAATAGATAAAAATAATGAAGATTAAATAGAAGAATACTCACATCATCAGATGTCAGAATTTTTAACAATGAAGAAAGCAAGGGACAGACAAATAAACCAATGAAACGGGCTATAGAGACTATAAACAGATCCCTACATAAATGGAAACTTAGTATTGGCAAAGTTGTATTTCCTATAATGGAAAAGATGGATAAGTACCAATTTTTCTTGGGAAACTGGCTATTTTATAGAGGGAAAAAAAAGGTCCTTATATTACAACACACACACACACAAACACACACACACACACACACACATGTACATACTATTATAAGTGGAGTAAAGATTTTAAAATGAAAGGCATGTTTTTAAAACTTTAAAAAGGAAATAGAAGAAAGCTTCTTTGAGAACTTGATATAGGAAAGAACTCTTACACAAAGCATAATGGAAAAAATTGATAAATTTAAAGTTCTCTACAATCAAGATACTTTAAGCAAAGTGAAAAAGTAAGCTACAGATTTGGAGAAAGTATTTACAGTAAATGTAACTAATAAAAGATTGGTTTCCAAAGTATTCTGACAAAACTCAGATAGGGCCAAGGGCATAGTTCAGTGGTAAAGTGCATGGTAAAGGTCCTGGGTTCAATTCTTAGCACTGAAACAAAGAAAAACACTAAGATAATGAACTCCTGCCACCACCACAGGTGAAGACTACAGACACTTACTTACAGAAGAACCCAAATGACAAACATTTGAAAAGGTGCTCAGAATCGCTCATAATCAACTTTAAAAAAATTAAAACAATAATTGCAAACCCTCAAACTGGCAGAAAAGTCTTGAAAGATGACAAACTCATTGTTGAAGAAGTAGAGCAAGGAAGAGTCTCAAACACTGAATCACAAAGTTATTCAGGAACAAGGCTAATGGGAACTATAGTGTCTTCTGATCCTGCCATTTTGAAAGATGGCTTCCTGGATCTCTGCAACAGAAAGCAAACTCAAAGAAGTCAGTCATTCTTTTAGAATAGGCCTGAAAATAACCTATGCCATATCTGCTTACAGCCCTATTGGCAGAACTTCTGTCATGGCACCAATCTAACCCCCAAAAGAAACTGAGAAATGCAAGCTTTTTGTGGGCCTGAGAAGAGGAAAACGAAATAGAAATTAATGAAAACATGGCATTCTTTCTGCCACCTTTGACACAATATTAAAATTGTATAAAGTTGGGTGGTATATGTTAATTTTTATTAGTCTTAATAATTTGTATGCTTACGTTCTTCACAATTTTTTATAAAAGAGGGAAAGTAAATAGAGAGTAAATGGTCTATTCTGGGTTACAGATCTAACAAGTGAGAAATAAAGCTACAATTGTCTCTATAATCTCTCTTCTTTCAAGAGTAAAATCCAGCAACAGAATATAGATTATTGAGTATTAAGAAATTCTTATTAAATTCCTAGTATATTCCTGTCATTGAGGGGGGCACAGTCTAATGGTAAAAGAGACAGACACATAAATGGGTTATCACAATACAATGGAATATGAAAATTATGAACAAAATACTGATGACCATTATAACCTGGTAACATGAAACACCAGAAACTTCTTCGTGGTGGTCCTGATTCCCAGAGTTTTTAAATGTGTCCTTGCGGTACATGAGGTCAAGTCATTTTCAACTGTGAGAGTTGAATTTCTGCAGAGAGTTATTTCAGGAAATGCCTGAAGTTAAACTTTGTCATGAACTCCACCTGAGTCATACTCAGCCTGTACAGGCTCACTGGGGAGGAGCTGCTAAAACAATACAATCTTCTTTGACCTCATGACTTGGAGTTTCTTTGCTCTCCTTTGCTGAAGCACAGTAGAGAGATCCATGTTTCCAAGGGAGAGGAGATGGCTCCACTGGCTGTTATTAAAAGTCTTGTGCCTCATGGACAGGGAACACCTAAGCTGACAATTCTCAGTATTTGTCATATTTGTAGAGGGCAGAGACTCAAAGGACCTAGAACATTTTTTAGACTGGCCTCTGTGACCAAGAATACAACTGCTTCTGATCATTTATCTCCTGTTAGTCTCCTCACTGTAATTTTTTAAAATTGCCCTTAGATAGACTGCTGTTTTTCAAAGAGGTTCCCTAGTCTAATTCATTCATTCATTCAACACAAATTTTTGAGTTGGGAATATTATGTTTTGCCAAAAATAAAAAATAAAAATTAAGACATAGTCTCTAAACTTATGAACTTCCATTCCAGTTAGGGAGATAGATATTAATCAAACAAGTACACAAATAAATGTCTTGTGTATGGATAAGTGTCATGAAGAAGAAAAAAATATGTTGTGAAAGTGAACAAGGAATTCTAATTTAGAATGGAAGGATCAGGGAATGCCAGTCTAGCTGGTAGTGGCTTGTTCTAGGGAAGTGGTAGAGGGAAGACAGGATGTCTGTGATATCTTTGGGAGACTAAATTAATAGAATTTGATGCTTTGTAGGTATGTGACTGGGAGGAGGTAGAGTGTTTACGATGATTCTCAGGCCTGAATCCTCAATATAAATGTTTCCCTTATTTTGTTAGGAAAAATTTTCTTAACTATTTAAAAAAAATGAACTGTGTGTTGCATATCTTGCATGGGTGTTTGATCTCTAGGCATGAATATTTCCTTACCTGGTGAAGGAATCATTAGCATTCTGGCCACCTGTAGCCCTGCTGTATTCCAGGCCATTGTCACTTTTTTTTTCTTTCTGTAGACAGGATATTGTTAAATACAGATATATATACAAGGCTCTCATCCAGCAACTACTCTCTAGAGTTAGTTTAAAGTCTCCCAAGGGTAATTTTCAAGTCTCCCAAAGTTACAGGTACATTAACATGATACAAATTTCACAAGGACAAAAGAATGCACAGTGAAAAGTAGGTCTCTTTCCACTCCAGAATCCAGCCATCTACCTGCTCTCTTTGAAGTCACACCGTTATAAATAAGCATCCTTCAAGAGATAACTTTTGCATGTGCAAATAAATATTTTGTAAACAGATGGAAAGATACTATACATAGTGCTCTACAGCTTGCATTCTTCATTTATCTGAAAGATCTTTTGATATCTTTTAAATAATAACATAGAATTTAATGTGATTAATATAATTTATTTACCCTGCCCTTTACTGATGGATATTTATATTTTTCCTAATTGTAGGCCATTACAAATAATCCTGCAATAAATAATGTTGACATAATTCATTTTATGCATAGTAAAGCATAAAATGAGAACATTTCTGTATGTGAAAGGCAGAACCAAAGGGCACATGCACTTATAATTTTGATAGCTCTTGCCGTAATTTAAAAGGATACTCCAATTTCACTTCCACTTGCAATGTATTAACGTTTTTGCTTTCCCACATCTTTATGCACACATCATGTCATCAAACTCTTTGATCTTTGCCAATCTGAGAAGTACAAATATTATTGAATTATTCTAATTTGCATTTTTCTTACATTGAAATGAAACATCTTTTCCTATAGATGTAACAGCCACAGGATTTTACTTTTTCTGTGAACTTTCCATACTTGCTACTTAGGTGAAAGAAACATTTCAAAATTAAATAATGATAAGTAATGATAGATTGTCAAATCTGGTTGCACTTTCTTCTGACTATGAAGAAGCAAAGATCAATTTTGATTAAGTCACTAACCATTTTGTAGACCTTACATCATGGAATATTATTCATTACTTAGATAAGCTAAAATTGAAATAGCCACTCTTTTTCTTAAAATGAATAAGCTAGTCATTTATGAGAAACATGGATAAATCTTAAATGCATATTACTAAGTAAAAGAAATCAGAATGATAAAGCCATGAAAATTCTACATTCTGGAAAGGTAAAATTCATGGAGACAGAAAACAGATCTGTCCATTATTGCCAGGGGAGAGAAGAGTGTTTATAAGGAAGAGCATGGAGGAATTTTAGAGCTATGAAATTATTCTGTATGCTGTTGTAGTGGTGAATACATGATTCTACCCACTGTTAAAATCCAGAGAACTTAACAGAAGAGTGAGCCTTAAGGTATGCAAAGTGTTAAATAATAATCCAGGACACCGGGGAATCCCAGGATGGAATACAGAAAATGATAAAAGAATTGAACAATATTATAAATGTACCACATCTATGGGGGAAAACAGCATTGCCTATCTTTGGAAATGATTGGAAACTGCAAGACTGAAAACAAAAGGAACTGTACCTACTTGAGTTGATAAGGATATGTGTTAATGGATACAAGTTAATCATTCTGAAACTGCTACAAATATATGCTGAGACTGAACCAATAAGAAAATGGTTAGCAGATGGTGAAAGACAGGCTTCTCACTGTTGGAGAGGGAGACTAGAGGTAAGCAATGGGAAGAGCCTCAAATGAGGTATATAATTCTGCATTAGAAGGGGAGACATATGTGAAATCACGTTTAGGTTAATATTCTGTATAGATATAGAAATAATTATAGGTAAGTGTGTATATGTAAGTTAGTATACATATGCAAGATATTTCTTAGCCCTATCTATCGAAGGGGCCTAGAAGCAAAATCTACAAGCACGCCTAGTACCCAGATCTTGTTTCTAATACGATCCTCCATTAAAAAGAACAAGAGATCCTTGGAGGAATGGCTGGTTCTGGAACCTGGCCACAGAATATACAAGATGGGCTTGAACACATCATGTAGTGCCAGAAGGTAAGGCAGTACTCAAAAAATAAAACAATTTGGGTATAACAAAAGGACCCAGGTTCCCAATGACCAAAGCTGGGCAAACTGGGGCAAAAATTTTTTTTAAAAAGTATTGGTATAATACTTTTTAAATAAAAAAAATAAAAGTATTGGTATAAAAGTATTGGTTATAATCTAAAATAGAAAATAAATCTGCCATACTAATATAAATAAATGATTGAATAAATAAATGAGAAAAAAAACCATGTCTGCCATACAGACGACCTCCAAATGATTTGTGTAGACATTCTCTCCTCAAGAAAGTGGAACCTACCTCCCTGCTCTGTGAGTATAGGCTTCTCAGTGACCTGCTTCCCAAGAGCGCAGTGTGGAAAGGATGGGAACAGTAACTTTACAATGAAAGAAGTGGCCAGCAAGATTTTCTCCAGGTGATCAAAATTAACATCACCAGTGCAAATCATCCCGACAGCATCATACCTTTGGCAGGATGTACTGAGAATACACTGGCTTTCTATGGTCCTCTTCCTGACAGAAAGACCAGACTAACTATGAGAAACATCAGAAGAATCCAAACTGAGGGACACGCTATCTGGCCAGTATTTCTCAAAACTGTCAAGGTTATCTAAAACAAGGAAAATCTAAGAAACTCACAGCCCAGAAGAGCCTAAGGATAAATAACAACTAGATATAACATAGAACCCTGAAGAAGATAACTAAAATAGAAAGATCATATCTGTAAACTTGATGCAAGTATGGAGCTCAGGCTGGGCATGCTCGTGCAGGCCAGTCATCTTAGCAATTCAGGCTGAGGCAGGTGGACCACAAGTTCAACGCCAGCCTCAGCAACTTTAATGAGACCCTGCCTCAGGAAAAAACTAAAAGGCTAGAGGGCTGGGGATATAGCTCAGTTAGCAGAGTGCTTGCCTTGTATGCACAAGGCCCTGGGTTCAATTCCTAGTGTCCCCCCCCCCCCAAAAAAAAAAAAAAAAAAAAGGATGAGATGAAACTCAGTGGTAAAATCCCCTGGGTTCAATTCAATCCCCAGTAACACACACACAGGTATGGCACTCATATACGTATTGTTTCATTGGTGGCAACAAATGAACCATATTATAACATAAATAATAGGGGAGACTAGGTGCAGGGTATATGGGAACTCTCTGAACCATCAAGATCTTTGTGAACCTAATACTATCTAAAAATAAAAAAGGATAACAAATTAGATTGGTAGATGACTCAAGGGATATATAGATGGAGAGCCCTAAAATAAAGTAAGTATAATAAAATATTACTGGTAAGATCAAGGTGCTAAACTATATAAGTGTTTGACATAAAATTCTTCTAATTTTACTGTATGTTTGAAAATATGCATAATAAAATGTTGGGGGTTGGGGTTGTGTCTCAGCAGTAGAGTGCTCACCTAGCACATGTGAGGCACTGGGTTCAATCCTTAGCACCACATAAAAATAAATAAAATAAAGGCATTGTGTCCAACTACAACTAAAAAAATATTTTTAAAATGTTGGAAATAAAAAAAAAATGTTGGGGGAAAGATCATTCATGTAACTAAAATATTAACAATGTTAATTTTTTTCTTTTTTGTACTGTAGTCTTTTTATTATTTGCTTATGGACATGATTATACATAGATATATACTTATATATGCATCATATATATTCTCTCTCATTGTTACTATTGAACATTATTTTGGCATAAGGAAGGTTGTTTAAAAACTATACCCTCGGAATACCCCATAACTAGACACTTCACTGCGGGATCCAATTAAGTGTCCATTACCCAGGATGTCTTGGGGACAGGCTGAGAAGATGTTTCTGTCTCTGGAGCACTGAAAAGCCAAAGGGTAGCAGCTGCAGCAGCCACTTGGAGGCTGGTGACCTGGGCTGTGTGGCAGTGGGGAATGTGCTGTAGTGTCTGCACAGGACTCTGCAAGAGCCACAGGCACTTTGGGCCCAGGTATGAGCAACCTTGGCAGCAGCGGACTCCAAGGAGCTGAAGCAGGGCAGGAGGAGGGTCATGGTGATGCCACATGGTATCTGGGAGGAAACCCAAAGGAAATGGTTTTATATCAGGGTCCCAGTTTTATCCCCATTCTAGGCTACTCAGCAAACATGGTGGAGAGAAGCATCCATAGTTACCTTTATATTTTCTGTGCAAATTATGTGAGGGCAACTATAAAAGACCATTACCATCTTGCCTTTTACAAGACTTGTTTCTCATTTTTAAAAACCCCTTATCTTCTTAATTTAATGTGCAACCCTGTTGTCAGGTAGGACCTCCCTGTCATTTCATCTTTTTTTTTTTTTTTTTTTTTTAAAGAGAGAGTGAGATAGGAGAGAGAGAGAGAGAATTTTCAACATTTATTTTTTAGTTCTCGGCGGACACAACATCTCTGTTTGTATGTGGTGCTGAGGATTGAACCCGGGCCGCACGCATGCCAGGCGAGCGCGCTACCGCTTGAGCCACATCCCCAGCCCTCATTTCATCTTTAACTTCTCATTTTCTGGGTTTCCATTACCACATCAGCACCTTGGTTTCACAGCCTGTGAATCTGGATGTGAAACTCCAGCACCTCTCACACCCACTCATGGAAGAGGTTCCTTTTTGCCAAGGACTTGAGGGGCACGATGGAGGAGTTTATGTGGCAATACAAACATCTTCAAATGCTTAGATCTAGCAAAGCTAGAAAAGCTAGAAAGGCCCAAGCAGCAGGGAGGCTCTTAGTGCATCCTGGACATGCTTCAAAGCCTAATCAAAACCGGAAGTCTCTCCAGTTACCAGGAAAAGAGCCACAACAGTGTTTCTGAGTGGAAAATGTTGTTTCAGAATCCAACCAAGTATTGCTAGTTCCTTCTCAGTCGAAATGCAACTATTTATCTTTTACTTGGGAGGGAATTCCTCAGGATAGCTCAGTCTACATACTTTGTAGCATTACTGATGGAGATAGAGCCCCCCTACCCTCTGAAGCACAAATGTCTTATCAAGGCTCTCAATATACTTGCATATCTTACTTACCTACTATGCTTAATACATATCACTGATATTGTGGACCAAGTTTGCTTATATTAACTGTAACTTCCAAGAGCTATTCTAGTAGCAGCATCATGTCCTGAGATCCTTGGCAAGGAGAGCTCCTACACCAGAATAATGCTGTCCAATCATCAAATCACTCCTTATCCAATTTTATTTTCTACTCCCCTTAATTGTGGGAGACCAACCTCGCAGGTGTGACTGAGTTAACTCCCCTGCTGGGTGATGTGGCCTCAGGCACCCATGCTGCTAGATTGCCCCGCTCCTCTAGGGTTCTAATGACTGTGTCTTTGTGCCTGGGTGTGGCTTCCTACAGTCCCATGGGTGGAGCTGTGCTCACCTGTTCCTTTGTATATTAACTCCTTGCCTTGTTTAGGGTAGAATGTTCCATGGAAGTTCCTTGTGTGTGTCCCCTTCTCTTACTCTGCCCTCGAGTGTGGCCTACCCAGATGTCAGTCAACCTGCTGACAGTGGACATCATGAACATAGACTCAGCCCCCTGAAACCTAACCCCTTGCCTCATTTGAATAGCTTCTCTTCAATAAAAGGGGTCAGCGCATGCTCTCTCTCTGTCTTCCTGCGGACCCTTAAGGTCAGAGGAGCCATCACAGGGACCCCAAAGAAAAAGTATTTGTGCCACTTGTGTGGTTATTTTGTGCAGCCCAGTCAGCCCAATTCAACTGGAGTAACCCCTGAACATTTTAGTCGCGAGAACAGAAACCCGGCACTTAATTATACAAAATTAGGATCTGTATATACACATGCTCCTCAATTTACAATGAAGTTATTCTGAATAAACCCATTGTAAGCTGAAATATTATAAGTCGAAATGCACTTAATATAACTAACCTGCTGTATTTCATTGCTTAGCAACACAGTACAATACTGAGCATATGTTGTTCACACTCATGATTGTATATATCTTGGCTCCCTACTATTGCCCAGCCATGTGAGAGAGTATCATAACACATATTGCTAGTCCAGGAAAAGATCATAATTCAAAGTACATATTCTATTGAATGCATATCTCTTCCTCACCATCATAAGATTGAAGAAACCTAAATGAAACCATCCTAAATTGGGACTGTCTTTACTCATTTGGTTTCTGCCAACACATGTTGTCTAGGTTCAATAGCTGTTTCCAGGAACAGTCTCTTTTCTCTCTTGGCAAGCCCATCATTTCTGTTGTGACTGAACCCTCATTATTGGTTTGAAAGTAGATGGGTTAAGATTTTGTAAAGTGAGGTGTTTTATTATAAGGCAAAAATCTCTGTATTGACTTCAAAAGTGGGGTACGCCAAGGAATATTTTACTACAATAGTTCACCTGGAGAGTAGGCCCCTTTTGGAGGTCCAGAGGGGTTAGAGGAATCCTGCAGAGTCAAGATTTTACAAACAGTGGTCCTAGCTGGCACAGTGCTACACACCTGTAATCCCTGTGACTAGAAGGCTGAGGCAGGAGGATTTCAAGTTCAAGGCCAGCCTCAGCAATTTAGTAAGTCCCTAAGCAACTTAGTGAGACCCTGTCTTAAAATAAAAAATAAAAAAGGACTGGGGATGTAGCTCAGAGATAAAGCACCTCTGGGTTTCATCCTCAGTACCTAAATAAATTAATAAATAAACAGTTGTCCATAAATTCTCATTCGAGAACTGAGGATCTCATTGCTCCCCAAATAGAAAGTGACTTTGACATAGCCTATTTGCTGGGATCAAGAATTTCATCTTCACTGAAGCTTTGGTACATTAACATTAAGTTCCAGGTCTTAAACCCAGGAGGTCTGGACTCTGATTGCAGGAGAATCTCTCTGCTCAGAAGGTCCTCTGGCTTTTACACTCAACCTTATATCAATGATTAACCATGCTCAGTCTTCATGGTCTCTCCACAATGTGCTGATAGTAGCCAATAACAGTGATCCCATTCCACCGTCCTCAAATTGCTACTTCCCTGGACCTCTGTAGGCCTGTGGCACTGCAGCCTCCAGTGCCTTCCATTCCAGCAGCATCGCATCCTCACGTTGTAGGTCAGGCTTCTCTGGACTCTCAGCCCCTGACGTTGCCTGCAGGGGAATGTAACAGGAGCTGCCATTGAGAGGCAGTGAGGAAAACATCAAGGGGTAAAGGGGAGTTGGAATTGCAGGGCAGTTGTAACAGAGGCCTCAGCTAGTCCCACGGTGGGTTCTGGAGCCATGACCACCAGCAATGGCTTGAATTGGGGCTCAGGTTGCAGCCACAGTTACTACCCCAAGATGGGCCATAGGTTTGGGTGAGGTAGTTCTCTAGGGAAAGTCTCAAGTATGAACTGGGCAAATGTGTAGGTTGGCCCTGAATGGAGACAACCTACCATGACATCTATCATGGGTAAGGTGACCAGGAACAACCAGGACTGGGCACTAGCCTGGGACACAGGACTAACAGGGCTAAAACTGGAACAGTCCTAAACACAGAAGGACGTTTGGTCATTCCAGAAGCCCTTGTCTTAAGATACTAAAGGATGCTGTGATTTTTATCAATTAATATTTTTCTATAACAATGAAAATATGTTAGTAGTCTATGGATCAATAGTTAAGTTGCTAGGGCTGGGATTGTGACTCAGTGGTAGAGTGCTCACAAAGCACATGTGAGACATTGGGTTAGATCCTCAGCCCCACATAAAAATAAATAAATAAAATAAAGGTATTGTGTCCATCTACAACTAAAAAAAAAAATTTTTTTAAAGTTAAGATGCTGGGCCATTAGATGAATATTAAGGAACAATTCACTACAAAAAGTTACTAGAATTTCTGTGACTAGATTTAACTTCAGTGAGTCATTAAGCAGGAATATTAACACCTCTTCAGTCAGTTCCCTGACGTACAAAAAGTAGAAGTTGCTCAAACAAGGAAAAGAGATCAAATCAGAAAAATTAGAAATATCCTAGATATCAGATTGGCTCTAGGGATAGCATCAGAATCACCTGGGAAACTTACTGCAAATACTGTGTCCCCAGCAGAGTGCTGATTTGGCAACTCTAGAGAGGGGTAAGGGCCCAGGGGAGATGCCCTTTTCACTAGTTCCTTGGGGGCAGGGGGTTGATGCAAGTGACTACAGATCACTCTTTAAGAGATACCATGGGATTTTTTCCATCTACTTTTGATACTAGGGATTGAATCCAGGGGCACTTTGTCTTTGAGGTACATTCCCAGAACCACCCCCACCCACGCCAACCTCTTTTTGAGACAGGGCTCATTAAGTTGCCCAAACTGACCTCAAACTTGAGATCCTCCTAGATCAGCCTCCAGAGGAGCTGGGTTTATAGGCATATATCACCATGCCCAGGTATCTTTCATCCATTTTCCTTTAGCCCATCAATTAATCACCTCTTATGTTTTTAAGTTTCTAACAAGTCAGATTGCCAGATAAAATACAGAACACCCCATTAAATTTGTATTTGAGGTAATCAACAAATAACTTTAGTATGTCTCATGAGAACAAATAATAATAATAATAATAATAATAATAATAATAATAATAATATAAACATAGAATATAATATCTAATAATATTATAATAAAATGTTATATGTACAATCATATACTGCATTACAGTGTTTCACTCAACTCATACCACATAATGATAGTGGTCCCATAAGATCATGTCACCTAGAGAAGTTGTAGCTGTTTCAATTTTTGTGAGTACACTCTGTGACATTCACACAAGAAGCCAATCACCTAGATACATTTCTCAGAAATGTATTCCTTTGTTAGGCAATGCATGACATTAATATTGTTATAAATTGCATATTTAAATTAAATAGATATTAAATATTATAAGTGATATTATAATAAAATATGAGTTGTGTATTGTAAGAAAGTATTTGTTGTTCATTTGAAACTCAAATGTAACTGAGAACTCTGCATTTTTATTTGCTAAATCTGCCAACCCTACAATTGAGGACATTTTCAAACCTACCAAAGCAGATAGGATAATAGAAGAGACTCATATGTAACTATCCCTCTTCCTGGGCATTTATCAGCATTTTGCTCCAGTTATTTTTTATTTAGTTTTTGTGTCTATCATCTCTCATGATATGAGGAAAAAAAATATATATATATTATATATATATATATCCTTAAGCAACTGATTGCGAAGTTGGGGGACAAGGTTCACATTCTTGACATAATTAGCAAAGAGTAAGTACTAAAGTGTGTGATGCTGTCAGTGCCACAGGCATTTAGGGAAAAGGCATCAGCCAGTATTGACTGGAGTGGTCTTGGATGAGGGAACCCAGAGCCGAGATTGTGATAGATTTGTAAAATCTGTATTAATGAAAGCAAGATGAGTAAACAAGTTTTCTAGATAGGATAGCAGCATAGTAGGTGTATTCACTCTGGCTGTGTATTCTCCCTCCATTTGATGGCATTTACCCTTCACTGCTCCCACTTTAATCATCTGGGACCAGAGCAGCTGTTACCCATCAGGCTAATATGGATCAAGAACTGCTGCAAATTACATCATCAGAACAGATTAGCTCTTGAACTTGTCAGCATAATAGCCTTTCGATCTTCTCTGGGTGATTTGTTAATTAACCTCTGGAATGTGCTGTCTTTGATATCATTGGGGAGTTAAATTTTTCTTTGATTGGAAGTAGCCCTCGGGAGGATTATAGATCGATAAGAAAAAAACAAAATTCTATTCAGTTGGCCAGCTTTATGCTAATGCATATGAACTGGCATGGCTATTCGAGCCTACCGGAACATGTCAAATAATAAAGATATATGAAGATGTTCTGTCTCTTGTCTTGAATCACATTAACATTGAAAATGATCTACTTTCTCTGAAAGGGACAATAACACAAAATATGAGTTCTTCCCCAGATAATAAATTAACTTTTTAATTCTCTTCGACTTCAAGTGCAACTTCAAATACTAAGGATGCAAACTAAAAAAAAAAAAAAAAAGTGTTTACGGAAATACAACATAGATTCAGGTTGAGTTGCATTAGATGACCGGGACTCACACTAGTCCCCTTCATGCTCTCTTGTGGTTCACCCAACAGAGGGTAGCCACTATTTTGATTTCCAACAACACAGAACAATTTTTCCTGGTTTACACTTTATATAAATATAATCATACATATATGCACTCTCTTATGTGTCTGGCTTCTTTCACTCAATATTACATTTGTGAGATTTGTAGATGCTAACTTCAAAGTAAATTTTGTTATTAAGTAATATATACTCAAAAATTTTAAATTGCAAAATAGCATATTTTAAATTATTTTTAAAATTGTATGTATGGCCAGGTGTAGTGGTGCACACCTGAAATCCCAGCAACTCGGCAGGCTGAGGCAGGAGGATCACATGTTCAAAGCCAGACTCAGCAACTTAGCAAGGCCTTAAGCAACTCAGTAAGACCCTGTCTCTAAATAAAATACAAAAAAAGGGCCAGGGGTGTTGCTCAGTGGTCAAGTGCCCCTGTATTCAATACCTGGTACAAAAATAAAATTTTATATATGTCTGCACAAAATTCATTTGGTCAAGACCATAAACATTTACAAAAGTCTTGCCTAAAAAGAAAAGCTTTCATTTATTTTTGACACTTTGGTTAATATTTTTATAATGGTCTATTATGATTAATAAGGATTAATTCAATTTCTCCAAAATAATCCTACCTAATTCCAAATGCCTTACAAACTGTGCAGCATCTTTATGACAAGATAAATATAAGGATAAGACAGGTATTTTCCAACAGGTGAACTCAAAAATTTTTCTCATGATGAAGTCACTCTCTGCTCTCCAGGATGAACCTTAGCCTGCCTACTACTGTACCCTTTATCTTTACAAAAGTGACCATCCAATCTCTGGCTCCTTGTGGATGAAATCAGATCAGTTGTGCGGGAAAGAGGAGTTACTTGTTTGACATGTAAGGATACAGAGGGTACCTCACACTCAGTCATCTCTATCATTTCTGGTTCTTCTCTTTCTGGAAGGTGCTCTAGTGAATTGCACCCCAGTTCACACATTGTCTTTCATTGACATAGAATGAGGCAGGATGTGCTGTACCTGTTTTCTCCAACCAGGCAACTTCTGACCTTGTTCTACTCTTTAGTCCTTTGCTCCTTATTTCTGAGCCCCCTCATCCCTCCCTGTCCAGTTGATTTGCTATTAACTGAAAGCCCAACTATCAGAAATTTCTAACCACGGCTGATTAAGAAAGAAAATCACAAATCATCTCCAAAAAATGCAACTGGAGGAAAACTGACCAGAACAACTATTTTGTCACTCTGAGGATAGATAGATTCAAGGCACACAACAATCTTAAAAGCAATTGTACTTGGACAATGACTGAACTTCAGGTACGAAGAGTAAGAGTAGGAGTCTGAGGCGTTCTGTTCTGGGGCTGCTCCCATTCCCCTTGCTTGCTGCACCCAGCTTGGTCAATATGAAAGTTCTGTTGGGCAGAGCAAAGTGAGTACCAACAGCTTCTCTGTTACAGTCCAAGGGACTCATTCCATTTGGAGCACTCATATCTGAAGGGACAGAAAAGCACCAGAAATTATAATTATAATTGATATGGTTTGGGAATGAGATATACCTCCCAAAAGTTCATGTAACAATGCAGATATGTTCACGAGTGAAATTATTAGATTTGATAGCTGCAATCTAACTAGTTGATTAATCCACTTGATGGATTAATAATTTGAATGGATTACTGGGTGGTAACTGTAGACTGCATGGTTGGAGGAAAGTGAGTCTCTAGGGGCATACCCTTGGGGATTATATCTTTAGCTTTCCTTCACCACACCTTTCTACCATGATGCTGTGCCTCATGTCAGGCCCAGAATTATGGAGCCTATTGACCTTGGACTGAATCTGAAATTATGGGCCCCAACTTCTCTTCCTCTAAGTTGTTCTCATCAGGCGTTTGGTCACAGTAACAAAAAGCTGACTGACACAAAAATCTATAGCAATTTTTCTTCTCACTTATTGTCTTCTTTCAAAGGTATGAGATCATGCAAAGCCATAATGATAACATTGTATTGCTGGGTTTATAATATATATATATGAATGTGATATGTGGCAGTAATAACACAAAGAAGGAGGGAGGGAATATAAGAGTATTGAAGCAAAATTAAGTAACTAAGTTAGGGCAATCTGAAATAGATTGTAGAAAGTTAAGATGCATATTATACTTCTTAAATCCCCCAAAATAAAAATATTTTTCAAAACTAACAGAATAATTTAAATGTCACCTAAAACATTTAGTACAAAATAAAATAGTTCAGGAGGAACAGAAGAATAAAAAATACTGTTGACATGGAGAAAACAAATAGAAAAATGTAAAACATTAAGCTGATTACATTGACAATTATATTAAATATGAATAGCCTAAATACCCCAATGAAAAGGCAGAGATTATTAGACTACATAAAAAGGGAAGGGCCTACTATAGATATACTTCATTGATAATGGAAAGTTCCAGACTACCACAATAAAGCAAATATCAAAATAAAGTCACATGAAATGTTTTGATTTTCTAGTGAATAAAAAAGTTATGTTCAAGGTTGGGACTATAGTGATGAAGTGCTTGCCTCTAACATGTGAGGCACTGGGTTCAATCCTTAGCACCACATAAAACTAAATAAATAAAGATATTGTTTCCATCTACAACTAAAAAAATTTTAAAGAAAAGTTATGTCCATACCATACTATAGTCTAATAAATATAAACAGCATTATGTCTAAAAAATAATGTACATATTTTAATTATAAATATATTTTTTTTGTACTGAGGATTGAACCCAGGGGCACTTAACCACTGAGCCACATCCCCAGCCCTTTTTATATTTTATTTAGAGATAGGGTCTCACTAAGTTGCTTAGGGCTTTTATAAGTTGCTAAGCCTGGCTTTGAACTCGAGATCCTCCTGCCTCAGCCTCCTGAACTGCTGGGATTACAGGTGTGCACCACTGCACACAGCTAATTACAAATACCTTTAATTTGTAAAATTTACAATGCCTTCAAAGCACAGTAAAGCAAAGTGTAATATAAAACTATATATGCCTATATATGCCATCCATAAGAGGCTTAGATTCAGACACAAATAGATTACAATGAAAAGGATGGAAAAAGATATATTGTATACACATTAACCATTAGAGAATTGGAATGATTATAATAACACCAGGAAAAATAGACTATAAGACAAGAATTATTCTTGGAGACAAAGGAAAATGTTTCATAATGCTAAGAGTCAAAACTTCAAGAAGAGATAACAATTAGAAATACATGTGAACTTAACAACTAATCCAAAATACATGAAATGAACTGACAGGTACCTTAGATATAACTCAGGTGAAGAAGGAGAGGCAAGGTTATTGTCTGCTGATCACTTCAACTCAGGTCTCCCACCTCATGCTGCCCAGTTACATAGCATTCATCATGATACACTGTGACCACGTGTTTACATGTTAGGTTCTTACAGAGCCTCTTTCCTTCCATATGACCAGTACATAGCACTTTTTTCTGCATTCCCAGCATATATAGAAGAGTCATTTTTGTAACTAATAAGTGAGTGCTATCCCAAGCAGAAGGGGGAGAAACAAAAGATAGCCTAGCATATTCCAGTTACTATAAGTAGTTTCACATATCTTCAGTTGCATTTCCCAAACTAACTTCATTGAAATGTTAGTTTGGTGCTCAGTCTTCACCCACTCCGTTTCTGTCTTAGTTATTCAAATATACATTACTGTGTTTAAATCCACTTATCGGATTTATTTTTTAAATTTTTATTTATTCTTTTTAATTATACATGACAATAGAATGTATTTTGACATATTATACATACATGGAGTATAATGTCCCATTTTTGTGGTTGTACATGATATGGAGTTATACTGGTTGTGTATTCATATATGAACATAGGAAAGTTATGTCTGACTCATTCTACTGTCTTTCCCCACTTATTGGACTTAAATCCAAACTTATTCAGCCTGACTTTCTTCAATATCTTGAGGAAGGACTCCTCAGAAAAGCACCAGGAGATGCTGGTCTGGGATGTCAGATATAAGAGGTGGTGGGAAATGAGCTTGGAAATGTACATCTTGACCAGCCCTGGAGGAACCTGATATAAGATACTAAGGAATTTGAACTTTATTCTACCTCCTACATAAAGCCACTAGATTTTAGACAAGGGAGTAACACTGTCCAATTTGCATTTTATAAGGATCATACTGGCAGAGGTGTAGATGATGAACTGGAGGGAGGCCAGGTCGAGGAACTAGTTGAAAGGTACTGTCAGCCATCCAGGTGGTAATTGTGAAAGTCTGACTAAGACTATGGCCACAGGAATGGGGAGGAGGGGCTAAACAAGAGAACATATTTAGAAAACAGAATTGATAGGTTCATGACTAATTGCATCTCAAGGTAACAGAGAGCAGGATGTCCTTGAAGCCTTCCAGTTTTCTGACCTTGATAATTGGCAGGTGATGGTGATGTTCATCCTGGCAGGGAACAGAAGGGTAGAACAGGGGAAGAGGGATCCAGTTTGGGGATCCAGGGGAGTCCACTTGGAAATTCAGGTGCAGGGTTTGTGAATAGCTCTGGGCTAAATCTGAAAAGTTGAGAGTCACTGGAATACTGCATCAGTTGAATGCATAGGATTCACCGGGGTACTCAGAGGAAATGTATAAGGTGAGAAGAGAGGAAAATGAGCAGGAGGCTGAATCCTGGGAACATCAACCTGTAAGAGATAAATAGTAAACAAGAACACCAAGAAAGAAGAAAGAGAGGGAAGGAAGAATCAAGGTGGGGTAGGGAGAGAATATGATCCACTCAACATTAAATGCTAGAAAAACAGAAAAAAAATGATCCCAGAAATGATAAGGAAAATAGCCATCACATTTGAGAATTTGAAGGTAATTATAACCTCAGGACTGCAATTTCAGTGAAGAGGTGGATTGGTGTCAGATTATGGTGGGTTGAATTGGAGAACCACCATAGGGAAGTGTGGGCAGGGAATGCCCAGACTCTTCCAAGGGGTTTAGCTTTGAAAGGAGAGAGCAGGAGACTAAGCCAGAGGACAGTAATTAAAGGGCAGAGGTCTTCAGAAAGGCTATTTGCTTTAAATTGGAAGACACTTTAGAAGAGCAGGAGAGCTTATTTACGTGCCAAGGGGGAGCCAGAAAAAGGGAGAAAGAGGGAGAAACATCACAGGATTTTTAGGAAGATTGTTAAGGGGACAGGGGGACAAGGGATATAGATCAGGGCCACTGGAATAGGCCCCCAAATATTTTCTTATCCTAGTTTATTTGCCTTCAACTGGAGAATATCCCTGAGACACATTTTAAGGATAGATTCAGAAAAATGGATAAAGAACACTTCTTACATATTTTTGTCCGATCACTATTTATCAGAGATGGCAGTTATCTCTACAATTTTTTAATTCATTAAATCATTCCTCTGATCAATAATCAAGACCATTAAATTGTTTGTAGGGAATAAAAATAGCAACTCATTCAAGCCATTCAGAATCTAGCTTTCACTGCCTTTCACTGCAGCTCCGTCTCCAATCAGGCTGCCATGTTGGCTTGCCTACACATGGGCCTGGCTCACCCTGGTACCTTTGTACTGTTCCTGCCCCACCACAATATTATCCCCTTTATACAGACAGGGAGACTGAGGATAAAATTCCCATCTGTTGTGGCCTACCAGGTCTCTTACATTTGCCTTCTGCCTGTCTCTTCAATTGCATTGACAGCCAGGCTTCCCCACACTCTCTCCTATACTTTTCTACCTCCAGACATTTGCCTGACTTTAACTGCTGAATGGAATGCTCCTTCATGAGCACTTTTTTTTTTAAAGAGAGAGTGAGAGAGGGGAGAGAGAGAGAGATAGAGAGAGAGAGAGAGAGAATTTTTAATATTTATTTTTTAGTTCTCAGCGGACACAACATCTTTGTTGGTATGTGGTGTTGAGGATCGAACCCGGGCCGCACGCATGCCAGGCGAGCGTGCTACCGCTTGAGCCACATCCCCAGCCCCTTCATGAGCACTTTTTTGAGGGTGGCTGTTTCATATCCTGCAGGTCTCAGCCTACGCGTTACTTCATCTCAACTGATGTAGCCCCCAGATCCCAATAGGAGCAAGCCTAATGCACTTCTAACTTTCTTCAAAGCATTGAGAACAATCTGTATTTATTTTATTTACTTTTGTTCACCGCCCTTCCTTTTCCTCCCAACAAAATGGGAGTTCCAGGAGGGCTGGAACCCCCCGCACCTGGTTTTGCCTTCCTGGTCCCCACTTCTAGTCAACAGTGCCTGACCAGAGTTTTAAGACTATGGTTCACGAATAAAAAAGCTTTGCCAGTTTTTCAAAACACAGTTTAAATTGCAACTGTGTGGTGAAAACAAATAATAGATGGAATATATTGAGCGCTTTATTCCAACATACTTTTATTCCAACATATGCTTTATTCCAACATATACAATACTATATTATTTTATTTAATAAGAACCCTCCATTTATCTCTCATAACCCATAAAATAATTATAAGCCAGGCAAACACACTCAGTATTAAGTCACAAGTTAGTCTCTTGCTTTGTTATTTAACATATCACACACACCACTCTTTTTGTACCAATGATATAATTAGTGATTCCCCATAGTCCCATAGTCCAGTGTCAAAGTGCATAGAGAGTTCAAGATATGCTGCTATTGAAGGTCCCTCCAGGGAGATAATATAATAAGAATGTCAAGTTGTCTTTATTACATCAAGACAGACACAGCCAGACATTAGTTAAAGCAATAAAAACAGATTTTATTTAGTAACTACAGACAGGAGGGTAAAGAGCTGAGTTCATTCAGACTTCTAGAGAACTAGGTCTTTTATTAAAGAGAAAATGAGGGAGTAAGGGGAGATGAACAGTAAGGGCTTGACAAGAGTTGGGGAATTGAAAAATTACCAAAAGTAGGAAGAAGGTGTGGTCATGTGAAACCCATCTAGGTTTGCTAACTGGTACTCATAGAAGTTGGGCTCCTACCCTCCCTTAGGTACCAGGAACTTATTTTCAAGTAAGGGCTGGAACAAGCTGTAATTCTTTTGCCAGCCTTCAGTTTTCTCAGGCAGGCATTTTAAGAGGGACTAGAATGTGTCCTTGAGTTGTTAGTGTTTATTCAGATCTTTGCAGGCCAAGGTTGAGGCCTAGTCCAAAAGAGGGCTCAAAGGATCCTGATTAGAGTTTGGTTAAGAAGAGAATATTTGTCAGTTGTAAACTTGGGATAAAAAAATCTAATTCAATTTACAAATGGACTAACCCCATCTACCTACAAAGATGTAAAAAATATTTACAACACAATTTAGTCTTTGAGGTTGAGATATGCAGTTCAACTCCCAGAAGAATTTACTAAAATCTTAACTTTCTAGAAAGAATCGTCTATTCTGTTAAAAAATAAATAACCTATAAAACAAGTTATTTTACACCACACTGTGAACCCATAAGAAAGGGTTCCTAGCATTAAGTGCTAGCTGTTGGGTTTGGAAATGTCTGCTATGCAGTGTTATGGAGTATGAAGCAGGAGCCCTGCAGTGTTGATAAAGATCTCAGGAGCCCCTTCACACAAAGTCCAGGCAGTGGTTTGGGGAAGTTGGAATCTACAGAATTGGTGACTAAAGCTACAAGGATTCTCCCAGATTCTTCTAGATGTTTCTGCTATCTGGAAATTCTCTTCCACACCTCACTGTAAGTTTCAGTTATAACCTACTCCTTTAGGTTTGTGGCTCAGATCAAAAGAAGCCCCCTGGACTCAAAGGAGTCCTCCCTTCATTATAAAAGATGACATGGGGTAATCTGTTCTGTTTATTCAACCTGGGTAGGGCCCTGCCCAAGGCTGGCAGTAAGCTTGGAGTTCCCAAGGACTCTTATCTCTAGCACTCTACCCCTCAGAGCCATGAGAGTCATTTCTAAAATCATCTCAGGCTCTGAGTACACCTAGGAGTAATTTCCTTTTTTGGGTCCCACCCTGGAGCAGATGTGTGCATTTAGGAAAATGTCACCCAACCTGTCTCTCCCTGCTTGACAAGTGAGCTGGAAGCTCCTGTCCGACTGGGTGTTTCCTTGGGGACAGTTTCCCTTCTATGAGAGAGGGTGTTTTCTCTTAATTAGATCTTAAATTCTACAGGCCCAACTGTTCATTACAGTAGAACCTGGGTGATGCTGTATTTTACCAAAGCCTGTTTTCAGCTTCATCTGTGCCAGAGAGGTAATTGAATGCCATGGTTCTAATGACACATTTTCCATTCCAGTTGCTTAAAGTTCCTTTTCTGATAAATAGTTTAGTAATTATCTCTTTGGGTCACCACCTGCCCCCCGGGGGACTGGTCTGCTGGGCTGACCTGTCCTGTTCATGTCATATTAGAGGCCCTGTAAATTAGGAAGAACTCCTGCCATCTCCAGTCATATTATGATGTAGCTTCATTATTTATGAAAGTGGAACGTGACTATCTTTTCTCGCTTTAAATTAGTGAGAGGACAAGGCACCAACAGGGTAGCATCAAAGTGCCAGCTTTTCAAAGTTCTTAAGTGTACAACATTCCAGACTGTAGTTCACGTAAGAGGAAATGAGACAAAATGTAGGGTAGGGTCATGACCTTCCAGGGCTGTCCACAGCAGAGACAAGGTCTGGTATTCACTCAAAGGCTCAAATTTAGATTCTAATAGTATCTCCAAGAGAGATCATTTAAAATACACCATAATGTTGTTGGGGACATAGCTCACAATAGGGAACTTGCCTAGTATGCAAGAGGCCCTGGGATCAAACCCTAGTACCGCAAGCTAACAAAGAAGCCACTCGCAATCCTGCCTTGGGAGCTGCTTTATTTTGTTGTTCCTTTACAACAAAAGTCTGATCCTTAAAAAAATCTCTAAGAGATGCTGGTTCAGGGTCCCGTCAGCCGCAGGAAACAGGGTGAAAGAGTGATTTGGGAAGGCAGGTTTGGACTACAGGAAATTCGGGAACCACTCCAAAGCCTCCGCCATTTGCTCCCGGCGCCGCGGCGGGAGCCGGGTCGTGGGAAGTGCTAGAGATCAGCCCGGGCAGCTGACGTCACAGCCCCTCCACTACCTGAAGCAGAGCCTGGGCAGCCCGGGGGCGGGGCCTCGGAGGCTTGGGGGCGGGGCCGAGGCGGGCGCGGGCTGCAGGAAGGAAATACGCAGGCTGGCTGACTTGGGTTGGCTCCTGCTGGAGGCGGTGTCGGGCTCCGCCGGAACTCCAGGGCTGACCTCGGCCAACTGCTCCAGCAGCGCGCGAGGGCTGTGGCTTCTTGCGGTTCCGACCACCGGAAGGACCGGCCTCTGCGCTGCTGGCATCTGCCCAAGGCCAAGCTGTTGCGGCTGCGAACGGGTCCATTTTTTGCTTCCTTTTTTTTTTTTTTTTCCTAAATGGGATTGAACTCAGGGGCACTTGGGTACTGAGGCACACCCCAGCCCTATTTTGTATTTTATTTAGAGAAGGGTCTTACTGAGTTGCTTAGCACCTCGCCATTGCTGAGGCTGGCTTTGAACTCGCGATCCTACTGTCTCAGCTTCCCGAGCCGCTGTGATTACAACTTGCGCCACCACGACTGGCCCCCCCCCTTTTTTTTCCCCCTTGGTTCATCCGGAAAAGCGAAAGGTGCAGAAGCAAAGCGACGGATACATGCATCTACTGTGTCCCTGCACGTGCGTGGTCCCAAGGGCTTGTGTTGTTTGCTGGTACCCACCATTAAAACGGTTTCAGGGCATACCAGTGTGTGTGGGGGTTTTCCCCAAAGTGAAAATTAGTTGTTTAGCCATTTCCAAGCTTGTACTTTGGGGAAAAGGTCCTCATACAGTAATGTTTCTTTCCGCACCCCATGGCTTAGAGTTTGACAGAACCTGGCTCCCCTGGGTTTACACCTCCCAGAGTTCTGGATGCCTGCTGGGAACAGTTTCCAGACACTGCCAATTTCGCCTATATTGAATGCCCTGCATCCTGATTTTTGTGTCTCATAGATCCTTGACTCAGTGAGACAGTCTTAAGGTTTAGCTGAATGCCACAGCCCGGCCTCTTGATGCAGTCTGAATCCAGCAGATGTGAAGAGGAGACCCCATCCCTCTTGTGGGGTTTGGATCCTGTATTTCTAGCCTTTGCAAAACTCTACATCAGGGATATCCTGGGCATGAAGGAATCCCGCCAAGTGCCAGGTATGTGACTGGTCAGCCAGATGGATCCCTGTGTTGCATCTGCACCCTCTTTCCCAAAAGTTGCAGAAAGCAGAGGCTTAGATGCTTTAAAAAGAATCCTCTCTGCTTAGAACATGACCTAGTTTGGACCTTGGAATGAGTTAAAGCAGTCTCAAATTAAAAAAAAAAAAAAAAAAAAAAAAGATGCCCTGGGGAAGTTACCTTTGTATTAAGGAAGCTTTTTGCCTGTGTTCAAGGTCTTCCATATTTAAAAATGTTCAGTTGTCTTTCTTTGGATCTGCCCTTGGTGTTAAAAATCATCAAACCAGATGTTCCTAGGCCTCTTGTGTCACCTGCCTTTGTGAGTGACCCATCTTCTGTAAATCTTAGATTTCTTCATTGTAAAAATGGTTATTAACCATGATTGATTTTGTGGGAGTTTGTTTTGAATTAATCAGAATCAAAGAACTATGAACTCCATAGGGTAAGGACATCGTCTGTCTTGTTCACCTATGTAATCACAGTGCTTTAAGCAGTGCCTGGCATGTAGTGAGGGAGCCCTCAAGAAAAGGCAATTGAAACAACAAATTACACATATAAAGATAAATAAAAGTTGTTCATTAGGCCAGGGGCTGTGGTGCACTCTTGTAATCCCAGCAATTTGGGAGGGTGAGGCAGAGGATTGCAAGTTCAAGGGCAGCCTGGGCAATTTAGTGAGATCCTGTCACAAAATTAAAAGGGCTAGGGATGTAATGGAGTGCCCCTGGGTTCAAGCTTCAGTACCTCAAAATAAAATTTGGTAGAGTAATGGCTACTACAAAGGCTTATCATACCTTAAAAGTACAACAAATAGAGTTTGGGGTAAATTTGAATAACTGGAATAGCTGTGGGTGTGTCTTCACATGTTTACTGTGCTATACTGTAACAGTGGTCCACTTTATGCTTTGAATAAAGCCCTTGCTGCTCTGCCACTGCGAATTATTTTTAAAATAAACATGTTTGTTTCCCTTTCTCTCTCCCTGCTACTCTCTAATCTCTCTCTCGCTCCCTAATCTCAGAGGAAACTTCCCCATTTTAGGCAGATTTATCTGTCCTTGAATACACAACCACCATCCCAAGGAAGTGAAGTAATTCAGACTTTGGGGATGGTACCAGAAGATCTCTGAATTTACTGTCTTCCAAATTAACAAATGAATCACAACTTCTACAGAGAACACATGGAATGTAACCTTTGAATCCCTTCTTTAAAAGCCCCCTATTCCTGCTGTTGAGCAGAATCACACAGCCTTTGGGACGGGAGTTGTCTGTGTTTCTCCTTTATTAGCAAAGCAATACACCTTCTCTTTCCTTTTTCTCAAAACTGTCCTTGGGGCTGGGGTTGTGGCTCAGTGGTAGAGTGCTCTCCTAGCACTCCAAAGGTGCTGGCTTCAATCCTCAGCACCACATAAAAATAAATAAAGGTATTGTGTCCAACTACAACTAAAAAAAAAATTAAAAAACAAACTGTGTCCTTGTAATTGGTTTGGCATCAGGGACAAGGACCAAGCTTCAAAAACAGTATGAGAAGTTTGGTTATACACTTTTTTTTTTTTTTTTTTTTTTTTTTTGGTGCTGGGAATTGAACCCAGGGCCTTGTGCATGCCAGGCAGGCACTCTGCCAACTGAGCTATATCCCTAGCCCTCAGTTGTACTCTTTTTGCTACTTTGAGTGAAGCTTTCCAATCAATAGCTTTTTAAATATCAAGCTATGTGCCAGAATGGTCAATGATCTTGAGTATCCACAGGTTTAAGTGGTGAACTTTTATGTGATTCCACTTATATGTACAAATATATCTGAATGGTTTTAACACTGAAGCCTTTTGTACAAATTTTTTTTCACCACACCTTTATTTCCTAATTATTGTTGGACATGGTCTGGTTTTTTCCTTGGAAGGTAGCCAGCCTCCCCCGTAGTTTTCTGCTTTCCTGAACAATCTGGTATGCTGAGGCTTAGATGAGCTTTCTTGGCTAGTGATCTTATATTGATATGTCAGAGGATGATGTGTACTGGAGATATAGAAGTTTCACATTTGGACCTTCCCAAACCTTACCCTTTTCTATCTCTTCATTTAACTGGTGCTGAGTTGTATTCTTTATTATAAAACTGTACTCCTAAGTATAACATCTTTCTAAGTTCCAGCAAATTACCAAATCTGAGGGATTCATGGGAATCCCTAGATTTATAGCCAGTTGGTCAGAATGCAGATGGTCAGAGGATTCCCTCAAAACTTGGGGCTAGTGCCTGAAGTGAGAGCAGTCTTGTAAGGGTTTGTATCCTAAACCTGTGAAATTTAACCTGGCTGGAGACTTAGTGTTAGAATTGCATTGCAAAATGTCATCTCCCTTAATCTGTGAATTTAGGGTTGAACTTATAAAAATATTGTAAAGTTTCTATGGTGGTGGTAATGCTTAGGTTTGGGGGAGTTTCTGCATTTAAAAAAAACAAAAATAACAGCTCATAACATGAAAAAAAGTCTTTGTTTCAAATGTTCCTATAATGTCAAATTTCAAATATTAGACAAATAACAGCTTTGTTTTTCTTCTGCTCTTATATCATACACAACACAGAAGATTTCTCCGATCCCAAAAGATGTGAGGTTTTTCTCCTCATCAGAAAGCAAGCAGCAGGTTCTGCCATGGAACCAGCTGGGCATCCTATAGTCCAATTTTTTTTTTTTTTTTTTTTTTTTTGGTACCATGGATTGAACTCAAGGGCATTCGGCCACTGAGCCACATCCTCAGTCCTATTTTTTGTATTTTATTTAGAACAGGATCTCACTGAGTTGCTTAACACCTTGCTTTTGCTGAGGCTGGCTTTTAACTTGTGATTCTCTTAAGTTTTGATGTTATCTACCTGGAGATAGTGTCAGATCCCACAGGTTGAGGGTTCTGTCCCCAAGACTTCCCCTGCACAACTTCTGATGCCAGTTGCAAGTCCTGGGATGTTTTTATCTGTTCTTCTGACAAAGTGGCTATAAATTAGTGTTTCCACAACCCCTTCTTCAGGTTCAACTAATTTGCTTGAACAGCTCTTAGGACTCAGGGAACACTTATATTTACTGGGTGACTATAAAGGACATTCTAAAGGATGGAGATGAAGAAATGCATATTTAAGTTATGAGAGAAGTTCTGCTGAGCTTCCACGCCCTCTCCAGATGTGCTGCCCTCTAGGAATCTCCATGTTCAACTACCTGAAAGCTCTGAAAACCTTATATTATGGCATCTTATTGGAGACTTATTTGCATAGGCATAATGGGAGCATGGATAACTGGAGAAATATGATTGGACAATAAGGATAGGATGTAATGCTAAGAGACTAGGTGGGGAGACCCAGCAAGGCCCTTCT
The DNA here is from genome assembly GCF_964194105.1 of Spermophilus citellus. Classification (NCBI taxonomy): domain Eukaryota; kingdom Metazoa; phylum Chordata; class Mammalia; order Rodentia; family Sciuridae; genus Spermophilus; species Spermophilus citellus. Next base: position 73,114,919 of record NC_138195.1, on the reverse strand, counting down.
GTTTAGATTCTTCTTGGCCTCTCTATCCAGTATCTTGCCTCCAAGGTATGTGGCAGGACCCCTTTGAAATGAGGAGGGTCTTAAGACCTACCCCTGGACAAAGTAGGTCAGAGAATTCCCTTTGGCCATCTAAAGCAAGGGAAAACAAAAACCAATCCCTCATAGATAGCCAGGTATGACTGTATTTATAAGGATTATATTAAATGAATCTATATTTTAAAAGTATTTTATTAGTAATTTTATTGCTGTCATATTTCAATAAGAGCAATTATACATCAGTAAAATAACAGTTAAGCTGAAAATAGATCCATCAAAAGTATCTTTTAAGAGAAAAAAATAGGCAAATAAGTTGCTGTGGTCATGGATGTTCAGGGTCTGCTGTTTGAAATCTGAGTCAAATCTATTGGTGACCCCAGGTCCCTCAGTTGTCACAGCTTGACCTTTCTCCTCTCAATGGTGTGAGGCTCCAGGGACCCCCTGGTTTTTGTAGGCCTCTGTGGGCTGTATGTGGATCAGCAGGAGCAAGGGGACCCCTTGGAAAAGGCTGGAGCAGGAACTTGGTGTCAGCTAGCATTTGTCTGTTGTGATCATTTTCCTAGCCTGTTGGGCTTTCTCTCACTTGACAGGGCTGTCATCCAGCTCCCTTGAGCTCTCTTCTCATAGGAGAGCTCTCACTCTGATGGAAGGAAGTGGTTCTCTAATTCTTTTTCTGTGTTCTTGGCCCTCTTCTTATAGAGGCCACGCATCTCTGTTTGTGTGGTTCATGTTTCCGTGTACTTTGAGACATTTCTTCTGTCTTTGTAAGCAGTGTATTTCCTCCTCAGTGAATTTTCTCAGAGTTTTAAATGCAAACCATGTGTTATTTTCTTATACAGCTGTTGTCTTTTGTTCTGATTCTCATAAGTTTTTTTTTTCTTGCATCAATCCTTGGAGACGCAACATTTTTTGTTGCATCCTCAAGAGACTATATATCTTTTCAAAGGCAAGCCATTGTCAATTCACGAGGTAAAAGTTTATGGGGCCCACATCTGTCTTTTTTCAAAGAAGTCTACCGTGTCCTTAAGAAAAGAACTGTTCAGATTTTTATCAAGTGTTACCAGATACAGAGTTTGTAACATCAGAGGAGAGGCAACTTGGGGACATCTTTGGCTTGTGTCACTAGTCCAGTCACCTCACCTTCTTTTCCATAGACTTCAACCTAGGCAAAGCACCTTTTGTCTAGCTCTTTCCCCCATCTTAAACGTCTTAAAATTTCATGGTTTTTCTGTGGATCCACTTTGTTCCCATTCAACCCAAATATTCCTGGATAGGGGTGACTCTCCTTTTGGGGAGACTCAGGCTCCTTCCCTTGTGTGACTGCCATTTTCAGCTCATGGCCTCCAAAGCTGCCCTGGGGATGATCTTCCATCCACCAAGTCATTTTTAGAAGTTGCCCTTTGCAGACGCAGACGGAGAGGAGTCTGCTTTGGACTAAATTTACTCTGTTTTCTTTCTTTAGACAAATATCTCATTCTCTTAGTGCCTCTGGCAGGCTAAGGCTCAGGGGCTCCTGTCTATACCTGGGACTCTGCCATGAGTGACTCATCTCTAATCATCCTAAAGGGGAACAAGAGAACCACCCACAGGGGACAGTTTGGATTCAGGCCACAGGTCCCACTGTGGCTTGAAATCCATAGGCTCTGACCAAACTTGGTGGGAAGGGGAGGAGGTGGCCAGATGCCTGAAGTGACCATGGCTTCTTTGTTTACATTTTATGCATTTATTTAAAAAGGAAACGGCCAAAACTGGGTGCAGTGACACTTACCTGTAATCCCAGTGATTCAGGAGGTGGAGGCAAGAGGATCACAAGTTGAGGGCCATCCTGGGCAGTTTAGCAAGGCTCTAAGCAACTTAGCAAGACCCCATCTCAAAATCAACAAAAAGGCTAGCATATAGCTCAGTGTAAAGTGCTCCTGGATTCAATCCCCAGTGCCAAAAAGAAAAAAGAAAGAAAGAAATGGCCATTTAAAAGTTTATAACCTGTTTCTGAAAATAAACTATTAGCTACCGGTAAGAGAGGCCAGAGAGGAGGTCAGTCAGGACCCTTTGTGCAGGTGGCAGGAACACAGTGTTTAAGCTACCATGGAAAGCTCAGGTAAGAATATGAGGGTCCCAGAAAGAGGTGCTGCAGAAGTCAGGAGCTTTGGGACTTCAGATCAGAGTCAGGGACTCAGGTAGGGTCCCTCTGTCTGCCTCTGTCACCAGGTCTGAAAAAGGCTGTGGGTTTAGTTGGGTGGGTTCCCCAGTCAGGTTTCTCCCTTGGCAGAACTTTGACTGACAGCATCTGTAGTTTGGGTTTTGAAAACAGAGTTTTGAAAAGAGAGGTTTTTGAATTACAATCTGCTGGCCCTGAAGAGTAGTATTTTGTAACCTATGTGTCATCTCCTTTTTTTTTTACAAAAGGAAAAAAAAGGGGGGGTTCTGGCCAGTTCACAGAAATGATGACTGGTTTCTTAGAAAAGCACTGGTTTAAAAAAGCCCAGAAGCCTTTCTCATGGTTTCCTTTCTCTTTCTCAAAATGCAGTCCTGTGTGGGTCCCATCAGATACCGGCTGTTGGTAGGCCCTTGTGAGCCTTCTTCATGAAGGTACATTTCTTTCTTTCTTTTTAAATTTATACATAACAGCAGATTGCATTACAATTCTTTTTTTTTTAATATTTATTTTTTAGTTATTGACGGACACAACATCTTTGTTGGTATGTGGTGCTGAGGATCGAACCCGGGCCGCACGCATGCCAGGCAAGCGCGCTACCGCTCGAGCCACATCCCCAGCCCCTACAATTCTTATTACATATATAGAGCACAATTTTTCATATCTCTGGTTGTATACATAGTATATTCACACCAATTCGTGTCTTTATACATGTACATTTCATAGTCACAACGGGAAGCAAATTCACCAAATCTAGTTGGGCAACATCATTTTTTTTCTGCACTACTCCAGACTTCTTTAAAGCCAAGCTTTCTGCCTCTGACCCTTGAGGAAAAAACCTTTAATTTTCTTGTAACTTGCCATTTGGCAAGGACTGTTTCTTTATCTTTTTCTTTTTACAGGGGAGGGGGGTGGCTACCAGGGATTGAACTCAGGGGCACTTGACCACTGAGCCACTTCATAAGCCCTATTTTGTATTTTATTTAGAGACAGGGTCTCACTGAGTCGCTTAGCACCTCGCTTTTGCTGGGGCTGGTTTTGAACTCGTGATCCTCCTGCCTCAGCTTCCTGAGCCATTAGGAATATAGGCATGTGTGGCAACTGTTTCTTAAGATTGGAATTTCAGCAAATAGCATACCACAGTGTGCTAGGAGCCACAAGCAAATATACGATGTATGGCACCTTTGGTTGTAAAGTGACGCCAGCTAGCCACTGAGATATGATTATGTTAAGATTTACATTCATATGGAAATTGGACTCCCGCTGTTCACCCTGGCCTGCTACCGGACTCATGTTACCGGTACTCATGGAGAGTTCCCATTGGTTGGGGAAGGATAGTAGGAGGAAATTCCGGGGGAGGTCCGGTGGACCCCCGGTTCCGGGAGACGGGAGGTTCTGGTAGACGCCCGCGTGGGAGGACCGGGTTTGGCTTACCGGCACCTACAGAGTCTTGGCGGCTTTTTCAAAATAAAGTTTTGTTCCTGCTTGAGTGGCTCGTGATTCTGTGCCCAGCCAAGACTGCGGCATTTGGTGGCCCGTACGGGGAACGCCTGAAGCTTAGAGGTGAGTAAAATTGCTCGCCCCTGAGGGAAGGCGACAGGATGGGTGCCCATCTCAAAAAACAATGTGTTCTTGTTTTGATTTATTTTGTTTTTATTTCGAGCTCCCTAGCCCTAGAATTTTCTCAGGCGAACTGGGAAAAATGGTTGGCTCAAGGTTTGAAGTTATTCGGCCCTGAGAAAGAGAAAATCGATACAACCATTCTCTGCTCCGTTTTTGTTTCATTCTGTTTCGGCTTTGTTTTATCCTATCTTATTGGGTTACGTTACCTTTTTAGTAGATTAGAATCCAGTAAAAAACAAACCGAAAAACTGTTAAATAAATTGTTAGAGGTCCAGACTATGGTAGAAAAAACGCTAGGTCAAGCAAAAGAGAAGGTCTCTCAAGCTAGTCAGACAGAAAAAAATTTAAAGAAAGCAAGCTTAGAGGAAAAGCAGCCATCAGGTGGAGAATTACAACAGGGGGTTGCTACTAACTCCGTTCTATCACCAGAGGGCATAATTCAACCAACAGCTCCATCTACCGCTGAGCGGCCCTCAACTCCCATAGTTGATGGACGGAATTCTGAGACAGAACCCCAAAGATTAGCATGCCCTGTACTTGAGCAGGCAGGAGGGCAACGAATTCACCGTACTTTAGATTTCAAAACAATAAAGCAATTAAAGGAGGCTATAACAACCTATGGGCCGCAAGCTCCCTTCACAATAAGCATGGTCGAATCTGTTACCAACTTGGACATGACACCAGCAGATTGGGCTAACATGTGTCGATCTGTGCTAAACGGAGGACAATATTTGTTATGGAAGGTTGCCAATGAGGAATTTTGCATGGAGACAGCTAGGCGAAATGCAGAAGCTGGTTACCCTCAAAGAAATATAGATATGCTATTGGGAAAGGGACCTTATGAGGGTCAAAGACAGCAAATTGAATATGACCCTGGCGTATACGCACAAATTGCTGTAGATGCAGTTAGGGCATGGAAAACTTTACAGGGGCATAGAGACTTACAAGGTCAATTATCTAAGGTAATACAAGGAACTAATGAACCTTACGCTGAATTTGTAGATAGACTTATTCAGTCAGCCTCTAGGATATTTGGTAATACAGAAGAGGTAATGCCATTTATAAAACAACTGGCTTATGACCAAGCAAATCGTTGCTGCAGAGAGGTCATTAGACCATGGAGACATGAAGATTTAAACACATATATTAAATTATGTAGAGACATTAATGAACAAGGGCAAGTCTTAGCAGCAGTACAACAGGCTTTAGATGCCAGGCCAAAAACATGCTATAATTGTAATCAAACAGGACATTTTAAAAGGAGTTGCCCCATAAGAGGAGGGTTTAACAAAGCTGGGTATCAAAGGAATAGAATACCGGGTATTTGCCCACGATGCCATAGAGGGAAACATTGGGCTAATGAATGCCGTTCTCAAACCACCATAGAGGGTATTCCATTATCAAAAAACGGACAAGGACCAAGTGTTTACCCACGATATCGTGGAGAAAGGTATCAGGCTCCATTGCCAAAAAACGGACTAGAGGGCCCAATGCCCCGGGGCCCAAAACCACAAATATATGGGGCAATGGAGGAACCCAACAGCACCATCAAGGTAGTGCCCAGGACGCATTATCCATTAAATCCCTCATCAGACAAACTAGAGGGAGCGCAGGGCTGGACATCTGCGCCTCTGCCAGAGCAGTACTAACTCCAGAGATGGGAGTTCAAATCATTCCCACAGGAGTAAAAGGACCTCTTCCCCAGGGAACAGTAGGATTATTATTGGGACGCAGTTCTTCTACACTAAAAGGACTTACGATAAGTCCTGGGGTAATTGATCCCGATTATGAGGGTGAAATAAAAATTATAGCTAGTTCTCCAAGAGGTATATCAGTAATTTCACCAGGAGATAGAATAGCACAGTTATTAATAATACCCAGCCTGCATGATAAATTTTCCAGTTGTAATGTAGAAAGAGGTTCCAAGGGATTAGGCTCCACAGGTGTAGATTGGGCTATGCTGTCTTTAAATTTAGATTCTCGCCCAATGCTAAAATTAAATATTCAAGGACATAACTTTAATGGGCTGCTGGACACAGGAGCTGACCTTAGTGTCATCTCTCGTCAAGAATGGCCAAAACATTGGCCATTACAACAAGCCACTCAAACGCTTCGAGGCCTAGGAGTGGCGACTAATCCCGATAGAAGCGCAATGGTATTAGATTGGAGGGATCCTGAAGGATGTGAAGGAACTATACAGCCCTACCCTATGTATTAGATCATCTTCCTGTAAATTTATGGGGACGAGATGTCCTAGATCAATTAGGATTGACATTAACAAATAACATCAATCCTAACGCGCCCACTACTAGGGCTAAACAAGGCTTTAGGAAAGAAAAAAGATTAAGAGAACAAGAACAAGGTATGACAGCACCTATTCAAATAGATCAAGAAATAAATAGACATGAATTGGGTTTTCAGAAAGGGCCACTGAGACAATCAAAATTACTTGGAAATCAGAAAGACCAGTGTGGGTTCCTCAGTGGCCCCTGACTAAAGAAAAGATACAAGTAGCCCATGACTTGGTCAGACAACAATTAGCGGAAGGACATATACAACCTTCCGTATCCCCCCATAATACTCCCATTTTTGTCATTAAAAAGAAATCTGGTAAATGGAGATTATTGCAAGATTTAAGAGCCATTAATAATGAGATGGTTATTATGGGACCTGCTCAATCAGGGATTCCTCAATTGTCTGCTTTACCAAAAACCTGGCATGTTTTAGCTATAGATATTAAAGATTGTTTCTTTTCAATTCCAATTCATCCCGAGGATAGTCCACATTTTACATTTACTATCCCTGCACTGAATCATGAAGGTCCTGATCAGAGATATGAATGGAAAGTACTCCCTCAAGGGATGGCTAACAGCCCAACTATGTGTCAAATTTATGTTAATAAAGCAATCCAGCCACTTAGAAATCAAAATCCTGAACTACAAATATTTCACTATATGGATGATGTGTTATTGGCACATAAAGATAAAAACACATTACTAGAATGTTATGCCACACTTACAAACTTATTGAAAAATTATAATCTAGAGATAGCAATAGATAAAGTACAATTAAATCTTCCAATTAATTATTTAGGAGTTCTATTATCCTCAACCATGGTCTGTCCACCAAAAATTCAAATACGAGTAGATCAACTCAGATCACTTAATGACTTTCAAAAGTTATTGGGAGACATAAATTGGATAAGGCCTTATCTAGGCATACCAACAGGAGAGTTAGGACCTTTATTTGATATTCTAAAAGGTCCATCAGATCCAAATTCACCCCACATGTTAACGCCTGAAACAAAAAAAACATTAAAAATCATTGAAACATATATGGAAAATATGCATTTGGATAGAATTGATATAAGTTTGCCTTTATTATTTATTGTACTACCAACAAAAAATATTCCTACAGGAGTATTTTGGCAGGAAGGTCCATTATTGTGGATACATTTATCTTATTCTCCTAACACTATTCTTACTAGATATCCTGAGGCTGTAGGACAATTGATACTCAAAGGAATAAAAGCAGCTAAGGGAGTATTTGGGATTTCTCCCAATAAAATTATTACTCCATATACTATGGATCAAATTGATGAGTTAGCTAATGAGTTAAATACTTGGGCAATAATCATGTGTAAAACTAGTTTTTCATTTGATAATCACTTACCATCTAATCCTTTGTTGTCTTTTTGGTCTAAGCATCCTGTAGTTTTTCCAAAAATGACAAGAAAAACCCCTATCATAAATGCTCCAAATATATTCACTGATGGGTCAAACAATGGTACAGCAGCAGTAGTTACTCCTGATCGAATTTTTACATTTTTAGTACCCAAGCAATCAGCTCAAAAGGTAGAGCTTAATGCAGTATTACAAGCTTTTATGATGTTTAAAGATTCTGTATTTAATTTATTTTCTGATAGTCAATATGTAGTTAATGCTATAGTATCCCTTGAAGATGCTGGTAGGATTTCACCTTCTTCTACTGTTTTCTCTTTGTTTTCCGCTATACAAAGTCTAATCTGGGACCGAAAAGATCCATTCTTTATAGGTCATATCAGGGCACATACAGGATTGCCTGGAGCCCTTAGTATGGGCAATGAACTAGCAGATAAATCTACACATGACATACATATTTTCTCCACAATAGAAGAAGCTATAAATTTTCATAAAAGGTTCCATGTCAATGCTAATACTTTACAAAAACGTTTTAAAATAACTAAAGAACAAGCCAGACATATACTAAAACAGTGTCAAAATTGTGTGACATTTTTACCACAAGTTAATCTTGGAGTCAATCCTAGAGGACTGATACCTAACCATATTTGGCAGATGGACGTCACACACTTGCCAAAATTTGGAAAATTAAAATATTTACATGTTACAGTTGATACCTCTTCTGGATTTTTGATGGGCTCCCTTCATGCCGGAGAAAAAACTAAAGATGTTATAGCTCATTGCTTACAAAATTTTGCCACTGTGGGTGTTCCAAAACAGTTAAAAACGGACAATGGTCCTGGTTATACTTCCACCTCTTTTAAACAATTTTGCTCAACATTTGGCATTACTCACATAACAGAAATTCCATACAATCCACAAGGACAAGGCATAGTTGAAAGAACTCATCAAACTATTAAAATGTACTTATTAAAACAAAAGGAGGGAATTGGAAAGGGGTATATATCCCCCAAAGATAAACTTAAAATAACCCTTTTTACTCTAAACTTTTTAAATTTGGATTCATCGGGACTTAGTGCTGCGGAAAGACATTTGTACCCAAAAAATGTACATAAGCCTAAGGTACTTTGGAAAGATATTCTAACAGGACAATGGAAAGGCCCGGATCCAGTGATAGTCTGGAATCGGGGCGCTGTCTGTGTTTTCCCACAGGATGAACAGCAACCGATTTGGATTCCAGAGAGATTAACTAAAACAATTTCTACAGAAAAAAAAAAGATGATTTGACTCAAATCCATAACAGCTGACATCCAGAGCTCCAGCTTGGCTATTCTTACATCTGCGACAGTGATTAACCAAGGTTTTTTTTTTCAATATCTATTTTATTATTGCATTTTTCCCACATCATAAAGTTCTATTTTAATTTTGAGCTCATACAAACCTAGGTTAATGTTTTTCTGATCAGTTTTATTTTTTGACTGTGTTTTATTTTTTTGACTGTGGAGTTTTTAAACATTGCAATGGAGATTTCACCTAGGTATAGTTACAAGGCCTTTATTTACTATTGTCTTATGTGTTGTATGTTGTGTACACACTTCTGTTTTGTGTTGTATGTCTGTATGTGTGTATGTCCATATTTCTTATATGAGGAGCGCTCATAAAAAAATGGATCCGAATTTTTTCTTTATTCACGTGATTTATATGGTTTAATTTAAATTAGGTGAACAGCTGTTAATGATTGTTTTTAGAAATGGTTAACAGATCTGTTTGTTTACTAATTTAAATTAGGTAAACAGCTATTAAGGATTGTTTTTAAAGGAGTTTAACAGATCTGTTTGTTTACTTTCACCTTTCCTTTTCATTATATTTAATAATTCTGTTCAGGATAATGTCTCTTTAGCATCATTGCCAGAATTTCCATCTCCATCCCAATTCCGGTGAAGACTGAGATAAAACCAAACTACAGCTTCTATGATAGCTATCACAGTAAACTGTATAAACTGATGCATCAATGAATATAACTCAACAAGTAATGCTCAATCAAGGACTTGATTTACTTTGGGAGGAAATGGACATATTGATAGACTCCTCCAATTTGAACTGCTTGCAGAACTTGCCTGGACTATATATCAGTTGCATACATTGTGAAATATCATCTGGTGCACCAAATTGTGGTACTGCTGGCATATCTTTACTGATGGTGTCACCAGTGATGCAATTTCCTTGCCAGCTCACCCCATGTTTATTGTGGTAATACTGGCATATCTTTGCTGATGGTGTCACCAGTGACACAATTTTTCCAAAAGAGCCATCAATTGGCTTGGTGTTGTGGCATTTCTGTATCCTCCTCCCTTCTACTAGTGATGGTCTAAAATTTGGGGGCCAACAGAGGTGAGGCAAAGAACCTCACCCCCCCACTGGCACCAAGGCTAAATTTGGGGGCCAACAGAGGTGAGGCAAGAACCTCACCCCCCCACTGGTGCATAGGCCTATCCACAAGCATGGCTGAATGCTGGACCGGTAGTCAGTGACGGGTTGATCTGATTACAGTGTATTCAACCTAAGACAGGAAGCTGACGCCTAAATGTCAGTTCTCCCATGACAGGTAAGAACCATATGTTAAATTGGACAACCTACCAGGCACGGTCCCTAGCCACATTGCTTGTTGCTTAATTAAACAGAAGGGGGCAAATGCTAGGAGCCACAAGCAAATATACGATGTATGGCACCTTTGGTTGTAAAGTGACGCCAGCTAGCCACTGAGATATGATTATGTTAAGATTTACATTCATATGGAAATTGGACTCCCGCTGTTCACCCTGGCCTGCTACCGGACTCATGTTACCGGGACTCATGGAGAGTTCCCATTGGTTGGGGAAGGATAGTAGGAGGAAATTCCGGGGGAGGTCCGGGGGACCCCCGGTTCCGGGAGACAGGAGGTTCTGGTAGACGCCCGCGTGGGAGGACCGGGTTTGGCTTACCGGCGCCTACAGAGTCTTGGCGGCTTTTTCAAAATAAAGTTTTGTTCCTGCTTGAGTGGCTCGTGATTCTGTGCCCAGCCAAGACTGCGGCAACAGTGTTTTGACATCCCCACACCCTCCCTCAACAGACATTTAATGAAGCAGAAAATGTAATCATATATTATATGAACTTTGCCTCTTTTTTAATTTTAGGTATATTTTTGTACAATGGTCATCCAATAAAACAGGTAGATATTCTGGGGACCGTCGTTGGAATGAGAGAAAAAGATGCTTTCTACAGTTATGCAGGTAAGAACAATGATGTCTGAAATCAAGTTTATGTAGAAGGTCCTCACTTAGCTAAAAATTGAATTTTAAGCAGGCGCAGCCTTTCAGAGCATCTGGGAGCTAGTTCACAAAGCCCATTCCTCTGCTGGGAGTTCTTGAAGCCCCACATGCAGACTGAGTGAAGAATGAGTTAGGAATGATGCTGAGGAATACTATAAAGGGACCACTGCTGGGGAGCCAGAAGGTAGGAAAAATAATAGAGCAGTCTAGGATTACTGATTGACAGGGAGGACACTGATACCTACAGGCATAGCTAAAAATAACAAAGGACAGTTGTATGGATACAGATAAAGATGTAGATCTCTCTCTATTTTTTTTAAGAACCAGAAATTGAACTCAGGGACACTTAACCACTGAACCACATCCCCACCCTGCCCCCCCCCCTTTTTTTTTTTGTAAATTATTTTGAGACAGGGTCTCACTAAGTTGTTTAGGCTGGCTTTGAACTTGTGATCTTCATGCCTCAGCCTCCCAGTTGCTGGAATTATAGGCATGTGCTATCGTGCCTGGCCAATATATGTTTATAGTGATACCTTAAAAAGAAAAAACCAGATTAAAAAGTAGACCTTTTAAGAAGACAGAGAGGTGTAAAAATAACTTCAAAAGATTTATATCCAGAACAGTTAAAAACAAAAAAAAAAAAATTCTGGTACTCAAAGGGATAAACATCCACTATCAGAAAAGTTCCTTTCACTCACATGATGAAACAACCACTGTGGAAATCAGTATGGAGGTTCCTCAAAGACTAGGAATGAAACCACCACATGACCCAGCAATACCATTCCTTGGTATTTATTCTAAAGATTTAAAGATTTCATCACTGTAGTGATCATGCATACCCATGTTTATGGTGCACAATTCACAATAGTCAGACTATGGAACTAACCTAGGTGTCTGTCAGTGGATGAATGAAAGAAGAAAATGTGGTATATATTCAAAATGCAGTCTTATTCAGCCATAAAAGAGAATGAAATTATGATATTTTCAGGAAAATGGATTGAATTGGTGAACATTGTGTTAAGTGAAATAAGCCAAACTCAGAAAGTCAAGGGTCAAATATTTTCTCTCATGTGTGGAAGTTAGAGAGGAAAAGGAAAAGAAAGGGGTTGGGGGGTGCTCATGAAAATAGAAGGGAGATTGTCAAGACACGACTAAATTGGTCAGAGTCACTCCAAGTGAGTTTGGGGACTAAATAAAGACACAGACACAGAAACTACCTTTTCTTTGGGTTCAGTAAATGTTCCTCAGCTGCAGCTCCACCACAGGGGACAAGGCAGGCAAGAAAGAGAAGCACGCCTGGGACCTGGATTTTATTGGGGAGAAGCCATTCAAATGAGGCAAGGGGTCAGGTTTCAGGGGGTTGAGTCTAGCTTGGTGCTGGATGTCTGCTCTCTGAAGATTGACATCTTGGAAGGTCACACCCATCTCACGTGCTGTGTGATGACCAAAGGCAGAGCAAGCAAAAGGGACAACTGCATGCACAGCCCAGACAGAGCAGCATCGTAAGTCCAGTCTGCTTCGTGCCGTGCATTCAAAATGCTATCTATGCTAAGCCTCAGGCTAGCATCATTCTGAATGGAGAAAAATTGAAGGCATTCCCTCTAAAATCTGGAGCAAGACAGGGATGCCCTCTATCACCACTTCTATTCAATATAGTTCTCGAATTACTGGCCAGAGCAATTAGAAGAAAGAAATTAAAGGCATAAAAATAGGAAAAGAAGAACTTAAATTATCACTATTTGCGAACGACATGATTCTATACCTAGAAGACCCAAAAGGGTCTACAAAGAAACTACTAGAACTAATAAATGAATTCAGCAAAGTGGCAGGATATAAAATCAACACGCATAAATCAAAGGCATTTCTGTATATCAGCAACAAAACTTCTGAAACGGAAATGAGGAAAAACACTCCATTCACAATATCCTCAAAAAAATAAAATAAAATACTTGGGAATCAACCTAACAAAAGAGGTGAAAGATTTATACAATGAAAACTACAGAACCCTAAAGAGAGAAGTAGAAGATCTTAGAAGATGGAAAAATATACCCTGTTCATGGATAGGCAGAACTAACATTATCAAAATGGCAATATTACCAAAAGTTCTCTATAGGTTTAATGCAATGCCAATCAAAATCCCAACGGCATTTCTTGTAGAAATAGATAAAGCAATCATGAAATTCATATGGAAAAATAAAAGACCCAGAATAGCAAAAGCAATTCTAAGCAGGAAGTGTGAATCAGGCGGTATAGCGATACCAGATTTCAAACTATATTACAGAGCAATAGTGACAAAAACAGCATGGTACTGGTACCAAAACAGGCGGGTGGACCAATGGTACAGAATAGAGGACACAGAGACTAATCCACAAAGTTACAACTATCTTATATTTGATAAAGGGGCTAAAAGCATGCAATGGAGGAAGGATAGCATCTTCGACAAATGGTGTTGGGAAAACTGGAAATCCATATGCAACAAAATGAAACTGAATCCCTTTCTCTCGCCATGCACAAAAGTTAACTCAAAATGGATCAAGGAGCTTGATATCAAATCAGAGACTCTGCGTCTGATAGAAGAAAAAGTTGGCTCTGATCTACATATTGTGGGGTCGGGCTCCAAATTCCTTAATAGGACACCCATAGCACAAGAGTTAATAACAAGAATCAACAAATGGGACTTACTTAAACTAAAAAGTTTTTCTCAGCAAGAGAAACAATAAGAGAGGTAAATAGGGAGCCTACATCATGGGAACAAATCTTTACTCCTCACACTTCAGATAGAGCCCTAATATCCAGAGTATACAAAGAACTCAAAAAATTAGACAATAAGATAACAAATAACCCAATCAACAGATGGGCCAAGGACCTGAACAGACACTTCTCAGAGGAGGATATACAATCAATCAACAAGTACATGAAAAAATGCCCACCATCTCTAGCAGTCAGAGAAATGCAAATCAAAACCACCCTAAGATACCATCTCACTCCAGTAAGATTGGCAGCCACTATGAAGTCAAACAACAAGTGCTGGTGAGGATGTGGAGAAAAGGGTACACTTGTACATTGCTGGTGGGACTGCAAATTGGTGCGGCCAATTTGGAAAGCAGTATGGAGATTCCTGGGAAAGCTGGGAATGGAACCACCATTTGACCCAGCTATTGCCCTTCTCGGACTATTCCCTGAAGACCTTAAAAGAGCGTACTACAGGGATACTGCCACATCGATGTTCATAGCAGCACAATTCACAATAGCTAGACTGTGGAACCAATCCAGATGCCCTTCAATAGATGAATGGATAAAAAAAATGTGGCATTTATATACCATGGAGTATTACGCAGCACTAAAAAATGACAAAATCATGGAATTTGCAGGGAAATGGATGGCACTAGAGCAGATTATGCTAAGTGAAGCTAGCCAATCCCTAAAAAACAAATACCAAATGTCTTCTTTGATATAATGAGAGCAACTATGAACAGAGCAGGGAGGAAGAGCAGGAAGAAAAGATTAACATTAAACAGAGACATGAGATGGGAGGGAAAGGGAGAGAAAAGGGAAATTGCATGGAAATGAAGGGAGACCCTCATTGCTATACAAAATTACATATAAGAGGTTGTGAGGGGAATGGGAAAATAAACAAGGAGAGAAATGAATTACAGTAGATGGGGTAGAAAGAGAAGATGTGAGGGAAGGGGAGGGGGGATAGTAGAGGATAGGAAAGGTATCAGAATACAACAGTTACTAATAGGGCATTATGTAAAATTGTGGATGTGTAATTGATGTGATTCTGCAATCTGTATTTGGGGTAAAAACCACTTGAATCTAATGTATGAAATATGATATGTCAAGAGCTTTGTAATGTTGTGAACAACCAATAAATAAATAAATAAAATGCTCCCAGCTCACACAGCCCATGGCTGGCTTGCCACAGGAAATCAGTAGAACAGAGGAAAGGGACCAGAGGGAGGAAGGAGGAGAGAGAAAGGGGAAATACTGGGGAATGATATTAGCCAAATTATACTGTTATTTTGTGTGCATGTACAAATATGTAACAATGAATCGTACCGTTATGTACAACTATATAGTGAACCAATAAAAAAAAGAAAAAAGGGGGCTGGGGATGTGGCTCAAGCGGTAGCGCGCTCGTCTGGCATGCGTGCGGCCCGGATTCAATCCTCAGCACCACATACCAACAAAAGATGTTGTGTCTGCCGAGAACTAAAAAATAAATATTAAAAAAAAAAAGGGAAAAAAAATAAAGGGTTTTTGTATTATGGATCAGAGAATTGCTAGAATATGATTTTAGAGTAGTGGGTCTTGATTTTTTTGAGTTTTATTTGAGCATTATAATACATTGCCTTATACAACTCCAAGAGTCTCTGTAGTTGAGAGGCTTTGTTAGATATTTGGTGAGAAGCTTGACTTGAATTCCAAACCTTTGTTGTAATTGATGCCGTCACTTTTTGTGGTATCTTGGATTTGCATTCTTCTTTTTTTTTTAAATATATATATATATTTTAGTTGTAGTTGGACACAATACCTTCATTTTACTTATTTATTTTTTACATGGTGCTGAGGATTAAACCCCGAACCTTGCACATGCTAGGCAAGCGCTCTACTGCTGAGCCACAACCCCAGCTTGGATTTGCATTCTTGCTGTACTTCAGGAATAATAGAAGGTAATCAAACTTTGTGACCAAGAACACTTATTGGCAGTCTATACATGATTGATCATTTGTAGATACAATGTCATTGCATTTCCTCAACATTTACTCTTTTTCCTGAAGACAATAGTCTCATGCATATTAAAATAGCACATGAGAGAGGAGATTTTGCTTGTCTTTCACTTTTTTCCCCAGCATATATAAATTTTTAAATCAGCAATAGATCATTCTGTCAGGCACAACCATACGGAACCTGTTCTCTGTTTCATTTTATCAAAGACCCTGGTCCTGGTTTTCTCCAAGACAACAAACATTTACTAAGTTCCTCAGTCCAGTCAGCTGTGGACTATGATACAATAAAGTGCTTCCTCTCTTGATACCAATGAGGAAATAATAGTGTCTTTAAGTTTACAAAGCACCTTCATTCATCATTTCATGTTACTCTCTCCCTCATCTTTTGAAATAGAAAGGACAGCTTTTATTTCCATTTTGTAGTGAGAAAACTAAGGCTCAGTAACTTGTTCAAGGCTCTGCTGATGGAGGTTTGGGGTCCAATCTGCTGTGCACTGACCCCAGTGTGCTCTGCAATTTGCTTATAAGTTGGATTGCTTCTTCCTCTCATCCCCTTCCTCCTCCAGCCTCCTGCCCCTAAATCAGCTGGATTTAATTTTTTAGTCTTCTATATTTTTAGATCAAATAAATGAGATTGTTGAGAACTTTAGTCCTGGTCTGAGAATTGGGCCCTTGACCTAAAGGGTCTTCACTTCATTCCTTTTCCCATTATTAAAAAAAAAAAAATTTAAATGATGTTTGACTCTTCCCAAGAAGCCTTTCCCTCTGAGTGGGTGTCATGAGAGCACAACACATCTGTGGGCTGTGAGAACGTGGCAAGCGTCTGGATGTGGAAGCACTTGAGAGCAGAAATGCTTTTTCAACTTTGATTCTTTTTTTATGGGTTGTGTTTTGTTTGGCAACTCTAATTCTTGTGTGGCTTGTTCGAGTGGAGCACTGCTTCTCTCCCTTCTGTCCTCAGGCCCAGTTTGGCTCTCGGGCCACCTGCCAGGCCGCCACTCCCTGCTATCCTGGGGCTTGCTCTCCCTGACTCACCGCAGGCCTGTGCTGGGGGTATTTCTGCCCACACTGACTCATTCCTGGGGAGGACACTGTGCCACACTGCCAGCATGCTCCTCTTCCAGGGCATTCAGCAGCAGGCCTTGGGGACTGGCATGGAATCTGCTAGAAGAGGTCACAAGCCAGGGAAGGGAGGGTTTGGTAGCAGTGCATGTGGTGTACAGAGCACCTGGCAGCCACTCAAGCTCAAGACAAGACCAGAATGATGTCGTATGTACTAGAATAATACTCATCTGCTAATTCTTTGACTTTTCATTATAAATCAAGATTTTTCAATTGGCTAGAGAAGTGGCGATCCTATAGGGGTCATACATTTTTTTTTCCAACTCAAAATGTCTCTCTTGATTTTTTTTGTTTTTTGCTTCTTTTTGATATTTACTCATTAAAAAATAAAATTTAAAATGAGAAGATTTTAACGAAGTACATAAAATTCATGTAAAATACATAAATTAAACAAAACAATGTTAGTGTTTTAGTGAACATCTTCCCCGATATTCCTAGAGTGTTGCTAATGTTGAAGAATCTAGAAATGCCTTATTTCCTTAGCACTGTTACATATGCATGTTTTTATCTTCTTAAAGATTTTGAAATTAGAATTATAATTAATGTATATATGGAATATGGGATTCCTTCTCCATATCCAAAAGATGCTGCTCTTAGCATTTAATATCATGAAAATAATTTCTGTTAAAATACACTGTTTAATGCTTTACATAAGTTAGATTATTCATAAGATTTATAGGACATAAGATTTCTGTTTGACAGGGAAGCATGTATATTTTTTAATAGCAGTGAACATATAATTTCTCATAATCTTTATTCTCTCTTTTTTTTAAATATTTTTTTAGTTGTCAATGGACCTTTATTTTATTTAGTCATATGTGGTGCCAAGAATCAAACCCAGGACTTCACACATGCTAGGCAGGCATGCTACCACTTAGCTCCACCCCCAGCCCATAACTTTTTATTTTCATATACTATGTTATTCTAGTTTATTTAATCAATTGCCTATTTATAAACATTTAGTTATTTCCAGTTTTCAGTATTACAAACCATACTGGAGTGAGCAATAGACTTATACAAGATGTATACATCCGTGTATTTGTTCTTTTTTTCCTCTTCAGTTCAATTTATTGGAAGTAATTGCCAAATCAATCATGTGTGTGTGTGTGTGTGTGTGTACACATACACATTTCAAAATCTGATGAATTCCTCCAAGCTTGCTCTTTAGAAATTTGGTACTAACAGCATATAAGAATATCAGTATTTTAATATTTGTCAATCTAGTAAATGAGAGATTATTTAAACTTGCTTTTTAAAAGATGGTAATTAGTGAGTTTAGCACACTGACATATACTTATTGGGAAGTTTTTTTTCTGGTCTTGGTCTTTTTCTTATTAATTTATATGAGCTCTTTACATATAAAGCACCAACCCAGTCATCTGGAAAATTGCCATCCATTACTGGCTTTTAGGTTAGCAAACATATCAGACTGTTTTTTTCAAATGAGTTCTAATTTTTAGGTTCTGCTTTAAAAAGTGTTTCCTACCAGCTGGAAGCTCCGGGTGAAAGTGTTCACCCGTATCTTCTTATCTTAAGAAAATTTAACAAAATGAAACCCATCTGAGAAGTATTTACAGCATATTGCAACAGAGATTTAAGCTAGCAATAAAACATTTTTGCTTTATTTATATTTCTTCTATATATTACATATGCTTTTACAACAAACTACTTGATGATTTTTTTAAAAATCATGAGGTCCCCCTGAGCCCATATTTAACAACTTCTCTTCTGAATTTGTCAAAAATTAGATAAAGAAAAATCATCTATCTTCCCAAGCAAACATCCATATTTCTCTACAGTTACAAATCCAATACCATGGAAATTGTCTGACTCCCCCCACCCCACAATCAGGAATAAAATAAGTCAGACCAATATGGATTTTGTGAACAAGATATAATTATTTTATCTTATGGAAATAAAAGTCTGCCCTCTGGGACATGCTTGGCTTTCCTTACACCCCCTACAGGGTTAAGGGCGGGACAGCAGCCCTTCCACAAAGAGAAACCCAGGCCAAGTGATGTGGAATGCTTTGTTTTGGGAAGTCAGCATGCTAGTCAAAGAGAAGTGGTGACAGAGGCACTGCTCTGCATGCCCCTGACCACAGACCACGTGATGCTTCTGCTTGCAGCAGGGCAAAAAAGGCTAATGTTGTGTGTGGGCAGTGATTGAGAGTTTTGCACAGGGCTTCCTAAGGATGCCACTTTTAGCAGAGAGGTGTAGACTAGACACAGCGCCCTCGAGGTAAAATAATCGAAATGTTGGATGCATCCCATTGGGCTTGTGTGTTGTGCTCACGTGCACAGGCAAGCAGTTCATGCTGGTGTATGGCGAGAGATTGTTTCTAAAGATAGAGGGAGAGTTTGATAAGGGGATTTGCCCCTGTTGGCTATTGAAAAATGTCATCTTTCAGTAAGGCTGAATGCTGTAATGACATGTGCACTCACCAGCCCTGTCCTCGTTGCTCCTCTGCCCGTTTACACTTCTCTTGCAGTGGACGACAGCACTGGAGTAATAAACTGTATCTGCTGGAAGAAGTCGAGCCATCCCGAGTCTTCGTCAGGTAATTTTATTTGTCGTGTTCCTTCGCTTTTCAGCTAAGCAGTGGATTTTACTCAAAGCACATCACTGGAAAGTGGCTACAGGGCTAAATATTCACATTGATCTTCTGTGAATTACAGGGATGGATTTGAAGCACTGTACCCAGGGCTTTTGCTGCTCTGAAAACTGGCACCTTGGTCAAGGGCATGGCTTCTCTTTCTCCCATCTTTTTGGTGCTCACTTCCTCCTAAGCTGTAGGAATACAGAACAGATCCTGGGGAATTTAGTGGTTTGTTTTTACGCTGGTATCTACTATGTAAGTCAAGACCAAAGTTTTCAAGGCCCCTGCTCTTATGTGGTTGCCTCTCAATTCTGTTCTACCATGATCTAGATTTTTTGAAATTTCTAACCCAGTCAAACAAATGCCAGATAGAAATTCTTGTTGTTAAAATGAGATTCCTTTGGAAGATAGCCACTAAATAATATAAACTGCAAAACAACTTTAAAATTGTGTATTGAACACATTGACTATAACTGAAATAACATTTATGGTGCTGCGGATCAAACCCAAGTCCTGTTGCATGCTAAGAGAACGCTCTGTCACTGAGCTACACCCCCAGCTCTCTGGAATAATTTTTTTCCCCCATACCAGGGATTGAACCAGGGGCACTTATCCACTGAGCCACATCCCTAGCCCTTTTTTTAAAATATTTTATTAGAGACAGGGTCTCACTGAGTTGCTTAGGGCCTCACTAAGTTGCTAAACCTGGTTTTGAACTCAACGATCCTCCTGCCTCAGCCTCTAAGCCGCTGAGATTACAGGTGTGCGCCACTGCACCTGGCTCCCTCTGGAATAATTTTTAAAGTTAAGCTCATAATATTTAAACTGCATCATGCTTTACTCATGATCATTTTTGGCTTTAGAGAAGGTACAGAAACTGGCCTCTTGGTTTTCCTGTTTTACAACATGATTCAGCATGGTGCCCTGCACATGGGGCTGTTTAGTGACTTGTGTTATACATGTCAAGAGGTGTGTGATGCTTGCAGTGGCTTCTTCCTTCCTCCTTGCCAATAGATGTCAAAATCTCAACTTCCTACTTTGACTGTACCGAGCAGTGGTGTGCTCATTTGCTTAGTTTCCTGATATAAATACATTTAGGATTTGGCCATCAGTTTCACGTAACTTTGGCATTTTCATTCCTAATTTGGAAACATCTAAATCAATGAGCTCTGCAGATAAATTTAAGAGGATAACAGGTTTTTATGCAGATTATCTTTTAGGTAAAAAATAAACTCGTAAGACAATCAAATATCTGGATTTTCATGTATGTAGGGTATTTTCTTAAGTTTGTTTTGTGCTGTTACTACTTTGTATCTGAAACTGGGTAATTTATTTAAGAAGAAAACAAGTTTATTCTTCACAGTTCTGGAAGCTGGGGAATCTAAACTTTGTGTGCTGACAGGTTTTGACATCTGGTAAAGGCTAGTCCCCACTTTGAGGTGGCACCTTGAGTGCTGAGTCCTCCATGGGAGAGGAGCACGGTTCCTCCCATGGCAGAAGAGCAAACTAGAGAATCCTTTTGACAGTGGCATTAATCCAGTTCTGCTAATCTAACCCCATAACCTAACCCTTCCCAGGCCCTCTCCCAACATGGGTTATGTTGCTGTTGTGGTTTGGATCAATGTCCCCCAAAGACCAATGCATAAAAGCCTGATCCTGGTGCTGTGGACCATAAGCTGTGAGGCCAGGGGGAGGTCTTTAGGTCATTGGGGACATGCCCTCAAAGGGACTATGTACCCAGGTGTCTCCCTTGCTTTGTTTTTTGACTCAATGCATGATTGCTCACTCTGACATGCACTGCTCACCAGAAGTCAATGAGGCTGCCTGATCTTGCACGTAAAATTCCAGAACCATGAGCCAAAATAAACCTCTTTCCTTCATAAATGGTCTGTTAGGTATTTCTTCTGAGTGATGGGAAGCTGACTAATATAGTTGTAGTTTCTAACATGAGTTTGGGAAGGGATCAAAAACATTCAAATCATAGCAGTACTGATATCATTTGTAGATTTATGGATGTTGTCACAATCTTTAATCAGAAGGTATATATTACTTGATTTTGATGGAGAGTCAGCAGACTTTCTCTGTAAAGGTCCAGACAATAAATACTTCCTACTTTGTGGACCATATACTTTAGGTCAAACTACTTAATACTGCCATTTTAATATAAAAGCAACCATAGATAATACATAACAATGGCACAACTGTGTCCCAATAAAACTTTATTTATAAAAGCAGGTTGTAAATGGATTTGGTCTATGGATAATGGTTTTAAATATTATTTTAGTTTTTAAAAATTAACTCTAGTAAGAAATGGCATCATCAGGAATATTATATAATTCTTACACTTAGTAATTTTTAGATTAATAAAATGGCTAATGTAATACTAAGAATATTGAGAGTAAGTTTTTAAAAATATCTGTGAATAGCTGAATTGAGAGTAGCCTTAATTTGAAATTGCAAATAGAGAGGATAAGAGTATCCAGAGAAACCCTAAAAATGATTCTTATCATATTACCCATGAAGTGATGTTTTTAAATTGTTCCCAATTTGCCCATTCTCTCCTTTTAATTTAATTGCCCAAAGTTTAAAAGCTTTCCATTGGAAAGTGGCCAATGAAGACATTTTTTAAAACAAAATTTAGTCTAAGTCAAAATTAGTCATGTTCCACTTAATTAAAGCATAAGAATATAATGTTAGCTCCCATAAATGTCACATTGAATGTGCTTTGCTTATGAGCAAAGTTAAGAAAGCTTGGCCTTTAGTATTAGAATGTTAAAGGGGATTTATCGTTCAAGATGGAATAGACTATTTAAAATGAAATTCTGTCAGGCTCCAGCCGTCTCATTACATTCATTAAATTACATGCTGGAGCCTTCTCTTGGCACTTTGGCTCACCCTTGCAGTGAGAGCTGGGCCTCTTTTTCGCAGACCAACTGTCAGCCTGATAATTTCAGTGGTGCTATACGAAGCCTTTTTTTATTATGTCACCTATAATGTCTGTGTAATGGGCAATGAAATTTATAAATACCTCTAAAACTCAGCCCAAGAAGAAGGCGGCCTGGGGATAATAAATAAATAAGTAAATAATGGGTGGAGGAGAAGCCTTCTGGGAAGTTATTCTTGGATGTTTTCTGAAGAGAAACCCAGTAAGCTGAGCAACACTACTACCAAGTGTGTTTAATCTCCTAGGTGTTGGTTACTGCGTGTGCAAGGTCCCTGCTCTCCCTTGGTTTCCCTGGGTATGGCAAATGTGTCAAAATTAATGCCTCTGCTTGTTACAAAGTCATGGTTTCAAAATTGTTTTAGGTCAAAAAGCAGAAAAATTTGATTCAGAGACCAAAAGAGAGATTTGCTCCATTTTAGAAACACCATTAGAATAAATAAAACCCAGAGGGGCTGGGGATGTGGCTCAAGCGGTAGCGCGCTCGCCTGGCATGCGTGCGGCCCGGGTTCGATCCTCAGCACCACATACAAACAAAGATGTTGTGTCCGCCGAGAACTAAGAAATAAATATTAAAAATTCTCTCTCTCTCTCCTCTCTCTCCTCTCTCACTCTCTCTTTAAAAAAAAAAAAAGAATAAAACCCAGAAATAATATGACAGTAGAAATAAATCAGTATTTAGCAAATGTTGTTGCCTCAGGTAGATAACAGTATTTAAAAAGAGTTCACCTTGATTGCTGTCTTGTAGCTTACACCGAACAACCCAAAGAAGACAGAGTTGTATATTTATCCCAATAAACACATTAAGCTCTCATAAGTCCCTGGCTGCTATCATGAATGACAAGAGGGATGTTCTCACAAATCAAGATCTTTTCAAGGTATTATACAGTAGAATGAAGTCCCCTAAACATAAAAAGGAAAACAATGGAGAGAGGAGAGTGCATGTAATAAACATCACTGATAATCCTTCCCTGAGATTTAATAGGAACTAACAAAAGCTGAAGAGATAAAGGGCAGATCTATAAAGAAATACAGAGAAGAGATCATCTCACATAAAAACACAGAGCCACTCTTGTGATTTAAATAAAATAAAACTTCACGGAGTCATGATGTGTTGATTGAAGCACTAGAGGCCCCAGTGACTGAAGCCGGCGTCGGAGCCGTGAGGACGTGCACGTGCGTCACTGGTGACATCATGTCAAGGCAGAGTGGCTGGGGTTTGCCAGACTTTTTTCTGGCAAACATTCTGACAATATGCCATGAACTGTACATTGTTTGTACACTTTTTATCCAGTAATCCCCAATGAAAGACCCCAAAGAAAATAATTTGTCTAGAGATCTGAATTATTATCGCAAATACCACACATTAATTATTTCTGATATTCTGGCATTGTGTTAAGGGTTAAATTAGATCATACACAATACCTTGATGCATGGGGTACTCTACCATTATCCCCAGTTCATAA
Organism: Spermophilus citellus; assembly: GCF_964194105.1. Taxonomy (NCBI): domain Eukaryota; kingdom Metazoa; phylum Chordata; class Mammalia; order Rodentia; family Sciuridae; genus Spermophilus; species Spermophilus citellus. Next base: position 73,091,256 of record NC_138195.1, on the reverse strand, counting down.
TTGAAGAAACAAGAGATGTATGAGTGGAGAAGAAGAGACAGTGAGGTTAAGCAACCTGCCCAAGGTCACACAGCTAACAACAGGTAAACTGAGATTCAAGTCAGGTCCTTCTGACTCCAGGAGTCAAATGCTGACCTTTAGCCTATATTGTCCCCCCTCCCAATGCTAGTGATACAAAAGTAATAAAAATGAGGGGCTGAGAATGTAGCTCAGTGCCTACTGTGCATGAGGCCCTGAGTTTAATCCACAGTTCCACCAAAATAAGAAATATTTTTAAAGGGAGGGGCTATTTAGTGAGACTAGTAAAATAAACTAGCATATCAGCGAGATAATGCTATATTGTTCATTAAAATGCTGAGTTCTGTAGATTGTGTGGATACACGAGACTAGAAGGAGCATTGGTACTGATTCATCTGACACTCTGCAGGACCATAGTGGCTGTCCTTGAGACTTGCAACTAAATCAGCCAGGGGGAATAATGCAGGACTGTCCTATTTGGAATTGGTAGAAAAACAGAACATACAATCTTTTTTTTTTTTTTTTTTTTTTGGTACCAGGATTGAACCCAGGGGTGCTTTAACCACTGAGCCACATCCCCAGCCCTTTTTTTGTATTTTATTTAGAGACAGGGTCTCTCTGAGTTGCTAAGTTGCTGAGGATTACAGATGTGCACCACCTCGCCTGGCAGAACATACAATCTTTTACACCAATCAACTCTGACTGTGGAAAATGTAGGAACCTCTTGGGATAGCAACAGAGAATAAAGGATCAGTGAGAAGGCTCTGCAGCCAGCAACTAAGCTGCAGCTTCATTTGGGCAAAAGTTGCTTGAACTCTGTGTGATTGAGTTTCTTTCTCTGAAATAGGGCTAGTAATATGTGGGAGTAGTTGTGAGGATTGGATGTGCTGATACATTGAAAAGGTTTTAGAGTAGCACCTGTCTACCTGAACATCCGTGGCTATTCTTTTAACTAACTAACATGGTTTGGAAATTAAAAAAAAAATTGAGGGGTAGAGATTATTTAGGATTGAGTGTGCATTGGCTTCTTTTCACCATGACATTACCAGGGATTGAACCCAGAGGTGCTTCACCACTCAGCCACAGCTCTGCCCTTTTTTATATTTTATTTAGAGACAGGGTCTCATGGAGTTGCTTAGGGCCTCACTGAATTGCTGAGGCTGGGTTTGAACTCAAGATCCTCCTGCCTCAGCCTCCTGAGCTGCTGGGATTACAGGTGTGTGCCACGACACCCAGCCCTTAAGGGTGTATTCTTGAGTTGTATGAGAATGAGTGAGTGAGTGTGTAAGAGAATGAATGAAAGGTGAGGGGTTGGGATGTGGAGCACTGAGGTAGGACAGTTGTTTGCAGGGACACCTTAGAGGGTTATTTAGAGCTGTTGCCCCTGGAATCACACTCAGGACCCTGTAGAGCCCTGACTGCTGGCATTGCAGAGGTGGGAAAGAAGGCCTCGGGACTGCCCTGGAGCTTGCCTACTTGGCCTGTCCAGACTCCCTCTCTCTGCTTTTGAATAATTGCAGCTATATCTTATACCTCTACTGTTCAGTTGAGGATTTCAAAGGTTACAAGGATTTCCTATAGTATAGCAACTGATCAGAAGGAGAATAAATGTGCTGTGTGGGTCTTGCTCTTGAACTTTGTCCGCAGTGTGGTGGAGTGATGGCGTTAAACCTCTCTCTCTCCTGCCCCCTTCACACTGCAGCTGGTCCAAGTGCAGCAAGTGAGCTGAGTCTGACCTCACGGCTTAAGAAGCTTCAAGAGACCATTGAGCAGAGAACCAAGGTAGAACTTGGGGACATTATCCGAATCAGAGGCTACGTCCGCACATACAGAGAAGAGCGAGAAATTCGTGCCACTGCTTATTGTAAGCACAAGAAGTTTTTGTCAAATTGGTTGTTATTCTGGGAGTGAGTCCAGAAGACTCTTGTTTAGCTGAAAGTCTAACTTTCAAAAAGTTCAGAAGATTTCACTCTAATGTTATATTGTATAATATGCTTTTTTTTTTTTTTAGAAAAGCAGCACTTCACAATTTTATTTGGAAAAAAGTTAATAATAAGTAAATTAGGAAAGAAAATAAATTATTGGCTATATATAGTTGGCAAGTTTATTTTAATAACATAGTCGTTTCCAAAAAACTTTGAAATTCAAGTGTCAATCCATTAGGGCAGAGTTCATATTCTTCAAAATGATGGAAATTTCCTGAACACCATTAAGTCCATTAACTTTTGTTTGTTTATTTGGGAATTGAACACAGGAGTGAGCTACATCCTAGCCTTTTTTTTTTTTTTTTTTTTTTTGAGATGTTCTTACTAAGTTGCTAAGTTCCTTGGCTGAGTTGCTGAGGCTGGCTTCAAATTTTTGATCCTCCTGCTTCAACTTCCCAAGCTGCTGGGATTACATGCATGTGCCACTATGCCTGGCCAAGTCCATTGACTTTAAATGAAAACAGCTAATTAGAAATAGGACAGTCCTGCATTATCTCCCCTGGCTGATTTTTAGCCCCTGTGGTCCTCCAGAGTGTCAGATGAATCTGTACCAATGTTCCTTGTAGTCTCCTTCTGCTCCCTGGCTGTCCCTATGATGGGACACTGCCTTCACCCTCACAGGAAGGCTGGGAGTGCATCTAGACTGCTGTCCTTGTAGTAGCGTGGACATGGGAAAGAACTGATCTCAGTGTAATTTCTGACATTTTTTTCCCTGGCCTTATTAGACAAAGTGGATGATCCAGTGTGGAAAATTCAAATTGCAAGAATGCTTGAGCTGCCCACTCTCTACAGGAGAGTTTATGACCAGCCCTTCCACAGTCCAGCTCTAGAGGAAGAAGCAGCAGGAGGGTAAGTTGGGTCTTACCACTGTCAGGGGTGAGTCAGCAGCAGTGCAACTGAGCAGTAGGAGCCAGAGGCTGGGGTGGGCCTGGGCCAGGCCTGAAGCTTCCACTTGAGCACTGTGGGGCTCTCACCTCCGTACACCTCCATTTCCTCATCTGCAGAGGGAAGTCAGGAAAATAGACGTATAATTGAAATCATTGAAGGAGTGGAGGGAAGAGCACAGAAAAAAAATATTTGAAGAAATAATGGTTGAAATTTTCCAAGCTGTGAAAACCTATAAACTCACAGATCCAAGAAGCTCAACCAACCCCAGGGTAAGAAACATGAAGAAAACTGCTCTGAGGCACATCACAAAGTATTGTACCATAGTACATCATAACCCAAATCCTGCAAAAAAACCTACGGCAGTTGTTTTCCACCAGGGATGATTTTATTCCTTTAGGTATGCGACAAAACAAAGCCAACCCCAGGAGGAATGAGAATATATGGATATTTGCTAGTGTACGGGAAGAAATACAGAGAACCAGGAGAGGATGCAGGCTGGGGCAGGATGGGAGAAGAAGAGAAAGGCGGACTTTTTACTATGGCCCCTTTCTTTTTCTTTTCTTTTCTTGTGATACTGGGGATTTGAACCCACAGTCTCATGCATGCTAGACAAGCACTCTACTACTGCTGTGCTACACTCAGCCCTCCTTTAATTTTTTTTTAACTTGTGAATTTCAGGAATTATGTTTTCTGAAATGTGCAAACTCTAGAATGTATAAAGTAGAAATTGTCCCCTCAGTTCCGTTCCCCAGAGGTTGCCACTGTTCCTGGCAGCTGTTTCCTCTTAGACTCTTTTCTTCTGTGCATGCATAAGCATAAATGCCACATATATGTTTTGTAGGTTGTCCTTTCCTTTTTTTTTTTTTACAAAAATAAAGCCATATAGGTTTCATTTCTTCTGAAGCTTGACATTTTTCTTAGTCTACCATGAATGTCTTTTTTAATTCTCATAATCTTTTTTTTTTTTTTTTTTTTGATGTACTGGGGTTTGAACTCAGGACCTTATATGTGCTAGGCAACTGCTCTACCACTGAGCCACATGTCCAACCCTGGTTCTCATAATTTTAAGCAACCACACAGTATTCACTGTATGTACCTCTATGTCAAAAACAAGTCTCAATATAATATTGCATCTTCTACCTAATTTTCTGCCTTGTGCACACCAAAAAGGAACAAAGGTGATGGTTTTCTTCAGGGATTTTTAAAAACTTTCTCCTGGCAGCAATCCAGAAGCCCAAGACCTTACCAGTCTCACGTGTTTGCTGAGTGAAAAAATCAAAGAGTTCCTCGTGGAGAAGAGAGTGAAAACCTTTTACCAGCAGGAGCTGGAAATGGTGCCATCTTTGCTGACTTTTGCCAATCAGCCCGTGATTCACAGCACCTGCTCCAACCAAGTGAGTGCCACGTGCCCATGTGACAGTTCTGGGCCTCTGCCCCAAGTCTGCAGCTGAAGGGTGTGGGTGAACATGACTGTGATGTTAAGAATCACAGGGTGGACCCAGGGGCAGAGGTCACCCTTCCAGCACATGCTGTTTCTATTCTGGAAAGGTCACTGACCACTAACAATTTGAAATGAGGCTAGACCTGTCCTTTCCACCTCTTTACTTAATCTCATTGCCCTTAATCTTTGAGTTGAAAAAGATAATAATAGGCTCAGGTCATAGCACCTAGTTGTTAGTACTCACTGAGATGGGTATTTCATCTAAGCAGAAGCCAAATGAGGGAGAAGGAGATGAGAGGGAGGTCATTATCTTGCATCCAGAATTACTTTTTTTTTTAATATTTATTTTTTAGTTGTAGTTGGACACAATACCTTTATTTTATTTACTTTTATGTGATGCTGAGGATCAAACTTAGGGCCTTGCACTTGCAAGGTGAGCGCTCTACCACTGAGCCACAACTCCAGCCCCAGAATTACTTATCGATCAGCAAGATGATTCTTGAACTTGAACCCGGATTTTTTGGCATGTCAAAAATAAGGTTTGATCTGACATGTTTTAGGAGTTTTAAATAAAGACAAAGTTGTATTCAGTTGGTTTATAAGTAAAAATTTCAGGGAATGTTAAAGTAATGCTCTTGGAGAGATCTGTCCCTGTTTTTTCACTTCTAGTATAACAGATGAACTTGTTTGGTTGTTTGGTGTGTGTTTGAATTATTGCAGACTTGTTTTAGGCTTTCCCTTTTATTACTATTCTTAGGTTTGTTTTCATTGTGACATGACTGATATTTATTTACTTTTAAATAAATGAATGATCTCAGTTTAAATATCACCTTGGTCCCCCAGCCATCTGCCCTGACCACCACTTGTCCCACCCTGTTACATTCAGATCTGTGACATTATGATGTCACTGCATTTGTTTGCCCTCCATGGAATGAAATACCTTCTCCCTCTTAAAATTTTTCATTTTGATTTTTATCCCTAGCATTGTGTGGGTGCCCTCAACCCAGGCCCTAGAACAGGGCCGGATGAAGCAGATTCTCAGTGATTATTTGTTGATACAAGGAATGAATGAATGGTTGTTAAAAAGTCAAGTGGTCTCAGAAGGTAGTAAAGTAAAAGTAGATTTCTTCCCATCCTCCCTCTCACCTTGTCCCTGTCCCCAGAGACAAGCCCCAATGCCAGTCTCCTGCATGTCCTCCTAAATATAGTTGATGGATATATAAACTGTAGGTAATTGAGTCTCTCCTTTTTCCCTCATATGGCAGCATATAATTGACCTCTCTTTTCACTGAGCAGTTCTTGCAGGTCCTTTCCTAGTAGGACATCCTGATCTGCCCCTGTGTAATAATCTTGTTACCTCTCCTGGAAGATTGGTTTATGTATTTAACCAGTCTCCTCCCTTCTGGACTAACATGTTTTCCAATCCTCCCATTGCCAACAGGGCTGCTGAGAACACACTTTTGCTAAGTAACCAAAGCTTTTCGTCAGGATTCTGGTGGAATAGACACCAACCAGGTCACCATCCCGACCTCCTAGGCATGACCACTGCTTCTCGATTTTGTTCATGCACCTAATTACCTCCTCCTGCCAACATGCTTGTGTGCCCAGTGACCCAGGATTTCATGCAGAGAGATGAGGGATATCATTTCAGAAAGCACCCAGGTGGGGAGGGTCACGGCTGGGTGCTTTGTTCTTTGCCAAGGTCGCTTCTAAACAGTTGCAGCTTTCCAGCTGTCTCCTGACAGCGAGATTGACCTTCTTCCCATTTAATCATTCAGAGGAGGCTCAAAGCCAAATTAACCTCCTAGGACTTTTAATGACTATCAGCATATTTGCAAGGAAACTTTAAGGCTCAGCAAAGCCCACATTCTTCACTTGAAGCTGGCTCTTCTGTGGTAGTTGTAATTAAGTACAGAGACTTAAGCACTCTTTGAGGACTGAAGACTCCTCCATTCAAAATGATCTGTGGGGACATTTTCGTGTGCTATCGTTCTCAAAAAGCTTAGAGCAGAAAATCATGCCTGCCCAACGCTGTATGTTTGAAATGGAATGGCTGTGGCATCGTATTTATTTGTCTTTGGAAGCGATTTTTTTTCCATTAATTATGAATTAGTCCATCACATTGCTCTGGTTGGGAAGGTCAGTGTCATTAAATTGAATTCCATTTAACAGATCCCCAGGAGACTAAAGATGCTTACAATGATGGTGAAACCTGAGAGCTTTGGCACTTTCCCTCCTCATACAAACAAAAGCTTAACAAAAAGTCACTGTGATGGTGCCCTAGCTGAGAGGTGGGAGAGAGGTGAGAGCATTTTTCCCCTTTCTATTTTTTCCTTTGTGGCCCTTAGCAAATCCAGAAACATGACAGGCAGACCTTCCAAAACCATTTTTTACCCCATGGCGCTGGGGATTGGGCCCAGGACCTCTGTGGACTAGGCAAGCGCTCTACCACTGAGCTACATCCTCACCTACCCCACTGTACCCCCGTTTTTTAAGCTGAGTTTCCCAGGCTGGCCTTGAACTTGGATTCCCCTGCCTCAGCCCCGAGTGGCTGGGATTACTGGTGTGCAGCACCATGTCTGGCAAAACCATTGTATCTTTGACAGCCAGATGAACACTGAGTTGGTTTGGGAGTGAAGAGAAGCTAGATTTCAGGGAGCCGCCCAGTTCCTGGCTGGAGCCTGAGGCTCAGCACATGCAGCCAGCCAACTTTTGAGTCTGGGAGCCATTTCCATTTCCTGAATCGGATGAGTCTGTCATTGCTTTTTCAAAAATGACAAGAAAGACACAGATTCCTGTCCAGAAGAACTGCTGGCTTATAGAAGTAGAGAGGCCTTGCCCTTGAGACTGATGTCTTCAAACCAGGATGGAAAAAAATCCCCTGGGTCAGCTGAGGCAAAGTTTTTGGAAAGGAAGCATCACATATTGTTTATATTTACCGAGATCCATTTCAGATGAGTCCTCCTGCTTCACAGCCGAAGCTGTGCTTTTACTCTCCCAGGCCTCCAATGCTCGATTTCTGCCAGTTGGTCTTGCGGAAGGAAAGAGCCAGTGTGTATACAAAAGACCAGCCAACAGCAAGAGTATCTTCCTGGTCTTCCACTCCATATCACCGAATTAAACAAATCACAGCTGAAATATACAGCAGTTATCAAGCGTGATCCTGCCAAAGCAAACTTCTAGCCCTCCTGCTAGGCTGCTACATGCCTTGATCTTGACTCAGCAGATTAAAAACCTGTTGGGCAAATTCACAAACCAGTTGGTCTGGGAAGTTGCTTTTAGGTGCCTGAAAGTGCCTTACTTCTTTTCTTCTTTTTTTTTTTTTTCCCCTATTTATACAGGTGGAGTTTAAGAATGACACCCCTTCCAAGGCAATTCATAGTGTATTTAAGAATGCTATTCAGCTGCTACAGGAAAAAGGACTCGTTTTCCAGAAAAGTGGTGATTTTAATAACCTGTACCATGTAAGAGACCCACAATTTTAATTTTTCCTTCATAGTTTCAATTACTAATATATTTATTAATTATGAATACCTGCTTATTGTTTTTTAAAAAAATCATGAAAGAGGTATATTAAGTCAGGAGTAAATGTAATCCTTACCTTTCCCTGAACTACCTCTTACAGCCATACATCCTTCTGGAGGTTCACCTGTACATTTACAGATGCACTAATACACTCCTGTAGCTCTTCCACTTTACCAAAAAAAAAAAAAAATAGCAATCATCTTCTAAATCAGGAATTCTCACCCTCAACACTAAGTTGGTCCAGTGATTGCCATGGGGACTAGCCTGTGCATGATGGGATGGTTAGCTGCATCCCTGACCTTCCCTCACTCATTGCCAATGACACCTCCCCCATTATGACAACCAAAAATGCCTCCAGTCATTGCCAAATGTCCTCTGGGACAGTTGAGAACTACTGCTCTAATAATGCTCAGCAACTTTTTTTGGTACCAAAATAGCATCTCGCAGACACCTTTCCACATTATTGGGAATCTACGTCATTCTTTCTGACACCCTGATGATATTCCATGCTTGGGTACTTGATATAAATTTTTTTGTCCATACCTTTGTGAGGGAACATTTATCGTGTTTCCAACTTTTGCTGTCACAGAGAGTGCTGCTGTGGCCCTTTCTGCACAGCTGTCCCTGTGATCTCATGTCTGTATTTCTGTACAATTAACTCCTGAAGGAAGAGTTCCAGGAGCAAAGGACGTGAGCATTTAAGCTTCTGGGTGACACAATCCCATTGGCCTCCCTAAAGGCTGTGCCAGTTGACCTCCCAGGAATATACAAATGGCTGCTTCCTGGTTTCCCTCCCTGATATAAAAGGCCTCCTCTTGCTGTATGCCCTTAGTGTTGGAGGAGCCCAGCTGAAAATGGGCCTTCTGAGGGCATAGATGTGGCTTCCAGAAAGTGTGAGTCTCCTAGAGATAGATCAGTGTCATTACTTATGAGTGAAATTCCTGAGGGGAAGGTTTCCTCAGAAGCACGTTTCCTGATGTTGATTTATTCTACCGATTCCCCATTTCAGAGGGTTTTAAAAATCAAGACTGGTTTTCAGTGCTGCTTCTGGTAGAGTTGATCCACCTGTGGGAGAGGGTGGGTTGGGATGGGGAGGCACCGGGAGTTGGCTGGAGGTCGTCCCACCAGGCCGGCAGCTCAGGTCAAGCCCCCTCTGAGACACATGTTCCTGGGGCTCTGGGGCTCTGTCAGGATCTGTAGTGAGCAGCCATTCCTGGGGAACAACAGAGCCATAGGCCACCGCCCAGGCTGAGGTGTTGCCTGGCTGGGGCACTTCCTCCTATGAATCACTGTGAGTTAGAATGGGGCGATGGAGCAAGAGCAGGTCCCTTGTCCCCTTCTCTGACACCGCCCCTCCTCTTCCACTCATTGTGTGTGGGAAGGTTTCCTTTCTCCCAGGGCCCAGCCTGAGGGAAATGGTTATCATTGTCATGTCAGTACTTCTTGTCCAGCCCAGCCCATGGGCTTACATGACCTTATTTAGCCATCACAATCACCTTGGGAACTGAGGGTCGCTAAGTTAGGCCCACAGGCATAGGGGGCTTTCTTCAGTGGAAACTTACCTCTCTGCACACTTTCTTTCTTTTTTCCGTCTGTGTTATTTTCTCCCCTCTCCCCTCTCTCCCTCTTTCCCCATCATTTCTTCCTCTTCTGTCGTCCTTTTCTTCACCTTTTGTTGTTGTTGTTATTAGGTTTGCTGTTGAACATGAAAATGAAGCCCTATTTAGTTGCAGCTTCCCCCTTTCCCTGGACTGGTTGAAAAGAAGCCTGGTGATGTCTGCCTTTGAGAGTAGACAGTGTGTCAGTGGAAGGCTAGATATGCTCTGTTCCTGGCAGTTGTTTTCTTCTTTTGTTTTCCCCTTTGGTTAGGAGTCCGGGCCCAGAGCAAGGAGTCCTGGGTGGAGATCAGAGACTCTGATTATTGTGCCCCCGTCAAAAATATAACAAATAAGAGAGATGCTATGAATATAATGTTCAATTAGTAAGTAGCCCCTTAAAAACACAGAATTCCAGTTTTCCTTTCCGTCGTGGCCCCAGTGAACCCACTCTAAGGGCATGTCCTCTGGCCACCTCCTGAGCAGTGAGCTGCTGAGGAACAAAACTGGTTTGACACTAGGCCAGGTACCAAAAGTCACATCATTAGTGTAGGGAAGCTGATGGGGGTGGAATCTTTAGAAACTATCCTGCATACTTATTTGGGAGTCTGGATGTCACAACTGCTGTGCTATGTAAGAACATTTTTTTCCTGAACTATCTTTCCTATATAGGTAACTAGAGAAGACAAAGACCTGCACAAAAAAATCCACCGGATCATTCAGGAAGACTGCCAGAAACCCAGTCGTAAGTGGCATAGTGTGCAGGTGACGTGCGGGTGCCCTGGAAGGGGCTGCTCCCTCCCAGAGGGCATTGGACAGAGGGTCAGAAGACTGGGATTGTTCCCAGCAGTGACTTTGAAAGGCGACAGTCAAGGCACCCACTCTCTCTGAGCCTTAGTTTCGTCCCCTCTAACGTGAGTACTGGGCTAGCACAGTTGTTCAGACCTTGGCTCCATGTAAAAAGTTTCAACCTTGGGGCCCTTTTAAAGGTGCAGTGACCAGGTCCCACCCCTGGGGATTCTCATTCTGTAGGGGAAGGGTTGAGGCTCAATAGGAGAGCGGCTCAGATGGTTTTTCGAGGTAAGCCAGTTCGCCAGGACACCAGGATTTTGTGATGTCGCGCAGGTTCTCATATTCTTTCTGAGTTGCATTTCTTGTTCCATTCATCCTCCTTGTCTTTGAATATAAACCTGACATTTTACTTACTCCTAACATCAAGCTTTTCAGTGTCGGGAGGAATGGTTCTAGACACTACAGTTTTTGTTTTTAAATTTTTTTTTTAGTTTAGAATGATGTGATTCTGTCATTCTGGAAACCAAAAGTTTGCAAAAGAAATGGTTTAGAAAATAGTTTCAGTGGAGTTAGGTCATCCCCTAGTGGTTAGACTTTCAAACTGTAACTAGTCTGACGACAAACATGATCTTTTCCTGGTTAGAGAAGGCAGCATTAGTCCTATCTTTAAATCCTATACAAAATGGTCAGTCTTCAAGGTGACTTTTCAAAGTTCACTTGTGCAAACATATGCTAATAATGAATGTTGACCTAGTTCAACACGTGATGCTAGGAGGGAAGTGGAAAGATTTATAAGTGACCTGAGGTCCCCAGTCCTGCCTCCTTGCTTGCCATAGAAGTCCACTTCCAGGCCTTTCGTCTCAGGCATCCCTGGGCCTGGACCCGGTCCAGGCTGACTCAGCGGGTGGAGTAGGGCCAGGTCTTCCGCCCTGGTATTTAGGACCTGATGAGGTCAGACCCCAGAGTGGTATGACAACAGGTCTTAAAATAAACTGAAAGCAACCTGTGATTTTAATGCAGTCAGTGAGTTCACTTCTTTTGGAACAATAAGAACAGGTATCCTTTTGTTGAAGAGAAGCCTGTTTCTCACACCTGGAGACTATTTGAGAGCAGTGTTCTTGGGATTCCTCAACTAGAAGGAGAGGGAGGTGCTCCCAAGATTCCTTTCCTACATTAGGAACAGAATGGGTTAAAACCTGCAGCCTGGTAAAGCAAAGGAAAGAAATCCACTCTTCATCCCTTAAAAGGACCTAATGTCCTAGGTGGCCCTGAGGGACCAGCTACCTTGCCCCGCACCTTGTATTTTACTTCTGACATTGGCTTCTAGAGGTCCTTTGTCATCAGCAGGGCACATGTGAAAGTGCCACAGTCTTAACTGCAGTATTCCATCATATATCTAGAGAGAGTCAGCCATTTATTTCACCATTCCTCCTGGGCCTTCATTTCACTTCTGGCCTTTCATATAAAATAAGAGCTTAGGGTTTTCCTTATCAGGGTGACTGGTAGACAGACTTGAACTCTTCAGTCACTGATGTGTTTCTCATCAAAGGATTGATGAGGTTTTTCTAAAGATGAGCAATGTTTCCCAGCAGCTTGGGAGGCTGAGGCAGGAGGATCTTGAGTTTGAGGCCGGCCTGGACAACTTAGCCAGACCCTCAGCAACTAAGCAAGACCCTTCTCAAAATAATAAGGGCCAGGGATGTAGTTCAGTGGTATAGTACTTGCCTAGCACACATGAGATCCTGGGGTTGATCATTAACCTTGCAAAAATAAATCAATAAATAAAATCAGTTCAATGCCCCCAAGACAACCATGGCCCCCAAGCAAGCACCTTGCAGAAAAGCCTGCTGTGGCTGAGGGTTGTCCCATACAGGGCTGCCTGCTGTTGTCCTAACCCCTAGGGAACTGCTTGCAGGCTTTTACTACTCATCTGTCTTCTAGTAATATCTCATATAAAGAAGAGTCTAAACGGGGCGTAGTGGCTGTGATCCCAGTGGTTGGGGAGGCTGAGGCAGGAGGACTATGAGTTCAAAGCCAGCCTCAGCAAACTTGAGGCACTAAGCAACTGAGTGAGACCATGTCTCTAAATAAAAATACAAAATTGGGCTGGGGATATGACTCAGTGGGCAAGTGCCCCTGAGTTCAATCTCCAGTATCGAAAAAAAAGAAAAGCATAAGGCATGATCCCCATGTTACTGGAAGGTGACTTTGGGAATAGCTTACCACACCACCCTTCCAACAGAACCACCTACTGGAGAAATGGCTTAAGGCCTACAGCTGTCAGAAGCACTGCCCAGAGCCCCATGTATGCCTGGGAATCAATTCAGCCCTGAGCCAAAGCACCTGGGCCTCAAAGTTAAGGTGAAAAGCTAAGTGCTGGTGAAATTCCTGGGTTGGGCTCTCTGCTCTGCAGCTGGTGTGCTGAGTCCCTCCACCTCCATCAGCAGCGCATCCCGCCATCTTCAGTTAGCTCCATGGGAAAGGGCTGAAGCTTCTTTAGTCGGGGGCGGGCTGTGATCTCATGTTATGAAAGTGATGAAGAATCATGGTTGTTCCCTAGCTAAGAAGCACGTGGATCTCATTTTACCCCCACACCACCCTGTAAAGTAGGTGGTTTTATTCTTATGAGCCACTTTGCCCCAGTTGACATGCAGGATTTGCATTCAGGTCTGCTGGGCTCCAGGGTCAGCTCTTCATCAGCCACACTGTACTTGCTCCTCCCTGCTCAGTGCTACACACACAGTAGGTGTTCAGTTCTGTGCTTGCCTGAAACTGGAGAACATTAAACCAATTGGGAGGATTAAGGAGTAGATGCAACCACTAGAGGTCGCAATTTAGTACATCTTTGTTAGCCCAGGACCAGCCTCTGAACCTTGGGACTGGTAAGAACTTCAGAAGTGATCAGTCCCTTGTCCCCCAGCCCTAGGTGAGAAAACTGAAGCTTGGGGTGCTATGGCTTGCCTCAGGGTGCAAGGATGCACCAAATGTCAAGCCATACTTTCCCAATACTACAATACCTTTGAGCACCTTCCAGCCTAAAGCATTTTGTCATATGAAAACCACATAGAGTGGTAGAGCACTGGAGTATGCCTGGTCCTGGGTATGTGTGGCCCTGCCAGGGTCTTCAAAGTATGAAAACTGGGGTGGGTTTACTTTTAGTGATGAAGTTTGACTTTGTCTCAGAAACACATTTTATGTCTCGATCCAATACTTATATAATTCTAATGCATAAGATTTTACAGATAGGACAGAGGAGGGCCTGACGGTCATAGTGAAGCTTAGCCACCTGCCTTTTGCCTGCAGACATGGAGAAGGGCTGCCACTTCCAGCATATCTTGGCCTGTGTGCACCTGAGCCTCCACCCAGGCCTGAGTGAGGCCGTGCTGCGGCAAGTGCTGGAGCTGCTGGAGGACCAGAGTGACATCATCAGCACAATGGACCGCTACTACAAGGCGTTCTGAGCAGAGGCCCTCGGAGTCACTGAGGAGCAGAAGGACAAGGTGGCATTCGCCCCAGGTTCTAATTGTAAACATCTTGCAGGGCTTATGTCTGGAAGAAGTTACCTCATAATAAACCTAACCCTACTTTAGTATGGTCACTTGGGGAATGAGATGTAGCTGCCTCCTATGTGCTGTGACTTTGGGGTACAGTGACTTTGATCTCAGCCCCTCACACAAGAAATTCCTCCCTGTTGACTTCCTGTCTGGATGGGGCATGGCTCAAGGAGCAGAATGGGGAGGAAACAGTATTGTCACCTTAATTGGTGTGTTTGTGGCTTGAGGCCCTGTCCTGGTGAAGGGACATCACAGAGTCAAAGGCACTGCACTGCACTGCAGGAACTCAGGAACCTATGGCCAGATCACGAGTTCTAAGCTTGGCAAGCCTTCAGGCTGTCACCTATGTCCCTGTGGCCACTCCCAGTGGGTAGGAACCAGGCAAGGGAGGGGTGCTTCCTGGATGACAGCCCCTCACCTCTGCTTTCTGAGGCTCCAGCACCAGTGGCGGGGCCTGAGGTTTGCTGCTGTTTACCGACTCCCCCAGAGATGGAAGTAGGCAGGGGTTCGAGGTGTGGCTCTGTATTCAGCACTTATTTCCCTTCCAAATTAAAAGGTGTCACAGAACAATTCCCTGCACTCCCAGTGTTGCAGGACTAAACACATGGTCCCTCAGTGCCTCTGCAAGGGACAGAGGTGTCAGTAGCCTGGCAGGGGTAGATGTGATCTTCAAGGTTGCTGTTGAGTGTGCCAGAGGTGCTGATGCCATCAAGATAGAGACTCCTGGTGTATGCCCAGACAGGTGATGGAGTCATGCTTTTGCTCAGAATGACAAGGTAAAGAAAAACCATCTGAGGCATGTAGTAAGCTTGTTCTAACAGAAAACGACAAATCCAGCCAGCAAAAATAAAGCATGGAGAAACAGATTTGGAGTTAATTACAGTCATTTTGCAGAAGGCACATCTGCCTTCATCTGCTGTGTTGGCTCTTGACGTAATAGAGTCTCAGTGGCTTAGCTGGAGATACTGCAGGCCTGGAGAGCTGTTCTGCCCTCTGTGGACACGGAGTGGTTTCTACCCTCACAAATCCACCTCAGCTGCATTTGTCAGGCAGAGAGCTAGTACCTGCAGCTTGACCCACACTTCTGCCGACTTCTAACATTGTTGTACAGACAACTGTCCTGTTTCAACTATGCTCAGAAAGGTCTCTGAATAGGCCCTTCCTGGAATGAACTCCCAGTAGTTCTTCAATCCGTGGTATTTCCATATTGAATATATCTTCGATTGGTGGAGCCTCCCAGGAGAGTCTGGAATCAGAACAGAAAAAGGGCATATTCTGGCACAGAGCAGCCAAGGGGTTCATCTCCAGGAGATAACTACACAGTGTGAGAGGATGAATCCACAGGCGCATGTCACAGGGTAATCTAGAGTTCTATGATTAGGGGAAAGCTTTATAGAATACAAGTTAATTACAATCTATGTATACAATGAAATATTATGCAGCTGCTAAAATGTTGGAACAGATGGATACAATTGCTACAGGGTACTAGTGATAGGTTAGTGAGAAGGAAATCGAGTTAAAGATGTGTTTGTATAGTATAGTACCCTGGATCTAAAGCTCCCTGTGTGCGTGTCCTACATCAATGGTGTGTTTCTGCATATGTGTCATTTGTACCTATAGCACGTGTACACAAAGACGTAGAGTTGGTCACTCCCTCTTCCTAGAAGTACCTGCTGCACTTGGCTTTCAGGACACCACACTCCCTGGCTGCACCTTTCAGTGGTCAGCCTCTATCTCCCTGAAGACTCAGGGCCAGTCCCAGACCTCATCTCAGTTTGGCTTATAGCACTGGGGCTCTCAGCCAGCTTCATGGGTCACACTGTCTCAGTGCTGTGCATCTCCTCATGCTCAGACCTCTGTATCCAGCCTCCTGCTGACAGAGTGGAGATGACACCACAAGCTTAATCCGCACACATCCAGGCTCCCAGCTGCCCTGACTTCCCCTCTGACCCTTGTGCAGTTTTCCTGGTTTCTCAGGCTGTCTGTTGGCTTCTTTCTTTCTTACACCCCATATTCAATCTGCTGCAGATCATCTTGGCTCCACCTTCAAAATGTTTCTGGACTCCAACAGCTTCTCTTCCACCTCTGCCTCCTGGGTGTGTTGCAGTTGCCCCTCACTGTCCTCCCTGCTTCTGCCCTTGTCCCTTTTTATGGCATCCTCAGTGTAGCAACCTTGGTCCTGTGACGCTCCCACTCCCTGTGACTTTTGGTCTCCCTCCAGGTAGGAGCCTGAGGCGTGCCAGTGATGGGAAGCCTCTTTCCCCTGGCCTCTCCTGCTGAGCCCCTGCCACTCTGCTCAGCTGTTAGGCGTGGCTGCTTTCACACCCCAGGTGCGCTCTTGCTTTAGGGCCTTGGCATTTGACATTCTGTCTGCCTAGAATGTTCTTTGCCCAGATAATCTCCCCTCTTTCAGGTCTTTGCTGGAGTGTCACCTTCACAGTGGGGCCTGCCTGCAGCTTTCTTTGCTGATTGTAGCCAACTTGTTCTCCTTCCTCCTCAGCTTGTGGATGCCTCACACACTCCAGATGTTTCTTACCTGCCCAGTTTATGGTCTGCCCCTCTGGTAGAAGGAATGTTGCATGAGGGCAAAGTTCCCTTTTCGTTTTCGTCTGTCCCTAGTACTGAAAGCAGTGCCTGGCACATCTTTGAGAACTTCCAGCTGCCAGGGTCTGCCTTCCTAGTGGCTTTCTCCAGAGCTTAGAAGGCTGTTTCTACTGAAGAGTGCAGAACCAACATCCCCTGGGAGCAGCCTCCTGTGTAGATGTCCCAGCTCCCTTGCCTTCAGGTGAGAGGTTGTCACAGCACATGTTCTACACTGTCTTCCAGAGCTCTGCAGGATGAAGCAACATGCGCCCACAGTAGCTGCCAATTTGATACCCACTAGTCTGATCCTGCCTGTCTCTCTTCCTTCTCCCAATTCCTGTTCAGTAGACCTCTCAGATGAATTTCTTGCTCTATAGAAGCCTTTGCCTCAGGATCAGCTTTTGTATGAGCACACCATGCTCACTGATACATTTGGGAAATGCATGAATAATTATATACACCCAAAGAAAGATTACTAGAAATGTTTATTGAAGTAATACACCTATGACTTTTGAAAAGTAAGATGTCAGGTCTATAGCCAGGTGTGGTGGCTCATGGAAGACCCCATCTCAAACAATAGTAAAAATAAAATAGTATTGACCAAATTATATTGTTATATCATGTACCTATATGAACATGTAACAGGAAATCACATTAATGTGTATAATTATAATGCACCAATAAAAAATATGGAAAAAATAATAATCAACTACTAGCCTATACTTGGTATTATTACAATTAGCAAATGTCGTATGTACAAAAGTGATACAGCTATTTCCACTCCCCAACCCACTCATATAACCTGAATTATGAGTAAGCCAAGAATGAGGTGGGCCTCTCCCACAGCAATGGAAAAGCTGAGAAGGTGAGGGAAAATGGGGCTAACTATGGGGGCCACTGCCTATGTGGTGAGGCCAGCAGAGGGTCCCCCTGAAAAGGAGAGGTACTGAGTGAACCTCTAGATCTTTATGTTCACGGGTTTCGGGAGGCGTGGACTCACATATAATCGATGTAGGCAAGAAGACAAATAATACTACTGTCTGGTCAAGGATTTGTGTGAAGATCCATGATTATCCCCATCTGGTAAGCCACCAGGACTCCTCATCCCTATAAGACACTTCTTTGTAATTCTTTTCCTCTCTGATGGTGTGCCAGGACACTGGCCCAGAGAAAGCCAAGTGGAAAGAGGTCCATTCAGTGATGAGGAACCTAAGACTCGGGGCCAAGGATTGAAATCAAGCAAACTAGTAATTTTTTTTTTGGCGAAAACATCTACACTTTCTTACTAATGTGGTTTCTTTTCCGCAAGTGGCTTCTACAGAAGCTCTCCCAAAGAAAAGTCTCATTGTTTCTGTACTAAATTTACGTGACGCCTATAGCAAACTCAAGATTGAAGCAGCTCACTGGTAGGCACTGGGGGGAGAATGGGGCCATCTTGAGGCGTGAGGGTGTCTTTGAACAAAGCTTTGTGGCTGAGCTCTTGTTTGCATGGTGTTCCACTGGTAGAGGGGCTCAGTGTGAGCCCCTACTCCTACGCCAGTGGGCTTCCATATAATCCAGAATTGTTTTTTATATTCAGCCCATTTTTATTGAATTTGAGCAATGCATTACCAGTTAACCTCTGCTGTATTTATTAGTAAACACAACAGTAAGACAGCACAGCACAAGATTCCATTTCACAGGAAGTCAAAATCAAACCCCAAATTCCTGAAGAGGCTCTGGGCCCTCCCTGTATTTCAAAGTAAAATGATAGGTTTTCATTTTGGAATATAAAGAGAGACATTTTGAAGACCACATAATAGCTTTAGGGTTTTTTTATTTTTATTTTTGGTTTTGGGTGTTTTTTATTTTGTTTTAGATAGAGACAGTAAAATGATGTCTCATTAATTCAGACTGATTTGGTAAGAAGTCTGAACTGGAAAGTCTGGGTTGGAAGTAGTGCTATTTTATTACTGTAGTTCTCCCCAATGGTCCTTATTAAATTTGAATTGTAAAGGAGGACTGCTCTTAGGGAACCTGTTTTAATGAAAGAAATATTTTAAGTATGTATCATTATCATTTGAGAATACATTATTATCTGATACTTAGGTGATTTAAAAGTACTTAAAAGGGGCTGGGGTTGTAGCTCGGTGGTAGATCGCTTGTCTTGCATGTATGAGGCCCTGGGTTTGATCCTCAGCACCACATAAAAATAAATAAAAATAAAGATATTATGTTCATCTACAACTAAAAAATAAATCACAGTACTTAAAAGAGACTGGGTGTGGTGACACATGCCTGTAATCCCAGCAGTTCAGGAGGCTGAGGCAGGAGGATCACGCGTTCAAAGCCAGCCTCAGTGACTTAGGCCCTACGCAACTCAATGAGACCCTGTCTCAAAATAAAAAGGGCTGGGGATGTGGCTCAGTGGCTATGTACCCCTGGGTTCAATCCCCAGTGCCAAAAACAAAAGAAGAGGTGGGATATCCACACTGTGGTGTATTATTCATCCATGGAAAGGAACGAAATTGTGATACAGACAGCACGAGCAGATGGACGCTGTGTGGTCATTTTGTGCATGAAGAACCTTGAAGGCATGCTAATTACAAAAAGCCAGACACAAAAGGCCATATATTGAATGATCCTATTTATATGAAAAGTCCAGGAAATGGGAAAATCCTTAAGATAAAAAATAGATGAGTGGTTTCCAGGCATAGGGAAGAAGGGGATTCAGTGGTGGAGTTGCTTTTTGGTTAATGGAAATGTCCTGAAATCAGCGGTAATGTTTGCACCAACTAAATATACTCAAATTATTGAACCATGGGCTAGCTTGGGATTCCTCACATCATCGTGGCTGGGTTTCCAGGGCAGGCATCCCAAGAGAGCATGAGGGTGGAGACTTGCCAGCATGTGCAAGGCCCTGGGTTCAATCCCCAGCACCACAAAAAGAAAAAGACAAGGGCTGCCTATGTGAAATAATCACCCAGCATTCACTGGCACCTAACGCTATGCCAGGTGCTATTCTAAGTGTCATATGTACATTACCCACTTGAGTGTCACTCAATGCATCAGAAAGCATGAGCCAGATGGAAGGTGCATGGCCATTCTGTGCATAGCCCAAAGCCATGCAGTGTCACTTCACAGCATTCTAATTGTCAAGGCTGTCACAAAGTCCCAACCAGGTCAAGAAGATGGGAGTAAATTCTACCTTCTGATGCAAACTAACAAGGTTCTTAAAGGACATGCAGGATAGGGAATATTGCTCTGGCTATTTTTGGAAAATAGAGTCATTCAACTTTTATGCATAGACAGCTTCATTCTTTAAAGAAATAACACATTTTTTAATACTGAAAAGTTCCAAGAAAGGGAGAAATGATCAACTACTTCCCAGGTACTAGATATTTTTCAAAGATTGTGTGTTTGTATATGCATATATATGTATATATAATTAGAAAAATAAACCATATTATTTTGCATATCCTAGGGGGAAAAGTGTCACATTTTACATGCACCTTGCTTTTTAAATACTACATCTTGGAAGTTTTCCCCATTTTATGTGCAAGAATAACCACATTCTTTTAAATGGTGACATAATTCAAATGTATGGCTGTCCCAAAGTATATTTAACTAGGCTCCTGTTGAGAAACATTGTTTCTGCTTTATTGCTATTGCAACCTGTTCAGCAGGAAACATCCTTGTATATTTTTCTTTTCTTGGCATACATTTGTGAGTATATTTTGCTATTTTTGTGGGGGGTACTGAGGATTGAACTCAGGGGCACTTGACCACTGAGCCACATCCCCAGCCTTATTTTGTATTTTATTTAGAGACAGGGTCTGAGTTGCTTAGTGCCTCACTAAGTTGCTGAGACTGGCTTTGAACTCGCTATCCTCCTGCCTCAGCCTCCCGAGCTGCTGGGATTACAGGCCTGTGCCACCACTACCTGGGAGTGAGTATATTTTCTATGGTAAATTTCTAGCAATGGAACTGAAGGGAAAGAACGGAACAAGAGATAGGTAAGTGAAAAATGAAAGAGGGAGACCAGGCAGAGATACACATGAGAGTTTATTTGTCAGAGATGACAAATAAAGGCCATTTCTCTATAGGAGAGAGAGGCAACACAGGTTTGGGTTCTGGGACTTTTATAGGGAAGGCTCAGGAATCAGAGCTGGGCACCTCCTAATGTGGGTGGTTAAGGATTGGGTTGGTATGAGGGAGTGGAGCCTTTCTCAGAAATGCCATCCAGATGCTAAGCAAGGACTTTATAGGAACTGCCTGAGGAAAGGATATGAATTTTAAAATTTTGAATAGCTGGACACAGTGGTGCACACCTGTAATCCCAGCTGCTTGGGAGGCGGAAGCAGAGGATCACAAGTTCTAGACCATCTTAGGCAACATAGCAAGACCATATCTCAAAAATTAAAAGGGCTGGGGATGTGACTCAGGGATAGAGCTCAATCTCCAGTACTAAAATAATAATAATAATAATAATAATATAAAACTTTGAATAGATGTTGAAAATTACATATTGAAAAGACAGATCCAATGACCATGCGTTCAATGACTTGTCGAGAGCCACAGCCAAAGGGGCCCCAGCAAACTTCCAGCTGCCAGCAAACTTCCAGCTGCCGGCTGATGATTGGCTCACAGCGGCCCCAGCAACATCTAGCTGATTGGCTCCTCTGCGGTGATGTTCATTGGGCTGTTTCCCCGCCCTTCAGACTGCCAGCTGATGATTGGCTCACAGCAGCCCCAGCAACATCTAGCTGATTGGCTCCTCTGCGGTGATGTTCATTGGGCTGTTTCCCTGCCCTTTCAGACCACGGAGCTGCTCATTGGGGGACTTCTTTGGCTCCGCCCACGCAACCCAGCCAATCGGCCTCAAGAGCAGGAGGATTGTGGGAGGTGGTGAGGCTTGTGTGGGTGAGAGGCTTGTGGGAAGCTGGTGGTGGCAGTTGGGCTCTGAGGATTTTTTCCTGAGGAGCTGTTTTGTTTGGTGTTTGTAGTTCTAAAAATAAAGTTCGTTTCTTTTGACAAGTGGCTCCTGAATTGTGTCCCAGCCAGACTGCGGCAATGACTGATGAGTTTACTGTTTGCCCACAAGCTCACCCACATTGTATTATCAATATGTTTCATCACTTTCCAACCAGGTAAAGAACAACTTCTGGTTTTGCTTGCCACGCCCCCCGCCCCCGTGTTTCTTAGTGTGAGTGCTATGAGCCTGCATTCATCTTGAGAACCTTTACACGGAAAAGGTTCTACCCTGGAGAGTAGCCCCTGCTTCTAAGAGGGTCAGAAGATGGCCAGTCATGTCCTGGTAGTGGCATCAGCCCTAGAACCAACCTGCCTGGCTGCTATGAGTTAATGAACAGCCAGAATAAACATCCCAAAGAGCTTAACCCTCAGAGTTCCCGACTTGCTACTACAAGCGCCTGATCATAAACCCCCAGAATATTAATAGTTCTTACCATAAGGTCCTTGCTTAGCATCTGGATGGCCATCTTAAGTGACAGCCACCATTTTAAGGAAACAGTTTTGCTTTCCCTCCCAAGGGCCTTCTGAGAAAGGCCCACCTCTCCCTCATACCAACCCAACCCTTAACTGCTGGTATGAGGACCTCCTCCGCTCTGATTCCTAAGCCTGCCCTATAAAAATCCCAGACCCCAAGCCTGTGTTGTGTCTCTCTCCTACAGAGAGATGGCCTTTATTTGTCAGCTCTGACAAATAAACTCTCGTGTGTATCTTTACCTGGTCTCTGCCTTTCACTTCTCCTTACCCGTCTCTGGTTCCTCAATTTCCCTCCATTGACCGTGATCTGTTTAGAAACAATCACCATATTATCCACTCAGACTTATCAGACCAGACACTATTCAGTGCTGGTTCAGTGATACTGTCCCCTGTCAGTTAACTGTGAAAACCCAAGAATGTTTTTTAAGAGAGTGCTAATTAAGGCGAGGAGAGAGCTTTCCTTGTAGAAATGGTTTTGCTACCTCCTCCATATGAATCAGGATAGCCTAATTATCCCAGCAGGCCCTTGCTTTCATTTCCATTTATGACAGGGTTTGGTGCAGTTAATTGGACCATTGGGCAGCACCCATTTTGATAATCTTGGCTAGAAATTGCTCCCTTGGGTTGGAGGGTCTTCATTTTTTATTCTGAGGACAGGGAATGGAGGAAATGAGGCCGGGTGAGGACAGAATGTCCTCCATTTTTTAGCTCTACTCTCCGGCCACGCAACATGGCAGGTGTTACATAAGCTCTCCTGAACAGCACAAGCAAGCTGCTTTTGTGTTGCTGACAAGCGCTGCTTTTGTGTTGCACTGAAATTTGTAGATAATTAGATTATTCTAATACAAATGAGGTGGCAGGATATTGTATTGAGCTATTAGCTGAGATCTGTCTGTCCTGTATTTTATTTCTTCTTTCTCAGTAGGAAGCCAGCCTTGCCTCAGGGAGGTTTGGTTTGAATTGAGAAGTTTTTGTGTAGACTGCCAGGCACATGTTTGCTGAAAGCCAGGAGCCTGGGGAGGGACTGGTTGGAGATTAGTGGACCCCAGGTCCTGCAGACTGGAATGCACTCCCTGACAGTCTTGTGGCAGGTGGCAGGATGGCAGGACTTCTGTGGAGAGGCTTTGTGGTATCTTCAGAGGGACAGAGTCTCAGCCTAGGATTCCCATCTTCAGCCTAGAGCCCCAAGCTGAAGCTTGGGAGGGAAGGAGCCACAAGCCTCTTTCCTTGAAGGGATGCAGATGTGTAAGCTGGAATCCTGGGATGTCTGCAGAGGCCTTGGTCTCTGGAGAAGAGTGGCCCTGCCCATATTTAGTGGGTTGCACATAATCTGGGTTTTCACAGATTCCCAGAGGGAGAATCTGCCTTATCCTGCTACTACCAACATAATTTTCCTGCCAGCCCAGAAGATAAGAGCTCACACTATGGGTAACTTGCATTCCAGGATACTCTATTGAGTGGGAGAAGAAGGGGTGATGTCACAGTGTGGTTCCAGGAACATTGCTTATGACCCTCCCACGGGATTGTGATTGGTGACCAAGAAAAAAAAAAACACTTGTCCTGTGTTGCTGCAGAAATCACTGCCTCAGAGCATGGGGGTGGTGTCTTCGGTGGTGTCCATCTACTCTTGATCAGAAAAATCTCACCATGGCGCTTTGCCATCAGCAGGGAAGGTGTCCAGTGCACACAGGCCTGTTCTCATCTGACTGTGCGGAACAGTGAATGCAGGCAAGTGAGCAAATAGACCGAACTCAGGAGATTCCAAAATGCCTGAGCAATGAGTCTTCTCCCAACATGAAGAAGCTTGAAGTCTCTACTCAGTAGAGCAACCAGCCCAGCCCAGCCCAGCCCAGCCCAGCCCAGCCCAGCCCTGGTAGAGTCGGCAGGCTCTGCCTATGCCTGTGGTTCTGTCATGTCCCGGCTTGTCTTGTCCTGGTAGAGGGCAAGAAATAGAAACTGTGCCCCTGGAATGACAGCTGGCTTAGGAATGCTGGTCTCAGCACTCTGTTGGAGGTTGGGCTATCAGCATGAGCAGACTATGAGATGAAGGTGATCTGCTGTTTCTGTCCATTTGCTGTGGACTTGATGGCCGTGGAAAATGAGAGGTGGGCAGGCACCAAACCTGCAGACGGATGATGAGTCTGGTGTGAGGCTCGAGACCAAACTGTTCCCTTGTCCCCTCTGAGGCTGCCTACATCCCACCTGGTTCACCTGGAAGTCTGTGACAGACTCAGCATTAGGCACAGCATTGGTACTTAATAAATATTTCCTGTGTGGGCAGTGTGCTTATGGAGTGCCAACTATATGCAAGGCATGAGGCCAAGTACGGAAAGAGATGCTGGACAAAGCTCCTTGTCTTCCGGAACTTTCAATCAAGTGGACCACAAGGCATATGCCTATGTGGTTTATCACTCGGGTGCAAAAGGACTTTTTTTGACATCAGGGTTTTAAAATTTTATAGCAACTTTGAAAAATTGACTACCATCCATGTCCTTTAAAAAGGTAGCATGTGTGCATCAAAGCCTATAGGAGACGTGGGTAATTGCAGAGCCTCTTATAGGGAATTGGGGGCCAAGAGTCAACGAGAGACATTGTAATGTTTTCTAATTTTTTAATGTGTAAAATGTAATCACTAAGAAACAAAAAAATCCAAATTTCTGGCTTTTCTTAATAATGCAGAAGTCCTGGGAACATTTACTCTGGTACAGAGGGGGGAGGGTCAGCATTTGACTCTAAGCGGAGAGCTGGCATTGATTTACATTTGTCGCATTTATGTTTGGAGCACTACAGAAGAACATGTTCTGGGGCGAGTAGACCAGAGAGCCTGTGTCTACTGCAACAATCCAGGGAGGACCTGAGCTGTAACGGGGACGGAAACAGGCCGAGGCACTGATGCAATAGAACTGGGAGGTGGGTCACCATGTGGAGAATAGAAAAGGCCGGGTTACCTCTAGATTCTGCTCAGCAGACCACAGAAAGCGCACAGGACTTTTACACCAAGGGAAGGGAAAGGGGATTCAGGAGATCTCTGGTGATAGCAAAAATGCTGGAAGAATAAACCGCTGAAATGCAAGGAAAAGCCCACATAGAAAATGGGCTCTCTCACATTCCAGGAACCCAGAATCCCAGTGATTTACCAGAGAAAATGGCATCTTTAGAGAACACAAATGGGAGAACTGGAATTTCAGAGGGAGAAACTTAATGTTTGTGACTTAAAAGACAAAGAATTGCCAACTGAAAAGTAGCTGATATTCTGTTCCTCTAGGGAACAAATTTTCCTGGATCTGTGATCATCCTTTAAAGCTTAATTAGTCACGTCTAAAGCCCTTTTTTGGGTGGTGAGGCCACTGGCAGGGTGCTGCTCTGGGTGATTACCTTGAGCAACAAGCTCCACATAGCAACCCCAGGGGATCAACAAGCCAGACTGCCAGGCAACACTGCCCCAGAGGCTTGAGGCAGAGAAGTAAACCAACCTCAGCTTCTTTTCCATTGAGTTGGCTTTAGCAACTTGGGGCCTTTCACTGATGTTAGAAACAGGTAGGTTCCTTGGAGGCAGGAAGCAAGTTTTGACTTTCTCTGTTCTTGCAAAGAGGCCTTGACAATGTTTGATTGCATGGGCTACTTGAATCAGAGTTGCAGATGTTTTCCCTTTGGTGGCTAGGTATTGATTTAGTAACCCCATGGCTTCAGACTTACTCCATGATGTGAGCAAGATACTCAAGTAAAAGTGTTAATTACTTAACAATAGCTAATGATTATTGAATAGTTATGCAGAATCATTTAAGTAAATTTAAATCTTCATGTTAAAACCCTAAAAGGCAGAGACTCTCTTCAGTCTCATTTTACAGATGAGAAAAGTGAGATGAGAGACCAACTTGCCTAAGGACATGCAGTTAATAAGTGGAAAACCAGGCTCCTACCAGGTGAGTTTGACCACTAGGAATTATTGTTTTCTGGGTCTGAGAAGCCATTCTCTGGTGGGTGTAGACTGTGAAGCTGACACAGAGTGTCTTCAAACTTGGGTTGATACATAAGCTTTTCTTGACCATAGCTGAGCTGCACTGAGAACTCTGCTTCTGGTGGTGAATGTCCTATGGAACACTGGCTGAGTGGGTGGGGTGACATCACAACACACCAGGGCACAGAGGGAATACGTGTTTACTGAAGATGGAGGAGACCTGGGCAAAGGCAGCACATGTTCCTCCCTGAACAGCGTCATAGTCCAGGGGGAGCCAAGAGAATGATTCCCAGGGGTTCGGTTGGGCTCGTGCCTTCACAGGCATTATTTCTTTTAATAATGCAAATGTTTGATTATGAGTTATCTCAAATGTACAAAAAAATGATAAAGCAGAACCTAGAAACCCCAGGGATGGACCAGCTGTTAATACCTCCCCTGTGGGGCCCACCGTGTTCTCCCTCTCTAAAGAAACATATGCTAAAAGAGGCTGGGGTTGTGGCTCAGTGGTAGAGCGCTCGCCTAGTATGCTTGAGGCACTGGGTTCCATCCTCAGCACCACATAAATGTAAAATAAAAGATACTGTATCCACCTAAAACTAAAAAAAATAAATATTAAAAAAAGAAACATAAGCTAGACATACTTGTAAGGCCAACCTATTCCTTCCCTGCCTTTGGCCCCACAGGTAACAAATATGATTCATATCATTGCTATGCAAATTTTTAAAAACTTTTAAAAATTGTGGCATAATTTGTAAGTAGTAAATTGTATGACTCTTCATTGTACTGTGTGATAGATTTTTATAAAGGTGTACACCCAAGACAAGATGTAGAACACATCCAGCAGCTCAGAGGGCTCCTTTGTCTTACAACATTGCGAAATTAAGTGAATGGAGTTGCCAATATTTAACAGTTTAAAAATCCAGAGACTTAATGTAAAAAACCAAATTTCTGGCTTCTCTTGAATTTTGGAGATATCTGGCCACATGAAGCTCGCTTTCTAAGAATATGGGGACAGGGTAGCAGCCACCCACTGTAGACACCTGTCATTACCCTCTTGTTATTGTCCATGTACTCATTTACAGAACTGGGAAGGTGCTACCATGTTTGTAATCTTCAAAAAGTGAAGAAAAGCTGGGTGCATGGTGCAGTGGCTCGGGAGGCTGAGGCAGGAGGATCTCGAGTTCAGAGCCAGTATCAGCAAAAGTGAGGTGCTAAGTAACTCAGTGAGACCCTGTCTCTAAATAAAATACACAATAGGGCTGGGGATGTGGCTCAGTGGTCAAGTGCCTCTGAGTTCAACCCCAGTACCAAAAAATAAAATGAAGAAAAACTGCCCTGGGTATATTAAGGAAGGCAGAGTTTGAAAAGAAAAATGTCCTTCTCCTCACCTGCTTAGTGACTTACAAAGCTGCTGACAGTACCATAAAATGAAAAGGAACCAGATTCTGTGTGTCTTTGCAACTCAAACTGTGGTCCTTGGACCAGCAGCATCAGCAGCACCCAGGATTTGTTAGAAATACAAAATCTCAGTTCCCTCCCCAGACATGTATTTGCTAGGGCTGCCATAACAAGCTACCTCATACTGGGTGGTTTAAAGAGCAGAAATTTTCTCAAATTCTAGAAGCTAGATCCCAGATCAAGGTGGCAGCAGGGTTAGTTTCTTTGAAGGGTCTCTCGTTGGCTTCTAATTGGCTGTCTTCTCCCTGTGTCTTCACGTGGTCCTTCACGTGGTCTTCTGTGTTTACCTGTGTTCTCATCTCTCCTCTTCCATATCCTTCTTTTTTTTTTTTTTTTTTTTTTTTTTTTTTTTTGAGTCAGAGTCTCACTCTGTTGCCCAAGCTGGTCTACGGGGCTGTACCACTGTGCCCAGCTTCCATTTCCTCTTCTTATAAGGACATCAGTCATATTGGATTAAGGCCACATCCTTATGATCTCATTTAATTTTAATGACCACTTTCAAGATCCTCTCTCCAAATACAGTCACATTCTGAGGTACAGGGGCTAGAATTTCAATATGAATCTTAAGAGGTCCCCTTAGGCCCATAACACCTACTAAATCAGGATTAACACTCTAAGAAAATCTCTAGGGAACTGGTGTAGACCTTAATATTGGAGAAGGGATGCCCAGTTCTGCTCCCTGGTGGATAGAGCACCAGTGGGTGTGAATAGGGTCTGTAGGGAAGGAGAAGCCCACATGTTTTCTATTAATTTTCTTTTCATTCCATAGGGTGGAAATACAGTGTGACTTGAGTTCGATTCCCTTTTGGATGGGAGTTCCTGCTTCTCATGGAGGAGTGGGACCCTTTGCACCTGGGTAATGTGAACAGGTGAGGGTAAGAGGTAAGGAGTGATAAAGCAAACTAGGAGCATGAATCTGGTCCCAGGAGAGCCTCCTGAGTACAAATTGGAATGCTGGAAATGTGGCTGCTCTTTGCAAAGAGGTCATTTGCACCTGTCACCACTTGCAAACATCCTCTTTCAAGGTACAAGAGCAAATCTCTGGGATTTCCTGGAAAGAGAACTAAGAAGACATCATGCTGCATCCCTCCCCACTCTGCACAAGCTCATTTACCACTCTTGTCATGGCCTGATGCTATGGTGACAGTTACCATAGAAATACTCCTATGCATGGTTGAAGCTAATCCCTGCCCATTCTGTCCATCATGTGGCTTGGACTAAAGATTTTCAAGCTGTGTCCCATAAAACTACAAGGCTTGGTTTCACAAATATTTGATTCAAATATCAGTCTAAAATGTTTTTTAATTTATCTTTTAATGGGCTGGGGATGTGGCTCAAGCGGTAGCGCGCTCGCCTGGCATGCGTGCGGCCCGGGTTCGATCCTCAGCACCACATACCAACAAAGATGTTGTGTCCGCCGAGAACTAAAAAATAAATATTAAAAAATTCTCTCTCTCTCTCCTCTCTCACTCTCTCTTTAAAAAATTTATCTTTTAAATGACAAAGAATGCATATGATCATTATTATTTTTTTTTAATCAAATGGGCCTGGCATGGTGGTACATACCTGAAATCCCAGCAAAAGTATCCAAATTCTGGTCTGAGAGTAGAATGATTGGCAGAAGGCTAGCCCTTCCTACAAACAGTAATTACGAACTTTGGGTAAAACAAAAACAAACACCTTTCTGATGCTACTGGAGAGCAACAAACAATAAAGAAAGGGCAATGATCCTAAGAAGGAGGGACCACTCTGGACGGGATCCATACTTGTATGGTTTTTCCCCGAAGGAATCATTCTGGAACCTATGTATGTTAGAATCTTTGGAGCTTGTTAAAAGACAGATTTTGGGTTCCATCTGAGTTTCTGATTCGCTGGATCTGAGATGGGGCCTGGAACTTTGCATTTCTAACATGTTCACAGGTAATGCTGATGATGCTGGCCCAAGTATCACACTTTGAAAACCACAGCTCGAGCAGAGCAGGAGTCCTTGAAGAACTAGAACTGAAGCAGAAAGCCACAGCATATTGGCCTGACAATTCAGAGGAGTTTGCATTTGAAGTGGAGGGAAGTTGAGCAGAAACTTGGGGAAGGAGAGTCCCAGGGCCAGAAGCTACCAAATATGTGTTTACGTTCTCCTCAAATTATTGGTGGACCCAGAAATGTACATGTGCATGTGAGACTACCAGGAGTTGAGGGGACATATGACAGTTGATAGTTGGAAGAGGTGAACAGAGGCCAGGTGTGGTGGTGCACACTAGTAATCTCAGCAGCCTGGAAGGCTGAGGCAGGAGGACCTCAAGTTCAAAGCCAGCTTTAGCAATTTAGTGAGGCCCTAAGCAACTTAGTGAGACCCTGTCTCAAAAAAAAAAAAAAAAAAAAAAAAAAGAAAAAGAAAAGAAAAAGAAAGAAAGAAAGAAAGAGGATGTGGCTTAGTGGTTAAGTGTCCCTGGGTTCAATCCCTGATATCTCTCAAAAAAAAAAAAAAATGCTCACTAGAAGAAGACAAGAATCCAATGTCTATAACAACATCATTCACCCTGTTCATTATACAAAAATTAGTAGATACATGAAGAAAAAGAAATATGTGACCCATAATCAAGAGATAGGAAATGCTAGCCAAAGACAACCCAGGTGTCAAAATTGGTAGATAAGGACTCTATAATACATTAAATAGTCTTTGGAAAAGATATGTACATTGGGTGAAGAGACATTTTAAGAGAGACTTAAAAATTACAAGAACAAACTAAATGGAAATCCAAGAACTAAAAAACACAATATCTGAAAAGTAAATCTCTGCTTCCCATCCTCCCTCTCAACCCCCCTTTCCACCCCAGAGCTAAACATCCATAGTAGGAGTCGCTGGTTGTAATGACAAAGTTTTACTCTAACTAGCTTATGCTAAGATGCTAAGGTGTAGGGAAGACTCCATAACCAAACTGTCGGGAGAGACAGAGTGAAAGGGGTTTGGGATCAACTGGCCTAGGGATTCAAATGCCAAGAAGATGTTCTTGTCATTCATCTCTCTGCCTTCCCCTGGGAATTGGTGGCATACTCTCACTGGGAACAGGATCCTCTGTGTGGTAAGTCATGGTTGGGATCAGCTTTGGGCAAATGGACCAACCACATTTGCCAGGGTTGGGATATTATTAACGACTTGAATAAGACACCCAGCCCCAACCAATCACTATGGCCAGGGAAGCAGTTCCCACTGGGTAAGGAGACAATTCTTCAAAAGGAGAGAGGTAGCATATATGTGCTAAATGGGAGAAATATTATGAGCTGAACAGCCACTTTCTTTTTCTTTTCTTTCTTTTTTTTTTTTGTACTAGGGACTAAACCCAGGGGTGCTTAACCACTGAGTCATATCCCCAGCCCTTTTTACATTTTACTTTGAGACAGGGTCTCACGAAATTGCTTAGGGCCTCACTAAGTTGCTGAGGCTGGCCTTGAACTTGTGATCCTCCTGGGGAGCCACTTTAATTTGTGCTCACTGCACCCTCCATGTCCTTTGTGTATGTATGTGTTATATGGTGTCTGTTATGGTTTGAATATGATGTGGCCCTCCCCAAAGCTCATGATTAGATTGGGAAAGTTGTAACCTAATCAGTGGATTAAACCATTTGATGGATTAATAATTTGAATGGATTACTGGGTGGTAACTGTGGGGCATGGCTGGAGGAATAGGTCCCTAGGGGCATGCCTTGTAGACTCCTCTCTCTCTCTCTCTCTCTCTCTCTCTCTCTCTCTCTCTCTCTCTCTCTCTCTCTCTCCTTCCTGGCTGTCATGAGCTGAGCAGTTTTCTCCCACCATGCCCTTCTGCCATGATGTTCTGTCTTATCTTGGGACCAGAGCAATGGAGAAGTGAGACAGAAAAGGGGGGGCAATGGGGGGATGCACAGGTACAGGGTAGCACTTGGGCAACCCATTGGGACCTTCTGAGTGACCCTTTAGAACAAACCTCAGAAGTGTCCTACCAAGGGACAAGGAAGTTGGAAAATGTACCCACCATTTCCAGCCCCTCAGTGGTTGTGGGTTGCCCCTAGGAACAGTAGCTTCTCAAGCCGACTCCTACAGCCAGAGAGAGAGAGAGAGAGAGAGAGAGAGAGCGCACACACGTTCCTGAGAACCGAGGCCTCCATTAT
Source organism: Spermophilus citellus (assembly GCF_964194105.1). Taxonomy (NCBI): domain Eukaryota; kingdom Metazoa; phylum Chordata; class Mammalia; order Rodentia; family Sciuridae; genus Spermophilus; species Spermophilus citellus. The sequence goes on along the minus strand of NC_138195.1, from coordinate 73,059,830 downwards.
GCAGGGAAGCTAACTCCGCTGAATCTGCAGGTCTCTGGGGTGGGCGGATGGGGAGGGGGCAGGGCGCTGACTATATCCGATACACATCTGTCAATCTCCTCATATACACGGACAGGGCCCTGCTGTGCAATATTCTATAAAAAATAATTTTTCAAAACCAAATAGACTTGAACTATGTTAAAACTCAAGCAATAAGTAAGCTGGGGTTGTGGCTCAGTGGTAGAGTGCTTGCCTACCATGTGTGAGGCACTGGGTTCGACCCTCAGCACCACGTAAAAATAAATGAACAAATAAATAAAACTCAAGCAACAATCCCCACATGCAAATGTGTGATCATTCCAAATGGGAGTACATTAGTGACCACAGGCAATTCAGTCCTCATCCTTCCTTAATCCTGCAAGAAACTAGTTTACGGTCCTGTTCCTTCTCAAGGCACTATCCTGCCACAGCTCTTAGATTTGAGTGCCTGAAGAGCCACTGTATATTAATGTAATATTTTCTACAAGTAGACTTAAACAGCTACCCTTAATTAAAAATGGCTTCCACTGATGAAAAAAATGGGACACTTAAGGAGAAACTTTGCTGGTGTGGTTGTGCATGCCTATAATCTTAGTAACTTGGGAGGCTGAGATGGGAGGATGGCAGGTTCAAGGCCAGCCTAGGCAATTTAGTGTCTCAAATTAAAAAAATAAAGAAAAGTAGGATTGCTGGGGTGTAACACAAATGCAGACAGCTTGTTTAGCCCGTGCAAGGCCCTGGGTTCAATCTCAGTATTGCAAAACAATAAAAGAAGAAGAAAATTTAATGATATTTGTGAGTTTGATCAAGTTAAAGATATAAAATATCCTACCTCTGACCAAATCTTCAAAGTATCAACCTCACTGGCAGTAGATTATGAAGCAGTGTGCCAAAAATATGCCTGCAAAGACAAGAGAGAAAGATATTTAATTGTTTTTGGGGGGGTCACCTTTTATAGCAATTAAAATTACTCAAGTCCTCAATATGTTTTGTGTAGCAAACTTTGCAAATTAGTTTTGTAGAACCTGCGAAGTTGCAATGCCATTGTGAGATAAATACGATGGAGTATGAAAACAAGGCTTTCGGGGGCTGGGGATGTGGCTCAAGCGGTAGCTCGCTCGCCTGGCATGCGTGCGGCCTGGGTTCGATCCTCAGCACCACATACAAACAAAGATGTTGTGTCCGCCAAGTACTAAAAAATAAATATTAAAAAAAAAAAAGAATTCTCTCTCTCTCTCTCTCTCTCTCTCTCTCTCTCTCTCTCTCCTCTCTCACTCTCTCTTTAAAAAAAAAAGAAAACAAGGCTTTCCATTCCCATCCAGGGAAGAACAACTTAATGTTTTGAAAAGACATATCCAGGGGCTGGGGTTATAGCTCAGCGGTAGAGTGCTTGCCTTGCACATGTGAGGCACTGGGTTCCATTCTCAGCACTGCATAAAAATAAATAAAATAATAAAGATATTGAGTCCATCTTTTAAAAAATATTTTTTAAAAAAGACATATGCAAAGAAACCTGGCAATGAAAATGCACTGTCAGTGCTACACATAAATAACACATTGCCCGCGAGGGAGAACCCACTGTTAAGGAAATGCTTAGGAGGCCTTAAGCTATTATTAATAGGACCTATTAGTCATGGGACAACAAGAACATTGACTGAGCAGGCTGCTACGAAAAGAGCCACAAGAACCACAGTCTGCTAACTCAGCCCAGAGAGGAATTTGCAAACACACAAATCTTACTAGAAATGCAGGTCTCCTGAGGGCAGGGTTCTAGTCTACCTTAGTCACAGCAATAAGCTGCTCAGTAAATGGACACAACTTACTTAACATTTGAACCCAGCTTGCTTGATGTTTGAAGAGCAAAGTTATTTCAATCTTTGCCATTTGGACCAGAGAATAGGTGGTACTTATTTTAGTAAATAATAATAATGATGATGACTACTATTTCCTGGGGATTTATCATGTGTCTCAACTGTTGTTGACCATTTTACATAATTAGCTCATGTTCACGTGTCAATGACACCATAAGATAGTCATTATTATCTCAGTTTTATAGGCAAAATAGTAAAGTTTCTTGTGTTTGTGCCAAGGTGACACAAAGAATAATAGTAGGGCAGAAATCCAAACCAGACATGGGAACCCAGAACCCACACCTCTCCCCACCACTCTCTTCTGCCACATAGATGTTCAGAAAAGCTATTAGGAGGACATGGTTTTTAGACAACTTGAAGCCTTGGCAAAAATGTAGTGGTGATTTTCAAATGGTGAGAAAACAATGGCAAAGGGGTAAAAGGGAACAATGACCATTTCAAGTAAGAAAAGAAATTACTACAAGTTACAAATTACTACTTAGTTACAAATTACTACTAAATTGTACCTGCACCAGGCAAGGTCAAGCGGCATCATAGGGCACATATCAAGAATTAGTCATAAAACTGAAATCCCAGCGGCTCAGGAGGCTGAGTCTGGAGGATTGCAAGTTTGAGGCCAGTCTCAGCAACTTAGCAAGGTCCTAAGCAATTTAAAAAGACCCAGTCTCAAAATAAAAAATAAAAAGGCTGGAGACTTAGCTCGGTGGTTAAGCACCCCTGGGTTCAATCCCCAGTACCCCCCCACACAAAGAATTAGCCATACAAGTGGGGCTCAGTAGCACACACCTGTAATCCCATCGAATTGGGAGGCTGAGGCAGGAGAATTGCAAATTCAAGGCCAGTGTCAGCAATTTAGTGAGACCCTCAGCAATTTAATAAAACCTTGTTTCAAAATAAAAAATAAAAAGAACTAGGTTTCAGTTCAGTGGTAAAGCATCCCTGAATTCAATCCCCAGTACTCAAAAAAAAAAATAAAATAAAATTGACCATATGAAGAAGATAGCAACTTAAATGTGATGGCTCTTTCAATGATGTTGAGGTACTGTCTTTGCAATGCAGATTTTTTAGTGTTTTAGAGCTTTTGTTACAATAGGAACTATGAAATTCAGAATTAACTTCTAACTTTTCAGGCCAACCAAAATATTAGCATGACCATTTCAAGTGAGAAAAGAAATTACTACAAGAAGTTACCCTCTTTCAAAAAATGTTCAAAAACACCCTTTGTTTGGCTAAGTACTTCTTTTATTTAAATGAGCTCAATTTAAATTGAATGCACCAGATGCAATTTTCACCAACCCAAGCAGGTTGAAGTTGCATTGCAGTATTGGAGTTATATTGTATTTGCAACTTAAAGTGTTGGTTAAAAATTAAAATGAAGTCTGGACTCTAAATTTTAAAAATAATTATTTGGATTAGAAATTTTACAAGAAATCTGATACACTAAGGCTCTAAGATACCTGATTTTTAAAAAATGGCTTCCTTGAACATTTCATAAAGTTATAAAGTATATCTGAAAGGTTTACTCAACAATAAGGATTAAAAACTAGCACAGGGGGCTGGGGATATAGCTCAGTAGGTAGAGTGCTTGCCTCGCATGCACAAGGCAATGGGTTCAATCCCCAGCACCACAGGAAAAAAAAGAGAGAGAGAGAGAGAGAGAGAGAGAGAGAGAAACTAGCAGAGGAACCTTTTGATGACTTGAAATTGATTCAAGAATGTGAGCAGTTATGAGATATTATTAGTAATGGAACTTTGAAAGAGATAATTCTTATTACCACTCTTTCAAGTTCATGGAACAGTTTCACTGAAGAATGTCAGAAGTCTGCAAAACGAATTGCTTATAGACATTATTTGCAAAGGCTTCTTCATGGGAATTGAGTTACTCTGCTGTGCATCTATTACAAAACATGAAAATAGATAGCTGGCACTAATATAACACTGAAATTGAAGTCCATAACCACCAACTTCTGATTTCTACTGTAAAGGTAAAATTTCTAAGCTGATTCTAAGCTGCAAAAGTCTGAGTTAAAGTGTAAAAGACTAGGGCATTGTAAAGCTTCTAGATTACAAGGCCTGGGCTAAAAGGTAAAAGTCTATTGTTACAATTCCTCTGCTATCCCTGGAACCTGTAATCTCTGTAAAGTTGTTAGGACAATGCGGGAACTGCCCAGTAAATATCTCCATTGATTCCCTGGTTGTTTAATAGCTAAGGGCTCCAGGTAGCATGGCACGTAAGCATATAGGCCCCAGAACCAATCAGTTTAAATGTGTACCCCGTTTAGAAGTGACCAATCACCCCTGCCCAAACTGTTCCCGCCAATGAATGGACTAATCATGTCTCAGAATTGTTGTTCAATTTTCCCGCACCTCATGATGATTTGTTCTGATGTATGCAAAGCCCATCGCCCTCTCCAAAAAGTGTACTTAAGCTCTGCTTGACCTCTGCTCTGGGCTCTGGGCTGCTCTCCCTTCTTGAGTGAGCACAGAGTCCCAGCGCGCTGGAATGGATCCCCAATAAATCCCCTTTTGCCAATTGCATGGAGCCAGTCTCTTGTGTGGTCTCTTTCTCCGATGCTCCTCGGGACCCTAACACTACGCTTTCTAAGCAAATTCATTGTCCTGACTAATTGATTTTATATTTTCATTTATAATGAAGTATTTAAAAATCATGAATATTTTAAACACTTCACAGTACAGGAAGCAATATAGAAAGACAAGTTCTTACCAACCACCACTTAGAATAAATATTAACAGTTTCCTGCATTGAATTGCTTTTTTTTTTTTCCTTTCCTTTCTTTCTTTTTTGGCTTCCAGGGATTGAACCCAGAGGAGCTTAACCACTGAGTCACATCCCCAGCCCTTTTTATTTTTTATCTGGAGACAGATTTTTTTTTCTTTTAAAGAGAGAGTGAAAGAGGAGAGAGAGAGAGAGAGAGAGAGAGAGAGAGAGAGAGAGAGAGAGAGAGAGAGAGAAATTTTTAATATTTATTTTTTAGTTCTCGGCGGACACAACATCTTTGTTGGTATGTGGTGCTGAGGATCGAACCTGGGCCGCACGCATGCCAGGCGAGCGCGCTACCGCTTGAGCCACATCCCCAGCCCTGGAGACAGATTTTTGCTAAGTTGCTTGCAGTCTTGCTAAGTTGTTGAGACTGGTTTTGAACTCCCGATCCTCCTGCCTCAGCCTTCCAAGTCACTGGGATTACAGGCATGGTCCATCACACCTGGCTTTTAATTCCTTTTAAAAAGGCACATAAATAACTACTACTGCAGAATTCTCCACTTCCTTTCTCTCATCAGGGTAATTACCTTAAAATTGGTGAGTATTCTTCCTGTCCAGCTTTATTCCATATATATATATTTTTGTGTTTGACCTTTGTAACTATACATATCTTTCTGCACCTGCTTTGACTCACTAGTTAGAGAGATTTATCCAGGCTGATTCATTTTGCTTTGAAAGGGTAAAGTTTCTAAGCTGCAAAGCCTGAGTTAAAATGTAAAGGACTAGGTATTGTAAAGTTTCTGAACTGCACACAAAACCTGAAATTCCTGAGGCAGTTAAGACAATGTCTGGTACTGACCATTTAGTTGTTTAATAACCTAGGACCCTGTGCAGCTTGGCACGTAGGCATCTCAGGGCCCAAACCAATCAGTTTAAATGTATCCACCTCTTTAGGAATGACCTATCACCCCGACCTGTTCCCGCCAATGAATGTGCTAATCATGTTTAAGAATTGTTGTTCAATTTTCCCCCGCCTCATGATGATTTGCTCTGATGTATGCAAAGCCCCCGCCCTCCCCAAAAAGTGTACTTAAGCACCGCTCAACCCCTGCTCGGAGCTCTTGGCCGCTCTCCTGTCTTGAGTGAGCCTGGAGCCCCAGCGCGCTGGATTGGATCCTCAATAAACCCCTTTTGCTGTTGCATGAGCCGGTCTCTTGGTGGTCTCTTCCTCCGACGTTCGCCGGACCCTTACAGCTTAATTTCAGTCCCTCTCCTCTTTTTTATTAAGGTGAAGCACCCACACAGTGAACACATGACTCCAGCGCATATCTGAAAACCTTCACTTAGATTGAGAGGGGGACATTTCCAGTGTCCCAGTCTTTGTGTCCCCTCCCAGTTCATACCTCTCAGAGGCAACCATTCTTCTGACCTCTATCACTATAAATTAATTTTGCCTGTTTCAAACTTTATGTAAAAGGAATTATCCAGCATGTCCTCTTTGCGTCTGTATTATCATTGTCATTATTGCTTAATATCGTATTTGTGAGCTTCATCCACGTCATTGTCTGCAGCAATAGTTTTCTTCCTTATCATTGGCATACAGTATTCTGTTGTATGAACAGAACATTATTTATGGATGCGTTCAACATTGATGGATATTAGGGTGGTTTTTGGTCTGAGAATATTATGAATAATACTCGTATAAATATTTCTGCTTATTTTTGTGGATATGTACTAACTTCTCTTGGATCTGTTCTGAGGAGTGAACTTGCTGGGTTGTAGCATAGCCATCCTACAGAGAAGTGAGTAGTCTCAGCAGAGATCACATGGCCCTCAAAATAAAAAAATATTTACAGTCCTCCTCTGACACATGTGTTATTGCTACAGGTATTTCATCTATTTAGGTTATTAACCACATAGTTCAATGTTATAATTTTTGCTTTACGTAGTCCTGTATCTTTTAAAGAAATGAAAAGAATAAAAGAAAAATTGCACAGTGTCTTTTGTACTCATGTCTTAATGCAGGGACCCTGAACCTAATTACATCTCTGGGGAAGTCAGATTTCCCTGGCCTCCTAATCAGGTTCTGGAGCACAGGTGACCAGCTGAGTTGGCTCTCTGCTGGCATCCACAAATTCAACCAACCACAGATGGGAAATTCAGAAAAAAAAAATTGTGTCTGCATGTAACATGTACAGACTTATTTCCTGGTCATCATCCCCTCAATAATACAGTGTAACAACTATTTAATAACATTTATATTGTATTAGTTATTATAAGTAATCTACAGATGATTTAAATTTTAAGGGAGGATTGTATAGTTTGTATGCAAACATGAAGCCACTTTATGTAAGGGCTTAAGCATCTGAGTGGGGTCCTGGAACCAGGGCCTTGCAGATAGCAAGGGACAACCACAGTCCTTTCAACTGTGCAAATGTGTGTGTGTGGTGGGTGGGTTGGGCTCAGCTTTTCCTGCTAACACAGGTTAGTATTTCAACATGTTAGAGATCATCTCCTTAAGGCCTCTCAGTGCCTCTCTGGACAACTCCATATTTCTTTTTAATTAATTAATTAATTTGTTCTAATTTGTTATAGAACGAATTTCCAGTTCATAGTACAACAAATGGAGCACAATTTTTCATGTCTCTGGTTGTACACAAAGTAGAATCACACCATTTGTGTCTTCATATATGTACCAGGGGAATGATGTCCATCTCATTCCACCATCTTTCCTACCCCCATACTTCCTCCTTTTTCCTCCCTCCCCTTTACTCTATCCAAAGTTCCTCCCTTCTTCCAATGCTCTCTCTCACCCCCATGATGGATAAGCATCCACTTACCAGAGAAAACAATTGGCTTTTAGTTTTTGGGGACTGGCTTACTTCACTTAGCAAGATATTCTCAAACTCCATCCATTTACCTGCAAATGCCATGATTTTATTCTTTTAATGCTGAGTAATATTCCATTGTGTATATATACCACAGTTTCTTTATCCATTCATCTATTGAAGGGCATCTAGTTTGGCTCCACAATTTAACTATTGTGAATTGTGCTGCAATAAATATTGATGTGGCTGTGCCCCTGTAGTATGCTGTTTTTAATTCCTTTGGGTATAGACTGAGGAGTGGGACAGCTGGGTCAAATGGTGGTTCCATTCCAAGTTTTCTAAGGAATATCCATATTGCTTTCCAGATTGATTGTACCGATTTGCAGTCCTACTAGCAATGTAAGAGTGTGCTTTTTCCCCACATCCTTGCCAACACTTATTTTTGCTTGTATTTTTAATAACTGCCTTTTTGACTGGAGTGAGATGAAATCTTAGAGTAGTTTTGGTTCACATTTATCTAATGTGATTTTTTTTCATATATTTGATTGATTGTATATTTTCTGAGAAGTGTCTGTTCAGTTCCTCAGCCCAGTTTACTCATACTAGTCAAAGGTGCCAAAAACATATATCGGAGAAAAGTAGCCCCTTCAAAAAATGGTGCTGGGAAAACTAGAAATCCATATGTAGCAAAATGAAATTAAATCCCTTCTCTCACCATGCACAAAACTCAACTCAAAGTGGATCAAAAACCTAGGAATTAGACCAGAGACCGCAGTCTGGCTGGGCACAAAATCACGAGCCACTCACAGCCTTGTAGATTCAAACAGCAATTCTTTATTCCCGAACTCACACCGGCACTCTACACACGTTCTGGGGAAATCCACGTTCTGGGCAAAATTCACGTTCTCCACCAGGCTCTGAATCCCAAATACTTTCTGAATCCCACGAGAACTCAAAGGGAACTCAAGGAGCAGGCAGGCGCTTGAGGCAGCAGGATACACCCTATTCCCAGCAGGGTACAATTTAAACCTGGAACCGCCCTAAGCCCAAGGAGCAGGATACTCCCTAATCCCAGCAGGATACACCCTAAACCTGGATCTGCCCTGGTCCTTGAGCAAGGTCACTTTACTTAAGCATATATGCAATGTCACTGCAAATGACCTGGGTCCAAAGGCAAGCCCATTTCTACAATGGAGAGTCCTTCCTCTAAGCAACATGGAGTAGGCTGACAAAGAAATTGCCATGCGTCATTCCTACTTGGCAATGGCTCTCAGCACTGCATCTAATAGAAGAAAAAATAGGCCCTAATCTTCATCATGTTGGATTAGACCCTGACTTCCTTAACAAGACTCCTAAAGTGCAAGAAATAAAATCAAGAATCAATAAATGGGATGGTTTCAAACTGAAAAGCTTCTTCTCAGCAAGAGAAACAATCAGTGAGGTGAAGAGAGAGCCTACAGAAAAGGAGCAAATTTTTACCAAACACACATCAGATAGAGCACTAATCTCCAGGATATATAAAGAACTCAAAAAACGTAACACACACACACACACACACACACACACACACACACACACGACAAGTCCATATTTCTCATCATGGCTCTTTCTCATGTCTCCAGCTTCTCTGTTACTCCTCCCAGCCCTGCAGAGGTTCTGCTGAACTGCTCTCACCATCCACAGACCTAGGCTCCCTTTCTTCGCACATTCTTCTTCCTCCTCCTGAAACTTACTTATCTAGCTTCTTTCCAAGGGGTGAACTTCTGCTCATCCCCCATGCTTAACTGAACATCTCCTGGGTGGTTTTCCTATTCTTGGATGGAGATGGGGACTCTTGTATTTCCTCTGGAGCAGTGATCATCAGAGCTGGATTAATGTAGGTCAGCCACCTGGAGTACTAATCCACAGGCATGTAAAAACATCACTGCAATAAATAAACGAAATATGCTAGGAGGTGGCTGCATCCACCTATGTGCCTTTATGTAACTACTGAAAAATACAGGGGTGCTTCAGAGATTTGGGAAAAGATTAGGAGAAATTTGTCTTACAGAAGCTAAAAGTAATTAATTAGCTCTTTATCTAAGGCTGGGGTGTGGCTCAATAGTAGAGTGCTTGCCTAACCTGCACAGGCTCCAAGTTTGATCCCCAGTGCCTCAATAAGTAAATAAATATTTTAAAAAAAATTTTAATGGGCAATGAGAGAAAAAAATTGGAATTCTAAGAGTTAGGCTTCAGTTGAAAAGTTTTTTTTCAATCACCCACTTTCTGTTCTATTTAAGAGTCACTTGTTCATTTAATGCATGTTTAGTGAAAACTTGCAAACTTAAGAGTTTACCTTCTAATATTTTAGTCATATCATGAATTAATAATCAGATATCGTCTTCATGGTCTCTTGGCTTTCCATCGCTGAGGCCTTTCTATCTTGTTTCTTAAAGTTTGATCAGTGGTCACCCTCCTACTGTTGGGCAACATAGACAAATGGCCAAGAGTCTTGGCCTGAAAGAGTGGGATTTTCCAAGGGTCAACTGGCACAAGTGGTCCAGTTCCTACCAGAGTAGAACACATCCTTGAGTGGATACAGATAAAGAGGTATGTCCTTAACAGGAAATTTATTTCTTCCTGCCTTAATTAAGTAAATGCTGAACAAATATTTAGAGAATAGTGATTCGAAGGGGCCCAAATGTCTTGGTTTTCCTTTGCTTCATCCATTGTCACCTAAACTGTGATTTCCACAATGGAGTGATATTCTGGTTTGTGACTCAATTCCTGTTTGTAGAACAAATGAGCATAGTACTTACTCAGCACAATTCCCGGCACAGAACACAGGAGGCTTAAGAAGCAACAAAATCCCCTCTGGCAAGCCCCTCACATCTCCAGGGAACATTTGTACAGTGTGTGTGTGTGAGATGCTTTCCACTTTTAGAGTGAGCTGGCTCATCAGCTCTGACCCCGGCCAGCAGATGGCCCTTTGAGTCAGCAGGGCAAGGCTGCAGTATGCAGGATCACATAGCCTATTGCTGTTTCCTTGGAAGCAATTATTTGCCGGAACATTCAAATGGATTAATATGCCTCCAAAGAAATTAACTCTCCAAAACAGTGTTTATTATAAAGAATAAACAAGAAAGAACTCTAGAAAACTAACAAACATCTGATTTCCACGAAAGTACAAAGAAAAAACTATAGCAGAATCCTTTAAGACTTTGAAGCTACATTCCTATAAGCTATTTTTACCTGTGGCAAGCATGTAACATTATTCAGGTATGAAAAACCATGAAATAAAAGATGATTCAGAAAACATTGTGATCAGTTCATATTATAAATGCCTCACTTTACATGTAGAAAAAGAGGTGTAGTCTTAGAAAATTTATTTCTTCTATATTAAATAAATGGTGAATGGGCTGGGGCTGTAGCTCAGTGGTAGAGCCCTTGCCTTGCTTGTGGGAGGCCCTGGGTTTCATCCTCAGTGCCGCAAGGGCGTGGAGAAATTGGAACCCTTGTGGATGATTGGAAAAAATTAATTAATTAATGCTGAACAAATATTTAAAGCATAGAGATTTGAAGGGGCCCCAGTGTTTTGCTTTTCCCATGTGTAATTCATTGTCACCAAGACAGTGATTTCCACAAGGGATTGATGTTATTGTTTGTGGCCAAATTCCCATTTGTGTTAGAGATGTACAAGTGTAGTGCTTATTCAGCACAATTCCTGGTACAGCACGTAATAGGGGCTTAATAAACAATTGCTGATATTACATTGTTGTTACTGTTATTATCATTATTATTATTATATTTAGAGAGAACTTTTGACATGGGTTAGATCAGTCACCTTATTTTACAGATTAAAGAAAAAGTTAGAAAATGCAATAGCACCACATCCCTCCAGTTACATAGGGCAGGAACTACAATTGTCCTTAGCACCTCTATTTCCCTCATCTCTGGCAAACAATATCACCAAATAGGCTGTCACCAGACAGAGGTCCAAGGAGGTCCCTCCATGGAGCAGTGGGACCCAAACTCAGCCTGGGGAGGTTCTTCACTTAAGCTGCTGAAAAGAATTTCATGATGCATTAAAAGCAAGGCACAAGTGAAGATTTATTTAAGGACAGTGAAGGCATTCACACACCAAAAGTAGGGGGTGGGCACCCCTGGCCTCTCAAAGAAGATGGGTAATGCACCCAGGTTGGGCTCTCTGATCATATATATGGTTTTCCTGGGAAGAAATGTGCTGGCTCTCAGGAAAGCTTCTTTGAAAATCAAATTCCATGACAATCATTTGATATTTGGGGTTTGGTACGTTTCTTTTTGGTTAAGCAGTTTAGCCTTAAATCAGCTGTGGGCACATTATATAATTCTTTGAATCTGGTGACATTTAAATTGATTATGGTTTTGTTCCAGTTGATCTGGTACAAGCCTATGCAGGAGGTTTTGTTCATTTAACTAAAGGGACAGTGGCTGGTCATGCCTGTACATCCCATCTCCATCTCCTAAGGGTCTCTTTCTCTCTCTCCCTGAGAGCCCACTTATCTCAAAACCACTCTACCTCTAAAGCTTACCTGTATCCCATCCCAACACCACTATCCTAGTCCAAGCTGTCTTCATCTCTCAGATGTTACTTTAAAACTTCTGTTCCCCTCCCCTACTAGGCCCCTCCACTGACTATAGTGAACCTTCCCAAATTCAAATTTAAAAAACCAAAACCCTCTCTCTCTCTCTCTCTCTCTCTCTCTCTCTCTCTCTCTCTCTCTCTCTCTCTCTCTCTCTTTGGTGATCCAGGAGGTTAAGGCAGGGGATCTCAAGTTCAAGGCCAGCCTAGGCAGCTTAATGAGACCCTGTCTCAAAATAAAAATAAAAATAAAAAGATCTGGGCATGTAGCTCAATGGCCCAGTACCCCTGGATTCAATCCCCAATGCCATAGAAAAACAAACAAACAAAAATAAGTTTATCTTCTCCAAAGACTATGTAAACCTCCATAAGGACAAAGGCCTTGTCTGGTTTGCCTCCAACTGAAGCCGGTACTCCTAGCATAGCAGGTGAGACATGTTGGGAACTTAACAAATACTTATTTAGTAGATAAATAAATTAATGAAGTCCTTGAAAAAGAAAGCAATAATTTAGTAGCTATATACATTTTGTTTATTTGCTTGCTAGTTTTGGATACCAAGGATTGAACTCAGGGGCACTCGACCACTGAGCCACATCCCCAGCCCTATATTATATTTTATTTAGAGTCAGGGTCTGCTGAGTTGCTTAGTGCCTCACCATTGCTGAGGCTGGCTTTGAACTTGTGATCCTCCTCTCTCAGCCTCCTGAGCCGCTGGGATTACAGGCATGTGCCACCACACCCCAGCTTAGTAGCTATATTTTGATGTATGCAACCTGGCTATAACAACCCTCTCTCTTAGAACTAATCTCCTAACCAAACAAGTTAGCTTATGATTAAGTTTGTACTACATGACTCCACCCCATGATAATTGATTCGATTGAGACAGACACTTGAGCCAACCTGGGCCAATCTTTTTCAATCCCCAGTACCCCCCCCCCAAAAAAAAAAAGACAAACAAACAAACAAAAAAAGGGCTGGAGATGTCTCAGTGGTTAAATCAATCTTCTTTCCACAGCAAACCAGGGACTAAGCTCCAGAGGCAGCCAGTGAGTCTTAGATGTCTGGACTGAGGCTCTTGCTATGTTCATAGAGAAGGAGAAAAAAGTCTGGAGTCAGAAGAATAAAACACACGATACTAAACAGAGATAAGAGATGAAGAAACCTATTGCTCATATTCTCAAAGTTTGCTACTTCTAGCTTCTACTGAAGTCCAAATATCTGTAGATTCTACAAGGAACTACATATGTTGAAAATAAAGGCCAGCCTTTATTTCCTTTTTCTTTTTAGCTAGCTCAGCTCACTGTCTAGTACTTATAAACTGAAGAGTCTAAATAAGGCATGTACTCTGCATATATTAGGAAAGAAAATGAACTAAGTTGATAACAACCCAGCCAGATTCACCTTTATGGGAACCAGCTTTCTGACGGCTGCCTTTTCTCACCTATTGAGTAGGAAATAAACCATCTATTGGTTGTTTCTGCTGTATACAGAAAGGGCAAGTCTGGAGCTGGAGCCAGACTTGACCTTGAGAGTCTTGCATCTTTCACCTGAAAGAGACATGGATTCAAATAGGAAAACACACACACACACACACACACACACACACACACACACGCACACACACGAGAGAGAGAGAGAGAGAGAGAGAGAGAGAGAGAGAGAGAGAGAGAGAGAGAGTAATTTCTATGACATTTCTGAATAGAGAACTAGAAAAAAAAAGAGGCGGCCGGTGTGGGGGTGGGGCGGGACACCCAGGTCAAACCAAAACCAGACTTACATTTTTGGTTATTTAAGCCTCTGGCTATTTTAAAATAAACTGCCTTTGAATTTCCCCAAGGGATTTTCTTTTTCCCTTGTTCTTTTTGTCATCCAGTGGCCAACCCAGGGTTTGCTGGCTTCTGGAAAATCCAGGGGATTTTGAAAAAGAAAATATGTGTTGGTTTATGGTTAAAATGGAACTATACAGACTGATATTTTATACCAAGATGGTGCTGGTAACCCCCTACCAGATAGAAATACCCTCCAGGTATGTTCAGTAGCTGAGATCAGATGATATGAAACTATCCACGCTAGTTTCTGAAGGTCTTAAGACACGGTATACAGTATACTAGTCTGGGGACCAGATGTCTGGGCAGGATTATGGGTGAAGCCTGGAGTTATAGAAGCATATTTTTTTCATCTGTGAATTCAGTTGTGTCCTTGGCCTCTGGCTGTGTGAATTACCAGATTTCCTTCTGGTATTCCAGGGGCATGGTCATTTGCTAAGGCTGGAATCTCAAGTGGGTCTATCACAAAAGTCTGTCACATAAGGTCTCTCACCAGAGTGAAGGCTAAGATGGGAGGCTGAGACCCTCAACAGCATTTTGTAAAGAAGTACATGGAGATTTTGCTGTGTTGGGCATCAGAGAAAAATTGGCAGGGTCTTATTATGGCTGGAATTAGTGAATTGTGGGCAGTTCTAGGGCCCAAACCTGGACCTATTGTCCAGCAAGAAAAACCTGACCAGCAATTTCCTTCCTGGGAAGTTGGCATCAGAGAGGACCATCTTCAAAGCATGCCCCAAACATAAGTCATATGTTACTGCCAAATTTGAGAAAGAGAGAAGGGGAAGAAGAAAGAGGGGAGAAAGGAGAAGAAACAGAGAGAGATGCATGAGCCCAGGAGTATGTATGCTCTCTGTAGAATGTCAGGCTTTTCATGCCAGGCCCTCCTGTTTGTCCCCACCAGAGTGTAGCCAGAGGGATGCTGCCTGGGCCAGCTGCTGGAGTTAACCACTTTGGCCAGGAGGGGGCCCCAAATTTCACTCCAATTTGAACATCTCTAGGTAACAATCTAGTGAGACTTCACTTTACAGAATAGTTTATCCACCACGGAAGAGCATGGAAGGAAGGGCCCAGAAAGATCACCAGAGACCCAGAGAAGGGAATTCACTTCAAGGTCACAAGGCTGGACTGTGGCTGAGCTAGGACTAGAACCCAGGTTAGATAAGCCCTGCTCTGAGATTCTATTTTCCAACTCTTCTGAGGCATCCCTTAGAATAGCCACCTCTACAAATATCTGCTGAGGTCCCAGTAATTTAAAAATGCAATCATTTGTTGAACACAAATGAAAGCCCTGTGATGAGTGGGGTGTGTATGGCAAGTG
Organism: Spermophilus citellus; assembly: GCF_964194105.1. Taxonomy (NCBI): domain Eukaryota; kingdom Metazoa; phylum Chordata; class Mammalia; order Rodentia; family Sciuridae; genus Spermophilus; species Spermophilus citellus. Next base: position 73,044,646 of record NC_138195.1, on the reverse strand, counting down.
GCAGATGGCAAGTGGCAGAAGTGGTTTATGGGATGGGGGTGGGGAGGGAGAAGGTTGTGTCAAAGTCTAAGTTCATGGTCCTTAAGGCCCTCACAGACTTCTTATTGGCTTAGAAGTTACAACCTAAGCTCATGAAAGTTAAATAAAATAAAGGTGTGAATATGGTTCAATACAGTAGAGTCTGAGCCATCCCAGTTTTAATGTTGACTAATAACCAAGTGAATGGTTAGCAATTGCCATAAAATTTCTTTCTTTTCTTTTTTTGGCAGTGCTGGGGATTGAGCTCAGGGGAATTTTACCACCAAGCCATATCCCCAGTCCTTTATTATTATTATTTTTTGTTTTGTTTTGAGATAGGATCTCACTAAGTTGCTTAAGCCTTGACAGGTTGTTGAGGCTGGCCTCGAACTTGTGATCTTCCTACCTCAGCCTCCCTAGTTGCTGGGATCACAGGTGTGCACCTCCACTCTTGGCAATTGCCATAAAAGGAGGAAGAAAGGATTAGACTGTGCCTTTGCTTAGTGCTCAATAATTTTCAGTGCTTTCCTGTATCCATGGGAGAGGAGGTGGGGTAGGCTGTGCATACAGGGAGCAGGTTGGATTTGCACATGCACAGAGGACCCTAACCTGGAGGACTATCCAGTCTTCCTTGGGGATAGGGATCCAGGCAATGTGATTCATGTGTGAGGAACAATTCTTGGTTGCATGTCAGGGTTCAAGAGCATGCAGCATTCTGAATCTACAGGTGGTAATACATGTGCTAAGTGTGATTTTTAAAAAAAATATTTATAATTTTTTAGTTGTTGGACATAATACCTTTATTTTATTTTTATGTGGTGCTGAGGATCAAACCCAGTGCCTCACACATGTTAGGCAAGCGCTCTACCATTGAGCCACAACCCCAGCCCGCTAAGTGTGCTCTTTTTTTAAAAAAAGTATTTATTTTTTAGGGGTAGATGGACACAACACAATGCCTTTATTTTTATTTGGTGCTGAGGATCGAACCCAGGTCCCACCCGTGCTAGGGGAGCACTCTACCGCTGAGCCACAATCCCAGCCCCTAAGTGTGCTTTTTAAATAAACTTTTCTTGCCTGTGAATAGGCACATAGCATGATGGAGGGAAAATATGGTGGATCTGGACCTAACTAGCTATGTGGCATCCAGCAACTTGCTTAGATTGTTTTGGTCCCAGTTTTCTCTCTGTAAAATTAAAGGAATGAATAACCTCTCTGGTTCCTTCCAGCTGGAAAATTCTTAGATTCTAAACATTCTATAATTGCTTGTTTAGGAAAAATCTGATTTTCAGTTATTGGTTTGCATCTTTATCTTGAGTTCTTTTTCCTTCATTTATCCCAAACTTTTTTTTTTTTCAGTTTGTGTTTTGTCACTTGAACTCACACAGAATCCTTGAATTGGAGTTATCCCAGCTTATTCATAGATGGAGGTGGCAAAATAGGAGTTTATCTGATCCCCTCCAGCACTGGCTCTTCAAGCCATTGTCTCCAACAGAGGCGTCCTGAGGCACTAAGCACATAGTAGGTACCTAATTATGCACAGGCCCCATCTCCAACCTGACTTTTGCTAATTTCCATCATTTAGGGAAGAACCAGGCACCTGGGAGGCTCTCAGTAAACAAGTGTTGAATGGAAAGGAATACCTAAAGCAATGGTGGAAAAGAAGTTTGCATGAGGTTGACATGTTCCTAGGGAAGGGCACCTGCCTGCACCATTTCATTCATAAATACCTTTTCTCCCACCATATAAATAACCTCTGTTCTCCAGAGCTCTTGGTACAATGGGGTTGGGATTAAGTGGTAGCACTCAGTTACTCCCTCCAATGGAGACTGTTCAGGAGCATGGGGGAAGTTGGAAGTATGTTGAGGTTGTGCTTAAAGAATTGAATTTGGGGCTAGGATACAGCTCTGTTGATAGAGTGCTTGCCTAGCATGCACAGGCCCTGGGTTCAATCCCTGGTCCCACCAAAAAAAAAAAAAAAAGAAAAAGAAAAAGAAAAAAGAATCAAATTTAAGCTGGGAGCAGTGGCATACTCCTGGAACCTCAGAGCTTGAGAGGCTTGAAGCAGCAAGTTCAAGGCCAGCCTCAGCAACTTAGCGAAGCTCTAAGCAACTTGGCAAGAGCCTGTCTCAAAAAAAAAAAAAAGTGTGGGGGGGTGCTGGGTATGTGTCTTAGTGGCTAAGAACCCCTGGGTTCAATCCTTGGTACGAAAAGCACCACAAACAAACAAACTGAATTTAAGAGATGTCAGATTTTCTGGAATTTCTTAAGTGGGAAAAGGATCAATACAAGTTAGGTGAACACCATATTGCCAGGGCAGCGGGGAAGCATGGGACCCTCTCTCCATGGACTTCTTGTGTTTGGTGTCATATTCAGTGTGAATCAGCGCCCAGGAGTAGGAGAGTGAGCAGGAGAGCCGTGGTGCCCTCTTGCCTGAGCCTACTGCTCTGATTCCCAAGGGGACCCATGGTGAACTGGGTCCCCTCCTCTTTTTTCCCTGCAACAGACAAACATCAGCTCCCCTCCCCAGGGGATTGTTAGAGTATTAGAATGCTTTCCCTTCTGTAGAGGAAGGGCTGCTAGTGCTATTATGAATCCTTTTAACTGAACTCACAGACTTCCTTGACTCATCACCAGAGAAGACTGGGAGCTGGATTGGAAGTTCAATACTGACAGCCGTTTCTCCCACCCACCCCTTCAAGGAACAAACTTTGCTTGAGAGAGGGGGCCCTACTCTCCCTGTTTCCCCATCAATTGAACTTCACTTCCAGATCACATTCTCCTAGTATTCTTGCTGCAATACCCAAAAGCATTTTTTAGCATCTCAGACAAGATGCCTAGTCTTTCTCTCTCTCTGTCTCTCTCTCCTTTCTTTCTTTTTGGCATTGGAATTGGCAAGTAGCTGCCCTTGTCTGATACAACTGTGAAGTCTTCAGTGCATCAAGTCTGGACCCCTATGCTCTTCTATATTTCCTTCTCATGTGCCATCATTTGGTGTCCCTGCACCCTTCCCCAAAATGGTTGGAACAGAGTGGGGTACTCTGCCCCAAGCAAATGTGGGAATGCAGTCTTCGATTGGTACAAGGGTTCTGATAGTGCAAAGAAGAAAATAAGATCACAAAATTCTTCGCCCCCATTTCAGATGTTTCCATTGGTCAACAGTCACAAAACTTCATTGTGATTGTGAAACAGTTGGATTAGTTGTGAAAGCTCTCCCCCTTTAAATGTTTGAAAGTAGAATGGGAAAAAAAGGTTGAAATAGTTGGGGGAAAAGCTAAATCAAATTAAGTAAAATTGTGCTCCAAGTCCAGAGATGGACAAGTGGCTTGGATAGTTGATTTTCCAGAACAGAGGGAGGGTGGTGAGAAAGTCAGAGCCTGGAGCTAATGAAGAGCTGGCCCCCGACCCAGTGGATTTTCCCACCATTGTGTTCCCCTCCCTGGTAGCTAGCCCGGGAGGGTCCCAGGGGAGCCCTGGGCTTAAGGCAGCCTTGTTATGTAGTATGTAACCTTGTCTTTAGTAAATGATGTCACAGGATAGTTACACAAGCCCAGATCGATGAAGGACTCATGCAGCGAATCCATCGATCCCATTTCCGGGGAGAATTCACCCTTTGTGACCCGATGGGGGCGGGGGCAGGAGTTTCATCCGAAGAGGCTCTGATTGAAGGATTTAATGCAGGCCCTTTCCATTCCTTTCTCTTTCTGAGTCCCTGGGCAGTAACAGCCGGGTAATAAACTACTTTTCATTAAAGAGCTATGTGGGACAGGAGAGGTAGGGGGACATAAAGGTGGCGACAAGAAGGCACAAATCCTTTCCGAGACAGAAAGCCAGGATGGGGGAGAGCCGCGTTCACTTTCCCCAAGCCTCCGCCCTCCAAAGCCACCCCGAGTTTTTGTGCCCAGCGGGCTAGCCCAGTGCCGCGCCAGGCCTCTGGCTGCTCTCTCGGCTCTGGCTGGGGCGCGCCGACCCGCCCCTACCCCTCCGGCCGCCTGCAGCCCCCTCCCCGTCTTCCCGAGCCCCTCCCCCGTCCCGGAGCCCCTCCCCGCGCTCTTCCCCTCTCCCCTCCCCTCCCCTCCCTTCCCTTCCCTTCGCTGCCTGCCGGGCCCTGCCTCCGCCTCCTGCGCCCACAACCTCCGCCTGCTCCAAGCCCCCCGGAGCCGGAGCGCCGCGAAGGGGCGCCGCCGGCCCCTCCCCGGCGCGCTGACAGCAGGATCTGGTCCCCCGCCCCGTGCCCTCGCTGGCGGGACACACCCCCGGCCCTCCTCTGCTCCGCCAGTTCCCGCCGGACCCACCGGGCGGCGGAGAGAGCAGGCGGGCGGGCGAGCAGGAGCCGGGCGGCTGCAGCGGCGACGCGGGAGGGAAGGGGCGCAAGGCAGGCCCACGGGGAGCCTCACGAGACGCACGGAGCCCTCGTGCCCTTCGGGACCGTCGCCTGACCCGGGCCGTGCCCGTGGGCACAGGAAGCCCGGGCAGCGATCGGCTCGCCGGGCCGGTGTGGCGGGTGGCGGCGGGGACCCGGGCTGCAGGAGCCGGAGCAGGGCCGGGATGAGAAGGTGACGCCGCCCGGGGGCGCCACTCGCTTTGTGGGGAAGATGCTCGCCTACTGCGTGCAAGATGCCACGGTGGTGGACGTGGAGAAGCGGAGGAACCCCTCCAAGCATTATGTGAGTACTGTCCGCTCCCCCCACACCCATATACCCCAGCGGGGGGCTGGCCAGGGCGCCGGGTGGCCCCTAGCTCCTCCTCGCTAGTAAGTCCCGGAGCTGCGTGCCCTCAGGGCAGCCTGTGGCTCTAGAGTTTCTTTGCAGGGCTGTGATCTTCAGGGAAACCTTTTCTGTCCTTTCTCCACTCCCCTCTCTCCGGTTTCTTTTTTTGGCATTGGAATTGGCAAGTGGCTGCCCTTGTCTGTTACAACGGTGAAGTCATCTGTCCGCCTGAGCTTTGATGGATTGGGGCGGGGAGGGGGGCGCTTTCGTCAGCCCCTAGTTGAGCGACTCCACTGGGAAAGAGCATCTTCCCGGCGCTCCCTGGGGGCTCGGGTCGCTCGCGCTCGCTCAGCCCGGGATGCTTTCAGAGGCTTGCCCGGAGACCCGCGCCTCGCACTCTGCAGCCCACGTTTGCTGTCTGCCTGCCTAGGCCTGGGTCTGGGGGCAGAAGGAAGCGCCGTGTCCCCTGCCCCCCTTCACTCTCAGCGCCCAGCTTTGATTTCCTTCTTAAAGCTATTGTGTCCCGTGGTGTGAGGAGAATTGTGGCTTTTCCTTTTATCCCTCCTCTGGACGTGACCCTTAACCGGGGTCATTTCCTCTTAAGTGATGCTCCATCTCCAGACACGAGAAGGCAAATGTTGGCTGTGTTGGGCTGGGGATGTGGCTCAAGCGGTAGCGCGCTCGCCTGGCTTGTGTGCGGCCCCGGTTCGATCCTCAGCACCACATACCAACAAAGATGTTGTGTCCGCCAAGAACTAAAAAATAAATATTAAAAAAAAAATGTTGGCTGTGGTCTCCAAGGAATGGCCAACCGCCCCTCCCCCTACCTTCCCCAAACTTAATGAGAAGGGGCTGAGGTTGACCGGGGGCCGGGCTCCAGGCTCTGTGTGACAGTCCCCTTTTCATCTAAGCCAGTCCTGTCTTCCCATCCTTCACACCTTAGGAAGTAAACAGTGTCTCTGACATTTGAAGATGCCTATCTTAGCACCGTGCTCCTGTCCTAGAGAGAAAGGAGATCCACAACCCAGTTTCCAAAGTACAGAGGACATGGTGACAGCAGGGCTGCATCTTATTTGCAAATTAAGCATTTAAAAGGAGCATTCAGAATGCTCAAAGCATTAATTTTAACAATTAAAACAGGCTGTTGGTTGCTGCCCTAGATTGCCCATTGATCTCTGAAGTGCCTGTTATTTCCCTGCTGGAGGGGAACTGGGGTTTGTGGTACTGTCAGCCTCAGGCTACTCTTTCTCTGGAATCACCAGGAGCTCTGAAGAGGGAGTTCTTTACAGTTGAGAAAGTGTGACTAGGGTCAGGTTGGAGAGAAGGTTAAAGTGATCAGGCAGGGAGGTAGGTGCCTGTGGGGGATATTTCCTGACACACAATCAGAGAGTCAATCCATTTGTGTCATCTGGCTTTGCAAGCTTCTTCTACTGCCATTACAAGAAAACTTTTGGAGAGCTTGGATCACCAGTTGATCACCCTGCTCCCAGGACAGATGCCCATTTGCACATACCAGGATTTAGAATCAAACCGGTTTTCCTAACCTCTTTTCTCAAGTTTTGCAGGCTAAGTTTAAGGGTTCTGTTTTCTAATCCTTGGCAGAGATTGGCACTGCTTTCAACAGATGGCACTCTGCTCCAAGACCCAGGCAGGTGCTTTTTTAGCTCTGGATTTTAGACATTTTAAACCTTGCCTTTTAGCTCTGACCAACAATGCCCAAGATTACAAATGCACAATCTGTTGGCAACAAACCAGGAGTGTTTCCACCAGGACCAGGGAGGGTCTTTCTGGGGGCTCTGAAGTTAGGAGGTCTTATTCAATGCCTAGGTTGGCCACTAACTAGCTGTACAACCTTAGGCAAGTTCTTTAACCTCCGTGGGCCTCAGTTTCCTCGTTTTAAAAGTGCGGATAATAATAGTATGTACTTCAGAGGGCTGTGGGGAAAATTAAATGAGATCATCCATGTAAAGCACTTAGCCCAGTTCCTGGCACATAACAAGCACTCATTAAATGGTAACTGACTGTTGGTGAGATTCTGACTAAGAAAGTGTTTCTGAAAAGCAGCTATTAATGGTCTGGCAAAAAGGAAGAAAGTCTTTGGGTCTTAAGATTGATAATAACGTGTGCTGTATGGGCAACACAAAAGAAGTCCTGTCCAGTTCTCTTGAAATGATCATTTCCTCCCTTTTTACAGACAAAGTGTTTCCTGGGACAGCTCCGCTTCCCATGTAAGAAGCAATGACATAGTGTTTGGGACAGGGAGTGATGTCACTGAGCCATACAGATTTCTGAACTGAGGTCCTGGAAAACAATAAGAGGAGAAAGTGTTGTATGTGGTGGGATTGTGGAGCTGGCAGGGATCAAGGACTCATCTGGTAGATGAGGAAACTGAGAACCGGATGGAGTAATATGCATCACAGCTGTCTCAGCCTCTGAGTTGAACTGGCCTTTTGCCTGTGGTATGGGTTTTGTTCATCAATGGTACCTTAAGTCTGGCTGAGGTTGACTAGAAAGACAAATATCTGTTGGTGGAGAGATTCCTCTACATTTGGGGCATAAGGCATTAAATAGGGTGTCCAATAATAGGAAGCAGGGGCAACAGGGACAGAAGGAGCCAGTTGAGGAGGCTGTGACCCCTGAGGCTTGGAACTCCTTCCTCTCTTGGCCCTTGGGGTGTGGACCTCATGCACAAGGTTAAGTGTTCTGGGTAAAGTACTCTGGTGTGGTTAGCTGGCAGAATGTGCTGTGTCCAAGTTGTATGTGTTCTAGAAACCTCTACACTGGAGAAGCATGCCTCCTTCTAGTCTGCCCTCCACCTATGGTGAATGCTGAGTCTGTGGTTTGGTAAATTGCAGAGGAAAGAGGTTTTATGGGATGTGCACATTAGCCAGAACTCGCTGATGAGAGAGGCCTGGGGCCCAAGCAGGAGGAGCTCCACTGGCTCCCAAACTCCAGGAACACATGCAAAGGTTCTCTCAGGACATCCAGCCAGGGGCGTGCTCATCTCCATGAGGAGGGAGAGCTGCCTGGGGTCCTGTGCTTTGGGTCTGTTTATGCAAGACAGGCCAGTAGCCTCCTTCAGTTTGCATGATGCCGCCAGCCCTTGGCTTCCTTTCTCTCTGCCAGCCCCTGCTAGGGGTGGGGCTGGGAAGGGGGAGCAGCTGCTGCTTAGGTCCGGCTCCTGGCCCGGAGCTGGGCCCCTTTCCTAGTCTTCATGAGCTGCCCACAGGAGACTGTAGGAAAACTGGCCACCACTTGTCCTTAAAAGGGTCCTGCTAATGCTGGATGCAAACTGCAAATTAATCCCATTTGGAAGCTTTCTGATAGGGATTGAGTTCAGATTCACATAATTCTTTGTGTTCACATGAGTATAGGTGTATGTTGAGCTGTATGAGAAGCTCGTTTATCTAAAGCAAACGATGGATTATGTCTGTTTGGATTTGGACCATCATTTTCTTTCCTGAGTGTTTATTTCAGACAAATACCAATCATGTACATTCTGATATCCACAGAACTCTTTAGGGAAAACAAGTAGTAGCCAGTGTTAACAGCTACCATCCATGGTGCCTAACACTCAACATGCATGTTCTCATGGGATTGCTACAGTTCATCCAATGTACTCCTGTGTTGGGGAGGTTCTTTGATTTCTTTTTACAGATGGGTTAACAGGCTAAGAGAGGTTAACAAGATTGCATGGGGTCTCTCAGGCAGATCTTGGGAAATGCATATCAGTTTACATCCAAAGGAGGAGAGATTCTAAGATGGGCCCTCTCTTCAGTTGGAACATGAGTGGGGAGGCCAGGCTCAGGCCTGTACAATGGGGGGTGGTATCAGAGGGCTGCCTCACTGTATGGGTCGTCCACCAGGAGGCAGGTAGGTGAGTTTGATGGGCAATGATGGGAGGTCCCTGGGGATTGGGAGGAGTGGAGCAAATTCAGAATGGTTTCTGTACTCAGTGATGTGCAGAGTGAGGAATGAAGGGTGGACCCTGTGGAAATAATACATTCTCCCTGTGTTTAGATCATCACAGATTTTGGTGTGGGTCCTTGGAACCACATTTTTAGGAATTGACCCCAAACTCATTCATTTCTGAGCCCTTAGACTGTGGCTCCAGCCCACGAGGAGTGAGGATGTACAGCTGCAGTCTGAAAAGGCCTTCTCCAGGGCCAGTTCCGTTATGGAAGGAATGGCGTTGGGCCGATTGGGTTGGCCTCTGGTTCTTCCTAGCTGTGCAACCTTGAACCAGTCACTCTGGGGCTCTGTTTCCTCCTGTAATTTCACAGGGCTTTGACCTGTCATAATTCAGGGGAAAGCTTCTACCCAGAACCTGGCGCCCATCATGGGTGCTAGCTGCATACTGGTTTCCATGTGGTATTCCTCCTCACCAAAGCACTGAAGCACATCTGGGACCTTATAGGTGAAACGGAGAGCAAAGGAAAGACTGGGCAGAAAGGAAGGCCCAGCTGTTCATAGTCTGATGTGAAATTGGGCTACTTGCCCCATGGAAAACACCCAGTCCTGGAGAAACAGATAAACATGGGACAGCTGTTCAGACCTGGAGGGGATCCTGAGCTGAGCTTGGAACCTACTGATGGCTTCCTGATAGCTGAAAAGGGAAGGAATATGGGTTGGGAGAGAGGAAGAAGGTGCTCCAGATAAAAGCAAGGTCAGTAGTCAGTGCCATACAGGGGTGCGCACTCTTGCCTGCTCCCCATCTCTCTCTCTCTCTCTCTCTCTCTCTCTCTCTCTGTATATTCTCATGCACAGGAACAGGAATTGTTTCTTCTCTGGAGAGGGAAGTGATTGAGGGGTGATTCACAGGGCTGACGAGGCTCCTTGCTCATGGAACAACCAACCACATCCTTCAAGACCGTTGGAACAGGGATCACAGCCAGCCATTTATCCTGGTCTTGCTCAGAGCTCAGTGAGGGTTTTCTGGGGGGCAAACTGGGGTTGGGATCACCATGTGTGGTGGCAGGCAGAGGGGAAGGGAAGGGAAAAATAAACCTTTTTGATGTCAGAGGAGACCTTTTCCAGCTCCAGAAATATGAGCACCAGCTGCTGCATTTTCCGGAGAGATATTCTGGGGCCAGCAGAGTTAACGGGCAGTGGAGGCCAAATTAGGGAGCGTTTGGGGGGACTTCTGACTTGGGGTTTGCAAAGCAGCTCCCTGGAAATTACCTTCTAATTTCCTCAGCTTGAGTCACTGACCAGACTATTTCTTGGCCAGAAAAAGTCTAACAGGCAACTCTGTTCTCTTTTGCATCCAAAATAAAACAAATGATAGTTATACATACAGTAGTCACACGTACTCCTCTTGAGTTCTGAGAATCCAGGAAAGGGATAATGGATTGGGACCAAGACCCAAATGACAGGAAGGACAAGGTGTGTGTGTGTGGGAAATGAGGTGGAGATTCTGGCTTTGGAAATGGGTCCTGAGCTAGGGCCAGAGGTGTCCTCTGCCATGACAATTGCCAAAAATAATGGACGCTCCCACTAGGGTGGTCAGCGTTCAACAGGCCAATTCCCAGAGTTGCTTCCTGCCTGGTGGGGCTGCTGCTGCCTGCAGGGAATCAGTTGCAGGCAGGCAGGTGAATGGGATGTTAAGCTGACCGCTCTCCTGGCCCACATAACCTCCAGGCAAATCACTACATCAGCCGTGGGGACTGAGCCCCTGCTGCAGGCACAGAACTGACCAGAGTCCAGTCAGGATGGGAAGAACTAACTTGACACCTTCTGGGATGCCAGGCACTGTGGAAGATGCCATTAGAGGGCATTTTGTGTGAACTCTGTTCTACGGGACTCTGGTTATCTCTCCTGGACTCGGCTCTCAGCGGGAAGACAGTGGCAGCTCACCGATTTGGGAATCAGAGATGGGGAGTCACCACATCCCATCCTGAGGGCAGGAGAGGTGCCTCTGGGGATGCTGTGTGTCCTTGAGTACCGACTCTGGTATCCCTGGCTGGAATTCCATCTCCTCCTTATACTGCCTCAGTTTCCTCATCTGGAAAAAAATGTGGGAGATCGGACCTGGTTCACAGGCTCAAGTCCTCCGTGTGAAGAGCTTAGAATGACACCTGACACATCCAAGGTGCAGCATACATGTTTGCCATGTGAATCATTAAGTCTCTAAGATACTCAGAGGGGGGAGTGCTCCCGGGGACCCAGAGTTTTCAGGGAAGGAGGATGGTTCAAGAAAGGCTTCGTGGTGGGCCTTGGGGAGTCATTAGGATTGGCTAGGAAAGAGTCGGATTGAGATGGGAAAATCAGGAAAAGGGATTCCCAAAAAGGGAAAAGCAAAAGTGTAGAGGTGGAACGGGTCAGGAAAATCCAGGCAGAACCTAAATGTGGGGAAGAAGGATGAGGAGAAGGTCATAGCCAGATCCTGAGGGCCTGGGGTGGCAGCTCGGGGGATTCAGAGTTTATTGAATAGATCCCTAGGAATCTCTGTTTTCTCACCAAGGCTGGGGGACAGTGACAATGGCTTCTTGGTACCAGACCTTGGGTGGGCTCCAGAACGGACTCTAGGGTTGCTCTTGCTGCCGTGGCTGGAACAGGGCTAGGTAAGGACTGGAACCTTTTTCTAGTTTTGCTTTGGGGACGCTTGACTTGGCCAGATCCCAGACCCTCCTGTTTATAGCTCTTATTTCTAGGGGTCAGGCTGCCCCATAAAAGTTGATTGCACCCAGGCTCTTGGGAGGGTGGGCTGTGGAGGAGGAGAAGGGGGAGCAGCCAGGAGTGAGGTGTTAGCTGCTGTGGGTTTGGCTGGCAGGCCTATCCTTAGATGGCCTGGGGGCTAATACCAAACAGCTCCAGGGTAGCTTCGAAGTCTCTCTCAGTGTCATCTGAAACACTCACACTAAGGTTGCCTTCAACTCCAAGAGCTTTCTGAACTCATTTTGAGTATTTTAAATACAACTACTTCTTCATTTATTTGACCCCCACCACTCCTAGATGTTCTAGCAAGTCTTATTCTTCAGGTGAAATGTCATAATAAAAATAACAGCGCACATTCTGAAATGCTTTCTATGTGCTAAGAGTTGTCTGTGGATATTCTCAAACAGCCCCTCCAGCCTGCTGGCGTCCACATCACCCAGGGGAGGGCACCCTGTGCAGCCCATGAGTTGCACTTGTCATGGAGCTGTGGGCTCCAAAGCCTGCCGTGTCCCCTCAGAGATCCTGAACTCCCTTAATGACATTGTATGAACCTAGGGGACTGGGCCCCCAGGGGGTTCAACCTGAGACCTTACTGGTTAGTCTCTCCAGCCATGAGCTCTTCCACACCTCACTTTCCTCTTTCTGGAACTCCATTTGCCCATGTAGAAAAGGAGGTGACTGCTTCCTCTCCGGCCTGCCTTGCAGAAGCCATGATGACTACTTTGCAAAGCCCAGAGAAAATCACTGTAGGAGGCTCCAGAGCCCTTAGGCTGGTTTCTTAATCCCGTGGGGCAGAGGATACTTTAGGAAAAGAGCTCTTCTGGACTCCCAGAGAATCTCAGCAAGGCTCACCTGCCCAGCCTCCTCTTGAGAAGGTGTAGCCAGGCTGACTCAGGACACCTCAGACCCTCACCCTGAAGACCTTTCTAGAATACCACCTCTGGCAATGACACTTTGCTTCTTTCCAAACCTGTCATTTTGGGGAATGGGAAGAGATATGCCCATCTCTCCTCCTCCTTACCTGAGGGGAGGAAGCATCTCCCAGGCGGCTGAGTTAACAAAGAGGAAACAGCTGTGCTTTCTGCCCAGCCACCCTGAGGCATTCTCTGACCTTTTGCTGTCATTTCCCTCCCAAGCCTGGGTGGAGGCACAAGCAAAGCGGAATGGGGCAGAAGCCCTTCCTCCGAGTGCGTCAACACAGCATAAATTATGTAGTAGGGGCCAGTGTGAGGGGCCATCTAATCTGTCTCTGGGATCCCGGGAGTGTGAACTTTAGACCTGGGGCTGTTGATCATTCTTATCAGATCTGACCGAAATTCCTAGGAACAGGGGGTGGGGTTGCTGCCCCATGCAGATGGTGAACCTGTTGGGGGCACCAGGTAGGGTATGAGCTCAAGAGGCTGTGGGCTGGTTTGCTTTGCCCATCACAGCGCCCTCCCTGGTAGAGGCCCCTGCATTTTCTTTTCTCAAGGAATATTCTTACTTGGTAATAGTTGAAGCAGAACTTGACCTGTTTTACGTCACCACCATTGTCACGCAGCCACCACACATTTTGTGCCAGGCACTGCCAGCCCTCTGATTTATAATCTCCGGCCCCAACACAGACCTGAAGGGGCTGCATTTTTAACCCCATTTGACTTGAGCCTGCAGTTCAGAAAGGCAAGGTTGCTTGTCAGTCAAGCGCACAATCAGGAGTGTTTGCCCCTCCCCCAGCTGCTGTCCCTGTGCCTTACACACTCCAGGGTTGCCCAGGGTCTCACGCCCAACGTGCTGTTCTCCTGTGGAATGGCACCCCCATTCTTGTTTGGGAAGCCTGCCTTGCCTCTTTTGCCCACCCTGAGTGTATAGGGGCTGTTCCTGTCATTTGAAGTGGCTGCTTTATAAACTTTCATGGTAGGCCCGATTCTGATCCAGCTTTATTCTGTTTCCTGATGGCCCAGACCCAAAAAGCTATTTTAAGGGACTTGCCTGTGTGGGAGAATTTCTCTTTGTGACAACAGAGGAGGAGGCCCAACTGCCTGGCATGGTGCTAGCAGGGCAGCTCTCAGAGGGAAACTCCTGAATTCTGCCTTCTGGGCCGGAAGGGATTAATTGAGCTCTCAGCACAGTGCCTGGCACCCAGGAGGGACATAAGTACTTGTTGATGAGGACCAGGTTCCTGGAGGTGGCTGCCAGGATTTCTGCTGGCCTAAGCCCCAGGGGGTTGGCAAACTGATCCTTCTCTTACAGAGTTGAGGTCTGTCCTAGAATGGATGTCTGAGCTTTGGTTTCAAGCGGGATTCGTTATTTAGTCATTGCTCATTGGCAACTTGAGAAGAGCAGTCTCATTTTCCCCATGATTCGGAGCTGATCAAGGCACCCTTCCAGGTGGGGAAGTGGAGAGTTGAGTTATTGGAGCCCCTTTTAGGTGCAGGCACTGGGCTAGGGCTCCTTGTTTGTTGTCTCATTTGACCCAAGGCAGGCCCTGGTCATCATCTATGTCATATACATAAGAAAATGGACTCAGAGAGGCACCACATCTTGCATCTGGTATTTACTGGTGGTAAATGGTGGGCGGCAGGGTTTGAGCCCAGATCTCTGCAGCAACAAAACCTGTGATGTTTCTACTGGGTTCCCAGAGGTTGGGTTGCAGGGTGGGTGTCCTTTTTTCCCCCTGCCCAGGCCGGAGACACCCACTCATGTCAAAAGTAGCTGCACGTGCGTGGCCTTTCTCACCCTCTCTACTCTCCCTCAGACTTTGGGCTCTGTGGCTGTTCCATGCTCTCAGGGGGGTCCTCAGCCTGCTTTGTGGCTCTGGAGGTGGGGGACCGGAACACTTAGCACTGCCCTGGGCTCAGAAGAAAGGGAGTGTGTTGCAGTGGGTTTCCCACAGAAGGCTGGACATCCAGGGTCATCCAGATACCTTTTCTGACAGCTCCCTCAGAGGCCAGGGACTTAGGAGCTCATGGGTCCCAGATAAAGCATCAAGGATCTGGATGAAACCCCAGGTCACCTGCTCACTCTGACCTCCTCTGAGCCCCTCTATTTTATAGGTCTGCAGCTGCTGGTCGAGATAAGATAATAAGCCTATGGGGAGGTATGGTCTCTGTTTTGGGTTCGAATTTTTCTTCCCCTTCAACTCTTGTCCAGGATCACTTTTGAAGTCCTGGTCCTTCAGAGGTCCCAGCTGCAGGGGTTCTGTCCTCTCCTTAAGGATGGTGGATAGCACAGCTCTGTGGTTGGAGCAGGGGGCAATTTAATCTCCTGTCTTCTAGCTGATGCGCAAAAACTCCAGCCTCAGGCAAAAAACAGGCTCTGGAAACTGGAATAAATCCCTGGGGAGAGACTGAGGTGCCAGCGGTTGGAAGTTGAGGGCAAGAGGATAGGGACAGGGCATGGATAGCCTCTGCCCATTGTCCCAGGTGGGTTATGAGTCTCAGCCCTGCCTCTTAATCTCCATGGGTCTCTGTTTCCTAATCTGTAAAATGGGAATAATAATAATACCTACCCCATATGGTTGTGACTCTGTGTAGCGCTCGGCATATAATAGCTGTTCAATAAATGGCAGCTGTTGTCATTAACATCATTATCATCCATGATTTTGATCCATTTATTTCTTCTACCTTCCGGAAGCTTCCCTGACCTCTCATCCTAAAATATTTCCTGTCTGTGCATTTTAAAAATGATTACTGTTTTACTTCTCATTTAACACCAAGAATGGCCTTGGGTTTCCAGCTTTTGGCAAGCTGTTACTTACTCATATTCATTCTTCACTACTCGATGCTCCCAAGCACTGAGGACACAGCAGGACGGATGAAAACCCCTGCCCTTTTGGAGTTTACATTCTGATGGAAGAAGGGGAACAGTAAACAAACACATGGGGGACAAATGCTGTGGAGAGAACTAAGGGAGGGTGAGGGACCAAGGGAGGGCTGGTGATGTGGGGGTTGCTGTGCTTTTTGTGGAGGGTATTCAAGGACAGCCCCACTCTGTGGGTGACTTTAGATAAGACTTGAGGAAGGCAAGGAAGTGAGGCTTGTGTCTATTTGGGGAAAGTAGTTGAGGGAGGAGGGAACAGCAAGTGCTAAGGGCCTGAGGTAGGGCCATGCCTGACCTCTCTAGGCAAGAGCAAGGAGGCCACTGTGGACTGATGAGGGAAGAGCAGCGGGTAGTGGGGGCAGGGAAGGGGGTCAACCTGAGCCCCATATCCCTCCCCGACCTGGGTGGCATGCTCTGTTCAGGGATGGGCCTCGAAGATGGAAACTGGCCAAAATGCTGCTGGAAAAGTGACTGGGAACTCTTTGGGGTTTGACCCTGATCCCCGGGGTGGGGCCCTCTGGGGAGATGCCGTCGTGGTCAGCAGTGATGGGGATAGGAACTCCAGGGTCCCGGACAGTGTGCACATTAGGAAGTTTTGGAGGCTGAACATAGTCTTGTACCCACCATGTGTGAGGCACTGTGCAGAAAGCCCGGAGCCAGAAGTGGGGAGCCCTGTGAGGGCAGCGTCCTGCCTCTTCCACACCCTCCTCAGGCCAGCAGAGCGTCTGCATCATGGTAGGTCCCTGATCAGTGTGATAAACCCGGACTGAGGCTTTGTTCTAGCAAAGCCCCTTCCTCCCACCCCACTCCTATTTTTACCACAGCTTCTAACTTACAGTTGTAGGAATTGGTTGGTGGAAACTCAAAACACATGTTTCTATCAATATAATCTTGTAAATGGTGCTAAGAGTCTCAGGTCTGCCCACCAAAACTCTTCTCTTTCTCCCAGTTGACAGAATTACATCTCAAAAACCAGAGGTCTTCAATTCACCTCCTTTATGGGCTAACCTGGGAACCTAAATGCTCGGTGTATTGATCCAGGAAAACTATCTTCCGTATTCACAGCGAGAAGGAAACCCCAAGGCCAAGTCATACAGCAGTGGCAGCACTGTTGATATGCCAGGCACGCTTCTAAGCACCTTTAATCTCAGAACAACCCTATGAGGAAAGCACTAGGGTGCACCTCTCTTTGCTGATGAGAAAACAGGGGCACAGAGAGATTCATTTACCAGCTGGGGCTCCGAGCCAGGCAGGGGGACTCAAAGTCCTTTGGGAAAACTTGCTCTATAGCCTCTCAGGGAATCCAACCAGCCAGTCTCACAGCAGCCCAGGTTGGCCCCCTGTGGGCCTTGCCTGCGACACTTGTTAACCGGTGTCAGAGTGAGGGGATCCAAAGCCATGGGAGGCCGGAGGAAGCAGTCTCTCTTCCCCAGACAGGAAAAACCATTTGCTCCTGGAACTCGACACTGAAGGGGGTGGGTTTGCTCTGGGAAGTTGTCTTCCTGGGCCATTTGCAAGTCCAGCCCAGGGGGCTGGGGGTGTTTGTTGGTGAAGGCCAGATTAGGGTGTCTGGCAAGAGAGTTTTTGACACCTAGACCATTCAGCTCTCAGCAAAGCCCAGCAGGTGGTGGGGCATTGATTTGCCTGGGGTCTGGCAGCCTCCCCACCCGGCCCTGCTCAGCTTATTGTTGGATGGAGGCGGGTCCTACCCAGTCCTTCCCTTTTTTCTCCAGCCCCAAAATAAACAGCAGCTGTCCTTGGCTCCATTGTCTGCTGGCCCCAGGCTCTTGTTGGCCCTGCACCCTTGGGTTCCATGGCATCAGGCATTGGGGCCCTTTGGCTCTATGCTATGGAGCCTGCCTTGGGCCAGCTAGTGTGCCCTGGCTAGCCCTCTCCCAGGCCTGTTGCCTCCCCTCTGGCAGTGTCCCTTCCTGTCCCGGAGCGAGGCAAGTGTGAGTGGTACCCCTGAATTGACCTCAGCTGGGCTCCCGGCTCTGCCCCTTACTTAGCTTATGGCCTTGGGCAGGTAGCTCAGCACCAGTCCTTAGTATCCTTGTCTGTAAAAGCAGCTCATAGTAACTCTGTTGCAGGGTGTTGTGAGAACTAAGTGCAGTGCTGTTGAGGTAGCTGGGCAGTCGTTGAGGGCAGGCCACCTGACTTGAGATCCAGCTTTGCCACTCAAGAGCTGCAGGGCCTTCAGGGAGGAGGAAGTTCTCTGCACCTCAGTTTTCTCATCCGAAAAATGGGATGATCAAAGCATCTCCATGCTGGTAGTGAGGATTAAATGGGCTAACGTATGTAAAACATTCAAACCTGTGCCAGGCCCACGTAGGAGCCCAGGGAATGGGACTTTTTGTGCTCCTCCAAGGAGCTTGGTCCTTTAAGACAGGTGGCTGGGGGTGCTGTTTTACCACCCCAAAGAACCAACCTGCCCGTGCATAGCAGAGAGCCCGCAGAGTTACTGCCCCCTAATCTGACTTTGAACCTGGGCTGCTCAGCTCTTTAGCTTGGCTTTGTTTTGCCCTGTGGTCAGAAATCCCACCTTGGGACTGACAGGTGGTGGCAGAAGTGCTTATGAGTCAGGGTGGAGGCATGAGAAAGGAGGCTGGGATCACTCTTCCACTTGGTTCTGCTGATGATAGAAAGTGGGAAGAAGATGGCGGGCTTGCCTGAGGTCTTCAGCTGCTGAGCTGATGCCCCCGCAGTGCAAGCCGTCATCTGGGTGAGGTCACACAGGGGTGTTCTTCTGCAGGGTCTCTGGTCTTTCCAGAGCTGCAGCCGGGAGCCAGCTCATCAGGCTTCCCCCTGGCTCCGTCCTGTGGTAGCTTCTTGCTCTCTTTGGCCTTCCCTTGTGTTTGCCCCTCTTTTGGAAAACTTGTACTGGGAACCCCCCTTAGAGCATCCAAAAGGAAAAGTCGTCACTCTCAAAAGGAAAAACAAAATGGCATTTGGCTCTAATTCTGTTGGGCCGTGGTGCCTGGTGCCACCGTGGGCACACCAGTTCCCACAGTTCCCAGTAAGAAGATCTCACTCAGGACCGAGGATTTGCACTCTTTAGGAGCCTGAGCCTTTAAGAGAGGTGGCTGGGCATGCTGTTTTCGCCTCCCTAGCCTTCGTCAGTTCTCACTCAAGGAGAAAGGCAATGGCGGCTCCATTCCCATCATCTGGGGATGTGGCCTACTCATGGATAGGGGAGGAAAATGTGGCTGCACCCCAGAGAGGAAGGGACTCAGCAGATCAGAGCCCCTGCCTGAGTTCATATGTCAGTCTACCTTTTCTTGCTGTGTGGCCTTGGGCAAGTGACTCACCCACTTGGAGTTTCAGTGCCCTCTTCTGTAAAATGGGGCTATTCCGTCCCCATGGCATCATGGGGAGGTTTACCTGGGCGAGGAAGAGGAGAGCACTCGGAGGCTGGTGCCCAGCTAGTGCTGTTAACGGAGCCCACATGGCAGGAGAGTCGCTTCCCAGAACTTTAGAGGGCTGCATGGCGCCTGTGACAGAGGCAGCGTGGACGGAGCCTGTGGCATCTTCTAGAGAGAGGCTCTATGAGGGTCATACCAGCAGGCGAGTGAAGGTGACCCTGCCATTTCCTAGCCGTGTGCCATGAGCCAGTCACTTAACCCTGCCAGGTGTTTTCTCAGCTGGCCCTGGCCATGGCCATGCCTCCTGGGGGGTTGTGAGAGCCGGGGACAGCATGGAACTGCCAGTGGGCTCTTCCATTCATGTGACCAGACCGCCACAGGGCTTGGCAAGGGGAGGTGGAGGATGGTCAGGGGCTGCCGCCTAGAATTGCCTTCTTTGCACACCTCTGCCCTCAGAAGCTTCCCGGTGTTCACTGCTGCAGGTCCGCAGGTGCCGAGGGCGATGGCGCCTGCTGGTACCCACAGCACCCCAGTTTGATCGCATAACCCACACTTCCTCCGAGGGACCCTGCCAGGAAGCAGAACAGGTCTCCTGTCCGTCTCACAGACGAGGAAAGGTTCTGAGAAGGCTCTGACTTCTGGAAGTGTGCTGGACTCTGCTGACGCCCTCCCCCTCATGCTCTGGGCCCCCCTGAGTCTACCTGCCATGCTGCAGTGTGTCCAGCACCCTGGCGGTGCCCATCCTCAGGCTTTTGACCCTTCCCTTTTCCCCTTCTCACCTCTCTGTATTAGGGCCCTTTCCAATTTTGTGGCATAAATGAGGCTTGCTGTGCTCCAGCAGACGAACCTGAGGAAGGTCAGGGGAAGGGCCACCCCCAAGCAGCTCAGGTTGGGGTCAGCAGCCTGCACCCAAGACTGTCTTCAGGTCTGCTTCAGGAAGAACCCGACTAGGAGCACATTTCTGCTAGCAATGGTGGAGAGAGGACTAATGTCACTGTGGTCCCTGGGTCCCCAGGCCATGCTGTCTTTCTGAGGTTCTCCTACAGGAAGCAAACCTTTTTTGATGCAGGTCTTTTTGTTGCAATAGGAGGGCGGTTTCTGGAGTGAGTCAGAGTGTATGGGGTGGAGGATGCTTGATAAATACAACAGCTTCTAGGGGCTCATGGGGCCTAGGTTTAGCCAATGCAGACATGATGGAGGGACGCTGGCCTTGGGAACGTGGACTCTGACCTTATAGAGACTTGCCCCAGAGAGAAAGAAACGAACAAGGGACTCAGGGACACTAGAAATCTGATGTCTTCATCTATCACAGATCAGGCTGGGAGAGCAGCGTTAGTTAATAAGGGCCTGGAGGTCAGGGTTGCTGGCCTGTGGGCTCAGGTACATGGAGACATAGATGAGGAGACACTGTATGTGTCTGTCATGAAATTCCTGTCTGTAAAATCTGGCTATTTGGCAGGGAGTTGGACATTATAAACATTAAAGCTTCTTGTGACAGTGTTTGAAGTTGTGGAGAAACTGGGTATTTTACCACCCCAAAGAACCAACCTGCCCATGCATAGCCCTGAAACGATAGGACTCACTCAGGCAGCACAATTATTCAAAAACCATCCTCTAATAAGGTCCCAGGCCCAGTACTATTAATTTAAGTGCTCAAGCCATACAGTATTGACCTTATGTTGGCTCTTCTGATACTGACCTCCTATTACAACAAAAAGACCTGCATCAAAAAAGGTTTGTGGGGCTGGGGATGTGGCTCAAGGGGTAGCGCGCTCGCCTGGCATGCGTGCGACCTGGGTTCGATCCTCAGCACCACATGCAAACAAAGATGTTGTGTCCATCGAAAACTAAAAAATAAATATTAAAAATTCTCTCTCTCTCTCATAACTAAAAAATAAATATTAAAAATTCTCTCTCACTCTCACTCTCTCTTTAAAAAAAAAAAAAAAGGTTTGCTTCCTGTAGAAGAACTTCCAGAAAAATAGCATGGCCCGGGGGCCCGGGGGCCACAGTGATTTTAGTCCTCTCTCCATCATAAGGTAATGAAAGCATCTTTGAGAAAATAAAGAAAGAGGTGTGTGTGTGTGTGTGTGTGTGTGTGTGTGTGTGAGAGAGAGAGAGAGAGAGAGAGAGAGAGAGAGAGAGGGTGTAATTAAAGCAGTTACATCAATGTCTACCAGTCCTATTCGGCAACCATCCTTATAGTCAGGCTACAGGGTTCAAGGATGTTCTGATTGTGTATAAAAGGATGTCATGGATCCTCACGTGTCTGTATATAACTGCCATTATTCCTCCTCTTCTGTGCCAGGCAGGCTTAGTTAGACTTCATGTTGCTCCCCTTGAATGGATCAGGAAACAGGATTGAAGGGCTCAGTCAGAAAACTCAAGGTGACACAGCTAGTAGGTGGTAGGACAGGGATTGGACCAGCCCTCACTCCTGCCCTGTCCTGCCCCTCGCCCTTTGGAAGGTGGGCCTGTGGATGAGAGGGTGCCATGTCACTGCGCTGTGGAAAGGGCTCCCTCTGCATCCAGGACACTCACTCTGGGAACATGATTTCTAGCCGAACCATAGGAAAGATGTGACCAGGGGGTGGACAGAGATGCAGACTGTGGAAAAGCAAGGGAAGCCTTGGGGAGGGGCAGGGGAAGCTTAGGAAGACCTTGACTTTACCTCCTGGGTCTCAAGGAGAGGATTGTATAGAAAATTCTAGTTGGTAAGGAACTTTGTGCCTCACTTTTGTGCCCTCAGAGCAAATGTCAGCTCCCCTCCTCCTGCTGGCTCGTGGGACCTGAGTTCTTTGAGTGTGACAGTTCCACATCCAGGTGCAGGGCTAGGTGGTGAAGATCTGTCACGCCATCTGCTAAGTAATTTGGCCTCTACTAAGTGCGCAGGCAGAGAAGCACACCTCCGAGCCGGGATTCCTGGAAGGCGTGGAGAGGGTGGACGGACGGCTCCTCAGCCTGAGTTCTTGGCAGACCAGACAGTGGGGCCACAGGGTTGCCTGGCTGTTCCCGCCCAGGAGAGCTCACATCAGAGCAGAGGGAAAGCCCAGGGAAGCTGCGGCCCCAGATGCGACTTGGGCTGGGACACTTGGGATTTGCTCCTGTCCTAGGGCTCACATGTACTTGGGTTCCCAGAGCTGCTGGGAGAGGGCCTCTTGGTACCCAGCCAGCTGGGTGACTACAGACAACTCCACAGAAGCAGATAGTTCCTGCCAGTGTCCCCAGGAACCTTAAAGGGCCACCTATGCCCCCCCCCCCTTGGAGGGGGCAGTGATGGCCCTTAAAGGGCCACCTTGACATCAGTCAAGACCAGCTTTGGAAAGAATAGGACTCACTCAGGCAGCACAATTATTCAAAAACCATCCTCTAATAAGGTCCCAGGCCCAGTACTATTAATGTAAGTGCTCAATCCATACAGTATTGACCTCATGTTGGCTCTTCTGGTACTGACTTGGGTTAGGATGTGGTGATATAGCACTGTGGTTCCAAGTGGCAGGGCTTCTGGAGCGAGAGTCTCCACTGGTCATGAGACTTGGGGCACATTGCTTAATCTCCCTGAGTCTCAGTATGCCCTCTGTGTAATGGGGCTAACAAAGTGGCACAAACTCGTAGAGTTGGTGGCTGCACAGAAACAATATGTTTCCTGGTGAAAACACAGGAAACAGTGGACACTGGCACCCTCACTGAGCTGCCCCAGGGATGACAGCTGCTAGCCCCTGCCTTTGGGAACAGCTTTATTGGAATACAATTCCTGTACTGCACAAATGACGCCTGTGATGTACCCAATCCAATCGCTTTTATTATACAGAGTAGTCACAGAGTTGGGCATCTACGACTGTAATAGTCCATTTTAGAATAGTTTCATTACACCAAAAAACCTGTACCCTTTAGCCATCACCCCATGAGTCCCTCATGAGTCCCCGGTCCCTGGCCACCACTCTCTGTCTGTAGATTGGTCTGCCCTGGACATTTCATGTAAAGGGAGTCTTGCACACTATGTAGTCTTTGTGATTGGCTTCTTTCACTAGCATAGCATGTTCATGTAGCTCAGCCCTTTCTATGGCTTGTAGGGTGAGCTAGGTGGGTTCTCTGGGTACAGACCCTCATCATGGCTCTGGCAGGGTAGGGGCCAGCGGTCCTAGGCGCAGGTTCCACAGAGCACACCCCTCCTTAATCATATCAGCGCATGGACTTCCCCCACCCCAGGACCTTGAAGCTGGCCAAGGCTGGGTCTTTCAGGAAGCCCTGATCTGGCCTGTGCTTTATTCCCAATACTTCCTCTGGCCTGGTCAGAGACCTGGGGGAGGGGTGGAAACTGCACAAAGCCTTTACTGATCTGTCCCCCAGGGACTCTCTTTCCGGGATGGGGTGGGGAGAGAGACAGAAAAGCATCTTTATTTGTTTTTAATGTTGATGAACTCCCCAGCCCCGCTACCAAGTTCTGGTGAAAGTTTCTGCCCTCTTCCCTGGAGACACAGGGTCATGGGACTTCTCTCTTGGGGGCAGCTGATGGGGAAGTCGCCAAGTGCTTTGGAGTCCTCCAAGTGTGGAGTTGGGTTGAGTTTGTTTTTCCTCTAGCTAGAGCCAAGCCAGTGCAAAACTGGTGCAGCCGTGAGGTGGCATTCGGCTGCAAGTAACAAAATCCCAGCAGAACTGACTTCAGCATGTGGCGATGATCATCTCACTTTTGAGGCTATTCCTAAGTACATAGCAAGGAATATAACCTAAAAACAAACCAACAAACAAAAACTATCCCTCTATTAATGAAAATTTGGATATTGTTTCCAACTTCCCTCCCCCACACTGCAAACCATACAGCCCTAAACATTTATCCATATATATCTTTGGGAACTTAGGTCCTGTTTTTGTAGGATAAATTAATGAGTGACATTGATGGATAAGAGAGTTTGGAATCTGTGTTGGGTAGGTCAGGTCACATTCAAGCAATTCTGCTTTACCATCTTTATCTAGACCCATAAAATAGGAAGTGAGATTTGCGCTGAAATGCTGGATCCTTGAAATCTGTGGAAGCAATTCAGGAATATTTCGTTATTTTGCATTTTCTTTCCATTTGTGACTGGGCAGCAGGCTAAAATAACGTTCAAAGACAAAAGATGCAACACAAAGGAATTCCTGGTTAACCCCAGATATTTGGAATTTTCTATACTCCTGATTTCCCTAGTTAGCAGCTTTGTTCAAGAGATTGTGTGATTCCTTGTTGGGAAGCAAAGGAAAAAATAGTTTAGTATATTTAGTCTTGGTGAGAATATGGGGAGGCAATGGTTCAACCACGTTGGGAAATAGTTTGGCAATATCTACCTTTGAAAGTGTGTCTGTCTGTGGCCTTGTGGTTTCCCTTTTAGAGAAACTCCCCCGGGTGCACATGAGAAGACACCTGCAAGGATGTTTATTACTGTATTTTCTTTCTTGTTTTTTTTTTTTAATATTTATTTTTTAGTTGTACACAGTACCTTTATTTTGTTTATTTATTTTTATGTGGTACTGAGGATCGAACCCAGGGCCTCGTATGTGCTAGACGAGCGCTCTACCGCTGAGCCACAACCCCAGCCCCTATTACTGCAGTTTCATAAAAAGCTAAGAAATTGGTCTGTCAGTCAGAATGAGATGAATTATAGCACAAGTCCTAACAGCCCCCAAATTTTATTTCTTGCTCACACTCCATGTCCATTGGAGTCGACAGAGACCTCTGCTCTTGTAGGCATTAAAGGATGGAGACTGGTAAAGGCACCAGAGAGCTCTACAGTCCCTGGGGCAGAGGACAGACAGCAGCAGTGTCTGGCAGTGGTAATTTTGCTTCTGTTCCTGGAATATTATTCGGTCATATAAAGGAAGGAAGACTGGTTCATGCTACAACATGGATGAACTTTGAAAACATGCTAAGAAGCCAGTCATATAAAGCCACATATTGTATGATTCCATTGACATGCAATGTCCAGAACAAGTAAATTTTTAGAAACAGAAAGTAGATTAGCAGTTTCCATGGGCTGGCGGTACAGGATGATGAGGGCAATTGCTCACTGGTAGGTAGTTTGTTTTTGTGGGTGATGGAAATGTTCTAGAATTAGTTCTAGCATTGCTGTAGTAGTTGTATAACTCTAGAAATGTACTGAAAATACTGAATTGTATATTTTAAAATAGTGAAATTAAGGGTGTATGAGTTATACATCAGATTTTTAAAATAATGCTTTTGTCTGCAATGGACACATGTCACTGGTCAAAGAAATCGTGCAGACCCCACATCAAGTTGCTGTGGAAGCACAGTCCTGTCATGTACCTGGCAGGACATGGAGAGCTGAAACAGTCACTGACCAGCCCTATTGACTGTCGCTTGGGACAGTCATGAGAACAAGGATAGGTAAATAAGATATGGCATAGTCACATGGTAGAATTGCTGTACAGCTGACATGAATAAGGTTTACACCTGTCCACATGGAAAGTCCCCACAAAAATAGGGTAAAAAAAGCAGGAAGTAGAATATTATCTGTTATCTTAAGTAAATTTTATTTATGCGAATATCATACCATTTATGTAAATTTTAAATATTCACAAAGCATTAGTGTGTTATTTATAGTTTCATGTGTTTTTAGTGGAAGCATGAAAACAGAGCAGAAGAATATAACCAAAAAAACTATGGCTACTCTGGGTGGGAAGGGAGAAATAGGACTGGGGAGGGCAGAGGGGATCTGAACCTTTGTTCAAAGGTTCCAGGAGACCGTGTACTAGAGCTACTCTCCAGGACCTGCTTCTGCCCCGCCTCACATGCTCCTTAGCTCTCAGTTTCCATTTTGCACCCCTCTCCTGGTTGCCCCAATTCTGGACCACCTGGCAGCCTGCTGAGGCTGACAAGAACCGTCACCTTGACGCCACCCTGCATCTCTGCATCTTTGCCCAAACTGTTTCCACAGCCTGGAGTGTGCCCTTCACCTGTTGGAATCTTTTAAGGCACCGCTCAGATGCCTCCTTAACAGGGTCTTCCAGATTTCCCCGAGGCACAGGGGCTTCCTCCATGCCTGTCTTGTAGTCTAACTCAGTTACTTAAGGAAAAGGGTGTGAGGAGAGGGCAGCCTGAGTCCTGCCCTGGAGCTCCTTACTAAGGCATCAGGCTCCCCTAGGACAAGGACTTTCCTGGACCTTGAGTGGAATGCTTGTCAGTGTTTGCTGATCTTGCCTTGTTTGGGACCTTTCACACCTAAAGCACAGGTTACGTGTGACTTCAGGTGCAGCTAGCTAAATTAATCCTATTTTTCAGTTCACTGCATATTATCGCTCTTGCAAAGCCCTTCTACTGTTTTTTCCTCCTTTAGCCCTAATCTTTATTCCTGTCCCCTTCTCCCTTAGGTATCCACTCTCTTTTTAAAAAATTTTAATTAATTTTTAAATTTATATATGACAGTGGAATGCATTAAAATTCTCATTACATATAGAGCACAATTTTTCCATTTACCTGCAAATGCCATGGTTTTATTTTCTTTTATTGCTGATTAATATTCCATTGTGTATCTATGCCACATTTTTTTTATCCATTCATCTATTGAAGGGCATCTAGGTTGGTTCCACAACCTAGCTATTATTTAGCTATTATTTTTAGCTATTATTTAATCTAAGCCAGTGTATCCTCAGAAAAGAGGTTATGCTATTCACATGTGTCTGGATTATAATCTATATAGGTGGTATTATGCTATCAGTTTTGTTTGGCAAACCCCTTTTTCTCCATATGATGTCTAG
Source organism: Spermophilus citellus (assembly GCF_964194105.1). Classification (NCBI taxonomy): domain Eukaryota; kingdom Metazoa; phylum Chordata; class Mammalia; order Rodentia; family Sciuridae; genus Spermophilus; species Spermophilus citellus. The sequence continues at coordinate 73,018,356 of NC_138195.1, read as the reverse complement.
AAGCCCTGTTTGCATTGTGAGTGTCTAGGTTATTGCTTCCACTGCTGTGTAGCTTTCCAGACCCATGACTGCTGCATGCCACTGATCCACTTCCCTCTTGACGGAAACTGAAGGTTGCCTCTACTGCAAACTCTACTGTGGCAAACACCCCCCCCCCCCAAACTGCAGCCCTCACAAACTGCACAGGTACTTCTTCCACTTGTGTACCTAGCAGTGGGATTGCTGCAGCGCGGGGCATACACAGACTTAGTTTAGTAAACCCCGCCATATTGCTTTTCAGAATGGCAGCACCAGTGTATATACCTCCTGCAGCAGACGTAGGTTCCCACCTTCCTACGCCCTTGCCAACACTTGGCACTACCGGAAGACCTTCCAAGCTGTTGGTACTCCTCCCTTGGACCAAACCAACCTTCACCGGAAGATAGAGTGAATTTTAATCTCTTTATATCATTCCTTCCTTGCCTGTCCCCCTGGTCTGGAGTGAAAATTCTTTTTATAATTTTCTACCCGGTTCTTACTAATGCAACCAGAAACCTAAAACCTTCCTCCATTATCTTAAGAACTCAGCCAGCTTTTCAAAACTAAACCTCCTTTGTTTTTCCACTCCTCTGAAACAAACTCCTCTTATCTTGTGTTCTCCCCCTTGCTCAGTGGGTGAAGCCTTGCTGTCTATTTTTGTGGATTGCCCCCTTAGGAGCCCCCCACCCAGAGGTGCTTCTTCACCTGCATTTGTCCATGGTGGGTGGGGCTCCAGGCCTCCCTGGGATGTCACTCCAATCCCAGAAGACTGGGATTTAGCTCTGTTTAAATTGTGGGCCTGTTTGCAAACGGAAGTAAATTGAGCTTATTTGTTGGGGATAATTAGAGGAAAAAGAATCCTACCTAATCCTACTCAACTATTGGCTTGAGCCATTCTCCCGATAATTAGTCGTAACTGTTCTGTGACATCCTACACTGCTGGAATGGACTATTGTTGAAGTCTTATCTTTTTTGTCTTTGTTTTTGCTTTGCCCTGTTCCAGTGAGGCTTAAACATGGCTTATGTCCTGTGTTATGTACATAGTATGTGTTTGTCTGGCTTCTCCCATTATGTTCTGAGCTGTGGGTAGGGAGCATTAGGGTCTCTCTTCTCCTGGGACCTGCCCCCCTCTGCTCCCATCTGCCTTGCTCCACAGATCTTTTCACTTAGCAGGTGCTCAGTAAATACTTGGTGGGCGGTTGACACAGGATTACATGTTAATCCATCATCTTCAAAGGCTAGAACCAGACCATTTAAAAGAAAACAAACAAAATCCTTCCTTTTAAAAATGGCATTACCTCCTCAACCTCACAAATGTTCATTTTAGTCTCATTTATTGCTTTTTGGGGGTAGGGGGTCTTTGGGAGTGACTTGGAGAGTCCCCTTAACTTACAGAGGCATCATAAATTATACTCTTCAGAGAGGAGTGGATGCCTGCATGTGTCCCACAAGTGGGTCAGGAGCACACACGCTGGATGGCTCATGGGCCCGCCCACCCCCCATCTGCAGGGCTGGCCTCCCCTAGCAGTGTGTGGTATCCTACTGACTGCTCTTAAATAAACAGTCCCTTGAAAACACAACAGGAAAAAAAGTGCTGTCTATGTATTGTATCGGGAGAGCTAAATATTGTGCAAAAGGCAAAATATTTCCACTGTGTTAAGAAAATAAGAACCCGGCAGCATGGAACTTCCCACTCAGTGGGCAAAAGATATGGTGGAGACTTCAAAAGGCAGAAGGGCTACAAAGCAGCATGAGCGGCAACGGGTGACTGGTCCATTAAAAGCATAAAGTGTGTGTGTGTGTGTGTGTGTGTGTGTGTGTTCCATACGCAAAAGTTGCAACTTGGCCTCTCACCTGGGAAGTGAATCAAGGCACCCATGTATGTATCTCAGCTCCCCCAAGCCATCGTCCACCTGTGAGTCAAGCTGGGGTGAGGTTAGGAGGAAGGGACAGGAAGTGCAGATCAGAAGTGCTCTTTGTTCTCCCAAGACTCAAAGCAGAGTCATAGGGAAAGACTCTCATCCTGGTCAAAACGAAGATGGACACAGCTACAGAGCTGCTGGCTCTAGCAGAGGCCCTACCCTTGGGATCCAGGCAGCATCTGAGCCAGGAGAATCCCTGACTCTGCAATTGGAAGATCTGAGCAATGAGGCTCTGCTGGCTTCTGCTGCCCACCGCCCACTGCCAGGGTGAGTTTGTGAGGGCAGCCTGACTTTAATTGGAAAGAGACCCAGGAATCATCTTGCTTTTATTAAAAGTTAGGCCAGGTTATCTCAGGGTCACCCCCAGGGAGGGCGATGCTTCAAAGCTGACCAGGTTCTGAGCTGCTGGCCTTCTGCTTTAATGGGCTGGGGGAAGCTTGTTTGAGGAGTGGCTGTAAAATCACTCGCCAGACTTGAAACATGAGAAGGTTGCCCATGAATCATCGGGAAGAACTACCAGGTGTGGAGAATGGACTCTTGTTCTGATTTGTGACCTGGCACCAGCTCGCTAACTCCAGCTCCTTAGCACCGGGATCCTTCTCGTGTCCGCTCTTGTGGGGTGTGTATCAGCTCTGTTACCCGAGACGCAGAAACGGAGAACCATAGCCTCTCATTGCAAAGACTTCCTCTCGTTCCCCCAAAATGTGCCATTGCCCCTGCATACTGTGCCAGCCCTGCAGGGATAATGGTTATGTCTTCAGCATGGACTGGACTGCAGTTCTACACCAGGAACCGTGCAAGCCGGACACCTGTGACTTCACAAAGCCTCCCATCAGCCTCTGGCAGGGCAGGACTGTTACCACGCACTCTCCTTATTCCCATTTCATAGACGGGAAGCAGAGACTCTGGCCCATGCTCATACATGTGCTGTGTAGCTGGAATGCAAACCTAGGCCTTGGGAATTTTCAGCACTGTGCTTGCTCTGGACTGGGTAAGATGGTCAGAATACAGCCCCGCCATCCAAAACCTCCCTGTCTGGTTATGGAGAGAGCACCTCCTTTCAGTAACAGTTCTCTGCACCTAGTAGAATCATCTGGAACCACAAAGTCCAAGGGAATTCTAGGGAGGAGTTGGCGGAACTCATGGTGCATTGAGCATACCATCTATCAGTCTGAGCTATTTTCCTTGTATCCATGACCTCTTAATTGTCGCAGCACCCTATGAAATTCATTTTATAAATACAGGACGAAGGCTCAGAGAGGTTATATAGTTACCATGCACTGCATAGCTCATGGGTGGTAGACCCGGTCCTGGACTCACATGCATTCTAATTCCAAAACACATTCTCTTGGTCTGAGACTTTTATAGAATTGCCTTGAAGGGTGGATAGAGGAGAGAAGGGAGCTAGGAAGGAGGGTGAGCATTTCAGGCCAAGGGAAGAGAAAGAGGAGGGTGCTGGGAAAGGCAGGATTTCTACCAGACCCTCCCACGATGGCCCAGTCCTCTAGCCATCACAAATACATCAGCTCAGGGTTACAGCTGATGACACGTATTGGCTGCTGAATGCCAACTTTCCTTGGCTCCCTGGAGGTGACATCTCTGTCCCACCCTTCTTCCACCCCAGCTCCCTGGGTAACTGATTAGACATGGTTATGTGCAATGGGTGTGGCCACGTCAAGATGACAGTTAAGCCAGGAGACATCCTTGTGTGGAAGGAACTGGATTCATTCCTTGATTACTGCCCTCTGCTTCTCTACCTTGTGCCCACTCTGAAAAAGGCTCTTTGTGGGTCCTAGAGTCCTCTCCAAGCAGTATTTCCTAATTACCTCATGGCAACCTCACCAACCTTTGCCAACCTTGTGAAAAGCATGCCCATGTATCTTTTCTTTTTTTAAAAAAAGAGAATTTTTTAATATTTTATTTTTAAGTTCTTGGCGGACACAACATCTTTGTTTGTATGTGGTGCTGAGGATCCAACCCGGGCCGCACGCATGCCAGGCGAGCGCGCTACCGCTTGAGCCACATCCCCAGCCCCCCATGTATCTTATTTGACGTTCATCCAAGAAGCATTTATGAAGTGCCTGTGGTGTACCAGGCACTGTGTCAGACACTGTGGATCTCCAGATAAACTGACAGAGGGACTGAACAAGCACTAACCAAAGTGTCACAGGAGTGCTTGTGCCATGGTGAACCGAGATCTGGAATTAACTGGAAAAAGGACAGGATGCTCTGAATATGAACAGAGGCAGCTCTGCAAACTTGGAAGGAAGGGTATGAGCATTCTGAGCCGAGACAATGACATTTGGCAGGGACCCTGTGGTGGGGAGGGGGAAGGTGTTTTGGGAACTGTGAAGTCAGTTTCTTATCACTGTTGTGATACCCTTTTAATGGGTAATTAAGGCAGAGCCCAGCCATTTCCCTTTTTCTTGAACTTCGGTAGGACTTGCTTTTTTGGTAGACCCTGAGCAGAAGAGGGTCAAAGTTGTTGCTAAGATCTGAAGTGTGCTCAGAATAACGTAAGGAATTATGTTCACTAGGGAACAAAAATTCTAGCGTCAGGAGCCAGTTACACTCTAATCCTGGGCCCCCCGTGTTTCCCAGGGCTTACCGTGTGGTCCTAGCCAGTCTGAAGCTGTCTGATTGCAGGCAGGAGTTGCAAAGCATGCTGGGGGTCTTCGATGGGTTCTGGGCTAAGACCAGAGAATGGATGTAAGAAGATGGGACCTTCTTTAAACAAAGCAGAAAGAACAGGTACGGAGTCCAATAGACCTGGCTGTGTGTTCTTTACATATCTGTGACCTTAGGCAAGTCATGGAATTTCTCTTGAGTCCAAGTGTCCTTGCTTGCAAAATGGAGGTGACAATATTAATGATGTGCCTTCATGCCTGAAGCACTGAGCTGAAGCCTAACACATGAGCATTTTTTTTTTTTTCTGTTTTGTACTGGGGATTGAACCCTTGATCACTTTACAACTGTTCTACATTCCCCAAACCCAGCCTTTTTTTTTTTTTTTTTTTTTTAATTATTTTGAGAAAGGTTCTTGCTAGGCTGCCCAACCTGACCTTGAACTTGTGATTCTCCTGCCTCAGTCTGACGGGTAGCTAGGGTTATAAGTATGCACCCCTACACTCAGCCTGACAATTCTTTTATAAAGAGAGTTTACTTTATGGTTTGAAAAACTAGTTGTTGGGGCTGGGGATGTGGCTCAAGCGGTAGCGCGCTCGCCTGGCATGCGTGCGGCCCGGGTTCGATCCTCAGCACCACATACCAACAAAGATGTTGTGTCCGCCGAGAACTAAAAAATAAAATATTAAAAATTCTCTCTCTCTCTCTCTCTCTCTCTCTCTCTCTCTCTCTTTAAAAAAAAAAAGCTATTTGTTATATAAGACCATTTTTACTCAGCAGCAACCCTGTTCTTAGCTTCATACAGAACTAAACTATGTCAATGGTGACCCGAGGGACAGTCTCTAGGATTCTGTTCTTTGTCTCTGACCCAGGATGTTTGAAAATGACTGGGATGGGATTTTCATGTCATCCTACTTACATTTATTGGTTACACTGGGGGGGGGTGGAGAGAGAGCGAGAGAGAGAGAGAGAGAGAGAGAGAGAGAGAGAGAGAGAGCGCGCGCGCGAGAGCGAGCGAGCTAAATAATAGGCCAGCTTCAAAACTACTTTGAAGAAGGAAGCTTGGAATTAAATAGGCATAAATGCAATGTTTGTTTTTTTGTGTGGGGGGAGGGGTACCAGGGATTAAACTCAGGAGCACCCACCTAGCCACATCCCCAGCCCTATTTTGTATTTTATTTAGAGTCAGAATCTCACTAAGTTGCTTAGAGCCATGCTGTTGCTGAGGCTGGCTTTGAACTCGAGATCCTCTTGCCTCAGCCTCCAGAGCAGTGGGGATTACAGGGATATGCCACCACACCTGGCTTTACAATGGGTTTTGAATGAATAAATTGAAGAGGAAATTTTTAAAAATCCCTTTATCTTAGCATCACGGAAAAAAAAATATCCATGTCTTTCCTGTGTTTTGCAAAATTGAAGCTCTCTATCCATGAACAGTAACTCTCCATTTTCTTACCTTCAACCCAGCATCTGCTCTTGAGTAGCTTCTCAATAAATAGCACTGTCCTGAAAATATATGTCACAGGTCCTGATCTATGAAATCAGTGGCCCAAGTGCAGGTAGCAGGAGGTTTGGAAGCAGGTGTGTGTGGAGCCAGGGTTTGGTTTGCTCAGGACCTCAGCAGATGCCAGAAGCAAGCAAAGCTCTCCAGGGCCTGGGGGTACAGTTACAGATGCACAGATCTTAGAATGCATTTAAAGTTTAGGGTTTAGACAGGTGAGGGGGAGAAGGGAGGAGGACAGCACCATCAGGCAGCCCTGATAGTGGAGGACACAGCACTGGCCACAAGAAGCAACAGAAGGAAGTGGGAAGTGAGCCCCGGGCAGAGGAGATGCTAGAGGGGGCCTGCAAGATGCTCTTTTGGGATAGGAGGCTGATTTGCTGCCTGTGGCCACGGGGAAGAGCATGGGGGTCCAGGCAGGAGCTAGCAAGAGGAGATTCCCATCAATATAAGGGGGAACGACCTGATAGTCTCATGCCCAGAGATGGAATGGGCCACCTTCCCTGTGACTTCCCCATCAACACTAGACACAAACACTGAGCCAGGATCAGGGACTTTTCAGGTTCCTTTCCAGTTGTGAGAGCCTGATTCTCTTTTCGTCTCTTGGTCAATTCTGGCTCTTTCTGTCATTAGAAACTCAGGGGACCTGGCTCTTGCTTCCTGGATTCCTCACTTGAGACTCCTATTTGTGTCTGTGAGGGGAATGATGTCAGGGCCAGGAGGTGGGGACAAGTGGGCAGTTGTCCCCCACACAGGCTCGCCGAGTGTTTATTTGATACCCACAGCCTCCTTTTGGGCTCCTAGTCTCAGAGCCTATGGTAATGGAGCTGCACTCAAACCCCAGGCTCTGACCCCAAATCCCCTTTTTCTCCACTTGTCCCAGCCTGGTCCCTGCTGTAGCATTCCTTCAAATAACCTCCCCACTCAGCCACAGAGAAGCCCAGAGAAGAAAATGTTAAAAGCAGAAGGGACACTGGCAGTCATTTCCCGACTCTGCCTTTTCCCTTGTCTTCCCATGTTAAAGACAGGGACTCTGCGGCCAAAGGATGAAGTGATGGCTAAAGTCACTGGGGAAACGAATGCTGTCCGTGGCCTGTCTCCTCTCGGGTCCACAGGCCTCTACCCTGTCCCCTGGAGGGAAAGACATCTGGTCCTGGAGAGCCAGTGCATATGAAGTCACTGGGGAAATGCCATATAGGGCACATGCCACTTCCAGTTTTTAAAATAGCCCTGCCGACCCAGGAACTTCCTCTTGGGGGCCAGGGAGTGGCTTCCAGTTGGCAGGCACAGCCTGAGGGAGCACCTGGTAGATGTAGGGTGTGGGTGCTGAGATGTCTCTATTCATCACTCTGCAGGAATGAGTGAGGCAAGTCCATTGGCCTGGGCTGGCTGTCCCTGCTGAGACTAGCCCCCTCCTTCCCTTAGCCACCTCTGAGGGTTCCTCCCTGCCTCTCCTTCCCTGGGCTCACGAAGCCCTCTCAGCTTTCTAAGAGTCATTGAGTCATAGCATGAGAATTTTCCACAAGGTGGGAAAGAACACAGCATTTGGAATCAGGCTCACTGGGATTAGAATCTAAGCACTGCTACGTTCTGGCCCTGTGACTGTGGGTAAGGCACATACCCACTTGGAACTTCAGCATCATCTTCTGTTAGATGGAGATACTACGTATAAGCATTTGTGTGTGGATCTCGTGAGCTGGGTTATGTAGGCCTGTTTCCAGAAGAGAGCCTAGCGTTGTTCCTTCCTTAAGTCCCATGAAATTGTAGTGCTTTTTGACTTGGCTGATCAGAACGATGCTCCCAACTCCGAAAGGGCAGATCTGACACTGGTGAAGTTATGGGTTGAAGCTCTGTGCTGAGTCAAGAACGTCACTTTCTTAGAAAAAGCCAGAACTGCCTTGAAGTGTATAGTATGCCAAAGGGATTGATCCTGCACCTGGTTCTTCTCCCATCACCCGTGGAGTACTGTCCCTATCAGCCAGCCTGGACTATCTGGTTTTGGGGATATGCCAAGTATTTATTCTGAGGATTCCCAGAGCAACTTGATGGAGGCTGCCCACAATGCCTTTAAACCTAATCAGGCACACTTTTGTGAGTTTATTCCCCAAGAGAGATTTCTGGCCAGGGAATTGCTGGGTCAAAGAGTCTGCATTTTTCATTTTGATGTATGTTAGCAAATGGCCTTCCTAAAAGAATCCACCACCTTCCCACAAAGCACAAGACACATCTATTTCCTCATAACTTCATCAGGACTGGGTTTTACTGAACTTGAACATCTTTGCCGCTCCGATAGAAGCACTGTTTTGCAGTTCTGGTTTGGCCTTCTTCAGTCATGAGGTTGAGCATCTTTTTGTGTATAGATTTTACATGGAATGCCTATTCACATCATTGGCTTATTAAAAAAAATAGGTGGTTTAGCTCATTACCTTACTCTTAGAGGACTGTTCCCTGGGAAGAGTTGGTGTTGGTGTTCTTGGGGGGTGCTTGGTGCTGTTGACATCGGTTCCCTTGGGGGCTGTGAACTGGAAGTGTCTTTGCCCTCCCTGGGCTTTCTGAGCTTCCTGGGCCTGTCTTTGTTAACAGGCATCAGAGAATTACTTCCGTTGTATTTGGAGCCAACTGATAGAGATTGTGAAGGTACAGACTAAGCCTTCCCTGGCACTGCTATCAGTGCAGGAATTCCCAGGGAAACCAGGAAATGAAAAGAAGGAATTGCCACTTTGATTATTTATTTATGTATTTTTTAACTTGTGGTACTTGGGATTGAACCCAGGGCCTCGTATGTGCTAGGAAAGTGTCCCACCAGTGAGCCACGTCTCCAGTCCCACTGAGTGTTCTGCTAGGCACGCTGTAGACACTTTGCACGCATTATCCCCTCTACTCCCCCACTCAAACCATCCAAAGCATGTCCTCGTTGCTCTCGTTTCAGAGATGGATAGAGATGAAGGTGCAAAAAATCAGGTCGTTTTTTTCCAAGATCCTACACTAAGTAAGAGGCAAAGCTAGGATTTAATATGGGAATCTGATGCCACACATTGGGCTTCCCTGTCTTTTCTCCCCAGCCCTGACCCCTTGGTTAAAGCTGCGGAGAGACTCCACTTAGCGGTGTTCTGGGGCTCTGGCCGAATGCCCCAGCCCCCTGTGCCCCCCTGCAGTCCAGCTGGCATCTCTGCAGCCAGGGCTGGGAGGGGCAGGCCCTTATTTGGGGCTCGGTGTGCGGCCTGGGAGGGCTGGAATCTATAACTCAGGCCTTCGCCTGCATGGGCCTGGGCGTGAGCGAGTGTGGGGAAGGGGCTGGCTCCCTAGGGGTGAGCTGTGGCCAAGTGAAACAGGCTGAGGTCAGAGGGAGGGGGCCGCATCCCCTGGGGAAGCTTGGATGACGTGACTTTGAGGGGGCGCCGGCGGGAGGAGGGCTGGCTGCTTCCCTGCTCACCTCTGAGCCTTGGCCTGATGAGAAATCAGAAAGAGGGAGGCCCGCCAGATGCAGTGCCTGGCAGGCTTCCCTGGCCGACCGTGCAGGGCTCTCCTCCAGCTGGCTTGGCAGGTCCCTCCTCCCCCTCCCTGAAGGGACCTAGGAGCAAATGACGTCCTGGAGTTGGCTGTGGCAGAGAGGAGGGTCCACTTTAGCCCCATGGCAGGAAGGAGCAGGGAGAAGCAGGTCGGGGGCTGGAAAGACGTGACCTGGTGTTCCCTATCCTCGGTCCCCTGCTCTGTGTTTTGAGCCAAGTTTGGGGCAGGGAGTGGGGATTTAAAGTGCCTGAGAGGGAACGGAGCATAACTCAGAGCTCTGACTTTCAGCACGTTGTTCCTGTCTTTTTCCAAAGTTGCTGATGCTCTGCATTGACTGCCTCGAGGTCCTAGTCATTGACTGCCCAAAAGTAGCGGGTGAAATGCCTTGTGCTCTGCCGGGCACTGGGGTCCCCCAGCCCCACTCTGCTCCTACCAATCAATTGCCTCCTGACCCATCTACCTGGTGTCCCAGAAGCCTTTGGAGTGGGATTTCTCCATCTCCAAACATCCTATCACGTGCTCCAATCTCCCCTCCCTTCCTCAGGGACCCCGTCCGTTCTGCTGCCCAAATTCTCCCATTACCAAACCTGACCTCGCCAACGTGCCAGGGGCTCCCTGGGCTCCTTCAGGGCTCCTTCCTCCCATTTCTCCCCCGCCGTGGTCCTTAGATGTCCCCATACCTGTTCTTCTCTCCACTCCCAACTGTGCCAGATTTTCCACCCAAGAAGCACCATGGCTGCCTTTGAACCTCTGCTTCTTTGTCATCCTCCCCTTCCTTTCTTTCCTGTCCCCAAGGTTCCCTCAAGCCTCAGAGCCAGGATAGATCACCTTCTGCCAGGGTCATCTCCTGCCACTGGCTGCCTTGGGTTCTAGGCTGCAGCTCCCCCAGCTGCCCATGGCTGTCACACCTTGGGGTCCCTTTCATGGCATCCCCCACCCCAGCCCACAGCTGCCTTTGCACCCTCTTCTGCCTGGGGCACCTGCTGCCACTGCTGCTTGCCTCACTTTTGGCCCCACCCACTCTGGGAGTCCTCTGCTATGGTTTGATCATGGCTTGACTCCTCTGGAACTCGTGTTGAAATTTGATTGCCACTGACTGCTAATAAAGTGAGGCTGCCCCTCCAGTACCTGCTTGCCTTCCGCTTTCCCACCATGTTATGATGGATTCCAGAAGCTGCTGCCATGCTCTTGGACTTCCCAGCCTCCAGAGCCCTGAGCCAGTGTAAATATCTTTCCTTTATAAATCACCCTATCTCAATTATTCTCTTATAGCAACAGAAATTGGACTGAGACACCTTCACAACTTGGTGCCTCTCGCTTGGGTTTCCCTGGAACCATGCGCAACTCTCCATCTGAACTCACGGGACCATTATCCATTGGTCCTACTCTTTCTCATCAGCTAGGAGCTCCCTGGGATCAGAACTGCATAATATTAGATAAATTTTGAGTTTTCAGTGTCTATTGCAGAGCCTAGCACATGGCAAACACTCAATACTTCTTTCCTGAACTGAACTGGACTTTATCAGGCAAGCAACATGGCTTTATTGAGAATGTACTTACCAAATTCTCAACGTCATTAGATATTGTAGGACAAACAAGGGAAGTCAGGAATAAAATACTGTTTCCAAGGGCCTCATAAGCAGTTGAGGACAGTTCTGGGAATGGACTGAGGGAACGGACAGACATGACATTGGCAATGGAGCCTCTAGTAATGAACTGTGTGTTGTGGTGCCAGGGGCTCATAGGGCTTTGGAAAAGGGGGAGAAGACCATGGGCAGAAAGGGGTCCCATGAGGCCTGGGCTGGAGCAAAGGACAAAGATTTCACCTCGTCCTAGAATCTTCCCGAATTGGAACAGGGTGAATGGATTTGAAGTGCAGTTTCCCTTTCCTGGAAGCCAAACGGGAGCTGATAGCATTCCAGTTTTGCTTCTTGATTGGGAAACTTTTATTGCACGCCAGGGTCTGCGGGCCAGCAAACTCTCCGGGCAAAGAGCAGATTGCTTCGGGCACCTGTTCCTTTAGTCTCAGTGCTGGAAGACCCGGCTTCTTCCTTGCCAAACCTGGGAAACCAGGTGCATTCTCTTGAAGTCAGATTTCCTGCTTTATCTGCCATGGACACCTAGTGGGTACCAGTGTTGGTGACCAGTGACATGGGATGGCAGAGGTCCAGCAATACCCTCTAAACCTGATGGTGCGCATGACCCCTGCTTGCACAAGTACTCTATGCACCAGATGAGGGCAGAAGGAGCACCAGAGCTGGGGCAACCAGGGATGTGTCTAGGACACGGTAGGTATTTGGAGGAATTAGGTTGAGAGGATATAGAAATGGAGTCGAGGACCCCTTTACCAAGAGTGATATCTCTTCTGATTTTTAACTATAGCTTTATTGAGATAATAAATGCATACACCATATAGTTCACACCTTTAAAGAATGCAATTCATCGGTTTTTAGAATAGTCGCAGAGTTATGCAGCCATCTCCACAGTCTGTTTTGGAACATTTTTGTCTTCTAGAAAAGAAATCCCAGTAGTGGTCCCTTCGGTTTTCCCCAAGCCACCCCTGAGCCACCCCACCCCACTGCCCAAGCCCTATGCAATCACTTCCCACTTTCTGACTATAGATTTGCCTATTTTGGATGATTCATGTGCAGACGGTCCCTGACTTATGAAGGTCTGATTTATGAGCTTTTGACTTTACAGTGAGTAGTACAAAAGCATGCACACACACTCACATACACATCACAGTTTCAGAGCATTATCTGTATGTTCTAGATACAAGTCGTTATTAATAGGTGGCCATCAATCTAAAATCGTGTCTCCCTTGCAGTCAGTGTCTGCCAATGCACTCTGGGCCTTCAATCATGGCCCCTGTGTTTTCTGTTGGCCTCAGTGTACTCTTGAAGACGAGAGACTCTGGCTGGCCCACTGCCAGGATTTCCAGCACCTACCACAGTGCCTGGCCCTCACCTGGTGCACAGACTATTCATTAAGAGCAGGAGATTCTTTTTCAAAGGAGCTGCATTCCCAGTGGATTTTGCTAAAAACTGACCTGATAGAGTTGGAAGTTGGAAACTGAGTGGGAAGGGGTCTTCCAGCCACATCCTGTGCCCCAGCAATCCCAACATGACTGCCCCTTCCATCTTGGCCAGTTCTGCTGGTTAGAAAGTTCTTCTTGACCAGACAAAGTCCTGCTTGGCTATAACTTGCACACATTATCCAGCACCTTCCTTTATCTACAGCTGGATTTGAGCCCCACATTTTGATCATCCTTTAAATATTTGAAACCATGTGTCTCTTAAATATTTTCTCTGGGCTGAGTACCTCTAGCTCTTTCAGCTGTTCCTCCTGAGCCAGGAAAGGCCCAACTCCAACCCCTGGGTCACTAACTTAGACCACCATGTGGGGGTGGCACAGGCTGCCAAATAAAGCTCAGGCACAGCCACACCCAGAACTAATGGACCTGGCTCCTTGTTTTCTTTTCCCATTTGAACTGATGAATCTCACACCTGGAAGCAGGATTTTGAGTAGAAGTTCCGAGTACAAACTCTCTAGGTGACTTTTTTTTTAAATTTTTTTTTCAGTTATAGATGGACACAATACCTTTATTTTATTTTTATGTGGTGCTGAGGATCAAACCCAGTGCCTTCCACATGTGAGGTGAGCACTCTACCACTGAGCTACAAACCCAGCCCATCTAGCTGACTTTTGATAGAAAAAATTCCACTATGATATTACTTTCCATTTAAAGAAGTATCTTTGTTTGTTTGTTTGTTTATTCAGCCAGTCCAGTGTCTTTAGGGTTTTGCTTGAACTTAATGATTCTCAACTTTCAACACCAGTAGACCTGCCTGGGGAGCTCTTAAAACTACAAAGCCCACCCTACTGTCCAAGACTCTGATTTAGCTGGAATGGGCGGGTCCTGGGAAGGAGTATTTTTAAAGCACCCCAGGTTAATTATAATGTACAGCCAGAGTTGTAGACCTTGGCTTTAAGAACTCAGCATTGAACCACAAGAATGAGCAAGTGCTGGAAGTCCCCACAGCATTCCGCAGCTGGCAGGAGCCAGAGGCCAGGTTAGGAGGACACAACTGTTTTCTAAAATAGAAATCTTGTGTTACATTATGGAAGCCATACGTATCAGAATAAAGTGATAAAAAGTGATCTGATGTGTATACAAAGTGATACACATCAGAAAGAACTGTACAAAGTAGAAAGCAAAACTGTTCTGTTTCTCCTCTCTATTCCTCTTCCCTAAATAACCACCATGACCAGTTTGTTGTATTTTTTCTTGTTTCATGTGCATCTACAAACACGTGTATCCCCATGCACATACATCCCAAGTCAATGTATTATGTTAGATAGTTGCTGTTTTGCAATCCACTTTACATTTTCTTTTCTCAGTGTATTGTGGACATTTTTCATAACAATAAAGAAAGTTCCACTTTATCCTTAACAGGTGGAGGAACCATACTTTATATAACTTTTCGAAAAAAGTGTGTGTGGGGGGCAAAAAATAAAGTAAAATCAATAAACATTAAATATTCCTTATTTTTTGTTGCGGTGACATCTTTATGTACATACACAACACACACATGTACTTTCAAACTTGTGTGAGTAAATTCTTCGAGGTCCAATTGTGAAGTCAAAGAGAATACGTTTGGGGATAGAGATTGCCAAATTGCTCTGCAAAAAGATTGTTCCAGTCTATCCCAGGCAACAATTTCCTAACAAGAGCTATTTGCCATGTGTCAAAAGTTGAACTTTGCTGAGCACAGCAGAGAGGAAGGTGTGAGTGTGCGGGCTGGTGGGGAGGGAGCGCCGGGTCGCTTCCCCTGCGGGCTGTGTGTGGAGGAGCCGCTGGCCTCTGGCCTTCGCAGGCTGCTGCCGTGTTGCCCAGGGAAGAGGAAACCAAGCTGTGTGTGTTGACCTTTGCCTTGCTCTCAGGGTGTGACAACGGAGTGGGGCACGTTCACAGGATGTGTGTACCCTGTGTGCCGAGGGCAGTGGGCCAGGGTCAGTCATTGATTTGGGAGTGTGTGGAACAAGAATCCCCCTTTCTAACTCTCCTAGATCCACAGGGTTATATCCAAGCCCTTGGAATGCCCAGGACATAATTATCTGGATGGTTCAGGAGAGGATACATTTGTTTAAAGATTCCAGGGCTCTAGCTCCTCCTCCTGTTAATGTGCATGTAGAGTCCCTGCCTCCCCCCACCCCCCATTTTCATCTGAGGTTGAACCTCATTCCCCCAGCCTGGGCACACTGCCACCTTCTCTGGGCACTTGGGCATCACCCAAGAGCGCCATTACCCATTGTTGGCCTCTCCATTGGGACACCTGCTGGTTCAACAGTATGATAAGCTGGCTTGGGGCCAGAGGGTGGTGGCAGGGTTGGTGGAAGGAAGGTCCAAAGGTCAACCACATATCCTCAGGCGCTCTGGAAAATGTCCCAGCAGGGATCATGCCCAGAACTCTGAAATCCCAAAGGGGATTTCTTTTTAGGCCCCATATTAATTGGTACCCTTAGAATTTTCTAGGGAAAATAATAAAATTCTTAGAAGGCAGAAGACCGTGCCAGTGTTTCAGTTGACTTTTTCACTGCTGTGGCCCAAAGAAGACCTGATAAGAACAATTTTAGAGAAGTTGGGGCTCCTAGTTGCCAACATCTTAGTTCATAGACAGCTCCATTTCTTTGGGCAGAAAACATCAAGGTGGAAAGAGTGTGGTGGAGGAAAGCAATTCAGGACAGACAATCAGGAAGGAGAGAGAGAGAGAGAGAGAGAGAGAGAGAGAGAGAGAGAGAGCGAGCTCTGCTTAACAAGAGCAAAATATGAACTCTAAAGGCACACTCCCAGTGACACTCCTGCTCCAATCACGCTCCACCTGCCTACAGGTGCCACCCAGTTAATCCCTACCAGGGGATTAGTGCACTGATTAGGTTAACACTCTCATAACCTAAGGATTTCACCTCTACACTTTCTGGCATTGTCTCACACTTGAGCTTTTGGGGGACACTGAATATCTAAACCATAATGTCCTGACACTTTGAAGGGAAAGAATGGGAAAGGGGAGTCCCACTTACTGGGGAGCCCCCAGATCTGGTCTCGTTCTTTGCTTTTGTGTTCTCCTCAGTGTTTAGAGTGAGGCAGGAATTATGGATGTGGAATGAAGGCTCGGGGAGAGTGCTGACTTTTTGTGGAGCTGCCGCGAGGTTCCAGACCATATAAAATGAAGCTCTGATCCTAGCACAGGACTCCCTGCCATCTGCCTCGAAGGCCACCTCAGTACTGAGTGGTTGATCACCCACACAGCAGAGGAGAAGACTGGACCACAAGTCCAGGTCTTGCTCCAGGCAGTGTGGTCTGTTCAAGAAGCTAACGTGGTCCAGCTGTGGAGGGCTGGCCGTGTTTAGTCCTAGGAGCGGTGTTCCCCGTGAACCCAGTTGTTTGCCCACATAGGAAGAAGGTCTGAAGAGCAAGCAGCTCCTTACGCTGCTTTTCCGGGGACGCTGAGATAGGGCTTTGGCCGCTGATCTTTTCTTTGAGGTCTCCGTAGGGTCTGTGAGTCCTGGGAGCTCCCAGCTTACACGCTCACTTTCCCTCCAGGAAACATGGAAAAAAGAAATAAAAAAGCCTCTGTCCCTGGAGGGCCCCCATAGCACGCCTGTCCCTTCAGCAGACTCTCCTGGGGGTGGCATTGTTTTTCTGGCCCTGGGCGATACAGTTATTTTTTGCTCTTCTACTTTCCCAGGCTGGGCGCCTTGTTAGTAGTGGTTCCACCATTGCTGTGTGTGTGCATGTGTTCACACGTGTGTGTTCATGTGTCCCCCTTTTCACCTTCTCCCCTCCTATTTCTATTCATGGGTCACAATTCAAGGCTCGTGGCAAATGGGAAGAAATCAGCTGCCTGCCTCCTCCTTCCTGCTGTCTAAACACCTAACATTTCATCGTCCCAGCACTCCATGCACAGCCTCACATTTAATAGAAAGCTCCATTATAAATTATATGATAGCTAGGGAAACCCTGACTCAGAGAGGCTAAGATATTCACCCAAGCCCACACAGCAGGGAAGTATAAGGTCTGAAATTACAATCGAACGAGTGCTTTCAAAGCCACTTTCCTCTGTTCCTTTTTGGCACTGTTCCATCTCACACTTTTCCCTGCTTGATTCCTCAGTGTAAGTGTTGCTGCTTCTGCTGAGCTGTAAGGGCCTGGAGGTTGGGACTTTGCTGTACTTTCTATTTAGTTTAGCACAAAACCAGGTACCAGGTAAGCACTCAGGCAGTATTTGCTGACTGCTTTGCTCTTTCACATCTTTAGGGAACATTAAGTGGGCCAAATGTCGTGATGGGCATTAGAACCGGGATGTCTTCAGAGAGCCTCCAGGGTTAACTCACTGAATCATCATGACAACCCCCAAAGTGAGGGACCCACTGTCGTTGTGTGGGGTCCTTCAGACCCTCCTGCCTTCACATTATCCCTCAAGTCTAGTAACTCAGGCCCGAAATCCCTGCATACACAGGTGATGCACTCTCAAGTGGCATTTGATATGGTATTGGAGTCTGCAGACTGTCCCCTCCTGAGTTCCTTTTAAAAGCCCCTTGTTTATCCCAGAAAAGGCCCAGGTGGCCGGGTCTGCAGGCACTCCTGTTTTGGCGGTGATGGGTGGATGTGTGGTTCTGGGAGGAGCCCTCTCTTGGCACACACCCCACCACTCTTTTTGGGGTGCGCTCTGCTGCCTTCCCTCTCACTGCTCCCTGACAACCTGCAGTCTGGGGACTGAGGACCCAAAAGAACCTGCCACCTGATCATTAACCCTGTGGTCAGCCTGTGAGTATTTGTGTGTGTTGGAGTGGACGTCACCCTGCAAGTCCAGGCTTCTAAGTGGTGGGTGTTCCCCAAATCTACACCACCACCACCCCCAGGAACAAGCCACCACCCAGAGGATTTGGAATTTTAATAGGGCCACACCCTGAGGTTCTCAGTGTTCCCAGGCTGAGCCCAAAAACTTCAGCCAAGTGGCCTCAGGCTGTTGAATTTGCTTTTGCTGGCAAGGCCTCAGATTGGCAAAGACCCTCGCATCCAGTCAGATATATTTGTATTTTACCCCTTGGCCTCTGGGGCTTACCTCTGGGTTGGAGAGCAGTCTCCAAGGATGTCACCAGCCACCTCTTGGTTGCTCCAGACTCTGTAGGTTTTCTCTCATTATATTAGTCAGTCATTACCACGATGTGCCCAGTGGACTGGCAGGCCAAGAGAAGGGGAAGACGCTTTCTGCTGGGAGGGACCCCTGGGAGGGAGATGGACTCACCCGTGTTAAATAGAGACCAGCACAGCACTGTCAAGCACTGGCTCATTCTGCACCAACAATTAGCAGACAAAGGCAGATATAATAATTGGCTAATTGTGAACACAGACCATGAGCACTGCAAGAGATGGACATAGGCATTTGAGGCTAATGGGGGCCCAGGTCAGATGTTGGCACCCAGGGGGGCTCTGTCTCTGGATGCAGCTGGTGATGTAACACCAGGGAGGCTCAGCAGGCACAGCAGGGAGGAGACAGGGAATTGGCCTTGTTTGGTTTAGCTGCTTGCACCGGAAGCAGTCCTGGGTCCTCTGCCATGCTGGGTGGTCTGGATCTACAGAACAAGCCTGGCTGAATTTGGGACTTATTGCCACTCTTCCCCCAATCTGCCAGATAAGAACTTAGTACATGGAGCAGTGTGAATGGAAAGGTAGAATTTATTAGCACCTTGCGGTGGGGAGGGGCGGCATTAATTTCTTGGGGGAAGAACTTGACATGATGAATTTCAGCAGGAGGCCGTAGCAATGATCATGTCGCCAGATGTAAAGTCCCTTTTATTGACTGCAGGATTGACTTTGGGGGCCATGGTCTTTAGCAGTTAATCCCAAGTGTTGGGCCTCTCTCCATCCATAGACTTGGGGAGTTGAAGAACTGAGCCTGAGGTGATCCTGTGACCTCAAGGACCCTAGAAAATAGTGACAGCCCACACAGTGGAACAAGGTGTCCCTTTCTCTGCATGGATGTATAGTCTGGGAACTAGAGAATAGGTTGGATTTCACCTCTGCTTGTCCCTTGACTAGCAACTTGGGGCAGTGGACAACTTATCCAATTGTATGCCATGGCCCTAGTCCTAGCCAGCTGATCCCAGCCCCATGGTGGGGACAGCAGGTATAAGAAGCTGGTCACTGAGTTTCCATTTGGCCAAGGGCAGGGTCAGCTGGCCAGGGTCCAGGAAAAATAAAATCTTCCTCAGTAAATGGAGCCGCGGTGCCATGGAGATGTGCAGTGGCCACCACCACTTCTAGCTCTTGCCTCTTGCTGTACTGTGTCAGCAGATGGGGCACAGGTACTTACCAGAGCTTTCTGATTGAGCACGGGCGGGTCCTAGGCCTTCTAGCAATGGTTGGGCCATCTATTTTCGGGTGTTGATCCATCAGCCCAGATCTCATCACGGGCACCCATCCCTCCACAGAACCAGACTGGGCCTCATCCTCTGTGCTCTAGGGTTAAGCTGCAAGTCTGATTTGCATCCAGGTCACGGTCTTGTTGGAGCACAGTTAATGGAGGAGAGAAGTACCCACTGGGAAGACAAGTTTGGAAAGTTTGGATTTGGCTGGCCACCTGAGCTGGGGGACAGAGGGCAGCCTCACATGGGTCATATGAGAGCGCCACACTTGGGCCTGCAGCGGGGGGATTCTCCTCCACACAGGTAAGCCAGCAGCAGACTGTGACCGCCTGGCCTCCTGCGCCTGGGCTGACCCAGGGGAAGCTGCACACAGTTGCTTGTCTCTAGTGAGGCTTCATAGCCGCCCACCATCTGCCCGAAATGGCCGGAGATGGGGAAATAGAATCCATGCATTTTAAAATCCAGAAGGAAGGGAAACTCCACCCGGGAAACATAACCCCAAGTACTGTGCTTGGAAGCAGGATGTTTAATTGCCAAACCTTTCTTGAGACCCAGCTGCCGGGTAATGTTATCTTGGCTGCTCCTGAGACCAGAGGGGGTTTATCTGGGCCCCTGACGCAGGCTCAGTAAACAGAGCTGGCTTTCTCGGGTGACCTCCGCCCTGTCCCCCTTCCCAGCACCTGCTCTTTCTCTGCAGTTTATCTCTAAAGTTTCCAGCGCCAGCAGGGAGACTTAAGAAACTCTGGTGTCAGGGTAGGGCTGCTAGGAATAGGCCAGGCTGGAATTTTGTGTCCCCATCACTCATTTGGAGGGATAATCTAGGATATTCAAGGTTTGGAAGAAAGCAGACAGGCCGATGAGAGAACAGGCTCTGGAGACTGTCCTCGTGTCCTGGGCTTATCTCTAGAGGGGACTTTGACTATTTCCTCAATGCAGGGAGCCTCTCGCACATCCCAGAAACTTCAGAGAAACTGAGAGTCTACCCCCTGCCATTGTGTCATGCTTGTGCCACCTGGGGCATGGGAAGGGAGGAGCAAGGTGTCAACAGGAGCAGTTCTTTGCCAAACAAGGGAATAAGTTTTTTTTTTTTTTTTTTTTTCGGGGGGAGGGGGCATGGCCCTGTCCTGGCTATGTGGCTATAACTGATAAGGGTCATAGGGACAGTTTTCTGTCACCCCTTTCCTCTGACCAATTCTCCACAGCATGCATTTTTGGTGTGGGTCCAGGTCAATGGACCCACAGAACAGAAATGGTTCCTGTAAGTTTTCAAAAGACAAAGGACTTTTCCAAGGTGGGGGGCATGTTTAGTCACGTGCCAACTAGTCCTAGGCTAGGAATTGGGGGGGGGTCTGTGTCCCCATCCCAGCTTTTCTACTAAGAATGAGCACCCTACAGTGATAACTGCGCATGCATCAGGCCTGGCAGCCCTGAAGGTGGTGACCACTGTATGAAGGAGTCTGAAGGTCTGGGAGGCTGGGCTGAGGTCTCCCAGACTCTAACAAGGTGGTGGTGGGAGTGAAACCTGGCTGTGGCTGTCTCCAGAATTCACTCCTTACCTGACCATCCCCATTGGCAAGTCACCGTGCTGGGCCCTAGGTTCCTCTTCTGCCAAAGAAGAGGCCATTTAGCATGTGTGAGTCCCTAGGTTTGAGCCTCAGCACCACAGACACACACACACACACACACACACACACACACACACACACACCTCCCCAGATCCCAGCTGCCAGGGACTGTGAGCCTGTGATTAATTCTCTCTGGGAGGTGAAGGGAAGCCCCTAATTGCTCCGCAGGGTGGAGGGTGGGTGTTAAGCCCCAGTTAAGCCCTTCCTCTGGGCTCTGCTTGGTTGGCCCAGGAGAAAGGCTGCTGTCTGTGTCCTGCAGGGGCATTCAAGCGCTTTCTCTCCAGGCTGGCAAGGCCACTCGGGGCCTCCTTAGGTTCAGCAGGCAACACCTGGCAGGTGCACACAGCTGCTCCCTGCCTGGGGACGTGTGGGAAGGGAAAGTGCAGATGGAAGTGGGGCCCGGGAGAGATGGAGCCGGAGGTCAGCAGCGGGAATGGGGTGGGTTCTAACGTGTGGAAATCCCAGCGCCTCCTGCCTCATCATGAAGCCTCTGGAGCACACGGTTCCTCCGTGGTGGTCTGGGTTCATAGCAGTCCTAACCGCCAGCTTCTGTCTGGGCCCCAAGTTTTGTCTCTTCTTGGTGTTGAGCTCTCACGGTTGTCTGTACTGTACCCTGTCTCCACCATGTTCCTCTTGGCCACCCCCCTGAGCATGTGCTGGCTCACACTTTTCAGGTCACCTGCAGCTTTATTTTAAAAGATGTCTTTCAGGCCTGATCAAGTAGTTTGATTAAAATATTCACACTCCCACATTTTCATATAGGGACATAGTCCAGGGGCTCTGGTTTGAATGTCCCCTCCAAGCTCAAGTTGACATTTAATTTCCAGGTAACAGTGTTAAGAGGTGGGTCCTTTAAGAGGTGAAGCGGTCATATGGGCTCTGCTCTCCTAAATGGATTAATGCTGCCATCGTGGGAGTGGGCTCCTGATAGAAGGATGAGTTCAGCCCTAATTCCTTTCTGTCTCTTGCATTCACTTGCCTTTCCACCTTATGCCATGGAATGACCCTTGCCATATGCCAGCACCATGGTCTTGGATTTCCTAGAGTCCAGAACCAAAGCAACTTCTATTGTTTATAATTTACCCAGTCTCAGGTATTGTGTTGTAACAGCAGAAAATGAACTAAGATATCCAGTATGGTCAAGAACATGGGGTGTGGACTCAGCTAGATTGGGTTCAAGTTTTTTGTTTAATATGTTACTGGTTATGGAGCTCAGTCAAGTTACTAACTTCTTTGAGCCTCTCCTTTTTCCTGTGCCATGTGAAGATACCATTGGTTGCTACTTTGTGGGGCTGAAGATTAAATGAGCTAATAGGTATAAATGCTTTGCACTGTACTAGCATGTTGTCACATCTGGTTACCGAAACATAAGCTAACACTTCGTTAGCTAAGTGGTTTTACAATTTATTGTATGAGACATACATTTACATATGATATAAAGCAAGCATATCCATGTCTATTTATTATAATAAGTCAATAATTTATTGTGAGCTTGTGAAGGTAGGGATGGCCTTTTATTTAATGTTCTTCCTTATCAGAATCTCATGTCATAAATCTCTGATGGCCACGTCCAGTCCTAGTTGCCTGGCTTTATGGCTCTTTCCTCAGCTGCATTTGGGAACAAATTCTCCCCGCAGCATGAGACTGGCTCTGTGACTTAGCAATGTTAGGGGAGGAAGTACAGTTACCTGAATGCCAGTCATGCAACCTGGGCATTCATGGGCAAGCCCTGGTCCAGGCAGCAAGGGAGGGCAGCCAGTGTGTGCCCAGGGTCTAAATACTGCTCTTCGCTCACATTCTCTCTCCTCACCATGGCCTGGACCCTAGCCTTCTCTGGCTACGTTGGCATCCTCACTGGTAGTGCCCCTCCAGACTTCTGTAATCAGAATCACTAGGCAAAGGCCTAGCAATGTGCATTTTTGCAGGTCTCCCAGGGAATTCTGATAGGCATCCTGGTGTGGGAACCACCACTGGGGACCTACAGCTTCTGCCTCTCTCCTGAGGTCTCACCTGGGTCACATCTGGCCCAGGCACCAAGGGAGTTCAGCACAAGAGCCCTGTGGTTATGGGAGATGGCCCAACTCTCTAACTAAGGCTTCTCCCAGGAGGAACAAAAATATTGGGAACAGCAGGCCGGATTGTGGGCAGGAGCTCTCTCTTCTTCTCCAGCAACCTAGTGGTTCAGATACCTTCCAGAATGGCTTGAGGCAGTAGCCTTGCAGAGCCTGAGGGGGCCTTGGGAACTGGGGTGCCATTCTGGCCCTGAAACACCTTCATTGCAAGAAACCCACAGAGAAAAGCTCACAAATGAGCTAACGTCTCTTCTGTGAATCTGCTTCTTATTTTACAATCCTGTTTGATTGTTCAATGTAGCAAGATATTTCTGAGTACCTGCTCTGTGCCAGGCACCAAGCTAAGACTTAGGGACACTTAGGTGACTTGCAGCTCTCTGAAGGGCTTATGTTCTCTGAAGCATTGTTCAGAGTGAGTGCTAAGGATGAACGCAGCGGAATAACTTGGGCTTATTGAAAGCGTGGATGTCTGAGTCCCCGTGCCCTGGTCTGCCTATGCAGAATTTTAGCGAGTGACCTAGGCACATATAATTTTGGAAGATCCCTCATGGAATTTTCTAAAATCACTCTAAAGTTTGAGAACCAGTAGATTAACCACCTTAAAAACAAACAAGCAAAAAAGGTAATGACCCCAATTTTATGTTCATTGTATATACATATAAAAAAGGAAATTAGGGGCTGGGATTGTAGCTCAGTGGTAGAGCGCTCACCTAGCACACACAGGGCCTTGGGTTCGATCCTTAGCACCACATAAAAATAAATGAATGGAATAAAGATATTGTGTCCAACTGCAACTAAAAAAAAATATTTTTTAAAAAGAAGGAAATTAAAACCACTTGTTTTAATCTTACCCTTCTAAGAAAATCATCATTAACATTTTATTGAATGTCCCTCTAGATGTGTGCAGGTCTGCATGTGGGTGCAGTGTATTCAGATGTATATTGTAGCATCCACATGGTACCTGACATTCATTTCTAGGGGGACAGATGGGACAAGAAGCATGGCCCTGACCCTGGTACACCTACACATGTAGAAGATATCCAGCACAGCTTGAAGGCTTGCCTTGGTCACCTGCTCACCTGCTCTTCCCTTTTCCCACAGGTATACATTATCAACGTGACCTGGTCCGACTCTACCTCCCAGACCATCTACCGGAGGTACAGCAAGTTCTTTGATCTGCAGGTGAGTTGGCTGGAGCCCGAGTCTTTCTGATGGACTGGCCTCTCATGACGTCCCTCGTCTAGAGAGCCCCCATCAGAGCCGTCATGGTTGGAATTGAGGTTGGTGCAGAGGGACAGATGAGGGAAGCTGTGCTTGTCCATCTGGGATATGGCACGCAGACACTCAGGGCATTATTGACTTGCTCAACAAAGAGGCAGGAGGATGGCTGTGGGTGCTAAGGCCTGAGCAGACATGTCTGTAAACATTCAGGATGAGACACAAGCCGCCACATCATTTCAGGCAAAGAAAAGCAAACATGAGGAGAAGACCGAAACAGAAAATAAGCAACTTTTTGAACTCCAGACGCAAACTTGGCATACCACTGTGTCTGCCTAACCAAATAAGGCACTTGCCACCCAGTTTGTACATGTGGATGGTAGGTGTGTGTCTCTAATTCACACAGGCATGTTCTCACAGGGGGGTGGTATTACAGAGCCTGCAGTTACCACTGCAGACACCCCTTGGTGCCAACCAGTTTAGTTAGTCTTCTTTTAAGTGACAAGTGACACTTTTACATTTATGCTGGTTGAGACAAAAAAATATATCTGGGAAGCTTATGCAGCCTACCAGATGGAGAGAAGAGCAGTGACTTTGGGCAGACCTAAGCCCCAGATCAGCTTTCCCTCTGTCTTTTCTTTGTTTCCCTCTGACACTGTCCTCAGCTTTTATTCCCTCACACCCTGAGGTGCTTGACTGTGAAGAGTTCTTGAATTTCTTATCTGTGGTTCCCAACAGCAGACACACTGACTCTCTCCCAGTTCCAAGTTGACAAACACAAGGGAAGACTCTGATTGGCCTAACTTGGGTCAGGTGCTCTTTCTCGACCAGTCAGAATGGCCAGGGATAGGGGGCCTTATAGAACAGACAAGGCCACCAGGGAGTCTACTCCTGTGTGTCAGAGGCAAATGTCAGAGAAGGGAGAGAGTCATTGCAAGTTGACTGAGGTACTCTAGATTCTTCCTCAGGGTGTGAACTTGGTTACACTGAGGTATTCTGGATTCTTCCTCAGGGTGTGAACCTGGTTACACAGACCAGAGACACCCACTCCTAGCCCTCAGGACAAGAATTCACTCCTTTGCTTGCTTGCAGGCCTTTGATGGTGGGTTGTCTGAGAGGCAAGACTGAATGTTTGCCCCCTAATACCTGATTTTATCTCCTGTCCTTATTGTGCTTCCTCTGAGACAAACCAAAGGTAATTCAGCTGCCTGTATTACCTTCCTTTATTCCCTGGTCATTCTGACTGAATGTCCCATTGCATATGGGATTGAGAGCCATTCCTTATCCTCTGCCTTCCTTCTCTTCCTCTTTCAGTTCCTGTCCAGTCTCCTTGGGTCCTTCCAGCATAAACTGGTGGGATTTGCTGACACCCCATCAATGAGTACAGTGTGCCGGACAGGAAATGATAACTCAGTTGGGGAGAGGCAACCTGAAAGGGCTCATTGATGAGTGGGATGAGGTCTGAAAGCCAGTGGAAACTTCCAAATCAGGACTTTTCTTCTCCCCCCTTTCCGTTCTGGCCCCCTACTCCCTCCCTAGAATCTCACAAGAAAGGAATTTGCTTCCCCTCTTCTCCCTTGCCCAGAGGGTTCATTTCCTGCATGTTGGGAGGGGACACAAGCATGGAACAGCTTGTCGTGATGGCCAGGCTTGTCCTTGTGGGTCCTTACCATCAGTGTGCCATTATCTGTGGTTCCCACATCTGCAGATTCAACCAACTGCAGATCAAAAATATTTGGGAAAAAAGTTTCTCTGAACATGTACAGACTTTATTCCTTGTCATTATTCCCTAAACAGTGCCGTAGAATAGTTGTTTCCAAGAAATCTAGAGATTTAAAGTATGGGAGGGTCTGCACAGGTTATATGCAAATACTGTGCCATTTTATATAAGGGACTTGAGCACCAGAGATTTTGGTATTGGTCCTGGAACCAATTTTCTGTGGACCCTGAGAAATAACTGCAGACACAGCTGGAGGGGGTTGAGCTGCACCTTTGGAATTTAGCCTTGGAATCCAATATAGCATCTTTGTGAGCCCCTTCACACACACCATGTGACTTCTCCCATTCATTTTCACTTCCATAATGTTCATTCACTTATTTTCATGACTTTCTTATTTCTCAGGATTGCTGGTTTTAATATGGTAGCTCCTATAGAGGAAGAGAAAACGGAATGCATAATTCTGGTTTTCTAAGAGGCTGTGTAGAGAGACATGTTGCCTGAGACTGGTTCCTGACTGTCATCATGTAACTCTGGAAAGGTTCTTTAACTGCTCCAGACTCAGTTCTCCGATCTGCAGAATGAAAGCCTGAATGGTATTCACTTGGCAGGGTTGTCCTGAGGATTTGATGAGGTATCACAAGTGATGAGATGTTGGGCTGTGCTGTTCAAGGGGCTGGGGCTTTGGATCTATCCCGTGTGTGCTTCACCCTGCAGATGTCCTGCTGTATGCTGGAGTATTCAGAGTATGCAGGCACAGCCTCTGTCTGGAAGGGGCCTCTGGGGTAGACAGGAGAAGGAGTAGCAAAAATGGCACAGGCTGAGAAGCAGACTTGAGCAGGACAAGGTCTCTTCCTCCCGGGTGGCCCACAGGCCTGGTCTGAGAACCATCTTGCCCCTCCCCTTTCTGGCTGAGCCCCACCTCGCCCTGACCATAAAGGCCAGGCTCAAGAAGCCAGCCCAACGAAAACTGCATGTGGTTCTGGGCCTTCTTGGGGCTACAGACCCATTGGTGAATCTGGTAGAAAACTTTTCCCCAGAAAAAGCGCATATACGTACAATTTTACTTACAGCAGCAAGTTTTCACGGACTCCCAGTGGGCCTTTAACAAAGAGCCACCGAGCCAAACTAGTTTAGATCATGAATTTTGCATTCCTTTCTGGTGCTGCTTGGACACCATTTGGGGGATTTATATATGGCATTCTGAGGATCGCATGTGGCCTGGATACCCCTTTGATGGTACCCTGGGCCACACTCCCCCCCAGCATAAGTTGGTTACTCTGTCCCCAGTGTGGGTGTCCTTATGTATTCCCCCTGATTTCTCCCCTGCCACATGGTGTCTTTTGCCTCTGGTGGAGGTCAGGTTACCACAAGAAGGCTTTGGGTTCCCACCTCTAATGTAACTCAGGAATCGTGTGCAAGGTAATACCAAGTGAACCTGACCCTCCTCTGACAGTGAGTTGAGGGCCATGGGGTACATTCAGATCCAATCTCATCCAGAAAAGCACACTTCCATTTTTCCCTCTAGGGGGCCAGCAGGGAGATGCACAGCCATGCCCTGCCCTGCATGTCCCAAGCCATGAGGTCAGAGAGCAATTAAAAGGTGCTGTATTGCAGACCTGACCAGAACCCCCAGACTGGGCTTTTCATTTCTCTCTGCTGCAGAGTCCAGGCCAGCACCATCCCCCACTCCACCCTGTGCACACTGAGATTCGGGACGTCACTCTGGGTTCCCATCTTCCTCTGCCGGGACCTGACTGCTCTGTACATGGAGAAAAATCCCTGGGCATGGACAGGTTCAGGCACACAACATAGCAGCCAGGCCCGAGGGGCAGCAAGAGGGAGCCAGCGCCAGAGGGCTTGCACTTGTGACCTCTTTGAGGTGACCCATGGCATTACTGAGCCCGCTACAGGGCACTTAGACCTCTGATGGTACACAGGTACAGAGAAGGTGTGCAGAGAAGGTGGTTCTTCATAGGCCATAGGGGAAATTGCAGGGCTAGGGGAGAGAAGGCAGAGAAGTCAGAGATGGCAGGTAAGTGCTCCTGCAGTGCTTACCCAAGCCTTAGCCTGGGCAGGGCAGATCCTGTTATCTCGCTGCTCCCTTCCCACCCTGCCACACACCTTCCTCACTGCTGGCTAACTGCTTCTGGCAAAGCCCCCAGTTAAGGTTGTCAGATAAGTACCAAATGTCCTATAAGCTGAATTTCAGATAAATAACAAATCCTTTTTTTTTTTTGTATATGTATATTCCAAATATTACATGGGAAGTACTCACACTAAAAAAGCAATTTGTTCTTTATGTGAAATTCAGAAGTTTACTGTGTGTTCTGCATTTTTATTTGCTCAATCTGACAGTCCAACCCTGGCTATGTGAGTGGTGAGAGTGGAAGCACAAAGAGAATGAGACACATAAGCCTGCGCAGAGCTTGCCAAGGCATTTGTGCTTTGCAGAGCAAAAATGGCACAGGCTGAGAAGCAGACTTGAGCAGGACAAGGTCTCTTCCTCCCGGGAGTCTATATCAGTGGGGAGAGAAAACTTTTATTTATTTATTTATTGGTACTAGGGATTTAACCCAGGGGCACTCAACCACTGAGCTACATCCCTAGCCTTTTTCATTCTTTGTTTTTGAGACAGGGTCTTGCTAAATTGCTTGGGACCTTGCTAAGTTGCTGAGGTTAGTCTTGAACTTGCAATCCTCCCTCAGCCTCCCGAGCTGCTGGGATTACAGGCATGCATCGCCACGCCTGGTGGAGAAAAGATTTTTTAATAATTAGTTCACTGTAGATGAGATAAATACTAGATTGGGGTACAAAAAAACATGCTCTGTGGGATTGGAGTTGTGGCTCAGTGGCAGAGTGCTTGCCTAGCACATGCGAGGCACTGGGTTTGATCCTCAGCACCACATAAAATAAGTAAAATAAAGGTATTGTGTCCAACTACAGTTAAAAAAAAAACTTTTAAAAAAATGCTCTGTGATAAAGAGGAAGGAAAGTGAATTTTTCCTGGGAGGTAGACAGAGTACACCCATATGGTCTCAATTGGTGGTGGTAGCCTGGAGTGATAGACATATGCCCCCATCACTCCTTTGGGGGGATTTGGTTGGGTTTTGAGAACCACAGTTATTGGACTGAAGTGTGTCCCTAATTTATTTGTTAGCTTGTTCACCCATTTATTTCTGCTTCTTCCCTCCCTCCCTCCTTCCCTCCATCCATTCAACAGGTAGGTAGTGTCTGCCCTCCTCATCCCCGGTGGTGTGCTAGGCTCTGGGGGCACACTGATCTGGTTCCTGATTCCATGGGACTCACAGTTTAGTGGGCAAAGTCAGATTCTGCTTTTAAAAAGGCAAATAATACTTTACACTCTTCCAGATGTGCAAAGAAGGTGCCACAGACATTGGACAAGGAAACTTTATACTCTGGGCTTGTAGCAGGCTTCCTTGAGGAAGTGAGTTTTATCTCACAGATTGATGAGGTATTTTATCTAATTTTACTTTTGAGATCTGGAATTCTTTTGTGCTTCTAAGAAGATTCTTTCCCCAGACAAATGCATGAGCACACACGTGCCCCAGGCGCGAAAGCTTTGAGACTTGTGTTAATGCTATAGCCACTAGCCACATGTGGCTCTTTAAATTTACATTAATTTTAAAATTTAAGAATGAAATTAAAATTTTAGTCCCTTGGCTGTACTTGCCACACTATGAGTACTTAGTAGCCACAGTGGCTAGTGGCTCTGTGTTGAGCAGATGGGATGTTCCTGTCATCACAGAAAGTTCTGTAGGGCTGTTCTGCTGTAGACTGTCTTACATACAGCAGGCTCTGTCTGGCTTCATGCCTATCCCAGAGTGCTCAGCAGCCCTGCCAGGCCTTCTTCATATTACCTGCTAAAATCTTCTAGGGCTCCAGCAAGAAGAGGGTGACTATGTCCTGCATGATTTTCCCCATCAATAGAGCATTTCAGCAATTCCATACACCTCAGTTTCCAGAGAACCAGGTCAGTTTCCAGAGAAGGCTTCAAGAGCATTTCAGATGTCAAGTTGAAAACAGGGAAGAGGCGAAGCTCTTGATTTCTAAAAATAACTCCCCACTTCACCCTGTGGGACCAGGAAAAAGAGCTGTCCCAGAGGGAGCTAGGCAGGACAGGGCCTAACCTTGAGGCCTGTTTGGTTATAAGGGGACTGTCTTGCATTAAGGGGAGGAGGAGGAGGGCGAGGGGCCGCAGATGCCCTTTAAGTTGCCTTCTCATTGGCAGCTGAACCACATTTCCCCTCTCTGTCAATTTCCTTGTACAGGTCCTTCACTTTAAGTGGCTTCCCCATGACCTGCTCCTCTGAGGAAGGACCGGAAGGCTCTCTGAAGCCCTGGCTCTATCGGGGGTTGTTTCACAGCCTGACCTACAAGGCACTGGGCTGCAGTAATTTCTCTGCAAACATTGGCTCCATGGTGCTGCTGGTCCTTTAGTCTGAACCCTGGCCAGCAAGTGCACTGGGTCAATATTTGATCAGAGCTGGGAGAGGCCCTCAGCTTTCCCTGCACCACTTGGAAGACAGAGTCAAGAGAGCTGTTCAGGTCTGCTCGTTTGCTCTGAAGGACTTAACCTATTTTGAAGAGCTTTCATCTCTCTTCCTTATTCATTGCTCCAGTCGCTGCCCACGTAGCCACCCCAGGGTGAGACTCACTTTCCAGCTCTTGAATAGCCTGACTAATGATGAGTGAGCAAAGCTATATTCCCTGAATGGCTAATACCCAGCATTGGATGGATGTGGGTTTGGATGTGGGTGTGGGTGTGACATAACTTATGGATATTTATGGGATTGTTGCATTTTTAGAATCAGAAGAATTCTTATTCTAAATCTTTCTCTTTACAGGTAAAGAACTTTATTGATTTTTTTTATTTATGAAATTTATGAATTTTATTTCAGTTTGTGGTCCAGAGTGGACCTCAGCTGATTTCCAACTGGGGTGATCCTGGTGTGTGGCAGGAATCAACCTGAGAGCAAGAAAGTTTCTCCTCTCCTGCAGATCTCTGCCTTTTAGGGAACATGTTCTAGATCATTGACCCTAGATGAGAGGCAAGGGGTCAAATCCTGGGGAGGTAACTTAGCCAGTTCCAAAAATGATTTTATGCCAAAGGGGTTCTGACACCCTCTGTGCAGATGTGGTAGCTCCAACCCAGCATTGGGGTGTGCTGTGGCCCATTGTGATTGCTTACACAGAAGAGAACATTGACCTTGACTGAGGTCAGTCCCAGTCCCAGGAGGGCTCAGAGAGCCTCCTGTTCTTTGACATGATGACAATGGGAAACAAATGACGATCCACAGAGGAAACAAATGACCATCCAAAAGCCAACTGCGGTATTCTCATACGGCTTAGTTCCATGGTCAAAACAAATGTGATTGATCTCAGTTCCATGGAAGAATCCCCAAGAAATGTCAACGAACGAACAATTGAAAATTTCAAGACTATATTTACAGGATGATGGCAATTATTCAAACAACAATAACAGTAAGACATTTCTTTTGCAGATACATTAAGAGATCTAGAAGGTTGGTTACCATTGTCTCTAGATGGGGGCTAGGGTACATGAGTTGAGGGAGAGATTGGTTAAAGGAGAACCTTAGCCTCATTTGGAAGGTTTTGCTGTTTCAAAAAAGAAAACTGCCCTCATGTGTTATTTGTAACATTAATATTTAATAATTAAAGAGTTAACTATTGGCATTGTGGCACACACCTATCATCCTGGGGCAGCTACCCAGGAGGCTGAGGCAAGAGGATCCCAAGTTTGAGGCCATCCAGGGAAACTTTGTGAGACTCTCTCAAAATAAAATAAAAAGGACTAAAGTGCTTGCCTAGCATGTTCTAAGTCCTGGGTTAAATCTCCTGTGCCACAAGAAAAAAAAAATTACCTTTGAGGCAAGGCAAGGAAAGTGGGAAATCTAAAATAAAATATATCACTTGTGGGGCTAGGGTTGTGGCTCAGTGGTAGAGTGCTTGCCTTGCATGCATGAGGCCATGGGTTTGATCCTCAGCACCACATACAAATAAATAAATAAATAAAATTAAAGATATTGTGTCCATGTACAGCTAAAAAAAATATTTAAAAAATATATCACTTGTGGTCATTACAATAAAATAGGACATAAAATACAGGTTAAAAAGTAGACATTAAAAGCATATCTAGGAAGAGAAAGAAAATGGAATTAATTATTAAAAGCATATTGCCTTACTTTTCCTGGATTATCATTCTGGATCATTTTAGTAGAATATAACTGGTTAGATCTCATTAGAACCAACCCCTCAGACTTGTCCAAATTATCTTGTCAAACTAGAATCTTGTCTTGAAGTATTGCTTAAAATCCCTGAGCTAAATATAGAGCAAGAAGCCCTTTGGCAACTGTTCTTGTGTCAGGATGAAACCACAGTGAATCAGGTAATGGTAGAGAGCACAGTGGTTAGGGCATGTGCTCTAGGACCAGAGTGGCTGGATTCCAAGACCAGCTCCAGCCTTTACTAACTGTATAACCTTTGATGAGTTATTTAACCTCTCTGTGCCTTAGTTTTCCCATGCTTATAATGGGTCCAATAAAAATACCTGCCTCATAGGTTGTAATAGAAAGAATGAAATGAAACGATCCGTGTCAAATAAACCCTTAGAAAAGTGAGGGAAGCTGAAACATTCCTGGTTAGGACCTCAGAAACTTAACTCTAAGGGGAAACAGCCGGAGAGTCCCCAGGCCATCTGGAGACAAAGGTTTCTTCCTGTGCTCCATTAACATAGACTTCACTTTCGCCAGATAGCGCGGTCTGCCTCCATACTGCAATCTCCACTCCATTTCCTCCCAGCAATGTTATTAAGAAAACACTATTTTTTAAAAAGTAATTATTGGCTGGCAGCTTTTCCTTGCTCTTGGAAAGAAGGCATCTTTCAAATGCCTGATGACACAGAGGGATTTCAGGGGAGCCCTCTGGGGCTTCTGTTGGTGCCCAGGAATTCCATAACTGGCTTTCCTCCCCCCGGGGGGCGGGGTGGCCCCTCTTCCAGGCACTCCCTTTCCTCTCACCCCTGGGACTGAAGGTGAACCCTAGTTTCTTTCCTGCTATGTACCCCTTGGGCAGGTCTTCTGGGGGACAGCATGTCAGAGCTGGGAAGGGCTGTGGCATGATAGGAGGAGAGGGCCTGGGTCACCTGGTCCCTGGAGGTAGGCTCAGGATGGGAAAGCTGCTTACCACCGAGTTTTCGTCTTGGGGTTTCATAGTGTTCAGCTGGAGGCATTGGGGAGAGTTGGGTTTACTTTTCCCCCCTCTAAGCACATGGCATTTGCAGCCTCTTGTGTAGTTTTGCAGCTCTGTGAGTTTGGAAAGACCCTTTTTTACAGGTGGGGCCTCTCAAATCTAGGGCAATTCAGGGACTGGCTCTGAACAGATGGAGAAGGGGAGGGGACAGAGGCAGCAGGCACGAGTATCTGGGGGGCTCTGTACATCTGTGCAGAAGGGAAACAAGCAGTAGGTGAGCTCAGGCCCTAAGAACCTCTATACGGGGCCAGCCACGCAGAGCCTGTGGGTACAAAGAGCACAGAGGGGCTTGTCCAGCCCTCTCACAGTCCAGAGTTGTGGCATTCCCCCGGTCCTGCAGGCATGCTCAGGAATCAGGCTTTTCCATACATGATCTGTGAGCTCCTTTTGGGTACCTGTGTGCATCAGATCCAGGTGCACACTTCTTAAAGCTCAGCAGTTCAGCTGTGTCTGTTCCTAACAGATGTAAAGCCCTGTCAGAGAAGTCCCTCTGGTGTGCGCTGGGAAATCAGAAGCCTTCTCTTCCCTTTGCCACCTCTCAACATCTCTCTGAGGTCAGACTGGGATTTTTTTCCTTCCTTGCAAAGGGAAGCTCCTTCACAGACAGGGGAAGTCAGAAGAGCAGCTGGAGTATCCTACAGGTATTAAGCCACGGCATTGGTCATTGGCTCTAAATTTTTGGAAGTCTTTTGAATGAGGGCTATGTGCAAATACCACAGTTATGAAAGGTACATGCTTGTCACAAAACAATGTTAACCATGTCCATTGGGGAATCATGTAGAACTGTGAGTTTTACAACCAGAGGCCCTTAGAGGTCATCTACCAGCATTTGTGTCACCATGATCGTCATGCCCACTGCAGACATCTTTGCTCATGGTAAATCTCCCAACCTGTGCCCATGGCAGACATTATTAATCCACCTTGAGCCCACACATCATCTCAGAATCTTTCTAAAACACAAAACCAAGCTGGGAGTGGTGGCATATGCCTGTAATCCCAGCAACTCAGGTGGTTGAGGCAGGAGAATTACGAATTCGAGGCCAGCCTGAACAATTTAGGGAGGCCCTAAGCAACTTAGTGAGACCCTGTCTCAAAAAATAAAAAACAAAAAGGGCTGGGGATATAGCTTAGAAAAGCACCCCTGGGTCCAATCTCTAGTGCTAAAAAAGGAAAAGAGAAAAAAATAATCTTCAGGGAGTCACCACCTGTCAGTTGGCAATGGCCTTTTGGGGTGAGACTGATTGACCACCCTCTGAGCTAGCTCCTTTCTATTATTGGACAAATGAAAAAATGAGACCCCAAGAGAGAAGTGATGTGTCCAAACTGATGGGACCAGCAAGTGACAGCTGAGTGCTCCAGGTGCTAGTTCATTTCAATCTGAGTTTCTAGCCCACCCAGAAGTCTTTCTGGTTTTGGGGTGAGGAGTGCAGGAAGCTCCTGCTGCATCACAGAGAGAGCTCCTGGTGAGGGGTGAGGCACCATTCTCCCTCCCCAGAGAGAAGTTGCCTGTGCCAAGAACAGAAGAACTGTCTAGCTCCCAGAAAGGTCCGCACAGCTCCCTCAGGCATGGGCGCTGCCTGGAGCGCAGCCCCTCTGCCTGCCCCCCCCCCCCCCCCCCCCCCCCCCCGCCATAGACTCCTTCCTTGTCGGACAGTAAAACCTCAGCCCCGCCAGGGGCAGCGTGAGTCAGCCGCACCACCCTGTGACTCCTGGGAGTTGTGCACCTTGTTTTCCTGGTAGAAGGTGTCATACCAGGGCGTGTTTGCGTGTCACGTCAGGAAGGCTGTGGAATGCAGTTGCTGCCTTGGTCACCTCCTCCTGCTCTGGTCTTGGCCCAAAGGCCCGACCTAGAAAGCTCAGCTCTGTCCTCACCGCGTCTTCATCCACCCCTCTTTGGATAACCAATGGGAAGTTGGATGGAAAGTGCTTAGGGGGACAGTGCGCCTTCTCCAAACTGGAGAATGACGGGAAGGAATGTCTTTGGTGGCCAGGTGAGTGACGCATGTGTGCGTATGTATGTGCGTGTGTGTGTGTGTGTGTGTGTGTGTTGCACACCCCAAAGCTTTAGCTGATCAAGTCGGTCCCTTCCTGCCAGGAGGAATTTCATGTCAATCCTGGCACCTGTGGAGGTGTGACAGCTAAGGGCCTGGCACTGTGCTTGTACTGGGGACCTCAAGAGGAAGAGGCAGGCCGGTGGCCCTGGTCTGGACACGAGCTGTCAGCTGGTGGAAGAGTCTGGACAGGCTGAATGCCCAGTGGGTGTTGCCCCAGAGAGGATCGAGCCCTAGTGTAGACCACGCCATCAGGCCTGTGTGCTGTGGCAGATAGCATGCTGTGTGACATGGGCCTTGGCATCCTGGACTGCCCACCTCCCGCTGGCGATGGCAACAGTCAGCTTGCTTTTGCTTTGACTTCTATGGCAATAGGCATGTGGGCCAGCCAGAGTGAGCTGCAGGAGCCTGAGGTGTGGGCCCTTCTGAGGGAAGACAGAGTTTGTTCATCCCTCTGGAAGGTGATCTACCACCAGCAGGGCCCCTGGGGAATGGGAGCTGCATTGATTCCCCTCATCAGCCACCCACCACTCCACACTGGACCTCGGCCCCTGGGTGAATTTAAGGTCTGCAATCACCAGGTCTCAGGGAGGCTTGTTTAAATCAGACCACGGTGGGAGTCGCTGGAGAATTAGAGGTGCTTTCTTTATGTGATCAATTTAGCTGCAGCCAAAGAAAAGATTTCAGATCTCCAGAGACCTCCACTGTAACTCTTCAAAAGGGCTTGTGAGTTCCCGGTGCCTAATCCCCAACTTCCCAAGTGGGGCAGTCCCTTGCAAAGGCGGTGCCATCAGTCTTACTTGCATTTGGGCCTTAGTCCCACCTCTTACCAGTTTTGTGACTGAGGGATTATCTAACTTCCAGGAGTTTCCACCATTTTACCTGCTAAATGGCTGTCATTACAGAATCTGCCTCAGAATGGTTGTGATTTTAAAGAGACAAGGCACAGGAAACCTTTGCCACCTTCCCCGAGCAGTTGTGAAGCATCAGTGTGAGTTGTGTGTGGGGTCTTAGCCTTTCTGAAGAAGGAAAGGGATCCAGGTTCCCCCTGTGAACAGTGTCTACCCAGCCTGGACCAGAGGAACATGTCCCCAGTCACCAGAGATTCCTGGGCACCTTCAACCTGCAGTAAAAGTATGCTTGGAGACAGGCCTCCACGCCAGCCAGGGACTGACTTTATCTGAAAATTTTAGGAAGCCTTTATCTGGTACCCAGCCTTTATCTGGTAGCTCAGTGCTGGCTGGAGGGCTGGGCAAGAGGCTAGGATTGGGCAATGGAGTCCATGAGACTAATGGACCACATTCAGATATACTTCAAAAAGAAAACCCAAACCAAACAGGAAGCATGGTGCTGGTGCATGGGCTGGAGAAGTCTGCAGAGTGTGGCTCAGCATGTGACAAACTGGCCATTCTTCCCACTGTGTCCCCTGTGGGCAGCTCTGTGAAGGCTGGCTGGCTCACTCCCCAAGGAGACAGGCTTGTTTTGTCCTGAGATTCCCAGGGCCTCCCTCCCCACTGGAGCAGTTTGAGGAGGAATCCCCAGTAGAAGGGTAGAGGGAACTCCTCTGCGTGTGCCCCTGGGGGGTGCTGGCTGGGCCTGTTCCTCCCTTCATTCAGCAGTACAAAGGGGCAGGCGGGGACCAAAGCAGAGAGATTGGGCCAAAATGACCAAGTTTTAAGAAGATTGTGTAGGAGGCTCAAAAATGTATATCCTGCTGCAGCTTGCTAGGTCTACCTGATGGCACAGACTATGACCCTTCCCAGGTTCTGCGACAGCCCAACTGCTCTTGTGTCCTGGTTAGGTGGGGTGCTGGGAAGGTTGGTACTGACCTCCGGCTCCAAGGCTACTCCCAAGCTGGCTCCAATAGCTACTCCAAGGCTCTTCCCAAGCTCCCAAGCAAGCTCTTGGGGATCGAGGGCTCCATACTGACAGCACAAGAGCAGAGAGAAGAGCAGGGCTCTGCTCACTTTAATCCCTGATCTCTACCTTCTTCAGCTTTTTTTTTTTTCCTGAAGTGGGGATTGAACCCAGGGCTGCTTTATCACTGAGATACATCTCCAGTCCTTTTTTTTTTTTTTTTTTGAATTTTTAATATTTATTTTTTAGTTCTCGGCGGACACAACATCTTTGTTGGTATGTGGTGCTGAGGATCGAACCCGGGCCGCACGCATGCCAGGCGAGCGCGCTACCGCTTGAGCCACATCCCCAGCCCAGTCCTTTTTATTTTGAAACAGGGCCTACTTTTTTTTTTTTTCCTTTTACAGGAGGAGGGAGGGAACTTTGTGGGGAGGGAGCTTTAAAGCCTGGAAGTACCTCAGCCAGGCGTGGTGGCACTCATCCATAGTCCTAGCTATTCCTGAGCTATAGACTGAGGCAGGAGGATTGCTTGAGCCCAGGAGTTGGAGACCAATCTGGGCAACATAGTGAGATACTGTCTCAAAGACAAAAAAGTCTGCAAGTACCTTGACCCATTTGAGAAAAAAAAATAATAGGGAATGGAAATGCTTGGACATGGGAGGGAGGGAGGCTTGTCATTCAGATGCCACCTGCTTGGCCTCTCTTCCCATCAGGAAGGCACATTGAGGATCAGGCCTGAAATCTCACTGCCTTGAACAGCAGCCTCAGCCTGAGGAGACCACCAAGGGTCTGTTTTGGCCTCATTTCTGCCCAAAATGTGCCATTTCTTTATTCAAAACTGATTTAGAACTTTGATCCCATGAAGGCCAGGGCAATTTGGGGACCACATTTCTGGGCCATTTGGAGAATGAGCAGAGTAGAGCAAAACTGAGGCCAAGCATATGGTTTGGCTGGAAGGAGGCTCAAGCCTGTTCTCTTCCTTTCCTCGTCCCTCTTCTTCAGGGCCTCCCCCCTTTTTGGCCCTTGGGATTCGTGTGGGAGGGGAAAATGTCAGGCAGCCCTGGGAGGTAGTGTAGGAACCTTGGGAGGGGTCTCCAGGCAGGGTTAGGGAATAGCTGTAGACCCTGAGGAAGAAACTGGGCGACCCAGCCAGGACCCTGACAGAACAATAATGCCTGTCCAGGCAGAGCTCATTTCCACTGGGGGACTGTCACCACCCACACTCTGGCCTGGCACCAATGTTCCTCCGGCCGTCTGTCCCAGATGTCTCTTTCACCACTCTTTAGCCTATGTGCTGGCCGGATGTGTCTTTCTAGAATTCTACTTTCACACTGTTCCTCCTCTGCTCAGCAGCCTCCAGAGGCTCCCTATTTCCCAGAGCAGGAAGTCCAAGTCCTTCCCCTCAGTCTGAGATGATCCCTGCAGCCCTCCCCTCGCACCGCCCAGTACACTCCCACCCTGCTGTAGCACCGAGCTCCTGAGGCCCTGAGCACCCTCCAGGGTGAAAGGAAGAGGAGCAGCAAGTGGCCAGGGCACACACTGGGGTGCTAGGAGGAGGTGGGGTGCATTTCTGATTCCGTAGTAGGAAACTGCATCTCAGGTGCGTGTGTGTCCTGGGGAAGCTCTACTCGTTCATCCCAGAGCGGGCTCAGAGCTGACTGGCCGGAGCCCCTGGCCTGGCACTCTTGGTTCCTAGCTCTCCAGATGATTGGCTGCCCTGGCATCGTGCCCTTTCCTCTTGGCCAAGGGGAGCTGAGGTTACACAAGGGTTGGCACCTTGGGTCAAAACTCAAGAGCCGTAGGAAGGGAAGGGCTGTGAAGTCACAGGTGAAGGATCCCAGGGAAGGAGTGGTGGGCCTGGCCAATAGCTCTGGGCAGCTCCTTGAAAGCAGAAACGGGTAATGCCAGCATCAGAAATGAGATGATACCATGGGATTTCTTCATTTTAAAACTCCTGTTTTAAATTTATCAAGCATTGTCCCCATTTATCAAGCATTGAGAGTAAGCCAGGTGCACCTGATCACCTGTACTACTTCATTTAATCTACACATCA
Organism: Spermophilus citellus; assembly: GCF_964194105.1. Classification (NCBI taxonomy): domain Eukaryota; kingdom Metazoa; phylum Chordata; class Mammalia; order Rodentia; family Sciuridae; genus Spermophilus; species Spermophilus citellus. Next base: position 72,979,465 of record NC_138195.1, on the reverse strand, counting down.
CTATGTGGTGCTGTTTTTACTCACCTTTTTACAGATGAGAAAAAGGTGACATGGCCACAATCATGTAGCGAAGAAATAAGCTGGAATTCTGACCTCAGAGCTCCAGCGTTATAAGACTAGCTAGGATACTAATAATGGTAGAGTAGTGCTAAGAGATTTTGCAGATGAGTGGACTGAGGCTCAAAGAATAAGTAGGAATAATCACACTTGGCATTTGGCAGCACTTTCTCCAGTGTCTTCTCCTTGGATCTTCACTACGCCCATGGATACAGGCAGAACAAGTATTTCACAGGTGGGGCTTCTGTCACCCAGAGGGCCAAGTCACTTGCCTCAGTTGCCCAGTACGTCCTTGGCAGGCTGGAACTGAAGCCCTCCTTTCGTGACTTCAATCCAGTGCTCTTTTTCCTGCACAAAGGCCATTGGTCAGCAGGTGGAATGGACACACTGTGGTGATTTAAGGGAGGCAAGGGAAGCCAGCCTGTTTGGGCATATTCTGGGCATCAGGGAGGGGCATCCTCAGGTTTGAGGAGGTGCCCCAGAATAGAGGTATTGGTTTCTTCTCTCCGTGTGCGTCTCCCTGCCGGTGGCAGGCTGTTAGCCCAGGCTGCACCATGTTGAATGTTAAACATCCTGGCCTCCCCCACCCCTGACGAGCCCCTGGAAAAGCCAGAGGCCTCCGCCCCATGCTTGGCCCACGCACAGCAGCTGGGCAGCTCCCCCGGGGCCTCTAGATGTTCAGAGCCAGCCTGGGCTTGGCCAAGACCCCTCCCAAGCCTATCTGTCCCTCGCGGTCTCCCTGTTGCCTCCCTCATCACATGGTTATAGCCTCCTAAGCACTTTCCCTGGGACACAATTAGGGACACAATCTGGTATAACAAGAGTGACAATGACACAAGAGTGACAATAATAGCTGATGTGTACAGAGCACTTAGTGCCAGGCTCTGCGCCAAGCACTTTACACACACCATCTCGCTTCATCCTCCCTCCCACCCTCCCAGGCGTGTTCTCTCACTGTCCCCATTCTACAGATGAGGTGTCTGGTTGGCCCGGATCTGCCTAGCTCTGCACTATTTACTGTTCTTCACATTTTCTAAAATGTTGTGCAAGCATCACTGTGAGTGCAGGAAGAGACTTTGGAAGAACATGGGTAGAAGCATTCCCTTTAAGAAGTGATGTCCTGGGCTGACTTCCTTCCTTCTTCCCTCCCCCCCCCCTTCCTTTCTTGTTTTTTCTTTTACTGGGAATTGAACCCAGGAACTTAAACATGCTAGACACATGGTCTACTACTAAGCTTCATCTCCAACCCTTTTTACATTTTATTTTGAGACAAGCTTGCCCTAAGTTCCCCAGGCTGGCCTGAAACTTAGGATTCTCCAGCCTCAGCCTCCCAGATGGCTGGGACTACAGTAGTGCCTCACCGAAGCCCAGCAGTTATATGTCATTTAAGAAGTGTGTTAGTGTTGGGGACTGAAGGGTTATATGCCCTCCGCCAAATTCACATATTGAAATCCAAGCCCCTGTACCTTGGGATGTGATCTTATTTGGAAACAGAGTCTTTGCAGATGTAATTAGTTGAGATGAGGTCATCTTGGAGTAGGGTGGACCCCTAATGTGCTATGGCTGGTGTCCCTATTAAAAAGGGACATTCAGACACAGTCAGGCACCCATAGAGATCTCCATGTGAAGACAAAGGCAGAGATCAGGGTGATGCTTCTATAAGCCCACGATGCAGCAGAGGTTGCTGGCAACTACCAGAAACTCATGGGGAGTCATGGACCAGAGTCTCCCTCACAGCTCTGAGAGGAGCTCTGCAAATCTCCTGGTCTCTGATTTCCAGCCTCCAGAACTGTGAGACAATAAACTTGCATCATTTAAACCACCTATTTTGTGGTACTTTGTTATAATGACCCTGGCAAACTAATATGGCCAGACCACACACACCCTGATACACATATGATTTGAAGACAGCGGAAGGGGCCACAAGTCAAGGAACATGGTGGCCTCTAGAAGCTAAAATATGCAAGGGAATGGATCAGATTCTCACCTGGTCTTGGGAAGGAGGCAGCTCTGCGTCCCCAGACCCTACTCTGTCAGGCTGGGGCATCTCACCTGCCCATCCCCCACCCCAAAGACTCCAACCACATGCAACACCATCCTCCAACTGACTTCTATAAAGGACTTTTTTCTCCATACATTCTCATTTCCAGTGCTGCTTCAGGATGCCCTCCCCACAACCTCTGTGAGCAGCATGCCAGGCAGCTGCCCTTACCCAGCACTGGTGCCAACTGTGTGCTCATCTCCAAATCTCTGGAATAAATGATCTGGAGCCTCCACCCTGGATCCCACTTCTTTCCCTGACCCATGGCAGCACTTTGTGGAATTCATGAATGAGTCTGTTTAATCCCATCTGACTGCTTGCTGCAGCAGCTCTGGTATTCCCACAGCCTTTATGCTTGCCATTCCTCCCTCTGGGGTACTTTCCTCCCTTCTTGCCAGTTCCCCTTTATTCAGGCCTACCTCTGTTTTCTCTTTCACTTTGTTCACCTGGCTGCATTGATCCCCCGCCTCCCCATAGCTTGTCAGCAGCTGGACACTCATCTAATACCAGGTAAATGCCTTATTGCACATGTGGGTATCCCAGCTCCCAATCAGATCCTGGACCAGGATTCATACTCCTGAATTCTGCTGGTGCAGTACATGGAACATCCTAGGTAAAGGCTAATAGGGAAGGGATTTGAAGTGGTGAAGGCTTGCATGTTTTCCAGAAATGGCTGTTAGTCAGCATTTGTCACTGTAACCAGAATGCCTGACAGGAACAACTTAAGGAAGACAAGGTTATTTTGGGCCCACAGTTTCATGGGTTCAGTCCATAGTTGGCTGGCTCTGTTGCCAGAGATGAGGCAGAACAAGATGGTGGAAGAGTGTGATTGAGGAAAGATTCTCAGTCCATGGCAGCCAAGGAGCAGAGAGAGTGAGGAACCAGGGACAAAATATGATCCCCAAGGGCATGCCCCCAGTGATCTACTTCCTCCAGCCATACCCCACTTGCCTACAGTTCCCACTCAGTAATCTATTCAAATTATTAATCCATCAAATGGATTAATCCACTGATCCAGTTACAGCTCTCATAATCTAATCATTTCATCTCTAAACATTTCTATCTTGTCTAACATGCAGTTTTCAGGAAACATCTCATGTCCAAACCGTAACAATGGCCAAGGGAGACTTCTTTAACTTATTAAGGACTTTGGAGTCTGGATTGGGTCCCCTCTCAATTTCAGTGCCTGAGACTTGAGGGGGGAATGACCAAATTGATTTTGCAAAAGTAGCAGAAGAAGTTTGATCTCGATACTTATTAAAAGTATCGACATAACAGCTGTAGACATACTTACTAGAATCTACAGGATCAAGAAAGAATGGTGTGGTGTCAAGATATATATTTTTCCATATGATTGATTATACCAATATCTATCTATATATCTGTAGGTAGATATCCTTCTCAGCCCATGGCAGCCAAGGAGCAGATAGATATATCTAGATAGATAGATATGTCAATCATTGGCCTCTACCTCTAAAGTGTTCATTTATATAATATATATCTTATATATACATATATATGTCTATACATATATATGTATATATATGTATAATAGCATAAAGTTCAGAAATAGAACCTCATATATATATTTATTTTTGACAAAGACATTAGGTAATTAATTCAATGGGAAACAGATTCTTTTCAGCAAATTGTTCTGAAGTGATAGGATATCTATACCCAAAGAAATTAGGTTTTGAGGTTTGATGTTGGATTTAATTTGAACAGAGAATTCCACTCAACTCACTCTTCCCCCAAATTAGGATTTGCTGATATCGCTGTGGAGGTGCTAATCGGTCCCTTACAGATATGGTATTTCTATACCTTCATATCAGATTGGCTCAACAAGGGAGCCAAGACCATTAAGGGTGAAGGAGGGTGCTTCCTCTTGAGCAATGGGATGAACTTGTACTAAGGAGCAAATCCCAGGAGACCACCTGATGTGGTGAGGTAGGGTGTGAAAAGCACAAGGGCTGCTGGGATTCAAAAAGGAAGACTTCTTAAAGTCACTTGTAAGGTCATAACAGAACAGAAGAGAACAGGGAAGTGCATTTAAGCCTCAAGGGGTGAGCACTTTAAGAAAAGCTGCTCTGATTATTGCTGTCGCCTGCCTTTGTGGTGCTCACTGAGGTTTCCCCAGCATCTAACACAGGGACTGCTGAGTGCTCAGTGAGTGGACAGATGAATTCTGAGGTTTTCCTAGATCTCTCTTGGTTCCTCGGAGATTGGGTGGCCTTGTCCCTTTTTAAGGGGAATTTTTAGGTCAGGGAACCCACCATCTTCTTGTAATGTTCCCTTGTTCCTGATGTAGAGGGTCACAGGGATTAAGGTTGGAGACTGGGGCACCAAGGCTGAAGTCTCTGGGAACTCCACCTTCTCTGCAGGCTAGGAGTGGGCCTCTTGGGTTACAGATGTGCCTCAGCTGGGCCAGGGCCCACCCTCCTCTCCCGGTGTTTATTGCTGTAGAGCCCTGCGGAGGAGAGCTGCCGAATCAGCTTTCTCTGGCTGGAACCAGCTCCTGGAGCCGCACTGTCCTGTATCTCTCACACCATCCACCCCTTAGGTAAACAGCCGACCTCCTCCCCACTCTGAGAAGTTGCAAGGGGCTCCATTAGCCAGACACCTCACTCCAAAAAGGATCCTGGCAATGGGATCTGTTTTTCTTCCAGCCTGAGTAAGGGCCTTGCTGGGAGACTCCACTTCCTGCCTGAAAAGGTGGCCGCAGAGCTCCCTGCTGGGCGGAGTCTTCCTTCCTCACTGCCCACGCACCCAGGCTTCCTCACGGAAGGCCCAGTCAGAAGGCCCAGTCGGGGGCCTCCAGCAGACAGCCCCCTCAACTCAGCCTTTCTTGCAGTTGTTTTATCTGTGGAACCTAACCCTGCACATCAGCCACTGACCAGGTCAAAGAACCCACTGTGCTGTCTTCCTGGTCACCCAGAAGGGGCAACATTTGCATTGTGTGTCAAGCATGGTCCCACTGCCCACCATCCGCCATCTTGTGGGCCAAGAGGCTGCATGGCGCAGCTCTGCTGTGGCTACACAGAAGCAGCTTGGCTGGGTGCTTCTATTTGGTTTGTTGTGGAATCAGAGCCAGGGAATTTGCTTTCTTTGAAAGGTGACCTGTGGGCAGAGAAACTGTCACTGGCAGCTGGTTAGCTGGACTTCCTTCTCCCATGGCCAGTGGGCTCTAGGGAAGACTGATGGGGAGGGCCAACACAAGGTCCTGCTGGCTTAGCCATGATGATAGGAATAGGTGACAGGGCTGGACTGGGCTCCTGAGGACTAGAGGTAGGAAGCAGGCCAGCTAGGGGCTCACAGCCCTGGAGTGGACTGGTTGATCCAGGAGTCTCAGTGGATGGGCTTATGTTGGCCTGGGAGTAGGAGGGGAGGGGAAGGCTAGATGGAACCAGAGGTGCAGGACGAGGAAAATCTGCCATTGAAAGAAAAGGTAGGTGAGAGGCTGCTGCCAAGCACCCCTCAGGAGGCCTTGTGGAGGAAAATCGAATCTGCCTACGTATTTGCCAGGCTGTCACATGACCCTTCCTTCCAGGAGGCACTTGAACCTAGTGAGGGAATTCAGACTGCCCTTTGACTAGGAAGACACAGGTTGTGACTGTCACTTGCCTCCTCCAGGAAGCCTCCCCTGACCTTTCCCTTCAGCTCCCATGCTGGACTTTCCTGGTCTGTCTCTAGCACTGGATCAAAGGTTCACATGCTTCCAGGTGGGGCCCGGGAACTTGCATTTTTAACCAAGGAGCCCCCATGCAAATCAGGTGAGCAGAGACATCACCGCAATTCCGAGAGCCATCACGCTCTAGAGCAGCAGTGTCCAACAGAAAGAGCCACGTATGTAAAAATTTCTAGTAGCTGCTTAAAGACATAAAAAGGAATTGGTGAAATGAATTATTTAAATAATTTTATTTATATCCTGATCTAAATTATCAACATGCAATCAGCACAAAATTCTTTCACATTTCACATTTTTTCCATGCTAAGCCTTGAAAATCCAGTGTACAGTTGACACATGCAGCACATCTCATTTTGGACCAGTCTCATTCTAAGTGCTCAGTGCCACATGTGACCAGGGGCTGCCATGTGGACAGTAGCGCTGTAGAGCTTTCCTGCTAAGAGTGTGGCCCACAGACCAGCAGCTTCAACAGCACCTGCAGGCTGGGGAGAAACGAGGCCCAGGGCCCTGCCCAGGCCCACAGAACCAGCCTTCTCACTGCTGCCAGCACTTTGCATGCATGTCCCATAGCCCTGGGCTGCAGGAGCCCCTTGATGCCAGCGCTGGGATTGGACTTATTTCTAACAGAGGGCCTGGCACCTACAAGGCATATGTCAGTATATGTCAGTGTTTGGGGAGGAAAGACATGATTCATGAATGTCACCTGCCCTGCCCACCCTTTCAGCACCACATTCTCAGTTAGTGACAATGTGAGTCTGAAAGCAAAACGCAGGAGTCAGAGAAAATGTATATAGCAGAGCTGGAGGGAAATTTAAGTTTCTGTACTTTACCTCCTGTAAGCTCTGGAGAAAGCCACTTGGGCAAGGTTCCACAGCTTATTGTGGTGCAGCTGGTCACCCTGTTTGGGGAGAGAAGTGGTACAGGTAAGGGCAGATCACTTCATACCTGGGCATGCCCCTGGGCCTACATTACTCCTCAGATGTCTCTGCCTCCTCCTCAGAGACCTTATGGAACTTTTGCTTGAAGGCCTCAGGCCTGGCCCACGCATAATAGTTATCCATCTATTTATTCTCAGTAGTCTAGAAAACATTTAAGGCACTTATAAAATATGCATAGAATACAAGATAAAACAAAAAAAAATTAAAAAAAATATGTTGGTCTAAAGAAAGTGTGCAGAGATCCACGGACAGGTTGTTCAATCTAATGTTGTATACAGTTAGTGGAAAGTCGGAAACAACCTAAATATCCAACAGTAGGGGAGTAGGTAAATAAACAATGCAAACATTGAAATTCCATGTCATGATTGAGAATGCTGATATGGAAATGAACATTGACATGGAAAAAATGTTCATTGTGTAATGTAAAAGCATCGACGTGTTCATTTCATAAACTATATGCATGGAAGAATGCCTGGAAAGAATATACGTAGCCCTCGATATTAATGCTGCCTTTTCAGGGAGAGAGATTATAAGTGATTCTCTTTCCTTTTTTTTGACCACCCGCTGCTTCTGTAATTTCTAGGTTTTTCCCTCAGTGAGCATGAATTTCTTATGTAATACAAAAATGAAATGTATAAAAATAGAATATGAGCAAGGCAAACAGGAAAGAGAAAATTGGAGTTCTAGTTAGCAGAATTTGTTTGAAAATGTATTAATTAAGGAAAAAAAAATCTAAGAACAGTGTATAGAGTTATAGCCCAATGGCTATATTTACGTGTGGCAGGAGATTATTAAATGTTTGAGATTTGAAGTTACAACATGAAAAACTCATGAGCTTGCTTTTGCTAAATAGCCATCTGTATTCAGGGAAGTGAAAGTTAATCATGGTGCAGTCTCTGTCTTGTTTTGAATGAATCTACCAATTCTCCCACCCCCTTTCATACAAGGGCTTTATGCATATCACGTAATGATTGTGCAAGAGAAAATCCTGAAATCTTGTGTAGAGCTGGATACATAAATGGACAGATGGACAGAGGTGCACACACATACAACCTAGCCTAGGACCTCCTTCACCTGCAGTGCTAACACCTTGAAGTGGTGTCCTCGCTGGTGTCAGTAGGCTCCTAATTGGTCTTCTGGCTTCCGTCCGATGGCCTGTTCTCTACACTGGGGCTGGAGCTACCTTTTCAAAACATGGATCAGCTTGTGTCTCTCTTCTGCACAAAAACCTTCAGGACTTCCCCTTGCATCAGGATGAACTCTTGAGTCTTCATAGCCTGCAAGGCTTTCTACATTCTAGCCCATCCTGCCTCTGTTTGCTTGTCCATCTGCCCTGGTCATGCCACACTAGCCACATTGGTGTTTTTCAGCTCTTTCCTTCCTGTTCTTCTTTCCTGAAACATCCTCCCCCTCCAGAGTGGCTTGCTTCCTCTGCTCCTGTGGGTCTCTGCTGAATTGCTTCTGGATACATAAGGACTTCCTCACCGCTGCAGATGAAATAACAACCCTGATCTTGCTCCAGTGCCTTACCCTACTTCACTTTTTTCATTGCATGTGTCTCTCCTGACATGACCTATTTCCTTTTCATTTGTCCTTTTCCGCTAGAATGTAAACTCCCTGAGGGAAAACATTGGCTTTTTTTTCTTTTTGCTGTACTGGGGATGCCACCCAGATCCTCATCTGTGCTTGGCCAGCATTCTGCCACCGAGCTACATCCCTGGCCCCTAGCTTCTTTCTTTGGTGCCTAGTACTCTAAATATGGGCTCAGTAAAGATTTGAAGGAATGGAAGAATGAATGGACTTTAGATACCATGTGACTGATCCTCTCATTCTACCAAGGACGGTACCCAGGGCTCAGCTGAGGAAGGAAGGTTCCCTGCCTTGCTTAGGGTCACACAGCTGGGGCAGCAAGACTAGATTCTGGCTGCATTTCCCGCCTGTGCCTTAGAACTGAGATCAACTGCACACATAGGAGCCCTGCCTCCTGTGTGTTTTTCCAGTTTACACAGAATTTCAGCCCAGAATAGCTAAAGAAAAAAACAGTGTTTCTCCTGGAAACTCTTCCAGTGGGTATGTCCCTGGAAAAACAGTAGCAATCTCAGGGTAGGAAGGGACGAAGCAGAGGAAGGGGTCTTCCAGCAGTGGGGACAATGAGATAGATTTGGTTTTGCAATTAAAATAACATCTGGGTCTGTTTCTGCAGAGCAGTTCTAGAAGGTGGGTGGTCTGTCTGAAGTACCAGGTGGGGCCTTCCTCCATCCTGGCCCAGGAGAGTTTGGGATGGCCAGTGGCTAAAGGATTCACCTGCAGATGAAGAAAGAAAGAACTGAGCCCAAAGAAGCATCTGGCAACCCCAGTCTGGCCTGAAGGCCTGCTGGTCCCTGGCCCAGCCTCGCTACTCTGGGTGTCTCCAGACACCTCCCCCTTCCCGAGACTATTCAGACACCCTCTTTGATGCATGGAGAGCCCTGGCCTCATCCCTCTCATGCCCCATGTGGTTTGTTAATCGTCTGTGAAATGAGGGATTTCAGGCGTCACTCATCCGTGTGAGCGCCGAGGGCAGTGGAGTGGGGTGGGGTGGGGAAGGGGCGCTGAGGACAGTCTAGTCTTCTGAATTCTGTCTCTCTGTCTGTCTGCCTCCTTAGATGCAGCTTCTGGATAAATTCCCCATAGAAGGTGGCCAGAAGGACCCCAAGCAAAGGATCATACCCTTCCTCCCAGGTAAGCTCAGGTGGCCCCCCAAGGGGCTGAAGGTGACTTTGAGAAGGGCACTTATAGGTCAAGAGGTCAGCTGCTAAGCCAGAAAAACCATGTGGGTTTGGCCTATAAATCTGCACATTAATCATCCCCAGGGGATCCGGAAGCCCCTGATTTTTGAAGGCCACTGTCTTCCAAGTGGCTTCTCCAGCCTTCTAGTCCTATGTCTGCTGACCTCCGGCTTGAGCCTCTGAGGAGTTTCTCAGGCTCTTGGAGTTTAGCTTCCTTTTCATAACAGGCACCGAGAGGCCAAGTTCTAGGAAAGGAAGAGGAACTGTAGGCAGAACTGTTCTTACTGCCTCCCATTCCAGTTGTAAGTCACCTCAAACTGAGCACACTCCTCAGATCTGAGCTCCGGAAGGCCTCACAAGTCATTACACACTCATGTAACATCCCTCTATTCTGAGAGAGACGGGATTTGAACCCAACTCTTGTCTGGCCATAAAGGCCAGGACATTAACCACAACATCAATTTGGACTGTTTCAGACAACTGATTATGTTGTGTAATTTAGAGGAAGACGTCTCAGGTGTGCCTGGCCTGCTATTACTATGATGCCTTAGGTTTGTGCAGACCTGCAGCGTAATTACAGAGTGCTTCTCTATTTGTTTTCATGTACAGGTCTTCCCACCAAGGTGGGTATTATCATTTCCCCAAAGAGAGGAAGACTTGAGGGTTCAGAGGGGTTAAGTAACTGCCCGTAGAGGTGGCAGAACTGAGGCGTGAACTCAGGTCCCTTATCCCACACCTGGCCTCTGCTAGTGGATAATACTGCCTTATGGCTCCCCTGGGCTTCTACCTGTCCCCAAGCCCCTGGGCTTGGGTTTCCTGGGAAGCTTCCCTCCCTTTGGGTTAATGCTGGCCATGGACTCCCCCCACTAAGCCAGCCACCAGGACAATCCTTAGCCCTCGACACACTCCCAGCCCACAGTCAGTACCTACTTGTTGACTTGAAAACAGACTTGGGAGCCACGAGTGGCCCCCCTGTGAAGGATGTCCTATTCACCCCCATCTTCCAAAGCATCAAAAGGCTAGAGCATGTACCACTGCCTGTCCTCAGAGACTTGTGCTAGAGCTGGAGAGAATTAGCTATAAAGGAGGAACATCTAAACCCCATAGTTTCTGAAGACCAGAAATAAGTATGTAGGGATCTCACCCCTTGCCGCAGTCCGGTTGCAGCAAAATAACCAGAGGGTGTTGAGCAACTTGTGTAGATTGATACAGCAGGAGTGGGAGCCGTTTATTGTAGGACAGGAGGGGTATATATACATTACACACAGCTTATCTTAATTAACATAAACTAGATACAGCAGTCAACCAATAAGGAATCTCCACACTTAATGGCTCGCCGGCGTTACTTCACAAACCACTCCCTCTGGCAAAATGCCAGGTGCCATCTTGACTTGTTTACAGACCCTAACAACCCCTGGCCTCCTCCTTCCACAGAGGCAGAATATGGCTTCTCTGTTCCTAGCCTCCAAGTTGCTATAGGCTGACTTTCTTGCTTCATTTGGCTTCATACTGAATCCCAAGGGAATTTGGAATAGCCAACATCTAGGTCCACAACAACTTTAGATGCTCCTCCAGCACAGTGTGCATGCTCTGTTCACCTGGAAGTGGGAGCCCAGCTGGGGTGCTGTGGGCATAAGTATCCTAGAGGTAACAGGAGGACACGGTGGTTCCCTGTTGCAGTGCGGTGGTGAACCTGGCCTTGGTCCATGAAGGCTACCCTTTTGCTCAAAAATGGGCTGTTTCTTCCACTTCTTTCTTGGCAGTAGCTCCAAGGGAAAAAGCTCCTTGCTGTCAGCCAGTGAGCTGTTTAGGAGGGGCAGGGCTGGCCTGGCCACTAAGGGGAGATCTTCATCTAAGGAACCTTCAATATGGTGCAAGATAAGACCATCTCCATAATCAGAGAACCATATAATGCAGGATGTGGCCCTCTCCCATCATGCAATTGTGAGTGTGAAAGGACTGGAGCTCAGAGAACTCACTGTGAGCTGAGGAGGTCAGCAAAGGCCTCCCTGAAAGGGGTTCCCAGATCTGACCCCTGGAGGCTAGTGAAGTTGGAGCGTGGGGCAAAGGGCACAGCTTTGTACAGCTGCCACCCAGTCCCATGTATAGGGGTCAGCCCTGGACCCCTGGCTCTGGCAGTTACTTGTTGTATTAAACTCTCTATGCCTCAGTTTCCTCATTTGAGAAATGGGGATGATACCAATATCTACTTTGTGACACTGTTGTATAAGATGAAATGAATCAGTGCATCTCAAGTGCTTAGAACTGTGGCTGATCCCAGTAGGTGCCAAATGAATGCCGGCCCTTATTACCAATGCCTCACACACCTGGTGTTTCATACCACACAGTCATGTATAATCTTATTTGATCCTCCCAGTAAGGTTACTGCCCCATTTTGCCAGAAAATCGAGGCCAAGGGATGCTAATAGACTTGCACAAAGCCAGGAGGCATAGCCAACACCAGAACTCTTAGGCCTGACATTGGGACCAAGGCTCCTTCCACGCAGGCTGCCTGGGGGGACAATAACCCAATGGCTGCTGTGAGACTCAGGCTCTATTCAAAGTTCAGTTTGCTCTAAAGGACTGGAGTATGGATTAAGAGAATTCACGTGAAGCACTTGACACAGTCCCATAGTCAACGCTCAACAAATGGCAGCTGTTGGTAAAGTCACCTGCCCCCACCTCATCCCACCTGCTGAGAAAAGTCAAGCATGGAACACCTTCCAGCCCCCAAATACAGGTGACTGTGAATAGTGGGGGTATTGTCAAGGGGAGTGAGGTTGACTCCACGTCTCCAAAAGAAAAGTCTCCCTTGTCCTGGCTTGGCTCCCTCTCAGCCCTCCCACACTAGTGTTCTCCCTTGAACTCCTGTCCTTTGCTCTTCCACTCTCCAGGACTTCAGAATGCCATTGCTGGCCATTTGGAACCCATCCCAGAGCTCCAAAGCCCCATCCCAGGTCCCGGGACTTCCTCCTGCTCACGGGAATCCACCTTACCCCCTTCCTACTGTACTCACTCCTCACTTTGAATGTGAAGGGAAAGGATTGGGGCAAAAGAGCCCAACACAATCAGAACCAGGCTGGGAACCATGAGGATTCCCACCCACCCCACCTGCTATATCAAAGGGGGTCCTCAGAGGAGAGGATGTAAGTGAAGGTCAGTGAGGAACATGGATCTGCAAGTGATTTTGGAGCGTGTGCTCTGGCCTGTGAGTTTCCCACAGCAGGGAGGCAAGCAGGACAGAGAAGGGGTAGAAGTGAGGCAGAGAGGTAGCGGCAGCTAAGTCCAGACTCCTTCTGATCCCACTGGGGTCAGGGTGAATGGCACTAGAGTTGACCTATCTGAAGGACATATTGGTCACCTCTTGTCTGCCCTGGAGGATATGAAGTATAGGTACGGTGGCTCCCAATGACTGAGGATACACCTCTGAGAAACTGAGGCAGCTATGTGACTAGCAGTGACACTCTCTGGTCATCTCTTAGCATCTGCTGTGTCACCTGACACCCCTTTGAGGCTCTGTTTCCACCTCCCTGCCTTGGGGGATGGTGTCTGAGGTCACCTGCCAATTCCCCTAGGCTCATCTCTGGCAGCAGGGACTCAGCAGAACCCCAGCGAATGCAAACTCTCTTGCCACCCTAGGGAAGCTTAGCAGGAAGCCCTGGGGACAGCTCTGTCAGCCCTTTGCCTCAGCTGGAATTTCAGGGGATGGAAAATCCAAGCAGAGGAAATAGAGCATGCATTATTTCCCAGAGGGTCTCAGTTTTGGCTCTAGAGGTGCTGGGATGTGATGAGCATTTCTGCTTCCTGGGAGGGGTCTGTAGGTGTTTGGAGTCTCAGTCCAACTGCTCTGTTCTGAGCCACCTGAACAAAGACATGATGAGGCCCATTAGCTCTTGGGTGTTGTGCAGTGACACTGGTAGAGGTAGGGCTTGGAGCCTACAGGGGGTCCAGGGGCCAGTCCAATTATTGACATTTTCATGTCAATCAGATCTGACGTAAGAGTTGTAGGGGGACTTCCCTTGGAAGGACCCTCAATTATTTTCACCAGGGCTAGAACTGCTTTTCTGACTGGCTGAAGACTATTGGAATTTCCAGTCTGCAGTGCCCATGGGAAGGCCAAGGAGAGTTAGGGTGCCCACGTGGGGCAGGCAATTCTCCAGCAAGGCTTACTCGGGGAAAACTCGTGGGTTTTGTGGTAGGAAGAGTGACTCCAGGATGTGCCCACCTTGGGAGTGACGGTGGATGCCAGAGATGGAAGGAACCCCTCCGGGCCTGGCCTCCAAACCTGTGTTATGTGACACCTATCTCTCTAGCTGACCTTTGTGGCCTCCCTTTGAGACAAGGCCCTTGTCTACTTCTTTCACACTTCTTCATGGGCTAGACACATGGTAGGTGCTGTTCTTGCCATGTCCCAGGTCTTTCCTTGGCTAGGGGGGAATTGTCACAGCCAGCCTCCACTAAGTTCTGCCTTTACCCTTCCCTCTGGCCTCCACACCTCCCAGTTTAGGGACCTGAGACATTGTACCCAGCAGTCCCTCCCCCAGCTGTCATTGCCATCATGAGCATCAGGAGTGCCCTGTGTGAGACAAGGAAGTAGCCTGAACGTCATGTGGCCTCAGGTGACCTGTAAGGGCTTTCTCATTCATTGAGTAGTTGAGATCACTAGCACGAAGTAATTGACTTTTTTCTTAAAACTTAGAGTATTATTATTTTAATATGATTACAAATAAGACTTTCAGAGCACTATCTCCATTTAACTATCAACCTAACAAGACTGGTTATTTGGTTTCCTAAATCATATGCATTTTTAACTTTTTATTTTGAAATAATCCTAGAAACCAAATGTTGCAAAAATGCTAGGCACACTACATTCCACCTCCATAGTATAGGGCAGATGGCATTGTTCCCATTTTAAAGAGAGAGATCAAGCTGGGCATGGTGGTGCACACCTGTAATCCTAGCGACTTGGGAGGCTGGGGCAGAAGATTGCAAGTTTGATGCCAACCTGGGCAACTTAGCAAGGGTCTGTCCAAATAAAAACTAAAAAGCATGAGAGGGAAAAGGGCTGGGGTATAACTCAGTGATAGAGTATCCCTGGGTTCAATCTCCAGTACCACAAAAAAGAAACACAAGAAAGCAAGAGAGGGAGAGAGGTCAACTCACTTTCCACCATCGCATCCCTCCTGCCAATAGTATACGTAACTACAGTATGTTATCAAAACCAGGAAATTGATATTGGCATAACTCAATTAGCTGGACCACAGAGCTGAGTGACTGACTTTTATGTTAAGGAGGTGGAGTGCCTTTAAACAAGCATGCCATCTGGCCTTGAGGAAGGAGGCCATTGCCTGAGACTACCCCCCAACAAGCTTCACTCTCGGGCCATACTGCTTGGTTTTCCCACCTCCAACAACAACAATAACAACAACAGCAAAAGGTGCAGGTAAAATTTGTTTTCCATGAGAGCATATTCCTGAATTCTTCTATATAAATTAATCTCTTTGGGACAAATCACATCATCTTGTAGGTGTCCTCAGTGGTATTCAATTAAAAGAGGCATGTGAGAAATCCACTTTCTTTTTTTTAAATTTTATTATTTATTTATTTTTTATTAGCTACACATGACATTACAATGATCTTGGCAATTCATACATTTGAATCATTGGGATATAATTTCTCATTTTTCTATTTGTACAGATTGCAGAATCACACTGGTCATAGAGTCACCTATATACATAAAGCAATCATAATGTCTATTATATTCTGCTGCCCTTCCTATCCCCCCTTACAACCTTTCTTTGGATTGTCATTTTTAAAAAATATTTTTTTCTTATTTGCCAATGGACCTTTATTTACTTACTTACTTTTTTATTTACTTATTTATACATACGCAGTGCTGAGGATTGAACCCAGGGCTTCTATACATATTAGGCAAGCGCTCTATCACAAAAAACCACTTTCTTTTATAAGTAATTCTTTTTTTTTTTTTTCAAATCTGGTTTACATTCATTTTTAGAATTGGAACTTCTCCAGATTTTTCTGGAAACAGGGCAGACCTAGAGTTTAGAGATTGGACAGTCACTTTGACCTCAATCATTAGATAAAAGAACAGCACTGTCAAACACTGTGAAAAGTCTGAGATTTTTACCATGTAAGCCAATTAAGTTAGCTTGAAATGATTTCACAGGTGCCACAGAAAACAAAAGACCCCGGGGTCAGAAAGAAAAGACTTTATCCCAGGACAATAACCAGCATGAACATCCTCACATGTGCCTCAGTTCCCAATGCCTTCAGGTTCCACAAGTGTGACACAGTAGGCTCAGATCAATGCCTTTTTCATAAGGTGGGTTACATTATAAGCAAGAAACCCAGATCTTAGGGACCCCATATCTCTTATGATGGGCAGGAAGCAAACCTGCTGTTTGCTCTAGGGTAAGACACCCCCTTTGCAAACACCTTTGAAAAGATAATGTAAAGCAAAGGCCTTTCTTGCCTTGTTTACAAGAAACCCAAGAATTCTCTGAAAGTTATCTGGTGCTCTCTGGGACCGCCTGCCTTGGGGATGGGTGGGCAGAAATGAAGTTCTTTTTTATATTGGGCCAAGCTTGTTGGGGTCAGCAGACTCTGAGGACAGCCTACTGTTTACATGGAACTTTCTGCCTTGCTTTAAAAGACTATTGTGGAAAATCCATCTCCTGTTGCCCATCCTGGGATTGGAGTAGATTTCCTGTGTATCCCGAGCTTGCTGGCCAGAGAAGGCTCCCTGGGAGGAAATGGTCATTACAGAGTGAAGTAGAGTGTGTAGCTGCTGATGTAAAAAGCAAACAACTCCAACCAGGGACCAAGGGACTTCAGAAGTCAGGCAGTGGAGCAGAAAGAGCAGAACTCACTCTACAAAGGCAATGCGAGGTCCCCTCCCTTGCAAGCCACATGTGTGTCTGTGCTGGCTACCAGGTCCCTGGGTTTCACAAAGCCCCATGTCCTAATAGCAGACCCAGCCCCACCCATAACTGTACCTATTCCTGGACCCATGAGTCAGGAAGAAGCGGGATTACTCAGGGAGAAAAGTGAACCTCTAACCATGATCAAGGTGGGAACTGCCAGCCTGAGACAGCCTGGTGACCTTTTGCACCTTGAGGGGTGTATTTTTAGACAGTGGGCATGCTTGGTTTCCTTTCTGGCCCCTTAACGAAGAGGCAGTGGGGAGCCCCCATGTGGGAGTGCTCTGGGTGAACTGCAGACACCCGCTCCCGGGCCTTCCTCCTCCCTGCCTTCTGAGCCCTGCACAGCAGATCCGGTGTTTGTTTGGCACAGAAGGAAGCTGGGGGAGGGATGGCCTTAGCCAGAGCTGGTCCATAGTGTGGGGAGGTCTGACCCTCTTGCTGGGCTTAGGTGTTTCTGGGTGCCTCCCCCAGGCACCAGCCTAGGAAAACCCTTGCCCAAGGGCCTGGAAGCTGTTGCAGAGACAACAGGTCAGAGATGCTGGCAGGCGCCGCAGCCCCTTAAGGAGAGGGACTGGGAAGCTTCTGGGCCCCACTGGTAACCTGGGATGGCAGGAAAAGATAAAGCTACATGATAGAGAAGGTCTGCTGGTAATGCTGGGGTTTTAAAAAGGTCAACATGATTATAGGTCTGCATGGCACCCCTCCGTCCTCCCCTGGAGGTGCTGGGTCTTCTTGTGCTATAATTACAGCTCCCCACCCCACCCCCAAACTCATTCTCCCACTCTGTAATCTGAGATCGGCAACTCTCAGGGCCTGCTGTCAGCATCCTGCTCTGAACACTACATGAAAGAGCTGTGTTCATTCATTCCTACTGCAGGTATTTATTGAGCACCTACTGAGTGCCAACCCAGCTGTAAGCGCTGGCAATATGGCTGAGAACAGGAGGCCAGGTCACTGTTCTCAGGAAGTTTGCATTCCACTGGGAAAGTCAGAAAACAAAGAAATGAGCAGTTTCTAATAGCAATAAGTGTCAGAAAGAAAAAAAAATAGGTCATATAGCAGGTAAGGTAAATCAGGACATCTGAGATTCAGTGGCCGAAAAGGGCCTCTTGTGAAGGTGACATCTGAACTTGGCCAGGCAGGGGAAGATCAGGGTCCCAAGGGTGCCAGGCTGAGAGGACAACAAGGACAGTGACCTAAGTGGGGGACCAAGAATGTGTATGAGTAACAGCAAGAGCTGGTGGAGTGAGGTGGGAGGGCTGGGTGACCACAGAGAGTTGAGCAGGCAGGAGTTAGAACCAGGAAGCTCTGAGATAGGCTCCTGTGGCAAAGCTACCCTTGAAGGGAGGGAGCAGGCTCCGTGCATGTGTGCACGAACTGGGTTATCTGGTCCAGTCACATGCACACAGCTTCCAGCATCCCTTGCTCATCTGTCAAATGGATTAAGCATGGTTCAGGGAGACGTTCCAAGCAGTTAATGCATAGAAAGTGTGTGCACACTGCAAAGAGGGCTGATGCTTCAAGGTTGCTTCTCTTGGTGACTTTGCCGCAGGACACAAACACAGGCTCCACCTCCTCCGTGCTGATTCAGCTCTCGCAGTGCCTTCTGCCTGGCACTTGCAGCTGCTCCTGCACCTATGCCAACTTGAAGCAGCAGAGAGCTTGTTTCTTAAAAATCGACAGCCCAGTCAAGCAAATGCCTGTAATCCCAGTGACTCAGGAGGCTGAGGCAGGAAGATCACAAGTTCAAAGCCAGCCTCGGCAACATAGCGAGGCGCTAAGCAACTTTGTGAGACCCTGTCTCAAAATAAAAAAAAATAAAATAAAAAGGGCTGGAGATGTGGCTCAGTGGTAAAATACCCTTGGATTCAATCCCCAATACAAAAAAAAAAAAAAAAAAACCTGACATCACAGCTCATTGACCTGGGCTGAAAGGTGGGTAGGCAGCCAAGCCCTGGACTCACATCATTGTCCCAACAGCCTGTCTCCAGATTCATAGGCTCTGGCCCCAGAGCTACCAGGTCTGGCTGACAGTGAAGTTTTGCAGGAGGCAGCCATACAGGGGACCTTCCTATTCTTGAAAGTAAATGTGGATCTGACCTCAGACCCTTCCTTCATGTCATCTCTGCATTTCAGAACCACCCCATTATAGCTTGCTCTGTGTCTTCCTTGTCTAGAGATAGTTCTAGAAGGGAACCAACCTCCTGAACACCTGCCCCAAGTGCCTATTCCTGAATGGAGTGTGTCTGAAGCATCTTCCCCAAGATCTGAGCAGAAGGGTGCATCTTTCCCTGGTCTCAGTCAGCTGGTGTCATTCACCCTGCCAGAAATGCACCCCGGCTCAGGACTTCAGCACACTGGATTCCAGTGCAACTTCTGCTGGTCTCTGTTGCACACAATTGAAGTCAAACTAGAGCAACCAGAATCACCTTGCTTGTTGGTAAAGTGACCAGAAAGTGACGGGAGTGATTTCAGGTCTCTGTAATGCTCCTGACCTTCCCTTCCCACCCCTTCCCCTGGAAATAAATCGTTTCCTTACCCGATGTCCAATGTCCTTTTACAAGGTCAGATCCCTTCACTTCATCCCCTGGTGTCCCTGGGACTGGTGCTGTCAGCAAGTTTACACTCGAGTGTCGATAGCTGACAGGACAGTACTGAGCCCAGGTTTGGTAGAGGTGAGAGAGCTAAAGGGCAGCTGAGGCAGAAGGAAGAGAAGGAAGAAGGAATGACGGGTGCAGCAGTGAGCACCTGTAATCCCAGCCTCCCAGGAGGCTGAGGTGGGAGGATCACAAGTTCAAGGCCAACCTGGGCAATTTAGGGAAACCCTATCTCAAAATTTAAAAAAAAAAATTAAAAGTGCTGGGGATGCAGCTCAGTGGTAGAGCACATGTGTAGCCTGCAGGAAGCCCTGGGTTCAATCTTTAGTTCATCTAAATAAATTTCAAAAGCCTAGAAAAAAGAACATTCTAGGCTTTGTAGGGCCTGTGAGAAACCCAGGAGACAGGGCGTGTGTGAGCTGCAGGGTGGAACCTTATGAGTGCAGGCTGGGACAGGGGGCTGGCAATCTCAACAGGGCCAGGCCGTGCAGGTTCTCTGGGGCCACGCTAAGGGTGACCTCTCTGTGCAGTGAGATGGTTTGGACTGAGAGGCCACTTGATCCAATTTCTGTTTTGAAAGGATTCCTTAGGCTGGCCTGCATCAGATGGAGGTGGCAAGCCAGCTGGAGGCCAGGAGAGGCAGGTGGGAGATAAAGGTGGCTTGGCCTAGGCTGGCTGTGGTGTGAGAGAAGTGTAAGTAGATCCGCCATGTGTCTTCGAGGAATGTCCAAGGGGTTGTGCTGGTGGATTGGAGGTGGGGTGAGGGAGGGGTCAAGAATGATGATGCCCACAGACCTGTCGGGGAGCTGTGGCCAAGATGCAGAACTAACGTCTCCTCGCAGCACCCATCCCCTGTGGACTTCATCCCTAGGGCAAAAGGAAATGGCTTCCTTCCTCTTCCCTGAGATAACTAAGGCCTTTAGAGCATTTGAAAGGTGCCCTGTGGTGGGCAGCCTCCCTCCGAAGAGCCTTCGGCGCTCTGGTTTCTGGATCCAGGTCTTGGTGGGGGCAAGGAAGGACACAGGGGTGGTGGTGGTAGAGGGAACACTGAGGTCCATTGAGAGGGAGCTCATCCCACACACACTGAGGATGTGAGGGGCACTGATGACAAATCTCCACAGGGTTCCTGGCCAGATCCCCCACTGCTCTCCAAGGTCACCCTGACTGGACTCAGGCCCCAGGATAGAGCTCTAGCCAGAACTCTTCCCTGGCAGGGCCTGAACTGACTCTCAGAGTCTCCCAGAGCATAGGAGCTCATGCAGCATTCATCCAGGGTGTTCAGCAGTCCTTCCGTCCAGCAGTCCATCCATATCTGGCCCAGAAAACACCTCCTCCTCCTGTAACTCCGCAGTACCCAGGACCGAGTCCACTAAAGAGGCTCCGAGTGCCAGGCTGCCAGACCACCAGACCACAGGTGGCCTGAGGAGACTGGCATGGCCTGAAGATGGAGTCTCTTCACCTGAATGCACCTTAAGGAGGCAGAGGAGGAAGCAAAGGGGAGGGCGAGAGTGCCTGGCAAGTCTGCCCTGAGTAGGGGCCACACCCCACAGGCCTCAGCAGCCAAGGGAAGGGGAGGAGGCCATGTTTGTTTCTCCCCAGGCCCGTACACCAGGAGCCAGATTTCACCTCAGTGAGAGTGGATTTGGGAAGAGCTTGGGGAGACGAGCAGGTTCGGTGAGTTTCCAGAGTTGTGTTGCCTAAGAGCTAGTGCAGCTCTGGGCTTTGTGAGCCATGGAGGGAGACTGTGCTGGCTCTGGGCTCAGACAGATCTGGGCCTTCTTCTTGGTGGTCCTCGTCTGACTCTAACATTACTTTTCCTGGGGTGGAAATGGGAAGTACTTTCTGGTATTTCAGCACTGGAGGCCTAAAAGCAAGACAGACTTGGGTTCAAATCGCAACTTGGCTTCTTCCTCTTCCCAGCTGTGTGACACTGGGCCAGTTCTCAGCATCCTTGTACCTCTATCATAAGCCTCATCTAGGAAACACTTCCCAGGGCGACTGAGATCTCGAATGAAATGTCACCTGTGAAACACTCAGTAAGTGCTCACTACATGATGGTGATTGTGATTATTAATATTGGATTCCACCAAAGTGGTGAGCTGTCTCTCAGGGATAGTTGAAAGGCAGCCTCCTGGAATCCTTTCCAGGAACAAGGGCTCTCTGCAGAAACAAGGATTCACAGGCTTGGGTGTTTGAAGGTTTGTAGCTCAAAATGTGTTCTGAGAGCTGGGTGGTGGCGCACTCCTGTAGGCTGAGCTAGGAGGATTGCAAGTTCAAGGCCAGACTGGGCAATTTAGCAACCTGTAGCAAAATAACCTGGATTCAATCCCTAGTCTGTCTTTCTCCTTTCTCTCTCTCTCTGTCCGCCCCCCCCCCCCCCCCCCACACACACAGAGGTCTGCAGATCTGCAGCTCAAGCAACATCTAGGAGCTTGTTAGAAATGCAGTCTTGGCCCCACCCCAGACCTGCTGAGTCACAGTCTGCATTTTAACAAGAGCCCAGTCATTTGAGAAGCACTGTTTTAAGGTTTATCGGAGCCCTCCAGTAGGCTGTCTGCCCTGTCTTTAGGAAGTTCTTGGTGTTTGGTTTTGTTCAGTTCATTCACATAATATAAACCACTGAACCTGGGATGACAGCTTCATTTCCGACTTGAAATAGAGGGGCACTGGGAGACGAGGCTTCATGCAGTTGGCGAGCGTGGCGCCGGGGCCACACATCTTTTTACAGCTGCCCAGTTGTTTCTGGGGTCCTATATCCTGTGGTATGAGGCCATAAGCAACAGCACAATCCTGGATTCCCATCACTAGACTAATCAGGAGGATACTCAGGCCCAGCTACACACTTTCATCAGATGCGAGTCAGAACATTGTCTCTCCCTTCCCTTCCAAGAAGGTGAAGTTTGGGGCCGAGGAGATTGCTGATTTCATTTTAGAAGTCTCTTTTGGAGGTGGGAGTGACTGGCCTCTGGTTTTGAAGATAACATGGCATGAGAATATCTACAACCTATATAGCTACTTATGCTGGACTGTTAGGAAAGAGGGGGTCTCTTCTGAGGAGACTTGGTCAGAGAGATTAAGACAGAAAAGTAAGATTTTATTTTATTTATTTTTAATAAGGGATGCTGACTCTTTTGTTGTTTGTTTTTTAGAAGGAGACTTTTTAAAGGAAGACTCTTTTGCTTATCTAGATAAAATAATTATTGCAAACCTGAACTTTAGAATAAGAGAGTCACAGAACTGGGAACAGTGGGTGCACTCCTATAATCCCAGTGATTCGGGAGGCTGAGGCATGAGGATTGCAGGTTTGAGGTCAATCTCAGCAATTTAGTGAGCCTCTCAGCAACTTAGCAAGACAGACCTTTTCTCAAAATAAAAAGTAAGGGCTGGGGCTATAGCTTAGCGGCAGAGTGCTTACCTAGCCTGTTTGAGGCACTGGGTTTGATCCTCAGCACCATATAAAAATAAACAAATAAAATAAAGACATTCTGCCCATCTACAACTACAAAAAAAATAAAATAAAAAAGAAAAGGGCTGGGGATATAGTTCAGTGGTAAAGCATCCCTGAGTTCAATCCCTAGTACCAAAAAAATAAAAGTAAAAATAAAGAATGAATGAGTGAATTAAAAAGGGAGTTACAGGAAAAGAGCTGAGTCTAGGGAGTGACTGGTGGTGGCCAGGTCATACTCCTGGCCTCTGGCTTGTGTTCTGAAAGATGGATTTACAAGTTTAATGCTTGGGAGTTGGTGAGGATGGCTTACATGAGACCTAGTGGCTGGCAGGGCTGTTCTTGCTTATTGGAAAGGCTTGTTCCCGCAGAGGGAGAATAGAACAACTGTTCTCAACAGGAGCCCAGCGGCCCAGAGGTAACATTTGGTGGAACTGGTGGTAGGAGAGAAGTTACAGAGCCTCCTGAGGAAATGCAGATAAGGCCTGGAAATTGAGACAGGTTAAATGATTGTAAATGGGAGAATTTTCTGCCAGAGGATGGTGGCTACTATTTACTAAACATATATGTTTCCCAGAGATTGTGCAAATTAATCCGTGTGCTTATATTATCTAATTGAATGACAACAAATCTGCTTGACTTACTCAAGGCTACTCAGTCAGTAAGAGGTGGAGCTGGCTTCAAACTCAGGCCCCTCCACTTCCAAGATCAAGCTTTTGACCACTGCTTTGTGTGCCCTGGAAGTCCTTGGAGTGGGATAGACAGACCTGAGATGTACTACTTGGAAACTATCAGTTGAAGTTTGGTGTAAAATAATGGGAGTGTTCCCTATACGAAGGTGTTTGCAGTTCTTTAATCCTTGTGTTTCAAGTTTTGTATTTTAAAAATATGTCAGTTAGAGGATGATCAATGTTGTTTTTTTCTTAATAGAGTCACATTCCAACAGTAAAAGTCTCGTCTAGTTTACAATATTTTCTGTTACCTTTCATTCAATCTACCTGATCCCACCACCTAGTGGCCAACTCTGGAATTGCAGGCATATGCCCAGAAGGAAATAGACATCTGGCCAGCTAGCTTTGGAAAGCAGCCAAGCAGTGACAAACCTTGATTCAACAGAGACTAAAAATGAGGAAGATAGAAACTCTACTTTTGATTTTCTGCGTGATACAAACCTAAAAGTTTCAATTTGGGGTGCCAACAGAACTATGTCCCATAGCTGTACTTATTTATTCCTAAAACTTGGTGAGGGAGGATTTCTGGGCCTGCTTTGCTCTCCCCAGTTACTTTTGCTGTGCCCAACAGCACTTCCTCCAACAACACTGAGATGGTCTCCTGCACAGTGTAATAGGATTCCATTTATTGGTTCAGATTCTCCCGTAAGGAGGACAAATCACAGCCTGAGTTTCCCCATCTGTGAAATACAATGGACTTGATACTGTCTGGGTTTTCTTATAGTGCCAATATTTTTGTGATTTAAAAGCTATGAAGAACAAAGGATCATCACTGTCTAGTGATGGAATATTATGCAAAAGGGAAAAAACATTTCAGGGAAGCAGAGTTCTTCTAAGCCTGCCTCAAATCCCACCATATAGGCAGAATGTGGCTGCCTCTGTATAAGGCCAGCATTGTGCCCTTCCCCACCTCCCTTTCCCCACCCCACCCCCATTTCCTTTGGAAGGCGTAGAAAGCCCCCTTGTCTTGAATGTTTCCCTGTGAAGGGCTCCTGCTGAAAGAGTGCACACATAGCCAAGACTTTGACCTTCACCTTTGCCCTTCACTTACTTGGTGAAAAAAGAGTTCTTATCCTCCACTCTCTAATTTTTGTGGTGGGGGGAAGCAGCTAGGGTTAGCAGGAATTCAGTGAAAATATAAATAGAAACTTGGTCTATAAATACTAATGCCCCCAAATGTCTGGAGGCGTGAATCGTGGCAGGGCAGCAGGCAGTCACAAATCAGGAAGGTCTGGACATGCGTGAGCATTAGTCAGTTGCTTTGGTGTCTCTTGGGATGCTTCTAACTTGCCAGTGGGGCCTGGAAAAACCCTCTGTCTTTCTGGGGTCTAGCAGCACACTCCTTGTCTGCTGCCCTTGTACCCCTCTCTTGTTAAGCCTTCTTGGTGAGCAGACACATGTAGTGGAGCTAGGTAATGCTGCCTGCACTCAGACCTGGTATTCAGACCAGCAGTGTGTGACTTGGGGACATTCACAACATATCTATTTATCCCCTGTGCCTAGAATATTACCTGGCACATTACAGATGCTCAACCAGTATGTAGCAAGCATGACTGAATGGGTACCAGACTTCCCTGTCTTGCAGTCTGCAAAGGTAATTCAATTGGCCATGCATGGATTCTCCTAAGCCACAAATACTATGCAAATGAAAGTGGGATTATTCTTACCTACCAGGGTGAAGGTTTGGCAGGCGTTGACATAGACTCCCTCATTATCCTCATTCCTCACCTCTGCTTTGCAGACGCTGCATTTTCTTGGTCTGAGAGAAAGGCTGGAACTGAGACATCTTGGGAGGTAGAACAAGTACCTTCTGGAGCTTTGCCCCACAGCAGCACCCACCTCTCTGCGAGACGCAGCACCCATCCTTCTTAGTAGGAGGCCACATGGGTAGTGCTGACAAAGTTGTTCCCAGGCAAATATTTAAAACATAAATAAGAGAAACAAAGACAAGAAACCCCTTACCTCTCAAACAAGCAATACGAGTGAGCAAGGTAGATGGAGCACCGAGCCAGGAGTCAGAAGTGGATTCCAGGGCCAGGCTGCCTCAGTTTCTGTAGGGTCATCCCAGAGAGCACTCTGGGCCTCTCTAGATCTCGAGTGGGGTTTAGATGAGGGTAGTAATTCTTGGCCTCAAAGTATGTGAGAATTTGTCATGGCCTTGTTAAAAATGAAGACTCTCACCCTGCCCATGTTTCCTTCTATTCTAATTTAGGGAATCTGGGCAAATCCAAGGATCTGTATTTGCAGCCAACTCTCTCAAATATCTCTGATTAAGGCCAACCAGGGGCCCTCACCTTCCAATGAGCACTGCTAGGCCCTGCATTTTAGTTACCTATATAAAATTACTCTCTTGAATTTCTCATAGTTTCTATAGGCGGGAACTCAGGCACTGCTTAACCTGGTGGGTTTGACTGAATCTCTCATGAGGTGTAGTCCAAGCGTTTGCTTGACTGGAGTTGGTGGCTCTCTTATAGGATGGTTTGCTTGTGTGGCTGGCAGGTTGGTGCTGTGTCAGCAGAAGGCTCGGTTCCTGGCCGCATAGTCCTCTCCTTAGGGCTGCTCGAGTGTCCTTATAACACAGTTCATCTTCCCTTGTGGTCTTTTAGAAGTCATGCCATTGTTGTTTACACAGGTGAGCCTTTTCAGGCTGGGAGGGAAATGTTCACCAGGGGCCATCTTGGATGCAATCTCCATAAGTTCCTCAGTTATCTAATAATGCCAGTAGGTGGCAACTCTTGTCATTGGGTTTGGATTGGGGTAGAATTTGGAGGCAAGAAAGATAGCCAAGTTGGAGACCCTAGGCAGCATGACCTATAAGTGCAGAAGCTGCCGTGTCCACCCCAGAACTGGGCTGCCAGCCCAAATGGCCTTCTGAGTTCAAGCTGACCACTAAATTGCTATGTCCAGTGGGGCAAGGCATGGCCTTGCCTTGTCTGAGCTCAGCTTTGACCTCAGGAATAAGGGCCTGGATGTGATTGCCTGTGGGGTCTCCTGGTTTTCACCTCCACCATCCACCTGGGCTGTATAGACATTGGTGAGACCACAGGCTGAGTTGTGTTGTGTGACCCCAGCCAGTGACCAGGCGGGAGCTGCTCTCCCAGCTCCTGACCTCCAAGCTTAAGACATGAGAAAGAAGGACATGGGTTGGGTCTGAGGGTGCTTGTGTCCTTTTAGGTAGAAATTGTGGTCCTTGGCCTTGAAGGTCCAGGAGCTTGAGTATTTCTGAATATGCAGTTTTAATGGCTTCACATTGCTCTGTGTGGCTTCTGTGGTCAAATCCTGTCACCTGCTCAGTCTCTTCTTGCACCACTCATGACCCACACCCTGTAACACCGCAGCATCCCCCCACATGCACCCCTCTCTCCAACCATACCAAACTTCATCTTCTCACATGCACCTGGTTTCTGACCTTTGCTAAGGCTCTTCCCCTTCCTGGAATATTCTTCCTGTGTCTCTTTGGCTGTCTCCTGCCACTTCTTCAGAACTGTCACCCTCCTGCGTGTCCCCATGATAACTCATACATTGCAGCTCAGTGCCCACACATTCTGTGTCCTCTGTGACAGCAGGGACTGTGTCAATATTGATCACCATCACATCCAAGTCTCTGTGTAATACCTGGCATTTGAGAGGGACAGAATAAATGATGCCTGCTGACCCTATGCATGGGGTCCAGGTGGGTTGAGATGTGCCTCCTGAGGAAGGTGGACCAAGGGGATACACAGCCCTTGGGACAAGGAAAAGAGAAACATAGCAAAAGAATTAAGAATGTAGGCACCTTCAGTCTACATTTAAAAAAAAGACACCACGGCTCTTCAAATCCCAGCTCTACCACTTAACAGCTGTGTGACCTTCAGCAGGTCACTCAGCTTTCCTGACCTTCAGTTTACCTGTCTGTAAAGTGGAAATAACAACAACACCTCGTAGCCAGATCAAAGGTTGTTATGAAGATCCAATACTGTAATAAATATGAAGTTCATGCACAGCGCTTACTGCAAGGTCAAGTGCTCAGTGCACGTTCCTGCTTTCTTAATATTATCCTCACATCCTTGCAGGGGTAGGGGATAGAACCACAGAAAGTGGTTCTATGGTTGGTGGGAGGTTGTTGAATAGGATCATCTGTCTGAGCTCAATTCTGCCCACAGGGCCAAGGCTCAAGGCGTCCATCTCAAGCAAGCCAGGCAAACCCCGCTACTGGCATGGTCAAGCCTGTGGCTATAGGGCCTTTTTCCAGTGAGCCTCTGCACGCTGGGGATTTTCCTGTGCTTTCAAGCATCCAAGTGAACAAGCATCGCTGGGCCTGGAGTCTAGTCTGCCTGCCCCATGGCATCTCATTCAGAAGGCTGGGCCTGTCTATCACATCTTCATGCTCAGGCCCAGCCCCACCCTCCCCACTGTGGGCCATGCCACAGGGAGAGGCTGCCAGGGAGCTCTGCCCAGCATCCCACCGTCCTCTTTCCTGAGGGCAGCTCCCCTGCAGGGGAGGAGCTGAGGCTGCCAGGCTGAATGGGCCCTTTATTCCTGGGCTCCCACAGGGAGGGTACTGAGCCTCTGCCCACCACGCCCGCTACACCCACGCCCGTACGGAGCAGGGACAGCTTGGCCCTGGTGCCGGCCTCGCAGCTAACCACACTCTCTGGCCCCACTCTGTCTGGGTCCTGGAGGGCGAGTCCACCCCTCACCACAGCCCCAGCCCAGCTCTAAAGGGCAGCCCGTGTGGGGGGTGTGGGGGTGAGCCTCATTTGCTGGTACCCTCAGATTGTGTGTGTGCACACTCATGAATAAAGGAGCTGGCTCAGAGGGAGATGGCCAGACACACACTCCTTGGCCTGTTCAGCACATGTCAGTTGCCTGCTGTGCACAGGGCCTTGTGCTGGGCCCTAAGGGTATGAGCACCACTGTCTGCATGAGCTTGTGCTCTGTACTGAAGGAATCACATGAAGAGTGCATCAGTCAGATCATCACAAATGGTGGCTACTCTGAGAAGGATACCGTCCGGGCCTGGAGAAGTGGGGAGAGGCCTCTTGTGTTCTGAGTGGCCTGCCAAGGCCTTCCTGATGAGGTGACATTTATAATGCCATCTGAAGGCTGGAAGGCATTAGTGCACAAAGGGCAGTGGAGCAGGGTTCTGGGAAAGGGACGGTGTGCACACAAGCTTGGGGTGAGGCAGTGGGGAGGTGGTGGCACGGACACACCGGGGTGCAGTGAGGGGAGACGAGCTTGGAGGGGCAGCGCGAGCCTGATCTGCACAGCCTCACAGGCCGCGGGAAGGAGTCTAGGTTTTATCTCCGTGCCCTGTGCAGTGGCTGGAAGTTTTAGGCCGGGGTTACATTTGAAGAATCTAATTCTGGCTACTGGGTGAACGTGGATTGGGAGTGAGGCCAGAGACAGGATCAAGATTCAAGACTGACAGAAGGTCATCGAAGGACTCACGGGCTACTGACCTGATATCCAGTGACTCGACCCTACATTTCTGTGCATCGACAGTCCTGTGTGCCTGGCGCTGTGTGCCATGTGCTGGTTCTAAGCCATAATCCAGCCCCAAAATCCTTGGGAATGAGAGAAGCTTGCTGCTCAGGATGGACATGTGCCAGGGACGCGGTGGTGTCCAGCCTGTGCCTATCAGCACCACACTCCATACTGGCTCTGCTGCCTCCAACTGCATGGCCCTAGATTTCAGTTTTATCAAACGTTCCCACTGGATGGAGAGTAGAGAAGCACATGGGATGGGGTGGCAGAATCAGTCCAGGGTGGTGGGACACTGGCACCCAGGCGCTCAGCCCTGGCTGAGGGAAAGAAGATTTGTTCCCCATAGCCTGGCTCTGGGCGCTGAGTATGGGAACCCCAGGCCAGAATTGAGGGGCTCCTTTTCCCCTCCTGGACGTGCTGGTGTTTGCTGTCAAGCACACAGAGGTGAGGAAGGTATGGTTTCCCTCCGTGGGGAATCCCAGGGGATTTTTGCCATTTCTGTTTCCTTGAATGTGTGGGAGAGCGGCGGGAGTGCTGGAGGGGGGACACTCACCTGTGTGAGTCACCCAGGGCCATCCCAAGGTGGGGCATGAAGTGAATCACTGCTGTCATTGTTATGTTCTCTGCTTGAACTGGGCCCTGGAGAAGCATCCCTCAGAGGAGCAGGGGGAGCTGGTGGGGGAGACGTCATGCATTGATAGGTGAAGAAGATTCATGACAGGCTGCTGCAGGGGTGTATGGGAGGGGTCTGGCCTTGGGAGAGTGAGCCAGGTGGATAGACTGGGTGCCTGGGAAATGCTTACAGTGCTTGGCTTTCATGTGCCAGCAAAGAGACAGGCAGAGCCAGGTTGTACCCACACCCTCCCACGCCCCACCTCTTTGACCTGGAATCATTGACTGTAAGATCCCATGTGTTCAGCGTTTATCATGGACTGGGATCTGTGGTAAATGTGTTTATATACTAGTTCACTGATTGCTGACAATAATCCTTTAGGCATATGGTCAGGCATATGGTCCCCATTTTGCAGCTTGATGAAACTGAGGTTCAAGTAGGTTTTAACTTGTCCCATGTCATACAATAGTAAGAGGCAGAGTACTCATCAGGATTCTCCTGGTAACAAGAAATAGATCCATCTCACTGTGCCTTTTAAAAAAGGGAGGGATGTATTGGTTCACATAATGAAAAATCAGGAGTAATGTCACCAGGCATGGCTGGATCTAGGTGGCCAAATATCATGTCTCTCAAGCTCTCAGCTTTACTTTCTTTTCTGTTGACTTTATTCTCGGGTGGATATCCCCCAGCTGGTGACAAGAGATACAAAAAAAAAAAAAAAAAAAAAAAAAAAAGATGCTCCCTAGAAGCCTGGGGCTTACAGTTAATGGGTGAGTAGCTGCTGTAGAAGGGGAGCAGAGGCTGGCAGGCAAAACCCATGGATGCTTGATACTTCAAGCCAGAAGCAAGGTCTTGATGTGATTCTAGAAGACGGAAAATCATGGGTCAGAACTCAGCATGGAGTCGGGGCCTGGGGCTGCTGACAGAATCACCTCCTTCCAGAACCTGCGACTGCTTCAAGGCCTCACCCCAGGCCAAGTGAAGGGCAAGCCAGGCTGGGCACTGCAGGAGAGAAGCAGGATTAGGGTGCAGCCTGAGCCAGGTGCGAGGCTGCAGGTGGGGGTATGCCAGCTCAGCTGCACCAGGGCTGACAGCAGCCTTCCAGGGAGCACAGGGCCTGTGGTCCCCGCTGCAGAAGGTCAGAGGTGGCAGCATCAACAAGATAAGCATGGGCCTGCCCACCTGCCACTCAGACCGCAGCAAGGCAGGGCTAACCCAGGTGAACACTGGGAGGCCACACAACCAGGAAGTAGCAGAAGCACCTTGCAGGAAGACCAGGAAGCCAGCAAAGGCCGACTCCACCTTCTCCAGTCTTCTCCTGCTTCCCATGCACCTCGGTCAAGGCCTCTGTGCTGTGTCCTCTCCCCTAACTAGACCTGTTGGTCCAGTGAGAAACTGATGCTTATTCATACTCAGGTGTGACTGGTTGCTAGAGGCTCACTGTGCCATCCTCCACGGAGAGGTTTATATATTGTAACCAAAATCTTAAACCAAAGAAAATAAATTCTAATTCTGTAATCTCAGGTATCCAAAAGGTAGGCTGTGGGTTGTAGGCATGTTTTTTACAGTAGGATATTCTTAGGGCCCACAGCAAACCCTACTTTTGGCTGCTTGCTTTAAACCATCACAAGTGCCAAGATAAGGGGCTGGGGGTCGTGGCTCAGCGGTAGAGCACTTGCCTAGCACATGTGAGGCACTGGGTTCGATCCTCAGCACCACATAAAAATAAATAAATAAAATTAAGTTATTGTGTCCATCTACGACTTAAAAAAAGGTATTAAAAAAAAAGTCCGGGCTGGGGATGTGGCTCAAGCGGTAGCACGCTCGACTGGCATGCGTGCGGCCCGGGTTCGATCCTCAGCACCACATACAAAGATGTTGTGTCCGCCGAGAACTAAAAAATAAATATTAAAAATTCTCTCTCTCTCTCTCTCTCTCTCTCTCTCTCTCTCTCTCTCTCTCTCTCCCCCTCACTCTCTCTTTAAAAAAAAAAAAAAAAAAAGTCCTAGGATGATTCCGAATTGTACCAACTTGGTTTCCTTGTGGACTGGGGGCTAATACCAGCCTCTCTGAAATCAAACAGAATGGAGGGCTTGTTTGTTTTGTTTTTCACAGTGAAGGAGGAACCATCAGCAGATTCTTGCAATATATTCTCTTTGCCCTCCTCTGCCCTAGGGTCCTTCCTGTGTCAGAGTGCCACTCCAGCAGTTGGTCAGCAAACGCGTTGTCAGAGGCACCCTCTGAGGGCAACTGGACACAAGCTCATGGCTGGCCTGGCCCACTTCCCACAGGGACCCAGGTCACATCTTTAGTCTGCAGAGTGGGGGGGGGGCAGGATACTTAACTACCCACCCCTGCCCAAGAATTGCCTGTGTTCTCCCTTAAAGAGAGGGTCCCTCTATGACCATCACATCTTTCTTATACTTTGTCTGGGAAATGTGTCTTTTGTCTCTTGGGTGCCACATTGGCCAGCACAGCCAGAGAGGGCACCCCCGTCCGCTTCACTCAGCCACTTAGCACTAGACCCTCCCAGCTTACCTCACCCCTCTTGGGCCCCAGGGAGCCTGGTGCACTCTGTCCCTGACCCAGAAACTTCTCTGTCCTCCTGAAGACATCAGGCAGCTCCTATGTTCATGGTACCCAGGACCAGGCCAGGTATCACCAGGGGCACAAGGAGGATAGAAGATTGTACCTGCCCTCAGGCGACGGCAGTCAGCTAGGGATAGAGACGGGCAGGCAACCAGATGGCTCTATGTTCTCTCCCATAACCTCCTGCAGTGGGTCGAATGATGACCCCAAAGAAATGTCCAAGTCCTGACCCCAGGAACGTGTGACTAGGACCTTCTTTGGTAATAGAGTCTTTGCAGATGTGATTAAGTCAAGGGTCTCAAGGTGAGATCATCCTAGATTTAGGATCATAGTGACCAGTGTCAAAATGAGGAAAGGCAGATGGAGATTTGAGACAGAGACAGGAAAGGCCAGGTGTGGGTAGAGGCCGACTGGAGTGATGCACCACAAGCCACGGAATGTTGGCACCACCGAAAAGCCAAAGAGCCAGGCCTCTGTAGCCTTCAGAGGGAACTTGGCCCTGTTGACCCTGGACTTCAGATATCAGGCCTCCAGAACTCAGAGAGAATAAATCCCTATTGTTTTAAGGCACTAAGTTGGTGACAGTTTGTTACAACAGCCCTAGGAGGCCCATATGCTCCCCTTTCCTTTGTCCTCAGACACCATGAGAAGGGCAGGAATGCCGTTCCTGGACTCTGCAGCTGTGGGCCTCTGGGCCTTTCTGTGGTCTCCTCTGATTCTGACCCTCCAGGCTCTCAGGGCAGCCCTGAGGAGAGAGGATTGGGAGGCACCTGAGAGAGCTGGCCCTCCCCAAGTCTGGGGACTGCTGACACTGCGGCTATACACCAGAGGGACCTCTTAATAGGATATTCCTCTGGAGAGAGATTCCTGACATTCTCCAGGATAGCAAAGGAGAGAGGACAGCATGGGTGATTGCGAGGAACTGGGAGGTTGGCACAGAGGTAATGAGTATTCAAGGAAGCTTTGCAGAGCAGGTAGCATAGAACCCGAGCCTTAACCAAGGATGGGAAGGGTTCCCAGGGCACTTGGAATAGAACCGCTCCCTTTTTTGTGGCTCACAGGCTACTCTCATTTCTTCCAACATATTCAGTTCTTCCTGCCTCAGGGACTTTGCTGTTGTGACCTCCTCTGACCAAGTCCTCTTGCCCCAGAGCTTTGCACAAATGTCTCCTCCTTGAAGTTTTCACTGACCAGGTATGGCAGTGCTCACCTGTAATCCCAACTACTTAGGAGATCAAGGCAGGCAGATTGCAAGTTCAAGGCCAGCCTGGGCAACTTAGCAAAGCCCTCTCTTAAAATAAAAAATAAAAAGGACTGGGAATATAGCTCAAGGGTAGAGCACACCTGTATTCAATCCCTTGTACCCAAAAGAATTTCCATTGAACCTCTGAGACACTTCCCTACCAATCTGAATTCTCCCTCAGACACCTATTTTTATTCCCTCTGTAAAGGCTGGGGGGAGACCTATACATCTTACCAAACTACTTACTTGGTATGAAAAATATATATTGCCCCTCCTTCCCAAACAGCATGTGAGGTTCTTGAGAGCAAGGCCTCATCCGTCTGTCTGTCACGTTCACTGCAGGGCTTTGAGCAAGCCCAGCACAGCAGGCCCCACCAAGACAGTGCTGGGTGGATGGATGGACAGATGGATGTCTTTGAATAATGATTCCAGATGATTATAAAATAAACTTTTTTAAAAAGCCGGGAAGAGGGAGTTAAACATGCTGGTATAGACAGATATATCTCCTTCCTTCCTTCCTCTTTCCCAACCTTCCTTCCCTTTTTCCCTTTCTTTCTTTAGTTCTTGAGATAGGGTCTTGCTATGTTGACCAGCCTAGCCTAGAATGTCTGGGCTCAAGCCATCCTCTTGCCTCAGTTCCTGAGCAGCTGGGACTACAGGTGTGCACCACCACGCCTGGCTGACACTGTGTATCTTGACGAGGAGAGGCTGCCGGGAATAGATCAGCCTCTTCAGACCACAAGGGGTTCTCTCATCACCCATCACCCCTGCAGCCAGTGTGCCCACCTGGGTGCTAGCTTGTTTGTAGAACATACACCTAGTCTGTGGAGGTGGCTTCAGAACTCTTCATGGCTGGAGTGGGCCTTCCTGTGCTGTGCTTCTGCTCTTCCAGGGCCTTGACCCCCAGATTCTCATGGAGGACCATAGATTTCACTTGGTACCGGGAGGCTGTGGTTGGCCCAGTGGGTTAACTGCTCTCATCTTTCCTCACACACGGGTGAAACCCAGAGTCCTCACATCATGGCTCGAAAGAGCCCATAGAACCCTCTGGATTCATTGCCAAAACTCTCACCCTCATTCTCCAAGCTCAAAACCCCAAGGTGAAATCCCAATTCAGCCACCTCTCTGAGCTGCCATCTCCTCCTGTACAAGATGGACCTAGTAAAAGTACCAGACAGCCACACAGCCACGGGAGGCTGCACCCCTGGGTGCCAGCTTGTCGGTGGAACATGCACAGGCAGGACTTGGACCCAGGCCCCTCGCCCAGGGCCGCCTGTTCCATCCACGCCTGGCCCTGAGTGGCAGGCATGCCTGCAGACTGCAGGCTCCAGCTTTCTTTCTCTACTTTCAGGAGCGAGTTAAGTCTATTTAAGGCTGAGCCAGGTCTGTTTCAGGCCACGTGTGATCTGCCTTATGATTCTTATCAGATTTCTGGGGCAGCATCTGCAGGGCTTGCAGCATCCGCAGGACTTTGAAGACTCTGGCAGAAGCAGAGCGCCGCCATAAAGAGGCTGAATTACATTTACAAGAGGCCTTTACTGCCCTGTGGTGTCGGTTTCCTTAATGGGGATTTTCCTCCACCCCCTTTTTCTCTCTCCCTTTTAATATGGTCACCCGTTCGGCTTTCAGAGTGTGGTTTGGATTCCTCGCAGAGAAGTCAAGACCGTGGAATCCCTCCCCCTCCCTCCCTCCCTCCCTCCCTCGTTCCCCACTGGCTGAATGTGCCAAAGCCCCAAGAGAAGGAAGTGTTGTTGCTCCTGTCAGGGTTTCGGCCGCAAAGAGGGCAGTCCAGTGGGGACCTGAAACACACATGGGGATTTGTCTTGTGCAAAAATTCTCCTCCGACTTCACACCCAAGCAGCAGACCATGAGCTTGTTGAGGGGACTAGACATGCAGGTAGCATGGTGGCCTTGCTTGCATGAGTAGATGCAAGGGGCAAATGGGGTCCCGTGCTCTAGGGCCAGCGTGGCCTCCTGCCTCCTGCCCACCTTGCCCATCCCTCTCTTCTGGAGGCCTGAGTGTTCCTTCCCTGTTTTTTGGATCAGTCTCTGCTGTTAGATAAAGAGCAGCATCTACTTCTTCAGGATACAGGCTCATCTAGGGGTGTGACCAGCTTTGGGTGGGGGCTGGGAGGGGGACCCAGTGTGTCTCCCCATCTCCCTCCTTTCCTTTTTGTCTTTGGGTGGGATGAGAAAGAGCAGGAGTGCCATTTTCAGAGGAGGAGGCCTCCTCCCCTGTGGTTTCCTCCAGCCTCGGATGCTCCTTCATACCCCTTGATGACTGGTGTCAACTGGGTCTCGGCCACGTCCAGCTCCTGATGGACAGCTGACTCGGGTGGAAGGCTAGTCCTGGCTGCCTGTCATTTTGTCAGTCCAGAGAGCAGGTCCGCTCATGCCACGTGCTTCTGTTCACAGAGTCCCCCAGCTGCACACACAGGCTCTGCGGCACATGGGCAGTAAAGCAACAGGCAACCAAAAAGGAGCAGGAGGCAAAGAGGCAAGGAATACCAGATCTGTGACATCTTCACCAGTGTCTTGAGACATCACCTTTTATCTCCTTTCCAAAGGAGCATGTGGCAGAGTGCTTTGTCTTGGTGACATGGTGCCATCTACACAGATAATCTGTGCACTGACTCTAGAGAGCCCAGAGGAAGGAGAGCTTGGGAAGAGGCCCAAGCTGGAAGTGAGCCAGTGTGCACTTACTGAGCATCGGCTGTATTCCAAGGCCCCTGCCGGGTGGAACATGTGGGGCAGACAGAGCCTGAGCTGGAGGCCAGGCTTTGTATGGAAAACCAAAGGCTTCAAGCAGGAAGCAAGTCACACATGCTGTGACATGCTTATGGGTTCCACTGTCTGACCTACGCAAGGCTTGTTACCAGTACTGTGGAAACCAGGGTTTCTCTGCTTCTTCAGGCAGGTGGGGTCTGCATAAGCTACAGGCCTCTACAGCCGAGAAGGCCTGTTAGCCCATTTATTTTCCACTACCATTGAGTGATGTGTTACAGTTCTTTATGGCAGGGTAGGCCTTCCAGTGATGCAGCAGGCCCCAGCAGCTCACCACCAACTTCTTTCTGGGTTCTTGTCTGGCCAGGATGAGTGCATGTAGGAGCAGGATTTATTCAAGTGTGAATAGAAACAGAGCTCCCACAAGGTGAGAGGGGATCTGATAGCAGGTTGCCACTTGTGTGTGCTAGTCTAGAGGTTTATATAGCACTCGGGTCAATGCTATTGGTCCAAATTTATGCTAATCAGGGTTTGGGAAAGTATCAAAGCTGTTGGTTAGCACTGCAGTCTCCATTCTGGTCTGCCCCACTTGGGTTTTCCACTGCTTGTTTGGAAGTGGGAGGTTGAGGTCGTCTGATGGTAGATGCTTGGGGGTTCTGGGATGCATACTGGATGGAGTAGGCCTCTGCACCAGGCCCAGTCTGGCTGCTGCAGGGTGACCCGTCAGTGTGCCCTGGTTTGCCTCAGCCCTGGCTCACCATACCTCAGGCCCATGGTGGCGTGGCAGGCTCCTAGTGGCCAGGTCCTGTGCTGGTAGCCCACGCTCTAGCCCTTCTAGGCTGCTGCTCCACTGCCACTTCCCAGCAGGATTAGCAGGTTGGTTGTGCAGCTCAGTGGTCAAGGAGCCATGTCACTGTGGTGACAGGGAAATCAGGGATGGTTGCAGCAATTGCTTCATGTCCCCATGTCCTATCTGTTCCCTTCTGCCTACCACAGACTCCTTATAGGAAGTACCAGCACCCACGGGAGCACACTTAGCCAGAGGTGCTAGAATTAATGTCCTCAAAAGAAGCCCTCAATGACAAGCAGGAAGTTGGTGGCTGGTTACCCCAGCCTCCCTAGCCTCCACAGACTCCCCAGCCTCTGCAGGGATGCCCCTGAGGTGTGTCCCCTGGAGTTGCCCAACAGAACGGAGCTCCAGCCCTTGGAGATAACTCTTGATCTCTCTGCCTTCTGCCTTATTCTCCCTCTCCCCTAAGGATGCCTCCGCGGATGGCCTCCCACATAATTCACTAGGATTCAAATTCTTATTTCTAGGGCTGCTTCCATGCGAACAGCCTGAACTAAGGTCATTGCCTTTCTTAGTACTTCACTTGGTGCTTGGCAGAAGAAGCTTGAGTGGAACTTGCAGTGGAATATTTGCTCACATGCAGTGGAAATGATCTTAATTAGGAGCCCTTCAAATGCAAGTGATGAAACTTTATCTCCAACTAGATTAAATTAAAAAGTTGTTTTTTTTTTTTTTTTTTTTTTTTTTTTTTGCTTTACACAAGTGACAAGTAGCAGGATGATCCGAGGTCCAGGAACAGCTATATCCAGCTGCTGAAATGATATCAAAGGAATCTGGCCCTGGTCATTTCTTGCCTTTGATTTTTCAATCATTCAAGAAGCAATTATTGAGCACCTACCTGTGATAGGCACAATTCCTTTCTCTCATTTTGTTTTCTTCTCAGGAAATAATAAACTCGGCCACTAGAGGCACTAGCCTTTCATTCAGGGACTTAGCAACTGTGGAAGAAGGAAGTCTCAGGGCTTACCCTCATTGGCCCATATCAGGGGTGCCCATTCCTGAGCCAATCACTGGTTGACTAAGCTGAGTCACATGCACCGTTTGCCA
The DNA here is from genome assembly GCF_964194105.1 of Spermophilus citellus. Lineage (NCBI taxonomy): Eukaryota > Metazoa > Chordata > Mammalia > Rodentia > Sciuridae > Spermophilus > Spermophilus citellus. Next base: position 72,941,727 of record NC_138195.1, on the reverse strand, counting down.
TTGGCATGTGGTTATCTCCATTGGCATCCCAAGGGCTAAGAATGGAAGCGGCCTTGCCCAGATTGGGACAACAGACGCATGTTGTAGCTCGAGGTCAGCACTTCCACCACGTGCTGGGCTTGCTGGACCTCCCATGGGTCACCAGTGCTATAAAATACAGTACAGTATGGTCAGTGCCCCAGGAATGGGCGTATTGTGGATGTTCTGGAAAGAGAAAGCTCGACCATCAAGGAAGCTTTTCTGAAAAGGGACGTTGGCCCTAGCCCACTGGGCCACTGGGCACAGAAGTGTCAGTTGTATAAGACCTTGACTGTCAGAGTTAAGGTTCTGAATTTAACAGTCTAGAAAAGGATTGTGCACCAATGTATTTATCATGATTGAATGTGGCCAGGGCAGAAGGACCTGCTGGAAAGGTCTGACGAGTGGCACTTCCTGTAAGCCTTGTCCATACCTGTAGAAAGATGTACCAACACAGCTGGCAGCAGCCCGAATGGCTGGAGGCTGTGTGTACAGAAAGCCCAGGCAACAGTCACACTGGGGCAGCCATGATCCTTGGCGTTGGCTTGTGCCCGCCCTGGAAATAGCCACCCACCTACACTAAGAATAGAAATTCCTGCCCAGTTGGCAGAAATGTATGTCGATTTCTCAAGGAGGGATGGGTCTGAAAACAAAACATAGCATATGGGTTGGGCCATACTTTATATTTATTTGTGAGGTCATTTAGAAGCCACACCCATGTCAGGCATTGATCCTGCCATTAGACCCAGTCAAGGTAACTTGACCAAGTTGTTCGTTGAAGCCCAAGATGGCAGCCTCCAGGGAGAGGCCCTGGGCTCTCAGCCTTGATCGCCTCCTGCCCCCCGGGAGAGGTGACCACTCCTCTTGTTTCCTGGACAAGGGGGAGGGAAATGAAAAGATCCTATGATGGCTTTAGCCAGAATGTCTGGCTCACGAGCGTCTCTCTTCCAGGCAAGATCCTCTTCCGGAGAAGCCACATCCGGGATGTAGCTGTGAAGAGGCTGAAGCCCATCGATGAATACTGCCGGGTAAGGGTGTGTCTGGGAGTGGGGGTGGACCCTCTGCCTGAGGGGCTGTCTGTCTGTGAAGGAGGCTCTCTGTACAAACACTTCTGAGGCTTGGCTTTGCTTGGCCAGTAGGATGGAAGTGGGTGGCCCACCAAGAGGGGTCACTATCCTTTCAGAACACAGCCATGTTTACAAAGTGCTGTTTTAAATCACTTCCACTGGCTTGGGACCTACATGAGAGGCCTCCTGCTGAAGGGATTTGTGTGTGGCATTTTGCTGGACATGGACAATTGTTTCTTTGAATTCCTTTTGGGATGTTGTTGGAGTCAGCTCTGAGTTTGGTGGCATCTGGAATACACATTTGTTTATTCACATAAGCTTTATAGATGCCAGTGTTCATATACACATCTTTATAGATGCAAATGCGCTCTCTCTCTCTCTCTCTCTCTCTCTCTCTCTCTCTCTCTCTCTCTCTCTCTTTCTCTGTCTCACACACTCACACAACTGGCAGCAGCCAGCTTGCATACACACACTTGTGCATAACTAGAGCAACCAATACCAAAGAGTAGACAGGAGAGTGACAGCAATGTCATGAGCCAGAGCCCATTTGTCCTTCTGCATTGATTAGAGCCTAGGACCCCTGCAGTGAGGATGGGAGGCTACTTCATGTCCTTGGCACATGACCTCTGGATGGCCAAACTGCCTGGGTTCAAACGTCTGGCTAGCTTTATGAACTTGGGCAATTTACTTAACTTCTTGAGCCTCAGTTTCCATGTCAGTAGGAAGGAGAATTGTCCCTCTTGCAGAGAGGGTGACCATGAAGATGGAATGAGCTGGCAATCATCAGGCCTACTATTTAGCTCAGAGGAAGCTTTTAGTAGATGATTTTGTTGTTACAAGGCATTTTGTTTGCAAATTTAAAAAAAAAAACTTTATTAAAAGCATATAAAGGGCTGGGCATGGTGGAACACACCTGTAATCCTTGCAATTTGGGAGGCTAAGGCAGGAAGATCACAAGTTCAAGGCCAGCCTGAGCAATTTAGTGAGAACCTGACTCAAATAAAAAGGGCTGAGGACATAGCTCAGTACCCCTGGGTTCAATCCCTAGCACTGCAAAAGGAAAAAAAAAAAAAGTAAATAAAGGGCTGGGGTTTAGTTCAGTGGTAGAACACTTGACCAGTATATGTAAGACCCTGGGTTTGAGCCCCAGCAGTGAAAAAAATAATAATAATAGTAAAGAAAACAAAAGCAAATAAAAACAAACCAATAAAAAGCCAGCATTAAATAATGTTACTTCTGTATACCACTGGCTTTAACAGAAACAATTTTGTCTTGTGGAATTTGACTTAAAAATATTAGGGAAGCAAGTGTGGCATAATGTTTTGTTCCAAATGTGGTCATTAACATGAGAAGAGCTGCAGTTGGATCCCAGGGCCCCACTCAGGAGCTGTGTGTCCTGGTACAGTTGCTTTATCTCTTTTAGCCCCAATTTTCTCATCTGAAAAATGAGGATAGAGATCTTGTCTCACAGGGTTGAGGGGGAGGAGGCATAGCACACCATTTCGACTCCGAAATGCCCTGTCCTTACACAGAACTGTTACCTGTAAGGTCCCCTTCTACTCTGGTGTTTTATAATTCTGAATCATTATGCCTGGCAATAAATGTTTAAATAAGAACCAAGTTGCTAACTTTATTAACTGTCGTTCCCAAGCCTCTAGGAGGACAAGTGCTCCCAAACAATTTCATTAAACCAGAATTTGAATTTTGTGCAGATTAAACTTGGGTCACATGTTCTGCCTTGTCCTAAAAGGATGCCCAGAGGGTGAATTCCCCTGAGCTAGATTCCCTCTTCTTCAGATCAATATTCATTTTTTTTTTCTTTAAAGAGCATGCACTGTTTCTGGTCAATTGATGCCTCAGCCTGAGCTTTCATTTCTCTTTATTCCTTTCCCGGGAAGTTAAATAGATGGGCAGAGCTAATGGAGGAGGGGGCAAAGGGCGGGAGGAAGCCTTTTCCAGCTGGGATTTATGGCTCAAATCAGTCTCAGCTTCTCTGAGCTGGAGAGCCAGAGGCCTCTGTAGTTGGGCTCTGTGGAAATGTGTCTCCTGGATCAGCCAGAGGAGGAAACTGATAGCATCTTATCTCTTAGGATCAGGCTTTGAATGGGACTCCTGATTCAGAGGGTGTCTGCTGCTGGTGGCTGGGGGAGTCAACCGGGTGGGTCTGCAAGAGGGGGTCCTCCCCACCCGACTAGCACAGTTGAGAACTGCTCTGAGCCAGACCATGAACAGTGTCAGGGGTTTGCCAGGCAGACGGCCTCTCACAGGCAGGAATTCACTCTAGAATGCAGTGGAGAGGGGACAAGGCAGACTGACCTTTAATTCTGCTGAACTGAGAAGCTGGGATCTGTGGTCTGATTGTCTGAGAAACCCCTGACCCAGGAACAGTCAGTGGGGGGAAGCCAGCAGCCGTCCATGGCCACTGCCACCCAGTGTTGCATATTTCACAGCTCTGCCTGGCTAGATGGTCCAATCTATGACCACTGAGTTTTACTGCCCACCACAGCCAACTTCATGGCCAAGTGCCACGTGCAGCATATTCTATGCCAGCCCTTCCTTTGTCCTTAGATGCACACTGCCTGGAGTCTCTAGAGTCCTTATTTCCAGCTCCCTGCATATCCAGCTCTGCGTGGCTAGCAAGCATCTTCTTCCTTGGGCCTGTGAGACAGCGTGGGCTCAGAGTCTGGGATTTGGTGGGAATTCAAATGCACCCAAAATAATGAGCCCTGCTCTACATAAGGAGCATGCAGATGTGAAAAGTCTGACCACACAGAGAAACTCCCCAGACTTTGGGATCTCTGCCCTCATCAGCCAGCTAGTCCCTCCTCTAAGGGTGGTTTCATAAACCCAAATCTCAGTGTTGATTTTGAACGTATATGGAGCAGATTGGATGAGCATCATGGAAAATTTACCAAGCTCCAGCCTGACGATTGTTTTATGTGGCACTTAAGGGCCAGATGTCTAACAAGAGGGGTTCCAAAGGCATTTCTTTAACTCTGTAAATTAATTTAATGGGCAACATGGTTGTGCGGTTACTATTTAATGGTTCTGGGGATAGCAACAAGATGAAGACTTTCATTTAACTAAACAAGCATAAGCTATATAGAAGCTCAGACTACCAATTTTGACTGTGACTCCATTTACACTGTTCCTTCCGGGGACATACATGTTTGTAGTGTTTTTCCATGGAATAAAATGAGTATCCCAGTGGAAAGTATGTGTGTAAGGGAGAGTGTTCGAGAATGGTCAACTCACCTTTGACATATTGGTGCCATTTATGCAAATCTGCATTTTCAGGTGTGTGTGACTATGACTTTTTTGCTGCCCCAGTAGCTGGGCTTATTTCTCTGATTCTTCTGTCCACAACACACTTGATTTCAGGGATGAAGGAATGGGGGACAGGAAGTACAAACCCACCAAGAGGTCAGCACTGAAGGCCACAGATCCCCTGACCCTCCCCTGCGTCTCCCAGACTCACTTTATCCCCACTTCCCAGATTGGAAACTGAGATTGTTATATACCGGTGAATCCTAATCCCAAGTATTATTCCTGGCCCATCATTGGCTGTTCCCTTGGGGAGAGTAATCTTGATCTTGTGGTCTTTGTTCTGAGGGAGGACCTGGGCCAGGAGTGCTGCTGGTGGGAGAAACTGAGGCATGGTAGGCTGAGGATTTCTAAGTTGGGCAGACTGATAAAGAGAGAAAATTCCTGAGGATGACACATCTTTCGTGAAGTGACCATTCATACCTCCTGAGTGGTCTTGTCCTTGGGGGACCTTGATCAGTAGATTTTCTCCATCTCCCCCAACAGACCCAGGAAAGGTGTTTTTAGCCTAGGAGAAAGCTAATCCAGTTCCTGTTCTCCTTAGAGGCCCTTGGAGGAGTCCCACTGCCACCGAGAATGGCTAAGTGTCTCAGCTAGGCCCTCTGGGAGCAGCCTCCAAGAACTGCTCCAGCCCCAACTCCTGCCTCTCCCCCACACGCTGCAGTCCAGTCAGCCAGACCTGAGCAGGCTGTTTCCAGCTAGCCAGGGCTCTGCCCCTTGGCCTGAGCTAATTTGCTTCCTAGGGACACATGCAGCTTCCATAGTGGCCCCTCAGAGATGCCTCGTGTCTCCCAGGGAAGCTGAGCACTCTGCATGCCTCTGCTCTGCACATCTGTCCTCTGCACAATGGTAACTTCCCCTTGACCTCTTTCCAGATAAGAAGCTCCCGGGGTGGGGGGCACATCTGTTATCCTCCTGTCTTCACTAGCAAGCAGGAAGTGTGGCCCCCAGTGACAGCATCTGCTGACAAGATGAAAAGGTCCCAGGAGAGAAAATTCCTCAGAGGATGACACCTCTTCCAGGCCCCAGTGTCCTGGGATCCCTTGAGAAACAGCTTAAACTGCCACCAAGAAATAGATATGATTGACATTTGAAAAGGAGGGGCTGCTAGGTCCTCGAAAGAGACTCTTGCATTTGAAATACTGTGGCTTACAGAAGTTCCATGAGACCCCAGCTTTCCAGGTAGTGATCTGGGAAGAACAGCCTGGGCAGGTCAGAGGCAGCCCCAAGGCCTGGAGTGCAGTCTGCCTTTTACCTGTAAGATTTCTGTTGATCGGCAACTGGCACTTCTAGAAAGAGGGTAATGCCTGATCTTTGTAAAGAGCAGGACACCCATGGTTGTTTTGCCAAATGCAGAACTTTGTCTTTTGCCCTGGGACAGACATTACCTAGAGAGCTGAGCTTCAAGGGAGCCAAGGACTGAGCCGTGAGCTAGGCCCCTTCCCATGCCGCTTGCATTTCCAAAGACTAGACTTTTGCTTCATGTATCTGCGCAGAGGTCTCAGAGACACATCACGCAGCCCCTGCTCCCCACCCTCCAAACCTGCACCATGATGGGCCTGATGACACCTGCTGCTAAGAAAATGGTTTTGAGGGGCAGGAACGGGAGACTTTAGGGCAGTTCAGGACTGGAAGGGGGGCTCTGGCAGCAGAAGTAGCTGACAGCAAACCTGGATGGCTCGCTTGTGCCTCTTTATCAGTCTGCCCAAACTAGGCACCCGCCACCCACATCCCTTCCCCGTTTCTCCTGGCCTGGTATTAGCCGCCTCCCCGGCCCAGATCTCAGAATGGCAGGACTGGAAAGGACTGGGGTTAGCTTAGCCAGCATCCTGCAGGGATGCACATGCTTTCAAGCCCCACAGGGCCCTGCTCCCTACCCAGGAGCTGAGAGTGTGAGGTCAGGTTCATTCTGGCCCTTCTGCAACCCAGGGCCTTTGGGACCCTCTGACCTCACCTGAGTCAGAGCCCTGTTAGAAAGGTTCAATCAGATTGATTGACAGATCATGCAGTTGAACTCACTGATAATGGGGCTGTGCATAGCCTTAGTGCCACAGCCTGTTAACGCTAGGAGGACCTTCAGGATGTGTCTGATCTGGGTTGGCCCCAGCTGTGTTCCATGAGGTGTCACCAGGAGCAGTTCCAGCTCCACAGTCAAATCCCTGTGAGTAATGTTGAGGCAGTAGAGAGCATGTGTCAGCTGGGCACTGTAGTGCATGCCTGGAATCCCAGAGGCTTGGGAGGCTGACGTAGGAGGATTGTGAGTTCAAAGCTAGCCTCAGCAACTAAGTGAGGCCCTAAGCACTTAGAGAGATACTGTCTCAAAATCAAAAGGGCTGGGGATGTGGCTCAGGGGTTAAACCCCTCTGGGTTCAATTTCCTGTACCAGAGGGAGAGAGAATGAGAGGAGGAGAGACTGGGTTCAATTTCCTGTACCAGAGGAAGAGAGAATGAGAGGAGGAGAGAGAGGGAAAGAGAGCAGGTGTGAGCAGCGTATGAGTAGAGCAGGGGGCCTGGATTCAGATACCTGAAGCAAAATTTTGATACTTAGAGTATAGCCTTGGGGAACTAAACTCTTTGGGCCTGAGTTTCTTCTATAGATTTGAAATTATCCCCAGACTATTAAAAAAAAAAAGAAAGAAAGAAAGAAAGAAAGAAAGGAAAGGAAAGGAAAGGAAAAAAAAAAACTCTTAGCATTGACATGATGATTGAATTAGTCAGTCCCCAGGATGTCCTCATTGTTACTAAACACTGGCCTAAAGAGGTTCCTGCAGGACTTCCAGACACTTTGCCTTGTTTCTGAACATGGTGATCTCCAAGGCCAGGATGGCACTGGGTACAGGGGCAGGGTCGACCTTCAAGGCCCCCTACATTTCACATATGCCCATGGAACTCATTATACCCATCAAGCAAATTGTTCCATGAGATGTACTTTGGAATTCCAGAGCTACTGTATTTTAACCTGCAAGAAATGAGAACCCGAGAAGTGAGGTGAGCTGCTCAGGGTCTCATAGCAAATCCATAGCTGGAGAATTGGAACAAGAATTAGGTCTCTGACTCCCATTCCCATGCACAACACTCTTTTCACCCAACGAGTGATAGTGACAATAATGTCATAACAACTAACATTTACTGAGTGTTTACTTAGTGCCAGACATTGTGCTGAGCTCTTCCTATTCCTCATCTCACTTAACCTCTTAACAGCTAGGTTCCTTGTTGAATCCATTATGCTGAGCTCAGAGAAGGCAAGTAATACATCTGGCACCACACAGCCCGTGAATGGTAGAGCCAGGCCCTAAAACCTGGTCTGCCAGCAAAACCCCCACACAGTATACCTCATGAATGTCTCGGGCAGAACCTTACCCCTACACCAGGGGTGGTACTCCCGAAAATACCCATGTATCCAGCCCCGTCACCGTGCTTTTCTCAGGATGTCTGAGTTTGAGGTTTCCCGGCCTCGGCCGTGGTTGCTGGCACAGCCCCTGATAGACTGCTCAGCACCAGTCTCTCCTGCCAAATGGTCTTGGCCAGAACTGGCTTTGACGGCAGCTCTGAAGGAAGCTGCTGTGGCCCAAGGGCCTCTTGTCAGCCTGAGATCAGGACAGGCCCTTAAGTGCTCCATGCAGGGCTCCCTCTTAAAGAAAGATGCCACGGTCGGTCCACCCAAAGGCTCCTTTGTCTGAGGCCCTCACAGCCCACACGCTCGTCCTCTGCCCCCGAACGCTGCTCTCTGCAGGCATGAAGAGCTCCTCTGTTCATGACCACTCGGGGCTGTGAGGCTGGGTGGCAGCACTGGGCTGGCTGGCACCCTGGGCCAGCCAAAGCCTGCCCTCTCCTGCCCTGCGTCTCTCCCTCTGCCTTTGGGAGCTGTGGTCCTGCCCTGTACACAGCCCAGTTTGCCGGCAATGGGTTCCCCACTGCTCCCCAGTCCCAGCCCTTAGGTCCCCGCTGGGGCCTCCTGCCCTCTGTCCGGAGCCCTTACTCCTCATGTGCCTGACTTCCTTCTCTTTCACACGTTCTCTTTGTCCCTCCCTCTCTATGTCTGTCTGTCTGTCTCCCTCAAGTTTTCTGTTCCTTTTCTTTCTACCCTTCCTGGTGGAGAAAACAGGAAATAGCCTGAGCATTAAATGCCCCCTTTGGGGACAAGGTCCACGCATCCTACATTCCGAGCAAGGGGCTTTGACTCTGACGCTTAACTCATTTATAACTTCACTCTCCCGACAGCCTCGGTGTTCCCGTCCTGACCGTCCATCTCCAGGACAAGATGTGGCGACACATCTTTAGCCACGCTATCTGGAGAGCAGGACTAGCCCTCCCCTCCCTATAATAGCAGGGACAGCCCCGTGTCCCACACACACCGAAAGCCTTCACCACGGTCGGATGAGTGGAACGTGGCACATGGGAGTTCAGTGGCATGATGGGATCTGGGGACCCTTGGAAAGCCAGGGCTCTAGAAGGAAAGTCTGGGGAGTTGCAGAGTGGCCTTGCCCCGTCTGGCCCCGTCTTGCCTGGCTGGGAGTTTGGCCCTGAGAAGGGCCTCCTGATAGACTGGGTGGCTTTAGGTGACAGACTGGAGAAGAGCAGCTCTGCCAAGAGTCAAGCTACGGCTTCCCCTCCCCTGGGTTCTGCCCGTGCCACCCAAGGCCACACATGTTTTATTTATTTATTTATTTTTGCCTCCTCATCGTGTCCCACTGCTATTGGGCATCTGGCTTCCCACACCAAAGTCCTGATCATGTATCCATCGTTCATTCACTCATTCATTAGACAATGTGCACTGAGTGCTTGCTCAGCCGCAGACACCCTGCTAGGACCTGGTGAAAATCAACAGAACAGACTAAAATCCCTGCCTGCGTGGAGTTTAACCCTGTGTGGTCTTTCCACTCTCCCTGAGAGCCTGCAGACAGGCCTCGTGGCCCTCTGAGCCTCTGTTTCCTTGTCTATAACACAGGGATGGGAATCTTGCTCCCGGGGAGCCATCATGAGGTGGCCACATAGAGAGGCCCACCATGCTTAGCACAGGAGCCACCAGAGAAGGGCATTACATCTGAAGGCCCTCCAGGGAGGTGTGGGGTCTCAGGAAGCAGAGGCCTGTGACGGGGTCCTTCCATATGGACCTGGAGACTCCTTATCACACTCCTATGTTCCTGGATTCCAGTTCCAGGTTTTCCTCTTTCTTTTACTGTCTCCAGCCCTGGGTTCCCTTGTACACACCCCTCAGGGCTGCTTTGGCAGTGATCTCTTCTGTCCCTTTGGCCCAAGGGACCCTTCCTTGCCCCAGTATTTCTCCCCACACTGAATGGAGGAAGGGGCCCAGGAAACAAGGCTACGCCTGGCCTACCCCCACACCCTGCTTTTGGGTTGGCGGGGCTGCTGCAGGTGTGGAGCGCCTGCGGGAGGACAGTACCACCTGAGACCACCAGCCCCACCCCTCACACCAGCAGCAGGCTTGTCCTCCCGGTCCTCTGGTCCTCCGGGATGACTGACCCACACTGGCCACACCCTGGCCTTCACTGTCACTCCCCTTGGGGTGCCCACTCCTCTCCTCTCTACTTCTCCAAATCCCTCCAGCCAAGGCCAGGCCCACTGTGCTGGAAGCCTTTCACCCCATCGCGGGGCACTGTTCCCCAGGCATGCTCAGTGTGGCCAGGGAGCCCTGCTAGGTCAGGCGCCCCACACCTTCTCTCCTTCACTCTGTGTGCCCAGGCCACATCAACCTTCCTCCAGTTCCTGGAGCCCCCGCATTTGAACTCTGCCCACCTTGAGCAGTTCAATTTTTCCCAGGCTTTAGAATTCAGCTGCAGAGTCCTTCCTGAAAGGCCCCCATCATCTTAGGTCCTGTCAAACTCCCATCATAGCTTCCTGTTGTCTTCAGTAGCAGTCAATAAATAATTAATTGCACCAACAGTATTCAGAGAACGTGGCTATCTAGTGCAGCTGTAGAGGGGCTAATGGGAGGTCAGCCTGGTAAGACGAGGCCTCACATTGTTGGGTTCAGGAGCTCAGCTTATCCTATGAGCAGGAGAAAATTCCTCCAGGGTTCATGAAGAAGGACCAGTTCCTGAGGGCCCTGAGACCTGGGGTTCAATGTCAATGTGTTTTGCTTGGTTGGCTGCTTAATTGCTCAGCTGGTTGGATGATTGATTGAATTATTGCCTGGATAGTTGATTGGTTAACTGATTATCTTTTTTATTGTCCAGTTGGTTCATGGAGTATTGGGGTGTTTGTTTAGTTGATTAATTAATTGGCTGGTTTGTTGGATTTTTAGTTGAGATGGATGGATGGATGGATGGATGGATGAATGGATGGATGGATGGGTAAATAATAGCTTCAGTAGTCAGCGAGTTAAGTCATTGATTGACTGGGAGGCTGGTGACTGGCCGGGTGACTGTGCCTTCCAAGGTACAGTACTTGAGCCTTCCCATCACTGTTGGCTCACGTTGGCACTCTGGTTTTCCTGTCCCAAGCTCATGATGCCATTACTTTCTATCTTTCCACAGGCACTGGTCCGGCTCCCTCCCCACATTTCACAGTGTGATGAAGTCTTTCGTTTCTTCGAGGCCCGACCTGAGGATGTCAACCCCCCAAAAGAGTGAGTGGAAGCTCAGGCCTTTCCTATGTGCTTGGGAGTTTGAGCCAAAGCCGAGGCCACCCCAGGGAGGCTGAGGGTGTGGGAACACAATTGAGGGGGAGCTAGCAATGCCAACCCGGCTAAGGAATGACATGTCAAAGGAACAAGGGACTGTTTATTCCTCAGGCTCCTTTTTGCCAAAGATTGTTCCTAATTTCTCTTTGCCCTTGTGCTGGAAAGTGAGGGTGTGTCTACATTTGTGCAGTAGGTGTTTCCTAAAACTCTTTTGTAGCTCACAGACTTGTTATAAGGAGCAGACAAAATAGCAGAAAACGTGACGATCCTGCTGCTCAGGTGCCGGTCAGGGTTAGCAGTCATTGCTCGTAACTGTTAAGGTTACAATTTTCCCAGCTGACATGCAGGCACAGGCCACACCTTCTGCCCAGGAGGAAAACCCACCTGCTGAAGAGCTCAGCAGTCTGGGTGCTGCCACAGATTGTGTACAATTCATAAAAAATAATGAAGAATTTCCAAGATTGCTTTTAGCTGTAGCATTTTATGATTGACATTAGTAGCCCTGTTGACACAGTTGAATACTGTGGCCCAGTGAGGTCAGCTGGTTTTACCAAAGTCACACGTTGGTTGGGTACGTCACAGGCATGAGACTTGGAAGTGCCCAGTGGCCTGGGAACCAGATGTCTCCTCATTTGGAGAGAAATGGCGGAATACACTAGAGTCATGATACCCTGGGCCTGGCAGTCAAGATGGCGCACCTCATCATGCTGGGTTCCCACATATCTGACTAAAGTCCAGCCTGATGGCCACCTCTCACCTCAGGGCAGCTTCCTCCTCTACAGTCCCCACCATAGGCTCTCAGTAGAGAGAGAAATCATTTCCACTCAGAAATTGGTGGGCCAAAGAAGGCAAAGAAAGTAGCCATGGAAGGGTATTGGGTAGGAGAGAGGGTTGGGGACGAGACTAAGGAGATACCCATTGATCACCTCACTCCTTACCTGTTCCTCTGAAATCTTAAAGTAAAAGGTAGATGAGAAAGAGGCAGAGGGTGGGAAGGGAGTGTTGATGGCTGAAAGGGCCACAAAAGCAGCCCACCTGGCCTCAGACCCCTGCATCTGCCCCTAGTGTTTGCCAGTCAGCTAAATAAATGGGCCCTATTTCACTGTGGACCTAATATGGCAGAAGGATGGCCTTTTGCTCATCTATAGAAGGCCCTCAAGGAAAGGTGGAAACCACACCACAGCCCCTGAGTTGTGTGTTACCAGGAGAGTGGGGCATGGCTTTTTTGGGCCAGGCTCTGGGTTCAGGTCCTGCCACTTAAGGCTCTGAGATCTTTGACCATTTGTGCAGTCTCTCTGCACCTGTCCTCCCATCCCTAATGTGAGATGACACTTTGGCTGGGTAAAAGGGTTCACTGAGATAACGCAGCCAGTGCTACTGACACAGGTAGATGCTCAATACTGTTGTCTAAGAAGCCTGGGGGACAGAATGGACTGTGGCTCGGTGCACGCTGCACCCCACAGAGCATAGCTTGGCTTTGCAGGGATAAGTTGGAAATCTGTAGCCTCCAGGGCATCCTGGCAATAGGGGTTAGCCGCCTCTTTCTTGAGGTGGTATCTGCCATCGGGGCCAGTCCCTCATCTGTCTGGCAAGAGATGGGCCGAAGAACAGGAATCCCCCCCAGACCTGAAGCTCGAGAAGTGGGGTGAGCTGAAGGCAGACAGTTGGAAAGGCCGCTCCTCCCCTGGCCCAGTCCTGTCTGCGTTCTGCCTCTGGGACCTGCTCAGAGAGACCTGTGCTCCCTAAGAGTGCTTGCTGTGCAGGAGCCCGGCCTGTCCATGACCCTGGGTAGACAGGCTGACCATATATCAGCCAAGTGCCCGCCTGCCTCCCTCCCAGAGACGCTTGCACCTTCCCGGGCCACTGTGCAGCCCCCGCTCTATCCTGAAATGTAAACACGGATCTGGTAACAGCATATTTTGACTCCAGGGCGACTGCAGAGTGGCTTATCAAATTATCAAAGCCTGTGGATTTAATTGGAATTTTGCAGATAACCTCGGTCTCTTTCAAGTGTGCTACTCTCAGGGAGCCTCGGGATTTCATGGGGCTGAGGCGGGGGATGTCTTCTTCCTTTTCCATCTTACAGGGAAGACAAAGTCTGCGACAGCACAGGCTTGGTGGGGGAGGTGAGCAGCAGCCCCTGGGCTTTGATCCCTTTTCTGGCTTCTGTTTGGAGAGCCAGGCCCCTGGGTGGCAGCCAGCGGTTGATCTTCAAGATCATTGGCTCAGCGCAGAAAGGATGCTCTACACAGATGCCTCTGATGGGCTTGGCACAGAGCCATGGTGGTCCTGCCTCTTCATGTGGCAACCCCAGGAAGGTTGCTGTGGAGTCCCATGTCCCCTCCTCTCACTGTGAACAGTGGCTGCCACATATCACTGAAGTGTGCAGAGCAGTGCTGAGCCTTGTCAGGACCCCTGGCTCAGACCCCAAGCCCCAGCATTCTTGTAGACTAATTTCTGTGCATCACATCCGCCACCCAATGTGTCAGCCAACCCTGGGGGCACTCTCTTCAGAACATATCCATGCTGGACCCAAGTCTCGCCATCTTCCCTGCCTGATCCCCCCTGCTTCTGCCTGGCTGCCTGTGATCAGATCATGTCCCTCTCCTGCTCCAAATCCCTCTGTCATTCAGAGTCCAGTCTGCCTGCACCTGCCCTCTGAGCACACCTGTGGCCAACCCCAGGCTACACAGTTTCGAAGTGTGGGCAGCAAGACCTGGCCTGGATGGGGCTGGGGATGTGGCTCAAGCGGTAGCGCGCTCGCCTGGCATGCGTGCGGCCCGGGTTCCATCCTCAGCACCACATATAAACGAAGATGTTGTGTCCGCCAAATACTTAAGAAAATAAATATTAAAATTCTCTCTCTCCCTCTCTCTCACTCTTTAAAAAAAAAAAAAAAAAGACCTGGCCTGGCACGCTGAGCCTCCAGGAGAGCCCCTCCGCCTGCTCCACTCTGTCTTCCAGTCTTTACCTATTAGCTTCTTGGTGCAGCTGGCCCTGGCCTCCCTGCTTGAACTCCCCAGCACTTACTTGCCCCTCCCCAGCCTCCTCTTTCTTTATAGAAGCAACTGTCTCACTTGTGACCTGTTCTCTGACTGCTGTGGTCTGAATGTGGGAGCCCCCCCAAATTCAGTGTTGGAACCTAATACTCAATGCAACAGTATTAGGGTGAAAGGCCACTAGGGGGTAAGTCACAAGGGCTCTACCCTCACAAATGGGATTAGTGCCCTCATGAAAGAGGTTCAAGTGAACCTCCTTGCTCTTTCCACCATGTGAGGACACAACTGGAATGTCCTACCTATGAGGTATGGGCCTGCACTAGACACCAAATTTGCTGGTACCTACCTTCATATTGGCTTTCCATCTTCCAGTGATAAGCAGTGAATTTCTGTTGTTCATCAATTACCTGGTATAAGATATTTTGTTATAGCAGCCTGAGCAGACTGACACTATCTGTGTTTGTTTGTTATTTGTCCCTCCCACTAGAAGGCATGCTCCAGGTGAGTAGGAACTTGGACCTCCCCTACTCACTGCTACATGCCCAGTGCCCTGGGTAGTCCTGGTCCAGAGCAGATCATCAGGAAGAATCTGTCGAATGAGTGACTGATGTCATTCAGTTTTTATTATAGTCTTACATGGTAGTTATGACTATGATGTGATTTTACACATCAAGATTTTTTTGGTACTGAGAATTGAACCTAGGGATGCTCTACCATTGAGTTACATCCCCAGCCTTTTTTATTTTTATTTTGAGACAAGGACTTGCTATGTTACTGAGGCTGGCCTCAAACTTGCAATCCTCTTGCCTCAGCCCCCCCCCCCCCCAGTAGCTGAAATTACAGACCTGCACCACCAAGCCTGGCTCAGACTTACTCTTTTAACCACGCCCTAACCCAACTCCCGGTTTATGTCTCCAAAGGTTTTGCAGCACCTCAGCTGCACCCCTCCTGAGCCAGGGCTGGTGGAGCCTCCTCAGTCCCTTTGCAAGGAGGGTATGTGTCTTAGTCCATGTGAGCTGCTGTAACAGAACTCCCTAGACCAAGTGGCTTACAAGCAACAGAAATTCATTCCTCACAGTCTGGAGTCTGGAAGTCCTAGATCAAGCCACCTACAGATCCAGTGTCTGGTGAGGACCTGCCTCTGGCTTCATAGGTGGCTATCTTTACCATAGCCACCTCTCCTCCCATGGTGGATGAGTAAACAAGTCATCTGGGCGCTCTCTCGCTCTCTCTCTCTCTCTCTCTCTCTCTCTCTCTCTCTCTAATATTTTTTTTTAGTTGTGGATGGAGACAATATCTTCATTTTATTTATTTATTCTTATGTGGTGCTGAGGATCCATCCCAATGTCTCATGCATGCAAGGCAAGTGCTCTACAGCTGAGCCACAACCTAGCCCCTCTGGGGTCTCTTTTATTAGGCACTGATCCCTTCCATGAGCACTCCTCCATCATGAGCTAATCCCCTCCTAATGCCATCACTCTGGCATTAGGATTTCATACAGGAATTTAAGGGGGACACAGGAAGTGTTCTCATTCTTGGAAGATGAATAGGAGTATATGTGTGTGCATGGGTGTGGGTGTACACATGCACACTGGTGTGAGCCTCCTGACAGGGAGGGAGGAGCAGAAGGGGAAGGGACGAGTCTGCCTCCTTGCTCTTTCCCTCTGTCCCCTGCACAATATTATTTCATTTAAATCTCAGAGTACCCCATGGAGGCGGAATTATTGTCCCCATTAGACCAATGGGGAAATGGAGGTGGTGGCAGTTACAGGGCCACCCAGGCTACATAGTCGAGAAGTGTGGGGAGCAAGACCTTGAACCCAGGCTGCCTTCCTGGGGAGCCTGGCCACCGTCCTGTCAGCCCATGAAGCTGGCGGGAATGCAGCCTGGGTGGACTAGCATTTTTTCTGACAATGAGGGTGAACCTGACCAGGTGAGGTGGCATACCTCATGTGCCCCAACCCCGTCGTCACCCCTGTGCATGGTCTCCCTGCCCAGCAAAGCATCCTGGGGCCAAGACCGCAATAACCCAGCCCCCGAGGTTTGCTCTGTTTGAGCTCTGGAGTTTCTCTCCCTGGCTCCTGGACAGAGGGGCCAGGTGTCATCTGGCCTGGCTTCTGCAGCCCAAGGGGTACCCCTCAAACAGGGAGCCCCTCTGCTCTGATCTCCCTAGATGCTGCTGGACATGTGGTGCCCTTATGGCCAATGAGCGACCAGTCTGGCAGGACCTACACCATGGTCAACCAGCTGACCCAGAAATCACCCCTTTGTGTTCCACTTTAAATCCTCATCTGATGCAAGCGATGAATCTAGAAGGTTCTCAGAGGGAACTCAGAGCCAGGTCTGAGGATGCAGCTTCCTGTTGGAGAAGGATCAGGGCAGGTGCCCCACCCCCCAGGCCTGTGACCTGCCTTCGCATCTCTGCAGTGCCCTGGCCCCCTGCCACTCCCTGGCTCTTAGCTTGCCAGCTGCTGGCTCCACCCCCATGCTGTGCCCAGCTCCCCCTCCCCGGAGCAGCCGCCCTCCCCAGCCACCTGGGCCTGAGCCTGCTCTGCCCTCAGCCTCCAGCTGCCAGTCCAGGGAAACCCCCCTAAAACTAGCTACCTCAGGCTGGCACCAGCCACCCCAACTCTGCTTATGGGTCTCTCCCCACCACGTGGAGTCCAGTCTCTGCGCCCCAAGGGCCTGATACCTCTCTCATAAGTGTTGTTTGGTTGCCGATCTGTGCCCAAGCAAAACTAGGCCATTGAGCTGTTATACACTGGACTGCCCCCCCCCCCAGGGGCAGGCCTGGACTGCCCTCAACCCTGCTGATGGTCAGAACTCTGGTTCAGAGGCCAGCTCTGTTCCTTGCCCCAGGTGAGTGGCACAGCCCATCCATGCCTCAGTTTCCTTATCTGTAGAGTAGGATAACAGTTCCTGCTTCAGCCTGAAAAATGTGACAAGACCCCGTCTCAAAATAGAAAAAACTGAGGTATAGCTTGGCAGTGGAGCACTTGCCCAGCATGTGTCAGGCCCAGGTCCCCAGTACTGCAACAAGAAAGAGGAAGGAAGGGAGGAAGGGAGGAAGGGAGGAAGGGAGGAAGGGAGGAAGGGAGGAAGGAAGGAAGAAAGGAAGGAAGGAAGGAAGGAAGGAAGGAAGGAAGGAAGGAAGGAAGGAAGGAAGGAGCCTGAACAACACAGGTACAAGGCAGCACCGCCAGCACCCAGTGGCATCTGTCAGCAGCAAGGGCATCTGTCTACATCCCCAACCCTCTATACCTTTATCCACCACTGAAGCCACATACTTGCCATCTGTCCCCACAGAGCTGTTGTTCCAGCCTCCCGTCACCACTGCTGGCCTCTGCTTTTGGGCAATCCCATGAGTAGGAGTGCACCAGGACTTAGTACCCCCACATTGCAGACAGGACATGGAGGCTGAGCTGGCATGCCACCCTCTTGTCACCCAGTGTCTGCTTGTCCAGCTGGCTGTCAGCTCACAACTAGTGACCTCCTCTGTGACAGCCCCTGTGGCATAGAAGGTGGTCCGGAGGGTGTCCTGCTTCCTCCTGCCCCCTCTCAGCTCCAGGCCCAGGCCTGTCCCTCAGCTCATGTCTTCCTGTCCAAGCTAGCCAGGATTCTGATTAAATTCTTGAAATTGCATGAGGAGCAGAGCCTTGCTAAACTAGTTTTTGTTCCTCAGCCTCAGAGCCACAGAGCCACCCTCTGTTGGGGCCTGGAACAATGCCCCAATGTTCAGAGGGACCCGGGGTGACAGGCCATGGGCCCTTGCCAGATCAGGATCACTCCTGCCCCAGCCTGGCAGAGGCCAGCTTCCATCAGGGCCAGGGGCAATGCTGGGAAAGCCCCTGCCCAGCCCTCACGCCCTGAGGCAGAGTCCACCCCAACATCCTTGCCACCTGCCCTGCCCTTGGGACACAGGGACAGGCAGAAGATAGGGGGCATCCCATGAGGAGGTCTGATGCGGCCAGAGTGCTGGGGTGGAAGCTGGGCCAGAGCTGGTTAAGGAGGCCGAGGGGCTGGCCTGGAGGTGCCGAGCAGGCGCTGAGCACCTGTGACGGCTGAAGAGGCCAGACTCCAGGAGCTTCACCTCTTTGCAGACGTGTCACCCCCTCCCCGGCCCCTACCTTGACTTTTCGGGGGGATTGTGAAGACAGACTCCAGGAGAGGAGAAGGGAGGGCAAGCCTGGCCTTAGAGGCCCAGCAGGAAGACCCAGCTCGAAGGCAGGTATGGCAGCACAGCCGGGCAGCACTGGTCCCAGAGGATTTTCGGGTCTGTCCTGCTCAGAAGGCTGTTGGTTGCTGGGCTTGCGTCTGACGGCTGACATCTGGGGTTAGAGTCCAGCCTGCCCCAGTGAGCAGCACCGATGACATGGCCTTTCCTAAGTCACAAAGTCATAGCTCAAATGCAGCTAAGGATGACCTGAGGTGACATGTGTGGAGCACACAGCAAGGTGCCGAGTCAGGTCCTCCTCCTCCTCCCTTCCTCTTGGGGGCTGGGGGTGGGCAATGGAAAGTCATAGGGAGAGCCCTGGAGGGAGGGAATCTCTGCTGCAGCCTTCCCTCACTCAGCAGGTATTTATTGAGCACCTACTGTGTGCCAGGGACTGCGAAGGCCAATGAACTCAAAGCTTAAGGCCTCATTCAGTTAAAATCTTAAACTGAGTTGAATTAATGGCTGTCAACACCCAGCTCTGCCTGTGGCCTTGAATGAATTACTTCTCTTCAGGACTTAGTTCCCGCATCTGTGCACAGGGCCAACCGCACCACTGGGCAAGGCCGTTGTGGGCTCCAAGGGATGCGTATAAAATGCCTCTGGCATCCCTGGCCAGTCCAGATGCTCAGTCAGCAAGTCTGGGCTTTCTTCCCTCTCTACCCACCCAGGCCAGGGTCCAGAGGAGCTGCTCATCAAAGGCATGAATGGAAGTGGGTGGGGCTGAAGAAGAGAGCAGGACAAGCCCACTGAGACCTTGGCCTCAGGAGCGCCCCCTGTGCCCCCCATCCCCCCCCCCCCCCCCGTGCTGACTGTCGTGGGTGAGGCTGCTCCCTTCACCCCTGTCCTACTAGGCACCCTGCTGGCACTGGGAACTCTTGGCATCCCACGTTCCTGTCCTGGATTGGGAATTTGGGTAGAGAACCAGCCCACCCCATGCTTGCCTGAGCTCTGGCCAGACCCTCATGAGCAGTACAGTTCAATGCACCCTGCTCATCTGGTGATGAGCCAACCTGTCCTTGCATCTACCCCGTAACCTCCTCCCTCGCCTCTGGCCACTGCACAAATAGCTTCTTTATGCTGATGGTTGAGAGAGCCAGCTGGATCTGGAGGCTGTGGGTCCGAGGGAGGCTGGGAGAAGAGGGGCATGGAATTTTATGTAAGTAAATCCTTCATCCTGGGTGGCCAGGTAGCAAGAAGGTGCCCACAGGAAACCATCTACCCAACTTGAAAGGCACATTAGCTCTGTGGAGCAAGGACTTCCATGGGTCTGCTGCCATGCTGGGCAGACAAGCTGGAGAGGAGTGGATTCAAAACTGTCTGGGCTCAGCTCTACAGCTAAAGCCCACGAGGACCACCTCCACGGACAGCCTCAGGGTTTTCAGTTCTCCCACGCAAGGGCAGAAGAGAATTATCAGGGAAGGGTCCTGTTATGGAGGAGTAGCTGGGTCCCCCATTACTTTCTCAGTCTCATGCTTTCTGTGTTTCCCTGAATCCTCAGCCCTGGGTGGGTGGTCCTGGTGTGCAGGTGCTCAAGGTCCCCACATGCCCACTCCTCACTCCCCAGGCCCACAGTGTCCTCTGAAGCCCCTCAGAGCCCTAAACCTGCTCTGCTATTGATTCGTTCCTGGTGGCCTCACTTCCCCGAACTCATCAGGGCTGCCCTCTGAGTAACTGTTCCCTGGGCAGAGCTGGAGCTACAGCCTGGGTCGTGGGCTATTTGGAACAGGGATCTCTGTTGCCACCCAGGCAGGAAGCACTGGGTCAGTCAAGCACTTTTGGAGTATCATTGTGAGGTGTGGGGACTGGACACAACTGAGTCCCCACCTATGGGAAACAAAGGGTAAGGACAGCAGTAGCAGAAACCCCTGTGGGAGGAAACAGAGCATCATAGGTGCCGGCCAGAACCCTGGCTCCTCCAGCTCCCTCTGAGTGGCCGGGGAATTATTGAAACTCCCAAAGCCAGAGTTCCCGCACATTTTAAAATGGGGCTTAGCACAGCGGCTGATCCAGTGGGGAAGACAGAAAAGAAACAAGTGGTTATGTAGGTACAGGGCCATCTGCATCAACAGGCCAGCCTAGGCAGGTGGGCAGGGGGCTTCCTGAGGAGGTGGCATCCAAGCTGAGACTGAGGACAGAACCAGCTCCTCAAGAGGGGGTGGCAGAGGAGGGCCTCCAGGCTACAGGGAGTCCCAGAGGCTGCAGCGGCTTCCAGGATTGGAAGAAATTCCGTCTCCCTGGAGGATGAATAAGGGGATTTTCTGAGAAGAGATGGGCCTGAGGCGTTCATTAACCATTTCCACACTACAGCATCAGGTGAGAGTGCAGAATCTGGGGATCTCCAGGGTCCCCCCTGCCGCTGACGTTCTATGTCTTTCTGGACTAGTTGGCTATTATAGTGGTCCAAAGAGGCAGCAGGCGGTGGTCTGGAGTAGGACTGCTGGCTGTGGGCATGGGAAGCATTCATAGACAACTGTACCCATTTTGGCAGGCACCTTCCCTGCCTATTGAGTCCAGCAGCCAGGTTGGTTGGTCACCTTGAGCATCATGGAGATCAAGCAGCCCCTTCCCCATCACAGGTTCTGTAACTTGGGTCTTGAGCTTGCCTGGAGTTCCCACACCATTCTAACTTTGCATCCCAAGCCACTCAGTTTGAGACATTTGTGTGTGTGGCTCCACCTGGTGGCAATAGTGGATGTTACAGCTACAGAGCCTGCAGATCCAGATGATTGTCTGGCAAAGGTGTGTGCCACAGCTTGAGTGTGATTTGCCTTGTTTAACCAGCAGTGCTCTTCTGTGAGGCTCATGATCTTTTTTAAAAGTGAGAATTAGTTGCTCAGATTGGTTCCATAACCTCTCAGCTAGTAAGTGGCAGAGGCTGCATTCAGAACCTAAGACACCCAACACCAAGTCTGCACCCCAGACGACCACACAGGGCTGCAGGAAAGAGAAGCCCTTGAACCACACCAGGGTGATTAGCTCTAAATTTCAAAATGAGACCTTTCACCTGACAAAAAGGGCTCCCTGCTTGCTGTGGTGACCGGAAGCTGCTATGCTGAAGGTCAAGTGGAAGGGACGTTCTATGGATAAGGATCTCTTAACGAAGATCCAGTCTCTTGCCCAGCCACAGCCCTGAAAAGATTCAAAGCTCAGGGCACCCCCAGGGCCAGTCCAGGCTCCCCACAGCAGCTGGTTGAGACTCTTCCCTTAGCTCAGGGGGCTCTCTGCTCTGGAG
This sequence comes from Spermophilus citellus, assembly GCF_964194105.1. Classification (NCBI taxonomy): domain Eukaryota; kingdom Metazoa; phylum Chordata; class Mammalia; order Rodentia; family Sciuridae; genus Spermophilus; species Spermophilus citellus. The sequence continues at coordinate 72,920,228 of NC_138195.1, read as the reverse complement.
CCAGACCTCTACAGAGCTTCCTGGTGGGTACAGGCTCCCCTGATAGAACGGACAGGGAAGCTGGTTCTGGAAGCATCCAGAAAAGCCAATCCCCCTCCCACAAATCACAGGCTGAGCCCTTAATCCCCCTCCTGCCCTCTAACACGAGGCCCATTTGCCACCCAGAGAATCGTGAGTCACAAGGGCCTGCAGATGGCCTTAGGCAACATAGCCCAGAGCTCCCACGAGAGGCTGTTTTGGTGGAGCCTGGCTCAGTGATAGGGCCAGAGGGAGATTTTTTTTTTCCGAAACAGCCTTATTAATGTATAATTTACATACTATCCAGTTTACTTGTGTTAAGATTCCCTTATGATTATGCATTTCTAGTTGTGCGGCCATCACCACAGTCTAATTTCAGAACATTTCTATTACCCCCAAAAGGATCCCAGAAGGAGGTTTTCAATTCATTCAAAACGCCAGTGTTTGGGAGCTCCAGTAGCGTCCTTCCCTCTGCTTCTATCTGAGAAGACAAAGTGCTGTGTGCAGGTACTGAGCCTGCCCCACCCACTCTGGCTGCTAGACCTCCAGGAATTCTAGTCACTGCTCTGTCCCTTGCACAAACCACTCCAAAGCCCAGGTACAGATTACTGGTACAGCCCTAAGGTGGGCTGACCTTTGATTGGAGGCCCAGGGTGGAGGGGATATGTACCCATTTTGGCGGGCACCTTCCCTGCCTATTGAGTCTAGCAGCCCAATTGGGTGCTCACCTTGAACTTTATACACAGCCCCAGGTAGTTAGGCTCCCAGGACGGCAGAAAAACACCTCAAATGCAATGCTTAGTCTCACCAAACTTCTCAGAAGGCCGGTAGGCACAGGCAGCAGACTAACAGGCCAAGCCACAAAGATGCCCAACTTGTACCCAAGTGGCAGGGGTCCTGGCAGCCCAGTTATTTAGCAAAAAAATGAGAAGCTGATTGTCAGTTTGGTTTCTTATGATCATTTTTCCCTCTCAAGATGCTCCCAGGAAAGAAATGGCAGAGTGGTTAAGAGGAGTGGGGCCTTGGAGTTACTGGTCTAAGCTCAGATCCTGCTTAGGTCCCTTGCCAGCTGTGTATCAGGTGTGGCAACCTTTAACCCCCTCCTAAACTCCGCTCACTCACCCCCATGTAGGCCGCCTGCCCCACTGCTGCCCCCGCCTCCAACACTGGGCCTTAGGTATGGCCCATACCAAGGATGTAATTCAACAGCTCAGCATCCAGCTTCCCTGAGAAGCTGTGGTTCCCTGAGGACCAGGACCGCCTCTGTCTGGGCCTCACTGTATTCCTCCAGACAGCTGAAGGCTGAGCACAGTAGGTGTCCAATAAATAGAGGTGGATGACTCTGAGCCTCATTATCCCCAGGAATATGACAGGGACAATAGGAGTTATTGTAAGGTCTAGAAGGGTAACGAGAGCTATTTTTTTGAATGCTCACACGGGCCAGCACTTTTCTGAGCAATATACCTGTTTTAACTCTTACGTTTACACCTATCCTATGAAGGGGGGCAGTTATTTCCCCCAGTTTATTCATAAAGCCACTAAGGCAGAGAGGTCACATGACTTGCAGAGCTGGTAAGTGGCCACGATGATCTGGCTTTTTGCCACTGGCTCTTTCTGGCTCTTCCCCATCCTGCCATGAAGTTCAGCAAGTGCTTGGCACAGGGTGGCACATGGTGGCATGGGGTCATAATGACCGGGACCTGCTGGTACTAATGCTATTGTTGAAGAGCAAAGCCAGAGACACAGATAAACAAGGCCACAAAACAGCATCCTGCTGGCAGCTGTGTCCAGCCATTGGAGCAGGACGTCCTCCTATCTCTAGGGTGCTGTCCCAGTGAGAAGCAGGAGTGGGAGGTCACCTCCAGTCCCAGTCTTGAGAGCATAAAGTTCCTCAGACATCATCCATCCAGCCCTGGCAGGTTACACGTCCCAGACAGGGGGACAGATTGGCCTGAGGTCAGAGACGCTGGACCAGCCTCAGGCATTTTAGCTCAAAGTCCAGGGCTCTTCCTGGCTCTTGGAGCATCTCCACGGCTGGTGTGTTGGAGGCTGCCCATGGGCCCAAGGTGAGCTCATAAGAAGACTTGAACTGGAGACAGATAGGAGGGCCACTGATCTGCCTGGCCCAGAGCAGGAGCTACGCCATGCTGGGGTCTGACTCCATTAGGCAGAGGCAGATTCCAATTAGAGAAGTTGGATCCGCAGGCTGAAGAATGGAAATTCTAGGGGCACCTCGGCCTGGGCAGGAAAGGTCACTTGTGGACCTAGCTACCTGGTCAGGGACCTCAGAGACCTGCATGGCTGCAGGCAGCTGCTTTGGGAGCCCAAGGACAAAGGACATATCTTCCCCATGTCAGCTCCCACCCTGCACTATGCCCAGCCCTACCAACCATGAGGACTTATTGGTCAGGTAGGGGACACTTCATGTCCCCTGAGACACAAAATAATTCCTGGAGAGGTAGGTGTCTTGGTATGGAATCCTCCAGAAGCTGATCTCAGGATGAGGATTCAAGTTTGTCTGGGAGGTGAGAGCAGGAGCCCACAGTGCGGTGTAAGACAGGAAGGGAAGCAGCGGGCGCCAGTCACCAGCTTTCTCCTCCAGGGCCACCGCAAGGGCAGGGTGCAGGGCATCCACACACCCGCTTCCAGCCCTTCCACACAGCAGCCAGGGGGACTTGCCAAAGAGCCTTGGTGAGATCAACTCTGGTGGCTTTCCAATGTGCTTCGGGTAACTTTAAAGAGCCCTTGGTGTCCTGTGACTGGGGAGCCTGGTCCCCAACCCCCACCTCCCTAACTCCCAACCTTCCCACCTCTGCCATCTGCCGCTCACGTTCTCCTTTGCCCCTCACCTCCTCACACCTTGCCTTTCCTCATTCAGCTGCCTTTCCTCTTCGTTCTCTGCATGGCTCCTGTGGCACCGCATCAGTTTGCTGACTTGGTTGCCTCTGCTCCCCAGGGGCAGGAGTGAGGCTGATTTCTTCTAACCTGTGACCCTGAGGCATGGCACCCAATAGGTGCTCAGCACATCCCTGTGAACTGGGAGAGTACCAGGACTAAGTGAAGCAGCTGGTGAAGCAGCTGGCTGGTGCTACAGGGAGGGGCCCACTCCCACTCAGCTAAGGCTCCAGGCTGAGACCTTTGTCACTCGCTGACTGTGGAAACTAGCCTGTGATCACCTGAGGTCGTTGCTGGCCAAGGTTATCAGGAAGTCCCACCTGGAGGAGGCCAGGCCCTGCATCTCTCTTCCCAGGAGGGCAGCATACCAGGGACAGTGGCTGAACATGAGGTCATCAAGCAGGTCCCTTAGAGATGCTCCAGCGGGGGGCAGAGGGGACCTGGGAGAGGGTGTGGGACCTGTTGGGGTCATGTGCATGGGAAAGGCTGTCTAAAAGAGCAGGCCTCCCAGGGGACTTCTGTCAAACGGGGATAAAGGAAGCTGCCACATAGGCACATTGTGAGGACACAGACTAAAGTGTGTCCGGGACTCGGTCTGGTGCTTGGCAGAGGGAGAAGGCTCCACAAACGTAGAGCTCTCGTCATAACAGCCAGGGAATAATAACACCGACACCAGATGTACTCCCCACCCGCCTTTGGGAGGGCCACGCAGGTGGGGCGAGCCACTCCGTGGTGGCTCCATCCTAGATCTAGCCCATGGCTTCCCTCCCCTCGTGTCCACTCTGGAGTCACTCTGGGGCTCAGGCCTGCTCCTTGGCAGCAGAAGCTCCAAGGACATTACTTGGTGGAGGATGGAGGCAGAGGGCCAGGGCTGGCCTGCTGGCCTCTGGAATGGTGTCCTGGTCAGCAGCGACTTCTCTATAGTTGCCGTTGTGCCCACCCAGAGAAGAGGGTGCAGTGTGGACAGGACACAGGTGGAGGAGGACAGGGACAAGAAGGGTCACCAGGGCTCCCAGGTCGCCCCTCCTGCCACAAGAGGGACACAGGCCTGTGTGTGGCAGGGAGCTGGTGACATTGCCAGAGCCCTCAGCCAGAGGCCTCACCTTGGGGATCCAACAAATCAGGTGCAGCGTTCACCCCACAGCCAAATAGAAAGGGTGATGATGGAGAGCAACAGGAACGTTCATCAGCGTGGTTCTCCCTGACAGCAGAGGGGACCCGCATCCTAGCCCTGCTTTAAGGGGCTGACAGTGACTTTGGGGTTTTACAGAAAGGGGGGGGTGCCTAGCTGGAGGCTTTGCACAGTCTCCAGAGCTGGGAACTTCATCAGGTGAGGCCTGCCCATCTGTACCAGGATCCGTCCAGTGAGGCCCAGTGGGCATAGGAAGGTCACTGTTGCCCGGGGCTGGGGGTGGGGTAACCTCCACTCAATGTAAGGTGCTGTCAGTCAGACCTGTTATTCCTGGAGTCCTAGGGCGACTCCGGGCAAAGGAGACAGAAGCAAAATGGAGGCAGAGATGCCAAGTTTTTTGTTTTTTTTTTTTTAATTAGTTGCTCAAAACATTACAATGATTACATATCATACATTTGATTCAAGTGGGGTATGAATTCTTTTTTTTCCACGGGTACAGATTGCAGTATGAGATGCCAAGTTTTTAATCCCGCTTTTAGTCGCCCATCAAACGTTTGAAGGTGAAAGTGAAGTGTCTGAGTCTGGGTTAAGGTGGGACCCAGTCCAATGACCTTATTTTTACAGTCAGGGAGAGTAAGGCACAGAGAGGGCTGCCCCTGCCCAGGCCACACTGCCTGTTCAGGCAGGGCCAGGCCTGGAATTCAGGTCTCATGGCCCCCGGGCGGGGCTGGCCTGGTGCAGGGTCCGTCAGGGCTCCCCGGGAGAGCCCTCTCCTCCACACGCCAGGAGGCAGTCCCCAGGCGATTGGGAAGCCCCCAGTCTGGCTCTGGAGCATCCCCAAGTTCCATGGGCACCCAGGCCCTTGGCTGAGAGCCCCTTTGTCCTGCATTTGGAGCGCCCGCTGCCGGAGCGTGGCAGCCGCCTGCTCTTTGTGGAGCAGCCTCATTAAGTCCACCTCTTGGCCCAGTAGAGAGGGTGTCCAGGCTTGGCCAGTCATTCCTGTTGCCTGGATGAATCAGTGAGAGCCCAGGCCCTTGAGAGGACCATCAGCCTGGCTTGGGCTTCAGTCCCCAGCTCTGCCACACCCAGTTCTGCCACCAACCAGCCCTGTGGCCTTGGGCTTCTTCATCTATACAGACACCCCAAGCTTTGTCCCCCGGACTCCAGGGCCCGTGAGGCTAATCTCCCCAGGGCCTTCCCTCCCCCAGCAGCCCTGCCCACCTTCCTGGCCTCTCCTTGTGCCTCTAAATGGAAAGCAGAGAGCCCTTGGCCCAGCTCCCATGTCCCAGCTCAAAGTTAGACCAGGACTCGGGAGTCAAAGGCCCAGCAGCCCAGGAACAAGCCCCAGGCCTGTGCTCAGCAGCGGGGCCTGGCTGTCTGTCTGTCAGTCACGCAGACCCGGCACACACACAGATGAGGCTGTGAAGCTCAAGAGCAAAGCAGTCCTCCGTCTCCCCTGAACAATCCCCACATTGCCACCCCAGCAGGGAAACCAGGTCCAGACTCTGATTATCAGTCACGGAGGTGATGCCACCGCTCTCCATGGGAAATCTCACCCTACAAACATCGCCATGGGTTCTCCCCACAAGTTCCTTCTGAAGTCTGAGCCAGCTCCCCACACTGTAGTCCAGCCCCAGCTGCATGTCCTGCTCCCCCTGGTGTCTGCTTCCCTGAGCTGTCCAGGCCCTGTGTTCCTTGTGTGACCCCACATCCATTCCTGCCTCTGAACCTTTGCTCACACTATCCCTTCCACCTCCAGTCTCCTCCCCACCTCTGCTCTAACCTTCTAAATACGCCCATTTTCCAGGGGCTGGCTCTAGTCCTCCATTCTCTAGGCAGCCTTCCCCAACCACCCCGGACCACTGGGATGTCCCCGTCCTGAGAATTCCTATACACGCACTCTTTGACCAAGTTTTGGGACAGCTAATCAATCACCTTTGTTTCCTGCATGTTTTTCTTGTATCTTCAGTGTGCTCTTTAAAGCAAAACTGTTGTCTTCTGCTTCAAGCACAAGAATGCGTCCACAGCAACCTATAGATGAATGATGGATGGTGATTGATGGATGGATGGGTAACGGAAAATGGATGGATGGAGCATGAATGGTGAATGAAGGAAAGATGTATGATGGATGAAGGATGGCTGCTGGATAAATGGAGGGACAAACAAATGAACTTGAAAAAAGACAAGGAGGACCTCCAGACATGGAGGGCCCTTGATGTCCTTATCTCTTGGAACTTCATAGTTGAAACCAATTACCACATTTTGTTGCCAGTCCTTCACTGGGTCTGGCATGCAGCCCCCCAGTATCCAAGGAGCGGAGGCTGGCAAAATTTGAAGTAGGATCTCAGGTAGCCTTGCAAGAGACCCACAGCCCTCCAAGGCAATGGGCTGAATGATCAGTCTCCGCCCTGTTTTCCCTCTAGGAAATCATCTGTCTGTTTCTGCCACTCCTGCTTCCTAGATCTTCTCCCTTGGACTGCATGTCAGAGTCCCCTTCTGGGTGGGACTCCTTGGAATGTGCATGGGTAGGAATCCAGGCTTATCTGTTCTCAGGGTCCTAATGTGGCACCCTGAGATTGCAGCCAGGGTCTTACACAGTCCATACCCACGAAGGTGAGCTGGTCAGCACCTGCCATATTTTGGCAACCATCCACCCTCCAAATCTAGCCCTTCTTATGAACCCAGGCTGTTGGCTGAGGTCCTCTCCATGTGCCCAATGGTGTCCTAAAGTTTTGCCCGTTATCCCTCTTAATCCCCATAACAACGCTGTCAGATAGGAATGACTTATCCCCCTTTACAACTGAAAGTACAAAGAGGTTAAGTAACTTGTCTGCATCATGGAGTCATAGGTGACCGACTAAACCAGGGTTTGAACCCACCCCTCTCCCTCTTAGTTCTCTGCTCTGAGGTCCAGACAAGGTAGAGTCCATCCCTGGGCTGGAGACATTCAGGGCCTTTGCTTATAATGGTGGGACAAGTCAGTGGAGACAGACAGACAGACAGTGCTTTGTCCTTTCACTGTGGATGGAGAAGTGGTAGCAATCCTCTTGGATATTTAGGACACAAGCTAAACTCCCAGGGGGTTTCTGAGGTCTGGGATAGCCATAGCGTTCAGACTGTCTAGGACACAGACTGGGGGACCCAAGACCCCTTCCCTCCCCAGGAATTCAGCATTTTCACCCAGGCCAGGAATCTGGCCTCTCTGGGCTAGCCGCAGGGTCACAATGGGGCCCATTCTCAAAAGCCAGGAAAACACAGGCCCTGCAGAGAAAGGATGGATTCTTGTTAAACACAAGAGCCCTCAGTGCAACAATTTAGACCAGGGCACAAATGGGGGCAAAGAACGGCATTCATGCCCCTCTTCTGTCTTGCCTGGAGGTCGCTGCCTCTCCAGACCATTCCGTGAAAAGGCCCTCAAAAGCTAGAACAAAAGCCTGGCTTGGGGTTAAGAGGAGCGGAAAAAATCCCCTGGCTCTCTCCAGACCCCAGCTGACCTGAAGCCCCTTCACTCAGACCCTCCTAACTTGGCTTTGGAAGAACATGCTGGTCTTGCTGTATGGGTCTCCCAGAGGATTATAATCCTTACAACAGCTCCATGGGTCACTGGGAGTCACGTCTTTTAGGAGTGGACAATCTTAAACCCAGAGGATTTGTTGGCATTTTTTAAACTTTTCTGCCACAATAAGAAATAAATTTCACATCACAACCCAATACAGAAAGATAGGTAGGTAGTCAGACACCTGAAACCAGAGCTTCACAATACAGCCTGCCCATGAGGGACTCCTTGATTATTTCTTATCCTGTTTTTAAAATGCTTGTTGGAAGCTGGGCATGTAATTCTTGCACCTTAGGAGGTTGAGGCAGGAGGATTTAAGTTCAAAGCCAGCCTCAGCAATTTAATGAGGCCCTAAGCAACTCAGCGACATATAAAAAGAATTGGAGATGTGGCTCAGTGGTTACGCTGGGTTCAATCCCCAGTACCAAAAAAAAAAAAAAAAAAAAAAAGGAAAAAGGAAAAGGCTTGGCAGTTGGCAGTGCACCCTGTAATCCAGCAACTCAGCAGCCTGAAGCAGGAGAATTGCAAGTCTGAGGCCAGCCTTGGCAACTTAGTGAGGCCCTATCTCAAAACTAAAAAGGGCAGGGGGCATAGCTCAGTGATAAAGTGCCCCTGGGTTCAACATCCCCACCTACAAAAGGAGCTCAAAAAGTGGTCAAAACCATGAGGATGTATCTCCTTCAGGTTAACCTCTGGCCAAGGTTGTGAGCTTTCTCTCCCAGCCCTCCTATTCTAGTGCCCATGTCCCCAGCCACCGTGTGGCTCTCAAGGTCACCCCAAGTCAGCTATCTGGCACCCAGCCAGTCTCTTGAGCAGTTCCCAGCAGCAGCAGGCCCTGCAGACGGGCATCCCAGGCCGAGTGGCCAATGTCAGCCAGCAGACAGCAGGGACAGAACACGGGACTGGAAGTCTGTGTGTCCTCCTCTGCCAAGGCGCTTGCTGTGGAGGGAGAACGGGGCGGGAGCCACAGGCTGTGGGGCTCAGTCAGAATGGCACTGTCAGGGACTCCGCCCCCTTCCCAGAGCTGGGGACACTGGAGTGGGCTTTCCTCTTCCCTCCCTTGTCTTAGCTCCCGCCTTTGCCTCTCACTCTGGGAACCTTGACCACAGGATGGCACCTCCTTTCCCCAGGGACAGCCCACTGCCTGCTGCTAGGGCATCCCCTCCTGAAGCCCAATCCCAGGCCGGCAGGCCTATCGGGAACATTCTGGGTCATGGAGAACATTCTGGGTCAGGACTGTCCATCTAGCCTCAGGAGCCTGGGAAAGCCACTTAAACCCTCAGATTTGAGTCTCCTCATTCATAAAATGGATTAATACTTGCTCTGCTTACTTTAGAGCACTGAAGGCCAAATACTGGATACTGGGAATTTATTCTTCTTCTTCTTCTTCTTCTTTTTTTTTTTTTTTTTTTAACTCTCTGGGGATGGAACCCAGCGTCTTACACATGCTAGGCCAGCAAGCTGCTACTGAGCTACATTCCTAGCAGAATTTTTCCCGGGGAGGGTGAAAGAGGAGAGTCAGTGCAAAAGCAGGTGGACAGAGGGCAGGAATTAAATACCCTTCACTCTCCCACACCAACTGCTGCACTTGAATACCTGGAGAAGGAGCCCATCATGTCTCAGCAAGAGAAATGAGAGGAGAAAAAAAAAGAAAGAAAGCAAAGGAAGAAAGCAGCTCCTTCCAGGTGTGTGCTAGCACGAAGATGCAGGGCCTGCTCCTGGGAAGGGTCCATGTGTCCTGTTAGCCCAGCACAGTGCCAATAATCTCAGCTACTCTAGAGGCTGAGGCAAGAGGATCACTTAAGCCCTGGGGTTTAAGATTGGCCTGAGCAATATAGCAAGACCCTATCTTTCTCTTTCTTATGGTGCTGGGGATTGAGCCCAGGGCCTTGTGCATTGGAGGCAAGCACTCTACCAACTAAGGTGTATCCCCAGCCCTAAGACCCCATCTCAACAACAAAAACACTAGGCTCTCCCAGTGTTTGGTACTGGACAGAGACCAATGATTGTCTTGGTGTCCGTGAAAACTCTGAAAGCAGGACTAGGATCACCCAGCTCCACCAATCTCTTACCAATATCCAGAGAGTTTTAGGGATCCACAGGGTCCAAGTTTTGATTTGTTTTGCTTTGTTGGTACTAGGGATGGAACCCAGGGGCATTCTACCACCAAGCTACATCCCAGGTCTTTTATAGATAATGCCAGGAGAAATTGCTAAGGCTGACCTTGAATTTATGATCTTCCTGCTGCAGAAGCCCAAATTGCTGGGATTACAGGCATGAGCCACTATGCCCTTGTAGTAGCCAAGTTTCAACAGGCCTTTGCCATCTGGGTAGCAACTAAGGCTGGACACAGCGTCCAGGTATGAAAGAAGAATGAATGCTATCAGAGGTGATTCCTACAGTGCGTGTCCAGCCAGGCTGCCCCGTTCTGCATGCTGCACACTTTCTCCTCCCCAAAGCTCAAGGTTCTTTGACTGTCCTCATCCTGCATTTGGAGAAATAGAGGCTCAGGGATGAAAGAAGTACCTCAAAAGCCCGGATTAGAACTGCAGACTGGCTGTCCTCATGCAGAGCTGACGCATCTCCCAGGAGGAAGGGCCTAGGGATGAATGCTGTCACGTGGGGTTGGGGAGTAGGGCTCTAGGCGACCTTGGATAGATTCGAATAGGGTGCTGGGTTGGAGGAATTTCACCGCCTCTCTTCCCTAACCCACCAGACCTGTGGACCATCAGTCACAGTTTGTCCAGTATAAGCCCTGTAAGTTCCATGTTCCTGTTTTCTTGGTTCCATTGGTCACTATGCCTATGGTCTTAGTCTGTCCCTGGACCAGCTGGGGAGAAGGCCAAATGGCCTTCAGGACACAGGCTGGGAGGCCTTTTCAATTACATTAGCTTCCAGCATCGCTAGAGGGAGACGCTAGCCCTACCCTACCCTCCTCTCTTCCTATGGCTCAGTGGGAGATGGTGATTCAGCAGCAAGTCAGAAGGAGGCTAGACTGTGACCTCTTGGGAGGGGAGTCACTGGTAGGATTGGGGCTGTCAGCATGGCTCACGGCAAGCCTTGGAGCAAAGAAGGGTTGTGGGAGGGGGTCTTGAGCTGTGAGGGAACTGGACCCCAACAGAGGGCCTTGCCCTCCTGCCCAGGCCAGGACTGGTTGCAAGGCCCTTGGGGGTGGGTGTGCCAGGGGTGGGGGCCCTGGTATGTGAGGGTTGGGGGGATTCCCAGCCACTGGATACCTAAGCTGCTTCTCAGCATATTCGGCAGCTAAAAATACAAAATGGCTTTGCTAAAAGGTGCCCAACCGGAAACCTCTAAGAGGTTTCCTATTAGGGCAGCGCCTGCTTGGGCTGGAGGCCAGATACCGAGTGAAGGATTCCTCGGCCTACCATCCTGCCATTCAGTCTCAGCCTGGCTGCCCCCACCACAAGCGCTCAGCCTCACTCATTAACCCCACGTGCTTGTCAGGCCCCAGGGCTCTGCCTTCCACTCTGGCACCCACTGCTGGGGGGAGGGGTGTTCACTGGGGGTTTGCCCAACCCAGCCCTCCCTGACCTTGACCCAGTTCCCCAGCCTCTCTAAACCTTGTTTTTCTCACCTGCAAGAAGAAGAGACTGCACCACATGCAGGGAGCGATAGAGAAGCCCTTGGTGGGGTGGGCTCCCCACTCTGGTTGAAGGCCAGGCAGGCCAAGGGATTTGTCTGGAAGCTTCTTTGCCTTGCCAAGCACACTGTTCTTACTTAGTGTGGATGTGTCTTAGGGGTGGCTGGGGCCCAGTAGAGATTATGCAACACTGGCGAGCTTCAGAATCCCCAGGGAAGCTTTCTGGAGATGAAGGTAATGGGGGTGGGGGTTAGCCAGCTTTCTAGATGATTACATTGAGTGGCCAGGCTGAGACTTACCGATGTGGTACTTGGCACAAAGCCACTCAAGGCATATGAGTTATGTCCCTTCTGCACTCCGGAGCCTCAGTGTACTCCCCTGTCACAAGGGAATAGCCTCCCTACCTCCCTACTGGGAGCTAGAAGAGAATCCTGAACAGCCCACAGCTGCACGAACAATGGGGAGAAGGGGGCATCACTGTGAGGAAGTGACCCCCTGTCTGGATTGCTGGTGTCCCCAGGAATATCGGGTGGCTGTGGAGTCCCAAGCCCAGGAGTCTTCTCCCAGTAGGTCCAGCAGGAAAATGGTGGGACAGAGAATAGCTCCTCATTGCCAGTCATTCCCTGCCCTTCGCTGGTGGCCCAGCCTTGCTCAGCAAAAAAAAAAAACCTGAAAAGCTAATTCCCTCCTTGGGCACAGAGAGCCCCCTGGGTGGATGCAGCCACCTGATTGTAATCTCCTCCCCATGCTTGAGCTCCAAGACAGCATTGCCAGGCAAACCTGGACAGTGTCTGCCCAGCCTCCCTTCTGGCTCAGAAAGAGGAACATGTTGGTTGGAAGTTGGGGGATTCCCCCTCCCCCTTTCCTGATGCCTTTTGGAGAAACAGTTTCAACAGATTCTCATCCAGCATTTTTTATTCCTGCTGGTAGGTTTATAAATAACAGCCCTTCCCCCATTGGGTGACCTTGGGCACTGCTAAACCTGTTTCTTCATCTGAAAAATGGGGATGATAACCCCTTCCTCTTAGTGTGGCTGGAGGGTTGGCATACCAAGGGGGTTCTCAGACAGGATGAGGGGGAAGAATAGGGATTAGAAATGAAACTTTTTAGGGTTGGGGTTAGCTCAGTGGTAGAGCACTTGCCTTGTATGTGTGAGGCCCTGGGTTCAATCCTCAGCACCACATAAAAATAAATAAATAAAAATATTGTGTCCATCTACAACTAAAAAAAAATAAAAATAAAAAAATGAAAAACTTCCTAGACTTTGTCCTAGCATTCCAGTGTAACTGGTCATCCCTAGGCCTCTAGAATGGGAACTCAGAGTCTTCATGAGGTTGATGTTGCCTGTGATCTGTCCCTTCTCCAAGAGACTTCCTTTCCAGCAGGCAGATCTAGCTGACTAGTTTGGACCAAAGATGGACAGCAAGGAGGTATTTCCTCCAGTCTCCAGATAGACCCCATGGCAGCCTGCCAGTGTCTGCGTGCTAACACAACTTCAGCACTGTAAGCCAGGGCACAATGGCACATGTCTGTAATCCCATCCACTTTTTTTTTTTTTTTTTAAGAGAGAGTGAGAGAGGAGAGAGAGTGAGAGAGAGAGAATTTTTAATATTTATTTTTTAGTTCTCGGCGGACACAACATCTTTGTTGGTATGTGGTGCTGAGGATCGAACCCGGGCCGCACGCATGCGAGGCGAGCGCGCTACCGCTTGAGCCACATCCCCAGCCCCCATCGACTCTTGAAGCTGAGACAGAAGAATCTCAAGTTCAAGGCCAGCCTGGGCAATTTAGCAAGACCCTGTCTCAAATAAAAAGGGCTCAGTGATAGAGCACCCACCCCTGGGTTCAATTCCCAGTACTGCAAAACAAAAACCCAAAGCATCTCAGGGGTCCAGAAGTTCAGTTTAGGAAAGCCACTCTCCTTCCTGGGTCAATTGAAGATTGGGGAAGGTGTGGGGGCAGGATTTGGGAAACCTGCCTGATCCTGAATCTGGGTTAATCTCTCCCTGGAGGGCATGGGAGCCTCCAAGCCAGGAGTGGAAGTTGGGAGGGGTAAGAGTCTAAGGTCATCTAACAGTTATTGTCAGTGATAGATTTTCGATCCAGTACTCCTTCAGAAACTCAACCCCCATCCCTACCACTCCTGGCCTCCCAGTTACCCCTGCAGTGTGTTATACCCCACTAACTGCCCAGATTGCCCAGCCTTAGCCTTTAAGAAGAAAGGCTGAGTTCAACATTGACCCCAAAGCCAGTGTTTATCCTTCACCTTTGCTGGGCCCAGGAGAAGGTGGGGGGTGGGGGAGGAAAGGAGCCATAGTGTGCCCTAAGGCATACTTTAATCTAAGGGTCAAGGGGGTGGGACGTCCCTGTAAATTCCAGCAACTCTGGAAGGCTGAGGCAGGAGGATCACAAGTTCAAGGCCAATCTCAGCAATTTGGAGAGACCCTATCTCAAATATAAATAGCTCAAAAATAAATAGCCAGGGAGGTAACTCAGAAGTGGACTGCCCCTGGGTTCAATACCCAGTACCAGAAGAAAAATAAAAATAACAAGGTTACACAAATCTGTTAAGGGGCTGGGGGTGTTGAGGAAAACGCATCGAGCAGGTGACATTTCAGTCGTGACTAGGAGGCTGAGTGGGATGGGGCAAGTGATGGAAAGAACTGGGAGGCAGAACGCTCCAGGGGTGGGGAGCCGCATCACAGCGCAGGTCCGGGTCTAGGTTTTAGCAACCTGCTTCTTGGAGCCTCAGTTTCCCTGCTCACCAAGTGCTTGGGCAGCGGCTTGCACTCCTCGGTCCTCCGAGGATTGGGGAATGTGAACCCTCGTTGGCGGGCCGGGCTGGGACGTGGCCGTCAGGGGTGCAGGCTGCGGGGCGGGGCGGGGCGGGGCGATCGCTCCCGGAGGCCGGGCTGGCGGGGCCACCCGCGGGCAGTGCCGCGCGCGCAGTGCGTGCAGCTGCGGAGCGCTCGGCTTGCTGAGCCGCGCGCATCACATGAGCAGAGGCGCCGGGACCGACCGCAGCCCGCTCGTGGGTGCCCCGGCAGCCTGAGACCCGCAGCCCTGCAGCCCCCCGCCGAAATCTAACCATGTCTGTCTGTTGTTGCTTCTTTTTCAGAGATTATGGCAGTTCCAAGAGGAAATCAGGTAAGGGAGCCTCCGGGCGTTTTTCTCTCCAACCTTTCTGCCCCTTGCATGTGTCCGTCTGATCCTGCGGAGGACTTTCTGGGGGGTTGTCCTTGTCCGCTGGCGCTTTGGTCCTGAGAAGCCAGGGATATTCCAGGTGCCCCCTCCTGAGCCCTTGCCCCCTGAGATCTCTCCCACCGGGTCCCCTGGTCTCCTAGGTGGGAGCGGGGGTGGATGCATGGGGAGTGTGGGGTTGTCTCGTGACGGGTCCAAGCCCCCACAACGATGGCATGCAGATCCCTTCCCCTTCCCCCGGGCTGCGGTGGCCACTGCTGGGCAGCTCCTTCCCGTGGTGCGGCGGTGATGGAAGGGTTAATATAGAGACGGGCCTTTTTCCCCCGGAGAAGGGAGATGAGGACTGGAAAGGGGTCATCCTTGAGTGACTTGAGTTTTTAGCGCCTGTATGGTGGACCTTCCCCTCCCCCAGATGCGAGCGCGTTCTCCTTGCTGCAAGCTGGGGGCTCGGCTTGTTGGTGGGCGAGACGCGTGGGAGGGGGCAGCCGGTTCTGCACAGGCCTGACAGGTGCCCAGGCCCTCCCAGAGTTTGCGAAGTGGGCGGAGACTAGGACAGCAAGGTGGGGCAAGTCCACTGGCGGACGCTGCGTGCTGTGCGCTGACCGCTGGGGTCAAGAGTTCTCTAGGGGTGCGCGAGACTGTTCTTTCAAATGGCAAATGCAGGGGTGTGGGGTGTGGTCCCCAGGAATTAGGGCTCTGTGTTCTGGGGGTGGGGCAGGGACAGGCTGGAGCAATCTATGTTACCCGTGTGTGGCCCATTATTTATGAGATGGTGCATCCTTGGGCAGCCATCTGAGGGGTCTGGCCCTTGAGAATGTAGGCAGTGACTTGCGGCAACGGCTCTTGTGCCCAGGTGCCTTGGTCTGGGTACAAGAAGAGGTTCGTGTGCCTCGAATGATAGCACACAACTGCGATATGAGTTGGGATAGATGTAACTGCTGTGTTTGTGAGTGTGGGTACCGTTTTTATGTGTTACGCATACAAGTGCTTGCTTACCTGCTCATTGGGAGGAGGAAAGTTGTGCAGTGATGTGTGTGTTGGGGGTGGACATGTGTCGTCCAGATAATTGTGTGCTCCAGGGGTACATTTACTTGTCTGGGTGTGAAGGCTAGGGGTGTGTGCCAGTGAGCTGGGCTAGATCTGGTGGTGGGGGCTGGAGTCCGTATTCAAGTGTATTTGTGTACCTGTTTGAGACCCATCCGGTTGTGAGGAGAGGTGTGTCCATGACTGTCAGGTAGGTGTCTCGGGTTCAGGTTTGCCCGCCCACTGGGGCAGAAGGGCATTTCCTCTTATGAAGAGGAGGGTGAGGAGCTGAGGGACTGTGGCCTCATCTCAGCTGTCATTCCCAGGCAGAGCCCATTTGGGAGAGCTGAGAGGGAGGTACAAGACTGGGGTTGTGTAGTGTCATGACACACCCCCCCCCCCCAAGAAACCTGCCCTGGGCCTCAGAGGTATAGTATACTGGTTGAGCCTGAGTTCAGATTCTTCCTGTGTGTGACCTTAGGCAAATTTCTTAATCTCTCTGTGCTGAAGTTTCCTCATTCTCTTTAAAACAAAGATGATAATAGAATACATGTCACATGCAAAATATTAAAGAAGTTAATGTGAAATAACCCCTAGCAAAGGGTTTGTGGATTTAGCTCCCCGGCAGAGTGTTAGCTTAGCCTGCGTGAGGCCCTGTGTTCAATTCTCAGCCCTGGGAGGGGGACTGAGGAGTAGTCCCTAGCACATAACTAACTACCTAAGTTACCAGGTAGACACCATCGTTGTCGTCATCACCTTCTGAAGCCCTGGGACCTACTGCTGGCTCAACTATCATCTTAGACAAATCCATTTTCCACTCTGAACCTGTTTCCCCCTGAAAAAGCTAGGTCCTCTGTCCCTACTCCACACCCCAGGCTCTTACAGCTTAGCTTTTGAGTGGCTTCCTAAGCAATCCAGGGCCCCACCCAAGCTGCCTCCCCCAGGAAAATCCTCCTCCAGTTTCTGTGCCTTCTGCCTTCAGGCCAGGAAATGGATGGATGGAGAAATTTAATTTACATTTGGTATGCTTATGATAATGGCCACTTAGTGTCGTGGTAGAAAGTGCCAGTGCTGGAGCCAAGCAGGAGAGTCTGACTGCTTTTGTCTGTGACCTTGTGCAGATTTCTTACCCTCCTGTACCTGTTTTCTTAATTGTAAATTAGGATAACAGTTATGCCTACCTCTTGATGGTTAACTTTGTGTGTGTGTGTGTGTGTGTGTGTGTGTGTGTGTGTGGTTTACATGCTAACTTGAATGGACCATTGTCCCCAGATATTTGGTCAAGCTTTATTTTCAATGTTCTGTGAGGCTGGATATATCCTGTGAGTATGTCTCTGGGTGAGATTAACGTTTAAATCAGTGGATTTTGAGTAAAGCAGATTACCCTCCCTAAAGTGGGTGGGTCTTATCCAATCAGTTGAAGATCTTACTAGAACAAAGACACCCTACTCCCACCCCCAGCAAGGAGTTCTGCCAGCAACTTACATTTGAACTCTGCTGAAGCTCTTTTTCAGGCTCCTACCTACCAAACCCCACCTTCAGTGTTCAAATTCGCCAACACTCCATACCTAAAATAAATCTCTTTTTCTCTATGTCCCCATGATATTGGTTCTGTTTCTTTGAAGAACACTAGGTAAATTTCACCTCTTGGTAATAGTGAAGGCCAGCTCAATTAATATCCATAAGTATGCCTAGAACATTGCCTGCTTCCTAGGAAGCTCTCCCAAGGTGCTAGCTGTTATGATTTAATAAGCATCTACTATGTGCTAGGAACTTTACATGTTTCCTCACTTGCTACTCTGAGTGATATCACATGGTGGGGGGGGGTTCCCATTTTGTAAATGAAACCTGAGGTTCAGAGGGGGTAACTGCCCAGAGTCCTGGGGAAGTATAGAATTGAGTGCATGTGTAGGGCTCTGTCCTGCTCTGTAATGAAGCTTCCTAGAGTCATTGCTTATCTTCCCACCTTGGCCCCATGAGTGCTGGGACCACAGACACTCCCACCATGCCCTGCTCAAGCATAGGAGCCTCTGAAGCAAGGGTCACACGGGGTGGACTCAACTGAGGAGGCAGTTTGCAGCCTCATGGAGGAGAGGGAATGTGTCCTTGAAAACTGGAAGGCAGCGAGCGTGGTCCCACAGTCACCTGTGCTCCTCCCTGCCATGAGCCTGATTGCTCCGTGTACCTTCCCCCTCTCAGGAGCTGCTACCATTCACCTGTTGTTTGAGTCCATCATAGGGCTCCTGTGCTTCTCTGACCTGCCAGTTTGACCTCCAGAGCCACCAGCTTCTCCCACCTCCACCATCGCTAACCCTCTTTCTCTAGAAGGCCCCAGCTTCCTACCTGGTCTCTGCTTTCACCTTTACCTGTTCCTGTCCTTCTCCACATCACAGCTAGGGGGCGCTCATACCAAATAATGCACTTGACTGCTTGAATTCCCCCAGGGACTGCCCTTATGATGTGGCCCTTGCCCGCCATCCTAACCTGGCTTCTACCCTCTTGTGCCCTCATCCTCACCCTGCACACAAAACCCCACTGAGTCCATCCTGCTCAGACGCATGGTCACCCTCTGTGCCTTAAACACATCAAGCTCATTCTTCTGTGACATCTTGAACTTCCTGTTCCCTCTGTCTGGGACGCTCTTCTTCCATCTTTCACATGGCTGATCCCTTCTTAGGATTTCTGCTTTATCATCACCTTTCAGCAAAGCCACGCCAATCCTCCACTGTCTGGCTGCTGTCTCAGGTCACTGCCTCCTTCTATATCACTGACCACCCATCAGTTGTCTTGTGGGTTTTCTTGCTTACTGTCGCCTATCACCTCAAGAGCAAAGACCTGGGCTGCAGGGCTTTCACCAGCACCATGGCCACTGGCTTGTTGAAAAGGGGATTTAACAGAAAAATGAAGGTGTGCCTGAATGAACCCGCCAGGGTCAGGAAAGAGACGTCAGTCTGCCTCAAACTGGGGACATTGGACAAAAGAGGAGTTTTCCTGATGTGGGGCAGAGTGCTGCACACTTTGACAATCCAGAGAGAGCACATGCAAAGAGGTAGCCAAGGAGGACTAAGTGTGGCTTGTGTGCAGCCCAGATAGCCCAGATACTTTAGTTCACATGGAGCGCCAGCTGTCTGCCAGGCACTCTGCAAGGTGTTGAGGTTATAAAGATATATCTGGGGCTGGGGCTGGGGCTCCGTGGTAGAGCACTTGCCTAGCATGTGCGAGGCACTGGGTTTGATCCTCAGCACTGCATAAAAATAAGTAAATAAGTTTAAAAATTAAAATATATATCTTTCTGAAGCCACATAGTCACCTAGCCAGGGGCACAGCAGGTGCAAGGACCCAGGGTGGGTCTGCTGGCTGCTCATAGGGCTTGTAACCAGAGTGGAGAATCGGGGATGGCAGGGTGATAGGAGAGCAGAGATGTGACTAAGGGGGGTGAGATGGAGCAGCACCCACTGAAAGGGCTGAAGGCCATTTTAGGAATTTTGACTTTCCCTGAGAAAAATGAGCCACCAAAGTGTTCTGAATTGAGGGGTAAATGTGATCATCTGACTTTCTTCTTCTTTCTTTCTGGTACTGGGGATTGAATCCAGGGGCACTTTACCACTGAGCTACTTCTCCAGCCCTTTTTATTTTGAGACAGGGTCTCACTAAGTTACTGGGGCTTACCTTGTACTTGCAATCCTCCTGCCTCAGCCTCCTGAGTCACTGGGACTACCGGAATGCACCACCTCACCTGGTGTGATCTGACTTTGATTATAGAATGATTTTTCTGGTTGGTAAGTGGAGACCAACAGGGAGGAGACCAGTAGGGATGGCAGAGGAGTTCCGTGGAGGGTAAGACCGGTGGTATTGGGTGGACCTCACTGATGGGATGCGTGGAAGTTGGGAGGCATCTGAGCCACTTGCCTGAGTTCCTATTCTCAGGTCCCCAGTGTGCCAGTCACATAACCCTGGACAACTCTTTCACTTCTGAGCTTACCTGTTCTGTTGTGTCAGTCAGGGTTCCGCGGGAGAAGTGGAATCAGCAGGGTAGAGATTTTAAGGCCTTTATTGTAATGACTGGCGTGAAGAAGGGCAGGCTGGAGTGCAGGTGCAAGCTGGAGCTGCTGTCCCCAGGGAGATGTCCTCAGGGGAGCCTCAGCCCTGTCCTGGAGGCCTCTCACCTTACTGGCTCAGCCCACCCATTTATTAAGATAATTTTCCTCACTCAAAGTCAACTGATTTAATCACAACTTCAAAACTACCTTCCTCAGCAACACCTGGATTAGTGGTAGCACACCTGGGACTGTGGCTTGGCCAGCTTGACACCTAACACTGACCATCACACCTGTAAAATGGATAGCCATAGAAACAGTGACCTGGCAGGGACATTCACGTTCCAAGCTCAGTGAGGCAATGCACTTAGAGGGTTTTGTGCCATGCCAGGCATCAGGGGGGACCTAGTGTTATTATCTATGAGTGCTCCCCAACTTGAGCAGCTTTCCAGGAGCCCAGAGAGGCCAGAGCAGGTCCAAAGCAGGGCTTCTGCAGACCTGTGAAGAGAGGACCCCCCCCAACCCATCGCACAGCTTTGCAGGAAGCTGTGTGGAGTTCCGAGACCGGCCACAAGGGGGCGCAGGTGGCAATGAACCTCTCAGATCATCGTGGCCCTGCGACAGCAGTCAGGCAGAGGGCCAGGTGCTCCATCCCACCAAGGAAGCTGTGAGGAGCTCCAGCTCGTTTAAATGCAAATGAGGTTGGTTGCTCAAGAGTGTTGCAAGTCTGTTCTCTTAGGCAAGCGTCGATGTTCCTGTGAAGTCCTGTTTACTTTATGTTTCTCCTTGGAAAAGCGGTGAGCTCAGCCCGCTGCCAGGCAGCATCATTAAATGGTGTTATTGGGCTGAGGTGATGAGATCAGCGTTGATGCTGTTCCATTTCGAAGGAGCAGAGTTGCTGGGGTTGAGTGTTTAGGTTTTGGCATCAGTCAAACCAAGCAGGGTTTGAACCTCACTCTGCCCTGAGTTAGCTTTATTATCGTCTTATTATTGATGGGTTATGAAAGAAGGGGAGAAGTTGACCGTATTTTAGACTGGAGAGTCAAAAGATTCATCTGGGGGCTGAGAGTGTGGCTCAGTGGTGAAGCATGCTCCAGGCCCTGCGTTCAATCCCCAGCACCATCCAAAATAAAATAAAGTGCTATAGAAGAGAATGTATGTTTAAAAAAAAAATTCAACTAGCATTTATTTCCATTCTCTGAGCCCCAGAGGAGACAAAACTTACATGCAGTCATTGCTGAGTGGTCTGTCAAGTTAAGAATACAGGGTTTGCCAGACACAGGGAGCATGCCTGTAATCCCAGCAGATCACAAGTTCAAAGCCAGCCTCAGCAGCAGTGAAGCTTTAAGCAACTCAGTGAGACCCTGTCTCTAAATAAACTACACAAACGGTTTGGGATGTGGCTCAGTGGTTGAGTGCCCCTGAGTTCCATCCCCAGTAACCAAAAAAAAAAAAAAAAAAAAAAAATGCAGACTGAAGCAGGAATGCCTAGTTTCATATCCCATCCCTGCCTGCTGTGTGACCTTGGCAAGTCCTTAACATCCCTGTGCCTGGGTTTTTTTTATCTGTTAAAATGGAGGTCATGGGAGCACTTTATCAGGCCATGTGTTTGAGGCTGGAAATGAAAGTAACAAACAAGAAGTGCCTGCACTGAGGAAGCCTTCACCCGGTTACATGGTTTTTACAGGGCCTTAAGCAGGCTAGGCAGCAGGAGAGGTTAGCTTCCATCTGCAGAGCTCCACCTTTGGTTCTTGTCCCCTCCAGCAGCAACTCAGACAGGATAGGGCTGAGCAAACCTCATCTCCTAACTGCCCTGAACCAGGGGCGTTTAACCACTGAGCCACATGCCCAGCCCAGCTTAGGACCTCGCTGTTACCAAAATCTCTGCCCTTGTCCCCACTGCCAATGAATGGGGACAAGAACATGGTTTTAAGAAAAAGGAAAACGTTTTATTGCTTTGCTAGCAAAGGAGAAGCACAGGAGACTCCTGTCCCAGAGGCTATGATTCTGCCCATCAGAGGGAACAGAGGGCTTTTTAAAGAGGTAATTCAAAGGCTACATTCTGCGAGTTCTCTGTCGAGTTGTAATTCACTTATTTATTTAGGAGACAGTCATTCCCAAAATCTTCTGGTGCCATCCCCAAAGTCTGGATTACTGTGGTGGGTGTGTACTTAAGGACAGGTTAATCTGCCTAGGATGGGGAACAAAAGTAATCCTGTTTCTCTTGAGATTAGAGTGGAGGAGATTAGGGAAGAGCAGGGAGAGAGAAAGAGAGAGAGGAACATGTCCTTTTAAAAATAAGTCTCAGTGGCAGAGCAGCAAGGGGTATGTATATTCTAGGCATAAAGTGGGCCACTGTTACAACAGATAAGTTGCTGAGGCTGCCCTTGAACTTGTGATCCTGCTGCCTCACCCTCCTGAGTCACTGGGATTACAAGCCCTGTGTGCCGCCACGCCTAGTTTGTCCCCATTTTATAGGCCAGAAAAGGGAGGTTAAGGAGCTTGCCCAAGGTCAGCTGGCCAGGCAGACCCAGGGTTCACATCTGGCCCTTCTGACCCACTGATGTGTGAGCCCTCCTATTCCAGGGCCCAGGGATCCACTGGTGTCCAGGACTGGAAGTTCTTTAGACTGGGAGGGGCCTGCCTCAAGAGCACACCTCCCCTGCCAGGTTTCTAGAAAGAACTCATTGGTCACAAGGAAATTCTTAATAGGGTAAAGGGTCTCTATACAAGGCATGACTAATAGCCCCATAATCAATCAATCTCTCTCTCTCTCTCTTTTTATTGGTTTGGCTTTTAGTAAAGTGGATTTGCTTAGAATAAGACCAGCCCATAGTACTGGCTACTATAAAAAGTTCCTCTATCTCAAGAAGTTAGTCCCGCCCTCCTCTTACAGATACAAATGAGAGGGGGGCTGCTACTAGCCTGGGGAACAGGCTGGGCAGAACCTGGTCCCACCAGCTGCTGGATCTAGGGCCACTGTGACTAAGAGCAAGAAGGCCTGGAGGGAAGAAATGAGGCCCATCTTGGGGAAGAAATGAGGTCCAGAAGGGCACAGGACAGAACCAGCTCTCTGTCTCCTTCTGGACCTGCCCTGCTCACCAGCCACAGAGGATATGGATAGGGACAAGCTGCCAGCAGCAGCCTGCCTTCCCCTGAAGTAGGGGTCCTGAGGTCTTCCTTTCACTTAGGTGTTTCTTGGGCGGGTGCCATGGAGTACACCTGAGAGGGCGGGACATTGCCTGGGATTCCCCAGCTCACACCAGGCAGGAGGACCATGATCCACAAGGAGTAGGGGAAGACTGGAGATGGTGCAGGAGATTGGAATGAACCTCCAGGGTCCCCCCACAGGGTTCCCCCGTGGGAGAGACTGCCAGGATCACAGATGTGGGTGTAGACAGAGAATTTGTTTGTTTGTTTCAGTGGTGCTGGGGTTAAAGGCAAGTGCTAGGCAAGTGCTGTACCCCTGCACCAGCTCCCCAGCCTGAGTTTGAGAAGTTTGAAGAAAGGAAAAGTGTTCATCTGGCAGAGGTAAAGAGGCTGCTGGGGAAGGGGATGACAGGAGATAATTCTAGAAAGAAAGCCTTGAAGGAAGTGCAGCAGGACCTTTCAGAGCAATCTCCAGGGTTCCTCGTCTGCCCGAGCCACCCATCCTCAGCAAGAAAGGCCCAGGCTGCTTCATGAAATGGCCAAGATCTTCCTGGAACCCTCCCACAGCCCATCCCCAAAGTAAGCGTATCTTGTAAATTCCCGGGCTTCTGGCACCTCTCACCCGGGGTGGTGTTTTTAAACAGTTTTTATTTTCATGGCACTGGGTCCTCTGCCTGATGTCAACCCTGGAGTTCAAAGTCATCTAATTGGAAATGAAAGGAGGCTGATTGGTTTGGCAGCTCCACGGCCAGCCCATGTGGCAGTGATGCGATGGAGAAAGTGATGCTGCTCACGTGTGCGCGCGCCACGACACCCAGCTGAGGCAGCAGCCCCTCTGCCCGACTGGCTTGGACACAGAGCCTGGGCAGGGAAGGGCGAGGCAGGACAGGGGAGTGCTTCCCCATCCTGGAATCCCAGGAAGGAGACAGCTAGCCCGGAGCCTTGATTCCCTCTGACCTGCTTGCTTCGCTCTCTGCCCACTCCTGTACCTATCACTGCTGGGAAAATAGGAAGTTGTTCTAGAAGGGAAGGAGTGGGCAGAGGCCTGTACGGTGAAATGCAGGTCCCAGGCGCTGCCCAGGCCCACCGAATCAGCATCTCGGGGGTGACCTCTGCATTTTGTCAGGCTCCTCACAAGTCCAAAACCAAACCAGGGTTATATTCTGGATGTGGGCCAATCACCATGATCGGGGAAGATGGGCAGCGAGGTGGCAGGAGTGCTGGTGCCCCAAGATGGATTGTGACTGGACAGACAGGGCTGCTCTTGGAAAGTGCTTTCAGTGTCTCCTGAGTCAGGAGTGGCCTGGAGGAGCAGGAATGGGGGACCTGTCAGAGGACAGAGTTCTAAGCCTCTTCTCCCTGAAATGCCAGGCCAGCATTTGGAGATTGACCCTGTGAGGGGCCTTCCCATCTGGCCTCATCAGGAGGCCGTGACGAGTCTCCGTCTGCCTTTTATTTAAAACTCACAAGGTTTTGTTCCCGTGGGGAGGAGACACCCAAATTGTGGTCCAGCAAAGAAATGCTTCCCACCACGGCCCCCAGCCAGAAGGCAACTTGTTCCTGCCTTCAGCATTCTGGTTTAGAGACATGTGACAATGGGCAACATTTCCAGTAACGGAGCCAACGGAAAAACAAGGATTTGGGGAAAATGTGCATTACTTATTGTTGTAGCACCTTTTTCTGATCTAAAGTTACTTTGTTTAGAAACAGAAATGTGGCGTGAATAACTTGGTTGGCCCAGGGCCTGTCTAGAATTGGTCAGTTTTGAAATGTGAAGGCAAAAAAAAAAAAAAAAAAAAATTCCAAAGTTTTAGGAAAACTTAGAAGTTTGCAAGGAAAAATAAAAAATGCCTTTCCCTGACTGCCTTTGCTTTGCCCTCTGGATCTTGTTTCCAAGTGTGACCCAAGCATCTGGCAGGAAGATGGATTTAGTTCACGTTGGAGCTGGAGTCGCGCACCGGGGCAGCAGTGCCTTCGGGTCCCCGGGCTTGGAAATAGAGTTGGCGCCTCTAGCACAGCTCCTGCTCATGGGTTGGAGCCCTCCTCCACCTTTCTCCAAGACATGGGCTGTGCTCTCTTTTCTAGGTCTGTGGCCAGTGGACACTAATGGCAGCCTGCCTTGGGGGTGAGACAGGGATGGTACCTTTGGAAGCTGATTGGATAGGAAGCAAGTTTCTGATTAAATGTTGGTATTAGACTTTTCCGTAGTTGGTGGGAGTGGTGGGCGTGTCAACAATGGTGTTAATACAGTGTCACCAGTGCCACACAGAGCTGGAGTGGAGTGATCTGGAGTCTTTGTGCAAGACACACAGATCTGCTGGGGAAGCTCGAGGCCTCTCGCAGCTGGTTCACCAAAGGTTTTAAATCAGCCAGCGGGGCACAGGGAAGGAGCAACTGTGCAGAAGACATCTGGCCAGTCGCAGCAATAGGTGTCCTGGTGTGTCCCGGAGTACCTACCGGGTGGTGTGTTTCAGGGGTGCTGGCTCCATAGAGTTGCAGCACCTAGGCTGGAAAGAACAAGAACGTGCCCCAAGAGCCACCACCAACCTCCTTATCATTAGGATCCTCTAAGGGTCTCTTGAGATGTTTATCCTCACCTGTGAAAGGACGGTGTGAATCCTGACTGTGATTATAGGACAGTGGCCCCACGCCCAGGCAGGTGCCTGGCACTAGGAGGTGCTCACTGGATAGCCGACTGTGGCCTCCCTTGGGGAAGGAGTATCCATCCAGAAGAACCCCCAGTGGTTGATGGTGGACCAGGACTGACAGGACAAAGAATAGCCTTTTCACATCCCCGGGGAAGACCAAGCAGACCCAGAGAAATGACCTGACCTTGCTCGGCTTGTGCAATGAACCAGGAACAGGACCATCTGAGCCTCTAAGCACAGGCCTCCTCCAGGCTCCTCCCTGGAATGGAGCTTAGCATCAGCCAGAGCCCCTGCACTGAGGTGCCAAAGGGTTAACTCCGTCCTCCCCTGTCCTGCAGCTTTCTGGGCATAGCTCAGTCACGTGAGAGCCAGATGTGGGGATTTCCCAAGCAGTGGTGTGTGTGTGTGTGTGTGTGTGTGTGTGTGTGTGTGCACGCGCATGCACAGCTCTGTTTACGTGGCATCTGCGAGCTCAGGGGATTGGTCCAGACCCACACAGAGCAGGGGAGGAACGAGATAAGGAGAAGCCCAGGGCTCCCAGCAAACACTGTGGGGGGTTGCGCTGAGCTCTGCTCCCGACAGACGTCATAGACAAGGAAGTTGTTCCTGCGCAGACTCCCATTTCCTGCAACATTCATCTTGCTACGAGACCATGTTGGTTATGGATAATTTCTTTTTAATCTCTTTGAAAGGCTTTGAAGCAGATGCTGCAAGCCAGCAGCATGTCTAGGATGTTCTGCCAGGCTAGGGGTCTTCCCGTGAGCCTCTGTGCCAAGCATAAGCTAAACACAGAAGGCAAAGGCGAGGTCAGGGCTGCATGTACCAAGAAGGCCCTGGGCAGTGGGTCAGTCTCATTTTCCCATGATATCCACAAGACTAAGATCAGCAAGTGTCCATCCTCCCATCAGCCACTGAGGATTAATTGTGCAGCTCCTGTGTTCAGGGTGTTATAGAGGTGTGGACAGGGTTAAGACCCTGAAGGAACTTTTGTTCTACCTGGAGAGATTCAACAAATTTTTATTAAGCACCTACTATGTGCCAGATAGTTGCTAGGACTCTAGTCCTAACCAGTCATTCTGCAGCCAGCTGAAATAGTCAGCGAATCATACCAGGCAAGATGAGAGAGACGGGCAGACTTTGCAAAGTGGGTGTCCTCAACCTCTGCTCAGGGATGAGTTCTGTCCCCAACCCCCGACCCTCATCTGCATTCCTGTCCTGGTCTAGTTCATGGCAGCATCCAGCCAGGTGTCTGCTACAGCCTTGTGAGCTTTGCCCCAAAGGCAGCCCAGTTACACAGGCTCAGCCTCCAAGGCTTGGCCTTGGACTACCAAGAGCAACCTGCCTCCCGTTGGGTCTGGGCAGTCTTTGGAAGGAAGGAATCACTTTTGTGATGGCCCTAATAGTATCAGGCAGGTGGCTGAGGAGCCAGGCTCTCTCCCCAAGCCAACAAGTCTCCTGAAATAGACAGGACTGCATGGGAAAGATGTGTGTACCCCTGTCCCCACTGTCATGCTGTATCTACAGTCAGGTGGTCCAAAGCAAGGCCCCCAGGTGTGCGCGGGGCTGATGCTCATCAAATAGCTGGAATTGATCCATTGATAGGTTGATCACAGAGGCTCTTCTGCAGACCCTCTGCTTTTCAGCTTGGGTGGGAATGTGTCCCAAGGGTACCACCCTAGCTCCATTGCTCCCTCCCAGCTCCCTCCCATGGAGACTGAGCTGGGAGCAGCAGGCAGGCCTATGGAGCTGGGGCCCAGCGCTTTGGGCTTTAGCCTGCCTCTTTCTCCTGACACGCATACTGGGCTGGGGCTTGGGCTTCTCAGGGAGCTGGTGGGTGGGGTAATGGGGGGACATCCCACTAAGTGGGGGAGGACCACCAAGGTGGACCACCCCAGGGAGGCGGGTGGCTGGGATCCTGGAACTCTGCACAGTGTTGAGTTTGTCTCCCCCCCCCCCACACACACACACACATCCTGGCGGAGCGGGGCGAGGTGAGAACCTGAGAACTGAGGGGGAGGCTGCCACCCCAGGGGCCACCATGGGGTCATGCAGCAGCTGCGGGAGTAGAGGCTCAGACCCGCCCCCCACACACACACACACAGCGTCCCACCATCCACCCACCACGGTGCCTCCAGCCAACCACAGCACCTGTCTTCACTGGGAAGCTTCAGCTCTCCTTGGCACCTTGGCCAACCTGTCTGCTGCCCCCCCAGGGCGGCCCCCTAGGCAGCTGCAACGCTCCCAGGGGCCGATCAGGCCTCCTGCCTTCTGGTCCAGCCTTGGCCTAGGCAGGCGCCCTTGAACTTAGTCCTCAGGGGCTGTGGGTGGCTCCGGGCCCAGCCCCTCTCCGCACCCCATTCCCCACCTGAGCAGGGAGACTGACTGTTCCCTGACTGCATAGTTGAGCGGCCAGAGGGTCAGGGCGCATTCCTGTCCCGGGTTGGGCTGCCCCACATGTACCCTGGATTCTGGGAGAGGCAGGACTCTGGGGAAGGGGCAGGTCCTCTCTTGCCAAGTGCACAGAGAGTGGGAACACGGCTGCACTGACAAAGAGAGGCACAGCCGAAATGAATGGGCCTTGGCCAGTGACTGCGGAGGATCCAGAAAACAATATCCTCCATGAGGGCCCCTGGGTCCCAGTTCCCAGCCAGCCTGCCTTGTTCCAAGGCTGACACCATCACCTCCTTGCTGTGGAGCCTTAAGAACCTTGATTTCCCCTGGGCTTCACATCCCTCACCTGCCAAATTCAGATTGTTGTAAGAATTAAAGAAAGTAATGCCCAGAAAATGTTGAACCCCATGCATGGCATGAACGTTAAGTGAGTGGGGTATAGTCTATCCCCAGCCTTACTACTTACTTGCTGCGTGACTTAGGACAGTGTCTTCCTGTTTCTGGTCTTAAATCCTTATGTGGTCTTCCTAGCCTTAAGGTACCACCAAGAAGCCAGAAGGGGGTCTGCATTGAGGATTTGCTTTTTGTCTTGCAGAAGAAACTCAGGAGATGGGCTGGGGCTGTAGCTCAGTGGTGGAGCACTTGGCTTCGCGTGCATGAGGCACTGGGTTCGATTCTCAGCACCCCATTAAAAATAAATAAATAAAACAAAGGCACTGTGTCCATCTACAATTAAAAAAAAATTTTTTTAAAGAAGAAAGAAAAGAAGACACCTAGCAGAAATCTAGCCTACTAACACTCCTCTTAAGTACTCTATTCATTTAGCTCAAAAGTCTGTGGAACAGGACCCTCAGGCCTTGGGCATAACCAGCTACATAACTGGAGCTCAATGCAAAATGAAAACACAGGGCCTCCTTGTTCATAAATTATGAATGATTTCAGCCCCGTGACAGAGGAGCATTAAACAGCCCAAGGCCCTTCAGCATGAGGCCATAGGTGACAGCCCAGCACACCTCCATGAAACCAGCCACCTGCAAGGGTTGGAGTAGGAGGCAGGGCCTGGGCAGAGCTGCTGCTCTGGCAGCATGAACCCCTCCCCTCTGGTACAAGGGCATTATGTCTTCCTGCTATAAGTACTTATGGCCAGATGGCAACTGCCGCGCATGCTGAAATAACCTTCACAGAGATTCCCCTGTGAGAAGCAGCTCACACATGCCATCTTAGTCCATTTCGGTTGCTATATCAGGATACCCAAGATTGGATAATTTATAAAGAAAAGAGGTTTATTGGGTTCTTAAGGCTGGGAAGTCTCACATCAGGCAGCCACATCTGCGGCTTCAACTTAGGATGGAAAGCAGAAGGGCAAGAGGGCATGTGCCAGAGAGAAAAGGGGCAGAACTCTGACATTCCTAGGGGAAAGGCATTGTCTCATCCGGGGACTCCAGCCCCACAATCCAGACCCCTTCCCTAGACCCCACCTCCCAACACTGTTACAATGGCGATGACATGTAAACGTGTTTCAGACCCCACAAACCATAGCGCACACCAAACAAGTGAACCACTCACTCCAGGCTTACAGTCAGGTGAGTTTGGATGGGAAGACATGTTTGCACAGTGGTTTGTTTTCTGGCTTGGCAACTACGATTGGGTAGTAAGGCCAGCCGCCGCTAGGCCCTCCGTAGTGGATGGCCTGAAAGCAGTGGCCGGATTCCGGGTGGCCTAGTTACAAAGAAAAAGAAGCAGGTGTGGTCTACAGGAAACAAGAATTCCAGCCTTGTGCAGGGTCAGGTACCACAGCGAGGAAAAGACCAGGGTCCAGCAGTTATTGGGAGACCAGTTCAAGGTGGTGGGTAAGAACAACAGAATTCCCAGAAATGGGGCGGTCCTGCAGGACAGGGGAGGTGTCTGCTTCCCTGCAGGGTCTCTGCTGTCCCTCCCCTCCAGGACCTCAGGGCAGGGGCTGTGGAAGCTGATAAGGGGTGGCCCTGCCTGGTCCCCTGAGCCTTCAGTTGGCTTTCTTTCTCCACGGGGTTTGAGCCTTGGGCCTTGGCAGTGCTCGGCCCTGTCTCTCCCACCTGGGCTCTCGGCCCACTCTGGATTTATTAGTTTGGTGGTGGAACTTGCCTTACACCAGGGAAGCATTCCCAGAAACGTGGCTGAGGACTAGATTTGGGTAGATTGCACTCAGTTCCCAGTGCTCTGGAGTTGCACGAGGTTAAAGGAAGACTTAATAGGCAAATGGAGGGTTCCCCCAGACTGGGTCTGGCCAGGCAGGGTGGTCCTGGGAGCCCCTATACAGTCAGGCCCCTGTCGTGCAGTCCTTGGCTTCGTCATCACCTGGACCTGGCAAGAACTGGGGCCAGCATCGAAGCACCCTCAGGTCCCTGAATTTGGCGTGACCTGCACACACCTGGGCTTCCCTGGGCCTGCAGTGTGGCTGGCCTCCCCAGCCAGGAGGAACACTGTGGCCGGAGCCTAATTACCATGGTTAGCTGTAGGGAGCGGCACATCCACATACCTTTACTGCCAGGAGCCCACAGCTTTTGCCCCCAGCTTTGGCCCTGTCCCCACTCCCCTTCCTGTCCCAGAAAGCTCATTCCTTCCACTCTGCTTCTCACAGGCCGTGGGTCACTTCAGGCTTCTTTTCCCCCAGTACTGGCCACTGAGCCCAGGGATGCTCTACCACTGAGCCACATGCCTGGCCCTTCTTATTTTCTACTTGAGACAGGGTCTTGCTAAATTGCCCAGGCTGGCCTCTAACTCGGGATCCTCCTTCCTCAGCCTCCTGAGTAACTGGGACTTCAGGCATGCACCACCACCCCTGCCTTCATTTCAGTCTTAAAGTATCCATGTGAAGGAAGCAGAGTAGGTCATTTCAAGCCCACGTTATGGAAGGAAAAGAAGCTCAGAGACTTGCTAAATGCCCCCCAAGTTAGTGAGCAACAGCAGCAGGGTGAGCTGAGCACAAGAACTAGGCTTCTCTGAGTCTTGTTCCCAATTTCTGCTCAGTGCCGGAGAGATCCCTTTCGAACTTGAGTTTCCTTACCTTGAGACCACGTTCGAGCGTTTTTCTCTGGAAAGGTGATCTCTTTCTTTGAAAAGATTATTTTCAGCTATGGTACACTCATGTTGTGGAGACTACCAGATTTCTGCTGGAAAGTCTACAACATCAGACAACTACCTTAGAGATCAGCACGCCCACATGCTTAATTTTACAGTATGAGCATTGAGGCTCAGAGGAGTCAAGCCACTTGCCCAAAGTAACACAGCTGGTTATGGGCAAGACCCCCTCATGCAGATTCCCAGTCCAGTGCCCCTTGCTTCCCAGCAGGCCTGTGACCCTGTTCCGGAGGGCCTTTGGTTCTGTGTCACCAGGAGAGGGAGGTGGAAGCAGTGGGGAGGACAGAAAGCAGTTGGTTTGTGTCGGTCACAGCTGCTCCTTCGGCTGCACCCTCTGGCCCCCCTCACCCCACCTCGCTGTCTCTCCATCTCCATTTCCCCAGCCCTGCGCCAGCAGCCTCCTCTGCCTCCTGGCCAGACAGCCAGGGTTCGCGAGCCAGTGCTGTCCTCTGTTCATCGGAAGGAGCGGAAGGGCTCCCTCCCACCCGGGGAGAGGGCTCGCTCAGGTGGCCTGGAGTGAAGGGACTCCGCGGCGCGGGCGTTGGGTGGGAACAGTGGCATTGGAGTGATTTTGCGCATCCACGGGACTGGGGGAGAGGTCATCTTTCTTTTCTTTTAGAAGGACAGGCTCGTTTCTGGTCTGCTTCCCATTTTCTCTTGGGGGCAGGGGAAGGAAGGCCAGGGGACAGGCTTGAGCTCAGGTGGTCTGCCCATCATCCAGGCCCAGCCCCCCGAGTGGTTCTGTAAGTGACACCTGGGAGCAGCCTGCTCATGGTTTCCCATTCTGTCCATGGCTGCATGTGCCCTGCCACCGGAGGGGTCTCCACGGAGGCCCCTTGTCCACCCCCGTTCTAGTGGACAGGTCCTCCTGGGCGCTCCGGGTGGGCTGGGAAGGATGCCTAGGTCCCCTGAAAGAGGTCAGCCTTTCCCAAAGCATTTCCTCACGAGGAACCCCAAAAGGGAGGAATGCAGCATGGACGCCATCAGAGGTGGAGGGGATTGTGGGTGACCTCTTAGCAGGGACAGATGGGGCTGGGCTGGGCCTGGCACGAGCCTACCCGGGGGCGTGGCTTGGCACTGCTGGTTGGGCAGCCCATGTAGCCACATCTCTGGGTTGGGCAGTCGGAAGTTGGAGGCTTAGCAAGATGTGGGCACCCAACGGGAGCTCGGGCCTGCTCGGCCACACAGCGTAGCCCGGGGGGGGGGCTTCGGCACATCGTCCGTGTCCAGGCCACGCCAGGGATGGAAGTCCTGCTGCCAAGGCGCCTGCTGACTACTAGGCCTAGGGACAGGCTCTGGCTGCAGATCGAACCCTGTTCATCCCTTGACCCCAATTCGGCTGACCTGGTGTCTGAGAGTGACTGCGGGGAAATATTTGGGCGCAGGTGCCAGTGTGTTCTTGGTACATACAGTAGCAAATGCCATCGAGTTTCCATCCTGGCAACCCTGGGAGCTTGATTTTCCTGCGGCACTCAGAGGGAACTGAACCCAGGGAATCTGGTGTGTGCAAACACACTCGAGATAGATATGGCCAATGGCCGCTCACCCTACTGAGCCGCACCATGCAGGGCACTGTGATGTATTACCTCATTTAATCCTCACAGCAACCGGAGGTAAGTACATCACTTCATCCTGAGTTTAACAAGATCAGGAACAGGATCAGAGAGGTTAAGTAACTTCCTCAAAGGGACAGAGCTTGGATTTGAGCCCAGGCAGACTCCATAGGCCTCCCTAAACCTCTCCACAGAGCCCCCAATTGGAAGTCTGTGGGCTTCCAATGCAATCTGGAAGGGCCATCTTCCCATTTCTCTGTGGAAAGTCAGCCTGCAATTGGAAGGTGGCTTGCTCAGCAAGGGAGAGGGTGAGGTGCTTTAAATGGTAAGTGGCATCCAGCTCTGATCACCTGAGGTCTGTGTCCCTAAAGAGATGGACACTACTAGCTTGCAGCTTTGGGCAAGTAACTTAACCTCTCTGGTTTGGTTTCTTCATCTGCAAAAGGGAGGGAATAATAGTATCTACCACTGTAAACTGTTGTGAAAAATAAATATGTTACTCTATGGAAAGTATTGGTACAAAGCTTGGCAGACAGTAAGTGCTATATAAATGTATGCTGCTGTTTATTGTTACTGTCTGTGAAGGGATCAGGCAGCTTTCCTGGACAGCCTGGTGGACAGTGCAAGGGTTTGCTCTCAGACTTTCATCTCCATGTTTTCCTATAATTATCCCCACAGCAGCCAGCTCTCTGCTCCTTGGAGGTGATGAACAGCCCAGCAGAGAAAGTATTCGACTTGGGGTGCTGCCAGGCCTGGTTCCATTTCTGGCTCCTGGAAACTTGGGCCAGTTACTTCCCCTGTCTGAATGGCTCCTGTCTGCAAGATGGGTCCACAGATGCGTGCCCACCTCTTGGGGTTGTGTGGGAAGTAAATGAGTCTGTACTGGCAGCCAGCACCCGGGCTGCATGTGGTAGCCTCTGATGTTCTAAAAATGTTCACACCCGTGATTAGGCCAAGAGCTTTCTGCCTCAGGACGTTAGTGGCACCACATCTCATAATCAGATGTTCTTCTATGGTGCTTTGATTTTTTTGCTCCTCTTCCACAGGATAACTTAACCCCATTTTACAGGTGAGAAACTGAGGCCCAGATGGAACACCATTGTCTGAGCATGGAACAGAGCGGTCATGTCCTGGTCACTAGAGGTCCCTCTTGCCTAGAGCCAGGAGTGAGGCTCTATCAGGGAGACTCCCTTCCACTCTCACTGGGTGGGACTGTGGCAAGAGCTGAGCAAGGGTACCTAGTAGATTGGCACCCCAAAACCTGGAGCCTGGCCTGGAGTGCCTCAGCCCTTACATTTGAGCTTCTGGGTCCAGGCTGCTCAGCCTGTTAGCTCACCAGAATCTCGGGAGCTCTGTGGGGCCAGCCACCCACATGGCCACAGAGAAGAGAGGGCTGCCTGCTGCAGGGCCCAGGAACCAGAGGGTCCCACTGCAGGGAGGCTTTGCGTAGGATTCTCTGCGCTCCAGCGGATTCCTGCGTTTCGACAGACACCTCATTATCCCGGTCCCAGCCTCTGTAATCACACAGGCCCACGCCCAGCAGCCATCCCAGGGCCAGGAAATCACTCCCCTCCCCTCCCCCGCCTTCCGCCCACGGCTGCTGATCCAGCGGCGCACTCGGTGGACCTCCTGCCTGCCTAACGGTTCTCTCTCCTCTGGTTCTCCTCTCCTGCTGCTTGCTCTCTCGGGGGACTCTGAAGTGTGGCTGTCCAGCTGGGCTGAGTCTCCCAAGAAGGACGTGACAGGTACTGCCCGGTGTGCATGTGCCTGCGTGCATGTGAACATGTGGGTCCCAGCGCGCATGCTCCGGAGCCGGTGCCCGCGGGCTCCTTTCCGCTTGTTTCCGTGTGACTTGCGGCAGCCCTTTGTCAGCATGCAGGGCATCTGGCACTCTCCGTGCCCTCGGCCTGCCGGGCTACCCCTTTTTCATTCTCAGATCCAGCCTGGAAGCCCTTTGTGGGGTGCTGACCACGCAGCACAGCTGTGAGCAGATGTGCTCTGGCCACAGGGTGTGTGGGTTTGAAGCCCGGCTCTGCCACGTCCTGGCTGAGCCGCCTGGAGCGGCTTGCGCAATCCCTCTAGGGGGGTGTAATGCTACCTTGGGGATCCTGACACACAGAAAGCGCTCGGGCGGTGGTGTGGTGGTGGGCTACCATTCTCTTTGGCATTATCTCATTGGCTGTCCCTGGGAGTATGGGGCAGGCCAGGCAAAGGTGACTGGTCTCACTTCAGGTGGTTAAACCAAGGCAGGGAGCTGAGGTCCTTGTGCCAAGCCTGGTTTCCAGAGATCTCAGTGGGGAACTGGTGATTTGGGGTGGGGGTGGAGCTGTCTTGTGACTGTGACCTAGGGTGGGTCACAGCTCCCAGGACCCAGCAATACAGATATCGAAGCTGCCGCTAGCCTGGGGGTTTTCAAGGCTTTGGCCCGCTGGCCCACATGGCCCTTAGGGACAGGGGCCGTGGCCTGTGTCTGGGCAGAACTGGGCCATGGGTCAGGGACTTGACTTTAGCCTTTGGTCTTGCTAGACAATGTCAAGAAAAAAACAAAACAAAACCCTGAACATCGGGATTTTCAGTGCCTGGACAGAGATGATCAAGGGAAGGATGGGATTTCCAGAATGGTCTTCCATGGGGCCCCTTCATTTCTAAGAGCAGAGATGCAGGCTGGGGGCTTGGAGGAAAAGCAGAAGGGTCGAGGGTCAGAGGGGGCTGGGCTGGCTCCAGGGCTTAAAGCCCAGGCCCCAGCCCTCCCTACCACAGCTGTTGGCAGGGAATGGGAGGCCGACGTCCTGGGAGAGGGGCCAGGAGAAGAGGAGGCAGTGGGGGGGGGGGGAGGGCCTGCTTCCCTTGCAATCATCCTTCTGGTGTTCCCTGTGACGAGGGGCTGGGGCCTGAGCTAATCACTGGGCGCCTGTCCCTTTTTCCCCTCTGCATGAGCCAGTGAGCCACTTGGCCCACAGCGATACATTTTATTCACCAAACGTATAGCTGAGAGACCAGCAGCCCCAATGCAGCCTGGGAGGGGCTTGTGAGGGGCTGGAGAGGCCTTGGTGGCATGCCTAGGATTGGGAGAGTGATAGGGATCCTGGGGCAGAGGCCACCACATAACCTGTCTTCTCAGGAGGAGCCCCGCTGCTTGGAGCCAGAGACCCAGGAGAGGCAGTTTGGCTGAGGGGAGTCCAGTGTTGGGGTCTCAGGCAAGTCACCAGGTTTCTCTGGGCTTTGGTGTCTCAAAAGTCTTGAGAAGTTGTTGGAGAAGTCTTGAGACAGGAAACTCAGAGGTGACTGGTTGGTGCTAAAGATGCTAATAGATAAGGGTCTGGGGGCTGCTTAGTCTGGCATCCACCCTGGAGTGGGCCCAGGGAGCTCTGGTCTGGCTCTTTCCCGCTGGCAAGTGCTGGCTGCCTGCCTGGAGGTGGGTATGGGAGAGGCATGTTGCAGAGACACAGCCCTACAGTTTACATCGGACTTTAACCCCTGTAACTTCACTGCATGCTCAGAACAGCTATGAGGTTCTGCTTTTTTTTCTGTGTGCAGATGAGGAAGCTACATCTCAGAGAGGTTAAGTGTCCTCCCCAGGATAGAGCAAGTAAAGGTAAAGCAGAACTGGACCTGACCCTCAGATCCTAAGCTTTTGCATGGATGAATCTCATAATGATTTTTGTCCCATCCTATGGCACCTGTCCTGGGGTGTCACCACTTATCATGGAGACTGGAATGAAGCACACAGTCTGGTTCGGCATCCGTGCCCAATAAAAAAGTCCAGGAGAGAACAGGAGGGGGCACCATGGCTAGGGTGATGGGGGAGCCTTCTGCAGGGGCAGAAATGTTAGGGGAGAATTGGGTTTGGCAAAGAGAAGGGAAGGCATTCCAGGCAGGGGCAGGGGCTGCAGCAAAGGCTAAGAAAGTCAGATCTTGCATAAAATTTTGTCATTGGCACGCAGTAGGTGCTCAATGCATGTGTTTTGAATCATGAATATTTCATGAAAGCGTGCAGGGCTTCAAGGAACTTGAGCTTAGATTGTAAGAAAGATCGGGCTTGAATTCAGCCTTTATTCTGTAGGTAACAGGGAGCCACTGAAGATGCCGGAGCACGGGACTGACTTGGCAGAGGTCTAGTTTAGAAGTTTTAAGTTGGCAGTCAGGATTGACCAGGAGCCAGGGTTCCATCCAGGTGGGTATTGCAGAAACACAGGTGTGAGGCAAGGGAAGGGCAGGGATTCCAGGGACCCCCGGAGCCCCAGCAGATCCAGCACAAGGTCTACTTCTGAATGAGGCTCTGCGAAGTCCCCTTCCAACCTGGGGGAGGCTCTGCTCTCTACCAGGGGTCCAGCCCTCCTCCTTGCTTCTGCCAAACCCTTTTCATCTGAATACCAGAGGCTCCCTCCTCTGCCCCTCCCCTCCCTTCTCTCGGGCAGACTCCTCCAGCCCCCAATTTTCCAAGCTTTGGCTGGGAGGGGATCCAGAGCCGCCTCTGGGATGACATCACTGCCCACCAGCTGCCTGGCCCACCGAGCCGCAGTTTCTCATCTGGATACCTGGTCCTGGCACCTCCCAGCACACCCGCCACCCTGGCCCCAGGGCAGTGCCGCATAGTGATGCCCTAAGAGGCAGTGCCTGTGTTGGGGGAGGGGTGGGCAGCAGGAAGGACAAGTTGTCTTTCTGTGTGTCTGTCCCACAACCTAAGGAGTGGCCTCCAGGAAAAGCTACAGCCCGTCTGAGTTCTGTAGCGCTGGCCCTGCATTCTCTTCACCTCCCTACCTGTGTCCCAGAGTGTGGGCCTTCAGAAGACTCCAGACCAATTTTCCAGAGGCTGGGGGGAGGGGCCAGGGAGTAGATTTTCCTCCACTTTGGAAATCTTGCCTCAAATTTTTCTTGGCGTGGATCAAAACGAGCTGATGGGATCTACTTGCCAGCACCTCCTCTTTGCTCCAGCATTCTCTGGCCACAAATCGGGAGCTTCTCTTTGCCTCAGTTTCCCCAGCTCCCACTCTTCTCTTCCAGTTCCATTGTCTAGTTTTCCCCTGTTCAGCATGTAAGGGCAGGATCGGCTCAACAACACCAGATCCCTCTGTCCTGTGTCTTGCCAGATCATTCACTTCACACAGAGTGTCCACCACCTAATGGGTCCTGGGGTCTGCCCAACAGAGGCAGCAAGAGGCAGCAAGACTCCCACACTACAGTCTTTCTTAGACACCACCTGTATGCCAGGGTGTCTGGGGATAGAGTGAGACGGGACTCTTCCCTGGAGACCAGGTACCTGGCACCCCATTGGCCGTATAAGGTGCCGAAGAAGTAAAGATCATATGTGAAGGTCAGCTGGAGTTGGGTGCAGCTGTGGGACTTTCGGAAAATCACTTCCCTTCCTGAGACTCAGTTTGCCCATATGTAAAGTGGGGCTACAGCAGGGCTTACTGCATAAGGCTGTCGCGGAGATTAAATGAGACAGAACAGGACTGCAGTGGGGCACTTTACGGAGGACTTGACCTTGAGGAAGCCTCAACTGAGGTCTGCTGTTACTGGTAGAATTGGGGCGCCCCCAGGACTTGGAAGCTGATGTCCCTTGGGGACACACTGGGGGACATCTGTTCGCCTAGTGCTGCTGCTGTCCTGCTGGCAGGGCAGGCACAGAAGCTGGCAGCATCTGAGTGCAGGGGCGGAGCCGGCCTGCTGCCCAGCTGTTGGTTGCATTTCTGCCTGAAATACAATCCGCCTGTGGAGGGGCTGCCTGAGGCTGCATGTACACACTCATGTGGCACACCTCAGCAGGGGCGGGGTCCCTTCTGGGTCTCCAAAGAGTCCTGCTGGGGCCACAGGGCCCACACTATATGTTAGAAAGCCGCCAGGGCAGTGGGTTTCTATCTTCCCCCCAGGAGGGCCTCCCTTGGGGTTTCCCAGAGTAATGTGGCCGGTGCCCCCTGCCTAGGCTGCCCAACAAAGATCTAAGCAGTGCTTCTCATTCCTGGCTGCACCCCAGAACATGGGGCATTATGGGGTGTCTACAAAATACTTGTTCCTGGGTTCTGACCACCTGAACCTGGACCTCTGAAGCTGGTGTTTTTAAACAGCTCCTCAGGTGATTCAGTGCCACCAAGTTGAGGACCACTGTAGTCAAAGAATGACATGTGTGGAAACAGACATCAGGTGGTTCTGTAATGGAAAGAGAGATGGACTTGATCCTAAAAATACTGGGGAATCCTGGTTCTCTCCATACCAGCAGTGGGAACTGGGGGAGTCTCTTGCTCTCTCTGAGCCTGTGATTAGTTTGTAAAATGGGGAAAGAGGGCTGTTGTGAGGTGCTGGCACATAAGTCAGGCTCAGGAGTGTAGGGCCTGTGGCCATGGGTTGAGGCACCAAGGGGCTGAGAGGAGATCCTCAGCTATTTCTGCAGCCAGGCCAGTTCTGTGGAACCCCAGCCTCCAGGGAGATTGGCAGGCATGCTGTTTTGTTTTTGAGACAGGGCCTCACTACGTTTCCCAGGCTGGCCTCAAACCCCTGGGCTCTAGTGATCCCCCTGCCTCAGCCTCCCAGGTTCTGGGGTTACAGGGCACTACCCCAACTGACTGGCAGGCGTACAGTTTAAGAAGTGTACTTAGGAATTTTATTTGGGCTGGGAAGGTTTTCCCGAAGGAGGGCTCTAGCCAGTCTTTGGCTTGTGGGTTTTTTCACTCCTATCAGGGCACATGACATCCTGGGTGTTGGAGAGTGTAATAGTTGAAATGCAAAGAGGTTTGCACAGGATATCACATATGCACAGCCAGGGAGCTGAGATGGGAACCCAGGCTGCCCACCTTCCAGTGGGGTGCTTGATGAATGTCCCACTGGTGCAGTGGCCAAGGAGGACAGAGAATTTGCTCTTGGGAGCCTGGGCCTCACCTGCCCTCCCTGTGCTACGTCCCCTCAGCCTCCTGAAACTGCTGGTGAGGGTGGCAGGAGGGTGGTAGAGGATGAGCACCTCAAGCCCCGCACTTCAGGGCACAGGGAGACTGAGTCCACCCCTGTGTGGGGAGAGGACGGCAGCCAGGTCCACTGAGGTCCTTCTGGACGCGGGCAGGGCAAGCTGCCTGGGGCTGGCCGTCTGTGCCCGTCCCTTGGCGAGCCAGAGGGGCAGGAATGGAGCCGAACTTGAGGAAAAGTTGGCGGGGGGTGGGCTGGGCTCTCCAGCGCTGGCGCTGGGACTTTCTTCTTGGGTTTCAAGTAAACAGTCTGAGCCCTCCTCCTCCCCTTCCTCCACCCCCAGCTCCTCATTCGATGGGTCTCATGTGTTTCTATTTAAGGGTTGCAAGTAAACCCCACTGATTGGCGGCCTCAAACCCTCTGGACTCCTCGCTGGGCCTGGGCTGCGGAGAAGTCTCTCCCGCTTTCTCCCTCTCCCGCCCAAGGGGAGCCGGGCTGCCTTTTCTCTCTGGGTTTACAGGGCTTGGGGCAGAGGCAGGGCCTCCTCCTCCCTCTCCTCTTTCTCCCTCCTGCCTCTGACCTCAGCCCTCATGGGCCGCCCACCCGCCCCCTGGGGCCCTCCACACACCCCTGCTGGCCCCAGTGTCTGGACAGACCACTTGGGCCCCAGGCCGCTCCCTCAGCTCCCCAATGCTGGGCTGTGACTTAACTCTTCTCAGCAGAAGCCCTTTTCCTCAACATCCTTGGCCTCCGTCTCTGTCTGCCTCTGTCTCTGTCCTCCCCCTCTTCCTCCCCCTGTCCCCTGGCTCCCCATGTCCCCCGGTCCCCGCAGTGTAGCGGGCCGGTGTGGAGCCTTGCTATATGGCCTGTCCTTGGGGCCCGGAGAGCTGCGAGCCCTGGCTGCGGGCAGCCCCTCGGAGCAGCACTGGCGACCGAGCAGCCTCCCCCGAGGCTGATGGACAGGGGGCGCCCCGGCCGCGGGGCCATGGCTGGCCGCTGGCTCACCGCGTGCTTTCTGCCCTCGCCAGGTGCCGACACCAACGCCGAGCCCATGATCCTGGAACAGTACGTGGTGGTGTCCAACTATAAGAAGCAAGAGAACTCAGAGCTGAGCCTCCAGGCCGGGGAGGTGGTGGATGTCATCGAGAAGAACGAGAGCGGTGAGTGCCCGGCCATCCGGCTGTCCACTCAGGGCCCCGGCCTGGCTCCCGGGCCTGGCTGGGTTTTGTTCCCCTCCTCCTCCCCCACCTCTGCAGCTATACGTTATTTCCATCTGGCAGGGAGAGGCCAAGGAGTCTGAAGTTCCCCCTGTTGGTTTGGGCTGCAGGCCAGCAGCTTGCCTGGTGGTGGAAGAATGTCTCCCTGGCTCGGGGGTAATTAGCCGGCTTGTGTGAATGCAAGGCCAGGGTGGCAGCCGTGGGCATACTGTTCAGCCCCTGCCCACGGACCCCATGCCATCTGAGGCCCCTGGGGAAGGTGGCTTCAGGCTCAGCAGTGTCCAGCCGTGGCTTTCCCTGTTGGGGCCATATTCTAAGCCGGGGTCCTGGAAGGAGCAGGAGAACTCAGCCAGCTGGTTGGGAAAGCAGGCCGTGACTTCACTGTGGGGTCCAGAGTCCCTAAAGAAGGACCGGGCCTGTGGGAGTTGGCTGGAGTCTGGTTGGTGAACTGACTGCCCGCTGTTGAGCTAGAGGCTGGGGACCTGGGAAGAGAGCCTCGAGGGCGGCAGCCAGGTCCTACAGCACTCTGTCTTTGGAAGCTGACGTAGGGGCCGTATCTGGGCAGTCTGGGGACTGCTGGTTCCAAGGTTCTTGTAGAGTGGACCACAGTCCCTTGGTGTCTTTGGTAGCGGGTGGAAAAGGAGATCCTGAGTGTGTCAGTTTCGAGTTGGCAGGATAGCGGAAGAGAAAGCTCCCTATGTGGGCCTTGGGCCCCTGCAGGGACCGGGATGGGCCTTAGACCCAATGCTTCTACTGGCAGAGCCCCACAGCCTGCTGGGGGGCATTGGGCTGGTTGCTGGGCATCTTGTTTCAGTTTCATTTTGCACCGGGGAGGCCCCTGTGTGCAGGAGCTCCCCTGGACTGTATTTCATGGACACTCCCAGAGGGGAGGGGCCTGTTCTCTCTTCCCTGTCTCTTTCCGGGTCCCAAAAGGAACACAAACCAACTTTTTTTTTTTTTTCCTTTTGGTGCTGGGATTGAACCCAGGGCCTCATGCCTGCCAGGCAAGTCATCTATCACTGAGCCACATCCCAGCCCAAGGAAGCCAAAGGACTGTTAGTCCATTCTGTAGACAGAGTGACTGAGGCACAGAGAAGGAAGGGAAGGAAGTCTTCTGAGATCCAAAGTAAAACTAGAATGATCCTGCGCCCCTGATTCCTGTGCCTCTGGGTGGCAGGTAGCTGCAGAGAGGCTGGGGAAATCCAGCAGGCCTCCTGGGGGAGGCAGGCCCAGGCTCCTGTGCAGGAGGCACTTTTAACTCCTGCCTCAGAATGTGCTCCGTGAGAACAGACCTCCAAAGCTTGGGCCTTTCACAGACTGTTCCTCTCTCAGAGAGGTCGGGCTCTGTCCTCATGCCTGGAGCCAGGGCCAGGGTGGTTGGCAGTGACACTGCACACCTGGCAGAACCACGTTTCTAATGCAAGGTTTGACCCTTCACTTCCAGGAACCACCACAGTAGTCCCTTCCTCAACAGCTTTGCCCTCAGCCTCTGTCCCATCGCCAACCCCACCATCC
Source organism: Spermophilus citellus (assembly GCF_964194105.1). NCBI lineage: Eukaryota > Metazoa > Chordata > Mammalia > Rodentia > Sciuridae > Spermophilus > Spermophilus citellus. The sequence continues at coordinate 72,878,274 of NC_138195.1, read as the reverse complement.
TGCTCCCTAGGGAAGCTGGCATTGCCGTGGGGTCTCTGGAATGGGAGGGTCTCTGGAATGGGAGATGCCAGGAGAAGGGTGTTTGCTTGTTTGGGGGCTTACACCTCAAAAAGACGGGCCCATTTCTCTACAAGGTCAGTTCTTCCTAGAGGTTCTCACCTCACCTGCGCATCTCGCCCACAGCCATGTAACCCTGCAGCAGCAGGAGTTGAGGAGCTCCTGGGTCTTTGGGGTCAGCCACTGGCCAGGATAGCGGAAGAGGAAGCTCCGTATGAAAGGAAGTCTGTTCTACTCTAAGATGCATAGGGGTGTTTGTGTCTTCTCCCTTCCTGTCCCACCTCCCGGAGCCTAGGAACACTTGGGAATCCTACCTGGAGGAAAGATGAATGTCTGTTAGACTTGGAAATGGTGCAGAGATATCTGTTCCCCATGACTCCCTATCTCCCCCTCACCCTGAGTGGCTGGAGGAACCTGATCTGGCTCCCTCCCTGGGAGGGAGCCGCTATCCCTGGAAATAGGATTCTACCTATCACTTGCTGTCTGCTTGACTTCAGGTCCTTCTGATTCTCTGGGCCTCAGTTATCCCTTCTGTGAAATGGAGGTAGCCTTGCAGCTTCTTGAGAACAGGGGCTGGAGTAGATGACTTCCTTGAGCCCTCTCCTGGGGTGAACTTGGCTGGGGAACTCAGCAGGGCCCTGATGTTATGTAGAGAAAGCCTTGCTGTGCATAGCTTTCCTGGTTCTCTGGAAGTTTAGTGTCTTTCCCCTGGGTAGAGACAGCTGCTCAGCTGCAGATGTTTGCACAGAGAACTGGAGTGCTGTGGCCACCCATACAAACCCACCCTCTCTGTCACCATCAGAAGCCAGGAGGCCTGGAGTTTACAACCAGAGGAACTAAGTGGGTGGAAGGGAGAAAGGAAGAAGGCCAAACTGCAGATCCTGGGAGGTGGTTCCTCTGGTAGGGAAGCTGGAGGCCTGGGGTGGGGGTGGGGGGAAGCCTATTGTGCGTCCTGGGAGCTGGCTTTGGAAGGAGTGGTGAGTGAGGCTTTTGAACTCTGGAACAAAGACCCAATTGTGATGCCTTTGACCTGGACACGGTGGGCGAGTTGAGGCATTTCCACCAGCCATGTTGGGGCAGCAGCTCAGTCAGCACCATCCCTGCCTCCCTGGACCTCCCGCTGGGTGCCAGATTTCTGCCTGGGTGCCTTCTCACCTAGCTGGCAGTAAAATAGAGGGTCCATAGAGGTGACCTCTGGTCCTCTGGCTGGGACCTTAGCCAGGAAGTGCTGTGTAGGTGTGGGCGTGCCAGCGCCCTATGCTCTCATCTGTCTCAGCCCACGTGCCTGGAAGGTAATTCCAAGTCCACAAACAATGAACAATAGGTGCCAGGCCCTGCCCTTCACGGAATCATTCTACCAGAACCATGGAACAAGTCTATGTGGCCGCAGGAGGCACTTTTAACTGTTTGGGGGCTGAAGTAACAAAGAGTCCAAGAGTTGAGATCTCTCCCTTCTACAGATCTCATGGGAGAGGCTAAGAATGGGCTGAGCCCAGATGGCAAGTGGGCTGTGGGCTGGGGAGAGACATAAGCTAAAAGAGCCAATGCAGAACTCCCAGGACTATCCTTGCCAGAGGATGTCTCTGAGACCCTCTGCCAGCATGGTGCTCATAGACAGTAGAAATTCATATTGCTTATTGCTAGTTGATTCTTTGAACTTGGAGGCAGGTGACAGCTGAGAAGATCTCAGAAGGAGGATGTTTTCCCAACACTAAAGATAAACCCATTCCTTGGACATAGATAATCAGAAGTTACAGGTTCCCAAGAATGGAACCTGAGTAGCTTTTGGAAAGCATTTTTGATCAAACAGAGCCTGGAGGGGTCCCTGCCAAGAAAGGACAATTTTGTCTCCGTCCATCAACAGGGTGACATAGAGCAGAAAGATTCAACAACTTTGGTTTACCACCCTGCAGGCTAAGCAGGGCATACGGCAGCCATTGTTGCTTTGTGGAAACCCTTCTACCCTAGACATGAGCCGCAGTGCCTGAGATGACTCCTTTGTAGAACATTCTTGTGCCTCAAAGACCACATTGGCTTCACCCTCTAGCAGGCAGCAGCCCTAACATCTGGCAGTGTGAAGGTGCCAGGGTCCTGATTTCTCTGAGTCCTGTGTTGAGCAAAACTGCTTCCAACTTTCCAGAATTGTTTTTTCCTTCTCGGGAATACAGGCCAGCACAGGAAGTGGGGAGATGAGTCAACAGAATTTTTCCTGCCTCAGCTTTCTTCCTCTGAGTCTGTTTATTTCCTGGCACTGGCACCATATTCTGGGGGTTCTTGTACTTCCTTGGAAGCAAGACATTTTGAGCTCCTCTGGTCCCTCCACTTATTTTTACCAGTAAGAAAACAACCTTGAAAATCTTCGGTTCCTCCAAAGTCAGCGCTTTGGTCCCAACTGAGTTGTGAGCAAGGGATAGAAATGGGCTGTCTTGCTCAACAGATTATTGAAAGGTTGCAGGAAAATCTCACTGAACCCAAGGAGGCTGAAATTAGGAATCAGAAAGTCTGTGCAAGCCAAAAGAAGCTACTCTTGGCTCTGTCTTGGGTTCCAAATGGATTGAAAGCATAGCTGTGCTCTTCAAAGTGTAGACCAGCCTTCTTTTCTTCAGATAGCAGCTTGTTTACATGGTGTTAGCTTGTTAGCATCAGAAGCTCTATGATAGCTACCAGTTCCTGACAATAGCTTCTGCTTCTCTGAGCTCAAAATTTTATGCTGGAGCTGGGCAGTGTCTACACCCATAGTCTCAGCTACTTGGGAGGCAGAGGCAAGTGGATTGCTGGAGTCTATGAGTTCAACATCAGCTTGGGCAACATGGTTTGACTCCATTTCTTTTCTTTTCTTTTCTTTTTTAACCCGGGATTGCACTCGGGCACTCAACCACTGAGCCACATCCCCAGTCCTATTTTGTGTTTTATTTAGAGACAGGGTCTCACTGAGTTGCTTAGCGCCTTGGCTTTGCTGAGGCTGGCTTTGAACCCGCAATCCTCCTGCCTCAGCCTCTGGAGCCCCTGGGATTACAGGAGTGCGCCTCCCCGGCTTTGAGACTCCATTTCTTAAAAAGAAAAAAAAAATGAAGTTCGGATCTGATTGGTTCCCAGTCAGCCAATGAAATGGCAGACCGTAGAAAACACGTCCACTATGGTCCAATCAGCTATGTTTAGGAGAAGCTACCAAGAGCATAAGCATGGCTACCTCTTCAACAACAGTTATTAAGGGTAGGTTTTAAAGACGAGAAATATTGGGGAGGAGGGTAAGGAATAAAAAAAAATGGTGGTTTCCACCATTTACTTGTTTAGCAGCTTTGTATGGTGGAAAGAGCAAAGAAACCTAGAAAACTAAATTCAAATACTGAATTTAAGACCGAAAGCTATGGGGTGTGGATATAGCTTGCCTAGCATGCACAAAACTCTTGAGTTGGAACCCTAGCACCTTAAGAAAAAAAAAAAAAAATCTAAAATATCTAATGCTAACTATGTGATTTAAATAGGAGTTCATTTGTTTTTGCCTAGGAAAAAAGGGACAGTGGTATGTACCACCTGAGCTTTTTATAAGAGTGAAATATAATGGATATGGAATTCATTAGTTTGTTCATTTATTTCATAATTTTTGAAAACTTCCTTTGTCCCCGGCCCTGTGCTGATTGGATACATACCCATAAGGTTCCTGCCTTTATGGATATTGAATACTAATTGATTTGAACATTCTGGCACTTACTCACTAAAGAACCACTTAATTGCCAATTCAAGCTTCCAGGCTACACTGTTCTTAGAAAATGGGTGTCCCAACAAAGATAAGTATAGGCTGTTTCTAGAAAGGTAGGTTTATTGCAGTCTGCATTGCAGATATGTGAACTAGCATTCTTATCTCTGGAAGAGCCTTGAAGTAGTTTGGTTCCCATGACCAGTCTCCATTTGGAGGTCCTGTCCAAGCCATTAGACCTGATAGCTCTTCTCTTCCTAAGTGCACCACGTTTCCCTGCTATATCTACCTAATCTCAGCAATGCCCAGGTCCATTCTGGTCTGAGATCATCTCTGGTATGCCCCTTATCCACTTCACAAAGCTGGCTGGAGAGGAGACGGTCTGGGGGCATAAATCCCAGAGCAGAGGTGTTCATCCTAATTGAGGCTTCAGTCTAGTTTTATTCACCTCAGGGTAGAGATTGTTCTGAGAATAAGACTGCAGTATAGCCTAGCAATTAAGAACATGGATTTCAAGTTAGATAAGCCAGTTTTTTTTTTGTTGTTGTTGTTGTTTGTTTGCTTGTTTGGTACTGGGGTTGAACACAGGGGTGCTTTACCACTGAGCGACATCCATAGCCCTTTCTGTTTTTTACATTGAGACAGGGTCTTGGTAAGTTGCTGAGGCAGACCTCAAACTTGCAAGCCTGCTGTACCTCCTGAGTAGCTGGGTTACAGGCATGTGCCCCCCACACCCAGTGATAAGCCTGGTTTTAATCTTGATTTTGATGACTCTAGGACAAAGTTTCCTGGGTCTCCTAAGCATCAGTTTCCTTGACTGTAAAAGGGGAATAATTGCTCCCACAACTATAGGGTTGTATATGCTGATTCAAAAGGAATTCAGTGCTTAGGGCCTGGGACACAGTAAGTACTCAATGTATGAGAGCCCTGATAAGGCCACTGGATGGGGACAGCTCTGACACAATTTCCCCAACTGCTTGAGAACTGATTATACCCAGTGGTTCTGAGGATGCTGTCAGCCCTGAGGGCCAGTCAGGTGTGTATAGCAGCAGAAAGTTTACTCTAAGGTAGTGAGGCCAAGGACAAACCTGCTGGGGTCTGGCCACAGCCACCACCCTGGAGCTCAAGTTTCTTTGAGGACTCAAGAGCAATCTTGGGTATCAGGGGGCTTCATGCAAGGCTGGAAGAGGAGAGGCCCACCAGTGACATCCCTTTGTCACATGACACAGAGCTAAAATGCCAAGGAAGAAGATTAGCATAGTAGGGAAGGCTTTCAGAGGAGGAGGTGGGCCTTAGTGAATGAAAAGGTTCTGGTAGGCTAAGAGGGACATGCAGGACAGTGGAACAGGGACAGCAAAGCAGGCATGTGAGTGCCCAGGGCAGAAGAAAAGTGGCTGCTGGGAAGCTCTGGGTACATTAGCCACCAAAGCCTGTGAGCAGCAGAGCCAGCTGAAGAACAGTGTTTGGAGCAGGCTATCCTGGCTGTGGCTGGAAGGCACAGGGACAGGTTTGGTGGCAACAAGGAGACTCTGGAAATAACTCTTTCCTTGGCCAGATCTGCTGGGGCTATTGTCAGCACTGAGCACTGCCAGCCACCTGCCCGGAGCCAGCTGCCAGGTGCCCTGGCTGGTCAGCAGGCAGGGGAGGCTCTGGCTGCTGGGCTTCCACCTGCTCAGCAGGGCAGGTGGAGCAGCCAGTCACCCTGTCCTGATGTTGGCTCTGTGGACACTCCCCCTACCCAGATCTACCTTTGCACAGGTGTCTAGTACACCGGCAGCACTAGAGACCCTCTGGCCACCCCAACACATGTGCACACACTCCCTTTGTCCCCAGTACAAATGACAGGCCTCATCTGAAGTATAGGGAAAACATCTCCCTGATTTCCTCTATTCTTACATAAAACACTTCAGCAGAGTGTAGTGCAGACACTTTCTGGGGAGTATAATTTGTCAGGACCTCAGGGAATTTGGGCTCACAAATTGCCCTTTCCTCGTTCTTTCCCCAGTGTATCCTGTGGCCGCTCAATATTACACCCTTCAGCACTGGGGTTTTCGGTAATCACACTGGTGGTAGTTGGGGGTGACCCAGGGTAACCACCCTCACCCCTATCAGCATCTTTTCAGATTCCATAACCTCATCCTCTGGGTCCCAGTGCTGATCTAGAATCCTGGCCTCATGGCAGGAAACAAGCAGGCGACCCAGTTAGCTCAGGCGCCTGAGGAGTCTGTGGGGAGCCAGCGTTTCTCCGTAGGGACACTGAAGCGGAGCTCCTAAGCCCCAGAAAACGGAGGGAAGTTTTTGGCTCGTGTATCCCCACGGCGATTTCTACCTCTGTTTGAAATGTGCTATTTGAAGCTCTTATTTTGGTCTCGTGGAATTGTCTCAGTCCAGCTCCATGTTTCCCTGTCAGCTGGGCATGGCTCGGTCTCATGCTAAAGTTCGTTTGCCTCCCCTAAGCTTTTATTGGATGGGACTGTGGGGAAGTGGCCCAGGAGCACCGCAGGAGATGAGGGAAAGCCAGAAACAGAGGAAGTTTGCCAAGGACTGGCAGTAAAGTGGCCCTCTGCATGTGGGGGCCTGAGACCAGCGTGATAGCAGAGCCCTCTCTCCTCTAAGGATCTGACCCATTGGCATCGCCACAGGCGATGTCCTGGAACCTCAGCACAGTGGCCAGAAGCCTGCATGTCTGTTCTCTTCGAAACCCACGGAAGGCCAGCTGGGAGGTCAAGGCCACCTGGGGAAATGCCTGCTCCTGCCAACTAATAGAGGATTTTGGATTTTTCTCAAGGTGATCTCTTTCTGAATCACAATATTTTATGTTTTATAAGATATAAAGTCATGCAGATTTTAAAACATCTTGGTAAGAAGCAGGGTGGAGATTGGCATTCTGTCTTTCCAAGGAGGATACTGAAGCCCAGAGGGGTGACGTGACTTGCCCCAAGGTTGCACAGCTGGGAAGGGAGGCACGGGCTTCAAACAGTGTGCTCTGTCTAGTGGTGGGAGGCTGGAGCGCTAACACTATGGATTTTACTTCTTTGTAAAGCCAAACCCCCAAGAGCTTTGCAGTGTGAGTTCCCTAGGCCTCTGAGAGCCAGAAACAGAGGTCAATCCTGCAAAAGCCCCCACTGGAGTAGGAAAAAGGCCAAGGGGCAGCAGGTCAGAGGGGATCTGAAAGAAAAGCACGTTGACTCAGTGTCTAGCAAGAAAGTTTCACAGTTGTCCCACTTTGGGCTCACGGGGTCCTTGGGGAGGGGGCCTAGTCTGCATGGCTGGGTGGGTCTGCTCATCAGGTCCCTGGCGGACAAGGCTAAGGACATGAGGTGGCATTGGGCTATGTCTCTCTGGTGCTGGTCAGGGCTCCACCCCATGTTGCCTTCCCCTCATCTAACCAAGCACACCCATCCTGGCCCCGTTGCCCACCTCACCCCACCCAGAAGAGACCTGCCGTGTAGCCCCTTTTCCTCCCCTCACCCCAGCATCCAGACCTCAGTGAAATCCTACACCCAGGGACAGCTTCCTCGGGATGCAGCTTGCTCAGTCAGTCAAGAAACAGAGCTCCTACTGTGTGCCTTATGGTACACCCTGCATTGGGGCACAGCGGTGGATAAGATGCAGCTGCCTGTCTTCCCATTGCCGAAGCAGACAGCATTCTAGGGCTCTTTCTCTTCCTGCAGAGGAAAATCCAGATGCAATGAGTCCTCTATGTCCCCTGCATCCCTACAGTGCACAAGGCAGAAAGCACAGGGTTACTACCATGGAGGGTGGGACTCCAAAGCAGGTTTCATGACTGCTGTTGGCTGTGCCTGGTCTGCCAAGAGGGAAAGGCTTCTGGAGAAGGCGAGGCCTGAACGGGGTGAGGCCCACGTGACCAGCAGGGCCGAAGAAGGCAAGAGTGACCTGGTTGAGGGATGGTTGCTATCAACAAGAAAATGGTTGGAGGGGCCTCAGATGTCAGGTACAGGGAACACCCCCCCTGTCCTTCCATGAAATAGAAAAAGAGGCCTGGGAATAGGATGTCATGGCCCAAGGCCAGCATCACAGCCAGTTTATGCCAGGGTTGGCTCTGGGCCCTTGGTGTCACAGGGGCTACTAAGGCCCCCGGGAGAGGTGCAGCATATGCCACGGAGGGCAGGAGGTACTCAGAGCACCTGGGCCACCCTCCCTACTGAGCTGAGCTCCCCACGTTGGGCCCTGCAGCCCTTGGCTGAGGCTGGATCCCTCAGCACCTCCCCGTGCGTTCCAAGACTCATTTTTCTATCTTCTTGGTGAGATGAGCTTCGGATGCCCTGGCTGGAGAACACAAACTCACCCAGTTCGCAACGCCACTTCTCAGGGTTGGGGTCAAGATGAGGGAGAAGTGCCGTCCAGGGAGGGAGCCGTCCTGTGGCTGGCTGGGAGCCCCCCTCAGACACAAGGCTCTGCGGCCTCAGCCTCTTTCGTTCTCTCTCCCCCAGGAAGCGGGTGTGGTTGCTGTTGAGGTTGGCCAGGCGTCCAGTCCTGGTGTTTCTGGACACTGTCTTTCTTGTCTGTTTTCTGTACTTCTAATCAGTGCTCACACAAGGCCCCAGACTTCTCTAGGCTCAGCACGTTCACTATCTTTTGATTGCGACAGAATTTTAAGCTGCTGTGATAGGGGCTGTGAGGGCAGGTAGCAAGCAGGTGTGACAAGGACACAGGGCCTGGGGTCCCTTTACCAGCACCTTCAGTGTTAACTACAGGCTTCTCTTTTGCCTGGCTTGACCAACTGACCTCCCTGTGACTTGGTGGAGCTTTTTGGCAGTTCTGGACACCCACTTCTTGCTGGAGGCCTTGGGTCAAGGGATTGCACTTGGCAAAGTGCTGAGGGTGTCATGTTAATAGGCAGAGTAGCTGGTGTCCCATCGTGGAAGGAACACCAGGCTTTGCATAAGAGGATCTTGGTCAATCTAGGCTCTGATCTCAGCCACCAACCAGTCAGGAGACCTCAGGCAAGCCACTTTGCTCTCTGAGCATCTGCTGTCATCATCTGAGGAACAAAAGTGTGATAAGGAGTGACAGCAGTGACCATGGTTGCTTTCTAGTGACCTAGCTTCCTAGTCCCCTGATTGTGTCTTTACCAAGCTGAGCAAGAAGCAGCCCCTTCATCTTCATGGTCTGGAGCTCCTAAGATTCCCTCTTACCCCTGGGGCTCTGGAAACAAGCCAGTCAGCACAGAGGGAGCAGGCGAGGGGAATTTGACCATGTTGGGCAGCCTTCAGCCTGTCTCCCCAGCTGCCAAATGGGTCAGTGGCTGCAAATGTCCCTGGGTTTGTAATGATGATCACAGGATTGTGGATTCCTGGACACCTTTGGTATGGGCTTTGTGAGGCCAAATGCTTTGCAGATTAAATTTCTGGAGAAAGAACAGCTGAGCAGTAGTCTTGAGCCACTTCTGTACTATTGCAGCAGAAAGGTGCAGGTGTGTGTGTGTTTTCCCCCTAATTAAAAGGCGGGGGCGGGGGCACTTTAGGCAAAGCAGGAAGATGGTCCAGTCTCCTCTTTCCTTCAGTTTGCATCAGCCAGTGTGGTGGCTCAGGCTTCTTATGTTTTTCAGTGCTGGGAACAGAAAGAATATGATGAGTGTCATGGAATGTCATGCTGGAGCTTTTGGGTGGCTTTCCCTGCACTACCCCCCTTAAAATAATGTTTTGAAGGGTTGCCCTGGAGAACTGCTGAAAGCAGAGGGGCTGATGGCTGTCTTTGGCCATGTCACATGAGGACAAGATTATCTGAGTGAGGGAAAGTATCTCTCCATAGCAGGGCTGCGGGGATCCAGGGCTGCCCAGCCAGAAAGCCAGCGCAGGATCTGATCACAAGCAGGCCCGCATAAGTTACAACCAGAAGTGTTACTTTAGACTCTTGGCTTTGATGGGGAAGAATGTGGTTTTGCCCAGCCCCTCCCCCAACCACCTCAAGTTCAATAAGATCTGAAAGCCATACTCTGGGGCTTAGAGAGGCCAGTATTCAATCTGGAGAGGGTCGCAAAGACACAGTGATGGAGGGCTCCACTGACCCCCGCTGGTATTGGGCTGCAATTTGCCTGACCTACCTGCTGCCCCATTCCTACTTGAGGTGAACTGGGGAACCTTTTTTTTTTTTTTTTTTAAATACTGGAGACTGGTGAGTTTGTGTTCTCCAGCCAGAGCATCCGAAGCTCATCTCATTCAACTACTGAGCCACATCCCCAGGCATTTTTTGTATTATACTTAGAGACAGGTCAGGTCTCACCAAAGTTGCTTAGTGCCTTGCTAAGTTGCTGAGGCTGGCTTTGAACTCTCAATCCTCCTGTCTTAGCCTCCTGAGCCCCTTGGCTTATAGGCCTGCGCCACTGCGCCCAGCATTCCCCAGTCTTTTTTGTCTCCCAGGGGTCTCTCCTCTCTGGCTTGCCCACCAGCCAAGTGTCCTGGTGTCTTCTGCGTGTGCCATGCACTTTGACTGCATGGGAAAGCGGGTGGGGAAGAGGTCAGGTGAGAATATCAAAGAAAATGGCTCAGCACATTGGAATTTTGGGGCTTCATTCCTTGTGGCTCCAGTCTTCCCCGTTCCTCACCCAGTGCCCCAGGCAAGCCTCTGATCAGCTCTACTGTGTTGGATATCATTAATGCCGCTCCCCGGAGGCTTGGCCTTGTGTGGAACATGCTTCCCCTGGCATTGAACAGATCCAGGGGTAGCATGAACCTTGTTCCCCGACAGTGGAATTGTAACTGGTTGTTCCTTAGAGGAGAGAAAAGTTTACCTCATCATCCAGCTTTGCATTAGGAGAATGAGCATCCGAGATCCTGCCTCACTGAACCCCTTAGGAGTTTATACCCTCATCCTTCTGCTGCACAGCCAGACATAGACTCACCTTGAATCTAAAGGGCCTTGACTTTCAGAGGGCCAGAGCGACTTGTCAATACTAATGTGGCAGCTGGAAGGAGGATTCTTGATCTCAGCCCTAAACTACCCTCCATGCCCCCATCTCTCAGCCCCCATGGGATCATCTTACCCCCCTGGGGCCCTTGAAGAAAAAAAAACTTCATTCTAGAAGTGACTCCCAGTGGGAGGTTAGAAGGAGTCTGAGGCAGGTTGGGCAGGTACCCTGATCCAGAGGCCTGGATGTGGAGACTGGGGGAAGGAGACAGCCATGCTCCAGTTTAACGGACAGGTCAGAGCTGGGAGCTGTGATTGGTGTGCTTTTGCCTACTTCCTGGGGAATGAAGTTGCAGTGTGCCCGGCTGAGGGCCTGGGACTCCATGAAGGCATCTCGAGCCTGCCACTGCCAAGACACATTTAAAGGGGAGAGGTGCTCATGGCCCTCCCACTTTCTGTCTTCAGCTCTTCTAGGCCTGCCACCCTAGAGCCACTTCTAGAATGTAGTCTGTCTTCCCAGGGCTCAGTGGTGGTAGGATGCGGATGAGAGGCTGTATGAAGCACAGGTGAGGACAGTGACTTCCCCCAGCTGCCTGCCCTGTCTCTGCCCTTGGGTAGGGTGTGATTAATCTGAGACTTATTCAGGATGGAGAAATCCAGAACCAAGCAAGTAAGTGAGCATGTAGTCAGAAGCCAGAGATCAGACCTGCATACGCTGATTCATTCCCCAACCTTTATGTCCTGCTGTGTTCAGACAGAGTGAACAAGGAAGATTGATCCCCACCTTCATCAAGCAGATGGGCTGAAGGTGAAGCTGACAGTTATCTGCTCTGACTCATCCCAGGGAAATTTTTTTTGTTGATTTTGGTACTAGGGATTAAACCAAGGGGAGAGAGAGAGAGAGAGAGAGAGAGAGAGAGAGAGAGAGAGAGAGGGAGAGAGACTGTTATGTGTGTGTGTATACACATTTTTAAAAATTTTGTTCTAATTATACATGACAGTAGAATGAATTTTGACACATTGATCACAAATGGAGCACAACTTCTCCTTCCTTTGGTTGTACACGGTGCAGAGTCACACTGCAGACATGCATATAGAGTAATAATGTCCATCTTATGTCACCATCCTTTCCATCTGCACACCCCCCCGCTCCCCGCCTCCCCTCACTCCCCTCTGCACTGAGACAGGGTCTCATTAAGTTGCTTAGAGCCTTGCTAAATTGCTGAGGCTGGCTTTGAACTTGCAACCCTCCCACCTAAAGGCCACTTCCTAGGAAAAGCTTCATTCGTTATTGATCCTCATGAGTGTTCATCAACACTGCCTGACCAATCACTGTGGCAGGCCTCTAGAATGAACTGGGTAGACTCCAGGGCATGTAAATTAAGGGAGTTTCTGGATTGAAGTGGCCTTTTCTGCATGGGTTAGAGTAGGATCTATACTAGATCCATTCTTGGGAATCAGGAAACAAGCTAGTGCCTAGAAGTAAGAGAGATGGGAAGGAAAATAGGGCAGAAAGAAGCTCGGAGAACCCATTCCTAGATCACCACAGACAACCCCACTGAGGCTAGGCACCTGGGGACAAGGGCTGAAGTTAAACTCATTTGCTATTTTCTGAAATCTCTGGGAAAGGCAGATAAGGGATCATGGAGGAAAAGTCCCTCCTCCGTGTCAGGCAGGGAGCCAGATCTCTTTTGTCCTATAATTCTCACCATAGCCCCACACGGTACAGTAACATGACCTCTGTTATACAGATCAGAAACTAAGGGCCAGAGATTGGGGTCATTTGCCAGGTCTCCCCCATGCACCCTGCTGCTCCTGGTAACTCCGGTGGAGGGCATCGTGATGAGGAAGCTGGTTTTGGTGTAGCTGTCTCCCCACCACCCTCTGCAGGGGTGACAGGACAGGTCCCTGGGGCAGCCCAGAGCACCCAGCAAGGAGGAGGGCCCTGTAGGAGAAACCAAGGCACCCTGCTTCCCTGTGGAAGCCTGTAGCTGCCTCAGATGGTCTTGGGAGAAGCTGCTATTCCTGTCTCTGCATTCTTCCCGGAGCCTCACCCAAAAGTAGGCTTGTCCGAGGGGAGAGGCCCAGGAGGAAATGGCCCAGTTGGGTATGGCAGACTGCAGGAGCAGGAGCTCTCAAGAGGACTGGGAGTATCTGCCGCCTGGGTGATCTGGGGCCAGACAAGCAAAAGCAACAACAATCTCCCTGCCTCAGGTCCCTGAGGGGAGATTCCCCTGGATGACCTGGGGCGCTGGAAGTCAGTTATTTCCCCAAATTGAGGACCTGGAGGAGGGAACACTGCCCAGGGAGTAGCTGCACTGGATTCTAGCAGGGCAGAAGGCCCCCCAGGGCCAAAGGGATGAGAGCTGGGGAGAAGATGCCCAGAACTGGCCCAGCACTGGCCCCAGGAGCTGGGCTTGAGAGATTCTGAGGACAAGGAGGCAGGAAGACCTGGAGTGAGGGGAGAAGACAGAGAAGGAGCAAGCCTGGGCCGATCTGTCATTGCATTTCATTCCCAACAACTACCTACTGGGCCCCTTCTTTGTCCAAAACACCAAGCCAGGCAGAGTCATGACTGGCTGCCAAGATGAGCAGGACCCGGACTTTGTCCTCAGAGAGCTCTTGGGGACATTACCAACTCAAACCTCAAGTCAGGGTGTTGGGGCAGCTCAGGGTAAGAAATCAGAGGCCAGCTGGCAGGGAGTGACTGGAACTTTGCAGAAGTGGTAGCTTGTAGGATGGGCTTGAATACAATGATGAATCAGAGAGCCCAGTACATCTGGGGGCTTCTCAAACCTGCTGGGTCAAGAAGAGAAGGATAGAGATCATTTCCCCCAGACCTCACGAAAGGCACATGTCAGATCCCACTGTCACTGAGTTACCACCCTGTGGCTAGCATGTGGCCATTCTGCTCCTCAGTTTCCCTGTCTATAAAATGGGAATAATATCCAAAACCACGTAGCTGTCACCATGAAGGAAAATTGTCAAGTGATGTATTCATTTTCCTTTCATTTTCTCTAAATGGCAGGGATGGGCTACTACCCAGTCCAGGCAGTAAGTTATATCTGGGGGAAAGTTAGAAGTCCATTGGATTCCTGAAATTACATGGAATAATAACGCTTCCACTCGCATTTGCCATCAACCTGGAGATTTTTCAAGCATTTTTCCATCTGTCTTTGAATAACTCTGAGGATAAGTAGGAAAGGTAGCTTTGATTTTGTTTTTCAAAAGGAGAATAGGTAAGCAGTTTGCACAAGAACTCCAAGCTTGCTGCTGGTGGCCAAGGTGGGGTGTCAACTAAGGGGCTGCATATCCTTACTCAGTGCTCCTTCCAGAGCAACATCAGTGTTTCCCTGAGAGTGGGTCAGGCAGGTAGATGCACATGACGTAGGCTTCCATCGCTGTTCCCTTTCACTACACATTGGGTCAAGGGAAAAGTCTCCATTTGGGCTCCTGTGTTGTCAGTGCCTTTGTAACAGTGACCAATGTCCCTTTTTTGGTTGTTTAAGAGAAAATCTGGTCCAGGCTTAGTATCTTGCTAGATCTTGCCTTAATATCTTGCTGAACTTAATGACATCATCGTTTCATTTCATTATATGCATTTTTCCAGTTATATTCTATTTATGCCAAGGGATCCTGGTTTTCCATTCTGTGTAGCATAGGAGAATGTCTTCCTGAAAAGCATATTTACATTGTTAAAGTCGGTTTAAATAAACACACCAAGGAAACACCAGTACAGGTGTTACTCAGGCTGATGTGTTAGTTTCCTGGGAGTTTGGGAAATGCAGAGTTAAAGGACCCTAAGTGGGACATTTTCTCCTGGGCACTCTCCATGTCCCACAGTCTCCTAGGGTGACACCAGTGGTTCCCAAGTTCCAAATGGGAAAGGAGCCTGGAAAAGCATTGGCATTCGTGGTGGCTGCTCCCCACACCATGCAGAGGAATCCACGTTGTCAGAGAGCTGTTGACGTCAGGCGGTACAGAGTTTTTGCAAGCCCTCTATTTAAAATTCCCCAGAAATTAAATAAGGAGGGTTTGGAAGGAGGAATGCCCTCAACAAATTGTGGAGCGGGTTTGTTTTGTTTATGGGGATGGTCTTTAAATTTGCAATTGCCCCCGTTTTATTTTTGCCCAATTGAAGAGGGGCTGAACTCAGCTGGGAGGGTGGGGAGGTTGTCAGCCTCCAGCTTTTAGTTGAAACCAACTCAGTTCTGGGGCCAGGAAGCTTCCATTTTTAGCAAAGAGAGGAAAGAGAAGAAATGGACAAACTTGTCCATGTGTACTTCTTAGACCCTGGAGAGAGCTCACTCAAAGAATAGGGCTAGCTCTTTAGTTGTCCAATGAGCAGTGACAACAGCAGGGCCTCCCGGTAGCCTCTTCTCCACACTACCTGTCAAACATGACGTCATACAGGTGCAGTGCTAGGCAGGCAGTTTCCAGGATTGCTGTTTTCTCCCGGTACCCCTGGGCGACCGTGGGACTTCAGACCCCTGCTCCCCAGTGAGGCAATGAGCCTCTTCAGCCTCTTCCTCGGGCAGTTTTGAATAAGCAGGCATCATTCTGGTGCCATGGTTGTATCCTGAAATCCCTTCCCCACGGTGGTCCCTGTGATGGCCTCCGGCTGTGTGTTGGGTGGCGGCAGATATGCAATGCTTCTGCCTCACAGTGAGAACGGTAGGTAGATCCGTTTTTGTTCTCTTCCAAGCCTTGGGGTTTATCTCAGCTTGATGCTCCCCAATTGTTAACCCAATAGACAAACCTCCCTGGGCAGCAGGCGGCCTCTGGCTTGTAGCAGCTCCAGTCTCCTCCCGTGCTTTCTGCCCACTGGTGTGCTTCATGGTTGGGGCCAGTGGTCCTGTGTGTTAATTCATAGCAGAGACATGACATCTCCTTAACAAATTACTCTCTTTTTTAAAAAATATTTAGTTGTAGATGGACACCATATCTTTATTTTTATGCAATGCTGAGGATCAAACCCAATGCCTCACACTTGCTAGGCAAGCGCTCTACCACTGAGCTACAACCCCAGCTCACAAATTACTTTCTTAAAGTTGAAAATAAAAAGGTGAGTTCCTTTAAATAGGTACATACCTCATAAGACGGCCATGTGTACCAGAATAGTCCCATAGGATTCTAATGGAGCGGAAACTTCCTATGTCCTAGTGATGTTGGAGCTGTAAAAATGTCATGGCCCAACACATTATGGTGTTTGTGGTGCTGCTGGTATAAACAAACATGAGCTGCCAGTTGTATAAAAATACATCACATACAATTATGTATAGTACATAATATTTGATAACAAATGACTGTCTTATTGGTTTATGTATTCCTCTCTACATATATATTACATACTATATTATTATATATATATTATATATTTTATATATATAACTCAGGGCCTCTCACATGTTAGACAAGCAGTTTAGCGTTGAGTTACATCCCCAAACCTTCATAAAAAAATTTTACAGGTGTGTGCACCATGCCCAGTTTATGCAATACTTTTTTATTGTTATTTTAGAGGGTACTCATTCTGCCTACATATTTTTAAAAGTTTACTGTAAAGCAGCATGTCATGTTATGCTGGGCAGCAGCCTCATACTTCTCATGTCTACTGCATCTTCTGCTTGCATGAGGCAGCCATCTTGATTGACCTGTACCATCTAGGTGTAGGGAAGTATACCCTAAGATGTTTGCACAGCAGTAAAGTTGTCTCAACATATTTCTTAGAACTCAGCCCCATGATTAAGCAACACATAGCGATCATATATGTATAATATATATCAATCATGTGAGCCATGGAATATGTGGTTCAAAGATGCGGCAAAGGTGGCTTCTGAGGGAGGATATCTGAGGTTTAAGAAATGCTGATCCCAATTTACTCTTGCCTGGTAAAACTCTTGGATGAGATTTTATGTCTAAAAGCTCCTTCAGCCTGCGTGTCCCTGCTTTACCTTACCATATGGGCTCAGAGGAGAGGTGACTTAGAAGTGGGCCTGAAACCCACCTGTCAGCCCCCTCCTCTTAGTGGGAGCCAGAGGTAGAAATGCCATGCCTTTGACTTGCCTGAGACGTGTGCTGCTTGGTAGACACTGGTCGATTGAGTGGAGGTGAACCAGTGAGGGGACTGATTTCCTTGGCTCATCTAGGAAATAGGGATTTAAGGAACTAATAGAATAAGCAGGTGATGTTGGTCTCTTTCTGCAGAGGAATGAATGGCTAGAGAGGTTTTTAAGAGGTGTCAGACCTGGGTGCTACCTAACGTTGTTCCTAGTCACCGGTTCCTGGTGTCTGCTGAGGGAGCCTAAGGTTTAACAAACTCAGGGGGAGGCAGGCAGACTTTTCCCTCCAGGCATATTGGATTTAAGATCCTCAGAAGTCCTTGCTCATCCTCACTGTCAAGTGGGCGAGCCACACAACTCAACAACTTGGCTTGCCCTGGGTACTCCCCATTTGCACCACCTAAAATTTTGGCATAATTATTTTATTTATTTTTTTTATTGTTGGTTGTTCAAAACATTACATAGTTCTTGACATATCATATCTCACATTTTGATTCAAGTAGGTTATGAACTCCCATTTTTACCCCGTATACAGATTGCAGAATCACATCAGTTACACTTCCATTGATTTACATATTGCCATACTAGTGTCTGTTGTATTCTGCTGCCTTTCCTATCCTCTACTATCCCCCCTCCCCTCCCCTCCCCTCCCCTCTTCTCTCTCTACCCCCTCTACTGTAATTCATTTCTCCCCCTTGTATTATTTTTCCCTTTCCCCTCACTTCCTCTTGTATGTAATTTTGTATAACCATGAGGGTCTCCTTCCATTTCCATGCAATTTCCCTTCCCTCTCGCTTTCCCTCCCACCTCTCATCCCTGTTTAATGTTAATCTTCTTCTCATGCTCTTCGTCCCTACTCTGTTCTTAGTTACTCTCCTTATATCAAAGAAGACATTTGGCATTTGTTTTTTAGGGATTGGCTGGCTTCACTTAGCATAATCTGCTCTAATGCCATCCATTTCCCTCCAAATTCTATGATTTTGTCATTTTTTAATGCAGAGTAATACTCCATTGTGTATAGATGCCACATTTTTTTATCCATTCATCTATTGAAGGGCATCTAGGTTGGTTCCACAGTCTTGCTATTGTGAATTGTGCTGCTATGAACATCGATGTAGCAGTGTCCCTGTAGCATGCTCTTTTTAGGTGTTTAGGGAATAGACCGAGAAAGGGAATAGCTGGGTCAAATGGTGGTTCCATTCCCAGCTTTCCAAGAAATCTCCATACTGCTTTCCAAATTGGCTGCACCAATTTGCAGTCCCACCAACAATGAGCAAGTGTACCCTTTTCCCCACATCCTCGCCAGCACTTGTTATTGTTTGACTTCCTAATGGCTGCCAATCTTACTGGAGTGAGATGGTATCTTAGGGTGGTTTTGATTTGCATTTCTCTGACTGCTAGCGATGCTGAGCATTTTTTCATGTGCTTGTTGATTGATAGTATGTCCTCCTCTGAGAAGTGTCTGTTCAGGTCCTTGGCCCATCTGTTGATTGGGTTATTTGTTATCTTATTGTCTAATTTTTTGAGTTCTTTGTATACTCTGGATATTAGGGCTCTATCTGAAGTGTGAGGAGTAAAGATTTGTTCCCAGGACGTAGGCTCCCTATTTACCTCTCTTATTGTTTCTTTTGCTGAGAAAAAACTTTATAGTTTGAGTAAGTCCCATTTGTTGATTCTAGTTATTAACTCTTGTGCTATGGGTGTCCTATTGAGGAATTTGGGGCCTGACCCCACAGTATGTAGATGGTAGCCAACTTTCTCTTCTATCAGACGCTGTGTCTCTGATTTGATATCAAGCTCCTTGATCCATTTTGAGTTAACTTTTGTGCATGGCGAGAGAAAGGGATTCAGTTTCATTTTGATGCATATGGATTTCCAGTTTTCCCAGCACCATTTGTTGAAGATGCTATCCTTCCTCCATTGCATGCTTTTAGCCCGTTTATCAAAGATAAGATAGTTGTAGTTTTGTGGATTGGTTTCTGTGTCCTCTATTCTGTACCATTGGTCCACCCGCCTGTTTTGGTACCAGTACCATGCTGTTTTTGTTACTATTGCTCTGTAGTATAGTTTGAAGTCTGGTATTGCTATACCACCTGATTCACACTTCCTGCTTAGCATTGTTTTTGCTATTCTGGGTCTTTTGTTTTTCCATATGAATTTCATGATTGCTTTATCTATTTCTACAAGAAATCCTGTTGGGATTTTGATTGGCATTGCATTAAACCTATAGAGAACTTTTGGTAATATCGCCATTTTGATGATGTTAGTTCTGCCTATCCATGAACAGGGTATATTTTTCCATCTTCTAAGATCTTCTTCTATTTCTCTCTTTAGGGTTCTGTAGTTTTCATTGTATAAGTCTTTCACCTCTTTTGTTAGGTTGATTCCCAAGTATTTTATTTTTTTTGAGGATATTGTGAATGGAGTGTTTTTCCTCATTTCCATTTCAGAGGAGTTGTCGCTGATATACAGGAATGCCTTTGATTTATGCGTGTTGATTTTATATCCTGCCACTTTGCTAAATTCATTTATTAGCTCTAATAGTTTCTTTGTAGACCCTTTTGGGTCTGCTAGGTATAGAATTATGTCATCTGCAAATAGTGATAATTTAAGTTCTTCTTTTCCTATTTTTATGCCTTTAATTTCTTTCGTCTGTCTAATTGCTCTGGCCAGTGTTTCGAGAACTATGTTGAACAGAAGTGGTGAGAGAGGGCATCCCTGTCTTGTTCCAGATTTTAGAGGGAATGCCTTCAATTTTTCTCCATTCAGAATGATGCTAGCCTGAGGCTTAGCATAGATTGCTTTTACAATGTTGAGGTATGTTCCTGTTATCCCTAGTTTTTCTAGGGTTTTGAACATAAAGGGATGCTGTACTTTGTCGAATGCTTTTTCTGCATCTATCGAGATGATCATATGGTTCTTAATTTTAAGTCTATTGATGTGGTGAATAACATTTATTGATTTCTGTATATTGAACCAGCCTTGCATCCCAGGGATGAATCCTACTTGATCATGATGCACAATTTTTTTGATATGTTTTTGAATCTGATTCGCCAGAATTTTATTGAGGATTTTTGCATCTAGGTTCATTAGAGATATTGGTCTGTAGTTTTCTTTCTTTGAAGTGTCTTTGTCTGGTTTAGGAATCAGGGTGATGTTGGCCTTGTAGAATGAATTTGGAAGTTCTCCCTCTTTTTCTATTTCCTGAAATAACTTGAAAAGTATTGGTATTAGTTCCTCTTTAAAGGTTTTGTAAAACTCTGCTGTATACCCATCTGGTCCTGGGCTTTTCTTAGTTGGTAGTCTTTTGATGGTTTCTTCTATTTCTTCAATTGATATTGGTCTGTTTAGGTTGTCTATATCCTCCTGACTCAATCTGGGCAGATCATATGACTTAAGAAATTTATCGATGCCTTTACTATCTTCTATTTTATTGGAGTATAAGGATTCAAAATAATTTCTGATTATCTTCTGTATTTCTGAAGTGTCTGTTGTGATGTTGCCTTTTTCATCCCGTATGCTAGTAATTTGAGTTCTCTCTCTTCTTCTCTTTGTTAGCATGGCTAAGGGTCTGTCGATTTTATTTATTTTTTTCAAAGAACCAACTTTTAGTTTTGTTAATTTTTTCAATTGTTTCTTTTGTTTCGATTTCATTAATTTCAGCTCTGATTTTAATTATTTCTTGCCTTCTACTTCTTTTGCTGTTGTTTTGCTCTTCTTTTTCTAGGATTTTGAGATGAAGTATGAGATCACTTATTTGTTGGTTTTTTCTTTTTTTAAGGAATGAACTCCAAGCAATGAATTTTCCTCTTAGAACTGCTTTCAATGTGTCCCATAGATTCTGATATGTTGTGTCTGTGTTTTCATTTATCTCTAAGAATTTTTAAATTTCCTCCTTGATGTCTTCTATAACCCATTGATCATTCAGTAACCTATTGTTCATTCTCCAAGTGATGCATGATTTTTCCTTCCTTCTTTTATCGTTCATTTTCAGTTTCATTCCATTATGATCAGATAAGATGCATGGTATTATCTCTACTCCTTTATATTGTCTAAGAGTTGCCCTGTGACATAATATATGATCTATTTTTGAGAAGGATCCATGTGCTGCTGAGAAAAAAGTGTAACCTGCTTGATGTTGGGTGGTATATTCTATATATGTCAATTAAGTCTAGGTTATTAATTGTGTTATTGAGTTCTATAGTTTCCTTATTCAACTTTTGTTTGGAAGATCTGTCCAGTGTTGAGAGAGGTGTGTTGCAGTCTCCCATGATTATTGCATGGTGGTCTATTAGACTCTTGAACTTGAGAAGAGTTTGCTTGATGAACATAGCTGCACCGTTGTTTGGGGCATATATATTTATGATTGTTATGTCTTGTTGGTGTATGGTTCGCTTGAGCAGTATGTAGTGTCCCTCTTTATCCCTTTTGATTAACTTTGGCTTGAAATCTATTTTATTTGATATGAGTATGGACACTCCTGCTTGTTTCCGAAGTCCATATGAGTGATATGATTTTTCCCAACCTTTCACCTTCAGTCTATGTATATCTTTTCCTATCAAATGCGTCTCCTGTAGGCAGCATATTGTTGGGTCTTGTTTTGTGATCCATTCTACTAGCCTGTGTCTCTTAATTGGTGAGTTTAAGCCATTAACATTTAGGGTTATTATTGAGATATGGTTTGTTCTTCCAGCCATATTTGTTTATTTATGTTACTAAACATGGTTTGTTTTCCTCTTTGATTATTTTCCCCCCTTTACTGTCCTACCTCCCACTGTTGGTTTTCATTGTTGTTTTCCATTTCCTCTTCCTGAAATGTTTTGCCAAGGATGTTTTGAAGAGATGGTTTTCTAGCTGCAAATTCTTTTAACTTTTGTTTATCGTGGAAGGTTTTAATTTCATCTTCCATCCTGAAGCTTAATTTCGCTGGATACACGATTCGTGGTTGGAACCCATTTTCTTTCAGAGTTTGAAATATGTTATTCCAGGATCTTCTAGCTTTCAGAGTCTGTGTTGAAAGATCAGCTGTTATCCTGATTGGTTTACCCCTAAATGTAATCTGCTTCCTTTCTCTTGTAGCTTTTAAAATTCTCTCCTTATTCTGTATGCTGGGCATATTCATTATAATGTGTCTAGGTGTGGATCTCATGATTTTGCACATTCGGCGTCCTGTAGGCTTCTAGGATTTGGGATTCTGTCTCATTCTTCAAGTCTGGGAATTTTTCTCGTATTATTTCATTGAATGGATTGCTCATTCCTTTGGTTTGGACCTCTATCCCTTCCTGTATCCCAATGACTCTTAAGTTTGGTCTCTTTATGTTGTCCCATATTTTTTGAGTGTTCTGCTCATGGTTCGTTAACAGTCTTGCTGAGCTGTCTATGTTCTTTTCAAGTTGAAATACTTTGTCTTCTTTGTCTGATGTTCTATCTTCTACGTGTTGGTAGTATTCTCAATTGAGTTTTTAAGTTGGTTTATTGCTCCTGCCTTTCTAGGATTTCTGTTTGTTTGTTTTTTATTACCTCTATCTCCCTGTATAGTTGATCTTTTGCTTCTTGGATTTGTTTATGTAATTCATTGTCGAAGTGATCTTTCATTGTCTGATTTTGTTGTCTGATGTCTTCCTTGAGACTCCAGATCATCTGAAGCGTGTATATCCTGAATTCTTTATCTGACATTCCATCTGCTGCAGCTATTACCTCTTCTAAAGTTGAGTTGACCTGCATTGCTTGTGGTCCTTTCTTTCCTTGTCGTTTCATACTGCTCGCGTTTCTTTCTGCTTGGTGAAACTGTTGTGTTTTTGAAATTTTCCCCCTATATATTTATATTACTCTTGTATAGTTGAAAAGTCTCCCTTGCAGGGCAGGCAGCAGCTGTGCTCCTCCTCCAGTTGATGTGACGTGTCTACCACGCTGGGGGGTCGCTGGGCCTGTTCCGGGCGCGGGAGGCGGCTCTGCTCTGCCCCTACTCCAATTGGGGTGACGTGACTTCCATTCCGGCGGGTCGCTGGGCCTGTTCCGGGCGTGGGCGGTGGCTCTGCTCTACCCCTACTCCAATTGGTGTGACGTAACTACCACGCCGGCGGGCCACTGGGCCTGTTCAGGGTGCGGGCAGCGGCTCTGCTCTGCCCCTACTCCACTTGGGGTGACGTGACTACCACGCCGGCGGGCCTCTGGGTGCTGTCCCGGGTGCGGGCGGCGGCTCTCCTCTGCCCCTCCTCCAATTGGTGTGACGTGTCTACCACGCCTGCGGACCACTGGGCCTGTTGTGCCAGTCGGTCGCAGGTCTGCTTACCTTGCGGGCGCGGGTGGCGGCTCTGCTCTGCTCCTTCTCCAATTGGGGTGACGTGACTACCACGCCCGCGGGTCGTTGGGTCTGTTCCGGATGCAGGCGGTGGCTCTGCTCTGCCCCTACTCCAATTGGTGTGACGTGTCTACCACGCCGGCAGGCCTCTGGGCCTGTCCCGCCGGTCGGTCGCAGGTCTGCCTACTTTGCGGGCTCGGGCGGCAGCTCTGCTCGGCCCCCAGTGCAGTTGGGGTGAAGCGATACCACGCCGGCGGGTCACTAGGCCCACTCCGGGCGCAGGCGGCGGCCCTGCTCTGCCCCTACTCCCATTGGTGTGACGTGGCTACCACGCTGGCAGGCCGCTGGGCCCGTTCCACCGATCGGCCGGTGGTCTGCCTACCTTGCAGGCTCGGGCGGCAGCTCTACTCAGCCCCCACCCCAGTTGGGGTGAAGTGATACCACGCCGGCGGGTCGCTGGGGCTGTTCCGGACGCGGGCTGCAGCTCTGCTCTGCCCCTCTGGCCCCCACAGCACTCAGCAGGATCTGGACCGAGAAGCAGTCTCCGCGGGTTCCTCAGCCCTGGGTCAGAGCAGCTCCAGGAGGCAGAACTCGGCCGCTCCGGGCTCGGTGCATGCCCCAACAGGAGCAGGCCCCAAGAAGCAGTTTCCGCGGGTTCTTCAGCCCTGGGCCAGAGCAGTTCCGGGAGCCAGAACCCGGCCGCTCTGGGCTCCGTGCATGCTCTGATAGGAGCAGGCTCCAAGAAGCAGCCTCCGCGGGCTCCTTAGCCCTGGGCCAGAGCAGTTCCGGGATCCAGAATTCGGCCGCCCCGGGCTCCGTGTATGTTCTGATAGGAGCAGGCCCCAAGAAGCAGTTTCCGCGGGTTCTTTAGCACTGCGCCTGAGTAATTTGTCTGCGAGACGCAGGTGAATGGCAGCCTGAAATTACCTGTTCTATGGTTGAATGAGCTGCGATCAGTTGAAAACAGGGATGATGACATCAACTCTCCAAGATGGTGGCCGCTGGCTTCCTCTGTGGTCTGACCGGTGAAGAACCGAACTGGACCGCTTCCTTCCCCCGTCTCCAACCCAGAATTCAGCACTGTGTACAGTGATTGCACAGCTGGCAGGAGCCCACAGAATCCGCTGGCATAATTATTAATAGCACTCCTTCATTTGCTCAGAGTTTGGATAGTAAACTGTAACCAGTTTACTAATTAGACTAACCAGGCATAGTGGCACACACCTGTAATCCCAGCTACTCAAGAGACTGAGTCAAGAAGATTGCAAATTTAAGGCCAGCCTGGGCATTTTACCTTCTCAAAGAAAGAAATTTAAAAAGGGTTGGGGACCTAGCTCAGGGATAGGACACTTGCGTAGCATGCATGGGCCCTGGGTTCAATTCCCAGCACTGCAAACTCCAAGTCATGTCCTTTCATATTTCCATTTAATACTTAGCATCTTGTCAGGTTTGACCTGTTATTACCATCTGCTCTTCCCCCTTTGGCTCCTGATCCTGGCACAGCTTTTGCTAAATGAGATGGCACC
Organism: Spermophilus citellus; assembly: GCF_964194105.1. Classification (NCBI taxonomy): domain Eukaryota; kingdom Metazoa; phylum Chordata; class Mammalia; order Rodentia; family Sciuridae; genus Spermophilus; species Spermophilus citellus. Next base: position 72,853,764 of record NC_138195.1, on the reverse strand, counting down.
ACCCACACAGCATCTCAGTCTTCATCCTGGGTTGATTAAAACATCCATCAGGACAGGTTCCCTGGTGATATGCCAGCCGGCGGCTGTGAATCTGTCCATGCAGCTCTGCGGGCCCCCAGGTGCTGGGGGGTCATATAGACCCACAGGCCTGGAAGCTCTGCTCTGGCAAATCGTGGACCCGCCAGGCCAGCAGTTCACTGGCTGGTAGAACTTAGGGTGATTGAATGGTTGGCCCCTCACTTCCTGCGACTCCCCCTGGCCTGCACTATCTTTTTTTTTTTGGTGGGGGGATGCTGGGGATTGAACTAAGGGGCACTTGACCACTGAGCTACATCCCCAGCCCTATTTTGCATTTTATTTAGAAACAGGGTCTCACTGAGTTGCTTAGCACCTCACTTTTGATGAGGCTGGCTTTGAACTCATGATCCTCCTGCCTCAGCCTCCCAAGCTACTGGGATTATAGGCGTGCTCCACCGCCCCCGGCAGAACTATTTTGATTAGTGCACAGAGACCCTTTCTGGCTTCTCCAAGCATTGCTCAGGGAATCCCTGTTCATTAGGACCATAGCCAGCATTGAGGTTGCTGATCTCTGCTCTGGAGTTGACCTTCACCTTTCTTGAAAGTTGAGGCCTGACCATTTTGTGTCCTCTGGCCTTGCTCCCATCTCTGTCTTAAAGATTCCCAGTGGTGACTGGTAGGTGTTTGACAAGTGCTCTCAGGACCCTTGCCCACGCCAGCTGATGAGATCACATGGAGGACATCTGCCAGCACCGTCCCTGTCTCTGCCTTCCATCCACCTGCCCTCCTTCCCTCAGCAAGCCCCGCCCCCCAGTGTGGGCACCCACTTCTGAAGGTGGACAAGAGTGCCTCACCGTGGGACCTCCCTCCATCTGCCTCTTGTGGCTGTTCCCTTCTCAGAAGAGAAACGTCACTCTCCTTCCTCTCTGGCCTGGAACCCTTTTTGTTACCCTCGGCAGTTTCCCAGGCCTCCTCTTTTTGGGAACCTAACCTTCCTGCCCTCGTTCTCAGAGGCTCCTACCTCCCTGTTGGCTTTTTGCAATTCCCGCTCTGCCGTTGTCTTTGAAATCTCCCCCTTTGTGGCCACTCCTCTCCCACTGTTCATCTCATTTATGATCACAGAGTTTGCCTCCTGTGTCCTCTACCCTCCGGAGCCACTTTCTGTTCAGGAACCTGGCCACAGGTCCTGGCCCTGTGCTCTGCTTTCTGAAGGGGTGGATGGCAGTGACTTCCAAGTTGCTTGCCTCTTCCAGTTCTTTCCACCGGGAACAGCCTCCCACACAGCACCCTGAGCATCTAGGCTGGGCCACTCTGCCCTTGCCGTGCTTCCCCCTGGACTTCCCTGCCCGCTCCCCTCCAGATTTTATCTTTAGTTACCTTCATCTCTTCTCTATGATTCTTGCCTGACTCCTTGATCTTGTCTCTGGCTGTCTGCAGTTCCTTCAGCAAGCATTACGTCAGCTACCACCAGGTCCTCTGCATGGGCTGTCTGGACACCCTCGGCAGTCTCATGCTATAACTCACCCTGTGCCCCTGGTCCTTCTGCTGTCCTATAGCCCCTACAGGGTCCTCATGCCACCTTGCATTCTCTCTGGGACCCCAGCCCCTTCTGGTGCCAGGCCAAGAACCAAGCCCACACGTTTTCAACAGGGACCTTCCCATGTCAAGGCTAAATAATAACAAAACCAAGTCTTTCTCCCCTGAGACCAGACACCTAAGACCCATGTGTCTAGCCGTGGGTGGCATTAGTCACTGGGGGCCTTCTTGCACTTCCTTGTGCTTTGCATTTAAATTAATGTTAGCATCTTGCAACTCACCAGGACTTGGGTGCTGTTCTTCACGCTTTTGAAGGACTCCTCTTCTAGTCATAACAACATTGTGGGTACCACTCTAGGTCCATTGCACAAATGAGGAAACTGAGGCAAACTGAGTTTGGCCTCACTCAGGCCAAACTTATTAGCTAGGAGGTGGCCAAGCTGGGATTTAATGCCAGGCAGTCTGACTCTAGAGCCCTGAAGATCATGTCCTTCACCTGTCGTCTGTCATGTGTCCCTGTCTGTAAGTGCTCATTACCCGGCCACCTTCTGAGTGCCTTGCCCATGACCTCCGCTTGACCAGACCCGTCAGAGCCCTGCAGGTTTGTCTGGGCTCCAGCCCAGCCCTGGGCTTCCGGGCTGGTCCAGTGAGGTGGGCAGGCTGGAGCCGAGGTGGGGAGAGGTGGCAGAGGCCCAGCTCTTGCTGTCTTCCTGCCATGGGCTGCATGGAGCCTTCCAAATGGTGACGTAGCAGCTTGGCTAATGGTCTTGGAATCCAGGCACCCAGGGAAGGTTCTGGGGCCCTGGTGGCCTCAGAGCCCCATCTGAGGGGGAGGGAAGGCCTGGACAGTAGAGCAGGGCGGGCGCCAGGGTTCAGACCAGTTGAGTAGGCCTGGAAGACAGGAGTTGGGAGGTGCACCCAGGAGGGGCTGGGGGAGCCTCTCCCCCGCTCCAAAGCCACTCCTGTTTTCTTTGGACCATAGAGGCTGCATGCTGAGAGCTGGAGTGTGTCTTGGCAAAAGGCTGCAGTGACAGAGCCTTCGGACCAGGGAGGCCTGGCCGGGAAGGGTGGCCTTTCACTGTTCTTAAAGGCACAGCATGCATCAGCGGCCTGCATTTCCAGTTCCCTGGTCTCTCACCAGAAGCCTTAGATCTGGCTTAGGTTATAGGAAGGGGGCCAGGCTGGGCCCAGGGCAGAAGCAGCCCCCTAAAGCCTAGCCTTTTACCAGGTGTGGCTTGGCCGGTCCACTTTAGAGCTCTTCCTCTTTTCAGTATCTCTCTCCTCACTCTCAATGTTTGGTGCTCACTGACACCTACCCTGCTCCCTTATGCAAGCCCACTCCAAGCAAAGAACATGGGAGCACCTATACATGTCCCCCTTCCAAGAGGACAAGGCCCAAGCCAGGACATGCAGGCAGCAGCCCAGGGTGCTAGTTGAGGTTCTGGAAAGAGGGACTTCAGCTCCCCCAGAATCCAAACCAGCAAGACCCTAAGTCTGGGGCTGTGTCCTCTCCATTCCCTGGCTCCCTGGACTGCCCTTCCCACCTGCCTCCTGAACCTTTAGGGAGGCCTGGGGTCAGAGTCAGTGCTCCAAGCCTGCTCAACTGTGAATCAATAGGTGGGAAGGACAGGCAGGGCCTGGATAGCAACTCAAGTCTGCTGGGTCTCCCAAACTCCAAAATCGGAGTCTCGTCCTGCCTCAGAATCCTCTGATTTGCGCCTAGGATCTGAAGGCGGGCTGCAGCGGAGAAGCCAGAGCTCGCCTGCTGGCCTCGGCTGCCAGTATACGATTGAGTCCCCACTGTGTGCCATGCCCGGGGTGATGGGGCAACAGAGTCTGAGCCCCGAATGCGTGCCATTCACAGTGCTGGTGTTGCCATGTGTGGAGCTGCGCCTGGCACATGCCAGGTGCTCAGGAAATACTTGCTTGTGCAAAGTTCCTGGATGTTAACTACGTCACATGTCCCTGATACAGGACAACCCTGGGAGTAGTTTTTATTGTTCAGGTATGCCAGCGAAGCTCAGAGAGGACTAGTGGTTTGCCCCATGTCACCTAGGTCATCTAGGAAGTGGTGAAGTGAGGCTCCAAACTGAAGCCTGTCCTGGGAAGGAGGCTAAGTTGCATCCCACAGACCCCTGGGTGAGCAGGGACAGTAAGGAGCACTGGGGCTTTATGGAGAACACATCCTGACATCTGGAAGGACTGGGAGGATTTCAGAGGGAGAGGAAGGCGCAGGGGTCTCCCCTCCCCCACCATCTGCTTTGTCCTAGGCTGAGCTGTGACCTCAGAGGACTTTATTAACATCCTAATTGTGTGCAGCTGGCCTCACTCTGGCCCTAATGAGCTCATTATCCTGCCTCCTTAAAGAGGCCATTGTGGCCTGGTCACCCTGGGGACAGCAGTGGCCTGAGAGTGGCCATCACTTCCTGCCACCCCCAACCAAGCTCAGCCCCTCCTGCAGAGGCTGAGGCCCCCAGCCCACCCTCTGTCCCTCAGTCCCCCTTGCCTCACTGTCCACCTCAGTCTGTGTCACTCTTAAAGTCTCTGTTCTTTCTCTCTTCCTTGACCCCTGCCAGCACTGGGAGTCCCCAGTTAGAGTCCATTTGTGAGGTCTTTGAAATTGGCCAAACAGATGAGCCCAGACCAAATGGCTGGGCCAGCGCCCTGAAGATTATGGCAGCTGGGAAAGCTGGGCACTGGCCTGGGATTGGGGGTCTCCCTTCCTGCCACCCTGAGCTGGAGATGCTGCTAGACCTCCTGATGTGTCTTCCCCCTCCTTGGCCCCTGGACCCACCACTGAGAAGAGGGTTGTTCCTGGGGCCTACTGGCAGAACTGGCTCTGGATGACAGGAACGTTGCTGTTCTGGGTCTTTGTCTGCTGTAAAGGGCTGGGTCCTGGCCCCTGGCACCACAGAAACACAGCCCTGACTGAAAGAAAGGCCAGAGGGCCGGAGCTCTCAAGGAATTGGCCAGGTCATTGTTCTCCGTGGTGACTAGCCCAGGGTGGGGCCTAGCCCTGGAGACCGAGTTTCTCCTGCATGTCAGGTGTCTACAGTGTCCACTTAAAGGGTTCCTCTGGATCAGTCTGCAGTTTCCCGATAGAGGAACTGGGTGTGGGATTCCCGCTGCCTGCCCCCATCTGGGAGGGGTCACCTCAGCATAAAGCTACTCCAGGTGGGAAAACCTTCCTAAGTAAGGCCCTGGCAGGTGTCACAGGGCAGGGCTGCCAGGCTAGGCCTGGAGGAACATGCCAAAGGGTCTCTACCATCTCCTGCTTCCACCACGCTCACTGCCTCACTCCCTGAAAGAGCCTGCTGCCCTTTCACCAGGTGACTGTAAGAAGAGGCCAGGTGTGGCTGCCAGCCCCAAAACAGCGGCCCCACGTGGGCACAGGTGCAGCCACTTCCTTAGTTCAAGGCCAGGTAACTTAGTGAAACTTACTGAGTCTTTCTCCAAAGAGAGGCCAGGAGGGTGGAAGAAAAAGGCTAGCAGAGGTCAGCTTGGGAGTCTAGAATCATCTTCCTGGAGGCTGGAAGAAGTGGCTGCTCTGGTCCGGGTGGCTGTAGTCATTAATGAAGAGCTTAATAATGCCCATAGCTGCCATTTGTATTCTTAGTTTCACAGATGAGGAAACTGAGAAAGGTTAAGGCAGTTTCCTGAGGCCACAGAGCAGAGAAGTGGCAGTAGTAGAATTCAAACTCAGCTCTTTGGCTCCTATACATCACTCTGCCAGTTTCCTCATCGGCCAGGCTGCTTGCTGCAAACTCAGTTCTGCCCTGGATACAAACTGGACCTGGTGCCTATAGTGCTGACAAGATAATTCTCAGAGAGCAAAGCAGCTGTGGTGATGCCTGGACCTGTTGGCACCTGGACATTTATCAAGGAAGGCTTCCTGGAGGAGGTGGGCTGCAGCCAGGACTTTATAGGATGAGCTGGATATGGAGAGGAGAGAGGAGACGGCAGGAGTTTTGTGCTGGGGAACCAAGTGAGCCAGAGGACAGAAGCCAGACTGAGAGTGGTCCCAGGGCCTCAAGGGAATCCCCCCAGGATGTATACCCCCAACCTCGTTGCCCTCCATGATTTGCTGACATGAAGTACAACTGCTGGAAACAGCAAGCCGTGCTGGGGGATAGACCTCCATTCTTCCAAAACCCTAAGAGAAGCCTGGAAGCTCTGCAGAGTAAGGTACCTGCAGATGGGACAAGTCAGGGCACCCTAATTATTCCCCTTTACTGCTAGAAGACCCTCACTGCTTCTGTGGGGCTGAGAATCCAGATCTCTATCTGGCCCCTGGATTTTACAACACAAGCTTCCTCATGTAAGGCGGAGGGCTGATCACAGTAACATTATTCCATGAGAACCTTGAAGAGTAAAGGGATGTATGTCAAGTTTAGCACCTGACACAGAGTGCCCTCCCCTGTGTTTGGTTGTAATACACAGACACAGACCTGGCTTTGTTCCCATGTTCCGATACGCCCCCCAACAGGTGTGCACATGTACATCACTCACCTCCATAGACTCAAATACGAGCCCTGGTCCACACCCACACCCAGCACACAGAGACTAGAAAAGACAGCTAGGCCCCTACACATATTGGGGGTGATCCTGGGAACCCCACAGGCCTGTAGCTAGTACTTGAGCCCTCTCGGATAGTTGAGCCACACCCAGGAGTTCAGGTTGTCGTGGTTCCTCACTGGAACAGCAGTGACTTCGGTGCAGTGACGAACGTCTGAGCTGCTGGCATGTGGGACAGGCTTGTCAGCAGCCGTGGGTGGGAGCCGGCCCAGGGAGTCTTTCCAGGAAGCCCAGCCATGTGACTCATGCCCAGAATCCCAGAAGGTCTTTGTGGAACCAGGGTGGGCACCATGTTCACCCACCTAGGCCATGTTTAAGCCTGTCCGTCTTGGCTCAGCAGAGATGCCCACAGCCAAGCCCACGGCAGTCTCTTTTCTATAGCCATTGTCTCCTCCTCAGAGTCTGATTCAGGAGGAGCCTGAGTCAGAAGCCACCCAGCACACTCTGCAAGTGTTGGGCTGGAGTGGAACCTAGTCCAGTGTTCTCAGGCAAGATTGTCTGGGGCATCAGGCTGGCGGGGGGGTGACAGTGTTAGCCCCAGGTCCTAGGGCCACAGCAGAATAGGATCCTAAGTTACTGTCCTGGGGAGAGATGTTCATAATCAATAGACAATGTGCCTAGTTGTCCCAGAAGCTTCGAGAACAACAGAGATGTTAGAAAGGCTAGGATTCAGACAGCAGAGCACATCCATGGGACATCCAGAGACAGTGTCAAGTACCAATTGTGGTGATGCTTTGCCTACTGGGCACCTCTGTCATCCATTCAGCCCCTCATAAGTCCTTATCCAGTCCTCCCATGTGCTGAGGCCTATGCAGCAGAGGTAGGAGGAGGAACTGGCCTGCTCTGCCTTGCCCTGTCCTGCCCTGCCCTGGGAGTGCCCCTGGTGCTCATAGGTGCAGATCAACCCTCCACCCGCGTCCCTGGCTCCTGGGAATGGGAAAGAGCAGCATGTATATGGAAGGGCTCCCAGGAATGGAATAAGGGGGAGAAGACATGATGCTTCCAACAGAGAAAAGACCTGAGTCCTAGGATCATAGGGCACTTGAGACAAAGAGAAAGGCCCATGCAAGAGTGCAGCAGCTCTGGGACTTGCTTCCCAACTTTTCAGGATACAGACCAGTTGGATGAGACTGATGAATAAAATCCCCCCAGGAAAGCAGAGGTTCCAGGACTCACAGTCACAGGCAGAGGGAACGTTGTCTCCCTTCTGCATCCATGGAAGGGGGGTTGCCTCCTTCTGCTGAGGATTACTTTGGGTCCCAAGTTCTAGAAGCAGAGAGAAGGTTTAGAAGACAGCCAGCCACGAGACCACCAAGACAGCTGCTTATCTGGGACCTTAGATTCACACAAGAAAAGGGAAGAAATAGTCTCCCAGTGTGGATGAACAGGGAGAAGGGGGGTTGTTTGAGAGCATGGTATTGGTAGGGACACCTTGGTGTAGAAAAAGAGGTTGGTCATGAAGTGATCTTGGCAAGTCCCTAACCAGAGGCGTGCTCCTGAGCTATGCTGTTCCTCAAAGCACATCTCATTTCATCCAATGACAATAAAATCCCTGGCCCCTGCCCAAGTCTGTTCTGGGGAAACCCTCTCTCTGGAAGAAGGGCTCCCATCTGAAGCCAGGCCTTCCAGGCACTTCCTTGGCCACTGGACACGGCTTGGCTTAGAGGGTAGGTCTTTGGAGGTCTGCTTGGAAGGATCTGGATGAGATGGGAGAGCCACAACTGTGCTCTTGGAATTAGACCCTGGTCCTGGGAAGTCATGTGTAAGCCTTGGCTTTCAAGAGCCTCTGAAAGTGACCAAAGTTGGTGACTGCTCTTTGGGGGTCTTGGGGATCATCCTGGTGAGCAGGATTTGGGGCAGTGGCACCTTGCCTGGAGTGGCTTGGAGGATTCAGTGCCCACCTGCTGAGGTCTATGGTGACAGATGACTTTTGTTCTTCAGACTGGGCTCATGTGATGCTTGGCGATTGTGATGGTGATTAGTGAGGGCTTTCTCTATTCAAATGACTGAGACCCAGCTCCAGGTCAACTCATCAATTGCCCTCTTCCGTGGACCTCCAGGTCAATGAACAGTTCCTTGGCTTATTGAATGAGGAAGTCCAGCAGGCTGGTCTAGTTTTGGTACACCAGACTCCCAGGTAGAAGATGTCCTCAGGACTAGCTTGTCCTCCTTCTCATGACAAACCTGCTGCTTTATTGACTTGGCTCTCCGGCCTTCTATCACAGTGTTTGGAGAGACGACAAACCAATCGAGATGGCTGGCCAACTGGGTGGGATGGCACATGCCTGTAATTACATTAGCTCCGGAGGCTGAGGCAGGAGGATCATTTGTTCAAAGCCAGCCTCAGTAAAAGTGAAGAACCCTTTCTCTAAATAAAATATAAAAAAGAGCTGGGCATGTGGCTCAGTGGTTGAGCGCCCCTTGGTTCAAGCTATGGAAAAAAGAGAGACAGACCCGGTTGGCCAGCTGCGCCCACTTCAGTGGTTAAGGAGGCAAGGTCAAGTGATGCCAACCCAGTGAGAGGGAGGAACCTTGCTCCATGACCTTCAGCCAGGGTCGTAGAGGAACTGCTGGGACTGGGGCTTCCTGGCAGAGACTGATGGGATTCCTGAGAGTGCTACCCTAGAGACTCAGAGGCAGATATCCCACCCAGGGTCCCCTGAAAAGGCAACACCCTCTGGCTGCTTTGGGGCCCAATCAGCCACAGCTTCTGAGCATCCAAGCCATTGTGGCCTGGGCTTCCAGAGGATGGGTGGTGCTGCTCCAAGCAGCCCTCCCTCGCCTAATAGGGTCAAAATGTGCAGATGGCTGTGGGTAAGACAAAGGTGGCCACTCCCATCCCATTCAAGCAAGACACAGCTCTTTACCAACCTGAATTGTGCCAAGAAGGGAGTTCCACGTGCACCCAAAGCCTTGGGTCAGAGTGCCTAAAGTGCCCCCCCCCAATCTGGCTGCTCCTGCTTTCCTCTGCCTCCTGCTGCCCAACACTGCAAAGAGTGGACAAAGACCTCCTTGGACATCATTCTGGAGACAGATCCTCTAGCACTTCTTGAGCAGCTTGTGGGACTCAAGGTCTTCCTGATTCAAAAGACGTGGACAATAAAACCCTTCCCACCATGTCAATGAATGGTGGTCCTGTCAGCCTTCCTCCCTCAGAGTGTCAGGTTGGCCTCTTTTGTTAACCTATATGTTGGGCAGGGGCTCCCCAGGGCCAAGGACCACCTCTTCTAGCGTGGTCTGGACCCCAAAGTGAGCATTCATCTCCCTTTAGCAGGTTCTGAGGGTGCTTAACACACAATCTGAGCTATCAGCTCCCAGGAGTATCAGCTTCCTGGAACCAGTCACTTCACCAGAAGTTGAGTGAGTGCAAGTGTCTGGTACCCTTATAACCATCCTCAGACCCAAAGTTGGGAAATGCCAGTGGATGTTAGTGGAGTGTTCCACTAGACTCTGAACTGCCTTGTGGCTGCTGCCCTGGCCCCAAGAGTAGATGCCAGTACCTGCCTGTCCCCACAAGTTGCTCAATGACTTCAGCTGTTCCCTCTAAGAAGTTAAGCCTCACCAGGCACAATAGCACACATCTGTAATCCCAGTGACTGGAGGCTGGGGCAGGAGGATTGCAGGTTTAAGGCCAGCCTGAACAACTTACAAAGACCCTGTTTCAGAATAAAAAAATGAGGGCTGGGAATATTGCTCAGTGGTAAAGCATCTCAGTGGTAAATCTCCAATACAGTTAAAAAAAAAAAAAAAAAAAAAAAAAAGCCTCCTTTTTTCCTTGAACCAGAAAACCATCAGCCTGCAGATCACATCCTCTTCTGGATCCTGTTGATAGGCCTGGTGCAGGAAGTCTCAGGGCCTGTGGGGCAGTGTTTAAATGAAATGCCCCCCCTGGTCCTGCAGCAGTGGCACAGAATAGGGTTTAGGGCCCACATGCTCAGGGACCAGTCAAGGCTCACAGTCTCTCTGCCACAGTTCCTCATCACCTACGTACCTGTTTGCAAAGTGAGCATAGCAAGAGGTGGCTTGGGCATGGGCAGTCCAAATGAACCATCTTGGGAGATGGGAGTTTGGAGCCAGAGCAAGAAGGAAAGGAAGTTATTCCTATGGTTTCAGTTCTTCCAGCAGCAGGAGTGTGTCCCCAGTTCTTCCTGACTGAACGTTTGTGACTTGGTGGGCCAGGCTGCTTTTCTCAGGCTTATATGGATTATGTCAAGGGAAGGCCTTGGTCACTGGGGTTGGCCAGGCCTGAGGTGGAAGATGGGCCCAGGGAGCAGAGGGCAGGACCTAGGTTTTTTAGGTAGGTACCCTACTGCTCCCTGTCTTTCATCCCAGGCAGAGATAGACTCTCTGTGGCTCATGCTAGGTGGCCAACAGGGGCCCTGGGTCATAGTATTTGACCCAGCTGAGGCCTCTGAACCAAATAGGCCTAGGCTCAAATGCCCTCTGCTGCCCGCCCTTTCTGGAGAGTTCTGTACTCTGCTTGCAGCTCTGCAAAGCCCATTGAGGCCCAGGTCTATTTGGCTCAGAGGCCCTTCTGGGGTCTCAGTTTCATCCTCTGTAGAGAGGGCTGGTTTAGTTCTCTGAGCTGTTGGCTCCTTAGGACCAGGATGCCAGAAATAACCCGCCCAGCCTTCATGTGTGGCTGCAGTTGTCAGGGGTCACCTGAGGCTATATCACTCATTTACTGTGATTGAAATGGCCACACCATCCAAGAGCAGCTGGGAGTGGCACTGAGGTGACAGTACTGCTGACCTGTGCTAGAAAGGTGTGAGGCGGTCTGCCTCTCTGCCTCTGAAAGCAGAGGAGGCACCAACCTCCACCCTTCTCATGGTCATAGTGGGTTGAAAGACCCTGAGTCTTCTGTGCAGGGACAGAGCTCACTTGGCCTTTCCTGCAAGGTACATTTCTCATGTAGGACATCATTATTTCTATTTGGTCTTTGGATTTTTTTTTTCTTCATCAAATGTATAGGAATGGATGGCAGTTTGTTTGGTCATCTCAGGGAGTGTGTAGGTCTTTTCTTCCTTAGGTGAAACCCAGGCCCCTCAAGGCTGGCCAAGGGAAAGGCCTTTGCCTGGTGCCCAGGCCATCTGGCCCTGTGCCCTGCCCTCTGGCCACTCCTTCCCTCTGCATCCCTGCCCCCAACCCACCTCCACCACCCTGAGAAGGTTCTCATGGCCTGTTCTTTCTTGTCCCCTCTACAGGATGGTGGTTTGTTAGCACCTCCGAGGAGCAGGGCTGGGTCCCTGCCACCTACCTAGAGGCCCAGAATGGGACCCGGGATGACTCAGACATCAACACCTCCAAGACCGGGGAAGGTAAGGGCTTGCAGGTTCTTGGGAGGGAGCATAGAGGTTGGCACACATGGCCAGCTGCCTCTGGGGTCAGCCCCTACCGGAGACGGGAGGCTCTTCTCCCTAAAACCACCTGAACCACTGAAGTAAGTGGGGCCACACCCAAGCCCCTTCCACTGTATAGAAACCAGCCCACAAGTGCACCTCCCCAGGCCTGTTCTGGCTGGCCCCACATGGGGCAGAGAACACAGGGGAAATTCCCTTGGTGTGTGGACCCCAGGCTTTGGCAACTTTGGGACAGAGACTGGGAAGAATAGTCTTAGAGCTAGAAACCCCCAGAAAACTCCCTGTCTATATAAGCCCTGGACACCTCTCAAGGACCCCACAAAGACTTGGCCTATGGTCCCAGTCCCACGCTGGGCTTCCTGCAACAAGGATGACCACAAGAGACTGGGTGTGTATGTGTGTGTCCTGCCTGGGTGGCCACCAGCCTGGCCCATGGCACAGGCTCAGGCAGGTCCGTGAACCATTTCCCAGATCCCAGAGGAGGCTCAGGCCTCTCACTCGGCCTCTCTGATTAGCTCTGGCTCCTTGAGGTTTTTCTGGGTCTTTCTTCTTGCATTTCAAGGAGCCTGCCTCTGCCCCCAGGCCATCGCTGGCCTTGGCAGCCTGACTGTGGACTCTGTATTCCCCAGAGTGGGTTGCCTGCCGAAGGCCAGGACTTTTGAGCCATCCCCAGTTCCCTGCTGCCTGCTCCTAGAGCCTTCCAAACCTCCCGTGGCCTGGAAACGGCCAGTCTTTCCTTAACCAACTGTGGGAATGATCCAGAAGGATGTGTCTGAGAGCCAGAGGGATTAGGCCTGCCACCCGTGGCTCAGCCACTTCTAGGCCTGCTCCTCCCGCGCCCACCTCCCTGCTGCCCAGGCCAAAATAAGCAGCTCCCCCAGCACCAGCCCCTTGTTCCTTCCATCCCTAAATGTCAGTTAGTCGGTTGGCGGTTGGGCCCCACCCTTCTTCCTGTGTCACACTGATCAGAGCTTGGCCTTTTCAATGCATAGCCACCTTGGACAGGTCTCAGGGAATAGGCCCCATCAGGGAGGGTGCGAGTTTCAGGCTGAGCTACTCCCTGAGCCGAGGGACTGAGCCTGCATCCTCCCCCACTGGTCCTCTGGAGCAGTGGAAGGCCTTGGCCTTGAGGTGGTCTGTCTAGTTTGTGCTCCGCAGTCCCCACTTCCTACCTAGTTCTGCATCCTGGGAGGCATGCCACTGCCTCTCGATAACAATGGCTCACAGGGGCCCAGGTGGTAGATCAGAGGCTTTCGTTGCCCTTGCCACCACCCTGGGAGGACACTGTTGCTGTTCTGCATCTCTTCAGGTTTGGGCCCTCTTGGGCCTCACTGTTGTGCCACATGCCTCTCAGTGAAACATATGCTCCTTGGCAGGGAGGCTACTCTAGGCCCAACTCCAGGAGAGTGTGTGGTTAAGAAGGCTGCACCAGCAAGGGCAGAGTCGGGGTGTATATGGTGGAGTAAGTAAAAGCCCAGGTGGGAAGGAGCCTGGCGGGCCTGGGAGCATGATGCCAGCCTGGCCGGAATAAGGCACAGGTGCTTCGCATAGAATAGGCGGTGGCAGTTTGTTGAGGATTTTGATCTTGATAGAGTAAGAATCAGACAGCAATCAGTGCAAGTCTGCGTTCAGGGGTGTGTGTGTGTGTACATGTGCACCCAGAGTGCCCCTTTTCTACTTGCTTCTGGTAGGACCTGTGTGCCAACACCTGGCCACACATAGACAGCTATGGATTCCACCATCACATCTCGGGCATACCTTGCCGGAACCACAGAAGGGCTCAGGGCTGGGTATTCCAAGCCCCAGGCCCAGCCACTGTGGTGTGTCCACAGCTCTGCAGCTGGGTGGTAGACGTGTAACTTAGCACCCCTGGACCTTTGCTTCCCCACTTGTGTGATGGGGCTTGTGCTGACGACACAAGGCTTCTGTGAGGCTTGAGTGAGATGATCTGTGAGTGGTTTAGACTGGGCCTGGCTTGCCGGGAGTAAATGTCAGCTACCATAAAAGTGGCCCCAAGTCCAGACATCAGCTAAGCCCCTCTGCCACCCAGAGAGGCCCCACTCCCTCACGCCACCCCATCTGAAAAACCTTACACAGGACCTGATTAATGTCCCCAGTGCTCCTTAAGACCTTGCTTGGCCCCTGCCAGACCAGGAGGTGTCACCCTATGACAGGTGAGGAAACAGAGGCTTAGAGAGGGATGGAAGGCCTCACAGAGTGTCACAGGTGGTGGAGTCTGAATTGGAATCCACACCTCCTCGCCTTTTCCCCAGACCTCTACTTATACAAGGCAGGTCAGATTCCTCCCAGGGAGAGCAAATGCATCCCAGAAGGCCTTGCAGGGGTTTGGGCAGTTTTTCTTTCATTCTAACCACTGGCCTCCCTCCCTCCCCTGGCCCCAGGCAACCTGACAGCCTCCTTCTGCAGTGCAGGAGGTAGGGCCAGCTAGCACCCAGGAGTCCTGGTTCAGTGTCCAATCCCCTTGGGAGTACCATAGGAAGGTAGGGGCATCTAGAACTTGGACCTGAGCACAGGGGTGCATGGGGGCTCAAAACCCAGCCTTAATAACTAGAGGACCGGTGCACAGTCTGCGAAGAGAGCAGCCCTGGCAGAGGGATCTCAAGCAGTGAGAAACTGGGGAAACTCAGTCTCTGTTGTCAAAGACCCAAATGGATGACATGAAGGAGCAGAGCCAGGGCTGCGGCATTTGTCCCTGTGCATTTCATTCAGCAAACTTTTCCTAGGCCAGAGGTGCTGTGTGAGGCTCTGGGAATGCAGAGACAATAGGCAAAGTCCTGTCTGGTGCTCTAGCGCACTCCTGTAATCCCAGCAGCTCTGAAGGCTGAGGCAGGAGGATACGAGTTCAAACCAGCTTCATCAGCTTGGCAAGGCCCTAAGCAACTTGATGGGACCCTGTCTCAAAGTAAAAAAATAAAAAGAGCTGGGGCTGTAGCTCAGTGGTTGAATGCCCCTGGGTTCAATCCCTAGTACCAAAAAAAAAAAAAAAAAAAAAAAAAGGCAAAGTTGTCATCCTCAATAGACACCATCTAATGGGACAAGTGCGAAAGCAACGACATAAGCCGGAAAGTGCGAAGCCTGCCAGGAAGGGACCCCAGTCTCTCCTAGGCACACTCATCCCTCTCAACATGCTGCGGGGCCCATGATGGCAAGCTCACAATCATACTTCTTGATGTCAACCCAGGTGCTTTTGGACACAAGCCCTCTGAATCAGCCTTCCCAGGAAACAGCGATCCATCGCTGCAGCTGAGGGGCTGCCTCTCAAGGACTGGTGTAAGGGACTCTTTTTGGTACTGAGTTTGGACCCACGGGCACTTTACCACTGAATTACATCCCAGCTCTTCTGCTTTTTAAAATTTTTTTTTTTTTTATTTTAAGACATGGTTTGCTAAAGTTGCTGAGGTCCTCCTGTCTCAGCCTTCCCAGTCACTGGGATTCCAGACATGCACCACCATGCCTGGCCAGGATCCTAAAATCTGTAGTTCTCTCCATGGCTCTGGGGCATAAGCTGAGAGGTTTGGGTTTGGTTGCATTTTTTCCCCACATGCCAACAATATCATCTGTCAGATCTACCCTCATCCAGCTAGGTTTGACCCTGGGCTCAGACTAGGTAATGATGACCTGGAAGCGTGCTTGGACCTCCCGCCCTCTGTCCCTTCCTCCTCCCCTCCCCCATCCCATCTCATCCTCATCTCCATTCTCTCCATTGGTTCGTGTTGGCCGCATGCTCCATCTCCATCTCCCACACCAGTGTCCAAGAGACGCAAGGCCCATCTGCGGCGCCTGGATCGCCGGTGGACCCTGGGCGGGATGGTCAACAGGCAGCACAGCCGAGGTGACTGCGGGCACACGCCTCTCTTCCCCCCACTGCTGCTGTCTCTCACTAACGCCTGCTCCTTCCCACCCTCTGCCCTCTGCCCTCTTCCTGTGGCCTCCTGACTTACCATATGTACAGGACAAACTTTCCTCTCACTTGCTGCAACTGGGAGTGGGGAAGGGGCCATGCTTGGGAATTGGGGCAGCACTAAGGGTGGTGCTGGTTTGCTGGTGTCCTGGGAATGGGGGTCGTGGGACTTCAGACACGGTTATAGGTCCCCAAGAAAGGAACAAGTCTTGAGGGACCAGGGGGATCTCAGTCCCTATAAGGCACCCCACTTCTCCATCCTTCATTGTCTCCTGCTGAGAAAGGCTCCATTGGCTAAGCCGTCCTTGTGGCTGCTTGGAAACTGAGTGCAAAGAAGGGCCAGCCCACAAGCCTCCCCCTTCGTCCAGCTCCACTAGAAAGGTGCGGAAGGCAGGCACAGCCTGGAACCAGGGCACAGCCCCGACCAGTGGAGTACGGGGTTAGACCCCACCAACAGCAGCAGACTGGGGTTTTAGGAGGGGCTAAAGCAAGAGGATTCCAGGGAGGCTCCTCACCTGGCCGTGGGCTGATGAGGAAGGGAGACATTTGCTCTGTCGGAGTTTTCCCAACACCAGGAGCTGGGGAGGTGAGGGAAGAAGGTACACGCCTTTGGACACCCCCTAACCATCTGCAGAGCCCCCGACTGGTGGAGGGCCAGTTTCTCCTGCCCCACGGAGAGCAGAGAGTGTGCTCCTCGGGGTGAGGACACAGCTGAGAGCAGCTTGTTACCCCTGAGAGGGGCATATAATGAGCACTGGCCTTTTGGGAACACAGGGATGCCGCAGCTCATACTCCCACCCTCAAAGCTTATTTCCAGAAGACAGTGGGAGCATGTTTGAGTGTCTGCCCCAAGCCTGAGGCAGCAGGAAGTCTGGACTCTTGGGTGGCCACAGCCTGTGGTTGGCTCAGCATCAGGCTCAGAACACTGGTCATGAGGAACCCAGCTTGTCCCCAGGGAGGAACATGGGCTGGAGCCTGGGGGCAGATGTAGGACAGAGGGCTGAGTTGTAAAAACAGCACCAGGCCAAATGTAAAGCAAAGGCCACCTTCAACCTGGAGGGAGGAACAGCAGTGCAGGGAAGCAACCCCAGCCATGGTGGCAAAAGAGAGTGGAATGGGGACCTGGAATCATAGGGACGAAGGTTTGGCCTGCCCCACACTCTACACACTAAGCCCCGAACATGACTGACTCCACAGACACGCAGCTGGTGCAGTACACACCCTGCACGGCTCCCATGGCCACAGTATGGCTGCAGTACCTTGTCACATCTAACCCTTCCTTCCCGTCACAGCTCCCCATCAACAGTCCATCACAGGGCACAAATATAATTCCAATTATGCAGCCACACATAGACCATGCCACAAGTACATTATTTAGTCATCAAGGCTTTGTACACACAACTAACAGTCGATCACATCATCACATTCAGCAGCACCCACAAGTCCACATACACATAACCCCCATACCAAGGGTACACAGGCATTGTAGTCACAGCTATTCACAGGATGATGCACGTGGACACAATTACACAACCAAATGAATACTTCCGTATCACCCATACATAGCAAATACCCAACCCCCCATAAGAGGCCAAGAGACCTAGCCAGCATAATTTCAGCCTTGCTCTGTTAAAGCAGGCAGCCAAGAGAGGCCTGCAGAGAGCTTGCTGGGGACAGCACTGCAAACAGCAGAGTGGGTGGGAGCAGGGTGGAGAGGGGGACATCGAAGAACTAGACAAGAGAAAGCAGTGCTTCCCCGGGGCCCCGCTCCACTCCCCGTCCCCACAGCCAGCCAGGCCGTTGGAATCAAAGGCCTCTCTCTCACAGAGGGGTGAGGGAGTTGTGGGGGCCGGGAGGAGAGCTGGAGAGACTGCTGACAGAGGGGAAAGTGTTTGGAAAGAGGAGGCCTCTGTGGTTTGGAAACTGCAGGACTTCCAGCCCCTGCCTCCCAAACCAGAACAGTCTGTCCACCTCCCCCTGCCCATTCACCCTGCCAGCCGCCTGGCCAGCCCTTACCAGGACAGGAGTGCCCCCGTCCCTACATGGCACAATCCCAGTGCCCAGGTTCTGGCACTTCCCAGAGCCCTGAGAGGTCCCTGAGCTCACAGTCTCCCACCCCTCAGCTGCTTCCTAGGGACCAGCTCTTCCTGGCCTGCCGAACCACTCAGGACCCACTGAGGCCGATTCTATCCATCTGTGTATTCTGTTGTCTGGACATCCCCAGGGTGGGGTTTGTGGCCAGGTCCATAAGAGTATCTGTCTCCACTTGTCCCTCAGTCACCTGTGAGTTGGGAGGACCGCGTGACACATGTCCACATGGAGGCAGTCCATGCCTCTTCCGTCTGAGCCAACCAGGACAGAAAGCCATTCCCCATGGAGACAAGTGGGAAGAGTTGGTCTGACTGCCTGGCCCCTCCAGGGACAAGGAACCTGAATTCTCCCTCAGTGTCCTGCCCAGCGACCAGGGCAGGGTGAGCCTCACTGGTAGCCAGTGGTCTTACAAGGAGCACATAAACTCCGGGGGGACATGTCACAGCCCAGAACCCCTAAGAACAGGGCCTTTTGCAGGACCCACTCAGTTTTGCTGGCAGAACTGATATCTGGTTCTGTCCCCCTTCCTATCCCAGGAGGTCAGAGAAGACAGGAGCTTCCATGGCCTGCGGATGCTTGTCTGCCACAGGCACCCTAAGAGGTTGCAGCAGCAGGGCCTGGCTGCTCCAGAAGACAAGCCCACACTACATGGTCAAGGCCCTGTACTTGGTGGTGGGGCAGGGCAAGGCTTCTCTGATCTTCCCCGCAAGAACTATCATTTTTCTCTGCAAAAAGTTACCTTGCCTAGGAAAACTTTAATGATGGCTTCCTGCTCAAACCGCAGGCTTTTAAAAATAGCCCTGCCGAACAAAGACAAAATATGAAGCGCAGGCCTCACCTCCCTCAGACCTCAGACCCTGGATTCCCCGGCCTGGTGCTGCCCCTCAGGCCGCTGCCTGGGCCAGGGTTTACCGTGCCCCACTGGAAAATGGAGCAGGACCAGAAGCAGACAGGAGAGCGAAGGTTGGCCCAGAGAGTGGGGAGCTGCTCCAAGGCCCGAGTCAGAGTCTGTCTGGGCAGGTTCTCAGGCGGGCTTGGCAGCAGTTCGTGGGGGGAGGGTCTGGGGTGGAATCTGAAGCCCCCTGGAGCAGGGCCCTCCCTGAGTCGGGGCTGAAGAAGACCTACAGTTGTGGAGAGCATGCTGAGGAGTGGCACAGCCTCCCGTGGGTTGTCACCCACCCTTTGCTTTTTGGCAGGCTTTCAGATTAGGCCAGTGGCCCATCGGTTCCATCCTTCAGCCTGGCAGGACAGCCGCCTCCACCCCAAAGGGAGTCACTATCTTGGCCCAGCACAGGGCTGCAGACAGGAACCCTGATAATCCAGGGGAGAATGAACAGATGGCCCTCCTGCAGCAGGGAGCTGGGGTGGCAGCTGTCCCCCTCCCCCACAGCCGCTAGAGGCCCAGGCAGGCTGCCTGAGGGTCCAGCCAAGGAGTCCAGGGGGTGGTTGTCACAGCTGGGAGCCAGGAGGGGCAGGCTCTTAGAGGCCAGCTCCTGCTATTTCAAGCTCTCTGCAGGCTGCCCACTCAAGCCACTGCCCCGCCCAGCCTGGCCTTCCTCCTCAGGGAGCGGCCCACAGCCCCCTGCTCCTGCTGCACCAGCACAGTTCCACCTCTGGAGCACCCAGGCCCCCGAGGACTTTCCAAGGGCATTGCCAGATCATCAGTTTTTTCTCCTCTGCTGTCCCTTGTTCTCCCAGTGAGGCTGGGTGGGAAGTGTGAGCCTTGAGCTGTCTGTCCTCTAGGCAGAATCTCACCTAGGAGCCAGGGTGTCCTCCCTAGCCAACTGTGAGTCTACCTGGTCTTGCCAGGGACAGGAGGAGTGGACCCAGCAGACCTAGAGCAAACACCTCCCTGGAAACCTGAACAAAGGCTGTAGGGGGAGCATGGGGCCTCCGTAGGAGGGAGACTGAAGGGGGCCAAGGGGATGCCTGGCATCCCAGTCTCCCCACACCTGTCCCCTCAAGCTCTTCCTGAGGTTCCCCAAGGTGCCTTTCTGTTGCCTTGGGAAAACCTTGAGCAAGACCCTGAAGTCACATCCATGAGAGTAGCGTAGACATGAATGAGCAGTGATCTTGCGGACGGCCACACAAACCCAGGAACTGTGGAGAATGTGGGGCACTGGCTGTGGGGCACCTGGCAGCTCCACACCTGCCACAAGACCTTTATCTTAACAAAACACAGCCACTCCCATAGGACTTGCATTCCATGGAACTCTCCTGGGGACATTACATGACCTGCTGTCAGTCGAGGGCCAGGTGCTTAGTGAAGGCTTCACCAAGGAGGTGCCCCTGGAGCTGTCTGAGGCTTAGAATGAGGAAGGATTTAAGGGACTGAGGTGGGAGCAGGGCCAGGAGAGGGCATTTGGGACACAGATGGAAACTGGCACATTTGTGGAAGGGGTATCCTGAGGGTCCTGAAGGCACCAGGGGACATCCAGCATTGGTCTCGAGACTTTCTGACAAGCACTTTCCTTCTAACTCTGCCTTTAGCCCAGGGAGCTTCTGGGGCCCTCTTAACTCCAGGCTCAGCATCCTGCTTGCCATTATTAGGCTGGGAGAGCTGGCTTTGCTGAACAACCTGGGACATGGCTGGCTTTGGCACACACTGGGTGCGGCAGTAACCCCCGCCCCCGTGACCTTTCCACTGCTACTCCTGAGGCCTGGTCCCTCCCTTCCCTGGAGAAGCCAGAGCTGACCCAGAGCACCTTGGCAAGCAGCTAAGCAAGGCCAAGCCTGGGCAGGAGGGGACAAGAAGCAGGGCCTGCACCTCAACCTCAAATAATCTTGCTCTCTTACTCCCACTGCCCACTCACAGAAGAGAAGTATGTCACCGTTCAACCTTATGTCAGCCAAAGCAAGGACGAGATTGGCTTTGAGAAGGGTGTCACCGTGGAGGTGATCCGGAAGAATTTGGAGGGCTGGTGGTATATCAGGTAGGACCCTTGACAGAGCCACAAGATGCCTCTGGCCCATCTGGCCCCTCCCAGATGCCTCTGGCCCATCTGTCCTGGGCCCACAGAACTGGGTGCAAAGTAGCTATGGCCATCCGCTGGTGGGTACATACTGACAGCAGCCCCGTACCAACTGTGCACATCTGGAAAGCTCAACCAGGGAGCGCTGGTCTTGCAGAGTGTCTCCGGGGGCAGGAAAGCAAGGCTGAGCACAGCCAGCACAGTGCAGGGCCCACAGGCCATGGTGCAGTTCTTTCCCGCTCATCTGCCAAGCGTTCAGTACATCTGAATTTGGTTTTCTGCGTCCAGCCTTGGCTGCCTGGTCTGATCCACAGTTAGAGCAGTTTGGAGCACTGGTGTCCCCAGGCCCTACTGAATTCCCATCAGACAGCCTCTGCTGCCATGGCTCACCACCCAGGGCTCCAGATGTGAGCCTGTGACGTCCATGTCCCTGGCCTGTGAGGGCTGTTCCACTTTGCAGGACTGTCATGAGACTAGAGTGGAAGAAAGGTCTGAGCCCAAGCCCAGTTTGGGCTATCAGAGGTTCCTCCTTCCCCTGCCCCCTCCCTCTCCCAGAACCTAATCCCACTTCTCAGTTGAGAAATCCATTTGGGGTATAGGTCAGGGAGTGGGGGGGAAGGCAGTCTCCTGACCCACTGGAAGTAAACAGAACCCTGTGGCTTCACTCAGCATTACCAGACCAAGACGTGCCCTTTAGCCCCCTCTGCCCTCCAAGGCACTTGCTCTCAGGAGACACTGTTGATTCCTTTGGAGAAGTTCAGCCATGGGGACTTGACCCAGCTTTTCCTCTGCTGCCACCTGGCTGGGGGAGACTGCCCCCTATCTGTGGGCTCTGGGAATTGCCACTTCAACCCAGCGCACCCAGCAACCCCAGACCCTGCACCGGCAGGATGTGTACTGAGTGGTCTCTCCCAGAGAGGCTAGGGTTGTGCTATGGCACCCCTGTGACCAGGGCAATGTGAGCACTCACAGGACAGTTGCTCAGAACATGGCAGGACATGGTGGTGTTAAAAGTTAGTCTATGCTGAGCTGAAGGACTGGATGAAGGCCACTGGCTACACAGAATCCAAACCTTAGTGTGACTTGGTAGGAGGTTCTCTCCCCTCATGGTCCTTGCCCTGTTGTATATCAGTCAGGAGTAATGAAATGTCCCTTTTTGTCCTGCTAGGTGGGATGAACAGTACCTGGGTGTGTGTTGCCCATGGTCATTGCCCCTGGCTTTTATGTTTAGGAGCAGAAACTAAAGCCAAGCCAAAGACTTAGCAGCCAGGAGCCTGAAGTGGAAAGGCCAGCAGATGTCTTGGCAGGCTGGTGGTCTCATTCACTTGCCTGGAAGTGACCTACAAGGTTGCTTTCTATTTTGCTTTGTTTTGCTTCATTTTTTGGTTTTCTAAAATGACCAGCAAAGTTACTCTGAGCTACTTCTAATCAACTCTTGTTCCCATGGCCTAGTCCTTGTCCCCATTAGCCAGTGGGAGTTCCAGCTGAGAACACCGTGCCATAACAGTTCCACCTTAAGAAAGCTGCCAGACACCCCCTTAAGTATGCCATTTCCCAACATTCCAGGCTCTGTGTTGATCCTCATTTCCTGTCTTTTTTTCTCCTCCCCCACCTACACACACACACACACACACACACACACACACACACACCCCTCTGCTGCCTGCCCTGCTCAGAGCTGGGAAATGGCTGTGAGAGAAAGGGGCTCAGACACAGCCACTCCTGGTGCCCTTGCATTTCCCTGCCTGGAACCTGGATTTATCTAAATAACATACAAACTCTGAAATGGGGGCACTTGGGGCTGTAAGCAGGCCTTGCTTTGCTTTTCTTTGCCTTGGCCTTTGGCTAATAGGAAGCTTAGGCACTTTCACTAGTTGCTTCTCTCCACCTTTGAAAGTCACCGTTACACCTGAGAGCCATCACAGCCCCAACTTCCATCTTTCATTCATTGATGTCTGCTTTCCAAGCCCAGACAGATGAGCTTGGGACAACCTGTGCACATTACTGTTATGGACGGAAGGAGCCTCCTCCTTCCTGTGTTCTCCAGCAAATCTCCATGTTCCTTCTCCCACCTAATGAGTTCCTAAGAAAAGAGGGTGAGAGGAGGGCTGTTAGACATCTGGCCTGGAAGAACTATTCCAAAGAGCCAGATGTGTCCCAGGGAGCAGACAGGGACATTGCAACTCAGGCTTGGGGGCACTGGCCAGCAATTGCCAGTCCAGGAAGCGAGTCCCCAGTGGATTTGGGTGAAGACTCAACACCACGGGGAAAAGGGGAAAAGCTTGTTTTTAAGAAGTCATCAAATCACCAGAATGAAGTCAGCCCTGTCATTTGTCTTTTGCTTTTGTTTATGAGCTTTTGGGTTTGTTTGGCTGTGTTTTTGTTTTGCCATACCAATGGTTTTAATTTTACCAGTCATGTGCTTTATTCTTGTCATTTATGGTTTCTACTTTTGGAGCCCCATTTAGAAAGTCTTTCTCAAACCTCCAAATTATGTAAATATTTTTTATTTTTGCCCCCTGTATGGCCAGATTCTTTCTTACTTATTTTTCCTAATTGAATAATGCATTGTCCTCAAATCACTTATTGAATAATCCATCCTACTGATTTGAAATGTTGCCGTTAGCCTGTTCACGGACTTACTCTGTGAACTTCACCCATGTGCTATCCCTGCGTAGTACCCACACCCTCCCCAGTCAGTCAGTCTTCTTTACACACCTCTTCAGTATGTCTATCCTTATAGATACACTTTAACAGCTACTCTGTTCCTACATCTTGCAGAAAAGTAAAATTGAGCTCCAGAAAACAGACTTTTCCAAGGTCCCATAGACCAGAACTCTCACCCTGTGATACCTCTTTCCTCTTTAATAATCCTTTTCTTTCCTGTGGGGCATTTAACTCCATACACCACTTTCTCATCCCTTATCTTCCATTTCTTATCTCTAGGGTTACCCTCAAATGATTGTGGAATAACATTCTCAATTGTGAATAGCTATTGTGAAGTCCACCTTTGGGCACCCACCACTGGAGAACTCTAATCTCAAGGTCCCATGTTTATTTTACCTGACACTTTGCAGGGAATGAGAGCCCATGCCAAGAGGGACCAGGTAAAGCAAAGGGAGTTAGAGGAAAGAAGCTGTTCTCTGAGCATCTTTCCCAGCAAGTCTCAGCTCTGGTTCTCTTGGAGCAGTGGGATTACCAAGTCTCTAGCAACGCATGGTAGAAAAGTCTCAGCTGGGCAAGGCCAGGTGGATACTAGGGCCTGAGCCTGAAAGAGATGTAATGATGGTGTGGCCCACTCCTCTCCACAGATACCTGGGCAAAGAGGGCTGGGCACCAGCATCCTACCTAAAGAAGGCCAAGGATGACCTGCCAACCCGGAAAAAGAATCTGGCAGGCCCCGTGGAGATCATTGGGAACATCATGGAGATCAGCAACCTGTTAAACAAGAAGACGTCTGGGGACAAGGAGACTCCACCAACTGAAGGCGAAGGCTCTGAGGCCCCCATTGCCAAAAAGGAGATAAGCTTGCCCATCCTGTGCAATGCTTCCAATGGTAGTGCCCTCGGTGTCCCTGAGAGGACCGTCTCCAAACTGGCCCAGGGCTCTCCAGCTGTAGCCAGGATTGCCCCTCAGAGGGCCCAGATCAGTAAGCACATCACTGACCTTCAGGTCCTGGCCACAGAGCTCTTTATAGTGGGGGCAGAGAGTACAAGGAAGGCCAGAAGAGAGAGTGGGACCTAAGCTACAGACTGAGGGATCCTGGGCCCTTAGGCTGTCAGCTCAGGTCATTCTCATCACCAGTGGAGAAGGCAGGGGAGTGTGTGGCTGTGCCTCTCCCAGCCGTCTCTCTGAAAGTGAGTCACATGAGTGCAGGCTGTTAGCATTGCCCCAACCCTAGAGACCAGGAACAGCCACTCTTCAGAGGAATGTAGTCCAAGAGAAAGAAGTGGTTTCTTCACACTATAATAAAGACGTCAGGAACCTAGTGGTTGATGTATAGATGATTTGAAAATAAAGCCCTCAGTTCCCTGCTTTGTCAAGCACCTGCAGGGCTTCTGTTTGGAGTGAGAGATGGTAGGACATCTTCCTGGGACTTAACCAGGAAGTACTGGGTTGGAACCAGGGGTGTGCAACCACTGAGCTACATCCCTAGCCCTTTTTATTATTTATTTTGAGACAGGACCTTGCTGGATTGCAACTTGCAATCCTCCTACCCCAGTCTCCTGAGTCTCCAGGATTACAGCTCTTCCACCAGTTTCTAGAAACCTGAAAGAATGAGCTGAGACTTCAGCACTCTCCACAAAGTGGTTTCAACAGAGTTTATGCCAAGGATCTCCTTTAGCTGGGCATGGTGGTGCACACCTATAATCCCAGCTGCTGGAGGAAAGCTGTTTTTTCAGTTGAGCTCTTGACTTTGGTTCTGTTGGCCCTTGTGCATGAAACCTTTTAGATATCAGCTGGGAAGTTGTCATTAGGTGTCCCCTCTTGCCTAGCTCTGTGCTAACCTCTAAGGATTTAGAGTGAGCAAAAAATAGACATGCTGTTGCCCATTGCCTGAATGGAATTACTAAAGCCATGTCTCTTCTTCTAGGCTCCCCAAACCTAAGGACAAGACCTCCACCACGCCGAGAATCCAGCTTGGTATGCGTGCTGAATTTCTACTCCCTTTTTGTTCCTTTTCTGGGGCTCTTCTGGGGCTTCCAGCTTTGGGGGGCTGGAGGCACGGAGGGAAGCCTATAGATACCGGCCTTTCTCGGGGCCTGACTGGACTGTTTATAATCGGAAATGCACTGCGCTCCATGGCTAAATAAATCCATCCCAGCCACTGCACTGGCAGACATAAACATTTAGACTGGCCAGCAGCAATGTCCAACCAGGGCATTGCCAGGAGCTGGAAATGGGGCTGCTGTCCATGTTGCCTGGAAGACTTTCAGCTTTGCTTTGCTCAGGAATGCCTGGTGGATGTGGTGGATGTCAGAGCCTGGGAGGGCAGAGGGCAGATCTGTGAGTGCGGAGTTGCAAGGACAGGCTCACACCAAAGTTTATAGAGTGTCCCCACTGCTAGGTTCCGGGCTCTTACGGGTAGGGTTTCCTGGTGACCAGCATCTCAAGCAGGTAGATGTGCAGTCGGTCTAGGTCTTGGGGGACCCAAATGGTGGTGCCAAGCTGAGAGTCCTGGAACAAAGAACTGTCATCAGGGCTGTGGACAGATTGGAGCTTCAATCTGCCAGGCTTGGCTGTGCGTTCTACTTCCAACATGTTGATGCAGAGACCCTAGGCA
The DNA here is from genome assembly GCF_964194105.1 of Spermophilus citellus. Taxonomy (NCBI): domain Eukaryota; kingdom Metazoa; phylum Chordata; class Mammalia; order Rodentia; family Sciuridae; genus Spermophilus; species Spermophilus citellus. Next base: position 72,828,006 of record NC_138195.1, on the reverse strand, counting down.
AATCACTTATCCTCCTCAGGCCTCAATTTCCTTATAAGATAGGTACAGCCCTAGCTATCTCTTAGGGCTATCCTAAGGATAAGAAGCGATGCATAAGGCTGGCAGGCAATTTCTATTTCCCATATCAACTTGACTATGGGGTAGAATCTTCTGGTGTACGGGAAAAGATGCTAAGGTCACACCTGGGCTTAGCAGCAAATCACTGTGATCAGTGACATCTGCCCTTAGAGAGGGGATAGCATCAGTCCATGGAAGAGGAGACCTCTGTACATATAGGGCTTGGAAGATTTTGTTCCTTCCTTGCCCTAGCTATTGGCTTTCTTTTCCCCATGGGTTTACAACTGAACAATGGATTCTGCTTCCCTCCCATCTCTTTTAACACAAGCTAATTATTTTCAGGCAGACTTAATTTGTGTGAAAATGGGCTAATTCCTTCCACACACCAAATTCCAGGTTGCTGAGACAGGGCCACCGTCCAGGTAGGTTCTGAATCTCACCTGGCCAGGAAGCACAGGATCACAGAGCCAGGCACTGTGCAAGGAGGGTTGACTGATTCACACCCAGTCCCTGAAAACCAGCTCCCTCCCACCCTCATTCACTGTGCTCCAAGACAGCTCTGTTTTGTTTGTTTTGTTTTGTTTTTTGGTTTGGTTTTGGTTTTGATTTTGGTACTGAATTCAGAAGCACTCAGCCACTGAGCCACATCCCCAGCCCTATTTTGTATTTTATTTAGAGACAGGGTCTCAAGGAGTTGCTTAATGCCTCACTTTTGCTGAGCCTGGCTTTGAACTCACAATCCTCCTGCTTTAGCCTCCTGAGCTGCTGGGATTACAGGCTTGCTCCACCGCACTCGGCTAACAGATCTGTTTTTTTTTTGTTTTTTTTTTTATTGTTGGTTGTTCAAAACATTACATAGTTCTTGACATATCATATTTCATATTTTGATTCAAGTGGGTTATGAACTCCCATTTTTACCCCGTATACACATTGCAGAATCACATCAGTTACACTTCCATTGATTTACATATTGCCATACTAGTGTCTGTTGTATTCTGCTGCCTTTCCTATCCTCTACTATCCCCCCTCCCTCCCCTCCCCTCCCCTCTTCTCTCTCTACCCCCTCTACTGTAATTCATTTCTCCCCCTTGTATTATCTTTCCCTTTCCCCTCACTTCCTCTTGTATGTAATTTTGTATAACCATGAGGGTCTCCTTCCATTTCCATGCAATTTCCCTTCCCTCTCGCTTTCCCTCCCACCTCTCATCCCTGTTTAATGTTAATCTTCTTCTCATGCTCTTCGTCCCTACTCTGTTCTTAGTTACTCTCCTTATATCAAAGAAGACATTTGGCATTTGTTTTTTAGGGATTGGCTGGCTTCACTTAGCATAATCTGCTCTAATGCCATCCATTTCCCTCCAAATTCTATGATTTTGTCATTTTTTAATGCAGAGTAATACTCCATTGTGTATAGATGCCACATTTTTTTTATCCATTCATCTATTGAAGGGCATCTAGGTTGGTTCCACAGTCTTGCTATTGTGAATTGTGCTGCCATGAACATCGATGTAGCAGTGTCCCTGTAGCATGCTCTTTTTAGGTCTTTAGGGAATAGACCGAGAAGGGGAATAGCTGGGTCAAATGGTGGTTCCATTCCCAGCTTTCCAAGAAATCTCCATACTGCTTTCCAAATTGGCTGCACCAATTTGCAGTCCCACCAACAATGAGCAAGTGTACCCTTTTCCCCGCGTCCTCGCCAGCACTTGTTATTGTTTGACTTCCTAATGGCTGCCAATCTTACTGGAGTGAGATGGTATCTTAGGGTGGTTTTGATTTGCATTTCTCTGACTGCTAGCGATGCTGAGCATTTTTTCATGTGCTTGTTGATTGATAGTATGTCCTCCTCTGAGAAGTGTCTGTTCAGGTCCTTGGCCCATCTGTTGATTGGGTTATTTGTTATCTTATTGTCTAATTTTTTGAGTTCTTTGTATACTCTGGATATTAGGGCTCTATCTGAAGTGTGAGGAGTAAAGATTTGTTCCCAGGACGTAGGCTCCCTATTTACCTCTCTTATTGTTTCTTTTGCTGAGAAAAAACTTTATAGTTTGAGTAAGTCCCATTTGTTGATTCTAGTTATTAACTCTTGTGCTATGGGTGTCCTATTGAGGAATTTGGGGCCTGACCCCACAGTATGTAGATGGTAGCCAACTTTTTCTTCTATCAGACGCTGTGTCTCTGATTTGATATCAAGCTCCTTGATCCATTTTGAGTTAACTTTTGTGCATGGCGAGAGAAAGGGATTCAGTTTCATTTTGATGCATATGGATTTCCAGTTTTCCCAGCACCATTTGTTGAAGATGCTATCCTTCCTCCATTGCATGCTTTTAGCCCCTTTATCAAAGATAAGATAGTTGTAGTTTTGTGGATTGGTTTCTGTGTCCTCTATTCTGTACCATTGGTCCACCCGCCTGTTTTGGTACCAGTACCATGCTGTTTTTGTTACTATTGCTCTGTAGTATAGTTTGAAGTCTGGTATTGCTATACCACCTGATTCACACTTCCTGCTTAGCATTGTTTTTGCTATTCTGGGTCTTTTGTTTTTCCATATGAATTTCATGATTGCTTTAAACAGATCTGTTTTGATTGACAGGATTGGGATTAGGACATGAGGGTTTCAGGGGTGTTGACCTTTGGTCTTTGAGCTCTTCCTATGTCCCTTGCTGGACTAGAAGTTATCTACATATCTCAGTAAGTCTCTTAATGACCCTGTTATTAGTTCCATTTTGTAGATGAGGAAACTGAGGCTCAGAGAGTTGACATCAAGGGCCTCACACACAGCTGGTAAAATACTGGGACTGGAGCCCAGCAGTCTTCTAGGTCTTCCAATCACAGAAAAAGGGGCAGGGAGTGAGGGAGGCGGTGGTGGGGATCTACCCTGAGACTGAAAACAGTTGCCTCCTGCCACAGCACAGCTGCTTCCCCCTCCTCATCTCTTCCCTCCTCCCCGCTCCCAGTTGGTTTGCTTTAACCCCTTCTGTATGAAGTAGGTCACACACACCCAAAGCCCATTCTAATCAGTGGAGGCTAACTGAAGCTAGAATCCACAAGGGCATGTTGTCCATTGGGGTTAATGTTGGATGCCCGGCATCTCAGATCAGCTTCTGGCACCTGGGAGCCACTAGCAAATGGTAGTAGCATGAACAAATGAGGCCCACGTTAGCCTGGAACCATGAGCTGGGGCAAAAAAAAAACAAAAAGTGTCCTTGACTGTGGAGTTTAGATGTTGCTGTACAGGGGTCTAAAAGGCACTTGGGACCTCAGTGTGTTCTATCTGCCTTGGAGACAGTGTCCTGAGTTCTAATCGGGGCTTCCCTAACCTTTTGGCACTGTCAGAATGAGCAGCTGAAGACTTCTCCCCAACTCCACTGCCCCTTGCACTCCCACCTCAGCCTCCTAGAGATGGTGAGCTCCCAGGCCCCGCCCGGCTGCCAGGCCCCCCCACCTGCAGCCCCTCACCTTTCAACTCAGGAGGGAGTCGCTCCTCTCCGGGGGCAGTGCATGCATTTTGTCAGAGAATTTCTCCGCTTTATCGTTTTCATTTTGGGATCCAACTGTTGAGGCATCTGAAAACTGGCCCTCCAGAGATGGAAGCATAGAAACTCTAATATTAAGAGTAAGCATCTGCCAGCTCAGACCAGTCTCAAGTGAACCCTAGGTACCGCTGGAATCTCCTCAGGAGCGCAGCCTCTTGGGGATCGGCCCTGCAAGCGAGGACAGATGCCTGCGGGGCCAGCTGCTGTCCAGCTGGTCCAAACAGCCACACGCACATCCCCCAGCTGGAACGGGCACCGGTCCTTGGCCTTGTCGCCTCCCTGGTTAGCTGGATTTTGCTCAGTGTTCTCTTTCCACTTCAGGGGTTCCAGCTGCCGAAGCCACCAGAGCCCCCTTCTGTCGAGGTGGAGTACTACACCATTGCTGAGTTCCAATCCTGCATCTCTGATGGGATCAGCTTCCGTGGTGGACAGAAGGCAGAGGTGAGCCTTGGCCCAGACGCCGACGAGGGTTTCACTCATTGTGGACAAGGCCTGCATTTCCCATTTTATGTCTTGCTAGCAAGGTTCCTGGGACAAGAAGGGATGGTACAGAAACATGCCCCACAGTGAAGAGCACTTGCCTAAAGCTGGTCAGGGCCACAGTAGGGACTAGATGTGTGCCTCCACCTGTGCGCACTCATGGTGCCAGAGCGTGGGTGGGAGCTGAGAATGGATGCCTCAAAACAAAAGGCTGCTATGAGCACACAAGCTCCAAGGACAGGGATGAAATAAGATCCAACTCATTTTGTTTTTATGATGGCAGGGCTTCTCAGAGCCTAGGATAGGGTGGCACCCAGTCTATCATAGTGGTATTGCTGGGCCTGCTGTTTGTCCCCACAGCCTTTCCCTCCCAGGAGCACCGCAGGGGCCTGCACCCCACAGAACCCACATCGCGAAGTGCTGTTGTTGGGAGACTGTGGTCCAGGCCGGTGCAGTAACAACATACTGAAGCCCCAGTGTGGCCACATCTGCACCACAGGACCTCTGGCCTTTGATGCAGTCACTTCTTTCCCCCCAGGTTTTGAGTAATTGTCTCTAAAAGGGATACGAGACCCTGATGTGTACCCCCCACCACCACAGCTGGCCTCCTAGCATTAAACAATTCTATACACACACACACACCACACACACACCTGGGAAACCTTACAAGACTCCAGTGGATGGCTGCAACCATGGACAGTATCAAACCCAACATATACCGTTTTTTCCTGTATAGTCACAGTCGTGATAAAGCTGAACATATAAATTAGGCAGAGTAAGAGATCAACAATACCAACTAATAAAATACGACAATTACAACAATATACCATAATAAAAGTTACTTAAAACTTATGAATTGTATATTTCTGGAATTTTCCAGTTAATGGACCACAGGTAATGGCATCCTTGGAACACAAAACCTTGGCTAAGGGAAAACGACTGTACTTCATGTTTTATTGCTGAGCATGGTGTTCCAGGGGACAGAGAAGATTGTGACTGGTTCATTTCTCTGGAGTAGCTTTGTATGGCCATGCAGTTAAATCCGAGAGACATGTGTGAAGCTATCAGATTCACTGGGCTTCCTCTGCTGGCTGCAGAGCCGACACCCCAGCATGAATGTTTTCAACCACGTGTCTGGAACTTGGAACTATTTTCAAGAGAAATCATTCTCTCTAGTTCTAGGGTTTCCAGAAAAGCCTACAAACTTAGAATGTAGGTTTGGTGGGGCTGCAGAGGCATGGTCTCCAAAGAGCTCAATTTGTCGTTCTCCACTCTTCCTCTCTTCTTTCCTTCCCCCCACTCCATGGTGCCAGTGTTTTCATGCTCCCCAGCCCCAGAAGTCTTCCTTGGGACCTTTCCCTCCGCAAGTGTCCCACAATCCCAACTTATCTTCCCTTTACATTCCCCAGTTCAAATGAACCCCAGCACAACCAGCAGCTCATTCTGGTCATTAGCCCATCTTAGAAGTCAAGGAGGAAGCTCCTTGAACTAGTTTATAATAACATGGAAATGATTGAATAAAAGCCCCTCACCCTTTCTACAGGAAGGCATTCAACCCAAAGAAATCTCAGGTCGTGGAATTTCAGTAGGATTCTACAGTGAAATGACAGTAGTCAGGGGACACTGGGAGATGTTTTGCCAAGAGGCTCTGGCTTAGGCCTGTATGTCCCATTTCAATCCATCTATGACTTCCCTGAGACACCCTTTCAAGGGCCTCCCAGGGAGGACCTAGGAATATTGGGGGTGGGAGGAGGACTGGGTAGTGGAATGGTGGTGATTCTTTGTACATCTGGTTCCTTGGCAAGTAGGGCTTTGTAGGGACTGGGAACAGCGTGATGGTTTAGGGGAAGTGGAGGAGTTTTCTGTAGAGGAGGCCAGCTCAATACAGACTTGGAAGATTAGGGGACAGTAGAAACCCCTCAACCAGGAGATGTTAGAGGCAGGGTTTAAATTCTGATCTGTCATTTACTGCAGTGGGTCTTGGGCCACTTTCTCAAGGGCTCAGTTTCCCATCTGCAAAGCGGAGGTGATAGAGCCCAGTGTGAGGCCCCTCACCCGGGACACCACAAGGTTCCAGAGACCCTCTCAGCTCACTGGCCTGCCACCTCTTCCTCCCAGGTCATCGACAAAAACTCAGGCGGCTGGTGGTACGTGCAGATCGGTGAGAAGGAGGGCTGGGCCCCCGCGTCCTACATCGATAAGCGCAAGAAGCCCAACCTGAGCCGCCGCACGAGCACATTGACACGGCCCAAGGTCCCGCCGCCAGCACCCCCCAGCAAGCCCAAGGAGACCGAGGAGGGTCCTGTGGGTACCAACGAGAGCCAGGATTCCCCACTGAAGCTCAAGTACGAGGAGCCCGAGTATGACATCCCCGCCTTTGGCTTTGACTCCGAGCCGGAGCTGAATGAGGAGCCCACAGAGGACAGAGGCTCCGGAGACCGGAAGCCTGCCCAGCCCCGTAGACCCTCACCTGCCTCCTCCCTGCAGCGGGCCCGCTTCAAGGTGGGCGAGTCTTCAGAAGATGTAGCCCTGGAAGAGGAGACCATCTATGAGAATGAGGGCTTCCGGCCATATGCAGAGGACACCCTGTCGACCAGAGGCTCCTCTGGGGACAGTGACTCCCCAGGTGGCTCCTCACTGTCCCTTGCCAGGAAAAACTCGCCCAAGTCGGGCTCCCCAAAGTCATCATCGCTCCTAAAGCTCAAGGCAGAGAAGAACGCCCAGGCAGAACTGGGGAAGAACCACTCCTCGGCCTCCTTTTCCTCGTCCATCACCATCAACACCACCTGCTCCTCCTCTTCCTCCTCTTCCTCCTCCCTGTCAAAGAACAGTGGTGACCTGAAGCCCCGCTCTGCCTCGGACGCAGGCATCCGTGGCACTCCCAAGGTCGGGGCCAAGAAGGACACTGATATGAGGGCTGGGCTGACCTCCTGTGCCCGGGGCAAGCCATCTGTCCGGCCTAAGCCCTTCCTGAACCGGGCAGAGTCACAGAGTCAAGAGAAGATGGACATCAGCACTTTACGACGCCAACTGAGACCCACAGGCCAGCTCCGGGGGGGCCTCAAGGGCTCAAGGAGTGAGGATTCAGAGCTGCCCCCACACACAGCCTCCGAGGGGCCCAGTGAGGGGGCCAGGAGAGGCTCAGCCGACATCATCACCCTCCCGGCCACTGCTCTCCCGGGTACCCCCAAGAAGGAGTGGGAAGGGCCAGCCACCTCCTACGTGACATGTAGTGCCTACCAGAAGGTCCAGGACTCGGAGATCAGTTTCCCTGCTGGCGTGGAGGTGCAGGTGCTGGAGAAGCAGGAGAGTGGCTGGTGGTATGTGAGGTTTGGGGAGCTGGAGGGCTGGGCCCCTTCCCACTACCTGGTGCCCGATGAGAACGAGCAGCCCAACACCCCTGGCAAAGAGCAGGATGTGCTAAAGAGCAAGCAGAATGAGGGCAAGTCAGACAGCCTGGAGAAGATCGAGAGGCGGGTGCAGGCGCTCAACACCGTCAACCAGAGCAAGAGGGCCACACCGCCTATCCCCTCCAAGCCCCCGGGAGGCTTTGGCAAGACATCAGGTGCTGTGGCGGTGAAGATGAGAAACGGTGTGCGACAGGTAGCAGTCAGGCCCCAGTCGGTGTTTGTGTCCCCACCACCCAAAGACAACAACCTGTCCTGCGCCCTGCGGAGGAACGAGTCACTCACAGCCACCGACAGCCTGAGAGGCGTCCGCAGGAACTCCTCCTTCAGCACAGCACGCCCAGCGGCCACGGAGGCCAAGGGTCGCCTGGCGGAGCGGGCCGCCAGCCAGGGCTCCGACTCACCCCTGCTGCCCACACAGCGCAATGGCATCCCTGTGTCCCCTGTGCGCCCCAAGCCCATTGAGAGGTCCCAGTTCATCCACAATAACCTCAAAGATGTGTACGTCTCTATTGCAGACTATGAGGGGGATGAGGAGACCGCAGGCTTCCAGGAGGGGGTGTCCATGGAGGTACTGGAGAGGAACCCCAATGGCTGGTGGTACTGCCAGATCCTGGATGACGTGAAGCCCTTCAAAGGCTGGGTGCCCTCCAACTACCTGGAGAAAAAGAACTAACCGAGGTTGTACAGTCACTCCAGCCTCTGTGCCACTGTACCCGCCACTGGATGAGCAGTGACATGCAGACCAAAGGGGAAGGACAAAATGGGAGGGGGTGGGGGAAGAACAACATTAAGCCCTGCAGATGTGGGACCTGAAAGATGGCCCGCCTCCCAGCTGTTGCCTGGAAGGGAGGATACATTGAATAGGGGAGGAATGACCTGGAACCCAGAGATGAGAAAGCTGGGACCTACGTGTGCACTTTGGTGACTTCATTGATGGACTACATGTCATTTGGGACAGGCCATGTGGGAAACCCCAATTGTGCCTTTGCTGCAAATCTGGAAAAGATGTGGTCATAGGGGGGCCTCCAGCATCCTGCCCGTTGGGCTGTTTTGGTGGCTACCATGTTGCCACCAGAGGTAGCCTTTGTATTGTCCTTATCCGTGTTTATGGATTGTGCTGTTTCCCAGGGATTGCCACCATCCACCATGGCTGGGTGCATATGAAGACCCCACAGGCCCTGGGACTTGGAGTTGTCTCCTGAGCTCACGTCTCTCTCGGGGCCAGGCCACTATCAGTGTCTGAGAGTTAAAAAAAAACACAGTTCCCATGTGCCACAAGAACTACCTTCTTAGCTGTCATTGCCCCGGCCTTGAGAAGAGAGTCCGCCCTCCTTGGGGTACCCCATGGAGGACACAGTGCTGGAGTTAGAGAGGGTAGGGGAAGTCATCAGGCTGTCCGTCATCAGCACAGACTACTTGGGTATTTTTGGGTGAGCAGTTCCTTTGCATGTTTCGGGAGAGGTTTGTTGACTTGGGGTTTATATGTCAGGCCTTTGGTTTGGGTCTTATTTTAGGCGTTGTTTGGGCACCCTGGGGGGTCAGCCTCACATGGGAACAGAAGGGGTGGAGGGTGGGCTTTTCTGTTGTACTCTGTGGAGGGGTGTTTTGTATTTGGCTTCCCATTCTCCCCTCCATAAGCCACGTCGTTTCGTTTGGTTTCCACTGTGTGGACTTTGCCTGCGCGGCACTTGCCGGAGGGATTTGGGGCTGGGTAAGCCCAGGTCCCAGTCTTGGCAAAACAGAGAAACTGTCCTTCTGGTTCCTGCCCAACCTTGGTGGGGCAAAAACCCACCCCGGGAGGGAGGAAGGTGTTGTTAGGAGCCAGACCTTTGGAGAGAAGGCAGCGCCCAGACTGCTGGGTGGCTGCCATTCTGTGTATGTTCTCCCACCGGGGCAGGGCCGAAAGCCTTACAGAGACTGTGGTGAAGCAGCCGTGGCCCCCACCCTGGGTGGAGGGGACCCCAGCTGGGCCTCCTGGGTCAGACTGGAGCAGACACCACCAGCCACTCCTCTGGCCTACTGGCAATGCCATAGTTGCTCGCGAAGAAGGAGGACCCTGTGCCTGGAGCCAGTCTGGTCTTCCCGGGGGCAGTGCCCCAGAGAAGAGAGAAGCAAGAGAGTGACATTTCCTGCAGGTCTTCTGTCAACTTTGGGTTGTTTTTCCGTTGTTGATATCTCAGAGGGACTCTCCAGAAAGAAGCCCAGCCAGCTTCTCCAAGGACTCACCCTTTGTTGGGAGTGGATTTCCGCACGTGCCTTTGATTTCAGACAGACCAGGCTTCATAGCCACCGAATGAGCTGCCAGAATCACCAGACTAAGGGCTGTGGTTTCCTACAGAGGAGGGAAGCCCTGCCCTCACCTGCTCCCCCGAGCAGGCCTCACCCTCTCCCCCCACCTCCAGGATCCCAGAGGCCTTGCCTGGGATCCCCGAGCCCTCGCCCCTCGCCACACACTGATCCTGGCAGCTGTAGCCAACTGCTCGTGTTCTTTGTCAGAGGGCCGTGGTGAGATTGTTTTGTTTCCTTTTGTTTTGTTCGTGAGTTTGTTTAAAATCAAAATTAGATATTTTCTTCTGCTGGACAGTATTAAATAGAGCAGGATGTTGAGTTAATCTGCTAGAATGCAGTACTAATGGTAGTGGATTAGTGTCTTCATATTAATATTATTTTTACTTATTTGAACAATAATGATAAAGAAGTGGTTCATTATTTTTTAATTAATGCACTTTAAGGTGGAATGGAAAGAAACCCAGAGAGCAAAGTGCATTACTTAAAGATGCAGTATATACTTTTCTCATTTTTAAACAGCACATATTTATTAAAAGAAAAAAAAGTAATTTATGATTATTTAAAATAAAATTTAAAAGTAGAGTGTCTGTCGGGTTAAAGGACCTTCCACATAGCTGCCTTCCTGGGGAGGGCCCGTGGCCTCGCTCCACAGATGTCCGCTCTGAGCCAGTTGAATCACTAGCACACCACCACCGGCCAGGCCCGGAGGGAGCACAGCACATGGTGGCTGCCAAGTACAGAGCATCTCAGTTGGACTGGACCAACCACAGTGCTCCCCAGAGCCTGCCTCCCCTGCCCCATGTGTGCATCTGCCCCGTCAGGCTCTCTACCACCCACCAGTCCCCCAGCCCCTCAAGGACCCCCTCTCCTTGATTCCCAGTGCCCTGAAGCCAGAGAGTCATTAAAAAGCAGGGCTGGAAGGGACCCTGGAGGTTGCTCCATCCCATCCCTTCCTGTTACTGCAGCCCAAGGACAGGAAGTGACTTTCTCAAAATCACACAGCTAGTTAATGGCAGACTCCCCACTGCATTAATCCTGTGTCCTTCCCGCCCCCATTATAGCTTATTCTGTGGTCGTCATGTTTACATTGTGACATCCAGCCCCAAGGATGGCTGGGAGTTGCTCAGGCATCCAGGAAAAGTGGGAAATGCTGCCACCTGGTGATATCACGTAGATTTGGGCAGTGAACAGGGATCGCCACGCCCTCGTCTAGACCCCACTCCTGACCCCTCCCCTTCAGCCCCTGCCTCCCAGCACAGCAGAAGCCCTGCAACCCAAAGGATATTAATACTTGAAGTAAGAAGGGTGCATGCCAGTCCTTCTCAGATATGGCCAGGGGGTGCCAAGCCTTGTGCCCCTGGACTCCTAGCCCTACCCTGGGCAAGAGGGCCTTTCCCTAGAGCTACTGAGCTGCTTTGTGACATTGGAGGAAACTGCCAGCAGCAGCGGAGGAGGGAGGGGGCCTGGAGTTCTGACCCACCAGGAGGAAAACCAAATCGGACTAAAAGGAAAGAAAAATGAAATCTCAGCAGCGTCCAAACCTAGTTTTCCATTAGTTGCAATTGAAAATGTGAAATGACATTGTATTGCTGTATACTGCAACTTTAACCATAATGAGCCCTTCTGCGGTCATTATTGAGGTTTATATAATGCCCGAAGTTGCATCCTTTGGTGCTTTGTTTTTCTATTCAGTTTAAAGACCTTTTTCTTTTATTACAAGGGGAAAAAAATACGTCTTCATCTCTCTCCCACCTTGTCCTTCTTTGTCTCGGCAGGCCTGGCGTGTTGCCTGGCTCCTCTGTGCTCAAGAGGAAGCTGGAAAGGGGCACCCCTGAGCAGCAGGTGTGCGGTCTGCCTTGGGGTTCCCCTCCACCCAGCGGGCTTTGTTTGCCAGGCTTCAGCCTGTCCAACCCCCGCCTGGCTCCAAAGATTTCTCTCTTCCTCTCTTCTCCATCTTGACGAAGGCATTATATAGAATCGTTGTAATCACTTTCAGATGTTAGAGCAGCATATTTTACTGGCATTTGTATCCATCGCTTTCCTCAGTAAGGCATGTTACTACTTTCATCATCTTAAGGAAAAAAGACAAGGGAATTTCGATCCAACGTTATTTTCATATTACTAGTACTTGCAGAGTAGGCGTAGAACTATTTAAGTTTAGATTTTGGTTTGGTAGTTTTGTTTTTAAGGGGGGAAAATGAAATAGCCCCTACTTTTCCTGTTTTTGTATTTAACTAATATATTATTTCTTTAAGGTTACTCACTTCCCCTACCCCTTTCAAATACTTTGCATTCTCAATTGAAATGAAAACAATCTGAGAGACAGGAAAAGTGCAATATTACCAAGAGGGATGCCAGGGCTTATTGGCATGGTGGAGAAAGACCCCATGGTCCAGTCTGCAGAAAGTTGGAGGAGGACTGCTGGGAGGAATCGGAACTGTGGAACTGACAGGTGGGCTTTGGGGTTTGATGTTTTAGCCCTCTCCCTCTCCTGCTTCCCTGGCAAGATGGTAGGGGGTCCCCACCAGAGGGCAACCCCTGTTACTATTGGGTATCATCCACCCGGAAGAAAGGGATTCAGGGAAGAGGTGTGGGGGCTCTTGACCTCCTGGGCCCAGTCTCCAGAGCAGAGTGAGGACATCCAGGAACTGTTCCTTGTTTTCATTTCCATTGTTTCCAGCCAGCTGCTCAGAGAGACCTGTCCTAAAAATGCCTCCCAGCAGCCCTCTACCCCATTCCCCCTGCCCCCAGTCTCCTGATGTTTGGGCTGTGATCCTTTTGATGTATGTCTGAATCTTTCTAAAACTATGAAACCTCAGTTCAGTTTATGGGCAGGAAACCTAGATGTAACCAAACCCATCTGGAGGGTGTGGGCACCGAGGCCTACCCCAGGGAGATGGAATTCCCGCAGACCTGCAGCAGGGCCCAGTACTGAGCCCAGCCCATTCATCTCAGCGACTTCAGCCTGAGCAGCAAGCCCTGCCTGTGCTCCACACCCAGACAGTCTGCGGGAGTTCTCGGAGAAGACTCAGAGGGGTCTACTTAGGTCTCTGCAGACAGATGCCCCCACAACAGGTACCAAGCCAGATGCCTCCTTTCTTGGTGCTGATAGAGAAAGTGGCAGGCTGGGAAGTCTCCTGGGGTCCAGACCAGGAGCTCTGCCCCTCAGGGCAGCAGGCATGCCCTTGCTGGTTTGTCCCCTCCACCTCCAGTACTGTACGTTTGCTGCTCCAACCCCATATTTGGTGAATTTCTGTACAGACATCTATCTCTGTGCCCAGAGTAGGACTCAAGCCCCTGTGTGAGTCTCCCTTGGAATGACACATCTACACAGCCAATCATCTTTGAGAGTCTTGATGCAGAGCTCTCTAGAAAGAGAACTGTCCACATCGCTAAAAAATTACGATTCCCTCACTTTTTTGAGGGTTGTGAGTTGAGTGTGTGTGCACACATGTGTGCATGCATGTGTGCGTGTGAGTGTTGGTAATTTCCCGCTTGAACTAATAACATGGGGTTAGAGAAAAAGAAAAAATAATAAAAACCACCGGGCAAGCTGTCTCCACTGAAAAGTCCTTGGCATTGGGCAGGTCCCAAGGGACTCGCGCTTCTGGCATCAAGTCTGTGTGTCATTCATACACACAATTTTTGGCTGGAGAGTGCAATGTGTCTTTTTTTTTTTTTTGTAATAATATTATTATTTAGTTGGAAACTTCACACTGGCGTTATCAGGTCTAGCAGAAGCAGCCTAGGCCATCGTCCCAGGCTCCAAATGAAGATGTGGAAAAGAGATACCACTGGGTGTGGAAGTGTTGGTGGTTCCATTAGGTCACCGACCTGCAGACGAGAGTCACCTTACAGGCTCCCACCTCTCACCCTATGAGTCATCAGTCTGAGATTCCCTGATACAAGCACTGCTGACCCTTTGGTTCTCATTTCTGAGGGCAGGCAGAGTGGGCGGGGTGAGAACTGATTCTCAGTGTGCACAGCAAGACCTGCGCATGCGGACACCGGCTGAATATTTCAGGAAAGTAGCGTGGAGGGCTCCCCTGGACCTGACCGAGCTTTTTGGCTAAATCTCCTCACTGAGGCAGTGCCATATTTCTCTGTGGTTCCCAAGCTCCATGATCAGAGCCAGTGAGAGGACAGGGTCAGTAACCTACAGCCTTGGGGGAAATGGCCCCAAGTTTTAACTTCTCTCCAGCTTTGTCCTACATGCCTGGAGTCCCCAGGCCACAAGGCACAGGATGGTGCTTATAGACTGGGTCAAGGGCTTTACCTTCCAAGGCCTTGATCCCAGCCTACCTGTAAGGCCAGGATTAGCATGCAGTCCTCCTTCCCCTGTTCCATCTAAATCTCATGTTTGCACTTGACAATCAGCACCCTCTCCCTTCCCAGTCCTAAAACTGAGTGGCCTTTGAGAGTAGGGTCCCCTGTACTGGAGGCCCCTGCCTTGCTCCCAGATCCACCCTGGCCAATGGGCTAGGCCTCAAGAGGTATGTGTGAGAGAAAAGTGATTCAGAGCAAAAGGGTTGATTGAGCACGTTGAAGCCAGTGAGAGGCACGTTGGCAAGAGTGTGTGCACGTTTGGGGTGGCTGGGGCTTCCCATCCCTTCACTGGGAAGGAAGCTTCCAAAAGAGGATATCTTCCAGACAGAAGAAGGTGTAGGAGGGCTGAAAGAGGGCTCGGAGGTTTGTTTTTGTCTTTATTTATTAGAAATGAGGAAGAGGTTGATGGTGAGTGTTTCAGGAAGAAGAGAGAAAGCAGGTAGACAGGAAGCTTCATGATCCAACATGCAAGGGTCCAGTCAGAGCTGGAGGTGGGACAGTCTTCGAAACCTAGCCATAGAAGAAGCTGGCCAAAGGAAACTACCATTCGCTGGGTCTCAGGGAATGGTTACTGATCTACTTCGTGGGGAAGGGGTGCTGCAAGCTGTTTCCAGGAGAGTTACGTTCATTTCCCAGGTTCCCATCGGAGTCTTTCCACTACCCTTTGCCTATTCCAGAGCCAGTCTCAAACTTTACAAATCAGAACAGTGACCATGACAGGCCATGCAATAGGGATCTGCCATCCCAAACTGGACTCCACCTGGGAGGAAGGTGGCCTCACTCATCTTTCTGTTGATACCAGTTGTTCCAAAGGCACTCTGTTGGTCACCGGGGGTGGTTCCATTTGCAGAGTTTGCCTCCCTGGTATGAAGTAGACCAGGTGAGATACACACCCACCCGTGGATATGTGCTCTTCCATTTTTTAGTGGCTTCTAACTAGGGCACGCTGTTCTTAGAGTTTATTCCATTCTTGCATTTACAGCTGTTCTCTGCAGTAGGTTTTCTTTAAATCCAGGATGCCAGATGGGGAATGGGTATCCCTGCCAGGTACCGACAGGTCTACAGGAAGGCGACTTCTCAACATGACAGAGTGGCCATCCCGGAACCAGGGTCTGAAGTAAAATGGTGGGTGTCACTGGGCTCCAGAATTGCAAGGAACTCCTAGTGGTGTCTACTCACCCCACCCAGCCCTTAGTGGGCTCTTAGTGGGAGAAGCCCTTCCTCTGGGTTTTTCCCTCTTCCGCCTCAGCAGAGAAGCTGGAGAGAAGGGCAGTAAGTGCAGTGCCGTCAGGGTGAGTGCAAATCATCCCAGGATCCATGGTGGTGCTAAACTATCTCCATGTTTCTGATATTTTTAATAGTGAAGTTTTTTTTTTTATCTCATCACAAAAATGCAGTGTCCTTGGGGAAGGGACTCAGCCCCTTGGCCTGCCACTTTCCAGGTGTCCTTTATCACTTTGACGGGACTCTTCGGTCTGCAGAGATGCTGTCTTGGCATGCTTCTAGACTGTAAGATTTGGGTTGTTTTGTTTTGTATTTTGTTTATGTTTACATGCATCTTGTATTTCCCTAAAAACTAAATAAAGTTTTTTGACCTTTTTAACTGTACATAATCACCTAATTCTCCCTCACTCAGCTGGATAGCAGAGGTCCCTCTAACCCAAACTCAGCACAGACTCCAGAATCCCAGGCCTCTGAAAGGACTCAGGAGGGGGATGTATGTCCCTACTATGAGAATCAGACAAATTTCCCCAGCCCCATCCATGCCTCGGGGGTGGCCAAGCTTGGGTCCTCAGCTTGAACCCCTGAACCCACTGAACCCACCTATCTGTACTAAACTGCAGTAAGCAGAGCGGCATGGTCCTGGGTTCAAGACCAGGCTGAGCCTGGGAGGCCAGGATACAGGGTGGGTAGGCAGATATCCCATGTGCCTCTGAGGCCTGGCCCTGCCAAATAAGTGCAATTTCAAGGTGGTGTGCCCACACCTTGGGATCAGTTTGGCTGTCTTCCTACCGCCCCTACTTCCAGCTACTCAGATGTGCTTAGCATATCTTAGAAAGTTCCTCCAGGGGTCCCTGTCCAGTGACTTTCCTTTTCTCCCCAGCTGTACCACCAGTGTGGTTTAGGCCTCTGCACCCACCAATAAGAAAATAGTTGAGTTTCAGCCACTGGAGAGGCCTGAGTTTAGGGAGGACACAGCCAGCCCTGCTCACCTGGAAGGAAGACCTGTCATTCCCTCACTTTCCCCTAGGTGGTGCCACCACCCCACAGGCTCCTATCCAGGTTGGGCCTGCTCAGCCTTGAGAAGCCCAGCATCCTCCTGGGCTCCCACTGCATGGACCACACCCTGCTCCCACAGACCCAGGCTTCCGAGGCCACCAGGAGAACCAGGGCTTCTCGCTTCCAACTTACAGGGCTCACCAGTACCATGGCCCCTGCTGAACAAGCCACAGGTACTGTTCTGGCCCACAACTCCTGGGAGCCTGGCCTGATTGTCTCAGCCACCTTGGGGCCTCAGAGGCCCACTGTTTTCTCCCAGGGCCACACTTTGGGTAACCCCACCCACACATATGTATGCCCACATACACACGGGCCCTCCCTCTCAGCCTCCACAGCACAGCAGAGCCCTCGGGCTGGTAGAAATCACCTTTATTCACAATCACAGCGACCCCATGGGGGAGTTCACAAAGGTGTGAGGCAGTGGCTACCCCTGCACTAACAGTGGATGATGGCTTCTCCCCAGCCCCCGGCGGGGCAGCCCCTGCATGCACTTGGACCTTTCACCTCTGGGACCTGTGCCTCTCTGACTGATGGGGCCACCTGCTGGCCCCAGCCCACTCCTGCCGCAGGTCTGAGAGGCAGGGTCCGGGAAGGCAAGACCCAGAGTGGTCCAGGGACTTCTCCAAGGTGCCTGTAAGTCCAGTGCAGGTGCCTGTCTGGCCAAGAGTCCTGTCCCATGCTTCCATCACACCGCCTCTTGGCAATACCCCACAGAGAACTCCCAAGAGCCATACAGAAAGTCTGCCCCCACAAAACAGCCACCTCACACAGGAAGCTGAGGCTCAGGGCAGCTGCCTGGCCAGGGCTAGAGCCCCAGGCTCTGCCAGTCAAGGGAGAGGCTGTCTCTGAGGGTACACTAGAGTCACCTGATGACAGGAGGCTGGGAAGCAGGGGGGCTAGGCCAAGACTGCACTGGCCCAGCCCAGAACAGGTGGCCAGGGCTGAGGTGACCACAACCTCAGAACAGGTAGGGCAGGAGCCAGGACCTTGCTCCAGGGTGGAGAGCCTTTCCCAGAGCAGGTTCCCTGCCCTCCTATGACAAGGGTCCCCCGGTCCTTCGCTGGCCCATGCTAGGCTCCCTGCCTGCACCCTCTTGGAGCATTTGATGTCCTTATGGAAAGGAGACTCCTGGGCCATTTGCGATTCCAGAGCCAACCATGATAACCCAGCTTCTGCTCGGGAAGGAAGGGCACTTCATGGTGCTGGGTGACCTACCAGCCCCAGGGCACTGTGGAGGTTCAGTGCGCCTCTCTACAAAATGGACACCGTTTGCCAGGAAGTGGCCCAATTTGGCCCTTTTAGATGGAGTTCCAACTTAGGCTGGCCGTGAGCTTCCCAGATGGGGCCTGGGGAAGATCTGAGTGATGATAACCACTACTGTCCCCGCGCCAGCACCCATATACAGGACGGCATTTCTAGGGGCTCAGGAGATGGGAACTCACCCACAAACCAATAAAACCCACCAACCAAATAAATAAATAAATTAAAATAAGGGAAAAGGCTGGTCATCGTTAGGGACACCCCACCTTCACCAGGAGCCACGGCCCTTCCTTGGCACAGTACAGCCTCTGAGATCATCCTGGGCCCAGGCCAGTACTGAGATGCGGGAGGACAGGCGGGGGTGGGGGTAGCTGAAGACCTGTGCTTAGAGACCTTCACCAAAGACATACCTGTCCCCACCCCATACCAAAGGACACTCCTGCACAAGGGCAAGGGCGAGATGAATGGGACAGAACCATGGCTAGGAAGGAGTCCTTTCAGCCCAGAAGGGCCAGGGATCCAGAACCTAGAGCCCTCCACAGCCTGGGGTAAGAAGAGTTAACTGGCCTTCTTGTCCCCTGCTGCCAGTCCCAATAGGCAGGGAAGAGGGGAAAGAGAAGGTGGGTCCAGATCAGAGTGAGCAACTCAGGAGCCGCCCATTGTGGGCTGCTGTTGAGCAGGTTGTGCACTGCTCAAGAGTCACTGGCTAAAGGAGAAAATGGAGGCTAAAATCCAGTCCCTACTCCACTGACCAAGCCACATGCCCTGGCTTAGGGCAGCATCTGTCCACTAGAAGATCCACACTTTTTAATTCTCACCAAGGTGCCACATGGGCTACAGGGACCTCCTAGAATCTGCCCCAGATTGGGAAGGTGTAGGACAGGCTGACCTCAGTTTAACCCCTCGTCATGCAGGGAAGAACTGATGCAAAGAAGGGAAAGACTGGGGAGTGTGGCCTTTTCCCCTCTCTGCCCAGTGATGTGCTTCTGCCCCCGCCTTCCTGCCTCGGACCTGCTCCGTGCCCAAGCCTTCAGGAGCCTCCGGTTCCTGCGTCTAATGGAGGAGGATGAGGAAGAGAAGCGGCCCCGGGCTTGGCCCTCAGCAGCAGCCGGCTGATGTCTACAGAGGGGCCCTCCGGGCTAGGCGCTGCGGTAGGTCTTGATGATGTCCTTGATGGGGCGGCGGCAGATGGGGCAGCAGGCGTGCAGGGCCTTCTTGAGGCGCAGGCCGCAGGCGTAGCAGAGGCACATGTGACCGCACGTGTAGATGACCGTGTCCACCGCGTGCTCATAGCAGATCGTGCACTCGTCACTCCACTGGCCCACCCCCGGGGTCACTGGAGACTCGGGCAGGCTCACCGGTGAGTTGGGGGCTGTCCCTGGACACAGAGGGCATCGGTCAGGAGCAGATGTGGCTGGGTCCCCTGATTTCTCAGGCTCTCCACTCCTGCAGTCCCCAACAGCAGCACACACACAACCATGCACGCACTCAGTTACTCACACGGCCTCGACCCAGTATGCCTGGCACAGGGTTCACGGGAAGGGGGCCCCTGGCCTCTTGCACCCCAATCCATTTACGGAGACCTGCCTGTTCACCCCAACAACGCAACTTCCTGCACAAGGGATGACACTGAACGCGGGGCAGCCCCACTTCTGAACCACTCAGCCCCCAGATCAGGGGCCAGGGAAGCCATGAGCAGCAGGGAGGGAAAGAAGGAGGCATGGTGAAGGGAAGGGGCCCCAAATCTAAGGCAGATCCCTCCTGAGCTACCCTTTGGCATTCCCTGTGTACTTTAAAAAAAATTTTTTTTTTGGAAAAACCTGCCCACTGGGGACAGGAGAGAGACACCCCGGAAGTCACCACCCCACAAGTCCAGCTCCTCTTCACTCCCAGCCTGACAGCGGCTGCACGCCTGCCTCAGCAGGAGCCGTCAGGGGTGACAGTCTGACACAGCACATGGGACTCTACTTACCACCCGCAGAGCTGCCCTGAAGGCCAGAGCTGCACGCGCTGAGCAGGGGATCAGACAGGCGGCTGCCCAGGACACTGGGTGAGGTTGGTGTGGAGGCCGGGGAGCAGGGGAGCGATGGGATGCCTCTGTCGGCCAGGATGGTGGAGCCTGCAGTGAGGGCGGCAGGGAGAGGGGGCTGCACTCACCACCTGGCCTGAAGCAAGAAGACTGGGGCCTGCCCCAGCGTGGGCTCCCAGGTCTCCGTGGAGTCCCACCTCAGCCCAAGGTCTCCAGTCCAAACAACGAAGTCCCACCTTCCTTGCCCCTTGCCGCACCTCCTGTTTAGAGCCCTGTCCTCTTCCCACCATTCCCAGATGTCACCTCTTGGGCACTGATGCAGCCAACACCTCACCTCCTCCCATGTGTCCTAGTCTTGCATTCTCCCCCCTTATCTCCCCTTGTCCTCTCTCCTATCCCCTTCTTCCCCTCCTTCCCTCCCTGCTTCCTTCAACTAATCCTTTCCGAGGGCCTACAGGGACCAGGCATTGTCTACACAAGCTGCAGACAGAGCCCTTGTCCTTAAAGAGCTAACTGCCCAAGCAGCCTAGTGGAGCTGCCCTCAATCCCCTTTTCTCTGGACAGCCTCAACTCCCCAAAACCACACTGGTCCATCCAGCCATGACCAACCCCCCACCCACTACAGATACAGACCGAACCACCACAGGCCAGGGATATTATCCATTCTTTACCAGGAATCCAGCTCTATTTCTCCAGTTGAACCACAAGCTTTCTTAGAACAAGAACCATCATCCACCTGTGGCTCTCCCAAGACCCTAACAGAATCCCTGCACACAGTCAGGGGCTCAAGGGGGCTTTTTATTATTAGCTCTAACTCAATAGTGTTATTATTCCTAAGCAAATTCAATAAATGTCCAGAGCGCTTCTCTTACTGTGTTGATATCTTTTTAAGTCCATCATCATGTCCCATCAGAAACGCACACCTATTTACTTTCCTTGTCTTATCACACTGGCTAGCATTTCTGGAACAACGTTTCTAAGGCATCTCTACTTATATTCCTATTATTATTTTTTATACTAGGGAGTGAACGCAGGGGATGCTTAACCACAGGTTCTGAGTTGCTTAGGGCTTTGCTAAGTTGCTGAGGCTGGCTTTGAACTTGTGATCCTCTTCCCTCAGCCTCCCAAGCCACTGGGATTACAGACGGGCACCACCACGCCTGGCTATATTCCTATGTTTAATGATAATATTTCTAATGTTCTGACGATAAGTATGAAATTGGCTGCAGGTCTGGCGGTGCTCATGAGTGAAGGAAAAAGTCTTCCATTCTTAAGTTTACGGAGGCCTTCCACAAAGCCAAACTTTCCTCTGTAAGATCAACAGTGACCCTTCCTACATGGCCACGGATTGGGTTTTCCTTTGGAGTCAAGTGAGTGTCTCACACCACCAATTTGCTGGATGAGATGTCCAATTCTCCAAACAGCTTGGAGCACTCTGTTTAACAGACGGTGAATTCTGGATGGTTACTCTTCTACATCCACCTCGGCTCGCTTATCATTGGCACAGGAAAGTCCTCATTTTATTGTTTTTACTTCCCCTTTGCTCCAGTCTCATAAGCCTCTTTGGGCAGCACAGCCTTACTGGAAAGCTACTTATCTATTATTAGATGGTGCTGACGCAAGAGAGTACCTTGCCCTTATGTAATTTTATTTCTCTGAGAAGCAGTGTCTCCTGGTGAGTGCAGCTCAGTATCTCTTCATCTCAGCTTGAAGGTTTTTTCTCCCCTATCCATTTCTTTTTATTCCATCCTGAACTCCCACCCTAGCCTGATTCATCTTCCTTCTATCTGGTTTCTTTTCATCTAATCTTTCATTCCTTCCTGATTTATATCTTCCCGCAGCTCTAACTTCTTAGCACCCTAGCCTCGTTTCTTTTCATTCATTATTTATTTATTTTTCATTTCCTCTTTATTTGCTCTTTCCAGAGTTGGGAGGCCCACTGACTTTATCTGATTTCACAGGCTCTCCACTCTTGCAATCATCAACAGCAGCACACACACAACCATGCACGCATTTAGTTACTCACACGGCCTCGACCCAGTATGCCAAGCTCAGAGCAGCTCGGACTCACACATTTACACACACAATTCAAACTATCAAGCCTGCTGGGGCTGTGAGGCCCAGAGGGCTCCAAACTTGGCAAAGCCTACTTGCTTTGTGGGGGGGAGGCAGGGTTGGAGATCAGGGCTGGGGATGTAGCTCAGTGGTAAAGTGCTTGCCTAGCATGTGCCAGGCTGGAGTTCCATCCCCAGCACTGAAAAAAAAAAAAAAAAAAAAAAAAAAAGAAAGAAAGAAAGAAAGAAAGAAAGAAAGAAAGAAAGAAAGAAAGCAGATGCCAGGAACCTATCCAAGATCTACAGAATAGCAGTCTCTGGAGGAGGGATCCAAGAATCTTCCCTTTACTAGGCTCTCCAGGTGAGGCTAATGAAACAGCGCAGTGTAATGGAAAGCTGGTTAGCAGACCAGAACTGCTCCCTCTGGGGTAACAGAGGTCCAAGGAGATGCTTTGTGGAGAAAAAGGAAAAAATTTCTGATCAAATTAGTTTGGAAAAACTGTACACTATAACCATCATCAACTTAAGATTCTCACCATGTATTAAAGGCTCTGAGAAGTCCTGCAAGAAACACTCATCCCACTCCCCTTTTTAACTCCATGTTTCCCAAACCTTTTAACCACAAGGACCCCTTTTCAAAGAGTACCTATTAACACCTTATAGAACTATCTGGGAAACATGGCTTACACAAATTCACATTCTGCAGTCCATTCAAACTGTGTCCCTCCCCCCCCCCAAAAGGCAAACCTAAAACTCTGCAACCCCATTTTCCCCAAGGCCACCTGCTCAGGTGTTCCTCTACCCCCTCAACCCAGGCACCACCCTGCTGAGACACCTGGCTACTGACATACCAAACTTTCATTTAGACCCATGAGCATCCTTAAAGGCAGGGATCTTTATTCCCATATCGCCCCCACACCAAGGAGGACCCACGCCCCAGCACTCACCGAGGATGCGGACCTGCGTGATGGCCCCATGCAGGCCAAAGAGCATCCAGAGAGGCTGCGAGGCGTCCACGCACAGCTGCATGCCAGCGGCCACACCATTGTGGCTGAGGTGCAGCTCTCCGTCGGCATTCACCACCAGCCCCAGGATGTCGCCGCTGTGCAGTGGCCCTGGCACGCGGCATACGGCCCAGAACTCCTTGCGGTCCACCAGGGCCTCGGGGCTGAAGGGCAAGTCGGCTGGCCGCAGTGTGCTAGGGTCGCACGTGGTGACACCAACGGAGAGCGCGCCGGGCCGCGCGCCGCCCGAGCGTGTGACCTTGATGAAGATGGTCTCGGCCACGCGCACCGGCCGGCTAGTGAAGACAAGCGCGCGCTCGTCGCGCCCGTGCTCCAGGCGCGCCACCGTCTGCTCGTCCAGAATGCGGACGTGAGCGCCGGCGCGCAGCGGGTGGAAGCGCAGGTCGCCGTCGAGCTGCGCGGGGAGCGCGCGGCTGTGCTGCGAGTTGAGCGAGTTCTGCGGGATCGGGCAACCAGCGGCCGGCGTGCCGTCGTCGCCGTCGCCGCCCGGCACGTTGAGGTCACACAGGCTCACCGAGAGGCGCGCCTCGTCGGTCTCGCGCCGCAGTGACGGCCGCCGCAGGGCGGTGAAGGAGCGCGGCCGCAGGCAATCAGGCAGCACCAGCTCGCTGTCTGCAGCGGAGAGAGCGGGAGACCGGGCGACCGTCACCCCAGACCCGGGCGGCCCGCGGGGGAGGCCCCCGCGGCCTGATTCTTGCTGTGTTTCAAGTCTGCACCACTGAAACACTGAATGCTTAATGGGATGGAAAATGCTTATGACATAAATTAGTGAGCAAAATCAGGGAGCAAGGGTGCACAGGAATCTGTCTAGCCAAAGAAGGAGGCTGGAAGGGAAGACACCAACCTCAGGACCGTATGGTTGCTTCTAAATGCTTAAAATTGCTGGTTGCGCTCTTGGTAATGTGTGTATTTTCCTTATTGCCTACAGTCAGCGGGTAGGACCCTTTTCGTAAATGTATCCCTTCTGTATCCCAGCATCTAGAGCTGAGTGCAGCACTTAGTAGGCAAACATAAATATTTGTCTTACTGAATGCACTGATGACATTCTAACACACTGGGGGGCCAGAGGGACTCCTTTGCAGAAATTGAATCATCTGATCATAACACTTGTCTTTTGAGATTACCATGCCACATAAGGACACCAAGACTGAAGAAAAAGTTGAGTCCATTCATCCAAGAAAGCCTTTTGAGAATGATTTAACTGAGAGTCAAACCCTTTCTCTTTAATCAGACAACTCATACAAATTATTTTATAGAAATAAGGTTTGTAGAAAATACATTTCAGCAGAAAGAAAAATAACCATCTGCTGTCCCTCCACCCAGAGAAGAGCACTTTAAACATCTGGATCATGCTCTCTCAGCCTTTAAAAAAAATGGGGAGCAGAGCACAGTCGTGCCTGTAATTCCCTCAGCTTGGGAGGCTGAGGCAGGAGGATCGAGAGTTCAAACCAACCTCAGTAAAAACCAGGCACTAAACAATTCAGTGAGACCCTGTCTCTAAATAAAATACAAAATAGGGCTGGGGATGTGGCTCAGTGGTTGAGTGCCCCTGAGTTCAATCCCTAGTATAAGCAATTAAAAAAAAAATTTTTTTTTTGGTTACTGTCCTAATGCAAAAATTGAGTTATGCTATATAAACACTAGAAGTTTTCAACCTTTTCTGGTTAGCAAATCACTTTGAAAATGTTATCATAACTTTGACCTATCTCCCCAGAAAAATACACACATTTTCACTAAATTCTATGGATAACTTCAGGACACCTGTGAATATCCTGAAGGCTAAGAACCCTGCACTATGAATTTTCTTTTTCACAACTGTAATTGTTTCCAACACTGTAGTCTTTTCTTTTCTTTTTCTTTTTCCCCTCCAATACTGGGGACTAAGCCCAGGGGTGTTTTACCACTGGGCTACATGCTCATCCCTTTTTATTTTGAGACAGAATCTTGCTCAATTGCCCAGGCTTACCTCAAACCCATGATCCTCCTGCCTGTCTCACAAGTTGCTGGGATCACAGGCATGCACCATCAGTGCCCAGATCCAATGCCATATTCTTTTAATGGCTGCTTTATGGAGTCATAAACTTATAAGGAAAGTAATCACTATGTGCCATGAATCCATTTCACTTTAAAGCAGCCCATGGAGGGGGGCCCACTTTACAGATAAAGCTCAGGGATGTTGTATGACAGCCACCAAGCGGTTGATCCAAGATTAAAGCCAGCTCTGCCCAACTCCCACCCCACACCATACTCGTCACTTCCTAGGGCTCCTGACTGAACTCTTTCAATGGAGTTGATGTCCCCAAATTTGGTTGGCGCCACTGGAAGCCACACCATGGATCAATGCCTCTCTGTGCTTTCTCTTCAAGAACTGGACGAGGGCAGCTGTGTGCTCTGCCATGACAGGGAAGCTTGGGGGACTGATATGGTAGGGACAGCAGAGACCAGAGTTCAGCTCCAGCTGAGCACAGAGCCAGTCTCCAAAGCCTCCGTGGCTTTGTTCTCCTGCCTCTGCGGCCCTTCCAGGAACCATGTTATCTGGGGCCTGTGAGGTTAGGGTGCTGCTCCCACCCCCAGGTCTCCTGCCACTCTGCAGAGGCCTCCTGGGGCCTGGCTGGTTAGGGTTTCCCAGCATCGTGTTGGCGAGAAGGAGGGAGCCAACTGGAAAATGCGATTATTCCGGGGAATTGACTCTGTGACAGCAATGGCACAGAGGCTGGGGGCTGCGTGGAGAGTGGAGGGCCTGCACAGGAGGGGAGGCCTGGGGGACAGAGGCAGGAAGCAGGGAAGGCTTGTGGCTGACCTGTTCCTGGGAATAGTCCCTGCTCCCTGGCCTCCCAGGGGTTCCAGGAACTGGCCCTTGGGGACTCCAGAGAAATGGAGAAGGGGAAGGGAGGGAGCAGTAGGGAGAAGGGGAATCTAGTCTTTCGAGATGCCCAGCCAGAGCCTTCAGGAACTAAGCTGTCCACTGGGCCCAAATGCATGTGGACCCCTGCACTACCCAGCCTATCCCCCAAGAGCAAGCTGGGAAAACCCTAGTGTGGCTTCTTGTGACACCAGCCAAATTTGGGGACATTGCCTCTGCAGAAGGGGTTAAATAAACAAGACAGGCCTTGTATTCTGACAGGGCTGGGCGTGAGCTATCCTGGTCTCTCTGTCCCCTCAGGAGTCCTCTACTTGAAATCACCTACTACCAGATTTCCTCACCCTCACAGGCAACCTGTTCTCACCTGAGCTAATCTGTCTTTAAGAATGTGTTTCCTTCTCTTAAACAAAATCTACCTCTTGGTATCTAATCCAATACCTCCAGGCCTGTCAGACACCTCTCTTCAGGGAATACACAGACTGCCCACTCACCTTCCACCTCTGTTCATTAGACAATGAACAGACTCAGTATTCCATATGCACATGGACCATTTCGAGGGACAGTTTGGCCATCATCTCCGATGATACATCTAATAATGTAACCTTAGAGTACTTTGGGCTTTCTCAGTAACCAAAATCCATATGCTGGTAGGCAGAATAGGGACACAGTCAAGTGCAGTGAGTTTGAAATCATCACCCTGGGTTCAAATCCTGACTGCCGCTGCCTTATGACATTGCCACATGACCTAGGAAAAGCAGCTTAACTTCATGGGGCCCCTTTTCTTGAGCAGTCATATCTGAGTCTACTGATTCACACAAAATCTGTTACTCTCATCCCGCCCTTAGGAAGGACGATGTTAAGATGAAATGGAATAAGGTCCTTGGGCACCTAGTAGAAAACCTGGCACGTAAGAGTCATTAGGTCAATACGAGCCATTGTTACCATTATTTACATGCCAAGTGGTTCAGAAGCCAGTGCACGGGTTCTGGGGTATTTCAGGCCTGGGTTTAAATGCCCGATCTAGCACTTGGCTGGTAGCTTGGAGTGAGCAACTTCCCGCAGCCCCCAGGGCTCACTGGAGAGCAGGAGTGCAGCTGCCTCCCTTGT
Organism: Spermophilus citellus; assembly: GCF_964194105.1. Taxonomy (NCBI): domain Eukaryota; kingdom Metazoa; phylum Chordata; class Mammalia; order Rodentia; family Sciuridae; genus Spermophilus; species Spermophilus citellus. The sequence continues at coordinate 72,801,293 of NC_138195.1, read as the reverse complement.
GACATTTGCAGGATCAGGATCCAGTGGAGCCCCTGACACCCACAAGGTCCCTGAGAACTTCAGATATTCGGGTGGGTTTGTTAGCCAAGGTCAGAACCATCTGTACTCAGACCATCAACTTTTTGAACCCTAATGTAGGATTTTACATCCATCCTGATGGGCACTGGGAACATATTCATTTGAATGAAATCACTGAATAAAGGCCCAGAGGAAGCGCACATGTGGAGACCAGAGGGCAAAGAAGAGAAAGAAGGAAGGAGGAGCATTAGGGGATGGAGGAGATAGGAAAGTGACCCGTCTGGCCTTGCTCGAAATACTGCTGAAGCTGGAAGCCAGGTCCTGGGAGCTGTTGGGAAACTGCTAAACACGGCACCAGTCCCGAGGGTCGGTGCCCAGCCAAATATGTCCTCTCCCCTTCCCCTCCACCCCGTGGGCCAGGAGCAGCTGCAGGCAGCCAGCAAACTCCAAAATAACCATCCCACCAGCAGGCCCAGCTGTGTGAGTCCCTGAAATAGATGAAACTTGAGCTGGAAGAGTGCCCTCCTGAAGAGGGACAGCAAAGGTCCAGCTGAATGAGATGACATCGAGATGAGCATCAGGGCCGGGTCTGGCTCCAAGCCCCTAGAAGACACCCCTGGGCCCCACCTGACCTCTGGACTGCCCGCTGGGATACAGCTGAGATAAACCAGGGGCAACCTGGAGCCGGAAGCAATAGGGTGGCCCCACGTTTACCTTGGCTGTTTGTGATGGAGTCAGGAACAGACAAGGCTATGAGAGAGCTGCTCAGCTGCCCAGCAGCATGTCCCCTCTTTCAGGAAGAAACTCGTCAGCCAGCCACCCGCTCCTGCCTACCTGGTGCCTCGTGAGAGCCAGAGCAGAACTAACCAGGCCTGGCCAGGCTGAGGAGGCCAGGGCCAGGCGCCCCACTTGCTGACCTCCTGGGTGCCCAGCCCTGCACAGGGGCACAGGAGAGGAATAAGCCAGGACCTAGATCCTAGGGGGCTATCAGACAGTGGAGGGTCAAGGCTTCGAGGCGTGAAGTTACTTTTAATACAATTCAGTTACTTAGCATCTCCCATTAGAAGGACCTTAGAGGAACTGAGAAGCTAAGGCATTAAGAGATCTGTTTATCCCTGCCAAGTTCTAACTCAACCTTTGCTATGATGTCCCTGGGAACAGGAAGCTCATCACCTCTCAAGGCTCCCTGTGCCCTATCTCTGAATGACTGTTAGAAAATCTCTCCTTGTATGGATCCAGGGGTCCTAGTCCACCCATGGGGCTCCCTCTGATCTTCCCCTTCTTCGGATAAATACCCCCTTTGGAATAAAGATCTCCAACTGAGGCCCAAGTCCTTGTCCCCTGTTTCAGAGGAGGTCAGGGAAAGAGTTTGGAAGAAGCAGGATTCGACCTGGGCTGGAGGCCAGGGTTTAGATTCATCTAGAATGAGAGACTTGCAGGACGGAAGACTGTTGGCAAATGGAGAACAATCAGAGAGGCCAGGTGAGGAGGGCCTTGGGACCAGCTCTGGCCCAGAGAATCACCCAGCTCTGTCGCACTGGGCCAGCAGTGCAGGGTAACCAGGGCAGGGCCTTGGCACTGGCACAGGGGCCTCCTTTGAAGCAGGGCCCACCATCAGGCCTGAGTCTTGTTTGTTTGGATTCTCACATCCGGAGCGCTGGATAATCTTTAACCACGGGTCAGCCTACAGCCGCTTGGCTGCCTGGCCAATATCTGCCAGCCCCTGTTTGGAAGGCGCTGCCAGGCCATTTACTGTCTCCATAAACATCCTCCTGCCGGTCTGCATCTGGCATGGGTAGGGGAAGGAGCCCAGGAGGGCGGGTGTGTGGCTTGGACGGACGAGGGGTTTCTCCACTCCTCCGGGCAGTACCCTGGGACCCACACCCGCCTCCACCCTCTCCCTTTAAACTCAACCACGGGAAAGCAAGGAGAAACAAACAAGCTTCCTGAGGTTCATTGAGGGAAGGGTGGAATGTTCTGGAATCGCTCATAGTCACAGACTCTTAGATTTATAGAATCTTCATGCCAGAGCATCTTATAGATTCTCAGAATCATTCAGTCTAGTGGTTCTCAAATTTTCTTCTTTTTTTCTTTTTTTTTCAAGAAGGGAATCTTTGTTGTCCAAAGGAACCAAAGGCTCCAATTTAAGTCTAGGAGGTGGGTGCAGAGCCCTGCCTCACCCTCCTTCTGCACTTCTCAGATGCCCCCAGAGACGCTTCTGTGCAACCCAGTGTTCCAAGGAACCCAGATGGAGAACCAGAGATCGTATTCCAAGAGACAATTTAGACCACACAGTTTTCCTCCTGGCTCAGGAGTCTGTCTCTCTTTGGTGGAGGTGGGTGAGGAGGTTAGATTAGATATTCCTTTTTAAACCAAAGACAAGAATGCTTCCCACTTTGTAAATACTTCTGAATCTATGACATCTGTGAGTTAAGTGGGGCGTGTATAATTATGCCCAAATACTCCACAGAAGGCTGAGGCACAGGGAAGCAGAGAACTGCCCGCAGCCAGTGAGCGGCCACGTCAAATCTTGATTCAGTCTCTCTCCTGCTTCTGAAACAAGGGCTTTGTCCCCAATACTGCGAGGCCCAGCTCTTCCCTATGAGCACGTCCTACAGCCCTCCAGATCTCTCCAAGGTCACCAGAACTACATCTTGGGCCAGAGATACTAGGTAAATATGAAATTGCCGTTTCAGTAGGTGAGAAGCAGGCCAAGATGGTCACAAATGGCTCCATTGTGCCTGTGCATCTGGACAAGGGCCACACTGCACCCACACCAGGGGCCAGATAAAGCCCTCGGGAACCTTCAGGGAATACAAGGCAGGCAGATGCACCCTTGTCACCAAATAAGGTATTCTGGGACCCCACCTCCTCGTGCCAGCACTGCTGGGGCCCCATTGCCTCTCTGTGTCCAACATGTACAGCTGATCCTTCCTGCCTTGAGTTCTCTCACACCTTGTTCTGGAAGTCACAGGAGGGCCACGGACTTAATAAGGAGCTCAGATGGACTCACATCTGGAGGTGTTAGGAGGGAAAGCAGCCCAGGCTACTGGGTTCAAATTCATCTCCACCAACTATTGGTTGTGTGGTCTCAGGCAAGTTATCAGGTCTCTCTGTTTCCTTGTCTAAAAAATGGGTCCAATAATAACTTTTTGTGTGTGTGCGGGGGTGGTCATGTACCAGGGATTGAACTCAGGGGCACTCATCCACTAAGCCACATCCCCAGCCTTATTTTGTATTTTATTTAGAGACAGGGTCTCACTGAGTTGCTTAGCACCTGGCTTTTGCTGAGGTTTGCTTTGAACTCGAAGTTCCTGCCTCAGCCTCTCAAGCTGTTGGGATTACAGGTGTGCACCACCATATCTGGCAATAATAATTTTCTTTATAAAGAGAGGGAAGGACAATACATAATGCAAAACTGCTTAGATAACTTAGACCTCCACAAACTCTGGGTGGTCAAGAGGAGGAAGGATCATCTGGAACAGGGGAGATCAGAGAAGGCTTCCTGAAGGAGGGGAAGATTTGGTACGGGGCCTTGATACAATTGGCAGAATTTGGGGTGAGCAGAAAGGAAGGGTCTAGAAGAGTCTCTGAAACAGAAGAAACAGCAAGATTTTTTTTTTTTTTCAGTGCTGGGATAGAACCCAGGGCCTCGAGCATACTAGGCAAGCCCTCTACCACTCTACCACTCTGCTATGTCCCAAGCCCTTTTTGTCCCCAGTCCTTTTAATTTTATTTTGAGACAAGGTCTCACTGAGTTGCTGAGGCTGGCTTTGAACTTGCAATCCTCCTGCCTCAGCCTCCCAAATTGCTGGAATTACAGGCATGCACCACCATGCTTAGTTGAGATTATTATTATTTTTTAACGGGGGAAAAAAAAGGGAAATTTTCAAAGGAGAAGAAACAGTGATGGACATATCAGCATCCTAGCTGTCCACCATTATAGCACAGGCACCTTAAACTAATATTTGTCTATCGGCCCCTGGCAGCCAAGGTTGAGGGTAAATATTGGTTTAGCCTAAGAAGCAGGAGCCCCAGATGGCAGAGGGTATTGCTCACTCTTTCAGTGCCACCAAGCTGAGACACACTCTGGGTGGAGCCTGACCTTGTTTTATCTCCAGGGTTGAGGCAGGGGGGTCTTGTTGCAGGACAGACCTACCCCCCCACCCCCCGAAGCAGCCCAGCAGCAGCCTCCATACATTGAGAGTCTCCCTACATCTCCCTCCTCAGTGGCAGGTGGGGGTCCCTCACCAAGACCTGGGAATGAAGCGGAATGCCACAAGCCCTGGCAGCCCCCACCTAACACCCTCCTGGGCTCCACCATTTGGATGTGCCAACAGCTCCCCTCACGTGACCTTATGTCCAGATCATCCTGGGAGATCTGAATTCCAGGCCTGTCCTGGCGTCTGTCCATCTGGGAGAATTCCCCCACATCTGGGCCCCGTCCTCCTCTACTGTCAACCGCAGTTCCTCCTATGGAACAACTTGACAGCGCAGAAGCTGTGGGAACATTCCAATCTCCCCGTGCACACCCTCACCCATGAGTTGCCCCTACCTTTCTACTTCAGCCTCCCCGCAAGCATCCGCTCCCCTCCTACGGCTCCTTCCCACCCCTGCGCCTGTGCACACCCTCCTGAATCACCTTAGCTGTTCCTCCCCAGCCAACCCATTGTTTTCTGCTCCTTGGGATCCTGACTTGAAGCTCATCTCCTACGGGAAGTCCTTCTGGATCGCTCCCCAGCTGCACCCCTACAGTTTTGCTCTTCAGGTCACACTGAATTGAAAAACTGGATTTAGGCCACCTCACTGCAATTACACCACATGTCCCCAGTGTAAGAACTCCTCAAGGAGGGGTCCCGGTTTTCAGTTCTTGTCTCTCCGACCCCTGCATAGTGCTCAAGCTGTAGTGGGCACGGGGGATGCTCAGAGCACCCATGGGTGGATCCGAGCTCACCAGCCCTTTGCCAGGACCACAGCTGCTCTTCCACAGTTAACATTTTGGAGAGGAGCAAGGAGCCCTCAGGAAGCTGGGATAAGAGTTTATCTGCCCTAGTATTAATCACCCCATAAAACTTGTGTTTGTTTAGTTGCTGGCAGGTCCCTCTTCCTGGAGGTAGGAAGCTGTTATTCTTGGAGATACCAGCCTGGATCAGGGAGCCTAGAGAAAAGAGGACGATCTGCTGAGCCCAGCATGATGGCCGGCAGCCTGGGCGCCTGAAGCTGGCCTGCTGGGCCATGGCATGGCATCAGCAGGGGCCTGGGTCACCATCAAGGCAGGGAAGGGTGTGACACCAGCCTCTGCCTCCACTCTGCTCCTGGACATCTCATCTATCCATGGCTCAGCTTGCAAACCTACTGTGTGCATACCTACCTATGTGCACTATGTGCCAGGCACCCAAGACACCTCCGAGCCGAGGATAAGACACAGGCCAGGTGAGGTGTAAAGGGCAGGAGGGGACAGGTGCAGGGGCAGGACATCCCTAAAGATCAGACACTGGTTTGGGGGATCATCACCCCAGGAAAGGCTGGCCTGTCCTCAAAGCCACCAATATAGGGCACAACTTTCTTCAAGAAAGAGACAGCTGTGGGGCTGGGGATGTGGCTCAAGCAGTAGCGCACTCGCCTGGCATGCGTGCGGCCCGGGTTCAATCCTCAGCACCACATACCAACCAAGATGTTGTGTCCGCCGAGAACTAAAAAATAAATATTAAAATTCTAAAAAAAAAAGAGAGAGACAGCTGCTAAGAAGGGAGCCCAGGAAAAGCAAGAAGAGCTCATGGAATCAGAGTTGAAGGAGAGAGAGACAGACCCTGAAAGACACAGATGTAGTGACAGGGTTGGCAACAGGGAGGGGACAAGAGAAGAAAGAAAATTGACTCTGAGTCTCTACAGGGCCACTAGCATGTCTGAGTGGGGACACAGAGGGAAGGAAGAGAGCCTGCTGCGGCCACCTCAGCTCTCCTGGACGGCTCGCTGCCCCTCCGCCCCGCCCACTTCTTTTTTCCCCCCATCTTTTTTAGCTGCAGATGGACACAATATCTTTATTTACTTATTTTTATGTGGCGCTGAGGATCGACTCAGTGCTTCACATGTGCCAGGCGAGTGCTCTACCGCTGCGCTCCAGCTCCTGCCCCTGCTCTCTGCCTTTTTAACATACACACAAAAAATCAACTTAGGAGGAACAAATGAAGAGATATTTTAATCTGCTAATTGAATTTAGGGGCCATAATCAGAGTTTGAAAATGCCCAGGGATTATGGTGATTTATGGCCAGGATGGGAATCAGCTGGGGTTATCTGGGTGCAGAGCAGCCTGCCTGCCAGGAGACGCAGAGGCAACCACGATACCCCCACCCACCACTGATAGTCAAAGAAAGCGAGTGGGGCCTGGCCAGGTTCCTCTGCATGGGCTGTGTCCCCAAGGCAGGGACCTGCGTACTATTCTCCAGGCCCCCCTCAGCCCTTGGAGGTCGGAACATGTCACCTGGCATGTTCCCCTTCATTCCCACCTGTCCAGAGCCTCTTGGAACAGGCAGGCCCAGTCCAAATCTTCTCTCCCGAGAAGCCTCCGGAACTACACCATCCCTCACAGACCTCAGCCTCCTCTGGCCTCAGCCTCCTCTGACTTCCTGCCTCCTTTTATGTTGAAACCTCCTGGAGGACCGGCCCTTCCACATCCCCACATGGGCAAGCCAGGTCCTCATGGGCCTCAGTTTTCTGCCTGCCAAGTGGGGAGAAAAAAGACTCCCTCCTGGGTCTGCTGCTGAGAGGTTAAAGCAGCTGCCCATATGGAAAGCGTTACTGTAGATGGAAGGGATCTAGGTCCATAGTGCTTAACAATTTACTACCCACTTGGTTTGCCTTGGTTGTGTCTGCAGTGTCTGTCTCCCGAACTGACAAGCAAGCCCAGGGCTGTCTGAGGGCCAGGCTGCTCTGTCTCTGCCCCCATCCACCCACTCTGTTCCTTAGCTAGCCAGTCCCTCATCCTCCCATCCATCCATCTCCCCACTCTCCCCTTCCTGCAAACATTACTCAACATCCTCTCAGGCCCAGCTGCGGGTCCACTCTGGAGGGGAGCCTGGCTGGGTAAGACATGGGTGCCTCCCTCAGCGCCCTCTCTATTGTGGGGGAAGAGACACGTAGCTGGACCCTGGTTCAGCAGAGGCCTCAGTACTGCAAAAAGCACAGCCCCCATGTGGTAGGATGCAGGATGGAGAAGAACGTTCCTGGGGAAGGCTTCAGAGAGGAGCAGCTCTTGGGCTGGGCCTCCAAGCCAGAGTGGGGACTGTGAGGAAGAGCATTCTTTGCTCAGGGGAAAGCAGGAACTTGCCACTACATCCTACACCTTCCCCGCCAAAAGACTGTGACTCTCAAGAGCAGAGACATTCTCCATCTTCCACAATGTGGCAGAACTCAGGGCTGAGTCACAGAATTCACAACCACTTTACAGAGGAGCCCGAGCCATAGACAGGAGTGGCCAGGCCGGAGCTTAAGAATAGATCTTTGGATGTGTGCTGTCTTGAGGACACCAGATCACCAAGAAGATGCTCAATTAACCCTGGGTCAAGCACTGCCTTCCCCAGGGTGGGTGAGAATGTCTGACACCTACTGTGTGTCAGCTGTTCCTCATCAGTCCACTCTTCAAAAGAACCCCAGGGTCTATTACCCCATTGCACAATGAGGAAACTGAGTCCCACCCCTGGCACAAAGTGAGACCAGGACCCAACCTGGTCTATATCTAGCTCAGGCACACCTCTCTGCCCTCCTGCCAGAGGAGGTCTCATAGGTGCACCCAGGTCCCATCAGAAGTGGGGAGCAGACTGCCGCCGGTCAGTCAGGGCACCTTCCTTCAGCTGACACCTGGAACAGCCCGTTTCAGGCTTTCAGTGTGTCAGCGTGAATGCCGAAACACTTTTATTGACTTGAGAAACAGAAAGTTCCCAAACTGTGAGTTAATAAAAACATCCTTCTGATGTTCAGGACTCCACAAACAGGCTTCTGGCCATTACTCATGTCTTTGTTGTTGTTTTAATTTTGGCCGTTTGAACCCAGGGACACACTACTCACTGAGTTATATCCCCAGCCCTTTTTATTTATTTGTTACTTACTTTGTTTTTACTTTCACTCTCTTTACTCAAGTGAAAGTGTTTTTGAAAAGTTTCACTGTTTCTATGCTTTGAATTCAGAAAGGGGGCGGGGGTACTGAACCACCGTCACTGTATTTCTCCCTGCGAGGAGAAGGGGTGTGGATGGGAGATGGAAGCAGAAGCAAACACTGGCTGGGCAAACACTTGGTACCCAGGACTGCTGGACACTCGCTCACAGGGACTCTTCCCACCAACCCATTTCACAATGAGGAAACTGTGTCAGGCTCCGGCAGGCTCTGCCCAGGGACAAAGACAGTTCGCTAACGTGCTGATCTGTACCCGAAGTCTACCACACACAGGAGTGCTGCGGCAGGAAGTCTGTACCTTAGTGCTCCAGGCCACCTCTGATGATCCCTCTCCTAGCCACCCACCACCCCCACAGTATGTCAGTCCTCCCTCTGCAAGAGGATAACTTGGAGCCTGGAGGTACCTGGAAGTCTTGGCCATTCCTGGCCCCCCAGTGCCTTCTGCTTCCTGCCCCATCTCTTACCCAACCTCCCTGTGAAAAGCACTTAGGAAGGTATGGAGCCCAGGCTCTGGGGAGGCTGCAGACCCAGTACTAAGAGCTCACTTTGGAGCTGGACAAACTCAGGGCAGAGCATTGATTCCACACTCACAGGCCTCATGACTCAACCTCCCTGAATTTGAGTCTCTGCCTCTATAGGCCCAATATTTCCCAGGTTGTGATGAGAACAGGCAATCATGAAGTGTCTGGCATCCAGTAAGACCTCTATAAACTAGGGCTACTATGATGAACACTGATGACTTCTGCAGGTGGGATCTCAAGGCTATTGCTGATGGCAAAGGTTGTACACTGCTCAGAGGTACCACCTGAGGGGCTGCAGAGGGGAAGGGTCTCACCTGGGTTCCACCTGCAGTAGCTGTGGCTGAGAGGAAGCAAGCTCTCTGCAGCACAATGGCCCCAGAGCTGCCCTGGAGCCCCTCAGCCCTGGGGCTGCTGCCAAGTTGGGGAGAAGTCCCCTGCCTGATGGCATTGAGCAGTGTCAAGGCGCAGCACCTGGAGACTGAGGGATGCGCCGTGCCCCTCGGGGACCAGAGGGAGTGGTCACTCACCTAGCAGTTGGACGCCCCGCGTCAGGCCGTAGACATCCACCAGGGCCCAGAGTGGGTCAGCCGTGCGGACCCCATTGAAGAAGAGCATGGCGGCCGAGTCGTTGATGCGGTAGAAGACACGGCCCTTCTTGTCCACCCAGAAGGCAATGATGTTGCCCTCGTTGGCAAATTCCTCAGGCAGCGCCTTGGCCCAGAAGCCACTCTGGGACACCAGGTCAGGGCAGGCGTACTTGGGAAGCGAGTCTGGGTGGATGCGCGATGGGTCCTTGCTCGTGAAGCCCAGTCGCAGGGCCCCGCTCCAGCAGCACTGCTTCTTGGTGATCTGGTGGCAGGGGATGGCCTCAGCCCAGCCACTCCCCCTTCAGACAGACCAGGGGAAGGGAGGGCACCCTTCTCTGCAAACCACCCTCAGCAGACCTCCAGGGATGTCCTGCAGCCTGTCCTTTCCCTCCCCCAGGGAGCCTTCTCATGGGCTGGGGAGAGCCAGCGGTTCCCATGGCCACTCCCAGGCCCATTCCTCTTTGTCACCAAGGAAGGCTGGGGGAAAGTAAGGAAGAGAGGGAAGGGTGGCAGTGGAAAGGAAAGAGGCGGGACAGGGGGCTAATGGCATTAACAGCAGACCCTGGCTGTGGGGAGAGGGTCAGAGGCACAAGGGGACATAGGGCGGGCCCACCTTTAGCCTGACTTGCTCATAGATGAGCACCGGGCGGTTACTGAAGGTGATGGCGTTGCAGAAGCTGGCCTGCCTCTTGACGGCCTTGTGGCTGAGGTCCATGAGGATCTGGGAGCCCTTGGTGTGTGGGTGGAAGAGCAGCGGCGTGGCCGGGAGCCCCCCGCTGGGTAGCACTGGTGGGCAGTGCTTCTGCTTGTGGTGGCATCTGTGAGAATTGACGGGGAAGGGGCCCCCAATGGAGTCTGCAAAGGAACAGGCCACAGTGTCAGAGAACCAGACTAAGTCCCCCAGGGAAGAGCCCAAGGCTAGGGCATAAGCAGACAGCACCTGTCTGTCACCCAGTATTTCCACCATCACTGCCACCCAGCACCATGGCCACTTTACCACTGTCCTCTCTTGCTGCCATGTGCCACAATCTCCCAGGTCACCTTCTCCCATCATCCTTTATTGGTTTGTTATCCACTTCCATCCACCCTCTCATCCTCCTCATTTGTCTTAACGCCATCCACCAGCTACCCACCCACCCACCCAGCCATGAGCACCGCCATTCACTATCACCACCGCCACCACTGAATTATAGCCTTTGCATCTACTGAATACCAGGCTCTGTCCTAGGCACTGCAGCTACAGACACGAAACATGGATGGATCCTGTCCTCCTGAAGCCACAAGTCCAGAAAGGGAGACAGACATGGACGTTCTGTTATCACAGCACACAGTGACAAACACCAAAAGGACCAACAGGCAGGTCACTTCTCGGGAAGACCTCCTGGGGGAGAGTTGAATCGAGGTGACACTGGAGCTGGGCAGGCTTGAGGTCCATGAGGGACCACTACAGGGAGGAAGAGAGAGTCTCTGCAGCATCAGCTCCAGAACTGTGTCCACCATCATGTCTCTCCCTCAGGGTCACCTCTGTCCCACATCAGGTTTAGACAGTTCTAGAAAATGGGGTAGAGAATGGGGCAGGGCTTGGCTGAGGAGCAGACACTTTACAAACCATTGTGGTTGGCATGAGATGGGGCAGGGAGAGGAAGGAGCACAGAGCTAAGTGTTAGGTGTCTGTGTCTGTCACTTGCTGGCTGTGTGACTCTGGAGAAGACACTTCCCTCTCTGGCCCAGGGGGTGGCCTCTGTCCCTTGCTCTAAGACACAAATCAGGAGCTGGGCAGCATGACTACATGGGCTGGGGGCTAGGGGGCTTGGGGCCCTCAGTTCCTCCTCAGGAGCTGTCCTCACCGGTCCTTCAGGAATTGGAGTACCTGTCCATTCTGTCATCTTCAGGAAAGAGAGCCACTGAGGACAGGGAAGAAGGAGGTGGAGGGATTCCAAGCCTCAAAAGGTGACTGGGGTTTTCTGGGATGTTGCAAATTTTTAGTTCCTCCAAGACAGGAATTTAGTAATGCGGAGAAGAGCCTTCTCAGGTCCGCCCAGACCCTGCCACTGCAGAGGAGGGGGAGGAAAAGAGGAAGCTGGGAGGCGGCGGGCAGAGACCTCGGTCCAGGCTGCCGGCTTTGGTTTCATCTCTTGGCATCTCTGCTCCCTCCTTCTCGGAGGGCCCCGAGCACCAGCTCCCGCAGCCCAGGACCAGCCATGCCCCGGGGAACAGTCCTTGAGGCCTGTCTGGAGCAGCTTCCTGTATGCCAGGCCTGAGAGGTGGGGGTGCATGAGGAAGGCTGGCCTTGCTCTCACCGAGGAGACAAGACGTTCTGGAACTGCCAAACCGCGCAAGGCTTTGAGAGCGGTCAGGCTGCCAGGGCTGGAGTTGCTCGGAGAGCCCCAGACAGCCCCAGACAGCCCGGGAAGATTCCTGGGAGAAGTCAAATGAACTCTGGAGAGGGCAGGGGAAGGGAAGTCACTCCAGGAAGGAGACGGTTGGGGTGAAGGGCAGAGGGTGTGCTGCCTGGAAAAGGTGCCCACTGGGCTCCGGCCACCTCAGACACAGCTTGACTCTCAGTTTCAAATAAGACCTGCTGGGGAAAGGAAGCATTTCACGCTGTTTAGGGACTATCCACACTAGAAAGAAACTATAAAGGGGAGAAACCCCCTGCTGCGTGAATGGAAAAGCTCAGAGCATCTGTGCGGGGACTAGTACTCAGTGGGAAAAAGCAACGAACTGCTGACACAGGTGACGACACAGATGACTGCAAAATAATCAGGCTGGGTGACACGAGCCAGTCTAAAAACCCAGCACGGTCCACGGAGCCACCGCAGAACCCCTGTTCCTCTCTCAAGCCTTCCTCTCCTTCCACTCTGCCCCATTTTTACCAAATTCCAGGAAGGACAAACCAAGCTACAGCAATCAAAAGCAGGAAAGTAGGTGCCCAGGGCAGCAGGGGGAGGGGGAGGGATCACCAAGGAGCAGGAGGCAGCATTTGGAGGTACATGCTCGTCATCCTGATGGTGGTGGTGGTGATTTTATAGGTGTAAACATGTTAAAACGCCTCACGTCATACACTTCAAGGACGCATGGTTTATTGAATGGCAAATATACCTCAATAAGGCAAGTTGAGGGTTTTTTGTGGCGGAGGGGTTCTAGGGACTAAACCCAGGGGCACTTTGCCACTGATATACATCCCCAGCCTTCTTATTTTTTAAAAAAATATTTATTTTTTAATTGTAGTTGGACACAATACCTCTATTCCATTCATTTATTTTTATTTGGTGCTGAGGATCGAACCCAGGGCCTCGCTCGTGCTAGGTGAGTGTTCTATCGCTGAACTACAATCCCAGCCCCAGCCTTCTTATTTTTCATTTTGAGACTAGGTCTTGCTAAGTTGCATAGGGCCTTGTTAAGTTGCTGAGGCTAGCCTTGAACTTGAGATCCTCCTGCTTCAGCCACCCAAGTTCCAGAGGCTGCAGACCTACGTCACCTTGCCCAGCCAATAGTTTTCAAAGCCCGTTGAGCCCAGCTACCTACTGGAGCTTCTCCTTTAGAGTCCTCACTCCCCATTCCTCCAACCAGAGCCCATAGACCTCAGCTAAAGCAGGGCCTCAGCTTCTTTCAAGATGTCTCCTCTCCTTCCCACCCATCCCTGTTAGGGTTCTGGGGCTCTAGGTAAAAGTCCAGAAAACAGGGACTGGGGTGGTAGCTTAGCAGTAGAGCACTCACCTAGCGCATGTGAGGCCCTGGGTTTGATCCTCAGCACCACATAAAAATAAATAAATAAAGGTATTGTTGTCCAACTACAGCTAAAAAATAAATACCTTAAAAAAGTCCAGAAAACACTGGCTCTAGGCAAATATGGTGGAGATGCCCAGGACCCAGAGATCCAGGACCTTGAAGGACATTCCCCAAGGCTTCCCTTCCACGGGGAGGACCCAAGGGTACAGATTCCAGGGTTGGGTCGGGGTGGAGAGTGCGGAAGGGACAGCACAGAGTCCACAGGCTGAGTGACAGTAGAACAATTGGAGAAGGTGTACGTACTTAGGATACCCTTGTCCTGGGGACCCAACATGCACTCAGACATGTGACCTCCAAAAGCCCTACTCGTGCACACACACCTGTGAGAACACAAAGGCCATCCCAACCCTAAGGCACACCAGAGGGAGAAGGGCTCATCCCTCTTCCTTATCCTGAGACCAGGAATCCCACATTGACATATGCATGTCTTCGTGTACATGTGGTTGTACAAAACAACACACAGAAAACATGTGCCCGTCACACAGAGGCCATACATATTTAATAATCATGGCAGTCCTGTGCCAAGCTCTGGGAGGGTTTTTTCTTTGGTGGGGGGGGGGAACCAGGAATTGAACTAAGGGGCACTCAACCACTGAGCCACATCCCCAGCCCTATTTTGTATTTTATTTAGAGACAGGGTCTCACTGAGTTGCTCACTATTGCTGAGGCTGGCTTTGAACTTATGGTCCTTCTGCCTCGGCCTCCTGAGCTGCTGGGATTACAGGTGGGTGCCACCGCGCCCAGCTTGAACTGGGAGTTTTACATATCCTCACACCAAATTTATGAAGTAGGAAGGGTCCTTATCAACCCATTTTATCAATGACACAGGAGGTAAAAAATGGAAGTCAAACCCACAATCTAACTCCAGGACTGTCATTTAGCTATTAAGCTTTGAATAACCGGGAAATCATGGTTTTAGCATTCTGGGTACATTCTTTAAAAGCACTTTAAAATACAATTATAACTTACAAATGTGAAAAAAAAAAAAGCTCAACCAGGTACCACCTAAAATCATGCCATGGAACGCTTTTATCAAACTGCCTTCACGAGACACATAGAGCCACCAAAACACAGAAATACAAACCACTGGCTGGGAATATAGCTCAGCTGGTAGAGTGCTTGCCTCGCATGCACCACGCCCTGGGTTCAATCCCCAGAACCAGGAAAAAAAAAAGAAATCCAAACCATGTTCTCAGCCCTTGTCCACGGCCTGCAGGATGCAGCCGGAGACAGCCAGTGTGGCAAACAGGTTGGCAGTTTCTAATAAAGCCACACACCTCCCACACAACAAAGCACTCACACTTCTGGGCATTTTCCCAAGAGAAATGAAAACACATCCAGACAATGACCTGTGCATAATGTATAGCTGCTTTATTCATAATGATCCCCAACTGGAAACAATTCAAAAAAACCTTCCACTGTGAACAGATAAAGAAAATGTGGTACGTGCATAGGATTACCGTTCTGCAAGAAAAACAGCAATGACAACAGAGACGCACACAACAAGGACAAACTCAAAAGCATGCCAAGGAGAGAAGCCAGATACACAAGGCTACCTACTGTGGGACACCATCCGTGTGACATTCAGGAACAGGCAGAAGCAGGGAGGTAGAGATCAATGGGTATCAGCATTTGGGGGAAGATATGACCACACCAGGGCATGAAGGAAGTTTTCTCAATGACAGAATTGCTCTCTATCTTGCTGGTGTAGTGGTTACACAACTCACACATTTGTCAAAAAAAATGAATGAACATTATGCCTAAATTAAAAAGCAACAACTAATAAGCCAGGTCTTCATGAAGATGGAGGGAGGAGAGGCTGGTGCTCCCGACTCCCAAGGCACCCCATCGCTCTGCCCCAGGCAGTGCTAGGATCTGGATCATCTCACAGGAGACCTCCCAAAGCTGAGTTGGGTCTGCCACTCTAACTCTTAATTGTAAGTCCCTTCCACATCTCTGAAATGAAATGGGTGCTGTTCCCTGTCCCTCATGGGTGTGGAGAGAGAGCACTCTAACAGTTGCAAAGCACCATGTCCTGATTCCTGGAGTCTGAGAAATTCCGAGCACCTTCTTCCTACAGGGAGGTCTCCAAGGCCATCAAGATAGCCAGAGGTCAGGCTGCCAGAAGGAGTTGGTCCCAACCCCTTCTCTCAGAGCTCAAGCTGTCTGAGTGATGTCTACTGGGCACCTCTTGCCCCTGGACCATGGGCTCCTGCAATTGGCAGGTGCTAGACACACCCCTGATCCAACCCTTCCATACCTCTGAACACCTGAAATCCCGAATACTCCAAATCTCAAGTCCTGCCTCAGAAATCAACATCCCTGGATCAGCTCTTTCCTGTCCACTCTGTTGTTACAACCATAGTTCAGGCCATGTTACTTCTCTTTTGAATCAGGACCAGGCCCACTATGTCCAGCCACATAGGCTGTGTCCCGAACACTCCCAGGATGTGCTGTTCTCATGGATGACCATGTGAATTGGGGGCCAAAAGCGGAGGTCCTGGCCAGGGTGGCCACCATCTTGAGTCTCTGCTTCTGCTATCTCCCTCTCCCATCTCAGCTGGCCTGAAAATCCCTGGGGGCAGGAGACAGAAAGCAAAGTGGGAATTAACCTGAGCACAGCTCTGGTATCAAGGGTCCAGAGAGGGCCGCTGGAGACAGGGCTCCTTCCCTACACCATCCAACTTCCTCCCCGCACTTTGACATGCACCACGACCCCGTTAGGTCTCCATTCTAAGATGAGTAAATTACAATTTAGACTAGTGAAGCAACTTGTTTGAGGCCACCCAGCAATTCTGTGGCAAAACTAGGACCTCAGCACTGGTCTTCCAATGCCATGTCCACAGTCCTTTACCCTCTGCAGCACCTAAAACTAGAATTCATTTCCCTAGAGTCCAAGATGGTAGGCTGTGGGGCTCAAGGTGGTGGGCATGTGGGGGGCACAACTAGCCTACCAGGGGCCAGGGACCCTGAGTGGACCCCCAATCATGACACCTGACTCCCACAGAGCCCCCAGAGAGGGCCCCCTTAGTGACAGGTTTACAAGCTTCTTGGGAGCCCCGGGGGCCCTGCTCTGGCAAAGCTGCAGCTGACACATGGAAACTCACCCCCATGGCCCCAGTCCTCCAGGGCATTCATGAGCTGCTAGACACAAGCCTGGCCAGCCCTCGGGCTGACCCTCGCCAGCTCTGGATCACATTCTTGCCCCTGGCAGGGTCCCAGGGGAGAAGCCTGAACACATAGTCTCCAGAATGAGCTGCCCATGGCCCACACCAAGCTCTGCCCCAGAACCACTGTGGAGCCCCCATGTCCAGCCTAGCCATCAAGGAGAGATAGGGAGCAGGAGGTCACCACTCAACCAGAGCAGTGGCCCTAACCCCGATGATAGTGCCCAACCCCCACGTGGCTCAACAGGCAGTGTCTTGACTTTTTCCCATTGTCACTCTGACACAGCCCTCAGAGCTAAGTTTCATGTCAAGGTCACCCGGTCAGAGTGAAGAGCCCAGGGCCTAGTCCCAGGCCTGACTGCCTCCCAGTCCAACAGCTCCATCTCCAACTGGGAGGCCTCTGGGAGCTTTGCTCTTCTCATCAATAAAATGGAATCACAGCAGACCTTCTTTGTGGGATTCTTGTGAGGATTAAATGAGATGCTGTATGTAAAACATACAGTGGCTGCTGTTATTATGATTATTACCATAAGTTTCATTGTTCCATCCCTTCCTACCTCCACATGTTGACTCAGACCATTCTCCCTGCCCCAACTCAGCCTCTGCAAATCCTGCCTATCTTAAAGCCCAGCTGAGTTCCACTGCTTTTGAGATCACCTTGCCCTTAATCCATGGCTCTGAATCCCAATGCAAGCCTTGTCATTTCCATCTCCTATGAAGGAGGCTTGTCTCCCTTTCTGGATAATGGGGCGGGGCCACAATCCCAAGCGTTGGAGGCAGGAGGCCCTGGTTCAAACCCTCACCGGCCACAGATTTGCTACATGACTTTGGGCAAGTTGCTTCACCTTTCTGGACCTTGAGTTCTTTTTCTGGCTCATCATAACTGCTCTGCCCCCTCTCCAGGTGGTTGTGCAGGTTCAGCGAGTTCATGGATGCGAAAGAATTTTGCAAATTTTAATACCTGACCTCAACATGTCTTACATTTTTTTAAATAAATGCAACAACTACCACCATAGAAAAGATCAGCTTGTTTCAGCCCAGTGGGAGGCCAGACAACTGTACTCTTATTTTATTCCAAACACTCTAATCTCAGATTGCCAGGACAGTCCCCATGTGGACTAGCTTGCACGCACTAACTGAACAGGGCTCCCTCTGGGGTAAAGAATTTGAGAGAAAGGGTGGAGACCCCTGACTGGAGGCAGGAGGGCCATTGGGAGGGGACTTGGGTGACAGGGATGATTGCAAACCTGGGCAGAAGTGAGCCTCCTGGTCTCCTTGGAGGGGCCCTTTGACTGTTCTTCCCTCCAGGTGTGGCCAAAGCCCATTTCTCAGCTGCAAACATTTCCATCCCCTTCCCACCACGTACCTGCCTTTCTCTCAGTTATCAAGTGGACCTCAATTCCTTTCAAACCCCTAAACTTGGTTAGGGGCACTGCTCTGGATCTGTGGGGACTTCCATGCCCCCAAGCTGAGCATCCATCACCAAGCAGACTTTCCCAATCCTGGTTCCTCCCAATCCCCCAAGGGCCTCGGTGTGCACACTGCCTTGACTTGGCTCTTCTGTATCCAGAACACCATCCTTGTGAGACTGAGAAAGACAACTCAGACCAGTTTCCATATTCTGCGAAGCAGTTTCCTGGCTGGGAAAGGCTGCAGGGTTCTTTGTGCCTATCTGTCCCCCTGATGGACCGTGAGCCTCCTGAAGGCAGAGAATATCATCTCTTTTTTTAAACTGCTATCTCCCTAGTGCCTAGCTCTGAGCACATAGCAGGTATTCAACAAAAGCTGTTGAAGGAATTGCCAGTTTGATTCTTCCATCTGTTTTGCAACTAGCAGGTGTTCAGGTAGGACTCACTTTGTGCCTTGCCCTTTCTAGTGGCCAGTGGACACATTGCAAAACAGAGGGAATAAATGGGGTAGCTTCCTCCTCTGCCCAGCACCAAGATCCCAGTCCACACCCTTGACTAGAGCTGTGCATGCTCAAGAACCTTCAGCCAGATGTGGTAGCTCACGTCTGTAATCCCAGTAGCTGGGTAAGCTGAGATAGGAGGATTCCAAGTTCAAGACCAGCCTCGGCAATTTAGTGAGGTCCTAAGCAACTTAGCAAGACCCTGTCTCAAAAAATAAAAAGGACTGGGGATGTGGTGGTTGGGGGAGGCCCTTCAATAGCTACCCACTTGCTGGCAGGGAAAAAGGAAGAGAAAGGAAGTCTGTGTGTGTTGATCTTTCTTGTATACCAGACACTGCACCCGCCCTTCATATCCAAACTTGACTTGCCCTCCCAAACCCGATCTGTGGGAAGCCACCCGTACTGTGGTGATTCCCATCCTCCTCATGGCCTTCCTGCCCTTATGTGGCCTCCTTCTCCCCCAAGCGTGGACTGGACGGACCCAAAGTTCACTTTTAGAGTAGAATACAGCCGAAGTTATGCATGTCACTCCCAAGACCAAGTAATCAAAAACACCATCATTTCCATCTTGGTCACTCTTCCTGGCCTCTCTGGAGCTGCTCCCTCTGGGAAGGCCAACTGCCATATCACAGGAGGCCCCATGGAGACTCCCATGTTGTGGGGGACCAAGAATGCCAACAACTGAGTAAGCATGGAAATGGCTGCCCTCCAGGTGAGCCTTCAGATGAGGCTATAGCCCCAGCCAATATGACCACATCCTCGGAGAGCACCCAGTGAACCACACCAGATTCCTGACCACACAAGGTGAGATAGTTGAATGTTTGTTGTTTTAAACTGCTAAGGTTTGTACAGCAAATTATTACAGATAATTAATGCAGTACTGATAATTTCGTTTGGTAGATAAGGAAACAGAGGCTCTGAGAACTAGTGACTCATCAAGGTCACATAGCTGTAAGGGGGCGGGGCTCAGCCCTGAACTCTGATCTGTCACACCAGTGTGCTCAGCACTCTCTCCCCTGCCCGAGCCTTCCACTCCACCCAAGCCAGTTTCTCCTTGACCTCTCAGCCCTCGTGCACACACCTTCAACCCAGAGTGAGGAGCCACGTTAGCACCCTATCGTCTCCCCAGAGCACCTGACTGCATATTGCCTGGAAGAATGAACAGAACATGATGCCCAGGTGGGGAGTGTGTCCAGGAACAGACGACTGCCACCTCCATAGCCAAGTGCATCTCCAAACCAAGCCTCACTCACACACTATGACACCCAATCTGCCATTCCCAGCAGCCAGATGTGCAGGCAGCTGTGCCTCTGAAAATCCTCACTGCTGGGAGGCAGACCAGTCCTCCTCCTCTTCCCTTTTCCTACCTCAAGGTTCCAGAAGGGGATTCTGGATGATTCAGCTTCCTGTCCCTGTCTTCCCAGTACCTCTCCAAAGTCCACCAGGCCAGGCCTGAGACAATGAGGGGAGGCATGACTCACATCAAAACACCCTGCCACACAGACCTCCACCCTGAGCTCCCCGCCTGTGTGCATGCATACACACAGATGGTGGGAGTGCCTAATAGGGGACATGAGCACTCCGGAACACTGTCCTGGGGCCTGCCACAGCTGCAGGTGCGGGGGGGTGGGGGGCAACCACACCCAGGCCTGAGGCACCTCCACAAAACCTTCATGAAAGCCTGACCCCATTTACCACAGGCCAGTGCCCTGCTATGGAGCCTGTTAGTCCACTGGATCCTTGCTACACCTCTGCAGGAAGACCTTGCCACCCCCAGTCCATGCACAAGAATGCTGAGACTTGGGCAGATGAAGGGACCGACCCTAAGACACACAGCCAGCAAGAGCAGAGCAGCCGACTCTCACCCAGAACAACTGCCCCAACTCCCCTTCCTCTCTGCACTCAGCTGCCCAGCTCAATCTCACCTCTTCTCCCTGACACCCACCTTCAGCTCCAGCAGGCAGCAGTACCCCACACGCTTCCCACTTCCCCACTGACTGAGCACCTGCTGGTGTCCACTGAGCACCGAGCACTGGGCTGAGTTAAGGGAACATGGAGTTGGGTCAGCCTACCACCTGCCCTTCTAGAGCCTGCAGGCCCAGTGGGATGCAGGTGTGCCTGTGCACAGAAGGTCACCGGCACGCCCCCAAGCTCCAGGGAGCTCACCTTGGCCTAAGCCCCCACCACTGCTGCTGGGAAACTGGTGGCTCCCTCCGCACTAATCTCAGGGCTCATAAGACCATGGGATGCCTCCTCCCCCGTTGCTGGCTTGAGGACTAAGGAACCCAAGAAGGAGAAGTAGGGAATCAGCCTGATAGGACAAGGCCTGGCATCCCCTCTGAGTCACCAGCCGCATGACTTTAGCTAGCCATTTCCTTTTCCAGAGCACAGTATCCCCTTCTGTGAAAGGAGGGAATAGGAACCAATATCTCAGGTCACTGAACCCTGGCACCCCCAGCACTCAGGTTTGTGAAACCCAGAGACAAAGCTGGGAGTGACATGTCTGAGTGTGCATCAGGTGTTATCCAAGTGTCAGTCCCTCAGCAGTGGTCCGCCCCTTGCCCTGGGAGGGAGTGCCTAAGGGAGGTGGCTGAGGAAGAATAGAAAGTGAAGAGAAAGGAAGAGGGGGTCAGGGAGAGGAGAGGGGGCTTCTCAGAACCACTGCTGCCTCCCTTTGTGAGCCCCCGCCCCACCCCTACCAGCCTGCCCACAAGACCAGGAGCAGCTCTGGGAACCTGCCTGATTAAAGAGATCAAGCCTGCCACTGCCCAAACCATTTCCAACTGGGAATTCATTTCCCCCTTGAGTCCCCTGTCAGGCTGGTCCCAGAGGAGCCTGATTCCTCACCAGCAGCCTCACCACACATACGCATGCATGCACGCGCGTGCGCGCACACACACACACACACACACACAGGCATGTCATAGGCACAGAATATACCACAAATGTGGCTGCTCACATGGAAACACAGAACAATACACAATCCCTTCAACACACAGACAAGAGACACATAACAGAGGTATACAAAGACAGACCCAAAACACACTCTGTGGACACCAAACACACAGAGACCCAAAACACATCCTCATGCACAAAACTAGATCATGCCACCACCACCCTAGAGTCCCGAGTCAGTCTCTGCCACTTCCCCTTCATCCACCATAGCCCAGCAATCCAAAATTTGGGGGCTTTAGGCAAACCAAAAGCCCAAGGCCACAGAGGAAATACAAACTAGGACCACATCAACATGTCTTTGGGGAGTCTGTGCAGACTGAAAGCACCACTAAGAAGGAGCCAAGCCCTGAACCTCACACTGGCCCCACACCCCTCCCAGGAGGCAAAACCACCAAGTAGCTGGTGTGTGCATACAGGGTGGGCACGAGTGCAGAAGCATAGGACATGCAGGCAGGGGTTCTGGCGGGGGCTGTGTGGGCACAGGCACACACCCACACCCCCTAGACTGATGTGGATGGTAGTGATGGCAGTGGCTGGGGCCAGTTTAGGGACACCCAGCCTGAGACAGAGGCAGGCAGATAGGGCATCTGATTAACACTCACCAAGGGCCACCCAGCCTGGATGCCCACCTAAGCCATCCTCCTGTCCCCAGGGGCATATGGAAGGCAAGACTGTGACTCCTGGGCTCAGAAGGCAAGCCCTCCTGATTTTCCCCAAGTTCCCTACTCGCATCCATCCATGTGATCCTCAGGCTCCCCTGATGGGGCTACCCCACAGACACAGGAGAACACGGAAGCGCAGGAAGACCCTTGCCCTCATCACAACCCCTGCCCTTTTCATCCACTCCAGATCATGAGCTCGGGAGCTCTCGGGGTCCTCTGGCCCCTGTGATGCTGTGCTTGGAAGCAGCTGGAGGGCCATGTACTGCGTCCGGAGCCTGCACTGAGTGCCTCTCTGTCCTTCCCAGGCCACGAGATTGCCCAAGTCTGACTCCAGTGGAAAATGTCAGGCGGCTCCAGACCCTCTGCCA
This sequence comes from Spermophilus citellus, assembly GCF_964194105.1. Lineage (NCBI taxonomy): Eukaryota > Metazoa > Chordata > Mammalia > Rodentia > Sciuridae > Spermophilus > Spermophilus citellus. The sequence goes on along the minus strand of NC_138195.1, from coordinate 72,779,143 downwards.
ACAGCGAGCCCTGAAAAGAACCCCCACCCCACAGACGGATAGGCCAGGCCCAGGTCAGCCCAACCCAAGTCTCGGGCCAAGGCCCAGGCCAATGGCACTGCCCCTGGCTGACTCCGGATTATGTGTCTTCCAGGGCCTTCCATCTGTCACTTGGCCCTCCGTGCCCAGGACAAAATAAATTTCCTTTTAAGAGAGCCAATGATTTGCATTTCCCATGTCTTTCTCCGCCTTTTCTTTTTAAATTAAAATTTATAGTCCCAAAGTTCAGAGCCTGGAAGGGGGATGCCAACTGGTCACCAGGCTCGGCTTCCCAATGGCTTCTGCTACCACCCTTCTTCCTGCCTGGGCCTTTCCCAGGTCCCTGGATGCCCAGCAGACTCAGCAGATGGAGTTGTGGAGTCCAAGGGAAGGAGCTCAGGGGTGTGTGGCAAGGACTTCCCACCGTCAGCGTGCTTTCTGTCACCAGCCACTTTGTAGAGGAACCCCAGTTCCTAGTCCTGAGGAAGCCTTCCCCTTCCTGGATCTGGTACCACATCAGCCATGTTGCTTCCAAGACCACAGCTCTAGAACCAGAGGGATGAGAGGACAAGCCGGCTGGTCCCCTCCCCTGCACTTCTGTCAGTCTCACAGTGGAGGGGGCCCCAAGGATCAGAAGTTCTGACACTCTGAAAACCCAGGCACTATGTGAGCTGTCACTAGCACACTCATGTGCTTAGGCACAAGCCAGCACAGGTACATACCCGCAGACACCTCCAGTGCACACTCATGAGCACAGACACTCGTGCACACGTGTGTGCCACGCATTCTCTCCAGATCCATCAAGGAGCAGAGCACCACCTCCATAGCCCACATGTAGCCCCCCAGCTGTGGTCTGCCTCAGGCCACGGGAGAGGTAGGGAGACACCCAAGACCTTACATCCCACTTGGGAGCTGATCAACACCCTGGGAGCAGAAAGCGGAGACTCTGTAGGGGGACTCAGCTGCCTGACCTTTCTGCTCCCCAGCCCTCCTTGCTTCCCCACTCCAGTGCCTACCACTCAAAGGCCCCCCTGGCAGCCCTGGAGCCCATCAACCAATGAGGAGGCAGGGGGATGACCAAGCCCTGAGTCCCAGTGCCCCTGGGTCCCAGCCTCCCAGGTGGTCTCCAGGTTGGGGGTGGGCGGACCCCTAGGATCGGCTGGGGCCTTACCGTGGAGGGTGCTCCGGGTGATCTGTCCCCCCATCTCCGGCAGCGGACAGGACAGCACGGCCACCACCGTTTGGCCAGCTGGCCTCGTCACCAAGCCGCCCCGGGCGCCAGCTCCCCTCCTCCTCCCCCCAGCCCTCCCCCGCGGCCGGCCGGCATGGCAGGGCCGAGCGGCCCCTCCTGCGTCCCCACGCGCTCCCTCCCGCACGCACACGCCCGCCCGCCAGCCGGCCACACACGCATGCACACCCCCTGGCCCTGCTCACGCCCGCCTCCCGCTCCCACCCACTCGGAGCCTCCCCGCCCCCGCGCTGGTACAGGCGAGGGGATCTGTCATGTTTATTTACATAAGGAGGAGGAGACTGGAGGCTTCCTGAAATAGCCCTCCAGAGCTGGAGATGCCCCAGCGCGCGGGCGGGCGCGCGCACACACACACATCACACACACACACACACACACACACATCACACACACACACATGACACACACACACACCCATGACACACACACACCCATCACACACACACACACACATCACACACACACATGACACACATGCACACACACCCATCACACACACACACCCATCACACACACACCCATCACACACACACACCCATCACACACACACACACACACCCATCACACACACACACCCATGACAAACACACACCCATCACACACACTAGCATCATCCCATGGATGTAGTGACACACAAAGACACCTCACCAGGCCTTTGTCACAATCTACTACATGTAAATATGGGGCTAGTGGGGCTAGGAAGGGTGCAGGGAGGGAGCAAAACAGAAATCCTTCTTTCCCTCAAGGGGTTCACAGTCCAGCTAGAGGAGCTTCTTCATGCACAGCTAACACAGTTTCTGTCTTCTTCCTGGCTCTGCTCCAAGCACTTTTCAGTAGTTAACTCCTTTGGTCCTCTCGGTTGGAATGATGAGGCCAGTATTTCCGCTATTATCAACAGGTACCATGAGGAGTATTATCTTAAAGGTGAGAAGACTGAGACACAGATTTCTTACCTAGAAGCGGGCAGGGAAGGGATGCAGACCTAGGTAATCTAGCACCAGAATTCAGGCTTTCATTTCTCAGGAAATGGGACCATCCCCCCCCCCAATCCCACCCTGAATAGGGAAGAAATTGTCCCTTTTATCATGCATGTACATACACACACAGAGAGCAACACAGACCTGCACTACACACCTAGATCATGTCAATGGTTATGCACAGACATGTCTCATAAGCTCCTGCAGGCATCCACCACCATGCACACCTACCTACATCCTGCCTACCAGGCACAGAGTCAATGGTTACACACACACCCTGCACATACTCACCACACCACACGCATTCTCCTACCAGACTCGTGCAATTTCTGGAGAGATCTTAAGGTGCAGAACCTGGCACCCCACACTTGGAGGGGAGGGGAAGGTGCAGACAAGATGGAATGAGAGAGGGCCAGGAAGGCAGGCCCCTCCAACCCAAAGCAAGCAAATAATGACACTGGCACCCAAATCATCATTGGGAGTGCACCCCCTGATGTTTATTCTAGGTTGGAGGGGCTACTATTGAATCCATTTTGCAGAAAAGAAAGTGGAGGTTCTGAGCAGCTAAGGAGCTTGCTGCAGTTCTTCAGAGTGGAGTAAAAGACACCAAGCCAGGTCTCTGGGACAATCTCACTGTCCATCACAGGCTCTCCTCAGGACAGGGGCCTTTTCCCAAACAACAGCACAGCTCCCCCCTCCCAGGCTCTAGCCTGGCCCCAAGCCCTAGGGAAAGGTCTGGATGGGAGAAGAGAGGGCTGGGGGCTGGGGAAGGGGCCGTGGTACAGGCAGGGGCTGCCCCACATAGGGTGGAATTCAGAGGTCTGGCTGCTGTGAGGGACTGTGTTGGGCTCTGGACCTGCTCAGGACCCTGCTGCTGCCATCCCCTGTGAGATCCTGGGGGGAGGGGCAGAGAAAATAGGGAGGGACATTCAGGCCTGACCTGGGGTGAGCCACCAGAAGCTGAGCAGGCCCTGGGTGGAAGTGCCCAGAGCCCAGCATGCTGCCAGAGACCTCTCCCTGGGAGAAGCTGCAGCTTGGTCTTATCCAAGCAACCCTCTTTCCACAGGCACAGGCTGCACTCACATGCACATGGGCACTTCTTGTCGGGGTGGGAGGCTCAGGCAGTCTGACCAAGAGGAAGTCACCCAAACTCCTTTTGTGGATGACAATTATATTAATACCAAATACAAGGCCTTGCTCTGTGCTCAGCACTGCCCTAAGCATGCTGCACATATGAACTAGTTCAACCCTCTCAACAAGACCAAGAAAGGTTTATTTTTAATGCCCATTTTACAGATAAGGAAACTGTGGCAGAACAAAGATTCTTTGGAGGCTGTTCCTATAACAGGAGAGTCATTACCTCATCCCACCTGCCTTTTAATGCACCTGGCAGGGCCCTTGCATACCAGTCCTTCCCCAAACCAGCCTCCCTCTCACCTTGGCTCCCATTTATTGCCACTTGGATGTCTCTTCTCCAGCCACCCGGATCCAGGAATGCCTCTTTCAGGAAGCTTCCCTAGGGCCCCAGCTACAGCGAGTGTCCCCATCTTGGAACTTGTCTCTCCTCTGAACCCAAGCTCTACCTCTCCTACTGCTTGTCTTGCTCCATCCTACACAGAGACAGTACAGCCTGGCTGGGGCCTTGTCTGTCTGTCTCAGCTTCCCCTGGGTGCATGCTGACAACTTAATACAACTTGATCCACATTTATTGAGCACCTGTGTGGCAGACCTAAGCTTTGCACTGGGGATGCAATGATAATCCATGAGAAACAGAGCTGGCTGTTATAGTCCTGAAAGAAACACATTTATCAAGTAACCTCAATAAGGAACTTAGAATCACAATCCTAGAAAAGTGCTATGAAACAAAGAGGCAAGGTTCTTGGGGGACTCAGGGCAGGCTTTCATGAAAAGCAACGGTGAGGGCTGGGTTGTGGCTCAGTGGTACAGCGCTCGCCTAGCATACATGAGGCACTGGGTTCGATCCTCAGCACCACATAAAAATTGAAAAATGAAGATATTGTATCCACCTAAAAAAACTAAAAAATAAATATTAAAAAAAAAAGCAATGCCAAAAACATACTAATGTCCATGTGCTGTGGAGATAGGTTGATAGAGTACTCCAGAGAGTGAGTGCAACATGTGCAAAGGCCCTGGGGTGAAGGGAGCCCAGTGTATTTGAGAAGCAAGGTTAGTACAGCTGGAGCAAGGTCAACAGGAGGAGCCTGGGAGAGTTGCTGTTGGCAAGTCCAGATGCGCTGGAGATACACCAGGAGGGCCTTAGGAAGCAGGGTGGAAAAACCGGCCTTTTTCCTGAACACAATAGGGAATCCCTGACAGGTTTCAATAGGGAGGAACCAAGACTGGCCTTGCATTTCAAAAAAGTCACTCTGCCCTCTGGTAGGAGGTACATGTGGAAGGAGGCAAGAAGTGCCAGAGCAGAGAGCAGTGGCATCCAGCAGGGTCGGGCCTGCGCCTGGCTTACTTTGGCTGCCCTCGGGCCTAGCATCCTGCCCCCACAGAGCAGATGCCCACGAATAGAACTGAATTCATGTAATTCTCCAGAAACAGGATTGTGGGAAAGTAACTAAGCCAGAGGGAGGGGCAGGTGGGGGCTCAGGAGCTGGGAGTCCACAGTGGACTGGCTCAGGAGCCCTCTGTCTGGACACCTGAGCAAGAAGAGAATAGAGGACTGGGAGGCAGTGTGGGTGGCTCCCAACCATCCCAGTCCTAGCCGGGCAGGCTTACTTGGGCTTTCCATACTCCACTGCCCTGTTTTCAACAGGAAGTAGCAGTGTCCCTATGTCTGCAGCTTCCCTCCCTACCCCTTCCCCCGAGCAGTGTCCAGGGCCTCTCCAGAGGGAGGCAGCACCCCTTCTACAGGGTGGAGCCAGAGATGCACCCCTCCTGTTTTATTCACTGGGGCATTGCATGAGGGTTCATTTGGTTGAAGGATTCTGTTACTAAAAGGGGTGAGCAAACCACTGAGCTGCATCATTCATTCACCAGGCATTCACCATGGACCAGCTGGTGAGCAAGACCCAGCCCCACCCTTCGGAAACCCTTCAGCAGATGGGCCAGGAAACATGATTCCAGATCCCAGTGAGCGCTCTGCTGGGATCAAGGAGTGAGGTTCTTCGGCTCTGGCTGAATCCCCGCAGTGTTCCGTTGGGTAGCCACACTTTGCAAAGGCGGTGAGAGGTTCTATTGAGGGGAGGTTCTACTGAGAGCAGGTTCTACTAAGGGAAGGTTCTACTGGGGGTTCTACTGAAGTGCACTTCAAACCCAGCCCTGCCTGACATCCAAGTTCATGCTCTATCCAGAAAAAAATGCCAAAGAGCATGAACTCCTCTTGCTTGAGGAAGAGAAGACATAAGGACAACAGCTAGCTGTGCCCTTGGGGACTCCCTGGCCTGACAGAATCCTTACTGGGTTCAGAAGAAATCCGCTTCCGTCCAGTGGAGCTGCAACTGCCCACTGACCTCACCTGGAATCTCACCCCCCTTGGCTCTCTGAACCGAGTCAGCTCTCGAACTGCAGCCACCCCCAGAGCTGTCCCTGCTCTGCCTTCACCTCCCTGCCTTCTGACCCCCTTCTGCCAACTCCTCCTGAATCTTGGGCATCATTTTGGCTTCAATGGTGGGCTACCCAGCTCAATTTTTTCCTTGCCAAGTCCTGTCTCCCCCATGTTCCCCCAAAGCCCAGCATCCTCATCCCCATCCTAAACCTGACCTCTTAGAACTTCCAGTTAAAGACAGAACCAGCAACCGCAGAATATAACATTGAACAAATTCACTGGGCAATAGAAACCTTCAGACTCAGAGACAGATATCTTTAAAGGGAAAGATCCTCCAGAGAGAATTGGGTCCAGTCCCTGCCTTCAAGAGGACAAAGAAGACTTATGCCCATTTTAGAGATGTAGCAAAGAAGGCCTACTAAATTGTAGACCTACGCAAGGTTGCACAGCTGGTAGGGTAAGGAGGACTTGAACGCAGGATTACTGTCTTCTGGTGCTGTGCTTTGTATGACACACAGTCCAGGGCATCTGGAGGTGAAGATAAAATGGGCCGGGCACAGTGGTGCATGCCTGTAATCTCAGTGGCTCAGGAGACTGAGGCAGGAGGATCACAAGTTCAAAGCCAACCTCAGCAATTTAGCAAGGCCCTAAGCAACTTAGTAAGACCCTGTCTCTAAATTTAAAAAAAATTTAAAATGAGCTAAGGATATGGCTCAGAGGTTAAGCGCCCCTGGGTTCAATCCCTGGTAATAATTTTTTTTTTAAAAAAATGGACAAGGGAGCTCACTTCTCTTTTATGAGGTAGGAGAAGTGACTGTGTCTGGAAAGGTCAGGGAGGGGAGGTGGCCTTGCAGAGAGGATCTAGGAGGCAGCTTCTGGTTGCTACAGTATTTTTTTTTTCATCCAGAACAAGGGATAATTTGATTGAGCTGATAAGTCACCTGATATTTGGGGCTTAAGGCTGACCTGCCAGGGACATCTTCCCTCTCCGACTTACTAGGCTGGGCCGGTGCTGGAGAACATGGAACCCTATCCCCAAACTTCTTCCCATACCCACAAACAGAACAAGGGTGCGATTGCTGCCTATGGTCTGGAAGAGAAGGCGACAGAGATGAGGACAAAGCACACAGAGTGCAAGCTGCATGCTTCAGAGAAACCAGCCAGGGCTGGGTCTGGGACAGGTGCCCCAGCAGTGACAGCTGCCAGCCGCCCAGGATGACGGGAACACAACAGGTGCAGAGGCGGGGGCGGGGACTGGAAGGGAATCTGAGAAAGCTGCAGGCAGTTGGGTGAGTTGGGTGCCCCTCCTGGCTCCTCCGAGCCCCAGGACCATTGCCAGGCCATCCCTTCTGGGACCCTCCAAGACACATAAACACACCTGCTCATGGTCCCTGGTTCTAGCCCCTCGGTCAGCCAGGCCAGCGGGGATGAGACAGAGGGTCCGTGCTGGGCAAAAAGGACCAAACAAGGAAGAAACCAGGAGCCTCTTCCCAGGACAGTGTGTGCCAGACACAGCCCACACCCACAGAGCCCCCAGCTGGAAGCAAACATTTGCCCGTGATAAGATCTTTGTCCAGGAAGCCTGGATGGATGGACCTACCCCACCCATATGGAGGCTGGGTGCTCTGTCCTTGAGGTCACATAGGCCAGCTCTACCCCTGTGTGGCTGGATTAGCCACTGGGCTTTGTGAGCCTCGCCTTTCCCTCTGCCAAGATGGACTTAAAACAGCACAGGACTTAAGGACAGAATGACACAATGTCTGTAAGGCACGCAGTCTGGCAACTGTCCAGAGACCCAGAGAAGACAGGAAGGTGAAACCCGGAGCGGCTGAGGTCCCAGCGAGCAGATGCTGGGTGGGATGTGAGCGCTCCAGCCAGGAGCGGCAGAGGCGCTGCAGCAAGACCCCGCCCACCTGCACACCAGCACCCCTGGGACCGCCGCGCTCGGCTGCTCCTAGCTTTCCATGTGTCAGCGCATGCGTGCCGTATGTGCCAATGCTCTGCCAGAGTGCTGGGGAGCAGCGGTTCCACTAAGTAGATTAAGCATTGTCCCTTGTCACCTGGGTTAGTGCTCTGCCTTTGATCAGAACGGATGAATTTTAAACTTGAAGCTAGTCCTTGTCCCAATCACAAGTGACAAATTACCAGCATCTGCATTCATAAGACTTGCTCGCTTCAGTATAACCTTGCTGGGGAGGGCGAGGAAGGGCAGACAAGGAGACTTTTATGGTGGGAGGAGAGGTGGCACAACAAGGAGACCCAGAGTGACATAGGAGATAGGACATATGTGCTGGCACAAGACAGAGCCCGATGCATCAGAGAAGCGGAAACACACTGGCTGATTCCCCGGGTCTGCAGGATTATGAGAAAAGCTGGCGAGGGTGACAAGGATAAAGCCCTCCTCTTGAGGACAGAGCCGTCCCCTCCCTCCCTGATGCACACTCATATACTCACCTCAGGCCCTGCAGCTCAGCCAAGGCTCCCACTGCCCACCCTTTCTACAGCCAGGGCTCCAGCCAGCTGAAGCCACCCAAGGCTGGGTGGCACCCTGGGCTTCATGCAGCCAACTGTCCTTCCTCTGAGCAGTCTGCTCATGCCAAGTGCAGTGGCGTCATCCTCTTTAGAACCTTGTCCCCCACCACTGCACTTCCAGCTCTAGCCCCAGACTCAGGCTTTGACTACCAATCCCAACAATCTCACACCCACAGCCCTCCCCAACAGGGTCCTTAAAGACAGGGGACCATGCGCATATGGTGGCTTCTATGTGGCCCATCAAAGCAACTATCAAGACGATGGTCCTCCTGACCAAAGGACACCCCAGGAAGGACAGCCACCTCCAGCAAATACTATGGCAGGACACCCATTTGCTTCCTGAAACCATTTCCTGTCACTGCCCCATCTCCCATTGTGCACACTATCCACTGTTCCATCCTTCCCTCTCTCTCTCTCCAATAGCCTATCAGGCTCCGCCCCCAAGAGGCTACCCCTCTTCCCTCTCTTCTTGCCTCCAGCCCTGAAGCCCAGGATCCCACAAGCAACCAGTACTATGCTGGGGGTATCAAAGTTTAGATGGTGAAGACTTCCCAGGGAGTCAGGATTCCTGGGGTCCCGGCAGACCCTGAGGCTGTGGCAAAATTCCACCAGGGAAAGTCTGTGAGAGCCTGGTACCATGTTTGGGTGTTGGGGGACCCGGGGAGGGTATATCTTTTAATGCCTCCTCAGTTCTGCTCTCCATGGGGTAAGGACTCAGGAGGCAGGTTAATGCCCCTCCTATAGGAGCTGGGGGTCTTCTCCTAGGGACCCTCTCCCTCCATCTCTAAGCAGATACCCAACCTTCACACCCTCAACCCTGCTAAGCCAAGCACACTTCCCCTTCAGAGAAGAGAGATCTCCTTGTTCTCAGGGCCAGTGAAGGGAGGTGGCTAAATTAGGCCTTGCTTAGGGGTCTGTTTTCTTAGCTGTGACACCACCTGCCTTGATTCACTATGTGACCTTGGGCAAGTCAGTGCCCTCCTGGGGCCACAGTTCTCACGTGTGTGAAGTGGACACATTGGACTCGTCCATCTTTAGCTCTGAACCAGAAGTTACCTGCATCAGGGGGTTGGGGGGGGGTCTTTGCGGGGAGGCAATCAGGAATTCCAGACTCACCTAAAGCAGGAGTCCCTCAACCAAGGTCTGGTGGGATGTCAAGGACCAGCCAGCTCTCAGCTGGGTCTCACTGCCTCCAAGTCCCCTTCCTGACCCCATCCAACATGGGCCCCCCAGAACCAAGATTCCATGGCCTGCCCCTGGGTTCTATGATCCAGGCCAGAGGTCTAGTGTAGCCCTGTTCAAGCGGTCACTGTGTCCCTCCCATATTCATCCCCTCCTTCCATCCTCTGGCTTTTCCCACAGCTTAGGCCACCAGCATCATCCTGATGTGGACAATGTTCCAAACTCCATCCCCTCCTCAGGGCAGCCAGGCTGACTCAGTAGCTCCTGAGCACCTCAGGATGAACCTGACCCCCTTTGGGGAGCATTCAAAGTCCTCTGTGAACTGGTCCCAGCCCATGTGTCTGGTCTCATCTCCCTCGACACCCCACCCCACCCCAGGTACTCCATGCACATGAGCCCCGTATGTCAACATGGCCACATCTTGCGTGTCCATGACTCTGAGTACTGTCCCTCCATCTGGAGTCCCCTTCTCCCAAAATGTTCACTCAAAACTCCCTATTTAAACTGGATGCAGCGGAGCATGCCTATAATCCCAGCGGCTCAGGAGTTTGAGGCAGGAGAATCATGAGTTCAAAGCCAGCCTCAGCAACTTAGCAAGGCCCTAAGTAACTTAGTGAGAGCCTGTCTCTAAATAAAATTCAAAAAAGAGCTAGGGATGGGGCTGAGACTGCGGCTCAGTGATAGAGCACTTACCTAGCATGTGTGAGGCACTGGGTTCAATTCTCAGCACCATATATAAATAAATGAATAAAATAAAGGTCCATACATCTACAAAAATATTTTTTTAAAAAAAGAGCTGGGAATGTGGTTCAGTGGGTAAGCACGCCTGGATTCAATCCTCAGTACCCCCCCACCAAAAAAAAGAAAACTCCCGATTAACCTTCACCTCTTGATTCAGAGGAGTCTTTCCTCTGAGATCATTCTAATGCCTGAAAGCAGACTCCCTATCCAATATCCTCTGTGCAGCCCCAGCTCTACAGCGACAGCAAGAGACCCCTTCCCATACAGGCAGCAATCTGAGGACAGACAGGGAGCTTTTAATCTCTGGATCCCCAGCACCTAACATGGTGGGCACTTGTTGGTGCTCAAAGTATATTTTATGCAGGAAAAAAGAAGAGGAAGAAAGGCTGAGACTGATGGCATGATCCTTGCTTTGCCCCCATTCGTCCCTTCTCCAGGCCAGCTTGCAGCCCTGAGGTCACTGTCCCAGCCATGATGTTCAAGGTCCCTTTGGACCCATAGTTGACAGATTGCCTGGCCCATGACCTTGCCACCCCAGAGGTGACCCTCCCTGTTCTCTTGGTTCTATTGGCAGCACCAACTGGTGCTCACGCAGACAGAAAAAGCCAAGAAGCTGAGCAGCCAGGTGTGTCCTGGAACAGTGAAGAACCAGAACACAGAGGCTTATCTGACCATCTTCCCTGTAGGCAGCAGAAGAGCATCCCAGATCCCCCTGCAGGACCCCAGGAGGAGATACTGCAAGCCTTGCACCTGGCTCCCTCCCAGCTTCCCCTCTGGATTAAATCAGCAGGGGAAAGAGCTCCTCCATCTCATTTGCATAAACCATTTATAGCAGCGCATTCAAACCCACGCCTTCCAAGCCCACTGCCGATTGCCTGTGGCTTCCCAGTCTGTCCTTTCCCTTCTCTTTCAGGTTTTGTTGTTGTTGTTGTTGTTGTTGTTGATGATGGGAATCTGGGCTCAAGAGAAATCTCTACCTTGGCTGTCCCTGGTGAGGAAGACTTTACTTTCTCTCCACACTGAATGAGGATGTTAAGCAGCCATCCCCCTGGTGTCAATGACCTACAGTGCACAAAGCCTGTGAGCACCCATGGGCTCCCCAGGAATGGCAGGAGGTAGCTATTGCAGCCCATTTTACAGATGAAGAGACTGAGGCTCCAAAAAGTTCAATGATTTGTCTATGCCACACAAAACCAGTCCTCACTGCTTAAGCCAGGTCAGGGCAATAGTGGTTATTTGTTACAGAGAGCCTGACCCAGGCTCCAAGAATCTAGAAGAAAGAACTCTCAAAATTCAAAAATAAGAAAATAACCCAATAAAAAAGAACTGGCAAAAATTTAAACAGACACATCACCAAAGGAGACATATGGATGACAAAAAAGCATGTGACAAAATGCTCAACATGATTAGTCATTAATCAAATGCAAGTTAAAACTATGATGAGATACCACACATGCCTCGCAGAATGGCCCAAATTAACAAGTATTGGTGAAGATATGGAGACATTAGGACTCTCACTCTCCATACACTGCTGGGGAAATGTAAAACGCACAACCGTTTTGGAAAACATTTTGGGGGCATTTTCTTGAAAAGTTAACACACATCTACTATATGTGACTGAACCATTCTACCTCTAGGTATATTTACCCAAGAGAAAAGGAAAAACATGTTGACACATAGGCTTAGAGACAAATGCTTTTAGTAACTTTACTGTAATAGCCCCAAATTGAAAACAACCCAAATGTCCATCAACAAGTGAATGAATAAATTGTGCTATATTCACATCACAGAATATCTCTCAGTAATAAAAAGCAATGGACAGGGGGCTGGGGTTGTGGCTCAGTGGCAAAGCGCTTGCCTAGCATGCATGAGGCATTGAATTTGAGCCTCAGCAGTACATAAAAATAAAATCAAGATAATGTGTTCACCTAAAAATAAAAATAAATATTTTTTTTTAAAAAAGCCATGGACAATTGAGATACATTCCACCATTTTGAATGAATCTCAAGATAATTATGCTGAGAGAAGCCAGAGGGGAAAAGGAGTGAATACTGTATTATTCCATTTACACAGAACTCGAAAAAATGCAAACAAAATTATGACAGGAAACACAGGCAGTGACTTGAGCAGCAGGGTGGGACAGGGAGGAGCAGGAGAGAGTAATCCCCAAAAGGTACAAGGAAGTTTCTGAAGGTGACAGAGACGTCCCCTGACTTGATGGTACTGATAACTTCACAAATCTATACATACGTCAAAACACATTAAGTTGTACATTTAAATATGTGACATATATTGTATGCCAATTATAGTTTAATAAAACTGTATTTTCTAACTTAACAAAGCGCTAAGCATGAGAGGAGAGGGTAGGGAAAGAAAATTGTTGTTTCTATGAAAACCAAATTGAGTCAATGCCTTTAAAAATTAAAAATAGAATTATCATATGATCCAACAATTTCACTTCTGGGTACAAACCCACAGAATGGAAAGCAGGAACTCAGATATTTGCATGGCAGAATTACTCACAATGGGAGCAATTCAAGTGTCCATCAAGGAATGAATGGATAAGCAAAAGGTGGCATACACGCATACAAAGGAATGTCATTCATTGTCGAAAAGGAAGGAAATTCATTGTCGAAAGGAACCTTAAAGAAATTATATTAAATGAGCCGGGCATGGTGGCACATTCCTATAATCCCAAGCCTCTTGGGAGGCTGAGGCAGGAGGATCACAAGTTCAAAGCCAACCTCAATGTGGGGACGGGGAAGGGGGATATACTTGTACTGCTGGCGGGACTACAAATTGGTGCAACCACTCTGGAAAACAGCATAGAGATTCCTCAGAAAACTTGGAATGGAACCACGTTTGACTGGGTTATCCCCATCCTCGGCATATACCCAAAGGACTTAAAGTCAGCATACTATAGTAACGCGACCCCATCAATGTCTATAGCAGCTCAATTCACAATAGCTAAGCTAGGAACCAACCTAGGTGCCCCTCAATAGTTGAACGGATAAAGAAAATGTGATATATATATATATATATATATATATATATATATATATACACATACATACATACACACACACACACACATACATACATACATACACACAATGGAATATTACTCAGCTATAATTGTGTATTACACAACCAGTATTAGTAACTTATTTAATGTTTACTTAAGACTATAGTTAACTTATGGCCTACACACACACACATATTTACCTATTATTTTATCACTAATATCTTTAAACCTTATGTCCTTATCCTAAGCAAAGCTATATGATCATGCTGATATATATGTTTATGGCTATATTGGTTTAACCTTATCTATGCCTTTGTTACTCATCTTATACCTTATTTCCTATGTCTTACAGTTGCTTATTTCTGTTACTTTATCTTATCTTACTTATCAAAATCTTATTCCTATAGTCTATCCTATACCTATAACTTATTGATTGTATTGATTAGTTCACACCACAACACAGGAAAGAAAAGGAGAGAGGAAGGGAAGGAGGGAGGGAGGGAGGGAGGGAGAGAAAAGAATTTATGAAATGAGCCAGTAACAAAAGGACAAAAATTGCATGACTCTACTTATCTCAGATACCTAGAACAATCAAATCTCAGAGACAGAAAGCAAAATGGTGCCTGCCAGGGGTTGGGGCAGTGAGAAACAGGGAGGTATAGTTGAATGGGAATAGAGCTTCAGTTTGAGAAAACTGAAAGCATTCTGGAAATGATGGTTGCAAAATAACACATGTGCTTAACATCACTGAGCTGTATGCCTGCCAGGCTCCATGGCACATGTCAATAATTCCAGTGACGCAGGAGGCCAAGGCAGGACCAGTCTGGGCAACATAGTGAGACCCTGTCTCAAATAAAAAATAAAAAGGGCTGGGTATGGAGCTCAGAGGTAGAGCACCCCTGGGTTCAATCCCCAGTACCATCAAACAAACAAACAAAAATGGTTAAGACAAGGGCTGAGGTGTAGCTCAGTGGTAGAGCGCTTGCCTAGCATGTGTGAGGCACTGGGCTCGATCCTGATCAGCACCACATAAAAATAAATAAATAGAGGTATTGTGTCCTTCTACAACTAAAAAATATATTTTAAAAATAAGGGTTAATATAGTAAATTTTATGCAATAATGTTTTCCTGCAATTATTTTTATTTTTTAATTTGATTTAATTAGTTATACAGGACAGTAGAGTGTATTTATGCACTTTGATATATATCATACATAGATGGGATATAATTTCTCATTTTTCTGAGTGTACATGTTGTAGAACATATTGGTCATGCAGTCACATATATACATAAAGTAATAATGTCTGATTCAGTCTACCATCTTTCCTATCCCCTCATCCCCTCCCCTCCCCTCCCTTCACTTCCCACTTCCCTCTACCACACCTTACTGTGAATTAGCATCCGCATATTAGAGAAAACATTCGGCCTTTGGTTTTTCTAAATTGGCTTATTTCACTTAGCATGATATTTTCTGTCTCCATAATTCTCTATTACTGGCAAATGCCATCATTTCATTCTTCTTTAAAACTGAGTAATATTCCATTGAATATATAGACTACATTTTCTTTATCCATTCATCTATTGAAGGACACTTAGTTTGGTTCCATAGTTTAGCTAACATGAATTGAGCTGCTATAAACATTGACATGACTGCATGACTGTAGTATGCTGATTTTAAGTCCTTTGGATATAAATCGAGGAGTGGGATGGCTGGGTCAAATGGTGGTTCCATTCCAAGTTTTCTGAGGAGTCTCCATACTGCTTTCCACAGTGGTTGCACCAATTTGCAGTCCCACCAGCAATGTATGAGTGAACCTTTTTCCCCACATCCTCACCAACATTTATTGTTGCCTGTATTCTTTGATTGCCATTCTGACAGGAGTGAGGTGAAATCTTACTGTAGTTTTGTAATTTCTTTGTAATTTCTCTAATTGTTGGAGATGTTGAACATTTTTTTCATGTTTTTTGATTGATTGTATTTCTTCTTCTGTGAAGTGTCTATTCAGTTCCTTATACCATTTATTGATTGGGTTATTTGTTGCAATTATTTTTTAAAAGTACAAAAACACAAACTAAGTTGAGAATTTTAAAAAGATGCTGGTCCCTTAAAAAATGCTGTTAAATTATAGGTAGGCAAGACAACTATAAAACATTCAGGAAAAATATCTAGAAGGATTCTGCTCACAAATTCATTCACAAGCATTTTTAGGCTCTCATTGCACTTTTATTCATTTATTTGCTTATTTATTTTCAGTGCTGAGGATGGAACCCAGCCCCTCAGGTATGCTAGGCAACTGCTCTACCGCTGAGCTACATCCCCCGCCCGTCTTATTCTGCTTTCAAGAAGACCAAACCTGGACAGCATGTCCCAGGAGAGGGGGTACAAGAACAACCCAGGGGAATTCCTATCTTCAGGCCCTCTGTATACATCAAGAGATTTACTAATAAAAGGAAATTCACTTAGGGATGTTTGTGTCACTTTAAACCATTCCCCCAATACTGTTCACTTAACCAACCAATGAGGCTTCGACTGTGACTATATGAGACAAAAGGGATTCTACAGGTATAAAAATAAGGCCCAGAAAAAAATGCAGCCAATGTTGACTTTATTCCTTTCTAGGTGAGTTCTTACTTTTTTTTTCTTCATGTTTTCCTGGATTTTCCAAAAAGTGTAGGTCACTTTCATAATAATGTGAGTAAAGAGCTGCTTTTAAGATAGCTTTTGGGGGTGATGGTATCAGAATTTAAAATATTTTTTTTTTAATTCAGTATTTATTTGCAGTTCTTTCTGTTTTTAGACAAAATATATAGTCTAAAATATTTTTTTTAAAAAACGAGGTCTAGAGCAGAGTGTGATGTCCAGGACAGAAGCCCAAAACCACACACAGGCCTGGGAGGGTTTAGGACCCTGTGGACAAGTTCTTAAGGGGTTCCTTTGTCTCTGCGGAGTCCCAGACCCAGTTAGCCCTCAGAGGCACCCAAGATGGAGCCCTGGCACAGAATCCCAGAGACCCCTGGGAAGGCGAGTAAATCCAGGATTCCTCCATGTTACCTTACATACTTTCGAACACTTAAGTCTGGCCTGGGATTGAGGAGAAGAATAAGAGAAGGAAAAGGAATTTAACCCTTTTTAAGCAGTAGGTACAGCCACTGTGGTCACTACTCAGATGTCTCATTTGTTCCTCAATGAAGCTGGTCAAAGAAGGAGTTGGGCCAGGCGTGGTGGCACATGTAAGTAATCCCAGCAGCTTGGGCTTGGGAGGATAGTGAGTTCAAAGTCAGCTTCAGCAATGGTGAGGCACTAAGCAACTCAGTGAGACCCTGTCTCTAAATAAAATACAAAATAGGGCTGGGGGTGTGGCTCAGTGGTTGAATGTCCCTGAGTTCAATCCCAGCACCAAAAAAAAAAGGAAGGAACTGGGAGGCTGGGGTGTAGCTCAATGGTAGAGCACAAGCTTAGCATGTGCAAGGTCCTAGGTTCATCCCCAGTAGCACACACACACACACACACACACACACACACACACACACACACAAACACACAGGGAAGCTAGGTACATTGGTGCACACCTGTAATCCCAACCATAAGGAGGCTAAGGCAGACTCAGTGCCAGAACATCTCTTGGAGTTTGGGCCCTCTCTTCTCTTGGAGAGTGAATAAAATGGTTGGGTTTTTTGTTTGTTTGTTTGTTTGTTTTTGTTTTTTCTGTTTATTGTTCTCTGTTTGCAAAACTTTGTACCCTGTGAAAACTGGCTACAAGTCACCCTAACAACTCCATCCCATCCATTCCCAGAGGGAGCCCCTGGTAGTAGATGGATGGGTCTCCACTCAGTCTTAGCCTCTATTTGCACAAAGTTAATGAATGGGAGATAAGTGGATGCACATCTAGATACCCAGGTATGAAACAGACTAGAGAGCTATTCCTCTGGATCTCTACATTACTCAATCCCTTGCTGCCCTTCAAGGTCATCAGGCCTTCTCTGGCCAACCTATTTAAAAGTACCCCTAGCCATGCCCCTTCATGTCTTCTTTCTTTCCATAGCACTTATCACCATCTGACATGCCATTCTGGGCCTTTTTCTTTTTTAATCTGTCTCTCCTTGTAAGAGTATAAGTCCATGGCACAGGGAATCATCCGCTGCTGTATCCTAGTGTCCAAAACAGTGCTGGGAACCCAGTAGACCTTGAATAAATGTGAACTGAAAGAAAGAAATCAGAAAGGCAGGAAGGGGAGGAAGAAGGGAGGGCAGGAGAAAAGAAAAGGAAGGAAAGAGAAACATAACAGTCTAAATACAAAAGGTTCATGCTGCACGTATTGCTGCTCAAATTTTCTCTTAACAATATGGTAGACATTTTTCATCATGGTACCTCATCAGTGTTAACAGCTGCAAAGTATTCCTGTGCATGGAGATTCCATCCTTAATCCACTCCCTCCATCTTGAAGCTCTGTGTGGGCAGCAAGTGGGGAGGGGGCACAAGGAGATGCCCCCCCCCATGGCTCTTGGCAATAAAGGTTCTTGAATTTCAGACTATGAAACCAATTCTTCATGGACCAGCGCATACAAAGTTGCTCTCAAGAGGAGATATGGCCCCCAGACCTGGTGGGACTTCAAAGAGACCTGGCTGGAGGTGTGAACCCTCAAGAAAAGATGTGTTCATTGGGTGCCAGGAATCAGTGAAAAGGGGTGTCACTGAGGCAAATCATGGTAGGGCCACGAAACAAAGCCAAGGAGTTGGTGCCCACGTGTTGGGTCTGCCTGGCAGGTGTTTCCCTGTTGGTGAAATGGCCTGGGCAAAGCTCAGAGCCCACAGGCATTAAACTCTCAGACTGTTCTCAGCTCACCTAGTTTGATATGGGTTTACTCAGCCCCCAAGCAGCTCCCTACAGCGGGGAGTGTGTCAGGCAGTAAATTTCTGACAGTAAATTTCTCTTTGGGAAAGAGTGAACTTCTGATTTGATCCATGAGTTTTTGTGGACTTGCATAGAGGGAAGCAGGATCTCCCAGTCCTATCAACTCAGAGGAGTTGAGAAGATGGGAATTTTGACCAGCCTAGCTAAGAATCAAAGGCTGGGCAGAGACGTGCTCACTAGAAACCCCTTCCTCAGACTGACCACCTATATGATCAGCAGCCTGCCCTGTCCCATATCACACTTTCTTTCAACTTCCAGTAATAAACATCTATGTTTAATGAGCTCTTACTATGCACCAGGCCCTGAGCCACATCACCTACAGCTATAGTCTCATTTAAACTGTACAACAGTACATGCACCTAGAGAGACACCCAAGGATCCCACGGGTCAAGATTCAGGAGTCAGGATTTTAACCTAGAAGCCAGACCTGGAGGCACACACCTATAACCCAAGCACCCAGGAGGCAGAGGCAGAAGGATTGCTTGAACCCAGAAGTTCAAGACCATGCCCTGGCAACATAGCAAAACCTCCGACTCAGGAAAAAAAAAAAATTTTTTTTGGACCCAGGCCTGACTGACCCCAGGGCAAATATTTCACAATGAGTACCCATGGTTCCTTGTACCAGTATCACCTGGGATTCTTATTTAGAGAGAGAGAGAGAGAGAGAGAGAGAGGCCCAAGGAGTCCACCCTCAGGCTTACTAAACCAGATTATCTGGAGGTGGGCCCCTCGAGCCTGCATTTTTTTATTGTAGTAAAATGCACATATAACATAAAGTTTGCTGCCTTAACCATCTTGAGTATGCCATTAAGTGTTCAATGCCATTAAGTACATTCACATTGTACAGCTGTCACCACCAGCCATCTCTAGGACTCCTTCCATCCCACAAAGCTGAAACCGAACCTACCAAGCACTAACTCCCCATTTCTTCCTCCCCACAACCCCTGGTTACCACCAACCTGCTTTCTGTCTTTATGAATTTGACAACTCTAGACACCTCATGTAAGTGGAATCAAACAGTATTTGGTGTGTGTGTGTGTGTGTGTGTGTGTGTGTGTGTGTGTGTGTGGCTTATTTCATTTAGCATAATGTCTTCAAGGTTAATCTATACCTTATCTTTTTTTTTTTCCCTCCAGAATCCTGGACCTCACACATCTACCCTTGAACTACATCCTCAGCCCTTTTTATTTCATTTTGAGACAGCATCTTGCTAAATCACCCAGGCTGGCCTTGAACTTGCAATCCTCTTGCTGCAATCTCTAGGTTTCTGGGACTACAGGCACATGCCACTGTGCCCAGTAAAATTTTCTTCCCTTTAAAAAAGGTTGATGAGGCTGGGGATGGTAGAGAGGCAGACTCAATGGTAGAGAGCTGGCCCAGCAATCTTGAGGCCCCGGGTTTGATCCCCAGTACTGAGAGGGAAAAAATAACTTGCCAGTAAAAAGGCTAAATAGTATGTATTACAAATACATACCACATTCTGCTTACGCAATCAACTACCAATGGACACGTTTCCGTGTTTTAGCTATGAGAATGATGCTACTATAAACATGGGTAACCAAATATCTCTTCGATACCCTACTTTCAAAAAAAAAAAGACCCTATTGTCAACTATTTTATGTGCGTTCCCAGAAATGGAACTGCTGGATCACATGGCAAGTCTATTTTTAATTTTTCAAAAGATCACCATATAGTTGTCCACAGCAGCTGCACCATTTTATATTCCTACTAATGGTGCACAAGAGTTCAATTTCTCCAAGACCTTGCCAACACTTCTTATCTCCTGGTTTTAACAGTAGTCATCCTAATAGGTGTGTGGTGGCATGCTGTTGTAATTTTGATCTGCATTTCCCTGATTGGTGTTGCTAAACATTTTTTCATGTGCTTCTTGGCCACGTATGTATCTTCTCTGGACAAATATTCAAGTTCTTTGTCCCTTTTTTAATCAGGTTGTTTGGCTTTAAGAGCTCCCCATATAGTCTAGACAGAAATCCCTTATCAGACACATGATTTACAAATATTTTCTCCCATTTTGTGTATTGCTTTTTTACTCTGTTGATATTGGGGGGGGTTGTTTGTTTTTGTTGTTCTTGTTCTTGTTTTTTAATGGGGTTTTACTATGTTTCCCAGGTTGTTCTCAAACCCCTGAGCTCAATCTATTCTCCCACCTCAGCCTCCCAAGTATCTGGAACTAAAGGCATTTGATAGTGTTTTTTTTAAATTTGAAATATTTCCATGTAGCTAAATATTTTTATTTTTCCTTGTTTGTGCATTTGGTGTCACATTCAAGAAATTACTGCCAAAATAAATGTCATGAAGTCTTTTCACTGCTTTCTTCTAAAAGCTTTATAGTTTTAGGTCTTACATTGAGGTCATGGATCCATTTTGAATATTTGTATATGATGTGAGGTAAAGGTCCAAGGTCATTCTTTTGCATATGGATATCCAGGCGTTTCAGCACCAAATGTTGAAAAGACTGTCCTTCCCTTTGAATGTTCTTGGCCCCCTGTTGGAAATCATTTGAGCATATATAAGAGGATTTATTTCTGGGCTTTCAATTCTATTACAGTGGTCTAGATAGCTATCTATCAGGCCAGTACCACATTATTGTTATTATTGTAGTTTGCAGTTAAATGTTGAAATCAGGAAATGTGAGTCCTCTAGCTTTGGTCTTTTACAGAATTGTTTTGGCTATTTTGGGTCTTCTGAAGAGGAATCTGCATTTTTACAAGTTCTCAGGCAATTTATAGGCCCATTAAAGTCTGAGAACCACTGCTCTGTGCCACATCATTCCTCTAAACTCTATTTCTGCGTTTCTCTAGCCCTCTGCCCTCTCCTGGCTCTCTTTGGATCTCTCCAACAACTCCTTCGTGGTTTCATTCTGTCTATCCTGTGTTACCTCAATTACTGTCACAGTGAAGCAGCACCCATTGCTGACAACACATTGCAGCCAAGACTTCTCTGAGCTTCAAGATCAAACATGAAGCTCCTGACCAAACATCTCACCCAGGATGTCTCAGGGCTTCTCTGATACACTCCAACTAAAGTTCAACCCACCAACTTTCCCTCCAACCCTCCTCTTCTGCCTGGGATCCTAATGGAATCACCATCAACCTTGGAATCAAACAGTATGTGGTTTGTGTGTTTGTGTAAAATCCTGGGCACCATCTTGGATTCTTCCTTCTCCCTTGCCATCCATAGCATTCATTCACCAATCCAATCAAACACACCTCTTCAGACTTTGGATTGTTCCCCGATACAACTCTACTTGGTCTCCCATCTTGTCCCTCTTAAATCCATCCTCAGGAGGGCAGCTCAAGTGATCCAATCCAAAACCTTTAAATCCCACTGCCCAGAGACACCTGGGGCCAGTATGAACGCCGCTTCCTGCATCATCCCCTTTTACTTTTACTGCTGAGCTGTCTCATTGGGTGGTGGTTTGCTCTTGGCAACAAGACAGTCTTGTAAATGAGTGTCTCACTAACCTCGTAGAAGTGAAAGTTTACTGTACCTTTATAAACAGCCTTGGATTACAGTACTAGCATTACTGCAGAAGAGCAATGAATGGAATTTTCATAGTAAACTATGCAACGTCTCCTACCCTCATTTCCCCATGCCAGGGGCCTTCTAGGTACGATGTCTTTAGACCACGCTTTCTGATGTGGCTCTTTGTGGTTTTCTAGTCCTACACTGGTCAATTACAGCTTCTTCACCCCAGCTGTGTGTTCTCTGTGAAAAGAATAAGTGACAGATGAGAAGCTCTTTTCAAAGGACATAAAACAGGGAGCCTCCTTTAGAAAGAATATCTAAACGTGCACTTTCTGTTTCTCGAGTTGGGGTCCCAGATGAAGATAAGGAAGCAGGGCCAGAGAGACCCCAAGCTGGCTGAGCATCCAGCCATCAGGACCCTGGCTCAGGGGTCAGAGGCATCATGCTGACCTGTTTCCTGCCCACTCCCACCCTCAGAGGCAGACATTTATGGATGTGAGTTCATGTCCTCCTTGCAACAGTCCACATGCTCTGCTTTCTCTGCAGAGCTGGGGAAACAGAGTCCTGGATTTTGAAGCTTTTGCCTTGAATTACAGGCCAGCCAGTAGGCATCAGAGTCAAGATGTGAACCCCAGTTCTGCCATTACAGCTCATGCCCTTGGCACGGTGCCTGCTGATGCTCTCTGTCTCCCACCAGCCCCACCCTCTCTAGGAGCCTGAGCAGGAAGAATCTCTTCCCCCCCACAAACTTGTGAGGCTGACCAGCCCCTGCAGACTCAGGATTCTGGAAGAGGGAGAAGCCCAAGGGCAGATGGCCCAGGCCAGGGAAGGAGGGGCTAATTCTGGCCAGAGATCATCAGAGAGCAGAGACCTCATAGAATGTCTGCGCCCCTCTGGGCAGAGAGGGACAGTGGCCTGACTAGTAAATTGGCTCACACAGCATGTCCCAGCTAAGAAACACTCCCTCAACCTCCGTTCATACAGGACACATCCTTGGAGAGGCTCAAGAACAGGCTGGGCCTCCAGGACAGATTGGAAGACCAAGGCCAAAGTTACATGGGCACAGCAGAGTCAGTCAAAGCCAGCTCTTTGAACTCCCAGCCTCTTCTCTCTCATCTTCTCCCATATCCCTCCCCTGGCTCCGAGCTCCAGGCCTCAGTGATCAGCTTCCCAGAACCCCTAGAGGGTTCCCAGGCTGCAGGTCACTTCCAGCCAGATTCATCAGTGCCCTCAACCCCCAGCCCCGCCAGTGTCTAGGCCAGAGGCACCTTGGCCCATAGCATAGAGGCCTGAGAAGCAGGGGACCAGAAGCCCTGGCTGCAAGTCCTCCCCTTGCTTCAACCCCTGTGAGTCTGGGCAGGTCCCTTCTCTCGGGGCCTTGGTTTCTCCTCTTTGAAGGGGCCGGACTGGACAACACAAGCCCCCCCCTCCACCCCTGGGACAGCCCAAGGCTGTTTCCAGTCCATGAACCTGGCGGAGTCCCAGGACCAGCTTCTATGTCACAGACACCTTGGTGACTCTTACAGGGGTCACTTGAGCTACACCCACAGGGTGAGGCCCAGCCAGGCCTCCTCAAAGTTCCCAGTGCCTCCCAGTGTAAAACAAGGAATTTCATTCCAAATAAGGGAACCTACAGCAAAGTCCCCCGCCACAGCCCAGTTCCGGCTGGTTTATGTTAGCTGGACAAGACTAAACAGACCTTCACGTTCCCAGTATTAAGCACTAAAAATGAAAAAGCGCCTGTTTGTCTCTGGAGCCCTGGGGCACGGGAGAGGTCGGTGCTCCCCCGAGGCCCCTGAGAGGCTCCGCAGACCCAGGGGGTGCTTGCCGAGGGCAGGTGGGAGGTGGACTTCAGATGAACATGGTGATGCCCCGTGGGAAGAGTGGAGGGGGGACCAGACTGGGAAGCCAGAGGGTGGGAGAAAGGGAGGCAGGAGAGGGAGAAGAGAAGCGAAGGAGGGAGGCTCCCACCCACCTTCCAGGAAGAAGGGAAGAGGGGAGAAAAGGGACTCAACCACTTCCTGGACCTCGTTCCAGCTGCCCCACCTGCCTCCCTCAGTGTGGACACAAACTACAGGAAATAAACATTGAATTATTTACAAAACAAAGAAGGCTGAAGCAAGACTGCCTGCCAGCTTTCCCAGGAGGCCACTCTCCACACACACACCTGTCCTCTAACTTAGCCATGCCCAGCAGGGCCTGCCCCTCCTCCCTCCATTGCCTGGACCATGGCCTTTGCCACATGGATCTGGCAGGCCTGAGGGCAGGCACTACTCTTCCAATCTTAGAGACGCATAAACAACACTCAGTGACTGAGTGACCTGCCCAGCATGGTTCATCTATCAGGGGTGTGCGGAGACCAGTGGCACCCACAGCCTCTGAGTCCTTGGTTCAGGTCCTACACCACAAGTCACACTGTCCTTGGCCAGCCTCACCTTATCATAGACAGGCAGCTCCATCTTCTCCTTCAGCCCCCACCACCACACCCACCACCAAGGGAAAGCCCTTCTCTGTCTACCCAAACTTCTCCCTCAATCTGCAAGGAAAATCCCTCCACCAGGGAGTCCCACCTAACTCCACTCAGGCTAACTGACCGTGATCTCCTCTGGCCTCAGGTCTCCCTCAGCCCTACTGATGAGCTCCACAAGCTCTATGAAGGCAGGACCATGTCTGCTCTGAGTCTGGCATAGACCTACGAGACACCCAAGGAACACCTGTGCCATGGATGAGCGAAACAGGAATGAATGCTCCCGTCGTGCTCTCGCCTTCTCTTATCTCAGACCTGTGCCTGGTATTCAGAAAATGTCCTTTCAACAGGGCCCATGGAAGGAAAGTCTGAATTCCCCAGAATCAGCCCTTTCCTGCACTCATTTCAAAATATTTGTGGACTGCCTGCTGTGTGTGCCAGGCGCTAGTGGTGGTGATACAACAGTAACTGAGAGAAAGTAAATGCTACCAACAAGCAACTGGTCCTGACTACCAGTATGATCAGAGCTGCGATGGGGGCCCAGGGCAGCAATGGGAGACGACAGCAGAGGCCATGCAGCCTACCCTGGTGTCCCGGAGGAAGTATACCCTAAGCCAAGACCTGAAATCTGAGCCCAATTGATGACAATGGCTAAAATGTGTTGTATTTCCATCAGTTGTCTTAAATAAGGAACCAAGACATGGAAAAGTCAGGCCTCTGGTTTAGGCAGCAAGACAAAGTCCAACTCGGAGCCTGTGCCTCATCACTGCCTGCCTTTCCTCTTCCCTCCTCATACCTTTAGCCTAACAGAATGGTACCCCCAACCCTCCACCCACCGGATGTCCTTGGAGAATTCCAGAGGCCTCGAGGCTGCACCAGAGGTCAACATCTGGGTTGGGTTCCATAGCTGGACCCCCAGGCCTCCCAGCTTCCCAAGTTCCTTGGGCAGGCCCAGAAAGCAGGGTTGAGGGTCACTGCAGTCCCAAGCAGATATCCTCGGATGGACTTGCTGGTGACAGCATGGCTTCCCTTCTCAGGTGCCAGAGAAGGGGCTCTGTCCCACAAAAGCTACTCTGAAACAGGAAAGAAACTACCCCATACCTGGAAACCATCTCCCCCATTCATTGATGTTCCCTGTTTGAGTGGAGCAGAGGAGGACCTCTGTCCTGGCTCTTTATTTGAGGTAAGGAATGAAAGTACAACAAATCTTAGCTGTTGTCATCATGGGGCTCAGGACTCAGAGGACTTCTGAAAAAGAAAGGTACGTCTGGAGCAAGGGTGGGTGGGGACTGAGGCCTAGGGTCAGCACCTACCCCAAGGTCCATGGGCAGCAGCATGACCTGGCCACTTGGGCACAGGGGCAGTGAGGTGCCTGGGAGACAGCTAGGAAATAGTGATTCCTTGTTCAGGTCCTATGCCTCAGGTCCTATATCTGAGCAGCCTCCAGGGGATCTTGAGCAAGACCCAGAAAAGAAGAGGACAGAGGGTCCACCAAGCTGAGAGCCCAAGACCAACGAAGCAGTGTCTTCTCCCCAGCAACTTTGGCTCTCTAAGAGAGGAACCCACATTGGAGGTAAGAGGAGAGACAGGCGAGGGGATGGGGCGGCTAAGATTGGTTGCAGCTCGAACGTGCCAGCCAGCCTGGGGCAAGAAGACAGCCCCTCTGCATCCCAGCCACTCACAGAACACAAGGAAGACAGCTGGACCCCTTTTGTTCACAGTTTACAACATATTTTCACTCACCGCCTGGACGGAGTGAGAGCTGGTCATGAGGAGGGGAGCCGTTGGCCCGGCCCAGCCCAGCTCCCACCCACCAGAGCCACAGGCCAAGCCTCAAGAACCCAGACTTAACATCCCACTCAACAAGAGCTCCGTCTCCCCAGGGCCCGCTCAGCACAAGTTAAGATCCGATTGGCACTAATTGGACCAAGCTGGCAGTGCCTGGGGCAGCTTGAGCGCTGTCACCATGGATTTGACTCATGGAGCAATGGCCATCGGTGCCTTTGGAGCCCACCATGAGTGTCACTTTGGGAGGCTTAAGTGAGTATGGATGGTGCTTTGTGAGTCAGCCTCGCTGTCTGGCCAACACTGGCACCCAGAGACCTAGAGCTTACAAGCGACTCGACCATGGTCTTACTTTCGGGCAAGGGCTGGAACCCAAGGGAGATCAGCTCAGAAATCCGTCTACTGCCCTGCATCTGCTGATGGCCCTGTTATGGTTTGGATGTGAGGTGTCCCCTAAAAGCTGCTGTGTCGATGCAGGGATGTCCAGGGGTGAAATAATTGGATTGTGAGAGCTGGGACCTAATCAGTCCATTCTAGTTTGAATGAACTGAGTGGTACTTGTACACAGGTGGGGTGTGGCTGAAGGAAGTGGGTCACTGGGGACGTTCCCTAGAAGGGTTCACCTCCCCTGTTGCCCCTTCCCCATCTCCCTCTCTCCCTCTCTTTCCTGGTTGCCATGAATAGAGCAGAGCTCCTCCACCATGCCCTTGTGCCATCCTCCTCTAAGTTGTTCTTGTCAGGTATTTTGGTCACAGCGATAAAAATTTGCTCTAGAAAAGAAAACTTATCTTTCCCTCAGGGCATGAGACCTCTACCCTGATAACCAAAACCCAAGCCCAAGTGAAGTAGTCCCCAAAAGACCCTTACCATAATTAAGCTTCTCCAGGGACCCTCCACACACACACACACACACACACACACACACACACACACACACACACAAGCACACACATCATAATAAGGCTTCTTGTCAGTAAGATTTCACAAAGAGTATCAACAGGATTTCACAGGAGTTCTGCAGAGAACTCACTGTGGTTTTAAGCTTCCTCTTTCTTCTAAACACCAGGCTTGCAGACAAAAAGGTGTGATAAACTCTGTCTCAAGAGAGCTTTTTGTACAAAAAGTTACTATCTCTGTTTTTCTTGGCAAAAACTTGTGAAACCTCTATCTGATCTAAAATATGGGACAAAGAGTAATTGTCAAGTACCCACCCCACTGAGTATAAATCTAAAAGAATTTCCAGATCCACAGATTTTTAGGCATTAGTCCCTCTGGACAGCTGCAGCCTAAATAAATCTGCCTCCTGAAAATTCCTCTGGTGTCCAGCCTCATCTGTCTTACATCACAAGAGAATCTCAACCCAATGCTAGAATACTGAGCACCCAAATGGATGCTTGGTTACACAACTCAAAATTTAAGTGCAATCATAACTCCTGGACCCTCAGATGGAGAGCTGCCCTCCAGGAATGGAACCCTCACCCCAGCTTGGAATCCAGATACCCACATAGAAAGTCACAAGCTTGCCTGTAGAAAAGGCACCTTCACGCCAAAATAGAATCTGGTGCCTCAGGAACTGAACCTTCAGAGCGAGTCCTGAATCCCAACAGCCAACCCAGCGAGCACATCTCGTACTTTTGTTGTTTTAACACAACCTCAACTTGGGGCTTAGATAAGGAAACCCAAGCTCCCTAAAACAGTTTCCTCTACACTTGTGAAGGATACAGGAAGCCCTGTGCAAGAAGAGCCCCAGTTTCCAAGTGGGCTGCCCTCTCATACAGAAATTTCCATGTGCATGGCATCCTGGTCACTCACAGCTATCATGACCACCTCCTCCACTTCCTTGCTTCACAACAGAGGCTGGAGGTGTCTCCTCAGCCCCACAGGTCCACCAGCCCCATGAGAGGACTTCTCCTGTAGGGATGGGCACTGTAATGCCCCAGGTCTGCCTTTGTCCCTGGAAGCTCCAGAGCACCCACAGGCAAGAAGAGGTCCTGGCTATCCCCTGAGAGTGAGGACAAGAACGAGGGTCCCAAGAAGTCCAAGAAGAGCCTAGAACAAGACTTTGAAGTTTGGACTTTCACAATCTGTGACAGTCTGAGGCTCAGCAGTAGAGTGTGGCTTCTTGTCATGGGAGCAGAGAACAGGAGGGGACAGTCTAAGTGCTACTCAGATGCAAAGGACCAGGCCCTGTGGAAAGCTCCAGTCCAGGGGCCAGCAGCCATCTCTCTGCTCTCCTCTCCTTCCCCACCAGCTCCCCATTTCTCAGTCCCCTTTCTGCACTGTTTTACTGCAAGGCCGTCCATCCAGTCACTCCTGCTTTTGCCCCTCCCCCACTTAGGAGCTTAATAATTTAGTAAGTATTGAGCCCCAGGGTGAGGGTCCAGCCTTGACCTTCACTTACAAAGCCGGAGAAGACCTGGCCTGTCTGGCTGATTCATGGCCACCTTTCATGTTCGTGTGTCCGTGACTGGGAACTGGCACCCACAAAGAGGCCCGGGCTACCTGAGGAAGCCTGGCCAGGTCAGGAGTGAAGGCCTCGGGTTCCAGGGACAGTAGAAGCCAGGTGCACCTCAGGTGCTAGAACCTGGCCTCTGCCCTCCCATGAGCCACATGTGATGACAAAGGGGTCATTAATTATTGATGGTGTCCTGGGGGTAGGGATGGAATTGACAACTCAGGGCCAGCCTGAACTTGCTCACTGTTCTCTCCTCCTGGCTCTAAAACCTCACACCCTTGGCAGGAGTACAGCTCCAGAGGGTGGGTGCACATATGAGCATGCAATGACCTCCCACAAGGCCCCCTGGGCGATTCACTGGCCACTTCCCCAGGAAGTCAAAATTCTGACATATTCACACAAGTAGCTAGTTCCTCAACAGCTCCCTCTCTTGAATCCACACCTCCAAATCTTCAGGTCCACCTTCAAAAGTATCTAAAGCCACTCCTCGGTTTCTAGGACCCCAGAGGACACCAAAATCCAAGCAACCTTAAGTCCCTTATATAAAGTGGCACAGTATTTGCACATAGCCTACGCATATCCTTCCATATATTTTAAGTCATCTATTGATTACTTATGATACCTGACAATTACTGGGTCAGGACCTTTCCATTGTCCTGTTAGAATATCCTTCCAAAGTACCTTGGGCTTATGTACATTTTTTGGACACATATGCTTTTCCACAGCACTAAGCCCTGATGAATCCAAATTTAAAAAGTTTAGAGTAAAAAGTGTTATTTTAAGTTTATCTTTGGGGAATATATACCCCTTCACAATTCCCTCTTTTTGCTTTAATAAGTACATTTTAATAGTTTGATGAGCTCTTTCAACTATGCCTTGTCCCTGTGGATTGTATGGGATTCCTGTTACATGAGTAATGCCAAATGATGAGATATATTTTATATCTGGAGCTAGAAACAGAGATTGCTACATGAATAAATGCTACATGAATAGTTGTTATACATATAATCTAGGGAATAATGATAAGAAAAAACGTCTGTGCCTGTTCAATCAGAGACACTTTTTTCTTTTTTTAGTACTTATGATCCACAATTGGCTGAATCTGCAGGTGTGGAACTTGCAAATACAGAGGACCCACTGTATTTGCCCCCGCTCACTTCCTCCAACTCCTGGCAGAAGCCACACCTTTGTCCTCACCTGGAAGACTGTAGTGGCTTCCTGCCTGCCCCATCTCTCTCTTGCCTTGAGAGCTTCCTGGAACATCCAGGTGATCTTGCCCCTCTTCTGGGTAAAGCCCTCCAGGGTCCCCTGGACAGCACACTTCAAGCAGGAAAACATCCACACCACAACTGGAGCAAGCATCTGTCCCCTCAGGTGTATCTCAGAAGTTAGCTTCTATCAGCTCCTCAGCACCATCTTGCAAGCTCAGAACCTTGACCTTATCACCACCTGGTCCAATCCAACCATATGATCTTGGGTAAGTCAGTCACTGCCCCTCTGGGGCTCAGAGGACCTGGGCTGAGAGGAGGCAGGACAAAACAATCTCTGTGATGTATTTGGGTTCTGATGTTTATAGTCAGTGGCCACCGGTCCTCGCACTAGCCACCAAGCACATGACTGATGCACCAAGCACCAGACCTTCTTCCCTCCTGAGGAATGGGTCAGTGGAACATTCCCTGGGAAGATCAGGACAAGAAAAGGATGGGAAATCAGGCATGGAGGAGAAGGAGGGCTCCAGGACCTTTCTGCCCATGGAGACCGATGTGTGACTGGGACACAGCTGGGCCGTGAACCTGGAGGGCAGAGACCAGGTCAGTGTTCACCCAGTACCATGCCCAGCTCAGAGAAGGCATGACATGAGGTGATTAGCCAGAGCCTCCCTGCAACTTCGCTCAACTCTGACCGGGGCACAGTGCTTCCATGCCCCCTCTTAGGGGCACTTGGACACCCCCATCTAGGCACATCCCCTGGAGAAGAGCACCCTCTCAGCAGAGGCCAGGCAGAGGGGGGCAGCCAAGGAGGGAAGATGAAGGGGACAGCCAGGGTATGTGGAACGGCCTCTGCCCTAATCATGTCACCTGCCCCTGGCAATGTTCTCCTTCTTCTGTCCCCACTTTGGAGCAGCCAGGATGACATTCAAGGACAACAGGGCCAGGAGCTGGGTTGTGGCTCAGTAGTAGAGCATTTGCCTAGCAAGCGTGAGGCACTGGGTTCAATTCTCAGTGCCACATTAAAAAAAAAAAAAAATACAGGGCCAAAGAAACTGTAGACAGGTAAGCCAACGAACATCCTTCATCACAAGAAGGGTCCTCTCTCCTCCTTCCTCCTGCTCCACTCCTACATAGATTGCCTTAGTGGCCAGTAATTTGCTCTGAGAGGCAAGGAAGCGGCTGCTTGATGATGTCCTACTCTGGCCAGGAGAAGCCAGATGAGTCTGCTGAGCAGCAGCTCTGAGCACCCTGAGCCCCATCTTCCAGCACAGGGGGCCTGTGTCCATCTCTGACCCAGAAACACCCCTCGCTGCACCCCTCTACCACATCCAGCTCACTGTTTTCAACTGAGTGTCACAATGATACCTGGGGTGGCCAGTGGCATTTAATTCGCAGGGATCAAGGATGACAAATGGACAGTCGTGCCCAATATGCTTACTGCTCCAGCTCTGGAAACGTGAAGTCAACCCCAGCTCTTTTTCAGGTTGCGTCCCTAGAGAAGCTTTCCCTGCCCCTCCAAGATCAAGTTTCCCCATGACAACTTCCTGGCTTTCTCTTTCACAGCTTTATCCAAACTTAACTGCTTGAGTAAAGAAATAGCCAAGGCCAGGCGTGGTGGCACAGGCCTATAATCCTAACAACTCAGGAGGCTGAAGCAGGAGGATCTCAAGATCAATGCCAGCCTCAGCAACTTAATGAGGCCCTAAGCAACTTAGCAAGGCTTTTTCTCAAAATAAAAAGTAAAAAGGGCTGGGGATGTGGCTCAGTGGCTGAGCACCCCTAGGTTCAGTTCCTGGTACCAAAAAGAAAGAAAGAGCTGAGCAGAGCAAGGAGGTGCAACACTACTTGCAGTCCTGAAGTGTGGCTCTACAGAGCGACCATCTCCCAAAGAGCACAACAGGGAGCGGGTGGTGTGTGGCTTTAACTTTACAATGGAGAAATCTGATGAACACTAGCTCTGCCAGGTGCTCAAGGTCAACATCAATAGCGGAGTCTCGTGGACAGCATGCACAGTGGGTGTGATTGATGAAAAGCCACATTACCTGTTTTGGTTCTTCTCTCACAGTCCACACACGAGAGGAACATAGGACACACTGCAATAGAGAAGGGAATGTCTACAAATACCTAAAGTAGCAGTCCTCACACCATCAAGGTCATGAAGAACAAGGAAAATGTGACAAATCATCACAACCCAGGGAGGCCTAAGAAAACATGACGAGGAAATACATAACGTGGTAACTAAAAATATAATGTGGTTGACATTCTAGATACGAGTGCTGGCACTGAGGAAAGATATTAGGGAAAATTGATGAGGTCCAAATAAACTATGGACATTAATTAATAATGCCATGTTTTTTTTTGTTGTTGTTGTTGTTGTTTTTTATTTTAGTATTTATTTTTTAGTTTTTGGCGGACACAACATCTTTATTTGTACATGGTGCTGAGGCTCGAACCCGGGCCACATGCATGCCAGGTGAGCGCGCTACCGCTTGAGCCACATCCCCAGCCCCAATGCCACGTTAATATTGGTTTATTGTCACAGGGTTCCATTACTAATATGAAATGTGAATAATAGGGAAACAGGGGCCGGGAAAGTAGCTCAGTGGCACAGTCCTGGCCTACCATGCACAAGGCCCTGGGTTTGGTTTCCAGCACTGAAAAAATAATAATAATAAAACAGGGAAAGTGGGTGTAGGGTATATATAAATTCTTTGTACTATATTTGCAATAATTTGTAAATCCAAAACTGCATAAGAGAAAAAATTTATTTTTTTAGAGTGGTAACTCCAAGGTCAGAGAGATCGTGGTTATAATCCCACTAAATTCCATCATATACCATGGAGCCTAAAGCAAGTCTCTCTAAGCCTCAGTTTATTGATCTGTAAATGGATTAATTACCAGTCCTACTTCAAATAGCTGATGTGAAGACTAAGTGAGCCAGGCACAGTGGCACACACTTATAATCCCAGTGACTCAGGAGGCTGAGGCAGGAGGATTGTAAATCTGAGGCCAGCCTCAATAATTTAGCAAGGCCCCAAGCCACTTAGCAAGACCCTGTCTCAAAATAAAAAGGGGTTGGGGATGTAGCTCAATGGTAAAGCTCTCAGGCTGCATCCCTAGAGAAATCTTCCCTGGGTTCAATCTCCGGTACCAAAAAATAAAATAAAAAAAGACTAAATGAGATGGTGGGTATATGGATGGTGGCACAGGCACCTGCCCGTAGACTGTGAGCAATAATCCTATCCCAACTCATTTTTGTTCACTTGTCCATCATTTTTGTTTCTATCTGCTTCCCACTGTTGTTCCGGTGAGCTCTATGTGGCTCCTGCTGTTCTGTGGGACACTATCCTCATGCCTAGGGGAATGCTGGGCCATTGCCCAGGCTTGGTATTTGTGTTCGGGGAAGGGGCTCCCCTACCCACCCTTGCCATCCCCCAGTCAGAGCATCCCAGGAACTCCTCCTCAGTCCCATGCCCAAGGCTGTGCCCAGCCTCCTCAGAACTGCAGCAAGAGCGGAGAAGGCGGATGCTGCCCACCTGCCTCCTAAAGACTCCCCACTATTCACTCCTCCTCTCTGAGCCCTTCTTTTCTCTAGGCTCTGCCCCTCCCCCAAGCGTCAGCACCTGCTCATTTACGGAAGCAGCAGGATCCGGGTAATGACCCCTGATAAGCATCTTTTAATAAGCTGGAGCTGGATCTGTCATCCAGAGCAATATTCTCCCCACTCCCCTCCCCCGACACCACCTTAACCACTTCCTGGGCTGGCCCATTAGTGACTCTGCTCCTCCCATGCAGGACCACAGGACCACAGGTCCTCTAGACTCTGGCTTGCTGGGGAAATGCCAACAGGCCGCTCAGGCTATTCTCTAAGCCTGCCCTTCCTCACAGCCCTGGTCATCTCAGTGGCCTGGCCCAGCTCTGCCTGTGCCACCGGGCCTGACCACTGGCCAGTTCTGTCCCTCCATCCCTGAGGCAGGTTTCCCAGGCGTTACCAAGGAGACCTCTTACTTCCTGACCAAGGTTACCAAAGCAACCAGCTCAAAGAGAGGCAGCCCCTCAGCCTCTTAGCCCCTGGCTGTGTAGGCCCAGGAATGAGTTGGTCACGCACTAATAGGAATGAGTCCTGCCAGCTGGCCCAGTGGGGAGAAGGCAACCCTGGCATTACCTGGGCAGTGCCTAGCTCCTGCCCTTCCTCTCCCTACCTCCCCACTTCTCTTTCTGCTTTTGCCCATCCTGCCTCCATCTTGGGATCTGTGATGTGGAGCCAATGCCTGGGCCTCGGTGTGTACTTGGAGGGGCACATGCCATCTGCTATGAACTGAATTTGATCCCCTCTCCCATTCCTATGTCAAAACCCCCAACAGGACTATATTTGGAGATAAAGACATAATAAAGGTTAAATGAGGTCATAAGATTGGAGCCCTGATCTAACAGTATCAGAGGACATCTGCAGGAACAAGGCAAGCCCTCTTGAGAACTCATCAAGGAAGCCATCTGCAAGGCAAGAGGAAAGCCCTCATCACAACCCAAACATGCTGGCACCATGACCTAGACTTCCAACCCCCCAAACTGTCAGCTGCCCAAGCAGACTAAGACATCGCCCAGAGTCAGGAAGAAGAGACACCAATGCAGAGAAATTTTCCCAAGACCACTTTTCTCCTTCATGATCTTTGGGGTCCTGGGCAGAAACCCCAGCTCTGTCTTTTCCTATTCTAGTATTTCTGGACAGCATCCTTAACATCCATTAGTTTCCCATCTATAAAATGGGAATGATAACACCTGCCTCGTGTTTATTGGGAGATTAATTCATATGAAGGTACCTAGCACAATATTAGAATCTAGCTTCTTAAAAAAAAAAAAACTTTTTTTTTCATTTTCTCTTCTCTTCAACCTCTACTCTACTTTTGCTGTCACTGTTTAAATAAAATTACTGCATCCCTTTTGCTCAAAAGCCATCCATGTCTCCCAGTGAATACAGGATAAAATATAAAACTCCTCGTCCTGACAACCACGGTCCTCTGAGGTCTTACCCAACCTATCTTAAAAGATGGATTAACTTCCCCAGTGGGGCCCAAATCCCAGGCCAAAGGAGCTGCTCACCGACCCAAGCACATCTTGCATTTCTTGGCCTCCCTGCCTTTCCTGTCTTTGCTGCGGGGCCACTCACTGAGGGACCTCTCCAGCTCCTCACTAAGTTCCATCCAGCTCCAAGCTCCCCTCCCCTGGAAGCCGATCCCACCTACCCTGAGAGTAGCAGGGTGGGATTGTCCTGAGGGCCCACGGCTTCAATAATTCCCATGTCTTAGGAAATATCAGAATAACCTGAAGATCTTATTAACTTGCATATTTGGAGGCCCCATCTCTGAGTCAGTAGGTCTGAGCTAGTGGTTGGGAGCCTGCATTTTACACCATAAGCAAGAGAAAAGCCTCACTTTGAGAAAAAAGAAGTTCTCTCAAAAGTGTCTATATGACTAAAAACCACGGAAGGGTGGTATGAGGTGCAGGATTGGGAATTCCAGGTTTACCCAGCCCCTTGGTCCTCTGGCTAACCAAGGGAGGCAGCAGCAAGAACCCCATAATACTCCCTTTCCCTCCTCCTCCTCAGTCCAGAACCAGGAGATCACTGCCCAGTCTCTTTCCCACAGTGGAAATCAGAACCCACCCAAGGTAGAATTCTCCGGGGACAGGATAGTATAGTGGCCACGATAACGAACTTTAAAGGCAGGGAACTCTGGGTTTGAATCCCAGTTCCATTAGCTTCTGATTGTGTGACCCGGGATGTTACTTACCTCTCTGAGCCTCTCTTCCCCATCTACAAATGGTGACAAATCAGGAGGGTTTAATGGAAAAAATCTACATATAAGTACTTGGCACACAGTAACCACCCAACATATGGTGGTTATTATCAATATTATTATGATGATTAACAAAAGAGAGTTCAAAGGTAAAGCTGAACTGAAAACCAATAGGGCAGGTGGGAAGGTGCTGACTCAGCCCTGCCTCTCTGAAGTCTCCAGGTGGCTGAGGAAGCCACCAGCCAAGACCCCCACCCAGGTCTGTCTGTTACATCTGGAGGCAGAGAGCTAGATGAGCTCACCTAATCTACAAGTGTCATGGCAACCAAGGAAGCAACCCAGACAGAGCAATGGAAATAACTGAAAGCTAGCCAAAGAATGGAGGCCTTGAGTATCTGATTATGGCAGCCACAACCACTGTGGCCAAGGGGAGGGGTACAAGGAAAGTAGCGCTGTAGGAGGATCTCTCTGACGGACCGTAGACAGACTGATTAAGACAGCAGCTGTTGCAATATCTGGGAGGAGGACCCAGATCACGGAAATAGCAGCAGGAATGTGAAGGCAGAGGGCCTTGTCTAAGGAGGACCATCCTCCATCACCACCCCCAGAGAGCAGTGAAGAAGTTCCGGATCTGCAGACAAGTTCCTGTGGCTCACTGTTGTCCACCTGGATAATCAGGCCCCCTAGCCAACTCCAGCAGCTCCTCCCTCAGTCACCCAGGAGCCTCAGCCACTGTGGAAAAGAGTATACAAACACCAGGGGTCAGGCTGGTGTCACATCCAGCCCAAGCTGGGGGAAGGGGATGACCTCCCTGCAGCTGTCACAACCAGTGGCTTTGTAAAGTGTTCAATTCCAGAAGCATTACCTTTTTAAAAGATGTACAGTCTACACCTAGGTATGCAAGAATTGAAAACAGGTGTTCAAACAAAAACGTATACACAATGTCTGTAGCTTCAATATTCATAATATCCAAAAGGTGGAAACAACACAAAAGTCCACCAAATGCATGAACACACTGTGGCATATTCATACAGTGGAATATTATTTGGCCACAAAAAAATGAAAGAAAAGATATGCTACAAAATGGATGAACTTTGAAAATATTATGCTAAATCAAAGAAGCCCAACATGAAAGGACAGTTATTATGTGATTCCATTTATGTGAAATGTCCAGAATAGGCAAATCCATAGAGACAGGAAGTAGATTAGTGGTTGCCAGGGATTTAGGGGAGGGGGTACTTAATAGGCATGAGGTTTCCTTTTGAGGTGATAAAATAGCTTGGAATTAAAAGTGGTCACACAACACCAAAGGTCCTAAATGCTAAGTTATACCTTAAATGGTTAAAATGGTGAATTTCATGCTATGCAAATTTTGCTACTATAAAAAGAAGATGGGAAGTGGCCCACTCAAGTCCCATCCATTGGTGACACTGGGGCTGAGTAACTCCCCAAAAACTTTCCTAGTTGCCTGCCCCTCCACACTTAGCACCAAGCAGGCAGACACTCAGAGCTGGGCAAGGAGGCAATATCTTTATTCCCTGTATTTTTCTCGAGAAAGCATGAACCCCTGCCTCAGTTACCCCGTGACCCTCACTGATAATACACACACGTGTTCCCTCCCCCAAGCCTTGGCCGTCTATCCCTTCCCCATTCACCCTAGGACTCCACTGCCTCCCTTGCCATCCAATTCCTGCAGTTCCTTCCATGGTCACCTCAGATCCTTCCCTGAAGCCCCATTTTAGCCCATGAGCCTGGGGTTTCAACAATCCAAACATGCAAGCACACAGTTCGATTCACTTCCTTGGCCTTGCCTTTCCAAATACTCCTTCAATCCATGAAACCCCAGGAGTGTTAATGTCATGCACCTCTGAGCCCAGCATACAGCAGCTCCTCAGTCTGCCTGTTGGTCCTAAACTACACCATGAACCGCCTCCAAGACTCTTCAGACCCCAGTGAAAATGACAGCAGTGTGTCTCCAGGAAGACCAAAGTCTACCACTGAAAGATGAAGATGGACCCCGTATCACATAAGCCTGAGAGCTGGACCAATCTGTGAACTCCAGTCCCAGCCCCCTACTATTCCAGGTCCCCTCTAATTGTTTTAATTAAAATGGTAAGGAATCCATACAGACTGCAATTACAGAAGAAGAAGGAAAAATAGAGCGGGTTGCTCCACCCCTAGCAAATTTCTGAACAAACAGTTCTGAGAATTAAGGCTGAATTCTAGGTGAGTACAGAAACAACCACAGCGGAACTCTGGGTGGGGAGTTAGAATCATGCTGTACCAGGGTTAACACCAGTACAATCAGAATGGAATTCTGGCTGACCAAAGATACACCAGAGCAGACACCTAGGTCAATGCTGATCCGAGTAGAAAAGAATTTGTAGTGAACACCTAAACAATTACAGAATAAAGGTGATGGCTCCATTAGGGTAGAGTCATGGGAACAGGTCCCTAGAAGTCAAACTAAGAAGGAAGATCAATGGACCCAGGATGAAGGGTGGAAAATACCAATAGGTGTCCTTTGGGAACATTCTCTCTTTCATTCCAGGACTGGAAGGAGCAGAACTGAAATTCCCATGACCACTTCCAGTTGATGTGTGAATAGGGACAGGGAAGTGGGACAGCTTCTCCTGCCTGGTCTTTCCTTCTGTCAAAGACCTCAGATCCCCACAATTCCAAACTTTAGATAGAATGAAGTTCAATTCCTGGAGCCTCCTCTAGACTTCCACGGAGTCCAAAAAAAAAAAAAAAAGGAACAGGACCTTTTTAGAGAGACAATCTGTGAGTATTAAAGGACCAAGTCAACTCTCCAACCTCCAGCAAACCTCTGATCCCTGATGGACAGAGCCCAGCTTTGCCACCTGAGTGACCCACAAAGTAATTTAGGCAAATCATTATTCTTTTGCCCATCATTCATGCTTGCAAGGGAAGTTGAGCTGAATGATGTCCAAAGATTCCTCCATCATTAGGAATCTGTTTTCAATGACCAGAAACAGTCTTTAGATGTGCTAACATGACAGCTTATTTCTAATTATAAAAATAATATTTATTGCACACAACTTAGAAAAGAGCGAAATATAAATCAGAAAAGAAATAAAAACTTATATGATCCCATTACCCAGAAGAAAGCCTCGAGTTAACAGTTTAGAAACATTCTTTATGGGGTTTTGTTTGTTTTGTTGGTTTTCCTTGCCATTCATATTTCTTTTCAACAAAATTGGGATCATACAATCTTCATATTTTCATATCCTGTCTTTGTGCTGTGATCATTTTACCAAGTCATCAAATATCTTCAAAACATAATTTTAGTGCCTGCATGTGCTCCCCTGCGATTACTGGGCATTAGGTTGCTTTCATACTATAAATAACACTGCCGAGAACATGCTAGCTTGCTGCTATAAGTGTTTGCCTGCATCTCCATTTTCTTACAATCAGTTCCCTAGATGGAATTACAAGGTCAATTAAAAATGGTCTGGACATGTATCACCATATTAATTTTCAGCAAAACACAAGAGACCCATTGATATTCCTGAGCTAATGTTTTTTTGAGAGTTGGAGTTAGAATGCAAGATGGTGGTCCTGTCTCTCCTCCTCACCCTTGGTCTTCAAGGTTAGCTGTCCAGCAAGAGAGGGGACAGAATTCCAATTCATAAGATAAGGGACTATAGCCTATCTCTGTCTCTCACTGGCTTGGGAATCTAAAAGAAGCCTTGGTTCTCCTCAACTGTAAAATGGGCACAGTTAGCTCTGCTCTGCTGACTACCCCAAGGGGCTTCTGCGCTCACTGAAAAGATATTTGTGAAAGTTCTTTGTACACTTCAATACTTTGTGTTAAAGGGCACTTCTGTAATTCTTCTCACAACCTGGGGGACTGAGGAAGTAGATTATTTTTTGTGAAAGCCAAGGGCTTCCCCTCCTGGCTTTTAGTCATCAGCATGTCCAGGACAAGTGCAACTGTTCTGAGGATGACAGAAAAGCAGCTTCCTGAAGGGAATTAGCAGGGGTTGAAGGCCTGGGAGGATCCAGTCCTGCGTCTTCCGAAGGTCAGGAGACGGCCTTGGAAGCTGCAAAGCCCCGTTCTGGGCCTAGGGCCCCCCAGAGGATGCAGAGTGGATCCAGGGACAGTGAGAGCAAAGACCTCTGTTTCAAGGATCCCAACCCCTCTTTTCTAAGAGTTCCAACTAGATATCTGGTCTATGGGGGACTGATTCAGTGGATACATATAGTCAATAGCTTCAGGGGACCCCAGGAGCAAGGCATCATCTCTGGCCCCTTTAGTCCTGGATTCTTAAGACCTTCTAATTAGAAATGCAACTAGTGCTTCCAACCTGATCTCTCCAGCCCCAAGCAGATGAAAAGGAGATGGCTGTGACTCCCTTGAGCTCAGATGGACCACCTGAGCTTCCCTCCACCCCGCTATCCACCTGGCAAATGCCCTTCTCTACCCCTTCCTGCTGCCTAGCATCATGGCCCTGAGGGGACTCAGTGACTGTTTCCAGTGCTGGCAGGGAGAACTGCGCAGACCCCACCTAATGCCATTCTCCCTGATTTTCACTATCACCATAGACAGCGCCCACTCCCCAGCCCACCTCCATGGTCAGATGGGCATCTCCGGTCTCCAAAGGCACACAACAGGTGGCACCTGCCGGGCCTCCCCAACCACACCTCTCCATCTCTCCCTAGCCTCCATCAGCGCCCAGTCCTCCGGCTGCACTCGACCGCGAAGCCTACCTTTGAGGCTTTGGGGGTGGCCCCGCGGCGCCCGGCTTGGATTTCCTCGGGGAAGAGAGGGGATACTGGAGAAGTTGTTGCCCATGGCATCCGGTCCCAGGAGGTTCTGCTCTCACTGGGCGCAGGCGAGGCTGGGCAGGAGCGGAGGTAAAATGTGTGCAAGTGTGTGCGCGCGTGAGTGCGCGCCGCCGGGGGAGGGCCCTGGTGGGGCTGCGGCCGGGGGCGGGCGGGCCTCTCCTCTCCTCCCTCTCTCTGGGTTTTGCGGTCCTCGGCGGGTCCTGCCCGCCGCGGGTGTCCTCGCGCAAGCGGGCTACCTGTCTCCCATCCCCCGCGGCGGGGACGGGGGCCGCGGGCGGGCCCCTGGGTCAGGCCCAGCGGCTCCCGGCACTCCGCTCTTCCTCCCGCTGATGCTCGGGTTCGGGCTGG
The DNA here is from genome assembly GCF_964194105.1 of Spermophilus citellus. Lineage (NCBI taxonomy): Eukaryota > Metazoa > Chordata > Mammalia > Rodentia > Sciuridae > Spermophilus > Spermophilus citellus. The sequence goes on along the minus strand of NC_138195.1, from coordinate 72,738,630 downwards.
TGGTGGGTGGCGCGGCGGCTTGGGCACACTCCCCGTGGGCCATAGAGTCAGGGCTTCGCACACGGGTGCTTAGCGGTTCGGCCTGCCAGGTGGCTTGGCTGCTTAGCTGCAGGCTCGGTCCCCGCCCGCGGGGACGGCCGCTGCGGTGACTTGCGTGGCGCCCTCCCGCCGGCGGGTCTGCATGTAGCGGGGCTCGGCGGAGCCGCGTTGGTTGTTCTCCCCTGGCCGCCGAGCTCGCGCTCCCACCCCCACCGGGTCGTTCCCGCGACCGCCGCCCCCGCCCTCGCCCAGTCGTCGCCAGGACTCCCGGGCTTCGGTTGTTATGGTGACAGCTGCGCTGGTGAATGAGCGTCTTAGTGACACGCGCGCGCCCGCTAGGCCAGATGTGGCCCCTGGGCGCGCCGCGTTCCCGGCTACCACAAGTCCTCGGCGATGCGGGGGTCCCTGGCGCGACTGGGAAATCGGAGTCTAGTGCAGACTGGGTCTCCCGGGTTGGGCTTATTCTCTCACGGAACAGTGGAACCCCTTGTTGAAAACCAGAGACTACCGCCAGAACGTTGAGCTCCCTGGATGGCAGGGTGGGGCGAGGTAGTGCTAATATAACTTCCCAGTACCAGGTTCAGGGTCCTGCACAGAGTAAAACCCTCAAGAGTGAATGGACAGTTGAACAAAGGAATCGAGATGAGGATCTCCCCCTCAGCTCTCAATCAGATCTACAGGGGCACTATGGAAATGACTCAGAGCAAGAATTCCAGACAGACCCCATTACCTGACTAATAGCAGAACCATAAGACCAGGTCTCCTGGCAACAGATCTCAGGAACAAACCATTAGAGAACCACCCACTCTAAGCTGAGTGGTTGTCTGAGGTCGGGAGAGGGGAATCTGTGGCCTATAGCAGTCAAAGAAAGCTTCCTGAAGGAAGGGGACTTCTCTAAGTGTCCTTAGACACTTAGACTTGACTTTCTTTCCCTTCTTCTCCACCCCCACCCCATTCAAGGCATCACACCCTTAAATGTCAGAAACTCCAGGCAAGCTAGAAATATCTGTGATAGGCACTCTCTGGAGTCTGGAAGGAAAGACAGCCCCTGGTCCCAGCTGCCAGAATCTTGGGTGTGCAGAATCACATGACAGCCAGCTGCAGAATGGACACAGAAGGTCAGGGACTGCTATCTTATTTGGGGGCAGTATCTACCCAAGGTTCACTCCCATCAGATGACTCATGCATCAAAAAAATCTGTGGGCTCTGAATAACAATACACACATTTTCACACACACCTCCATACTATACAAGTGTACTTGCTACCATGCATTTTGTACACCTAGTTCTAAACAAGCACACATACACACATATGTGTGTGTGTATGCATGTACCAGTGTGTATCCTGAAGTGTGCTAGAATGAAGTCACCTTGAGAGGCTGCTGGGACCAGACCTTTTATAAGTCAGAATAAATATGAGGACTCAGAGAAGATCCATTCTCCTCAAGGTGTCACCATAGTACTGGCATAAACCTGAGTGTAGGGCCCCTCATGTGTCACACTCTAGGCTCTTCCCTAGCCTTATCCTGGTAAAACTTCTAGGGAGCTCTGAACTGGGGAAGGGGACACTACTTTTAAGTGTAAACGAGGTTCAGGTCTCTGGCCAGGCAGGGACCTATGAGAGGCAGATGTGGTCAGCCCAGAGAGGCTGAGCATGACCCCTCTGAGAGGTCCTGTGCTCCAGAAACCTTTTTATGTGGTCAGAGGATCAAAGAACACCAGTACCCTCCTTCCCCCAGGACCCCCATGCCTTTGAACAGATCTCCACCAAGACACCGCCAGGCCAGGGAAGCAACCCACCCCATCCTGGAAGGGAGGAGGGAGGAGGAACCTGCCAGGGAAAGAATGAAGTCACTGTTTCGGTGGCTCCAATGAAAGCTATTAATACTCACAAGGTGGTGCTCCAGCACCTGTCGCCGTGGCAACCCCCTCCCAGTGGTGCGGATTCTGAGGACCGGTGGGTGTACCTACACTAGGAGGGACCCGAGGCAGGGACTTAAGGAGGAGCCCAGATTCTTCAATAGTAGCTCTGAACCCCTTTCTCCCCTTCCTTTACCAGCCTAGTCTCCCTTCTTCAAGCTGTTCTCCTGAGCATGAGCTCGTGTGTGTTCCCTCTCTCTCTCTCTCTCTCCATTCCCAGCCCCCCACCCCCTCCGGCTCCCTTGTCTTTCTCACCTTTCCTTCTCTGCTTCTCCCCATCCTTATTACCCTCTCTTGCTGTCCCTCTGCTCCCATGGTTCCTTCCCACCTGGTTCACCTCGCCCCCTTCTAACTTAACAGCTCCTACCCAGCTATATTCAAATTTTGAAAAGTCTCCAGGTTGATAAAACAATAAAATATTTGACTGAGAGTCCACTTTCTTCCTTCCCTGAGCCCCTGAATGCTGACACAGAGACAACCACAGGGATGGCATGGCCCTACCAGGCAGGCAAGAGTGGGGGTCATCTAGGTCAACCTGGGCCACCCTGAACTTGAGACCACATTAGTCAATGGAATAACATCTCTCTCCCCATTGAGAAATTAATCCTAGCAGATTATGCTAAGTGAAGCTAGCCAATCCCTAAAAAACAAATGCCAAATGTCATCTTTAATATAAGGAGAGCAACTAAGAACAGAGCAGGGAGGAAGAGCAGGAGATCACCATTAAACAGGGACGAGAGGGGGGAGGGAAAGGGAGAGAGAAGGGAAATTGCATGGTAAAGGAAGGAGACCCCCATCGTTATACAAAATTACATATAAGAGGAAGTGAGGGTAAAGGGGAAAAAACATGAGAGAGAAATGAATTACAGTAGATGGGGTAGAGAGAGAAGATGGGAGGGGAGGGGAAGGGAGGGGGGATTGTAGAGGATAGGAAAGGCAGCAGAATACAACAGACACTAGAATGGCAATATGTAAAAAAGTGGATGTATAACCAATGTGAATCTGCAATATGTATATGGGGTAAAAATGGGAGTTCATAATCCACTTGAATCAAATGTATGAAATTTGTTATGTCAAGAGCTTTGTAATGTTTTGAACAACTAATAATAAAAAAATTTTTTAAAAAAAGAGAAATTAATACTAAATCAGGGAACGGCGCATGCATCCTTAGCTAGGATATCTGACACCTCTCACATTCCCAAGACCCAGTCAGTCCAGAGTTAATCAGGCTATCAGAAAACTGTGTGGGGTTGTCCTACCTGAACTGCAGGGAGTGTCTGCAAGTGCCTGAAACCATAGTCGTTATGGTTTAGATATGAGTTGTTCTCCATATGCTCATGAAGACAGTTCATGAATATGAGACAACTGAAGAATGTTCAGCGGTGAAATGATTATGAGAGTTGTAACCTAATCTGTGGATTAACCCACTGACATGGATTAACTGGGTGGTAATCTGGGTAGGTAGGTAGGGTGTGGCTCAAGGAAGCAGGTCAATGGAGGCATGCCTTTCAGGTTTATATTTTGTCCTTGGTAAGCACAGTGTGCGCTCTCCCCTGCTCCCCTTCCTGGTTCCCATGTTCTGAGCTGTTTTATTCCACCACACCTTTCCACCATGATGTTCTGCCTCACTTTGGGCTAATAGCAGTGGAGTCGCCATCTATAGACTGAGACCTCTGAAACCATGAGCCAAAATAAACTTTTCCTCCTCTACATTGTTTTTATCAGGAGTTTTGGTCATGCCAAATTCAGAGCTGACTAAAATGATAGTAAATATACTATGTATTTATTAAATTAAAAAAGAAACAGATGAATTAACCTATCAATACAGCTACCCAGCCAGTCAGAGAGCAGTTCCCTTCTCAGTAGTTCAATGGTACATTTTCCTCAGTTTCTCTGAGGCCAGAAGCCTTCTCTCTGTGGGATGGAACTCTGTGCTACCCATTTTAGCATGGAATGGGCATCATACTGCCTTGTTTTCAGATACTTTGGGATACAGATTCATTCATTGACTAGAGACCATTTATTGAGCACTAATTGTATACCTGGCACTAAGCAGGGTGCAGTTTCCTTGCTAGCACCAAGGGGAGCTGTCATGTGCATCTCTGTGTTCTAATTCCAGTTCCTCCTCTCAGGCTTGTGTGCAGGACTGACCTCTCAGTCAGTTTCACAAATACTGATTGCAGAGATTGCAGAGCCAGGCAGTTGGCTCTGAGCTCCAAACTTTTTTGATTGTGCACTCCTAGCAGCAATAAAACTTTAAATGTATACCCTAATATATATATATATATATATATATATATATATATATATATATATATATAATCTGAATATGTACTACTATATTCATATTAGGAAACTTCCCTAAATAGACAAATAGTTGAGTAAAATGTAGATCTCTTGCTCTCCTCCTGGGACACACATGCTCTTCAGACTGATAATTCACAAACTTAGGTGTGCATCCAAATCGTCTATAGGAACTTGGGGAGAGGGGAAGAAGATCTAAATGAAGATCCTCCTCCCCATGAGAGATTGTGGCTCAATAGAATCTGCTATAGGTCACTTATTGCTCACACCTTGGGAAACTGGTCCACATGTTCTATTTGGGGGGGATGAGGTTTAAAGAAGGCCTGCAGCCTTTCCTGGGGAACACTGGGTACTACTTGGGGGAGCAGGCCAGCCAGCAGGGCAAGCCACCTTGAAGGTGGGGCAGGAGGTTGGTCACACCTGGACCTTAGCTCCCCTCACTGGCTCTGCAGACAGATTTGCCCTCTGGAAGGAAGCCCCTGAATTGATTGTAAGATCTTCATAGAGCCCCAAACTCTTATCTTTGGGGTCTATCTCCATTAGGTCAAATATACTAAAATATACCACATTTTACATGAAACAATTTTCTTGCCTAATACTTTTTGAAAGGGTTTTTACAATTTTGTTGGAAACACTGGACGACAAGGAACTCATCAAATTTACCACGTGTTTTACTTTTGAGCAATCATGCATGTGTTGAATTTCTTGCCAAGTGAGAAAAATCTATGATGGTCTTCAAACATAATGAAATCTTTTTTTTTAATGTTTATTTTTAAGAGAGAGTGAGAGAGGAGAGAAAGAGAGGGAATTTTTAATATTCATTTTTTAGTTCTCGGCGGACACAACATCTTTGTTGGTATGTGGTGCTGAGGATCGAACCCGGGCCGCACGCATGCCAGGCAAGCACGCTACCGCTTGAGCCACATCCCCAGCCCCATAATGAAATCTTTACAAGTACTACCATTTAATGATTAATAAAGTCAATACAATGTTAAGTTTTATAGGCATTTAACTGAGCACTTCTAAATTTTTATTTCAAAGTTTTCCTTTCATAATTTGGAGCCAGTAATTTTCCCCCAGTCTCAAGCAGACCCTTAAAAGTCCTATAGGCCTAAATACTGGGCTTACAGTGTGCATTCATAAAATCCAGGCCTGAGTTGGGTGTGGTGGGCCATGCCTTTAATCCAAATGATTCTTGAGACTCAGACAGGTGGATTGCAAGTTCGAGGCCAGTCTCAGCAACTTAACAAGACCCTGCCTCAAAATTTAAAAAATTAAAAGATCTAGGGATAAAGTTCATTGGTAAAGTACCCCTGGGTTCAACTTCAGTAAAAATAAAAATAATCCAGGCCTGAGGCTGCATGTTCCCAAGGTTGCATCTGAAAGGGCAGGTGAAAGTCCGTCAGGAAGCAGAAAGGAAAATGTTCAATGCCAGAAAGAGGATAAAGTGCCCCCACCTGATAAACTTGTGTAATGACTTCAAAGTCCTGTGTCCACTGACCCATCCTGAGGCCACTTATTCAGATCACTGTGGCAAGTGACATCAATGAAGGACTTATTCCCAGGAACCAGACTTTGGTCTAAGCAGTTCATGTCTGGGAGGTACAAACTTTTATTGCAATCTGGGAGGTACAAACTCTTGCCGTTGTTGTGATGTGACTCTTCTTCTTTTTCCCATTTTACAAATGAAAATCCTGAGATTTAGGAAAGCCTAGATTTGCTTGCCTAGGAGCTGGCAATTGAAGAGCTGAGTTACACCTCTAGCATGCCCATGTGATGCCATGCCTGTACTGGGCTGGATTCCTCTGAGTCCCCAGCCTGAGGTGACACTTGTTATAGGGGTGATCTCCTCACCAACTTCCGGAAGCAGCCCCTTCCTGATTGAGACCCCTTACAACACCCTGTAATTCTCTGGAAATTAGCCAGTCAGTGCCCAGGTGCGAATGAACACAAAATAGATTCAAAAGAACAACACACTGAGGAGCTGGGGTTGTGGCTCAGTGGTAGAGCACTTGCCTGGTATGTGTGAGGCACTGGGGGTTCGATTCTCAGCACCACATATAAATAAATGAACAAAATAAAGGCCCATAAAAAAAGAATCTCTTTTAAAAAAAGAAAGAAAGAAAGAAAGAAAAGAACAACACTGAGACCAAAGAAAGAAGCTCTGAAATGATTTCAGTATCCCTGCATCCTCCCTCTATCTCTCTCTGTCTTTCTCTGTCTTCCTTTCTCCCTATCTCTCTTTCTCAAAGATGTTTAAAATGGTCTTTACTTGGCAGGAAAGCCTTTCCAAGCATCTTACATAACCATAGAATCATAATTGGGAAATATGATAAATATGACTGCATAAAAATGTAAAACTCCTTCATGGCAAAAGCTGGCAGACAAATAAGAGCCAGGAAGCCCCGCTCCAATGAGCCTTAACTCCCACTAGTGCCTTTCATCCCCAGCCCCGAGTAGGGACTGACTTTTTTCCAGTTGCTGCAGCCAGTGGGCTATCTCGCTCTGACCCCCTCTCCAAGGGGGTCCTAGAGGTATACCCAAGAGTTCCCCAGGGAACCCTTCAGTTGAGAGCCCTGTGTCCCACCCACCTCCCGCTCCCCCTCCTTTTTCCTGTCCATCTCTCTCGCCAGCCACCACTAGGTAGCACTAGAACACCACAAGAATTTCCTTTGTCTCTGGCAAACGGACAACAAAAACACCATAAGAGACGTTTACGGGGTGCTCTTTTCCTCTTTCAAAATGCAAAGAGCTTTTCTGGGGGCGGGGGAATGTAAGTTCTTATAGCTTTTATTAGCAGCTTCATTACAAGTAAAACATGTCGTTAAGGAAACTGGCCGAATTTTTTAGCCACTGCGAGGTTACCTTCTGAGCATGTTTACTTCACTAAGGCCACTTTCTCCCTGAGCCAGAGGAGAAGCCCTTCCTCTGGAGGCAACTGTTTGAAAGGTTAAACCCAATCGTGGATCAGGGTGCTCAGAGCACTCCTGCTCAAGGTGAGATGCCCTGTGTGGACATCTGTGTATGGTCAGCACCTGGCCCTCTGCAGACACCTGGGAAATATTTGTCACTACAGAGCCAAAGCTTGAAGTTATGATCAGCAGGAGGGGTGCTTCCTAGGGTGGCCTTCTGAGCACCTGATTACCTTTAGATCTGGGGGTACTCACTTCCAGCCCCAGCATCTCCCACAAACCCCTTCTTCATCCACTTAACCATCCTGGGCTGTCTCAGAAATTACTTTCCTCTCATGAATATGAATATAGGCAAGAGGGGAAAAGGTGACCTGGAGTCACTTTGACTTTGGTGTGCTTATGGAGCAGAAGTAGAATTCAGGAAATCCAGTTGGGTACGCGCCCCTCCTGCCCCAGCAACCCACATTTTTTTGCCCCCAAGTCTCTGCATTTGAGCCAACGTGTAGGGTCTGATGCCATTGTAGAAAGATCTCCAAGCCAGGAAACCAACCCCTTCCGCAGGGTCTGCAAACAACTTCATTTCAGTTTAGTCATATAATTCTCCTTCACAGCTTCTTAGTCATTCCAAAAATAAAAGTGGGGAGGGATAATATTATAAAACCCAGGCTTATTTGTCTCTTCTGAGAAAAGAAGGAGTTAAAAGTATATTATGAACCAGGGAAACTATATCCTGTGGGGTAAAGATCAATTGGGGGTTTGGGGTGGTTTTTTGTTTCTTTGGTGCTGGGAAATGAACCTGGGACATTCTACCACTGAGCTACACGCCCAGTCCTTTCTATTTTTCATTTTGAGACAGTCTCACTAAATTGTCGAGACTGGTCTTGAACTTGCAATCCTCCTTCCTCAGTCCCCAAGTTGCTTCGATTACAGACATGTGCCACTGTACTGGGCAAGACCAAGAATGTAAATGAGGAAGAATGTTAGGATTTGAAGCTGACTGTCTTATTTTGTGTCAATTGTAACATTCTAATCCTACTGTTCTAAGCGCCATTTGCTTTGAATTTATTACCAAGCCATCCTACAAAAACCCTCTACATTAGTACCCCAACTGTTGGTTTATGAGGGTGACTATCTCTCTGGTTTTGTCAGTATTGGGTATTATCAACATTTTAGTTTCTAACAACTTGAGAAGCTTTTTAAAAATACCTGGTTGTTTAGATTCCTATTTAATTTTGAATAAGGATTAGAATCTTCACAGGATTTTTGAACACTTATCTTTCTTTTTCTGTGAATAGGCCTACTCACATCCCTTATCCATTTCTTCTGGAGGATTGTTCATTTTGTAATGACTTATATGAGGCTTCTGCATATTCAGAAAGATAGGCCTTTGTAGGGTGTGTGTGTGGCAAATATCTTTTTTTAAGTTTGGCAGTTTTATTTTACTTATTGGGTATTTTTGCCCACAGAATTTTCTAGTTTTGATGAGGCCCACTTTGTTCTTCTCCACAGCTACTAGATGAATTCTACTCCCTGAGGGCCTTCCTAGCCTCTAATGAGGAATCAATTCACCCACATTTTCTTTCTGATTTTTTATGATTTTAATTTTTATGCTTACATCTTTGAACCCTGTGGAATTTATTTTAGTATAAAAAAATGATGTAGAGATTTCTTTTAAGTTGTTCCTGAATGATTACTCAGTTGCTCCAGTGTCCTTGGTTAAATAGTCTCGCTTTCTTGTTTTCCTCCCTCCTGTCCCTTGGGGGCCATGTGACTCTGGTGACATTAGTGACACATGGCTTCCTCCAGGTCTGCCAGGACCCAGAAAGGCCTCTGTCCTCATGGTAGCTGACAAAATCCTGTCACTCTTGGACAGAGAGGGACCTATTGCTCCTCTAGACACCCTCCTCAGCCTGAAAGAAGTGGGACACACTCCACTGTCTTTCCTTAGAAGGAAAAAGAAAAAAGAGCAACTCAGGGAGGGTTTCTCATTATACACAAAGTGGTAACTTAATCACACACGAATTTCTGAGTGCACACACACACACACACACACACACACACACACTACACACATGCCCACCTCACAGCAGATATGTACACACGAAACACACACACACACACACACACACACACACGAGACACCCATGTATGTACAACCATGCATGCACGTGCACCCCTGCCACCAGATATAATGAGTTTCTCCAGCAGAGCCATCATTTATATATGAATATAAACATTTTTAAAAGGAGGTGCTGGGGATTTAGCTCAGCAGCAGAGCACATGCCTAGTATGTATGAGGCCCTGAAAAGAAGGAGGAGGAGGAGGAAGAATTTTTTAAATGTGAACATCTGTAGCGTCAGCTACTTGGGAAACTGAGGCAGGAGGATTGCTTGAGCCCAGGAGTTCAAGCCTGGCCTGGGCAGCACAGCAGGATTCTGTCTCAAAAAAAAGAAAAAGAAAGAAAGAAAACCCTCCTAGAATTAAAAGACCCAGAAGAACTTTGCTGCCAAACTCTGGGATGGAGTGGGAGATTGAGAAAGTCTGGTTATAGGCATTGTCACACAGCAGATGTGCAATTTAATATCTTCCCATACACAGGAGTAAGTTAAGTCCTTCTCCTATTCTTTCCTCTGTTTCTTCTTCTGGTTCAGCAAGCCCAGGCTCAAGGCAACAAATGTGTTAACCATTTCACCTTGTCCCTTTATCTCTTTGAATTTTTCTAATAAAAATGTTTTGTCGGGCTGGGGATGTGGCTCAAGCGGTAGCGCGCTCGCCTGGCACGCGTGCGGCCCAGGTTCGATCCTCAGCACCACATGCAAAGATGTTGTGTCTGCGGAAAACTAAAAAATAAATGTTAAAAAAATTTTAAAAATGTTTTGACATCTGGGTAGTGATGCACACCTGTAATCCTACTGACTCAGGTGGCTGAGTCAGGAGGATCACAAGTTCAAGGCCAGCCTGGGCAACTTAGTGAGACCCTGTCTCTAAATGAAAAATAAAAAGAAGTGGGGATGTAGCTCAGTGGTAGAGCACTCCTGGATGCTAAACCCAGTACACACACCCCCACAAAAAAAGAAAAAGTTTTATGATTTTATTGGAAATTTTTTTAAAATCATGAAATTAGACAATCCTGAAAATGTAGATTTTTTTAAAACTTTACAGCCATTTCCTTGCCCTGTGAGAAATAATATCTCTAAATTATGGTTGATGTCCTTCATCTTTTTCCTGCTAAAGCCTTTCCCAGTAAATACCTAGCAAGGCAGTTGTCGGTACTCAACTGCACACCACTGCCCTGCGGGAACCCAGGGGCCTGGGCTGACCTGAAGCTGTCTCACCTCTCACCTCGACCTCCCAGAAGCATTGTTTGATCCTTTCTGGAGACTTCCAAGGTAAGAAGCAGCCCTACCTCAGACCACCGTACTCTGCAGACCAGAATGGGAGCAAGTGTTGCTGAGGACCCTCCCAGACCAGTTCTCTTGCTCTGCAGGCTCAGGGTGGAGGAGCCTGGACCCTATTGTGGTCAACAGCACAGTGGGTGACTAAGGCAAAAAGGTACAAGAGGATCCCAACTTTCTTCTGACTCTGTCCCCACCAGGCTGTGTGACCTCAGACAGGACACCCAACCTTTGTGGGACTGCCCTCTACCTGAAATTGTGGTAGAGGTTGTCCTCCATGATGTTAGGAGACAAAGGTTCCCAACTCCTGCCCCAGAACACCTGCCTGTTCCTCCACATGGTCCTACTTTGATGACCTCCAGGGGACTTGCCCTCTCAACTCTACCCCCACCATTTTCCCCACACAGTTAATCCTGTCTTGGAAGACCAGGACTAACATGCATATTATGTGAAATAAAAATATAGGCTAAGTGAACTACACTGTATTCCTTTAGCAGGTTCCAGGAGTCCATCACACAGCAAGGTGGGCTGTCATCCCTCAGAGAAGCTGAGATTGAGGCACAGAAAGAGACCTATGTGATGTCACATGTGATAGGAGAAGGCATGGTGGTGTCTGAGACTTGCTCCAAATTGGAAGTCACGGTTGGGGATGGCACATAGGCTGCCTCTGCTGTGGGTGCTGCTGGAGCTCCTTGGACCAGCAGTAGCACCCATCAGTCAATCCTTCCCCAGCCTGGGAAACTCCAGGCAGGCCAGCCAGCCTGGGCCACAGGGCCCTGGCACAAGTCTGGAAGGACACGCACCACTGTAGACAGGCAGACTCTCTGCATGTGCAATGATGGGAAGATATAGTGCCATCTTTGAATTTTTTATAATAGTGGGGTTTTTTGAGTGTTTGGTTTGGTTGGTGCTACAGGGTCTCACTACATTGCCCAGGCTAGCCTTGAACTTGTGATCCTCCTGCCTCAACCTCCCAAGTAGTTGGGATTATAGGTGTGTACCACCACGCCTGGCCATAATGGTGTTTTATCAGGAAAAGAAAAAAAGTAGAGATGCTTCCATTTTCTAAAAGTTGCGTGAGAGTATGGAAGGAATGCTGGTTGGTGCAGCCACAGTAGTCAGGGTGAGTTCATGGAGATGGAGTGTTGGTGGGACAGATTCAGAAGGATGTCTAATTGGTGTGCTCCAGAGGGCTGTGGGAAGCACACGCATGACCATGAGGACCCAGGGCCTAAGGAAGGGACAACAGGGCTGAGGCAGGCATTTCACTAAGGACATTACTTGGAGTTGACTCCAGGCCTGATGGAGCAGGGGCCAGTGGGGGTCAAGTCCATCCCAGTCTCAGGCTTCCCTTACCTTATCAGTGGCTGTGGGCAAAGTTTGAAGGAGCTAGAAAAAAGAAGGTTGAGGAGGAGCCTATGAAGTTGGGGTCTGGATATTCAACCACCTTGACCCCTCGTTCAGGCCCAGGTGACTTCCCACATCAGGAACAGGCCCCCTGGGCTACTGTGGCTGTTGCCAGGCTATTCAGAAAAAGGACTGTCAAATACATGTGGACAGGGGAGTTAGAAAGGACAGACAGAAAGACAGAAAGAAGCAACAACCGAGAGAGACAGAGACACTCAGAAATATTTATTAAGGGACCATAGAAAGAGACACGGAGAGAGAGAAAGAGAGAGTTAGGGAGACAGAAGGGTAAAGAATGAGAGACAGAGACAAAGGGAGAGAGACAGAGAGACTGAAGGCAAGACCTATGTCCACTCATTTGCTTCTTAGGAGCAGAGAGAGAGGATAGTACAAATCAAGAGGTGGAAAGAGAAAGAACAGAGCTGGAGAGGAAATAAAGGGGGTCCCCCCCATTTTTTTTCATTCTTTTTTAGGCTTTCTGCCCTGGATCCGGAGCCCAGGTTTCTGTGCTATGGAGAAGCTGAAAACAAACCACAGGGAGACCGCTGAGAACCCTGAAAGCCAGGAAATGGATCACTAGGCAATGCTGAGCTGACGTGGATCTGGGGCGAACAGTCTGGGCCTCTCAGAACACACACTGAGCCCGGATCGGCTGAATTCAAGCTCCCGTTCACCTGCTTCCCGCAGACAAACAGCTGTGACTCAGCACTAATCCATCCGGCTGAAACAACTGGTCAGCCCTTCTCATCCTACGGAGGTAAATGCCTACAGAGCCTTCATAGGTAAGGCCACACGGGGCTTGGGAGAGACAGTAAGGACCCACCTGTTGCATTGGTCGCCCAGCAAAGGGAAACGAACTGTCGCCATTTGCAAGAGACACCACCATGGCAGAGAACTGACGTCATCAGACTGCAGCGGAGGAGATAACTTCATTGAAACCTGCGGCAACAGGTATGTAATTCCCTAGCCTTCCCTCTCCACACATCGGGGAAACCTTAAGGGCCCCTCCCAGCTCTCCCGTGAGCCAGCCCGAGGAATCAGAGGTGGCGCGGGACTCACGGCGCGGAACTACCGCTCCCACCAGGGCTGATAGCTGAGGTCTCTTGCACCAGCTACCGGGGGAGTGGCTACCGGAGGGCAAGTAAAATTCGCTGAGGATTCTCAGCCCCAAGCTCTACAAACTTAGGGTCTGAGGGAATGGCAAATTGGAAGAGTGTGCCCAGTCGTTCATGAAAACAGGGCTCCCGGGAGCAGCAGACCTGGCGTGTAGCCAGTATTGTGGTGAGCAGCACCCGTGAGAGGGGCCTGGCTAGAGGAAAAGTGGGAAGTGACTAGACACAAGAGGAGGCCCTAGGCACTCAGGATTGGAGACTCGCCCAGTCTGGGAGGAGCTGCTGCACAGTGATTGGTTCCTGCGTATTGACAGGAGAAACTTGGCCTGGTGGGCACAGCGCCACCTACTGGAAGAGAAGTTAATCAAACTCTAAGACTGCATTTATTAGTTTTTTTTTTTCTTTTTTTCTTTTCTCTTTTTTTTGATTTGGGTTTTTCTTTCATTTTCATTTTTCTTTCTTGTTGTTTTTTAAAAATTTTTTTACAATTTTTAAAAAATTTTTTTCTTCTAATTTTAATTTTAATTTTTTAAATTATTTTTTAAAAAAAATTTTTTTTCTTTTTTTATTTCCTATTTTTTTTCTTCTTTTGTCTTTTCATTTCTTTTCAATTATCTTATACCCCCTTCCTTGAATTCTACCTGCTTACTCTCATTCTCTTTAGTGACTTCTTCCCTTCCCTTCTAATACCTTTCCTCCCAAGCATCAAATAAATTTATAGGAGTAAATAGTAACTCAGCAGTCAAACAGAACAAGAAGTAACATGAGCAGCTTCAAAAAGCAAGGAAGAAAAGGAGTACAAACAATGCAGGACAGCCTAAATATTCAGGAGGACCTAGAGTCATCAGAAAAATGGTCATATAAAGAACTCAAGGAACACCTTAGACAGATGGAATGGAACCTTAAAGAGGATACAAGACAGCAAATTCAAGCAGCGAAAGAACACATTGAGAATGAATTACATAAACAGATAAAAGAAGAAGTTAAGCATCTTTATCAGGAGATAGAGATTATAAAAAATAATCAAACAATAATTCTAGAAATGAAGGAAACGATAAACCAAATTAAAAACTCTATTGAGAATATCACTAACAGAGTGGAGCAAGTAGAAGCCAGAATGTCAGATAATGAAGACAAAATATATCATCTTGAAAAGAGTCTAGCCAACTCAGAAAGGCTGGTAAAAAATCACGAGAAAAACATCCAAGAGTTATGGGATAACATAAAAAAACCAAACTTACGAGTCATCGGGATAGAAGAAGGTACAGAGATTCAAACCAAAGGAATGAGTAACCTGCTGAATGAAATAATTACAGAAAACCTTCCAGAAATAAAAAAGGAAACAGATATACAAATTGAAGATGCATACAGGACACCGAGCACACAAAATCACAGTAGACCAACACCAAGACACATTGTTATGAAGATATCCAATATACAGAACAAAGAGAAAATATTAAAAGCTACAAGAGAAAGGAGACAGATTACATTCAGGGGTAAACCAATAAGGTTAACAACGGATTTTTCATCACAGACACTGAAAGCAAGAAGGTCATGGAACAATGTATTTCAAACACTGAAAGACAATGGATGCCAACCAAGAATTCTGTATCCAGCAAAATTAAGCTTCAGGTATGACAACGAAATAAAAATCTTTCATGATAAACAAAAGTTAAAAGAATTTGCAGCCAGAAAACCAGCATTGCAAAGCATTTTGAGCAAAACACTACTCGAGGAAGAAATGAAAAACAATAACCAAAACCATCAGTGGGAAGTGCCTCAGTAAAGACAGAGGGCGAGGGGAAAGATAATCATGGAGAAACAAACTAAATTTTTTTAAAAAATGGATAAATAATCAAACATGGATGGAAGTACAAACAATATATCAATAGTAACTCTGAATGTTAATGGCCTAAACTCTCCAATAAAGCGACATAGGCTGGTATCATGGATTAAAAAAACAAATCCAACAATATGCTGCCTCCAGGAGACACATCTGATTGGAAAAGACATACACAGGCTGAAGGTGAAAGGATGGGAAAAAATATACCACGCACACGGTCCTCGTAAGCAAGCAGGGGTGGCCATCCTCATATCGAATAAAATCGACTTCAAGACTAAGTTAATCAAAAGGGATAAAGAAGGACATTATATACTGTTAAAAGGAACCATTCACCAACAAGACATAACAATTATCAATATTTATGCACCAAATAATGGTGCTGCGACATTCATAAAACAAATTCTCCTCAAGTTCAAGAATCAAATAGACCACAACACAATAATTATGGGTGACTTCAACATACCTCTCTCACCATTGGACAGATCCTCCAAACAAAAGTTGAATAAAGAAACTATAGAACTCAATATCACAATCAATAACCTAGACTTAACTGACATATATAGAATATATCAACCATCATCAAATGGATATACTTTTTTTCTCAGCAGCACATGGATCCTTCTCAAAAATAGACCATATATTATGCCATAGGGCAACCCTCAGTAAATATAAAGGGGTGGAGATAATACCATGCATTTTATCTGATCATAATGGAATGAAACTGGAAATCAATGATAAAAGAAGGAAGGAAAAATCCTACATCACATGGAAAATGAACAATAT
Organism: Spermophilus citellus; assembly: GCF_964194105.1. Taxonomy (NCBI): domain Eukaryota; kingdom Metazoa; phylum Chordata; class Mammalia; order Rodentia; family Sciuridae; genus Spermophilus; species Spermophilus citellus. The sequence goes on along the minus strand of NC_138195.1, from coordinate 72,722,915 downwards.
GTTACTGAATGATCAATGGGTTACAGAAGACATAAAGGAGGAAATTAAAAAATTCTTAGAGATAAATGAAAATACAGACACAACATATCGGAATCTATGGGACACAATGAAAGCAGTTTTAAGAGGAAAATTCATTGCCTGGTGGTCATTCCTCAAAAAAAGAAAAAACCAACAAATAAATGAGCTCACACTTCATCTCAAAGCCCTAGAAAAGGAAGAGCAAAACAACAGCAAATGTAGCAGAAGGCAAGAAATAATTAAAATCAGAGCAGAAATCAATGAAATTGAAACAGAAGAAACTATTGAAAAAATTAACAAAACTAAAAGTTGGTTCTTCGAAAAAATAAATAAGATCGACAGACCTTTAGCCATGCTAACGAAGAGAAGAAGAGAGAGAACTCAAATTACTAGCATACGGGATGAAAAAGGCAATATCACAACAGACACTTCAGAAATACAGAAGATAATCAGAAATTATTTTGAATCCTTATACTCCAATAAAATAGAAGATAGTGAAGACATTGATAAATTTCTTAAGTCATATGATTTGCCCAGACTGAGTCAGGAGGATACACACAATTTGAACAGACCAATATCAATGGATGAAATTGAAGAAGCCATCAAAAGACTACCAACCAAGAAAAGCCCAGGACCGGATGGGTATACAGCGGAGTTTTACAAAACCTTTTTTTTTTTTTTTTTTTTTTAAAGAGAGAGTGAGAGAGGAGAGAGAGGAGAGAGAGAGAGAATTTTTAATATTTATTTCTTAGTTCTCGGCGGACACAACATCTTTGTTGGTATGTGGTGCTGAGGATCGAACCCGGGCCGCACGCATGCCAGGCGAGCGGGCTACCGCTTGAGCCACATCCCCAGCCCTACAAAACCTTTAAAGAAGAATTAATACCAATACTTTTCAAGTTATTTCAGGAAATAGAAAAAGAGGGAGCTCTTCCAAATTCATTCTATGAGGCCAACATCACCCTGATTCCGAAACCAGACAAAGACACCTCAAAGAAAGAAAACTACAGACCAATATCTCTAATGAACCTAGATGCAAAAATCCTCAATAAAATTCTGGCGAATCGAATACAAAAACACATCAAAAAAATTGTGCACCATGATCAAGTAGGATTCATCCCTGGGATGCAAGGCTGGTTCAATATACAGAAATCAATAAATGTTATTCACCACATCAATAGACTTAAAGATAAGAACTCTCGATAGATGCAGAGAAAGCATCTCGATAGATGCAGAGAAAGCATTCGACAAAGTACAGCATCCCTTTATGTTCAAAACATTAGAAAAACTAGGGATAACAGGAACTTACCTTGACATTGTAAAAGCTATCTATGCTAAGCCTCAGGCTAGCATCATCCTGAATGGACAAAAGTTAAAGGCATTCCCTCTAAAATCTGGAACAAGATAGGGATGCCCTCTATCACCACTTCTATTCAATATAGTTCTCGAAACACTGGCCAGAGCAATTAGACAGACGAAAGAAATTAAAGGCATAAAAATAGGAAAAGAAGAACTTAAATTATCACTATTTGCAGATGACATGATTCTATACCTAGAAGAACCAAAAGGGTCTACAAAGAAACTACTAGAACTAATAAATGAATTCAGCAAAGTGGCAGGATATAAAATCAACACACATAAATCAAAGGCATTTCTGTATATCAGCGACAAAACTTCTGAAACGGAAATGAGGAAAAACACTCCATTCACAATATCCTCAAAAAAAATAAAATACTTGGGAATCAACCTAACAAAAGAGGTGAAAGATTTATACAATGAAAACTATAGAACCCTAAAGAGAGAAGTAGAAGAAGATCTTAGAAGATGGAAAAATATACCCTGTTCATGGATAGGCAGAACTAACATTATCAAAATGGCAATATTACCAAAAGTTCTCTATAGGTTTAATGCAATGCCAATCAAAATCCCAACGGCATTTCTTGTAGAAATAGATAAAGCAATCATGAAATTCATATGGAAAAATAAAAGACCCAGAATAGCAAAAGCAATTCTAAGCAGGAAGTGTGAATCAGGCGGTATAGCGATACCAGATTTCAAACTATATTACAGAGCAATAGTGACAAAAACAGCATGGTACTGGTACCAAAACAGGCGGGTGGACCAATGGTATAGAGTAGAGGACACAGAGACTAATCCACAAAGTTACAACTATCTTATATTTGATAAAGGGGCTAAAAGCATGCAATGGAGGAAGGATAGCATCTTCAACAAATGGTGTTGGGAAAACTGGAAATCCATATGCAACAAAATGAAACTGAATCCCTTTCTCTCGCCATGCACAAAAGTTAACTCAAAATGGATCAAGGAGCTTGATATCAAATCAGAGACTCTGCGTCTGATAGAAGAAAAAGTTGGCTCCGATCTACATATTGTGGGGTCGGGCTCCAAATTCCTTAATAGGACACCCATAGCACAAGAGTTAATAACAAGAATCAACAAATGGGACTTACTTAAACTAAAAAGTTTTTTCTCAGCAAGAGAAACAATAAGAGAGGTAAATAGGGAGCCTACATCCTGGGAACAAATTTTTACTCCTCACACTTCAGATAGAGCCCTAATATCCAGAGTATACAAAGAACTCAAAAAATTAGACAATAAGATAACAAATAACCCAATCAACAAATGGGCCAAGGACCTGAACAGACACTTCTCAGAGGAGGATATACAATCAGTCAACAAGTACATGAAAAAATGCTCTCCATCTCTAGCAGTCAGAGAAATGCAAATCAAAACCACCCTAAGATACCATCTCACTCCAGTAAGATTGGCAGCCACTATGAAGTCAAACAACAACAAGTGCTGGCGAGGATGTGGAGAAAAGGGTACACTTGCACATTGCTGGTGGGACTGCAAATTGGTGCGGCCAATTTGGAAAGCAGTTTGGAGATTCCTGGGAAAGCTGGGAATGGAACCACCATTTGACCCTGCTATTGCCCTTCTCGGACTATTCCCTGAAGACCTTGAAAGAGCATGCTACAGGGATACTGCCACATCGATGTTCATAGCAGCACAATTCACAATAGCTAGACTGTGGAACCAATCCAGATGCCCTTCAATAGATGAATGGATAAAAAAAATGTGGCATCTATACACAATGGAGTACTATGCAGCAATAAAACATGACAAAATCATAGAATTTGCAGGGAAATGGATGGCACTAGAGCAGATTATGCTTAGTGAAGCTAGCCAATCCCTAAAAAATAAATACCAAATGTCTTCTTTGATATAATGAGAGCAACTATGAACAGAGCAGGGAGGAAGAGCAGGAAGAAAAGATTAACATTAAACAGAGACATGAGATGGGAGGGAAAGGTAGAGAAAAGGGAAATTGCATGGAAATGAAGGGAGACCCTCATTGCTATACAAAATTACATATAAGAGGTTGTGAGGGGAATGGGAAAATAAACAAGGAGAGAAATGAATTACAGTAGATGGGGTAGAGAGAGAAGATGGGAGGGGAGGGGAGGGGGGATAGTAGGGGATAGGAAAGGTAGCAGAATACAACAATTACTAATAGGGCATTATGTAAAATTGTGGATGTGTAACTGACGTGATTCTGCAATCTGCATTTGAGGTAAAATTGGGGGTTCATAACCCACTTCAATCTAATGTATGAAATATGATATGTCAAGAGCTTTGTAATGTTGTGAACAATCAATAAAAAAATTTTAAAAAAAATTTTAAAAAAATTAAAATTAAAATTAAAAAAAAATAAAAAATAAATAAAAACATCTCAACATCATGAGAACAACCATTTGCCATCACTTACAAACATTTGCTTAGCACCAACCTAGATGCTCCAGGAAACAAAAAGGTGCAGGCCCGGGTCCTGTGCTACCTAGAAGGGACATCACCCCCACACCCGGGAAGGCTTAATAACGGGCTCAGGCAGCCCTCCCAAGGGCTGGGCGGGAGGTAAGGTCAAAGGGCTGCATTTGAGCTGCCTGCTGGAGGGCAGGCAGGAGGGAAGGATAAGTGTCTGGGAGGGAGGCCTGGCATCGGCAAAGGTGTAGAGGTGGGAGTCAGGTACATCAGGAGGGCTTGAATGCCAAGCTCAGGAGGCTGCAGGGTGTGTGGTAGAAGCTGTGTTTAGCCAGACTGGGGGGAGCATAGAACAAAATGGACACGAGGGAGGTAGCACCCCCCCTGCAGCCCCTTCCCAACACCCCTGTCTGTCTCTTTTTCCTCCCTCTTTTTCTGCAGTGCTGGGGTTGAACCTGGGGCCTCCTTCTGTGTCTCCACCACTGAGTTTCACTTCCCATCTGACACTTCTCACCTCCTGGCCTTTGATTATGCAGAACCCCCACCTGGAGGCCCTTCCCTTCCCACAACCCTTTTCAAGGCCAATGCGGAGGCACAGTTTAAGGCTCTTCCCAGGAGTCTTCTCTTCCAGAAGCCCCCAGGCCAGGACAGATGCTCCTGGGCTTGATCCCAGTCCAGGAGCCCACCAGAAATCCTGGTCTGAGCCAAGTCATGTTCTTGACCAAGACCAGAAAGCACAATTTGGCCCCATCTGCATCCTTGCCTTACCACACCCAGCATTTGCCTCTTCCCCCAGCTGTCTGGCCTGAGTATCCAAATCCCCAAAGAAAAGAAGAACGAGGTGGGGAGGGGTGGAGTGACAGAGTGGCACCCATTTGCCTAGAGGTGCTTTGGGCTGGTTGGTCACAGAGCAGTGACACATTGCCCAGCGCAGAGGGAGCAGCACTGGGGACAATTGCCTGGTCAGAAGAGCCTTCACGGAGACAGCCTGCCTCTGCCTTAAGTCTTTAGGGGCTGGGCTGAGGACTAGACACGGCCTCCTCCTCAGAGCCCTGGAAAAGGAGAAAGAACTCCTGGGGCCATCTGGCAGCTGCCCCCACCCTACAACAGCCATGGACAGGTTCCGCTTGTTTTTCCAACACTTCCAGAACAGCTCCGAGTCTGTGATGAACGGCATCTGCCTGCTGCTGGCCGCGGTCACCATCAAGCTGTACTCCTCCTTCGACTTCAACTGCCCCTGCTTGGTGCGCTACAACACCCTCTACGGCCTGGGCCTGCTGCTCACGCCCCCGCTCGCCCTCTTCCTCTGTGGTCTCCTGGTCAACCGGCAGTCTGTGGTGATAGTGGAGGAGTGGTGCCGGCCCGAGGGGCTCCGGAGGAAGGACTCGGGCATCATCTGGTAGGATCGCACACCTCTTCTCTCAGCAATCCCTGGGCACTGTCAGGGGCTCCCCCACCCAGCCCCCGGGTACTGTCAGGTGTGCCCCCTCCTTCCCCAACTTCCTTCAGCTCATAGAGACCCAGTAACCAGTTTCCATCTGGAAAGATCTACATTTTTGCAGCACTAGCGATTCAACTCAGGGCCTAGCACATGCCAGACAAGCACCCTACTACCAAACCACATCTCCAGTCCCTCTTTTTTTTATTACTTTATTTTGAGAAAGAGTCTTACTTAGTTGCCCAAGCTGACCTCAAACTTGCCATCCTCCTGCCTCAACTTCCCAAGAAATACATGTGTAGTTCTGTTCCTATCATTGGTCACCTTTCCATGACTAGTGCCACAAAAATATGAATGATACAGGGTTCCCAAGAATTCCCCAAGCCACATCTGTCACACTGGCCGTGGATTTTAACTTGCCATATTCACCAGGGGTAACCATGGCACGCAGAGCAGTTTTCTACATGTAATGAGAAGCAGTGGTTTACTTAAAGGCTGCATGCCCTCTCCTGCAAGTTCCCCAAGGACAAGGATCTCACCTGTAGCACCCCTGTGACACGTGCCCTGTATCAAAATCAGCCGATGATCTTGGCAATTCTCAATGCTCACCAGCCCCTGCTGCACTCCAACCTGGAGTCAAGCTCTGTTCTGCTAAGGGCCTCGAAAGCGTGGCCTCTCTGAATTCTCTCCTCAGCCCTGAGTCCGCTCCTTGATAGGACCCATTTTTAAGGATGAGGACCTGGGGCACAAAGAAGTTAAGTTTCTTGTCCAAGCCCTCACATCTAGGAAGTGGCAGTACTCAGACTCCAACTCGGGCTGACTCCACAGTTGAATTCTGCCTGCCTTTTGTGACTCCTCCTTCCTCTGCTCCCAGGTACATGTGCTCCTCTGTGCTGCAGAGAGCGCTGGCTGCCCCCATGGTCTGGATCCTGCTGGCCCTCCTTGATGGAAAATGCTTTGTGTGTGCCTTCAGCAATTCTGTGGACCCTGAGAAGTTTCTGGACTTTGCCAACATGACCCCCAGCCAAGTGCAGCTCTTCCTGGCTAAGGTGCCCTGCAAAGAAGATGAGCTGGTCAGGGACAACCCTGCTCGAAAGGCGGTGTCTCGATACCTGCGGTGCCTGTCACAGGTATTAGCATTTTCTATGTGTTTGTTCATTTCATTCTCAGCACAACCCTCAGAGACAGATACAATTACTATCATCCCATTTGCAAATGAAGAAACTGAGGCTCTGAGAGTTTTTAGTTAACAAGTTCAATGCCATACAGCATATAAGAGGCAGGGTGGGGGATCTGAATGCATGTATCATTATTCCTTAAAACCCCTCACCACAGTGCAGGTTCCCCTCAGTGCCTGGCTCTCTATAGGGTGCCCACTCCATTATCCTGGGGGCAAACCCAGGCCCACTTCCAGATTTCAGATTCCATCACCACCACCCCCAGATCCCTGTGCTGGAGTGTATCCACCAAAGAGCATTACAGGAGTCCATTACACACGGAGCACCACTAGGGTTACAGGCCATGAAGACCCAAGCCCTGTCTTCTGTGGGGGGCAGACAGGCTGGTGGCAAACATGGATCTGCGGTGCAGTGAGAGAGGACCAGTGTTCAGGCAGCACTTGATTCTGATTCAGACTGTGACTTTGGCCATGGCACTGACCTCTTGTGCAAAATAAAGCAGGGAAGGGTTGCTATCCTCAACCTTGCTGGTCTCTGTGGGCTTCAACACTCTAAGCTCACCTGAGTTCAGGGGAAAGTGAAGTCAGACAAGGGTTTAAACCCTAACTAAGCTGTTAGCCATCAGTCATGTTAAGCTCAGCAAATTGTCTGATATTCTGCTCCTCATGTATAAAATATTCACCTTAAATTTGGGTGGAAGGGTCTTATGTGCAGCCATATGAGACAGTTTTGAAAATGATGGGAATCATATCTATAAATGACAAGCATTCAGATGGCTTTGTAGTTTCGAGGAGTGATTTCTCATTGCTCCAGGATTTAAGCTGGGTCTTGAAGAGAGGCAATTTTGGAAAGTAAAGAAGAATCTGCTAGGTGTGGGCTCCAGCCTTGGAGAATGGCTTCCAGTTTCTCACTGCCTGGACACTGTTCTCTGTCCCCATTCCTAGCACAGTGCCTTCCACAAAATAGAGCATGAATGTGTGCATGGATGAGAGGATGGATGGATGAATGTACATGAGGATCACATGAAGGACTAAATGAAAAGACGAGAGAGGATGGCTGATGGGTGGGTGGGTGATAAGCAGAAGGTTAAGAGTATGGAAGCATGAATGGGTGGGAAGGTGGATGGCTAAGAGGATGGATATGGACAAGATGGGAGGAAGGTTGGATGGGAAGATGATGGACATATAGTCAGATAAGAGGATAGATGACCGGATGGATGAGTGAAAAGATGGTTGGACAGATGAGTAGCTACAAGAATGGGAGAATAAATGGAAAAGATGGATGGATGGATGGATGGATGGATGGATGGATGGATGGATGGATGGATAGATGGATGGATGAATATGGATGGAGAATGGCTGGTAGGATGCATGACTGAATGGGAAAGTGGATAGATTTGAGGAAGGATGAAGGGAGTAGTAAAGAGGGGGCTTTGGAGCACCTCCACAGTATCACAGCACCTGAGCCCCACTGCACCCCACCTCATGCCTCCTCAACCTCTAGGCCATCGGCTGGAGTATCACCCTGCTGCTGATTGTGGCGGCCTTCCTGGCCCGTTGCCTGAGGCCCTGCTTCGACCAGACAGTCTTGCTGCAGCGCAGATACTGGAGCAACTACGTGGACCTGGAACAGAAGCTCTTTGACGAGACGTGCTGTGAGCATGCCCGGGACTTCGCGCACCGCTGCGTGCTGCACTTCTTCGCCAGCATGCAGAGTGAGCTGCGGGCTCGGGGGCTGCGCCGGGATCTGGGGGAGGAGCCCCCTGAGCCCCTAGACGACCTGGATGGCGGAAGTGGGAAGGCCCACCTGCGCGCAGTCTGCAGCCAAGAGCAGGTGGACCACCTCCTAAGTACCTGGTACTCCAGCAAACCTCCACTTGACCTTGCAGCATCCCCGAGGTTCTGGGGGGCTGGCCTCAGCCACCGTGCACCCATGGTGGCTCCAGGCACAAGGCTGTCCCAGCACACTGATGTGTAGGGACCCTGCCAGGCTTGAATGGCAACAGTGCACCCATGTGAAATGCCCATGTTGACACCCATGTTCCAAGGCCTTAGGACCCCAGGGCAGACAGTCTGCCCTCATTGGCCTCTGTCTCAAATGGCCCAGTCTCGGCCTAGCTTATGAATGTGGGTTCTAGTCAAGTGCCAGTTCTGATTCAATGCATCCAGGACTGGACCACAGAATCTCAAAACAAGCTCTTGAGTAATACTGATGTTTCTGGTCAGTGGACCAAACCTGTGTATCATAGATACTGTGTGTGTGTACAATATGTAACAACAAATCCCACCATTATATACAATTACAATGCACTGATTTTAAAAATGAGGGGGGGGGAGTCTAAATAGAACTGTTATGGGTTCTGGGTCCTAGATGTTGATTTTAAATAATAAAAATAATCATAATAGCACATGCTTATTTGGTGACTATTATGTGTCCGGCATTGTTCTAACTTCCCTATGTATATTAACTCATTTAATCCTCATAATAACCTAATGAAGTAGGTATGAGTATAAGCCCAAGTTTTTAGAAGAGAAAACTGAGGCCTAAAGAGGCTAAGTTGCCCAAGGTCACCCATGTAGGAGCTGGAATTGGATGCCAGGAGGCCTGGTTCTGGAGTCTGCTCTGAACTACCACATCAGTCTGCCCTCTAGACCATTTGGTTAGTTGGTTGGTTGGTTGGTTGGTTGGTTGGTTAGTTGGTTGGTTGGTTGGTTGGTTGATTGGTTGGTTTTCTTTTTTCTTTTTTTTTTTTTTTTTTTGATTGGTTGGTTTTCAATGTCCTTGTTGGGTTTCCTAAAGCTTCTATCAAGGTTAGTTGATAGAAGTTAGCTTCTATCAGTAAGTTCTAGTAAGCTCTGCCTTTGAGTTCCTCTAGAAAGCCCTAGTTAGTGCCTCTTACTGGCCTCTCAATGAATTGTTTCTATTTTCCTGTTGAGTGTATTTTTCTGTGTTTCTATGTCAAGGGGGTTGTTGTGTGTAGCTACCACTTTCCCAGCTTCTACAGTTCTGTTTCCAGCCAACCAATGCTGGGACTTTTCCTCAGTCTAGCCCTCTCTTCCCCTTCACCTGGCAGGAACTGCCCCCCTCACATTCCCACTCACCTCCACCTCCCTAACCCTCAGCCTGACCCCTGAGCCCAACACAGTCCTATACACTACCCCTTCCAGGGCTTTCCATGCTGCCCTCACTGAGAGGTTGGCCCCTGGCCAGCAATGTCCAGAGCCAGGTATGGGTGTGGGAGCTATCTCAGGACCAAAAGTCCCTGAAACACCAGTGTCAGATCTGCAGGGAAAACTGTCACTCACTCTCCAGAAACTTAACAGGAAGAGTTAGGGGAAGATCTAGTCTTTCAGAAACCCAGGGCCTCCTCTGCCCCTCCCTGATGATTCATCCAACACACACACACACACACACACACACACACACACACACCTGCCTTTGCCAGAACAGATGATTGCTATACACGTGCAGAGCTGGGTTCACTCAAGGCTTTTATACTTCTTTAGGGTCCCCTGGACAGTACAGAGGCCCCTGGAAATCTCCCCTGGAGCCCAGCTCCCTCCGTCCCGGCCATCTCTGCTCTCCTGGGCTCTTGCCAAGGGATCTTGTGAGAACAGAAAATCTCTGCAGCCCACCTCCCACCACCTCCTGATGTGGTCAGGCCATGCAAATGTCTGAAATGGCACTAGGGTAGGGCATGATTTAGGCAAATTGCTACAGCAATTGAAGAAGAGGGTGGGGATGAGAGGTGGCATCCTGACCAGTAGGTAGGTGACATTACGGCCTATGTTCTGGCCCCTACATACTTTCTTTTATTTAAAAAAATATATATATATATATCTCCCAGCCCACGTGCTTTCTTTCAAAAACCAGTTTACCCAAAGCCATTCTGGCTCTGCTCTGATTTAAGTCAATAGGACACTGCATTCCTTGACCAAAAAACCTGTTAGCCACAGAATTTAAAACTTCTCTCTGCTATAAGAACACAGATCAGGAGCTGGGGCTGGGGCTCAGTGGTAGAATACTTGCATAGCATGCATGAGGCACTGGGTTCGGTCCTGGGCTCCACATAAAGATAAAGAAATAAAATAAAAGTATAAAAAAAAACCCACAAATCACCCTGAAGAGGGGACTTTTGTGAACTTTATGCAGACCAAAAATTCCAACGCCCAGGAGAATAGGATAATTAAAAGCAAAGCAGACCTACTGAAGAGGCACCCCCTTTCTCCACATAAAAGTCATAACTGGGCTTCTCCAGAAATCTTCACCATGGCTGATTTTAGGACTGTCAGCAAAAGAGTCTCTGCAAAAGAGTTCAATGTAGATAAACTTCCTATTTTCATGTTGCCCTGTTTTACTTGGCCATTGGCCAGGAAGAAATCAGCACTCCAGGTGTGCTGGACACCCCTTACTAGTTACCCACAAACATATCCAGTATACTAGTTTGTAAAAATGTGTAAACAAGGCCTCTGGCCTTGAGCTGGGCTTCACAGAGATGTCTACATTTCTAAGATAAGAGAAGTTACCCCTTGGGCTCCATGGTAACAGCTGGCAGGGGGAGGAAAGAAAGGGGAGAAGAAGCTCTCCCCTTCTCAGGTGTTGTCCTTGAAGGGTTTACTTGCCCAGAACAGTAAAGAAAAAAGCTGCTTTTATGTGAACTTCTGCAGACTGTGAACTTCTGAGCCCCTCCCCTTAATGCTGGGTATAAAATTCTGAAACTACCTGAGCTCGGGGTTCAGGGGATTGACTGATTACAGCAAAAGCTGTGCCCTCTGAGCCTGGCTGCAGCCAAATAAAACTGTTTCCTGCTATCTTTGGTGCCTTGCCTCGTTTGTCCCTACAACACTACCATAAAATCTATAAAAGCAAAATCAAAAAACAAAAAAAAAAACAAAAAAACAAGTTCCAGTTAGAATTAGTCAGCCTGGGCCAAGATGACCAAGAGTTGCATTTAGATATTTAACATCTCATTTTAATCTTATTATCATAGCAAAATTTCCCCCTCCCCCACCATGAGTTTCACTTGAGTACCTGTGGTAAGACCATGTACAGTAGGGATTTTAAAATCTGATGCAGTCCTACTGTCAATCAAAAGTTAAGAGGTGGGGGCTAGGGTTGTGGCTCAGTGGTAGAGTGCTGGCCTATCATGTGTGAAGCACTGGGTTCGATCCTCAGTACCACATAAAAATAAATAAAATATAAAGGAATTGTGCTCCTCTACAACTAAAAAAAATATAAAAAAAAACTTTGTATTAAGAAAAAAAAAAAGAGGTGGGCCTGTAATCCCAGCTGCTTGGGAGGCTGAGGCAGGAGGATTGCTTGTTTAAAGCCAGACTCATCAACTTAGTGAGGCTCTGAGCAAGACACTGTCTCTACATAAAAAATAAAAAGGGGCTGGGGTTGTGATTCAGTGGTTAAGTGCCCCTGGATTCAATCTCTGGTACAAAAAAAAAAAAATTGAATTAAGAGATGGTACCTGGACGAGACTTTCTAGAAACTTCTCTAAGACCCCCCCATAAACCTAGGGAACAAAGGAGATCACCCTCTCCTTTTAGGACATCTTTCCTTTCTCCTCTGGTATACTTTGCTATACTTTTATTACATTTTGTGTCCTGTTTCCTGTCTTGCTTGAAATTTTCACCTCTTAGTGTACAAGAGTCACTATCCCCAAGAAGCTCATTGTCAATTTGGTGAACAGGGATGGTGCAGAAAAAGGGGTAATCCAATATAATGGAGGAGCCATGTGCCTTTGATTTTGCAGGGAGAAGTAAAGTTCCAAGCTGGGGGACCAGGGCAGGCTCTGCAGTGGAGGTGCATTTGAATGGTCTTGAAGGATGGGGAAGTTTTTGACATATGAAAAGAGAAAAGAGGAGAGAGTGCAGAGGAAGCCCAAGGGAGGGAACAGCAAGAACCAAGGCTAAGAGTCTGGTGAAGGGCTGGGCCAATTACATTTTCTCATTCAGCAGACATTTATTGAACATCTAGAGACCCAGAGAGCAAGACAGACATGCTCCTGTCTTACTGGAGCTTCTGGACAGAGAGATAGAGACAGGGCCGTGAACACACAATCAAATAAGGTGACAGTCCATCCTGGCAAAAGTAGAGGGCCTTGGCCAGAGGACTGAAGAGTTTAGCCCATAGTCAGGATAGACAGACAGTAAAATAGGCAGCAGTTAAGTGCAATGGGCCCCATAAAGACTGCTCTAAATGTAAACGTCACTCCATGAAATTAACCTGGAAAAAATTCCAAACATACCAGCCAACTCTCGTGTCCTGGAGCTGCTGGATAAGGGAAGTGGGATGCACTGAGTGAAGGCTTCAGACTCAAGGGCTAAAAAGGGCACGACCATCAGGCGTGGTGGAGCACACACCTGTAATCCCAGTGGCTCTAGAGGCTGAGATAGGAGGATCGTGAGTTCAAAGCCAGCCTCAGCAAAAACCGAGGCACTAAGCAACTCAGTGAGACCCTGTATCTAAATAAAATATAAAATAGGGCTGGGATGTGACTCAGTGGTCAAGAGCCCTGAGTTTAATCCCTGGTACCAAAAGGAAAAAAAAAAAAGGGCACCAGCGATCAGAAGGTCACAGGCCAAACCAATAGCCTTGGTATTTTTCCAATACCTGATAAACATACATAGTGATCAATGCACCTACCTGGCAGCCATATTAACCTCCAGACTAGCACACCTGAATGGCAATCTCCTATAGGGTTCCCTCTTGCCTGGTGAGAGCTCTATTTCTTTTCTTCTCATTTGCAAAAAATCCTACTCTTTCATCTCATTCTCCATTGTCTGTGGGTTTTGTTCTTAAAATTCACAAGAACCCGAACAGATACTAGCAGGCGACTGGGGTCTGCTGCAAAGGTAAGCGGGCATTTCCTGCTGTGGAGGGCTGCAGCACCATCCCCACACAGGTCCCTCTCACGCTGCCTAGGAACCAGGTCCCCATGGCTGAGACCAGCCGCTAACACTGAAGGGCACCCCCAGCTGTGAAGAGCCCCTCCTGCAGCAAAGGGCTGTGACCCCACCAGTGGCTACAGCAATCAAGGCCGGGAACCAGGTTTCAGCAACACATTTTCAGGATCCTCTTCCATAACATCCTTTGAAAGCATTGCCCACCTTCTTCAGTCCTTAGACGATGTGGTTTCCAAGCCCCAACCTCTTTGCCACACTGTATATAAAAGCAAGAGGCCTGGGGCATGGATGCCACCCCACCAGAGAGTAAGGGACACAGGTAGCAGGCTCTCACCTGGCTCCTAAAGATCCTCCTTCCTCAGGAAAGCCACTGTCTTGGGGACCCAAGCTCATTTTCCAAGCCTCTACCAATTTTGGATTACAGTCCACCCCATATCCCCCGCCCAACTGCTCCCTACCACTGACTTCATCCTATACATTGAGTCTCCCTCGGAGACACAGTGTCGCAGGCCAGAAATGTGCTAGAAGCTTGGGCTTTGGCTGTACAAATCCCCTCCTTGTGCAACCGGGCAGCTGCAGCCTTCTGGTCTACCAGGTCTGCAGGAGGAGGGGAGGGTGGGAGGAGCCTTCAGGGTTCCGTTCTAGACTTTGACTTTGTCCTGCAGGAAAAGGGGTGATAGCTGGGATTCACCCATGTGAAGAGGATGCTTAAAGCTTCAGGTAAAGATAGGGCCCTTGGTGAGAAAATCTTGAGTGAGATGAGGATGAGTTTTGGAGGAAGAAGAGGGGGAAGCCAGAGAAAGAAAGAGCATCCAGAGGCAGAGAATGCAGAGGCAGCTGAATTTCAAAATGCCACAGGAATGAACTCGAATCCAGCACTTCTGGGAGGCTCAGGAGGGAAGGACTGAGGGAAAAAGTCCTTGATTATTGGCAAGTGCCCAGGACAGGGAATTGCTCACCCAGGGATGGGTCCAGGCCAAGCAGATGAGTGGTTCTGTGGGATTCATATAAATCCCTGGGCACCTGCCCCACCCATGATTATAATGGAAGGGTAGGGAGTTTGCAGCCTGCCCCAATTTGTGATACTGATACAGGAGTGACTTTAAGGGGAGGTAGTAGGATCAAAAGACCAGATGGGAGCCGAGGAATTGTGTCCACCCCAGCATGCTTCCACTTCTGAGGGTCCCATAGAAAAATTAAGGAGTTCTCTGGTGAGGGCCCAGCTTTACTCAACCCTTTGGGACCAAATGAAATTTCTTCTCCTTGCCTGTGCTTGAGAGGCTCTGCTGGGGGAGGCTGGAGGACTGTGGAATGGGGAGCGTATCCCTGAAAGTCTAGAGAAGACCAGTGGGAAATGGATGGCAGATGGGGAGAGCAGAGGTGACGCTGGGCTGCCTTGGCAGTGAGCTTTGAACGTCCACCACCTTTAGCCCTCCTCACTCTCCTCACAGACTGGAGGGAAACCTGGAGAGAAAGGCATGTACTGTCTCCTGTTTGTGTCTCCCCAGGACTTCATCTTGGGCCAAGGCTCATTTCATTCACTTACTTAAATGAACCCAGCACTTATTAATTGAGCTCTTTAAGCACCCAGAATACTTAAGCTCAAGAACAGAGTAATGAATAGGACAGATATGGACCTTTAGCCATATCTGAGCCCCAGATTGTCAATAAACACACTCCCTAAGTAATTAAGATTGTAACCTGTGCTTGAAAGGACATTATGAAAGCCTCTATCAGCAGACTAACTGAAGCTAAGGAGACTAGAAGATCTCCCTAAAGTGGGGAGCCTTAACCTGAGAACTTAAAGATGAACAGGGGTTTTGCAGTAAAGAACAGGAGGATAAGCATTCCAGGAACGTGCAAAGCATGGGCAAAGGCCCTGAGAGTCACCACCGTGGCACCTAGGGCACAATCTCTCGGGGACCTTGAGGACCACGTGGAGTCAGCAGCTCAGGAGAAAAATGGATTGTTTCCTCCCAGCCTCACTTTCCCAATAGGGCCCTAACTGGGTCCCCGCCAGCCTTAGGCCAAATGTAAACCCAGTGCTGGGATGACTGCTGCAGGTCGGGGACTTAGGTGAGCAGCCTGTATCCTCTTTAGGTGAAGACCACATACCGGGGCTGGGGCGGAGCTCGAAGGTAGAGCACTGCTTAGCCTGCGCAAGGTCCTGGGCTCAATCCCCAGCACCAAAAATAGACCTTGGTCCTCTGAAAACACAGCCTGATGACACCTGAGTGCCCCTGCAGCTGCATCCGCCATGGGCTCCTGCCTCCTCCACTGCCCCGTGCTCTGGCTGCTCCACCAGTTGCTGGGTGACTCTCCTATGCAAATCGGGCATTTTCCTAAAGGTACAGGCAGGCACTCTCCCCAGGGGCCCCCTTTGCATGACCTAATACAAACTTTCGAAGACACTGCTGAGGCTCAGGTGTGTTCTTACTGCCGTAATGTTGTAACCATCGTCTGCAGAGAGCCCATGCTGGGGCTGGCACTGTGCTGAGTGCTTCACCTGCATCCTCCTACAGCACCCTCACAACCCCCTGAGAGGTGGTCTATCATTCTCCCCATTTCACAGATGAGAAGGCTGAGGCCCCCACAGATTAAATACTTAAATACTTGCCCAAAAGTCCCTCGCTACTATGGGGCACGGTTAAAATTTGAACCTGGGTCACCAGTTAGGTTGCTCTCAACCACTCTGGGATGCGGTTTTCACTAAGGGACAACAAGTGAGCAGGCAGGGCCTTGAGTCAGACTCTGTGGACAGTGAGGGACAGCACAAGTGAAGGTGAGGTGTCCAGGACGCTGTAACAAGATAACACAGAATTGCCTCAAACCACACACGTTTATTTCTCATAGTTCAGAGGCTGAAAGTCTAAGACCAGGATGTCAGCAGGGTTGGGTTCTGGTGAAGGCCTCCTTCCCAGTCATAGAAGGCCACTTTGTCACTGTGTCCCCACCTGTTAAAAGGTAAGAGAGTTCTCTGCAGTCTCTTTATAATGGCACTAATCCCTCCATGAGAGCACCACCCTCATGACCTAACTACCTCCCCCAAACCCCACCACCTAATACCATTATGTGGAGGGTTAGGATTCTGACTTGTAAACGTGGGGGGACAAATGTTCAACGCATAGCATCCCAGGCAGCCTGTGTCCCTTCTGTGCCATGGACAACAACCAGCTCTCTGGCCTCAGCTGGTGCTCATAAGGCCACACCCTCCTCCTTCCCACCCCCACCCCTCAACCTGCCCCGCCCATCCGCCCTTCAGAAGAAAGGCCTGTTCCAATCACTCTTCACCTCTTCACCTCCTGGGTCCTACCATGATGACATCGGTTTATGACACTAGGATAAACAGGGGATTTGGAGACATCCACATAGAACTTGATGAAAAACAAAACAAAATGATCATCTTATATAATTATCATAAAAATAAACAAAGTATTAGGAAATGTGTTAAATGCTGAGTTTCCATAAAATATCCAAATTAATTTTTTTAAACTTCTCAAAACAAAAAACTTGAGGTTGCTTCAGTAAGCACATTCTGGGGGGGGGGGGTTACCAAGGATTGAACTCAGGGGCACACGACTACTGAGCCACATCCCCAGTCCTATTTTGTATTTTATTTAGAAACAGGGTCTCACTGAGTTGCTTAGCGCCTCCCTTTTGCTGAGACTGGCTTTGAACTCACAATCCTCCTGCCTCAGCCTCCTGAGCCACTGGGATTACAGGTGTGCACCACCACGCTTGGAACTTTGTGTGTGTGTGGGGGGGGTATTGGGGCACTCAACCATGGAGCCATCCCCATCCTGTTTTATATTTTATTTAGAGGTAGATTCTTGCTAAGTTGCTCAGGCTGACTTTGAACTTGTGATTCTCCTACCTCAGCCTCTTTGCCCCTGGAATTACAGACATTCACCACCTGGCCGGTGTGAGCACATTTTTCAATATCAGACTTTTGGGGGAAGGGGTAACTGGGGATTGAACCCAGGGTCACTTACCCAATAAACCATATCCCCAGCCCCTTTTTTATGTTTTTTTTTAATATTTATTTTTTCGTTGTAGTTAGACACAATACCTTTATTTTATTTATTTTTTTATGTGGTGCTGAGGATAGAACCCAGGGCCTGGCATGTGCTAGGTGAGCGCTCTACCGCTGAGCCACAACCCCAGCCCATTATGTTTTATTTTGAGACAGGGTCTTGCTAAGTCCTTAGGGTCTCACTATGTTGCTGAGGTTGGTCTCAGACTTGCAATCCTCTTGCCTCAGCTTCTTGAATCACTGGGATTATAGGCATGCACCCCCACATCCATCAATATCAGACTTTTCTTTCTTTCTTTCTTAATAGTACTGGGAATTGAACCCAAGTCCTTGCACATCCTAGGCAAGTATTTTACCACTGAGCTACACCACCAGCCCTTATGTCAAAGATTTTAAAATAAAATTGCAGTTAGAATTTGCAGGGCATAAATATGAGGGTAAAGTAGGCACCTTGGATACCATTAAACAGGGACATTGATACAGGGAGCCATGTCCAACAAAGATAGGCACGATAGAGATTCTAGATAGCTACCTAGGGCCACCCCTCCTGGTTTCCGGAGCTATCCCAGGCCCATCCCATCCCCACCCACCACTCCTGGGGCTGTGTGCCAGGCCCCAGCTGCAGCTTGGACCCTTTGCTGGCTATGCCTGCAATGGGCCAGTGCACATCAATGGTTGCCTCCTTTGCTTGATCTCCTTCATCCTCATCCCCACCAAGGGGTGTCCCAGGTGAGCCGCTGACAAGGGTCCTCTAGGGGCTACCAGCCTAAGGGCTCCAGTTGTCCCAGAGCAACATTTTCCCCATCTGTATCCCCTTTGTGAGACCAGCATTTCCACCTGGATTAGTAGAACAGGGGGCCTTGATACAGCCAGAAGAGAAAAGCCAAAACCCCACTGCCCTGACCTCTCTTCAACCCTTACTCTAACTCTGTGAGAGGGCTAGCCTGGGCTCCTATCCCACCTCCCCACCTACAAGCTGGGTAACCTTTAGCTAATAACTTACCTTCTCTGAGCCTCAGTCCCCACCTCTGTAAAATGGGACAGTGCCTATCCCACAGGGTTTCTCTGAGTTCAAGATTCAGGATAAAGAGAGAGAAATACTGAATCTTAAAGGAAATACCCATCAGCGGTCGAGATACAGAAAGCACAGTTGTAAATCTTGGCCCATGCCCCTGTAAAATGAGGAAGATACACAAGTGCAGGAAAAATTGGTGTGAAATTGTGCAGCTCCACCCTGGATCCACCTCCAGTTCATCCCCTGATACAGCCCTTCTATACATGAGGGACCCCTGGCCCAAGGTACTCTCCAGACAGCCCACATTCCCCCTTAAATGTAGATCTACCTTCCTAAATAAACCTCCGTCTATGCCTTTCCTTGTGCTGAAATTCTTTTCTATCACATATGCCAAGAACCTCCCTGGTCCTGAGTTAGGTTCCCCCTCTCTTCTGGGAACCTCCCGGACCCTTCCTTCTCCAGAGACTTCTCCTCTCCCCTGACAACACGAGTGCCTGGCTTAGAGCTTCACACTGGGAAGGCCCAGGTCAACGCTGTTTTTGTCAACTTTACAGATACAAAGCCCACTAATGAGGTTCCATGCACGCCTACAGGCGCAGATGCGAGCCACAGCAAGCTCATGCCTGGGCACAAACATGGGGAGGCACAGATCTGTGGGCCCCGTGGAGACACCCTGTCTAGGTTCTGCCTCACCCCCACCCCCACCCCTTGCCCCAGACAGGAACCATCCAGTTGGAGCCAGATCTGACCTGCCCTTCTGGGAGAGCTGTGGACATCAAAGGGAGCCCATCAAGCCCCTCCCCTTTGATGAGTACAGGGAGGAGGCCCTCATCCTGCAGACACTCTGGAGGCACAGGCTCCAGGCAGGAAGCACCCCCACCAACCCCTTAACTTTTTTATCTGGGGACATAGAGCTAGGAGGTGGAGGCAGGAAAGGATTCGCCATCCGCAACCCACATGCAGTGCACACAGAGGCACAGGCAGGTCTGACACCACAGTTCCCTGCCCAGGCAGCCTGTCCACTACAGGTCCTCCGACTTCAAATCCAGGACATTTTACTCCATGCCATGCCCACAATTACACCATGTCCACCACCACCACTGCCATCCTCATGGTGACCAACATCACCTCCCAACCCTTCCCATCTCCCTGACCCCCGCTGCAGTCACCCCACCACTGCCATCCCCACCTCGTCAGACCATCATTGTGTGTCTGATGGAGGTGGCCCTGGGATCCTGATGCAGTGTGGAGGAAAGACATGCAGAGGGAGGGGGACATGCTTCCCAGGAGCCTGGAGGCCTCTGCAGCACCAGGGACTCCCTCAGACTCCACCCTGATGGACACACTGTCTTCCCAGCCTGTGCCCTCCCCTTCCCCACCCTCCCACACTCACAGAGAGCTGGTCCCCATCAGGTGAGGCCCTTGTGGCTTCCTAGCGCCGGAGGCAGCTGGGGAGAGTTAGGAGTCAGGGAGGGGTGGGGAAGGGAGGGGCACAACCCTGGCTGAACCCACAGGATTGGCCAAGCTGCGCCCTCTTGGCCAGCACCTGACCAGAAGGTTCCTCAAAGCGACAGTGACCTCAGCCTCTGCCCTTAGCTCTGCCGGTCCCAGCTGGGAGGGCTGAGTCATGAGGTGGGTGCCAGGTGGTCAGGGAGGGCTGCAGGAGCCTTTTTGGAGGCAACAGTGAGGTGGGGAGAGGCCGCAGGGCCCTGCGGGGGACACGATGGACAAGTTCCGGATGATCTTTCAGTTCCTGCAGTCCAACCAGGAGTCCTTCATGAATGGCATCTGTGGCATCATGGCGCTGGCCAGCGCCCAGATGTACTCAGCCTTCGACTTCAACTGTCCCTGCCTGCCAGGCTACAACGCAGCCTACAGCGCAGGCATCCTGCTGGCACCTCCCCTGGTGCTCTTCCTGCTCGGCCTGGTCCTAAACAACAACGTGTCCATGCTGGCTGAAGAGTGGAAGCGACCTCCTGGCCGCAGGGCCAAGGACCCTGCTGTGCTGCGCTACATGTTCTGCTCCATGGCCCAGCGAGCCCTCATTGCACCTGTCGTCTGGGTGGCCGTCACACTGCTCGATGGCAAGTGCTTCCTCTGTGCCTTCTGCACTGCTGTGCCCGTGGCTGCCCTGGGCAATGGCAGCCTGACACCTGGCCTGTCTGCTCCCGAGCTTGCCCGCCTGCTGGCTCGGGTGCCCTGCCCTGAGATCTATGATGGCGACTGGCTGCTGGCCCGTGAGGTGGCCGTGCGCTACCTGCGCTGCATCTCCCAGGTGAGGGGGCCGGGTCTGCTCACAGACCAGGGTCCCTCTCGGAAGGCCCTGTTCCCCCAACTTTCAAAATGGGGTTCCCTCCAGATGGAGTGGGAGATGGGGGACATTTCCCCAGTCGAGACTAAAAGCAGAGCCAATGAACTTTCTCTGAGACTGGGGCCACCTGGAGAAAGTGCTATGGCTCTCTCTGGGTAGCAGATTTGTCCTCTGTCCTGAGGTCCCTAAAGAGGACCCAGTAGCTCAGCTGACCCCATCTCCTGCATCCTGAGCTCTGAGCTTAGAAGCTGAGGGAATTTGCATCATTTTCTCTTCCAGCCTGGGCCTTGGAGAGCTGGTGGGTGGCTGGGCCATCTGGGTATATTTCCCTGGCAAATGCCCCTATCTGGCACCTCCCTGCTCAGAGAGTGGGAGCTGAGGGTCTGGGTGTCTTGGAAGGGAGCACGTGGGTAAGGGAGATCCACAGTTGGGATACGAATTAAAGGACCACTCTGTTAGCCCTTTGATGGTCAGTCAAGGAGAGGGGCAGGAGGCTGGGCCTGCCCTGGAAGGCCTGGAGAAATATGCACACTCTGCTCTGGTGAGTGCAAACCCCCGGGCTCCCCTCTGCAGCTGGGACCCTTCTCCTATGAGGCCTCCCTCACCACCCAGATGCCACCTGTGAGTGTCCCACTGAGCTCTGTTTCTCTCCCAGACAGACCAGTGTCTCCACTCCTGTGGGCACTTGTCCCACCACCGCAGGCCTTAGGGTCTAAGCAGCTGCTCCTCTGCCTGACCTTTAAATTACCACATCACAAGCTGAAAGGGCCTCCAGAGGCCATGGCTGCCTGGCCTACAGACACATTTCATTTGGCCTTCAGAATTTTAACTCTAAAGTCACCTTTAGAATTGATTGGCTTCCTCTAAAACTCAGAATTTTTTATATAAAAATCACATTTCCAAGTTCATTTGAAACATCTGAAGATCCAGCCCCTCTAGGCACACACTTGTTCATTGAGCAGCCTGAGGGCCCCCCCCCCGCCCCCCTCACCCCTAGACCAACCACATGCTCTGCAGCTCCTGGCCTGGCCCCCTGGGATAGGTATATGCATTTGCCCCTCATCCCCGTTCTGACCTGTCCAATGCTGCTGTGTGCAGCTGGGGGCCCAGGAGGGGCCTTCAGCGCCCTCACAGTACTGACAGAGCAGAGCTAGAGACAAGGGTCCAGTTTTTCAGCCGAGTTTGAGAGCTTGTCCAGGGCTTCTCTGGGACCCCTGAGGCCTCAGCTCCACCCATATGGAGAAGAGGCTCACCTGGTGCAGGTGTCAGTAGCAGGAGCTAAAGGAGAGGCACAGAACTCTGAGGAGGAAGGGCCACTATGGCCTGGGGAGGTGAAGAAGCTTTCCCAAAGGAAGAGGCATGGTCCTGAGGGCCTATTGGAATGGCGGTGGCTAAAAGTTAGTGGGTGCTATGTATGCACCAGGCGCTATTAAGTCTATTACCTCTTTTAGTCCTCATGGGAACTATGAGATAGGTGCTATCACTAGCCACAGAGTAGTCAGGTTGCGTCACTCTTGGTCAGCTACTGAGCAGTGCAGACAGGATTCAAACCAGGCTGATTCACTCCAGGGTCTGGAGTTTACCCCTGTGCACGAGGACCCAGCCAACACAGCAGATGCCTCATACAAGCTCTCATTCCCAAGAGGTGGGTATACCCATGCTTATTTTGCAGTTGAGGAAACAGAGGAGGCCAAGAGGTGAAGTGAAGTCACTTGTCCAGTTCCTGCTCTCCTCACTAAAGGCCCCAGAGAGTGCTTTGGGGGTTTGTACAGGTTCGGAGGCAGGAGGCCTAACGCTTCCCTCTCCCCGCAGGCACTGGGCTGGTCCTTCGTGCTGCTGACTACACTGCTGGCGTTTGTGGTGCGCTCCGTGAGGCCCTGCTTCACACAGGCTGCTTTCCTCAAGAGCAAGTACTGGTCCCACTACATCGACATCGAGCGCAAGCTCTTTGATGAGACGTGCACAGAGCACGCCAAGGCCTTCGCCAAGGTCTGCATCCAGCAGTTCTTCGAAGCCATGAACCATGACCTGGAGCTGGGTCATGCTCATGGGCCACTGGCCACAGCTACCTCTCCATCCACCTCCCACAGCCCCACCGAGGGTACTGAGGAAGAGAGGGAAAAGCTGCGTGGCATCACCGACCAAGGTGCCATCAACAGGCTGCTGACCAGTTGGCACAAATGCAAACCACCACTGCGGCTGGGCCAGGAGCCTCTGATGGGCAATGGCTGGGCTGGGGGCGGGCCTCGGCCTCCACGCAAGGAGGTGGCCACCTACTTCAGCAAAGTGTGAGCTGTGGCTGGCTTAGGAAACACAGTTCTCAGACCCTCAAACAAGATAGAGAAATGAAGGCTTTAGGTGCTGCACAGCAGGCCTCAGGAACAGGCCCACATGTCCAGGCACTCACTTGTCCTTTTAGGAAAGGAATTGTGGAGCTAGAAGGGGGCCTCTTTCCTCCAGCTTTGACACTGCCCTGGGGCAGTGGGCCCATAAGCAGTATTAGTTCAGAAGTGTTCAGAACTGACTTGGGGAGACAGATGACTGGCCCCTGACCACCTTCCCAGGCCACTTCTAAAGCTGCTTCTTTCATGGTGGCTCACTACCTCCTCTCAGGCCTCACAGGCTTGTCTGCCCCTGCATCCTCTGTCGTCTATGACTTTTGAGGAGCTCAGGACTCGGGAACCAGGAGGACATCCAGCCCTCTTGTGATATTGGCCAGAATCTTCTGGGTGAGTGGGCCAAGGTGGCAGGTGATAAGACAATATGCTGAGAGTTAAGTCCAGGAAGGAGATGCCAGGGTTTGTGGTCACTAGATGAATATGGAGGTGAACTCCATGTTAACTAGCACCAAGCAGGAAACACTCCCCGTGGAGGGGTGCTTGGAGACCACACTAACACCTGCCTCATGCCCAGATCTCAGGGGGAAATCACACCATCCCCAGAAGATGTCTCCTGTTAGAAACAGAAGGGGAAGCCTCCCATTTTCTCAAGGGGGCTCTAAAGCACTAAGAAGTTCTGCCCTGAGGTGGGATGAGGAGGGAGAGGAGCTGCCTAAGTGGAAATAGCTCACACTGCAGAGCGGGGCAGAACTGGGTCAATACTGTGCTCTACTACTTACAAACTGTGTTCTGGGCCAGGTGACTCATTTTCTGTGCCTTAGTTTCC
This sequence comes from Spermophilus citellus, assembly GCF_964194105.1. Classification (NCBI taxonomy): domain Eukaryota; kingdom Metazoa; phylum Chordata; class Mammalia; order Rodentia; family Sciuridae; genus Spermophilus; species Spermophilus citellus. Next base: position 72,699,060 of record NC_138195.1, on the reverse strand, counting down.
TCAATTGTACAATGGGGACAAGGGCCCTTAACTCGAGATGGTTGTGTATAAAAGCACATGGCAGCCAGGCACGGTGGCGCACACCTGTGATCCCAGTGGCTTGGGAGGCTGAGACAGGAGGATGGCAAGTTCAAAGCCTCAGCAACTCAGTGGGGCCCTAAGCAACTCAGTGAGTTCCCAAAATAAGTAAAAATAAACAAATAAATTTTTAAAAGTCAAAAAGCACATGGCATATGGTAGTCACTGAGGACATGGTGGTTTATGGGTTTGTTCATTTCTAAATCTGAGGGCGTCTCTCTTCCTCTCCCTTTAAAAGAGGGACAAGAGACATAGGAATAAACAACTTCAGTCTTTGTTTAGGAGGAAGAAACAGGGGTTCAGATAGGTTTCTTATCTTTCAGACCTGAGTCCCACCCATCTCAGAAATCACTTTGCTTCCAGTCATGATTTCCATCCTTCCTTGTTCTCTGTTTACACTTCTGAGACCCAGTCTCCCTCTTTATTTGTAAGGAGGGCAGGTCCCTGCAGACAGAAGTGGGCTGGGAGGGCTCCCTGCTGGAGTTGGGACCTGACCCAGGTCCAGGGAAGAGGGGATCAGATGAGCACAGTCAAGCATGTGTTGGTGGGTGGGGGCAACCAGTAAGAACAGGAAGCCCAGGGATACTGAGAAAGACAAACCTGAATGAAAGAGTAAAGCTTTGCGTCAGCAGACCCGGGTGGAAACACCAGAGCTACAGGAGCTGTGGCAAGTCACCTAGGCCCTTGGAGCTGCAGTGTGCTCCATGCAGGGGTTGTTAAAAGACCTGCTTCTTAGGCCTGTGGTGAGGATAAAAGGAAGTAGCTCTTAGGGAAGGATTTGAGGCCATAGGGTCTGAAACAAGCATACAAGCAAACACACCAAAATGGTCTCTCCCCTTCATTCCTGCGTGTGGACAAGCCGGGCAAGGTTTCCTCATCCCTCAACAGTTCCACCATCAGGGAACCACAGCCCTGCAGAGCTGGCAGGGGCCATGTGGCCTGTCCTTAGAACTCTCTTCTTCAGCATTCCTGACCCATGACTTTTCAGCCTCAGCTTGCACACTCCCACAGATAGGACCACTTCTGGGGCAGGCTGGGAAGCTCCTTCAGAAATCTGCCTCCTAATTTCCACCTACCAGCCAGGCTGTGCCCCTTGGGCCTCAGAAGATCCTAGACTCCTGAATTCAACTATGAGCCTTCCAGAGATGTGAAGTAGTTCTGGGACTTAGCTGAACTATGGAGGGAAGAGCCACATGGGGGATGGTTTGTTCAGTCAGGGGCAAACAGCTCAGGAGAAGGACCAGACTGGGGTGGGGCCTGGCATTTTGTGTCCTCGGAGAGACCACCTTGTCTGATGGCACTCTCCCACGACCTTAGGAACTGAACAGGGGCTCCTTCTAGTAGTTTCTGCCTGCGTGCTGGGGGTGGGGGGTGGAGAGGTGGGATCAAGCAAGGGGTGCTTTTGAAACTGGAATGGGGGCAGATCCAGGCCGGAGCTGCTGCCTGTCTCCTGCTGAGACCCTCCCCAGCTACCCCCACCGCGCCCTGTGTGGAGCACCAGGTAGGGTGGAGGCCGGAGGTGGAGTGCCAGCCACCAAGAGCAGCGAGCAGCGCTGGTCGGGGCAGCAGCAGCTCAACAGGCGCCTCCACTTCCTCTCCGCTCGCGCCGCCCTCGGCCGCCCGCCCAACCCTCCTCTCCTGGCCGGGGAAGCTTTTTCCATTCGCTGATGCGCGGGTTCCATCCCACTGTTTCCTTCTCTCTTTTCTGGAGTTAAATTTGTCTGTAGGTGCTTGAGATCTGCCTGTAGATGCCTGGAGTTAAGTCTGTCTGCAGACGCCAGCCCCAAGCCCTCTGGTCTCAAACTTTTAGCTCCCGTGCAGAAGCAAAGCAGGAGGGAGCCCGGGGCGCCTTAGGAGGCACTTAGGGTGCGACCGGACTGCCGCCTCAAGTCTCCCACGCCTGCACCATACTCTGAGTCCAGCCGTCAGGAGGCCAAGGCCACCAGTGCCTGCAGCCAGCCCCAGGTAAGGAGGAGCCCCTCCCTGGGTGTGCCAGGTGTCAGAGGAGCATGGCAGAGCTCCTCTCAGGTGGCCCAGGTTTTGTCCCAGGGAGCGGTCCCCCGCCCAAGCACCATAGCTGCCTGTCTCCTATCTTCACTGATGGTTGGAGGAGGTCCCACTTCCACTGGAAATAGGCTGTCCCCAGCACAGTGGTCTCAGAAGATAGCCTGATTCACCCTCTACTCATCACCCACTCTGTCCAGACTTCTTATACCCAAATTGGGGTGGGTTTATGGACTCTGGGCCCCGCAGGGAGCTAATAAGGTGCCTAGAAATCAAAAGGAAAGAGGGAGACGGGACTGCCATTAGCTCATGTATCCCCCGCAATAAGACAAAGTCCTTTTCCCAAGCAGTTAGATGGGAGCCCCTGGTTCTGAGTTGTGGAGTCAGATTTCTCCTCTTCTTCCTGGAGCCCACATGGCCATATGGCCCTGCCTGGGCCCATCTGGCAGACTCGGCAGAGGTGGGGACGGGCAGAGATGTAGTGATGACTACCCAAAGAACCACCTCTGCTTGCTGTGCACCCCTCCCTCCACTCCCTGGCTTCCTCTAGCCTGGGGAGTTTTGTTTTTCATCCTCCTGATGGGGAGGATTTGGGCCACACCCTGGCTTGTCTCTCAGGGCCTGTGGGTGGCGCTTGGGTAAGGAGTTGGGGCCAAAAATTTTGCAGGAGCCTGAGGCCAGGCCCACTCCCTGGCAGGTTGCCAGCACTGCTGCAGCCCAGAGCAAACAGAGCAGCCTCCGGAAGGGGTGGTGGGCAAGATACAGCCTTGCCTCGAGGAGGCTTCCTCCTGCTGGCAAGTGGGGCAGGGCCCAGGCCCAGGACTTGGTGGAGCCGGGCTGCTGGGAGACTGCTGCATAGGGCAGGGATCACAAGCAAAGTCAGCAGGAGTTAGAGAAAATAGAGGAATAACAGCCCAGCCAAGACAACCACTACAGATTTGACACTCTCTCAATGTCCAAGGTCACTCAGTCTGGGACATTAGCATCCAGAAATCCCAGAAGGAAAGCATCCCACATCCCCTACCACTACAGGGCCATTCCTAACCCCTATCCTGGAGGTGGTGGTGGCAAAAAAAAAAAAAAGAGCCAGATAGACCTTGAATCTCAGCTGTCACGTGTAACCCTGACCAGTGGTTCACCTTCAGGAAGCCTCCCCTTCCATAGAAGAGCTCAATGAGGAATTGTGGGGATGGAGAGCACTTGACACATGGCAAGGACTCAGCATAATGGCCACCATTAGTTCCACAGAATCGGGTTCCTCCTTTGTCAATAGACCCCACATACCCACCATGTTCATAGGCAAATGTTTATCAGCCATCTCCTGTCCTGCAGGAAGCACCACACCAGCTACTGTAGCCAAAAAAATGGTACAACCATGCCCTGCCTCCAGGTGTCCTCAAGCCTGCACGCCTTCCTAGTCCCACCTGGAACCATCAGTCCTTTTCCCTTCTGCCTCCTCCGCTCCACTCCATCTCCAGCCAACCAGTCACCATGGCAGCCCTGATTGCAGAGAACTTTCGCTTCCTGTCACTCTTCTTCAAGAGCAAGGATGTGATGATTTTCAATGGGCTGGTAGCACTGGGCACAGTGGGCAGCCAGGAGCTATTCTCTGTGGTGGCCTTCCACTGTCCCTGCTCACCAGCCCGGAATTACTTGTATGGGCTGACAGCCATCGGAGTGCCCGCCCTGGCACTCTTCCTCATCGGTGTCATCCTCAACAACCACACCTGGAACCTAGTTGCCGAGTGCCAGTATCGGAGGACCAAGAACTGCTCAGCTGCTCCCAACTTTCTCCTTCTAAGTTCCATCGTTGGCCGTGCAGCTGTGGCCCCCGTCACCTGGTCTGTCATCTCTCTGCTGCGAGGAGAGGCCTATGTCTGTGCTCTCAGTGAGTTTGTGGACCCCTCCTCACTCACAGCTGAGGAAGAGGGCTTCCCACTAGCCCATGCCACCGAGATCCTGGCTAGGTTTCCTTGTGGGGAGGGCCCTGCCAACCTGTCAGGCTTCCGGGAGGAGGTCAGCCGCAGGCTCAAGTATGAGTCCCAGGTAAGGAGCTGTGCAAGAAGTGGCTCTTCCTTCCTCCCTAGGTGGAGAGGAGGTGCTGAATGTGGGGGGGAAGTCAATACTCAGGGGTTAAGTTTTCCAAGAAAGCAATAGATTGTTGGCATTAGGCATCAGAGTTGGTTAACAAACTGTGCATTAGTGTTTGGTGGGACAAGTCAATTTCAGCCCCAATTTAGGAGAGGTTTGGTTTTGGTTTTGGTGCTGGGAGTTGAAACCATGGCCTCACCCACGCTAAGCACACTCTACCACTGAGCTATACCCGTCAACTCGTTTTTGTTTTTTAATATTTATTCACAATACCTTTATTTCACTCATTTATTTTTTACGTGGTGCCGAGGATCGAACCCAGGGTCCTGCGCATGCGAGACAAGCGCTCTACCACTGAGCTACAACCCCAGCCCCTCAATCCCAGTTTTAAACAATGAAGGAACATTCTTCTAGTTCAGACTGAGCTTTGATCATGTATAGGCCGTTTACCTTAGCCAGGGTGAGCATGGGCCTGTAATCCACCTCAGAAGCATTTGCTGTGGGCTGTGAACTGATAACGTAGTGTGGTTGGCTGAGACCCAACACTTGGATCAGCCTCATGTGTGGCTGATACAAGGGGTCTCCTGGGGCAGGACAGGGCATTAAGTCAGGAAGAAGCAGTTACTGCCCCATCCTGGCCAGCTTTTGCTGCATTTTGAAGGAGAAGAGGTTGGTCAGGAGAGTGAGAAGCAGAGGGTGAGGGTGACAGGAAGGAGCACAAGACCACCTTCCTGAAAAGGTCTTCTCTCAGAAATGTAAGAAACCTAAGTAGACAGAGACATCAACAAAGAAAGAAAAAAAAAAGGGAGCTGGGGATGTGGCTCAAGTGGTAGCGCGCTCGCCTGGCATGCGTGCAGCCTGGGTTCAATCCCCAGCACCACATACAAAGATGTTGTATCTGCTGAAAACTGAAAAATAAATATTAAAAAAAATGATGCTGATCAAATGCCCACAGATCTCTGTACAATTGGCCTTGATGGTCCTTGCCAACATAATCTTGGACAGGTTTATACCCAAGCATTCATGACCAGCACATGGGTGATCTCAAATCAAGGCAGTTAGTGATCCAAGGTGAACCAGGCCATGAAGGATTCAGGAAGGCAAGATCACTCCTAGAGGGGCCTTTGAAAATTTCCTGGAGATAACATGACTAAGCCTGGTAGTTGAGTTGGTTGGGTGTGTGTGTACACACACTTGGCATTCAAACCCAGGGCCTCACACATGCTAAGCAAAATGCTCTTACCACTGAGCTACACTCCCAACTGCTGAACTGGGTTTTGATGGGTGAAATGATGGAGGGGTACCTTTGGGCTTGAAGTGGTAGCAGAACATGCAAGAAGCATAGCTTAAGAACAGGGAAGGTGCACAAGTTAAAGGAAGTAAGGGAAAGAACAGGCCTGCATTTCCTACCTCCCCACAGAAGCAGAATCTGTTCCTTCCACTATTCTTGGGGTGGGTAGTGACATAAGACAGCTCCCTACCCCTCCTGATCCTTGCCCGTTCTTTGGCCAGCTCTTTGGGTGGCTGCTCATCGGTGTGGTGGCCATCCTGGTGTTCCTGACCAAGTGCCTCAAGCATTACTGCTCACCACTCAGCTACCGCCAGGAGGCCTACTGGGCACAGTACCGTACCAACGAAGACCAGCTGTTCCAGCGCACTGCAGAGGTGCACTCCAGGGTGCTCGCAGCCAACAACGTGCGCCGTTTCTTTGGCTTTGTGGCACTCAACAAAGATGATGAAGAGATGGTTGCCAAATTCCAAGTACAAGGCACACAGCCACGGCCACAGTGGAACGCCATCACTGGTGTCTATCTGTACCGTGAGAACCAGGGTCTCCCGCTCTACAGTCGCCTGCACAAGTGGGCCCAGGGTCTAGCTGGCAATGGCACAGCCCCCGACAACGTGGAGATGGCCCTGCTAGCCTCCTAAGAGCCTGCCAGACTCGCTCTTTGCAAATGGTACCACTTGGTTCCAAACTGAACCCCACTCCCCCACTGCCTGTTCACATCAGCACCAGAAGGGAATTTTTTTAAAATCACAGATTCCTGACCAAACAGGTCAGGGAAGAGGACACAAGGATCCTGTGGACAATGCAGTCTGCTCTGACAGGAGAGCTGTTAGGCCTGAAGCCTCTCCTGTTGCTACTAGCCTACTTGGGTCATAGCTTTGTGGAAAAGCCTCTTTTCCAGACCATGGTTAATTGACTCCAATTAACCATGACATAGGTTTTCTTTTGACAGGTGGGACTCTGAGCTGAAGCTTCAGTCAGAAGAGCCAGGTGACAGAAATGCACTGTAGGTTCCTTATATAATACATTGTGCAGTTAATTTTGTATCTAATTGCAAAGGGATATTGAGCTCAGTGGTGCATGGTTGGGAAGCTGTCCTCTGTTGTATGCCTCTGGCATGATTTCATGTATTTAAATTTTGGATAAATCATTTCTTACTATAAAGGACTAACTTGGTATCTATGTAACCAAATGGGCACAGTTATGCACACAGGCCCAGATCCCAGTCTGTATAGGAGTGAAGGGGACAAGACTAAAAGGAAGCACAGAAGTGGAAATAGCTTGGGAGGGCCAGGTGTCCATGCAAGGGTGGTCCTAGGACTGAATTTTCTGGCAACTGGATTCAGTTTTCTGATTTGATCTGGACCAGTGAGAACATGACCTTTCTCAGAGGGAGGCTCAGTTGGAAATTTCAAGAGTCAAAAGATCCTGTTCTTGATAGGACAAATGTAGCCCCTGAAACCCAGTGCTAATGTCCAAGAACCAGCCCTTCCCAATTTCTGCTCCCTCCCAGCCTCACCCCGGTTACCTCCACCACCTCTTAAAACCTTTTGATGCTCTCCTTCATCCCTGTCCTGCTTCCTGGCATACAACTCAGTCATTTACCAGGGAAAAGCTCTCAGGATATTCAAGGCTGTGCCAGAGAAAATTTTTAATTCCCTTAAGACCAAGCCAAAAAGAAAAGTGTTCAACAACTAGTAAGGATCACTATTCTTCCAGAACTCTGAGATGTACCAGCTTGGGAGAGGTGAGGTCAATTGGCCACAGTGGGCCTGGGGGTGAGTGTTACCAGGCACATTAAGTCAACACTTGTGGCTTTCCTCAGCAATCCAGGTTCTTTGATTTTCCCTTTTAGGACCTGCTTTTGTCCTCCTGTCCCAGCCTCCACTAAAGGGCAGGAAGTACTAGCTGGCCTGAGACAATGCCTTAACAGAAGGCTTGCTTCCTAGGAACTACTCTAACCCCTCTGGCTGGACTGAGAGCCTGCCAGGAACAAAGCAGGATCCTGACCATGAGATCCACAGGAGTTAGGCTTTCTACTCTTGGTTCCCAGGGAGCTCTCCTGAAGGACAGACACTTGTTTTCTCTGGGAGCCCCCCAAACTGCTGCCTGTAATCACTGAACAGCTTCAAAAAAGATGACACAAATCCATCATAAAACAGAACAAGTAAAGAGAAATTAAACCTCAAGGGCCAGAGAATGTGGTGATTGACTGATTGCCTAGCATGTGCAATGAATTGAGTTTGATCTCCAGCCCTGCAAGATGATGATGATGATGATGATGATAATAATAATATATACATTTTTAAAAAAGAAGGGAGGCCTCCAATTCTTTTTTCATCCTGACAGGATTACCCCAAAGATGCTGCAGAAAAAGCTGCACTTAAATAAAATCCTCAGGCAATAGCTTTACAAGTGCCCAGGTGCCTAAGGAGGGTGGGGGGACAGTGGTGCTGGCCCACTGCTGAGTGTCCAGTGGAGCCAGACAGCCACTAATCGTCCAGCACTGAGCTCTTGGCCTCCACGTATTCCAGGGCCTTTGCCTTGACTGCCTGCACATCCTTCTCAGTGCCATGTTGCTTTTCATAGTCCAGATAGCGCTTGAAGAAGAACTTCATTCTCTTGGGGGCCAGGCTCAGATGAATGACACGCTCAAATATGTCTCTATAAGGAAGAACAGAAGCAAATGTCCCAGTCATATGAGTCATATGACTCCTAGCTAGTGGTCACCCACTAGCTAGCGGTCACTGAGGCTCTGGGCCCTCTGTTGTCCAGCACTCCCACTTCTGACTTTATCATCATTAAGAATTCCTGTGTTAGGCTGGGGTTGTGGCTCAGCGGTAAAGCGCTTGCCTAGCATGTGCGAGGCCCTCAGTTCAGTCCTCAGCACCACATAAAAATAAATAAATAAAATAAAAGGTATTGTGTCCAACTAGAACTAAAAAATAAATATTAAAAAAATTATTAAAAAAAAAAAAGAATTCCTGTGATAAACTGAAGTGACACCACACCTTCATTTTCCAAATGAATAGGTACTTAGAGATGCTGGAGGACTTACTGGCTTCGAGCCTCACAATGAGTGGGAACAAGGCTACTAGAATAGGGACCACAATGAAGCACAGATCCATGAGAGAACCAATGCTTAAAACTCATGAAGAGGGGCTTGGGATGTGGCTCAAGTGGTAGTGTGCTCGCCTGGCATGCGTGAGGCACTGGGTTCGATCCTCAGCACCACATAAAGGTAAAATAAGGATATTGTGTCCATCTAAAACTTAAAAAAATAAATAAATAAACAAAACAAAACCTCATGAAGGGCCTGAGTAAGGTACTTGTTCTTTCTAGACCTTGGTCTACCTACCTCTTACCCTCACTACCTTGTGGGGATGCTGGGGGATAAGTGAGATCCTGCCTGTGAAAGTTTTGCATGATGAATCAGGCACAGTGTTCATCGTGATGGAAACCCAAGTCTGCCGACTCCCAAGCCAGGGACCAGGCCACTTCCCACCAAAAGGTGCAGACATGGATCAGAGGCTGGCCTTTTGAGGCTGGAAAACTGAATGCCATGGGGCTCACAGTCATGTCAAAGCTGTTTTTCTATACTACAAGAGAACTGTGAGCTGCATTGGGGCTAAAAACTTATCAGTGGGCCAACACCTCCATTACTACCCCCGCCAAATCAGCCCCAGTCTGTCTTCCCCTCTCACCGGACTTCCTTCTGGCTGCCATGCTTGATGGTCATGTCAATGTAGACTGACCAGACATCTGTGCGCTTTGGGTAGGTGCTCAGTGTGTTTTCAAAAATGGCTTTTGCTCGCTCTGCATCCCCCAGCTGGAATTCCAGCTGGGCAAACTTGGCAATCACATCCACATCTGTGGGGAGAAGAGAGCTTAAGACACCTAGTAAATTGACAGACCCCTCCACTCAACACAATGTGCTACAGGGACAGAGTGAGCCTAATTCCACTCCTGGGTCAAGACCTAGTTATGACAAGAGGGCCAAAGAGGAAAAAGGACAGTGGGGTGGGTTTAGAGCCAAATACACAACAAATGGGCATTACAGGATAGGTGAGAGTGTGGGGTTCCAGGGGCAACAAAATAAATGCTAATTACTTTCTGACCCTCCAATCTTTGGGGTTTAGCATTTAAAATGTAAGAAATATCACTGTATTCATGAGCATATAAAAAGACAGCTCCACACCCTCCATAAGGCTTTCCTAACTCAGAAGTTACCATCCCTGGAAGAGAAGGTGCCAATCCCTATTGTCAGATATCAGAGAGCCTAGCATATTCAGGAACCAGGAAAGAATACTCACGCTCCTTGGTAGGCAAGCACTCAAGGGCCCGCTGCAGCACACGGTGACTGGCCCCAGCCTGGCTCCTCCGCAAAAGAAAGGCACCATACTTGATCCAGACAGTTTTCTCCTGACGGAAACGCTTCAACATCCGGTTGTACAGCTCACCCGCTTCCTGTGGGAAAGAGAGCTGAAGCTGAAGAGTGGGTATTTCACAGGGACAACAAAGACAGGCTGCAACACTCATGAGAAGCAAGACTTGGGCTCCCTGATGCCAAGTCACATGTAGGCCCATCTCTAGAGGCCAAAGGAGAGGTGAGGTGTGCAGTGGCAGGAAAGGGTGGGCGTTTTCCTATTCATCCAGCGCCCTTCAGGCTATTCCTGGATTACAAGAGAATGTGGGGATACGGTGGGAACAGGAGGAGAAGGGTACAGCAGGTCAGAATGCCACCTTGTCGACAATGCCTCGCCAGTGGCCTAGTCATACACTCCAGGGTCTGCTGTCCCTCCATTTCTTAAGTCATCACTTCCTTCACCTCAGTTTCCCAAACTGCAGGTGGGAAGAGACCACTCCTCTCACCTGAAGATGAGAAAGTTAGGGCCCAGGAATCAGGCAGTGAGCCCGGGGCAGGATAGGACCTAGAACCTCTAGGAGGGCCCTTTTGAGAGGCTCAAGGCTCCCTGCAGCTGGCCATCTGGCCGTCTTGCCGTCTTACCTGGAACTTCTCAGACTTGGTGTAGATGTCAGCCAGGTGGAGGAAGACCTTGAGAGGCTCATTGTACTGCACAGCCCGTTCAAAGACCTTGGTCAAAGACTCCTGAGAGCCATACATGTTTTCCAGGTTCAGCAGTGCCACCCACACGTTCAGCTTCTCCTGCTCCTCTCTGGGGGCAGAGCAGGCACACATAAGCGCCATCAACTCAGCCCAACGATCCTCCACTCCCACCTGGGATGTTGATGGCCTACTTCCTTCTCTTAAGCTCCACCCATGTCCTCAGATCCCACCGGCAAGTGCAAACACTGAGAGGCCCCATCCCCACTGTAGCTTGCACACCATCAGGAATCTGCACCCCTGCCCAACTGCCAGGACTGAGGCTCTCCTGGCTTCTAACTCCACTCCTGGAAGGAAACCTCCAGGTCACAAACTGGCCTGAGGTTTGGGCTGGAAGCAGACTCTTGAGTCTGATTCTCTCCCCAAGGAAGTGAAACAAGGCTAGTCATCCTTTAGGCTTCAGAGAACAACTCTACTCAGCCTGGAACATGGCCACCTGGATTTTTACCAGGTATATACAGAGCTGTCTTCCCCATTCTACTTCTGCTCCAAACTGCATACCTTGTTTAAGTGTAAAGACTCTAATAAACGTCACCTGTAGCTATTTTAGTTAAGAGGACATAAAATATAAGTGAGCAGATCTATTTCACAGATGGCCACACCTATGAGAGAAAGCCTGGGAACCAATGAGTCCTGGGACAGTCACCCACACTGTTAGCTCGCCTCGAAAGAAATGTCCTGTGGTGGCAAACTCTGCAGTTAGAACTTGGGCAACACAGGGCTCTCTGTCTGAAGACTCCTCCCTACAGTGAGGAAGCCCAAGTCCAGACCTGAAGGAGATGGTCTTCAGGGCTCTCTCTGCCACGGCCCGAGCCTTCTCAATCTCTGTGGCCTGAAGGTGGAAAGCCATGTACTGCAGCCACAGGATGGAGCTGTTGGGGGAGCTTAGTACTAGTCGATCAAAATCATCTGCTGATTCTGGCTGTCGCCCAGGATCCATGAGAGCCTGCTCAATGCGGGACAGCTCTTTCTCTGCCTTCTGCTTTTCCAATTCCCTTTCCTTCTTGCTTTTCTTTTTCTGCTATGGAAAGCAGAAAAGTGAATGAGTCATGTGCTCCTTGAACCCTAGGGGAGGTGCATGGTGGAAGCCAAGAGCTGCCAGGGCAGTGCACAGCTCTATAAATACTATGTGGCCTGAGACTGGTGCCATCCCCCCATCATTCCCACCCAGGAATAATACCCAGGCTAGGACAAGCCACAGGACTCTGATACCGAGGGGTCTCTTCAAAAGGACAAAGCCCTGGAAAATACAGCACCGTGGCTTGATGTGGCTTCTCGTCTTCCTCGCTATCTGAGCTCTCCCCTTGAGGTGGCAAGGCTGGGGTCAGAGAGTCAAGTCCAACGTCCCAAATAAAGCCCGAAGAAAGCTGCAGCCGGGGCACGTCTGCGGGCTTGGTCAGCCTCCCCTGGAAGATCACAGGTATGAGGAAAGCACTTGACTCCAGTGACTCCATTCCCCTAGCCCACTGGGAGGAACATACTCCTGCCATGGCAGAGACCCTCCCTGGCCTCCCAAACCAAGTTAGGAGTCAGCTCACTGGGGAAACTATAGCAGTGACAGAGAACAACAAATTTATAAAACGTCTGTATAAAACAACAGTACAGCAGAGACAGACACAGGACCAAAATTCTGTGGAAAATAGGGATGCAAGCACCTGATGCCCAGAAACCTTGCTGGGGGCCCCCGACCCCTCTTCTCAGCTCAAGTACCCCTGCTCCCCCTTCCCAGAGGAGAACAAACTCAGAGAGGTAAGTCTCCTCTTTATCTGCTCACCCCTGTAATTTCATGAAGTGCTACTCGGTGTGTATTAGAGTTCATTTTACACAGCTCACTCCATGGGTTAAGAGATCCCACCTCCAAGGAACCGATGACCAGGAGAGGAAACTAGCAGCATTCCCCTACCCTTTCACATTTAACAGGAAAAGAAGAGGTAAAGGAGGACAGAGTCTAAGACAGCCTAATTCTTTGGGAGGAAGCCAAGGAACCCCCCTCCCCGCATCCTTTCCCTGCACCAAGGGTTGGCTTTTTACCTTGAGCTGCACCTTTGTCTCTTCTATTTCCTCTTCTCCTTCCCGATAATACACTTCCACGCCACTGTCATCCTCCTCTGCCAGACCAGTCTTCTGCCTCTTGTTTGCTCTTTCCTGAGATGTCAGGTGGGAAAATGCCCAGGTGTCTCCTCCAGCACCCAGCTGAATGCTGTCCCTCTCCTCCCTACACTACCCTGTGCCTACCCCTACAGGCTGCTCTCAATCCAAGAGAAACCTGGGCAGCTGTGGATGGCTTCTCAAACACTCCTTTGTTCAGGAGATGAGGCTCAATCATCCCCAAGGGACTTACCTGCTCATACCCAGATTCCTGGTGCTCCCGCTTATCCTGCCTCTTCACTTGTGGCCTCTGGGGCTCTTTCTTCTCCTTGCTGGGCACCTTCACCTCCTCCTGCCCTTTCTGGTTCTTTGTTTCATTCCTTTTCTGATTATTCTTCTTCTTTTCTCCTTTTTGGTCTTGCTTTTCAGTCTCTATTCTCCCTTCCTTTTGCTTCAGAAGTGGCAGCTCCAGGGGAGTGGAAAATACGTCAGGCTTCCCAGTGTCTCTGGGGAGGAATGAGAGCTCTACCAGGTTCTTCTGGTGATTCAGGCTATGACAGGGAGAGGGCAAGGGCAGAAAGTGAGGACAGCAAAAAGCACACAGGGCACCATAGGCAGCTAGGCCTCTCCTCAGCATCCCTGGCTCCAGGCCCTGCCCCACTTACTACGGCAATACACTCAGTATTCTCAGAATGACGTGCATGTTGTACTATGCTCGTAAAAATTCAGGGGACATTTGTGATGCCCCCTGCTTCATCATCCCCGATAGGGGCCACATCTGTTCAAGGGATTGAGGCTGGGACTTGGGTAGAGGGTTCTAAACAAAAGCCTTTTGCTCATCTGAACATGACAAGCACTCCAACACCAGCTATTATGTTTGGTTTTTTTTAGGATTAGGGACTGGACTAAGGAGTACTTGACCACTATCATCCTTAGCCCTTTTTATTTTTTTAATTCGAAATACCGTCTCACTAAATTGTCCAAGCTGGCCTTGAACTTATTCTTTGAGCTTGTGATCCTCCTGTCTCAGCCTCTGGAGTCACTGAGATTATAGGTGTGCACCACCATGCCCAGTCAAGCCACTATATTTAACATCAGCCTGGAAATCTGTACCTAGAGAAAGGAGGCTGATTTCTATCACAGAGGGACAGAATGATGGCGAGGGAGAGAAGGCACCTACCTTAGGACCTTGGCGGTGAGCAGTTTTCCTTCTGGGAGGTATTCGTGATAAAGGTCCTTGTTGGGCAGGTTGCGCTGGGAGACATGTGAGTACTGGGCCAAACCAACAACTGAGGGGCCAAGACTGGAAGGAGACAGACAAGTCCTGCAGTCATGGATACCATAGGAACTAGCAACTTCACTTTCACAAGGACCCAAGTTGTGACAACATTTAAAACACAGAAAGCTCCTGGCATTCAGCAGGATAAAGTGGGCTTTGTAAACCAGAACACATCACCAAGCATGGTCTGGGTCCAAGTCCCAAGGTCCACTTCACTCACCCTAAGAGCACACCATTTGGCTGGATGGACCTCACATAGCCCCTCAGGAGCTGCCCTTCCTTAACATCCTGGATGGAATCAATTTCTGGATCTTCTACTTTGCTTTTGGTCTCTGGGTTTGTCCTAAAGGAATAAAAGGCTTACGTACACACAGCTTTAACCTCTCATTCCCACCCTCCCCAATTCACCTGCAATAATTGTACTTTGCATGTAAGAATACACCTCTGGATCTATCCATAGGAAATAATCTCCACACCTAGACTATATTCTCCTGGAGTTCTGTCAGGCCAGGGATGCTTGCCCAAGAGCCAACCATGCAGAAACTGGGAGAAGATGACCAAGTCAGTAAGAAGTCAAACCTAAAAATTGGCCTTATAAATACCCATTTCTATCCACAGAGCATGAGGACTTTCATCCCTTTCGTGCCACACTCATGCCCAACCATGGAAATCCTGAGATTAATCCATCTCCCCTCTTCTCTTACCACCTACATTTGGATGTCTGAACCTCTCCCTGAGAAACAAGAGCCTGAGCAGACAGGGTTCTTCCAGCAATCTGAATGTCCCCAGCTTTTGTGGATAAGAGTTTCAGGGTATAAAGTGGATGAGCAGAGAAGAAAGGTGGCAAGTCCAAAATTCCATGTCAGGCACATGTAGCTGCCCCTCAGTCCTCTGACTTGAGTCTTCCTCCCTTCCTATCCCAACAACATGGATACTCACCTGGACAATCGCAGTGATAAAGTTAATACATGGTCTCCAGTGGAGAGGACATAACATCTGGAAGGAGAGCAAAAGAAGGAAATACTCATTGTCGGTATCTGTGGAAATATCAAAGGGCCTCAGCTGTCTTTCCCAGAGGTGAACAAGAGGCAAGAGCAAAGAGACACGAGGCCTGGGTTCTACTTTGTTCTGCTGAAAACCTGCTAAGGAACTCTGGTTAAGTCACATCACCTCTCCAGACCTTAGTTTACTAGTCTGTCAAGTAAAAACAGCACTACCTAGTCTTCTTACCCAAGAAAGGTATTAGGAAAAAAAAAAAAAAGTAAAGATGTGAAACCTCTCTGGAAGGCTCAAAGAGTCATACTCCTTGTACACATGGTCCCTGACTTACAAGGGGTTTAAGATTTTATTTTTTTTAAACTTTAAAATAGTGTGAAAGTAGTATGCATTCAGTAGAAACCATACTTTGAGTTTTGATCTTTTCCCAGGCCAGTAACAAGCAGCAGAATGTGCTCTGGTGATGTAGAAGCAAGCCCTAGCTCCCAACCAGTCACGCAATCACAAGGGAAACAATGCTCTGTAGTGTGGCTGAGCTGGATGTTTGGTAGGTGAGGTGAATTCAATGCATTTCGACTTAAAATATTTTCAACTTACAATGGGTTTATTGGGATAGAACCTTCTACACACACAAGTTGAGGTGTATGTGCAGCATTTAAGAAATGAGACCAGGGCTGGGGTTGTGGCTCAGTGGTAGAGCGCTTGCCTAGTATGCGTGAGTCACTGGGTTCGATCCTCAGCACCACATAAAAATAAAATAAAGGTACTGTGTCCACCTATGACTAAAAAAAAATAAACATAATACATACATATACATACACATATATACACATAAATATATACATACATATACATATATATATATATATATTGTGTTCACCTAAAACTAAATATAAAAAAAAAAAAAAAAGAGAGAGAGAAAGAGAGAGAGGGAGAGAGATGAGACTAGTCCTACATTAGATCCCAAGAGTGTCTGAGTGTCTGATCTTAGGACAGTGAGAGAGAGACAGACAAGATAGATTAACCACAAGAGACCACAACCAAGGAAAGATCTACTGAAGACACAAATAACAGTTCAGAAGTAGTGGACCAGTAAAACCTGAGCAGGGAAGGTTTTGATGGGAAAGCAAGGTTGACTCTTGTGTTTATAAACTATTTCATCCAAAATGGCAATTTGTTTGTAATCCTAAGTGGTAACTTTAAAGTGTAGAATCTTAGAAGTAAAAAAGATCTCAGCAATAATACAATCCAAATTTTTCCCAGTTTGATATCTGCTTTTTATAATAGGCATCAGGGCCCTCAGAACAAGAAAGGTCTCAAGAGATCACCTAACCTTAAGCAAGTCATTTGTTACTCTCATCTGACAAATGAAACTGCAACTTAATACTACTCAGCAGTCCGGCTGTCACAAAAAGTATTTAAAATAAATACACTATTAAAAATTCACCCTCATTTTTGTAAGCCTCAAGAAACAAACCAGAGAGGACTCTGGAGGTCTCTGAGACTTATTCTTTTTTTTATTTTCCCAAGCCCTGGTTATTTCTGTGTTGTTAGATCTGATAGGTCATTGAAAATTTAGGAGGTACTAGTGACTGGGATACTTGAGATGAGAGAGGGCAATGAATATTCTCCAGTCTCTGCCTCCTGAAGGGCTCTGTTCTAACTACTAGCCAACTTTATTATATTAAGCTAAAACCTACCCTTTCAACACCAGTATATATTCAAGCTATAAAATAGTCTTAAACTCTAAATGAGGTAGGTTCATTTTAGGGCACATGAAATAGTTCATAAATAAAGCCCCTTCTACCCAACCCCAAAAGCTTACTACACATTTATAGAAAACACCTATGGATCAGTTATTTCAAATTAAGAATATGTATCAAATAAAAATGAGCAAGTGACTTGGACGGGCAAAACAGAACAAATGTAAAATAGTCAATAAAAATGAATAATATGAAAAATGCAAATTAAAAGGAGACACCCATGTGTCTGCTATACTATTTTTTATCATCATCATAGTTTTTGCTTTGAGATTCACAGCAATACTTTTTTTTTTTTTTAGACATCAATTTCTGCTTAACCAATGGCTATGATAAAAATTAAAAATACCCAGGATTCTGGGTACAGTGGCATACACCACACACTTATAATCCCAGCAACTCAGGAGGCTGAGGCAGAAGAATTTCAAGTTTGAGGACAGCCTGAACCTAGCAACTTAGCAAGACTCTATCTTGAAATAAAAAATAAAAAAGGTTGGAAAAGTAGCTCAGTGATAAGAGATCTAGCCTGGCTCGTGTGAGGTCCTGGATAGGAAAGGAGGGAGGAGGGGGAAGGAAGGAAGGGAGGGAAGGAGGGAGAAGAAAAGAAGAGAAGGAGAAAGAGAAAGAGAGAGGGGAGGGAGTGAAGGAGGGAGGGAAAGGAAAGGAAAGGAAGGTAGGCAGACAGAAAGACAAACAGAAAAAGAAAGAAAGAAAAGGAAGGAAAGAAGGAAAGAAGGAAGGAAGATCCAAGAATATCCAGTGTTTGTAGGGATGTGAGAAAGAGTCATATGCTGCATACTGTTAATGGGGAAATAAGCTGGCATAATTTTTTTGGAGGGTAATTTGGCAAAATGCATAATGACATTTGATCCATTATTTTCACATCTAGAAATTTATTTCCAAGGTATACTTGCTCTAGTATCCAAATCATATATACAAAGATATTCACTTTAACATTATGGCTTATCAGAGATCAGATTAGATAATTTTCCCCGCTTTGGGTACTGGAGATTGAACCCAGGGGTGCTTAACCACTGAGCATGCCCCCACCCCTTTTTAATATTTTATTTAGAGACAGGTCTTGCCAAGTTACTGAGGCTGGCTTTGAACTTTTGATCCTTCTGCCTCAGTCTCCCAAGTGCCTGGGATTACAGGCATGTACCACCACACCCCCAGCTCTGGTTAGATACATTTTGATAAGAAATGGGTAATGAAATACTAAACAAATATTAAAAATAAGGTAACAGAGGGGATGGGTTATGGCTCAGTGGTAGAGCACTCACCTAGCAGGTGTAAGGCCCTGGGTTTGATCCTCAGCACCACATAAAAATAAATAAATAAAATAAAGGTATTGTGTCCAACTACAACTAAAAAATAAATATTTTTAAAAATAAGAAGTCTGTGATAAACTGCTCCAAGGAAAAGACAGTTGCAAAACTCTACTACTATAGAAAGGAAAATTATACATACATGTGTGTATAATGGTAAAAACTGATGGATACAGAGAGAAGTGATAGAAATTCACATTTTTAATTTTTTATATACTTGTTTTATTTCCAGTATCAAATCATGGATTACTTCTACAAAAGAAAAAAAAATCCAGCAATTCCACAGAAGGCAAAAAGAGGAAGGAAACATGGCATACCTGACAACTTTCTGGGGAATGAAGTCCTTCAGGGGCGTCTCAGAGTAGGAGTCACTAACGTGAAATATGCTGACTCTTCCCATCCTCCCAAAGGGGAAAGAGACAGTCAGCCCCTTATTAGGTGTCACCTTCACCACTCGGCCCATGGCCACATCTCCTTTCTCAAGCTTGTGAGGACCTGGTGGGAGAAGGAACCAGATTGAGGGAAGAAAACACTGGAATACTCTTCTACCACAGGCTGGGAGAGGTGGAGGCTGCCCAGACCTGGGGCATCCATGCTGAACAGACCAGAAGGATCACAAAGACCTAGCTCACAACACCATGTAGCAAGAATCCCAACTCTTTCTGAGGGACCTGAAATAATAACTGTAAGTAAAGGTACTCTGACAGTGGTAAAGAAACACAGCCCAGAGAGAAAAGCGCCAAGAGAAAAACTTCCCAGAACAAATCATACTTGGCTTTACGCAGATTCCAACTCTGAAGGCATCCTTCAACCTGGGCAGTAACTGAAGATGCCTTCCCCTCCCTTCTTCTCCCCTTTCTTGCCCCTTGCTTCCCTTCCCTTCCCCGGCCAGGCACCCTTTCATTCCCACACCTATGAGTGAGAGACACAAGAAGGCCTTGGAGGAGTCTGGGCCAACCACGGTGGCCCTCAAGGCCTGTCCAATCTGGAACTTCTTATCTGGATGTTTCAGAACCTAGAAGGATAAAAAAATTCTTCTGATGCTTCAAGAAATGCCTGTCATTTATCCAAAACCCTAACATTTAAATATCCACAGTAAACACCTCCCAAACCAATCCCTAAGTAAGTACAGAATTCTTTGTACCCACTGGGAACACACATCAGACAGTCAAGCTTCAGGAGCCTGGGCCTCCTTTCCAGAGATCTAATGCACACTGACCTTGAAGCTAAGAGAAGTGAGCAACAAGGGAATTCTCCCCCGGATATCCGGTGCAATCTCCACCTCAAGCCATTTCTTAACCACATTATACTGGGGAAAAATAAAAGGAGCTATGATAGAATAAATACAATCATCCCTTCTCTCCCCTACTAACATACTCTCATAAAACCATAAGCCTGAAAAAATCTTAATCCCACACTTTTCCAAGGGATAGGAGTCCAGCCCTCCACCCCACTAGCCTGACCCAATCTCCACTTCTCACAGGCTTCATCCAGAGCCTACCACAGCCTTGGTTAGTCTGGCAGAACATGCATCCCTCCTCAACTTCTCACTTGAGGCAAATAAGGACCTCAAAGATGTCTTCATGCATCAGGATAAACCCTACCAGCCTCTCTACCCTCCTGCATGATTGGCTATGCCCACTGATTGTTGATTGTTCATCATCTCCATGGGCCACCATCTTATTTAGTGCTTTTTGTGTGTGTGTGTGTGTGTGTGTGTGTGTGTGTGTGTGTGTGGTGTTGGGGATTGAACCCAGGGCCTTGTGCTTGCAAGGCAAGCACTCTACCAACTAAGCTATATCCTCAACCCCCAACATCTTATTTATAGATCAATTTAGATTTGATTCTTCACTGTTTATAGTGTTCTGCCATAAACAAAGACCTCAAGGTTCAAGTCAATACAGTAAAACAAGAAGCCACTATGTACAAAGCATTATGGTAAATACAAGCCAGGTGCTGCCTTTGAGGAAACTGTGGTCTAAGCAGTAAGTTGAAAGAATATGTAAATAACAGAGCCATAAGCAACATACAGAGAGTACAAAACACTACAGGAGTAATCAGGAAAGGGGCTCTGTGCTGAACCCTGAAGGGTAGTAAGCAATAGGAATAGAGTACTCAAGGTATAGAAACCATGATGTGTACAGGAAGGAAAAAGACAGGGAGTTTTCAGAGAGACAGGTTCACAGGTGCCTAAGGTTAGCTCAGGAAGAGCCTTATACTCCATTGTAAAGGCATCCAGAGTTTATGAACATCTATAGGTAGTAGATAACTAAAGAGATCAAGCATCACTGACATGCTCAGATGTTTATGGAAGAGGTTCTGGCAACTAAGAGGAGGTACCCCTAAAATTCAAGGCCAGTCCAATTTCCTCTGTTGATAGGCTCTAATGGGTATGATTATGATCTCTCCTTTTTGGAACTCCTATTCCACTTGGGGTTAGATTTGATTATTCATTGTTTATAGTGTTCTGCCATAAACACAGACCCCAAGGTTCAAGTCAATACAATAAAACAAGAAGCCACTATGCACAACCTGGGACTGGGGATTTGGCTCAATTGGTGGAGTGCTTTCCTCACAT
Source organism: Spermophilus citellus (assembly GCF_964194105.1). Taxonomy (NCBI): domain Eukaryota; kingdom Metazoa; phylum Chordata; class Mammalia; order Rodentia; family Sciuridae; genus Spermophilus; species Spermophilus citellus. Next base: position 72,678,445 of record NC_138195.1, on the reverse strand, counting down.
GCACAAGGCCCTGGGTTCAATTCCCAGAATCACCAAAAAAAAAAAAAAAAAAAACAACACATAACCTGGTACCTGATTATATATTGTTTTGTACTACTGGTGAACTTAATGAAACACAAGACTATAAACCTAGTATTATACTTATTTCAAATCTTGCCCTATGGTCTATTTTTGTCTCCATTTATACAATTAATCTATAATAAACATGGTGAATTGCAAAGGACTTGATACTTGTTTTAAAAAATATATCTCCCTGATCAGATCAGAGGTTTTCTAGGAGCAGAGGCCACATGTCATCTCTCACAAGCTCAGCATGGTAGCTAGCAAACACAGAACCAAATGCCCAGTCCTAATGGCCTATGTCTCCAGCTTTCGCGCCCCCCCACCCTTTCTTTTCTGAAAGACATACCACCTCACATTGCAGGGCAGCAACTACTCACCCTCTTTAAGAAGCAAGTCACGATCTGACCAGCATGATACTGTTTAATCTTCTCCATGGGACTGGCAGAATAAGTGTTAAGAGCAGTGTGGCCATCCTCCTCCAGCTCACTGTTTGCAGAAAGACAATGGAAAACATAAAACAACCTCTAGGTGAGGCTTCTAGTTTGAAACCATCTCCCCTAATTGGCTGTGAACTAATTGTAGAGGATTACCCTACTCTTATCTACCCTCTATGGCTGATTTCTCTCCTTAAAGGGAAATCCTCACAATACTGACCCAGGGTTAATCTTTTCTATGTCATTCATGTAGACATGAACCAGACTATAACAATTTCTGTAAAATTAGGAAATAAAAATGTTTTACTTCTTTCTTAGTACTTTAGCTTTTGCTTTACAATTTGCAGAACTGCTTTCACAAATAACTGCACAGAACTTAACAACAATCTCATAATGAATTAGGCAGGGTAGATATTAAGCCTGTTGTACATTATTGAAACAGGAGCTAAAGTCAAGGCTTGACTCAAAACCAGAACTTGGACCCTCTGCTAGCCCCTCCTCTATTTTCTTCAGAAAAGCAAAAAAGTCATGGGATATGAAAGTTACCAGTCCAAAAATCACTTTCCCTCCCCCAAAATAATGAAGTACTACCCCTACTTTTCAAATAATTTCTTAAACAACAACAACCAAAAAAACCCTCATCAATAAAATGGTACAAGTAATGCTGGCAAAAATGCAAAACATGATTACAAGTGCTGGTTGAAAATGGTACCTTCCTACACTAAAGTTGCAAGGCACATATCCTGTGACCCACTAATTCCACCCAAGAGAAATCCTTACGTGTACGTCCAACACAGCAAGTTCACTATGGTATAATTTTTAATATTTTTATATAATTTAGAGAAAAATTGTAAACAACCCCAAATGTCATCCATTAGTTTGAGAATCTGTACAATTTGGCACAATCACAGGACAGGTTACTATTTTATCTATAGTCACAAAAATGGATAGATATCAAAAACAGTGAATGAAATAAAGCAAGTGAAAATTCATGTAAACTGATAAAAAATAATCAATTAAATGTTTTTCATCCTGATTTCCAAATATTTATTTTAAAACATAACACAGGGCTGGGTTGTAGTGGGGCACACCTTTAATCCCAGCAACTCAGGAGGCTGAGGCAGGAGGATCACAAGTCCAAGGTCAGCCTCAACAACTCAGTGAGGCCCTCACTTAGTGGGACCATGTCTCAAAAGATAAAGGCTGGGACTGTAGCTTAGTGGCAGAGCACTTGCCTAGCATGTGAGGCACTGGGTTCAACCCTTGGCACTACATAAAAATGAATAAAATACAACAATAGAAAGGACTAGATAAGTGGCTCCAGTGGTAGAGTGCCCTGGGTTCAATCTTTAGTACCAAAATAAATAAAATGTAATCATGAGAAAAATATCATATAATGTTCATACCATGTTTCTCAGGGCCCCTGAGATTAAAATAAGTCACAATACAACACAGCTGCCCGGAGGAGCGAGAAGTCCTGGGATTTGTCTATCTGTTATTATATCTCTGCATTTCCCACCTCTTCAATAAATATATTCATGTTCTGGCTTGGCCTGCTTTGCCACAGCCAGGCACTGCCACTCTGGTTTATACCACAGTCTCCCAGGATAGGAGGGTAGACCAATGACAGCAGTAACGATGACAGGCAACAGGCACTCTCAGGACCACAGTGAGTCTTCCCACAGAGTTCACTAACTTATCCCTGGCATTATCTATTAGTTTAAGACAACCACCTTCAGTTTTAATAAACTATTTGACTTCAATACTAATTATGGGTCCAATTAAAATATGACATCACAACTCAGGTGAAGATGTAACGACTAAAACCACTAACATGATGAAGTCTCTTTAATTTCACAACAAAGACTGGAGTGGATAGGATCAAAAATCTAAAAAAACTAAGGACACCAAGAAGTAAGCAAATAGAAGTGTGGTTCATTCATCAAATCTCATTATTTTAGAACCACAGGCCTGACTCTTAAAATTCCAAAAGTATGGTCAGCATCTGGAACTCAATGTCCCAGGACTGTTTCCATTATGTCAGGCACAAGGCCTCTCAGAAGTATTAGCTTCCTTTGCTGATCCCTTCAAGATGCTGACCAGACCATCCTCTTTGGAAATTGCTTTAGAGTTCCTTCTGTAATAGCCCCAGGGGCATATGGCAACCTGGACGGCTCCCCCAGGGAGGCTGAGGCACATGCTAAACATGCATTCTTTTTAAAAATTTTTTTAGCTATAGTTGGACACAATGCCTTTATTTTATTTATTTTTATGTGGTGCTCATGTGCCAGGCGAGTGCTCTACCACTCTACTGCTGAGCCATGACCTCGGCCCCACTAAACATGCATTCTGTCACTGAGCTACATCCCCAGCCCTTTTAATTTTTTGAGATGGTCTCACTAAGCTTCTGAGGCTGGCCTCAACCTTGCATTCTTCCTGCCTCAGCCTCCCTTCACAGCCTTTCTCATCAATGAGGCAAAATAATACAGAATCAAGATGAAAACTTAGGATTCCTGATTCCGAAGTTCAAATCTCTTTCCGTAATAGGACTGTGCCACTAGGATCCCCCTCACCTTGGCCGAACACTCAGCTCCAGGATAGTTCGAACAAATCTGGGATGACTGATTGGGAGAAACCTAGAGAAACAAACAAATCAAATCACTTCTCTTATTCTCTGGAACTTGGTGATCTGGAAATCAGGACTTCTATCTACTCCACTACAAACCACACCTAAGCCACCAACCTCCTGTACCACCATGGATGGAAATGTGTCAGTCTGAGAGGAATGTGTCCACTCTCATCCCTTGCAGTATATGATGAGGAGCTGGTTTGTCTCGTCTTTTAGGACTGAAAAGAACATTCCTAACTCCTTTATTCTAGAAACAAGGAAACTGAGGCCTAAAAAGGATATATGACTTACTGAAGATCCACTTAATTCCTGAAATTCACAAGCAGACTTTGAACTCTTTTTTGACTTTTCTTGTTATAGCATGGATTCCCATTAGAACAACATATAACAGATTTAAAGTGAGTGTAATTAAGGTGTGAAGTGGAGGATGGATTATGACAACTGCTGATGTATACTGAGCAAGAGCCATTAGCCATGCAGCCTACTAGGCACACACCATACATGTTCTCTCAGTCTTCCCCACAGCCCTACAAGGTAATCACTACAATTATTCTCACTTTACAAATCAAGGAAATAAAATTCAGAGAATTAAGTAATTACTAGCACCTGGGTATGGTCAATCTGGAATTCAAACCCAGAGTCTGACTTAAAACCCACACTCTTCACCACCACTCCCTATTTTTAAGATATTGTGCTAAAGGGTTCTTTAGAGAATCTGATTTACATGCAACTTTTTGAAATCTGCCTATATTCCCCGCATATTATGACAACCTTCCCTCAAAGCCAGCCCATCCCTCAAAGCCTCCATACTTAAAAGTCTTCACATCTCGTCCACCAATCACTCGGGCTGTGATTGTCTTCCCAACTTTCAGCTTGGTAGTAGGAGAGGTGCCCACTGGAACATCATCCAAGATATGGGACGCATGGATACAGCCAACAATGCCATCTTCCAGAGTCACAACCACATGAGTGGGCTTAACAGACTTGACAGTCCCAGTGACAATGTCCCCAATAACAAAGGTGTGCTTCTTTTTAGTCCCTACAGTCAGAGATGGATCCCCCTCCTCATCCTCATCAACTGTCTCAGAATCCTTCCGGGTCTCTCTCATGGTCCTTTTGGCAGCTGGCCCCTCAACAGCCAGAAGAAGACCTGTCACTCCTGGTTCTGTGGTCTTGAGGGTTAGGCAGACACCCTGTCCCACCTGCAATTTCTCTGAGTCAAAGCGGAAGGTGTCATTGAGGTGAGAGGTCAGGGAGAAAGCTACCAGGTGGCCAGTCTCCACTAAGGAGGCCACAGCAAAGGACTCCTCCAGGTGTTGCACGATGGCCTGGTGTTTGCTGCCTTTCTTCAGCTGGAAGAGAGAAGAAAGCAATCATCCCTGCTCTCCTTACCCAGCAGCATCATCCTTACCCAGCAGCATCACTTGTTCTTGGCCTCACCAGGCAGGATGAGACTGGAGAAACCTTCTGGCGTCCAGAGGACTAAGCTGTAACCAACTAATTTTCCCTCCCCAGAACCAGCTTTCCCAATCTGAACACAACTCATGGAACCTCATCAGAGTCACCTGGACTTAATTTCTGTTTTGAATTCAGATTTCTTGGCCCTATCCTAGAAATAGTTAGTTCTGAAATTTAGAAGTTATTTAGACAATTCTGATGCACAGCCAGGTGATCTCTTGGTGGCTCTTTGGCCTTAAGACATGGTGGGTCCTAACTCTCAATCCTGTGACTCTCCTACCAATATGTTCACTACTTCCACCATTCAGCCAGTATCATTAAGAAGAGATCATCATGCACAAGGCACCCAACCTGACTTTTCTCAAAATCCCAGTTGTGACTCAGGAGGCTGAAGCAGGAGGATCTCAAGTTTGAGATCAGCATCAGCAACTTGGTAAGACTCTAAGCAACTCAGCAAGACCCTGTCTCAAAATAAAAAAAATAAAAAGGGCTGGGGACTTAGCTCAATGGTTAAATGGCCCTGGGTTCAATCCCCAGTACCATAGTATTGCTTTCTGTTCTCCCTTTGTCTCTCCTAAAGTTTTAAAACTATAAGTAACTCAAGGTCAAGGATTATATTTAGGTAATTTTAATCCATACTTCATGCAATTAGGTGCTTAATAAGTACTTAGGATGAAGACCAAATAAATATGGGTTGCACATTCCTAATCAGAAAATCTAAAACCCAAAATGCTCTAAAATCCAAAACCTTTTGAATCGTATCAGTACTCAACTACTGAAAATATTCCAATCTGAAAAACTGAACTCTGAACTGGTTCCAAGACTTTTGAATAAAAAATATTCAACCTGCTCATCTGTCACCAGAAGAAAATGCTACTAATTTTCAGATTTTCCTCAAATACTTTTTTTACATCACACAAAAGCATAGCATAAGAGGCACACCAGGAGTGAGGATGTGCAGCCTGGAGGTTAGAACCAACCAGACCTGTTTTGTTTGGTTCATACAATGTTTTGTAAAAATCAAATTAGTTTCCAACATTTTCTACATTCATTCAAACAAAAATCCAAATTCTGTCATCTCTTAAAAATCAAGGCATTAGGGCTGGGGTTGTGGCTCAGCAGTAAAGTGCTTGACTAGCACATGCAAGGCCCTGGGTCCGATCCTCATCACCATATAAAAATAAATAAATAAAATAAAGGTATTGTGTCCAACTACAACTAAAAATAAATATTAAAAAAAAAATAAAAATCAAGGCATTAAACACAGATATTCCCACCTGGAAATAAGATGGAATAAAATACTCTACACCCCTTTGGTATGGGTAGGTACATATTCTCATCTGTCAGGGTCTTAGCCCTATACTCCCTGATTCACATGACCTATTCACTCATCTACATTATCCACGTGGCCCTAAAGATAGGGTGACCATGTAATTTATTACCTGAACTTCAGTGAAAGTTAGTCCTCTTAACCTCACTGGGATAAGAGGTCAAAATCAGACATGTTGGGCTGGGGTTCTGGCTCAGTGGTAGAACACTTGCCTATCAGGCGTGAGGCACTGGGTTCAATCCCCAACACCACACAAAAATAAACAAATAAAATAAAGGTATTGTGTCCAACTACAACTAAAAGAAACATTAAAAAAAAAAAAAATCAGGGGGTTGGGGTTGTGGCTCAGCAGTAGAGCATTCACCTAGCACCACGTGCAAGGCCCTAGGTTTGATCCTCAGCACCACATAAAAACAAATAAATAAAGGTATTTGTGTCCAACTACAACTAAAAAATAAATATTAAAAAAATCAGGCTGGAGTTGTGACAGAGCACTTGCCTAGCATGTGTGAGGCCCTGGGTTCGAGTCTCAGCACAACATTTAAATAAATGAATAAAATAAAGACCCATGTTTAAAAAAAAAAAATTCAGACATGTCCTAGACAGATTCAGGCACCCAGTCACCATACCTCCAGGTGCCTGTATTATAACCCCTTGAGCTACAAGTCTATGAGGCTTCCATAGAACAAATCAAGGTCGGAGGTCTCGTGGTGCACGCCTGTAATCCCAGCAGCTTGAGAGGCTAAGGCAGGAGGACTGCGAGTTCAAAGCTAGCCTCAGCAACTTAAGAAAACCCTAAGCAACTCAGTGAGACCCTGTCTCTAAAAATATATAAAAAAGGGCTGGGGAAAATGTTCAATGTAAATGCCCCTGGATTCAATCCCGGTACCCCCCTGGCCCTGCAAAAAAAAAAAAAAAAGAAAGAAATGAAGTCAGGTATAGCTTACCTTTTTAGATTTCCTATTCACCAACTCCTGACAAAGGGAAACATGCACCTCCAACTTCAACATATCAACATTGAGGATTACAACCTTCTTTTTCTGGCCAGATTCTACTTCCTGACCTACAGTATAGAATAAAACAAGGATGATCATTCCCTTAAAACAGGGTGCATAGAGGACAGCACCTCTCCTGGGACCCTTCAACCCAAAACAGCAAAGACATATCTCCTGGGTTTATTATGGACAACAATTAAGTAAACCAAGGTGTTCGACCTGCATAGTTAAAGTTCAGGTGGACCTTAATTTCTGCAACTGATACATATAAATCTAGATTTATTCAATTATAAGAAAGGATTCATACCTAACCCTTCTTTAGCATGCTGTTATCTTAATTTGCATTCACACAACTAGGCATGCCAAAAGCTTCAGATGGAACAACTCCACTTACCATTATCTATTTGGAAATGCTATAGCCAGCAGAGGAACAACTAGCACAGGGTCATATCAACAAACCACAATGAGCAAACAATGCATTCACCTGCCCGATGATACCTGCTGGCTCTCAAGACCAGGTCAGGCACTGGACCCCCGCTGAACACAACAGAGCCATCTTCCAACACTTCCTGCACCACTAAGTCAAGGACCATTCCTGGGGTCATCTCAGCCAGCGTCTGGATCAACACAGAGTCTGCCAAATGCCCAAAAGGAAGCAGGGATTAGTTAGATGAAATAACACTCGCTGTTTTTTTTCCTCTAAAAGTGTGCTGTCACCAACCAAGGAGGGCAGTGGAAACTTGCACCACTAACAAGGTGGTTTTACAAAAATGTCCAGAATCTAGGAAAGTTCTAGTGACAGACAGACCTGGGCTACTTGCTAATCCTACCTGGCCATAATTTGTGAAATCAGCCAACAAATACCAGGAACACAGGATTTCCTTTGGCTTCTAAATTTTCAATCTATCCTTTCAGGCCTAATGCAATTAATTTTACATAATGGCTCAAAGTCTAAGAGGGACCTTTTATCATCCACTATATATTTGCTGAATAAAGGAATGAAAAATAAAGGTGAGTAAACTCATAACAAATGCAAACCCAAGGCCATAAAACTAAGGGAAATTTTTATTCCAATTGGCAGAGGGGGCAAAGGGCACTTCTGAGATTTTCATAATGACCTTTATCTTAATCTGGGTGGCAACAGAGGTGTTCATTTCATATATATTTACTAGGCTATGCATTTAATGATTTGTGTACTTTAATGCAGGTCATACTTGCATTTAAAAAAAAAAAAAATGTTGGGCTGGAGATGTGGTTCAAGCGGTAGCGCACTCGCCTGGCATGCGTGTGGCCCGGGTTCGATCCTCAGCACCACATACAAACAAAGATGTTGTGTCCGCCGAAAACTAAAAAATAAATATTAAATTCTCTCTCTCTTAAAAAAAAAAAAAGTCTGCCAAGCCAGGTACAGTGGTGGCAGCTATAGTCCCAGGTACTGGGAAGGGAGCCTGAGGTAGGAGGATTGCTTGAGCCCAGGAGTTCAGGGCAGCCTGGGTAAAAGAGTAAGACTGCTCCCCCTCAAAAAAGTTTTACCTTTTTTTTTTCTTTTTTGAATTATGGAAAACCTAACAACTTATCCTAACAATGGGTATATTTTCAACACGCCCCCCCCCCAGCCCTCATCCTCTGCTTCCTGCCCCACCAAACAGGCCCAGAGGCCCCCACCTTGGTTGCTCATGAGGCTGCGCACACCCTGCAGCTCCTCCAGGCACTGGCTCAGGAGGAGGAGGCTGGTGCTGGCTGGTTCCCCCAGAGTGCAATCTGATAGCCGTAGCGACAGCAGCATCCGCTGTTTCTCCTCATCCACGTTGGTCACTTTTGCAACCACTGTCTGCCCCTCAACAAAGTGGTCACTTGGGTTGGTTACAAACTTATCACTCATGATCTGAAGGAAAAAGTAGGCAGAAAATGGGGAAAATAAAGGAAGCCTCTATTAAGACAACCCATTTTATGTCTAAAAATGGGGTAGGGGAGTAAGGAGAAAGGGGACCTGGGAAGCTCCACCCAGCCCTCTCTGAGCACAGCTCTACTGCCCATGCATAAAATCATAGGAAGAGAACCAGGCTGCCCAACCTAGCCTTCAGAGAGGACACCCAGCAGCAGAGAAGGCACATTACTAGCAAACCAGAGACCAAGGCTGTTTGTGTGTCTCCAACTCCCATTGGTGACCCTCTTGCCCTCTCTAGGCATGTTTCTGGGGTCCTCCCCCATGTTCCCATTTAAAAAAAAAACTTTCTAGCAGGGAACGCAATTAGACTTTCTTTGATAAAATATTAGAAGTGAGACCAATGAAGAGAAAAAAATATTTATCAACAACCTATGGCAGGAATTAGCTCTGTGCCATTTGCTCAGTGTCATCTTACATTGAATCTAGTCTGAATGCCCTTCCCTCTCTAGGTCCCAGTTTATTCAGCAGGCACAATGGAGGTCTAAGCACAGGACTGCTATGATACTTTCCTGACTGAAAAGTTTAAAATTCAATAATAGGAGGGAATAATAATTTCAAGGATATTCTGGTGTCTTAACTTCTCAAAACCCCAGAAGGCTATAAAACTGGTACTGGGGGTTGTTCAGGAAAATCCATTTCCAACTCTGAAAATGCTGAGTGTAAACATAGTTACATCCTCTTTATATTGGAGACTAAATGGAGCCACGGCCCACTCACCCAATGCTGCCATGTACGGAACAATAGGTGTCCTTTCTCCAGGACCACATGGCAGGTAAAAGGTGTAGCCAGGCTCTTGGCTCCACTCACCCCACCACAAACCTCAAGTGATGCCTCTTGACTTCTTCAAAGAGTTAAGTATCCTGATCCTTCCCATCCCCTCACGTTCCATGAACTTGGTGTCCCAGTCGTGAAACTAAACTTACAGCTTTGGGTGCCAGTCCACTAAGACCGGAGGGGAACTGGACAAACACACCATAGTCCTTGATGCTCTTCACAAAACCAATAAGCAGCATTCCTGTATGGATTTCTGAGAAGCTGTTGGGATCCTGACCACCTTCTACTGAGGAAACCAAGGATGGCTTCCTGCAAAGGAGCTAGTGGTAGGTACTCTGTCAAGGAATGATCTCATAAGAGCAGAAGAAATGTCCAACTCTCCCATTTTTCTTTTTCACTTACATCCTCTGCTACTTCAACGAGTCTGCGTGTATGCAGACCAGCAGCAAAATCACCCAGAGGTTAGAAGAAGCCAAGTTCTTAAACACCACCCACCTAATGAATCAGCGACTCTGGCGGGGTGGGGCCTGGCCATCTGTTTCAGCAAGTCCTCCAGGGACTTCTGATGCACACTAACATTTGAAAATCAATTTTAGTCCTTTACTGATTAGCTCATCTCCAGATTACTGGAGGGGACCAAAAAGGGGACAGCTCATCCCCAAGGTCTGGCAGTTGGGTCAGCCATTGCATGATTCTCTGCTGACCCATCTTCACAACAAACCCTACTAAACCTTCTCTGCCACTCTACGATGATCTTATTTTATATTCTGTGAAAAGACAGTATCTTCCTTCAGTGCACCACATAAACACTGAAAGGATTATTTATGAGCCCCATGTGCCCAAGGAGAGTGGTAGGGAGAAAAGGGGAAGGACAGCAGCACCTTATTAACTGTTCCACCCCAAGAGGCAAAAACTGAATGTTCCAAGAAGACTATAGGTGACACTGGGGCTGCTCCACTGGGTCTGTGTGTGCATTAACTCCTCCTCATCCCCTGGACTCCTACTCTCCCAGGCAAACTTTCTGCCTACTCCACCCTTATCACCACCATCTGTGAGTAGCCCTTTCTCACTCCTGCTTTTACTTTTCAGGCACAGGCTTCATCACTAGTTTGGCCCTGTGGAGCAATATCCAAGATAAAACGGTTGATTCTTTTTCCCCCCTGAGGTTTTCAACTAAGTAGAGCCTGGTCCAGAATTTTCCACCCAAAGGCCCAGGACCCACACACACACACCTTCCACTGCCCCATAGAACCAGTCAAGGATACAACATGTTTCTCGCTCTGGCTCAGACACAAGACTCGGTGAAGGGTGTCGCCCGCCTGGAGCCAGCGATACAATAGCGGACCGTTGGCAACATGGTCTGACAAATGAGGTGTAGGGAGGAAAGCAGGGATGTTGTGGGGCAGGACAGCCACCTGAAGCCCATCTTTGATCTTCTCTAAAACCTTCACATCCACCACCTGCTCAGGGAATAGAAAGACAAAAAATCTAGCACTTGTCTTGAGCAGACAGAAACCTAGTCAGAATCAGGCAGTAGTCAAAGGCACAAAATTCCAGAGCCAGGAATCTCTGAGAGGCCAGAAGCAGGGAGGAAGCTTTCCTCCAGACCTCACCCCACCACCAACTCAGGACTCATCTGTGGGGTCCCATCACTTCTTGCTGATCCCTCCAATAGATTCCAGAGGAAAGAGGCTGGCCCTAGTGACCAGAGAAGATAATCCTTCACAAACCAGTGGCACTCTGCTGAGAAGCCACCTGTAACAAAACTTTCCTTTCAAAAGAGTTCTCATTTACTCTGGCACACAGGAAAAGAACATAAATGAAGTCCTCTCTCAAAAACTCCTCTGGTCTCAGACTCTCATGAGCTACCTTGATTTCTCTCCAACATGAGCTATACATAGTATCTCATGTGTTAGTGGCTCCCCACTCTGTCAGTGAACAACAGAATAACTTGTCTGAAGAAGTCCAAATACCTGCCCAACATTAACGACTCTTCCTGTCTTCTGACCAAGTCCCACACTCTCTTTCTCGTTCTCGGGCTCTGGATCACTCAGCAGTTTGAAGGATAAAAGCATCCTCTCCTTGGATGGCTCACAGTTCAGCACTGTAACCTTCACCACCTGGTGAGAAAGCACACATGATTACCTGCTCAGGCAGCAGGCCTCAAGGCCCAGGAGCACGGTGCCCTCTACCAGTGCTGCAGAAGCCTCGGGAGACCCATCAAGACCCTGGATCACATAAGAATATAGTGAAAAGAAGAAATGTACGGAGGTGACACAGAATCCTCACAAATTGGCCTTCTGAATAAAAGGAAGACAGAAATAACTTTTTTGGGTACAACCTTAAGTTTTAAAAAATTATTTTTTCTAATCAGACCTAAACTTACTAGTTTCACAGCAATGCCCCTGGGGAGACAGTGGGCTTCAGAAGAATTTCTGATGTTAAGGACACTGGTTCATTATGACTGATTTCTTCCAGGTTGTGGGTCTGGGTCCATTAATTTAAGGGCATCTATGTTCTACGCCCCTTCTCCTCCATTTAGCTGGCTCAGGACCACTACATTATTGTGCAGGAGCTGTTTGTACTCTACTCCGTATTTTTGTAAAAGGTAGTCTTCCTACTTACTAGTCCCTCAAATTTTTGTTCACAAGGTCATAAAGGGTAGTGAATCCTATCCAAGGGAAATGTACCTGGCCAATGTAAAAGACCCTCTCTGGGTCAGGGATATACTGGGCACTAAGCTCATGCTTGGGCACCAGTCCCTGCACATCATTGTAGAACTTCACAATGCAGCCATAGTCCTTGACCCTGATGATGACGCCATGTGTTTGTAGTCCAGGCTTAGCATCGCCATAGCAGGTAATGGCAGGCAGTTTGGACGTGACCAGAGTTTTCTTCAGGGTCATTACCAGCTTCTTGGCTTCAGGGTCACAAAGCAAAACCTAGGGGAAAGATGGTGGTCATCAAGTTACCTGTTATCAAGAAAGCTGCTGAACTGGTGCCTGTAACCCCCGTGAACCCAAAGGCCATGGGCAATTCCCCCAAGAACCTGTTACCTCATCTCCTCTAATAATCTCAGTTGCAAATCTTGTCTGCTTCCTGCAGAATGACCATCAAGGCATATAAATCTCTACATCAAATGTATTTCCTTCCATAAGATATGAAAAACTACCCATCCTGGCCATGCAGCAATGCTCATTATTTTACAGCACCTCCAGAATCTTGTATTCTAGTAACTTTTATCTCACCTCAGCTCCTGCCTAGTAGGTTATGCAGCTAGTCTAATGAAATGAATGACAGGACCAATTTACCATGTTAGCATTGTTGTTTATTCCCTCTACACTAGGACTGACTGATGCAATCATCTTTCACCCCTCAGAAGATAATCTCATTAAGGGCAGAGAAACTCCTCTATTTTTATTTCTTGATTTTACTATATAAAATTTTGTACCAATGCACAGTCATTACCTTTGTTGAGTCAATAACAACAAAATAAAGAAGAAAACATAAGGTTGGGAGTATAGCTCAGTAGTAGGCACATGCTCAGCAAGCACAGAATCCTGGGCTCGAAAATCCTAAGAAACTTTCACACCGAGAACCTGAATACAGCAGGTCCTAAGTTAGGTGCTCTGTTTATTATCATGTTTAATCTTCACAACTCTATGAAATTTTTCTTGGAATTCAAGATCTTGTAAAAAAACCACTCATGTTTCTGTGGCTTTGTCTAGGTTATTTCTATGCTGGAACACATCTCTTGCTCTTCCACAATCTTCCAAATCCTAACCATTCTTTCCAGTTCCAAGTCTCACCTCTACCAGAAATCCAGAAGGCATTAAGGTCACATAAGAAGGCTGGGGTTGAGGCTCAGTGGTAAAGCACTCACCTAGCACGTGGTTCGATTCTCAGCCCCACATATAAATAAATAAATTAAATAAAGGTCCATTGACAACTGAAAACTGGTTCTGCTGTTTAATTAACTGTGTGATATGGGGCAAGATACTCAGCTATCCTTAGCTTTAATTTCTCAGTCTGCAAAATGAGGACAATGTTTACTTTATAGAGTGACAAAATGAAATAATGCATGTCAGGTACCTGTTATAGCATCTGGTACAGAACACATGCTACTTGGTAGTTGTTATGCATAATATCAATGATTCTGTTGTTCCAGCTCACCCTCCCCTCTCCATTTTAAGACATGACAACAGCATATAGATTGCAATCAAATGTGGCAGAAAGTGACACATTGGCTTCTCTCTTCCTATATGGATAATATAACTCGCAATCATACTACCCAATTCCTAAGAGAAGGAAATCACTTTTCCCAATGCCAGGCACATCCCTGTACATAATGCAGATGTTCTACCCTCGCTTTACGGGAAAAGGCAGAAACTTCAACTCCATCTAGTCAAAACCCCAATTGACCCTTCAAGAGGTTCCCCGGGCTGGGTGCGGTGGTGCACACTTGTAATCCCAGAGGCTCAGGAGGTTGAGACAGAGGATCGAGATTTCAAAGTCAGCCTCAGCAAAAGCAAGGTGCTAAGCAACTCAGTGAGATCCTGTCTCTAAATAAAATACAAAGGAGGGCTGGGAATATGACTCTGTGGTTGAGTGCAATTGATTGAATTCAATCCCAGGTACCAAAAACAAAAAACAAAAAAAAAGGCTCACCCGGCACTTGACCTCATCCCCAATGTGGTACTTCTTCTCTGGATTCTTCATCAGGATGTCAGCCAGGTGCATGGCAGGTACTAGGCCCCTCATTTGCTCACCCACCTTCACCAAGATCCCAAATGGCTTTATGGTCAATACTTTTCCCTAAGGAATCCAAAGAAAAAAATGCTACAATGTCTCTCAAGAATGGTTTCCCTTCATCTTTTACAAGAGAGATGTCACACCTCTTTCGAAGCCTACCTTCCTGGGCTAACTATGCATGTTATTCCAGATCTCACATGGGTAAGCACATAACCACACAGATAAAGATTTAATGAGGTTTATTTATGGAAGCATTCACATCTTTTGGTTGAGCATGTACTTTTTGTCTGCCCTGAAAATACATTCCCTAAATGAGGGGACCAAGTCTCCTAAGGAACAAACTCTACCAAAAAAGGGGAGCTGTTTAGAGGTACACTGAAGGCCAGGCAACTTGAACTGGCTTCTAATATTCCAGAGAGCTCAATTATCACAGAACTAACTTTCAATGTGCTCTAATAACCACCACCAAATCCCAAGTCCCAGGGCTATCACCTACTGCCTCTCTGCTGCTAATTAAGACCTTACCTTGATATTAATTACAAGTTACCCAAGGGAAGAGAAAGAAATTCCAGTTAGCAGGCAGAAGCAAGGAACATGATTTCAAATGTGTTAACAGGAAGACTAATGAACTTACAATTAACCTGTGAACTACAGAATGTCTGAAGGTGGGTATCTATATATAAGCGTGAGGTCTTACCTTCACCACTGACCCAGTTTTGATGTCATGATATCCAAGATATTGAGCTTCGATAATAGATCTAGGACAAAAGGAAAATGCATGATTAAATAAGCTTGGGCTAAAGTTGCCTAAATGTCAGCATGACTACAATCTTGCTGACAAGAGAAGAATCCCACTTCCAGCAAGGCCAGGAGATACTGAGAGCACATGCACACAGGAGCACTCCTCTACACCCCTACACGGGATAATGGCAGACTTACGTCCGTAGAGAAAGCAATGCCAGTTCATCCATTTGGCTGTAGTCAATAATTCTACATTTGTGAGTGTTCCCTGGCTTGAAGGCCTCAGGACTGAAGACTTTCTTAGAATCAGAGAGATGGCTGAGCTGCAAAGTACCAAGTGATTGAGTACTTGATGAATCAATACATTTATCACTTATCACAAAAAGAGTAGTTTGACTGTTAAAGTACTTTTTCTCACTCTTTACCATCATAGAATCTTAACAACATGGGGCTAGGGTTGTGGCTCAGTTTAGAGTGCTTGCCTAGCAATGCAAGGCCCTGGGTTCGATCCTCAGCACCACATAAAAATAAAGGTACTGCATCCAACTACAACCAAAAAAGAATCCAAATCTCCATAACATCAGAGAATAATCTAGATCACAAGTTGGTAAACTGCACTCATAAGCCAAGACCCATTTTTATGGAATAAAAAGTTTTATTGAGGGCTGGGGATGTGGCTCAAGCGGTAGCGCGCTCGCCTCGCATGCGTGCGGCCCGGGTTCGATCCTCAGCACCACATACCAACAAAGATGTTGTGTCCGCCGAGAACTAAAAAATAAATATTAAAAATTCTCTCTCTCTCTCTCCTCTCTCACTCTCTCTTAAAAAAAAAAAAAAAAAAAAAAAGTTTTATTGAGGGTCGGGGCTGTGGTTCAGTGGTAGAGCACTTGCCTAGCATGCATGAGGCACTGGGATCGATCCCTGGCACCACATAAAAATAAATAAAATAAATAAAGGTATTGGGTCCATCTATAACTAAAAAAATATTTTTTAAAAAAAGGGGTTGTGGCTCAGCGGTAGAGCACTTGTCTCACATGTGTGAGGCCCCTAGGTTCAATCCTCAGCACCACATAAATAAAAAACAAAAATTTAAACTTAAAAAAATAGTTTATTTGAAGCTGGGCGTGGTGGCACATGCTTGTAATCCCAGCAACTTGGGAGGCTGAGGCAGAAAGGAGAACTGCTAGTTCGAGGTCAGCCTCAGCAACCGACTAAAACCCATTTCAAAATATAAAAAGGGTTAGGAATGAAGCTCAGTGATATAGTTCAATCCCCAGTATCAAAAAAAAAAAAAAAAAAAAAAAAAAAACAACTTTTACTCAGTCATATTCATCCATTTACACGCTGTCTGTGGCTGCTTTCGTGCTGTAACAGAGATGAATAGCTAGGACACAGACATACAGTCCACAAACAAAATATTCACTATCGGACCCTTTAAGAAAAACTTTGCTCATCATTATCCAAAGTATATGTATGAAGACATGAATTGGTGTGAACATACTTATAAAATAAACAGAGCTATAAAAAATTGTGTTCTATATGTGTAATAAGAATTGTGATGCATTCCACTGTCATGTATTTAAAAAGCAATTAAAAAAAAAAACTTTGCTGAGCCCTGGTGTAGCTCCTAACTCATTCTTTTTTTTTTAATATTTATTTTTTAGTCTTTGGTGGACACATATCTTTATTTTACATTTATGTGGTTTTGAGGATTGAATCCAGTGTCTCATGCATGCTAGGCGAGCACTCTTCCACTGAGCCACAACCCCAACCCCTTACTCATTCTTGTACATACTATTGACCAGAAAACAAATAGGGCAAGTTGGTTCTAAAGCACTCTGATATAATAAAGACATTGTTCTAATCCCTGCGAATAGTCTTTCACACTTGGGGATATATAAAAATGAGACACTCATATCAAGAAATAAAGAGCTGAGCACAGTGGTGCACACCTGTAATCCCAGCAGCTTAGGAGGTTGATGCAGTGGATCTCAAATTCAAAGCCAGCCTCAGCTATTTAGTGAGGCCCTAATAAGCAACTTAGCAAGACCCCGTCTCAAAATAAAATAGAACAAAGTGCTGAGGATGCATCTCAGTGGTTAAGCACCTCTGGGTTCAATCCCCAGTACCAAAACAAATAAATAAACGAAGAACGCATGCCAGGCACAGTGGCACATGCTGTATCACAGTGGCTTGGGAACTGAGACAGGAAGATCTCAAATTCAAAGCCGGCCTCAGCAACTTAGCAAGGCCCTAAACAACTTGGTGAGATCCTGTCTCAAAAACTAAAATGGGCTAGGGATCTGGCTCGGTGGTGCAGCGCCCCAGATTCAATTCCTGATACCAAAAAAAAAAAAAAAAAGAGAGAGAAAGAAATGAAGAAAGCAGAAAAGAACCCATGTATCTCCAAAGTTCTTCCAGTGACGAGATCCCTGACCAAACAAAGGCTTCTTACCCGGGCATAAGCCAGAGCCCCATCCTTTAGCCTGAAGGTGGCCCCAGCCTTGTTGAAAAACCCCTGGACAGGAACATTATCCAGCACAGCTCCTAGATGCTGGCAAGAGAGCCGGGTGAGTGGGCGTCCAGGTTGCAGGAAGACAGGGCGCAGGCTCAGGCGCACAACTCTGGTCCTAGGATGAACACAAAGGATGCAGGCCCTTACCTAGACAAAAGAAAGGGCAAAATGAGCAGCAGGAGGAATAGAGCAGACTCCCCATGTGCTGATCACACATGAAAGTACTAACATATTTAGTAAAGTTAGCTTGGACAATCAAGTACAATAAGGAAAAGTTAAATAAAAAGTCCTGTAAAAACTACATCTGGGGGTGGGGCTGTAGCTCAGTGGTAGAGTGCTTGCCTAGCATGTGTGAGGCACTGGGTTCGATTCTCAGCACCACATATAAATAAACAAAGTTCTATCAACTACTAAAAAAAAAAAATTTTTTTTTAAAAAGAGGGCTAGAATTGTGACTCAGTGGTAGAGCGTTTGCCTGGCACGTGTGAGGGCCTGGGTTCAATCCTCAGCACCACATATAAATAAATAAAAGATCTACTGACAACTACAAAATATATTTAAAAAAAAAGAAACTATAAAAAAAACAAAAAACCCATAAAAACTACATCTGACAAAATCAATGCTTACTAAATCAACTAGGGGTTCAAGAAGCTAATGCACATACAACAAAAAATACATAATGGTGTCCCTACAGCAAAAACTCAGCATAGGTAACTCAGCATAAGTTTTTGCTCTAGTAACACCAAGAAGCCTGATCTAGCTGAGCACAGCAGCACAGGCCTGTAATCCCAACTACTTGGGAGGCTGAGGAAGGAAGATTATAAATTCAAGGCCAGCCTAGGCAATTTACCCAAGACCCTCGTCTCAAAATACAATGTAAAAACAGCTGGGGAAATTAACTAATGGGCAAATGAATTAAATAGACACCACTCAAAAGAAGAAATACAAATGGCTAACAAATATATGAAAAAATATTCAACATCATAAGCAATTACGGAAATGCAAGTCAAAACCACAGTGAGATTTCATCTCACACCAGTCAGCATGGCAGTCATCAAGAATACAAATAAGAATAAATTCTGGAGAGGATGTGGAGATAAAGGAACACTTATACACTGTTGGTAGAACTGTAAGTTAGTACAAACACTATGGAAATCAGTATGATAGTTCCTCAAAAGACTAGACATGGAACCAACATATGACTCAGCTATACTCATTCTAGTGCATACCCATGTTTACAGCAGCACAATTCACAATAGCCAAATTATTAAACTAGCCTAAGTATCCATCAACAGTCAATAAATAAAGAAAATCCGGTATATTTACACAATGAAGTTTTATTCAGCCATAAAGAAACATAAAATTATGTCATTGGTAGGAAAATGGATGGAATTAGAGACCATTATGTTAAGTGAAATATATCAGTTTCAGAAGGTCAAGGGTCATATTTTTTCCTCTTGTATGTGTCAGGGAAAGAGGAAAAAGGAAAAGAAAGGTTGGGGGTGGGAAGGGATCTCATGAAAATCAAAGGGAGATCAACAGAGGAAAGGGGCAAGAGGGTAGGAAGTGGGAAGTGCTAGAGAGTGATATTGGCCAAGTTACATTGTTACATTGTGTGTATGTATGAATATGTAAGAACAAATTCCATCATTAAGTACAGCTATAATGCCCCAATTTAAAAATATAAAAAAAAAAAAAGAGGCTGGGGATATAACTCAGTGGTTTAGTGATCAAGCACTTGCCTACCACATATGAGATCTGATCCCAAGGCCAAAACATGCAAAATGTCTCAACTCTGTACATAAATAGTACTATAAAAGAAATATATTATCACAAACAGGTTTGACAAAATATTAAAAGTATTATCACTAGATGATGGAAAAATCTATTTTCTCTGAA
This sequence comes from Spermophilus citellus, assembly GCF_964194105.1. NCBI lineage: Eukaryota > Metazoa > Chordata > Mammalia > Rodentia > Sciuridae > Spermophilus > Spermophilus citellus. The sequence goes on along the minus strand of NC_138195.1, from coordinate 72,658,907 downwards.
AATTATTTTTCTCTATAGTATCCATGAGAATACATTACTGTTAAAAAATGAAAAGAAAGTATTTGAGGATTTAAAAAATTCTGAATAACTTTTAGTGGCATATCCTTCTCAAATATTCATGTTCATTGTAAAAAATTCAAATATTTAGATATATAATAGAGTAATCACCCAGGGTTAATCACAATTCATGCCTGATTACATAATCCTCCAGTGTTTTAACCAGGTGATTCTTTTTAATTATTTTTCCAAATTGGATTCATACTACTCATAGATCATTTTTGTTGTTTTTTGTGGAACCGGGATCAAACTCAGGGCCTCAAGCATGATAAGCAAGCACTCAACCACTAAGCTACATCCCCAATCCTTATACAACTTTTTAGAACCATGTTTTTCTACTTAAAAGTATCTTCCTATGATAAATACCCTTCTAAACTACTTTAAATTATAAAAGCAAGCTGAGCACAGTGTCACATTCCTGTAATCCCAGCAGTTCAGGAGGCTGAAGCAGGAGAATTACAAGTTCAAAGCCAGCCTCAGCAACTTTGTAATGCCCTGAGCAACATAGCAAGACCCTGTCTCAAAATAAAAAACAAAAAGGGCTTGGGGTTGTGGCTCAGTGAGAAGTTCCCCAATTCAATTCCTGGTACCACCTGCTCCTTGTCTAATTTCAACCCAAGCACTATTAGTAGTTTCTTGTGCTCCCTCCAAAACACTATCATTCCCCTCATCTTTTCTCTATACACCTGTACATATGCAGTGCTAGGACCTTCCTTGAGGCTAGCTGGGACACTGTATAGCTGCCTGGGACACAGTTGGAATCAAGAAAAGATAGGTGCATCATTTCTTACTGCTTGGTTTGAGAAATACGTCCCAACTTTCTTGGGTTCCAGGTGCATAAAGTCAACAAGGCCCGTGAAGAATGTGAGGAAGTTTAGCCTAAGACCAAACTGAGTCACCTAGAAATAAACAGAACAAGTTATAAAAAACATTTCTCTGAAGGAACCAGGAGTATGAGAGACACTGTTCTTAGCAAACACTGGATGCCACATTATCCACAATAACTGTATTTCTCTCCCCATCTAACCTTTTATCAATCTTTCTTCCTATAAAATTAACTAGCAGGATAACTCCAAGCACTGGCTATTTCTTTATTCAGCAAGCTCACCTCCCTTCCAGCCAATAGCAGGCATCAACCCTCCATCCTCTGGGATTTCTCAAGGGAGTGCAAGGAGCTTCACACAAGTATGCTTGGGAACTGCCAGACTCACAACTTGGATAAACTGTGGCTAAACAGCTTATCACTTGGAATTATGGAGGGAAATTTCACAGGACAAGCTACAAGAGTTAATGATAGGGGTTAGGGCAGGGCACAGTGGGACCCTGTCTGAAAAAAAAAAAAAAAGTAGAGGGAGGGGGGGCTGAAGCTGGGTGGTAGACCACTTGCTTAGCCCTGGGTTACATCCCCAGTACCACTGAATAAACAAATACATACATGCATAAAATGATAAGGGTTAGGAGGAATGACAGGTTTTTAAATTTTTTTTTCTAATTGTAGATATACGGCATGTCTTTATTTTATTTGCTTATTTTTTTATATGCGGTGCTAAGGATCAAACTCAGTGCCTCACACATGCTAGCCAAGCACTCTGCCACTGAACCACAGTCACACCCTGAGACAGTTCTTTATTATAAGCCTTTTATTACCATTTGACCTTTTAGATCAGCACTGTTCAACAGAAATATAATGCAAGCCACATGTGTAACTTTAGGTTCCTAGTGGTCACTCCCCCCGACCCCAGATCAATCCCCAGGTCCCCCATTACCGGGGATTGAACTCAGGGGCTCATACATGCTGGGCAAGTACTCTACCACTGAGCTACATCTCCAGCCCCTTTCACTTTATTCTGATACAAAGGTCTCTCTCTAAGTCACTCAGGCTGACCTTGAACTTGTAATCCTCCTGCCTTGGCCTCCCATGTAGCTGAGATCCTGAGTACCTGGGATTACAGACCTGCAGCGCTCAGTTCCTGGCAGTCACATTTTAAAAAACACAAAGAAGCTAGGCACGGTGGCGCACACCTATGATCCCAGCAGCTTGAGAGGATAAAGCAGGAGTAATTCGAATTCAAAGCCACCCTCAGCAACTTAGTGAGGTCCTAAAAAACTCAGTGAAACCCTATCTCTAAATAAAATATAAAAAAGGGGGTTGCGGGTGCTGGGTTGTAGCTCAGCAGTAGAGCACCACAAAAAAATAAATAAATAAAATAAAGGTATTGTGTCCAACTACAACTTAAATATATATTTTAAAAAGGGGGTGCTGGGGATGTGTCTCAGTGGTTAAGTACCCCTAGGTTCAATCACCAGTACCAAAAAAAAAAAAAAAAAAAAAAAGAAACACATAAAATTTATTTTAATAATAGCTTACTTAACCAACTATGTCCAGAATAGCAGTATTTGAACATATTGCACTAGACACATTTCAAGTGCTGAATGGCCACATGTGGGGGATAGCCTGACAGCACAGTTTAGATGGTATGCATGTTCTTATTATAACAAAAATTTGGAAAAGAGTAACAATGAACAGCTTACCTTCTGTACCTGGGCTTTGACCACCAGTCCTGGTAGCAAGTTATTAAGGGTCCAATTTTGTTCCTCAGTAGCAATGGCAGTAGAAACTTCTGAATGCCCTATAGACAGACTAACAACTCCTCCATTGCTTTTCACCTCTTCAATTACACAGTTCAAGTACTGACCTACCTTCAGTTTAGCACCTGGAAACACATTCCCAATACCCAAAAGAATGAGAAGGACTTTAACACAGGCCCAAGCAACACCTAAAAAGATCTATGGTCTACATGCCCAATTAGCATCTCATATTCCCCACATTCCCAATCACTAAGGGACCAACTACAAAAGGGAATCTGAAATTCAACTACCTCACAAAAATATGAAAATCTCAACAAGCCAGGAGAGTGCTGGTTTAGAGGCCCTGGGGCCCCAAATACAGTGAAATCATCTAGGCGAAGAAAACTGAAAATGGTCCGACCATTCCCTGGCCCTTTGTACATCTTCCCTTTCCCATCAGTTAGGATTAACCACCAATTTTCCCAAAGCCAAATAGCCTTCAGGGTCACCATTCTGTCATGCTAACTGCAAAGTGGCATTTAAATATAATCCCCACATGCATGTACCACCTCACCACCATGCAGTGGCCTCTCTCACCTTTGTTCTTTTGTTGGATGTAGTCCTGAGCTTTTTGCAATGGCAGAAAAGCTCTGGTTCCACCAACACCAATGTCCACTAGGTAGCCATGGTCTTCCTGGCTAGATACAGTGCCCGTCAGCAGCTGGGGGAAAAGAAAGCATGCCCCAAAGTTCCAAGTCAAAGACAACAGGACACATGATAAACATCCACTTCCAAACACAAATGTTTCCACTTTTAATCTTGAACACTATGCAATAACCACAATCCCCACTTTTAAACTTTAAGCCACAATCCCACTAGAGGACAAAAGGCATCAACTTTCTCCCAAGGTCTGAAGAATCTTCCAGTTTCTACCATTGCAGCCATCATCATGTCTTCACTAAGCACCTTCAAGACATCAAAAAAAATCCTTTAACCTCCTTTACATTTCGTGGATTAGCCACCTGGTCTTTTGATAAGTCACTTAAACCTTTGAGACCATGTTCTCAAATGTAGAAAGGAAAGAACGTCTACCTGCCTCATAGGTTGACTGTGAGAAAGTGCTTGAAACAATATCTGTCATGAGAAGGCTCTCAAAACTTGGCAATTTCCTGCAACTTGGCTTATTTTTATTCCCTTTTTAAACAACTACATCCTTCCAAACTTTCCAGGCTTTTCTCAAATCTCACTTTTAACCAAATGTTGCAAAATTACATTCATCTTCTGCCCCTTAATTGCCAGAGTACTTATTTATAAGGTTGTAAGTTATTCTTTTGTACCTATTGGACTTGAAGGATCCAAGCCAGGACTAAATTCTTCTTAATTTCCACAGGGCTAGATATAAAGTGACAGGGTATCCACTAACAGCTGGCAGATTTATGGTCCCATCTACCCTGCCACCTGCTCTCAGCTACCCTCAAGCATTCCACACAAATGCCAAAAGGCCTCTAAAAAAGGTTTAATCTGAGAAGAAGTCCTGGGAAGTCATTATGAGGAACTCCTCACCATCAGCCAGCCCCCCACTAAGGTTCCCTGGAGGCATTTGTGTGCTGGTGAGCCAAACCTCAACTTGCTTGCCCTTTCTTCCTTCCAAGACAATGAAATTAGGCTCAATTCTTCAATGTTCATTAAGCACCCAAAGCGCTCAGGAGACCTCCCCTCCAGGAAAAGATCCATCTCTGTGTGTAGCCATTAAGCTCAAAGTAAAAGGAGGTGGGGGGAGGGAAAAGGCATGCTGCCTGCTCGTCTTCCCTGACCCTGGATACATACCATGCCAGGCTTCAGGGCCTCAGCACTCAGCACTCTGTTGACATTTTTGGGGTTCAGCGATAGCTTGACACTTTTTTTGCCCCTCTCTGTGATTCTCAGACTGCTTACCACACATCTCACCATCATTCCAGGTGAGAAAAGTTCAGGCAAGCGTAGCAGGTCCTGCATAATACCAATGAGAAAGAACTGATACATCCCTTTCCTCTGAACAAAGAATCCATTGCCTTGGCTCCGTGGCTTCTTATCCTCAAACCCACAGAAATAAAAAAGTGAATAAAAAGTAACTGTTCAGCACAAAGGAAGATGGTTCTGAGGCCAAGTCATAATCTTGAATCTTGAATTTCAGCATAAGGTCTCCAAATAATAAGCAGTTGTCAAGGACTCCTCAGAAGAGCTACCTATATTTATTCTCTCCACTTCATCTACTACTCACTCTTCAGCTCAAAGCAAACTGCTGGGCTGGGGATGTGGCTCAAGCGGTAGCGCACTCGCCTGGCATGCGTGCGGCCCGGGTTCAATCCTCAGCACCACATACCAACAAAGATGTTGTGTCCGCCGAGAACTAAAAAATAAATATTAAAAATTCTCTCTCTCTCCTCTCTCTCTTTAAAAAAAAAAAAAAAAAAGCAAACTGCTTTCCACCCCTCACTCCATTTTTTCCTCCCAAGAAAAATCATCAGCAACCTCCATGTCTCTAAACCTGAGACTTGTCCCAGCCACCTGTCTGCCTCACTACCAATGTGAAATCTATCATCAATGGCTTTACCTTCTCACAAGTTGGTAAATCTTGGACCCAAGCTGCCATCAATCTCAGAGCCTGGACTACTACAATGTCCTCCCAATTTGTAAGAATCTCCTTATGCCGTTTATTTTATTTTATTTTTTTTAAGAGTGAGAGAGAGGGAGAGAGAGAGAGAGAATTTTAATGTTTATTTTTTTTAGTATTTGGCGGACACAACATCTTTGTATGTGGTGCTGAGGATCGAACACGGGCCGCACGCATGTGAGGCGAGCGCGCTACCGCTTGAGCCACATCCCCAGCCCCTCCTTATGCCTTTTCAATCTATTTCCTAAGTTGTCCATGTGTCACCCATTCCAGTGAGGACAATTCAAGGACTTTCTGTTGATTATAGAATTTAAAATCAACCCTTAATATGGTCTACAAAGCCATGTATAATCTGGCTTCCACTCAGCTCTCTGGCCCCATCTCACACCACACTTTCCTTTGCTGTCTCTACTCTAGCCATACCAGCCTTTTCTATTACACAGCATCCATCTTCTACCTGAACTCCTTTCCTTCTGACCCAGGAAGCCCTCATCCTTTAGATCTCAGCTCAAGCATCCTTTCCTCATAGAGATCTTTCAGGCTCCTTGGACTAAGTAAAACCCTTTATTTATTTATTTATTTTTAAAGCACACTTTATTATAAACCCTCATTGCACCTTTACCTTTCTTTCTTAGCATTTAGCAAAGTGGTAATTTTACTTTTATTTGAATACCACCTACTTTCAGTAACAGGTTTCACAGAGATTTCCCTTACCTTCAGAGGGTCTTCTTGTGCCACCTGTTCATTCAGCATTTTGGTATAGTCATCAGAGATTTCAGTTACTTGCACAAATCCCTGGAGGCCATTGGGGAGACTTATCACCAGTTCCAGCTCATTTACCTCTTTCACACAACCTAAAATCCGCATTCCCTCACAAAGGGACTAGAAGAGAAAAAAGGAAATGTGTACAGTAAGGAAGAGAACAATGATAGGAAGGTTAGAAGACCTGGTTTCTAGTATCAATTGCAACAGTTAAAAGCTACAGGAATTTTGTAAATTAAAAAAAAAAAAAAACACTTAAGTGTGAATATACACACATATTTATCAGATATCCGAGCACTGTAAAAGGTCTACAGGCAACAGTATTAACAGTACTGAGTCACCAAAAGACATTTTTGCTTTTTATCATATCCCAACCAACCCAAATTCAAATGTCTGGCAGACAACACAGTGATGGATGCAGGCCAGCGGAGACAAAAGTAGTGTGGTGTGCACATGTTGGCTCTGAAGAGTGCAACCACTATGCAGCTCCTTTGTGACCATAAACATGAAGGAACATGGACACTTTCAAGTTGTAATGAGGCGGAATCACATTTTCATGTAAAATCTATAGTTTCTACTGCTGGCACTAAGTTAAACAATTTTTTTTAAAGTAAACAAGACAAACAAGATATGCCTACAGGCTGAATCGTTCCCCTCAAATCATTTTTTTAATTAATATGTATCAGGAGTTAATAATGTAAGATTTTAAGAACATAAAGTGCATCATATCTGAGGTAGCTTCACTTTTATACAATGAATAGGTAGCCAGGCATAGTGGCACACACCCATAATCCCAGTGGCTCAGGAGGCTGAGGCAGGAGGATAGCAAGTTCAAAGCCAGCCTCAGCAATTTAGCAAAGCCCTTGGCAACCAAGACCATGTCTCAAAATAAAAAAGAAAAAGGGTTGGTGATTTGGTTAAGTGCCCTAGATTCAATCCTGAATGCCAAAAAATAAAAATAAATGAAATGAATGGGTAGAATGATTGCTAAATTTACTGTCAGCTCAAACCTTTGAATCTATTAAAAGTCCCATGAAAACACAAGCAAGATAACAGCACCTTTTAAAAAAGGAAGACATTAGGCATTGGTTTAGCAATCAAATAATACTCAACATCTGTAAAAATCTTACATACATAGATGAAATCTATATATAAAAGGCAAAAATGAAAGAAAAGCAGGAAAGAACACACAAACTTAATCAAGATAGTATGTCAAAAAGAAAACCAAGCCAGGCAAGGTGGCACACATCTGTAATCCTAGTGGCTCAGGAGGCTGAGACAGGAGGATGGCAAGTTCAAAGCCAGCCTTAGCAAAAGCAAGGCACTAAGCAACTTAGTGAGATCCTGTCTCTAAATAAAATACAAAATAGGGCTGGGGATGTGGCTCAGTGGTTGAATAACCCTGAGTTCAATCCCTGGTACAAAAAAAGAAAAAAAAAAAAAAAAAAACATTAACAAACCTCAACACTAAGAATTTCAAATTTCTCTTTGATAGACTTGCTGTTTTCTTTTTTTTCAATTTTTAACTTTTTTGTTTTCGCTGGTCCTTTCTGGCTCTTTTTCCTTTTGGTGGATTCTTCTTCAGTGGAAATCTAAAGGGGAAAAAAAAGACCCACAAAGATCTAAAAGAACGAGAAGCAGCAATCCTGGTCTTTACCTCACATTTCAGGTTATGTCACCTTGTTTTATTACTCTGCTACTCCTCCCAACTGTTCCTTTAATTCCTGCTATAATCCCAACTCTCCCATTCACCCATCACTGCCAAAGTTTGAGAAGCCACCTTCATGTTCCTAAGTCTTTTCTTTCCTGTATTCTTCTTTCCTTGATTGGAAATGAACACTGAGGTTCCGAGCTTAAGAAGAAATATGCAACACTGCATGAAAACAGAATCCGTGGTCAAGAGACCCAAGCTGAACTCCCAAACTCTTCCATGATAAGCTATGCAGTCTTAGTAAATACATAATCTTCCTAAGCCTCAGTTCCTCATAACAGAATGACAATTTCTACATTATAATATAGTTGGAAAGATTACATAAAATAGATCTAAGGCCATACACTCAAATGTTAGTTTCCTCTAGCTTATGAAATACAGTCTACTTGAGGTGAGACTGACTACAAATTCTAATGCATGGAGCTGGGACTGGGGCTCAATGGTAGGGCACTTGCCTAGCATGTGTGAGGCACTGGGTTCAATTCTCAGCACCACATATAAATAATTAAAATAAAAGCTCTATCAGTAACTGAAAAATAAAATATTTTTTTAAAAATTCTAATGCAAATTCTGACCACTGTATGTGGCAAAGATCCCATTTAAAAACATAATAATAAACATGCTTTTTTTTTCCCCCTCTCCTTAACCAACATGGCACAGAATTCCCAAGGACAAGGTACATTACTTCAAACTCAATTATTAAATGTCATGCTTCAAAAATACAGCTTTGTGATGGTAGAGCCTCGCCAATGAGTTCAATTACAGAAGTGAACTTCAACGAAAAACAAATCTGAAAAATAACAAGTCTCAAATACGGCTCATTCTCCACAAAAATGTTAGAAAGTTTCAAGTGAGTCTCACCACAGCAGCATATAACCTACATCAAATAAGTTGTCTTGTTCAACTGACTCCTGGAAAGATTTCTCTAATTTGTGGGTCTTTCTTGTACCCCCTCGGGGGAAGCTTTCTTCTACAGTTGCCATATTTGGGTCTCCTAAAAACAATGCAAAGAACAATGGTGAGAAGTAGCATTAATGGCAGGTTTCATAAAGGCTGTGATCAATGAGTAAGAGAACTTCCTACCAATGTGCAAGACAAGATTTTCCCTCCCATATTTTTTATTGTGCATTATAGTTGTACATAACGGTAGGGTTTGTTGCTACATAATCACACATGTACACAATATAATTTGGCCAATAGCACTCCCCAGCACTTCCCGCTCCCCACTCCCTGGTCCCTTTCCTCTGTTCTACTGCTCTCCCTTTGATTTTCGTGAGATTCCCCAGCCTTTTTCTTTTTCCTCTCTAGCTTCTACATAGGACAGACAACATATGACCCTTGAATTTCCAAGTTTGGCATATTTTGTTTAACATAATGGTCTCTAGTTCCATCCATTTGCCTACAAATGACATAATCTCATCTTTCTTTATGGCTGAATGAAACTCCATTGTGGATACATACCACATTTTCTTTATCCATTCCTCTATGAACACGTAGGTTGGTTCCATAGTTTGGCTACTGTGAACTGTGCCACTATAAATATAGGTATGCATGTATTGCTAATAGTGTAACTTTAATTCTTTAGAATAAATACCAAAGAGTAGTAAAGGGTCAGATGAAGATAAGATTTAAGACTATGAGATATCAGGCCTGTTAATCCATATTTTATCTTTCCAAATATCTCTGCTTCAAAACCACAAACCACTCACGTTCCTTAATGAAAAAGACTTAGATTTAGGGCTGGGGATGTGGCTCAAGCGGTAGCGCGCTCGCCTGGCATGCGTGCGGCCCGTGTTCGATCCTCAGCACCACATACCAACAAAGATGTTGTGTCCGCCGAGAACTAAAAAATAATAAATATTAAAAAATTCTCATTCTCTCTCTCTCTCTCTCTCTCTCCTCTTTCACTCTCTTTAAAAATTTTTTTTTTTTAAAAATCTGAATACTCTTTAAAAAAAAAGACTTAGATTTAATGTAGCAAATACATTAAATAAGCTGGGTGCAGTGGTGCACCCCTGTAATCCCAGCAATTCAAGAGGTTGAGGCAGGAGGATCTCAAGTTCAATGACAGCATCATCAAGTTCTAGAAAAACCTGGGCAATGTACTGAGACCCTCTTTCAAGATAAAAGGCTGGACAAATGTTTTTCTCTGATAAGTGGATGCTAATCCATTAAGGGGTGGGGGGCATGGGATGAGTGGAGGAACTTTGCAATGGCCAAAGGGGAGGGATGGGTGGGAAGAAGGCATGGGGATAAGTGAGATGGTGGAATGAGACAGACATCATTACCCTAGGTACATGTATGATTGCACAAATGGTGTGACACTTCTTTGTGTACAACTAGAAAAGTGAAAAATTGTGCCCCATTTGTGTACAATGAATTAAAGAGCATTCTGCTGTCATGTATAACTGATTAGAACAAATAAACTTAAAAAAAGAAATAAAGGGCTGGTGATATAGCTCATTGGTAAAGCACACCTGTGTTCAACGGAAAAAAAGAAAACAAAACAATTACACAAGTAATTTACAATATAAATCAGTTGGGTGCAGTGGCACATGCATGTAATCCCAGCAGTTCAGAGGCTGAGGCAGAAGGATCACAAATACAAAGCCAGCCTCAGCAACTTAGTGCAGCTCTAAGCAATTTAGCGAAACCCTGTGTCAAAAAATAAAAAGGCGGGGCTGGGCTTGTGGTTTAGAGGTACAGTACTTGCCTAGCATGCGTGAGGCAATGGGTTCAATCCTCAGAACCACATAAAAATAAAATATTGTGTCCTCAAGTCCTGATTCCATAAACAAACAAACAAACAAACAAATAAATAAAAGGGGGGGGGGGTCTGGAGTTGTATGAGACACTAGGTATGATCCTTGGCACCACATAAAAATAAATAAAAACATTGTGTCCATATACAACTAAAAAGTTTTTTAAAATAAAAATTAAATAAATAAATAAAAAGAGCTAGTAATGTGACTCAGTGGACTGAAGCACCCTGGTTCATTGCCTGCTAAAAATCAGATTATAAACCATAAACAAAGAGCTTGGAAGTGGTGCCCTGGTAAAGAAAGCAAGCTTCATAAGGAAGATGCTTTTGAGCTTAATGTTAAAAGATAAATAGGAGGGCTGGGGCTGTAGCTCAGTGGTAGAGCACTTGCCTCCTAGGTGTGTGGCCCTAAGTTCACCACATAAAAGTAAATAAATAAAGATTTTTAAAAAAGATAAATAGGAATTTGATGGGTAGGAAAGTAATGTATGAAAAAGGAAAAGTGGGTGACCTTGGGAGACTCAATAAACACTAATAATTTGCCTATCAATTTTCAATGGCTTGCTATTGCCTTTGAACAGTTGTTCAATTAGATCATAGGGAAAATTAATGCATAAGAATTAGAGTTAAATTCTAAAAGGTTGGGATTTGGAGAAAAGATCTGAATTAGAATTGGCAGTTTATGTTTACTTTGGCAAGTAAGATTCTTATGTGGGGAAGCGAGAGAGCAGTAATAAAGAATATAGACTAGACTGGCAACGAGGGGACTTGCAGAAAGGAAATCGGGTAGGATTTAAATGCAATAGCCAAGAAACCATGAAAACAAGAAGTAGGTACAACTGAGAAGAGAAAATAGGAGGTATTGGTTCTGTGAGATACTTGGAAATAAGAATCTAGAAGGGCTTGAGACTTAATAGAGGTAATGACCGGGAAAGACCTTAGGGTTTGGAATCAAAGTACAAGTGCGGGCTTCATAGAAACAGGAAAGTGCAAGGGATTTAGTTCGCTGGGAATTCAACCCTCAATCTTATTTCAGACAAAAGGAAACCAAGGCTCCAATAACTAAGGCCATCCAGGAGAAGAGAAGGAACTTAAGCTATTTCCCGAGGATAGGTTGGGGTTACAGGAACCGCTAGAGCAGAACTGGGCTCAAGTGTACGAACCACTCATTTCAACAGGTGGGTGCGTGACAAGGACCCGATGTACCTAGCCCCGAAGCGGATCTGAAAGCCATGAAGTTTCCTCCCTTCTCGCTCCCGACCTCACTCACCAGCTCCGCGCGCCTCTCTACCCCGGAGTAGGTCCAGACGTACTCACACACGCGGAGACCAAACCAACAAGCGCGTGAAGCTCTTCCGGAAGTGTGGGCGGGCCCCACACCCTACTTCCGTTACTATGTTGCTGCCTGCAGGCCTGGGAAGCTTTGTATAGACAGGAAGCGGAAGGGCGGAACTTGGAGCCCTCGCCAATCGATGCAGAAGGCTGAATCGCTGTGGCCCGTTAAAATCGAACGGAGGAGGTGGCTTCTTCCGGCTGGGTCCAGGAGATAGCTGTGTAAGTTGAAGGACGTCGGCTGTCGAATTTGTGGCTTTAACAAGGTAAGTCAGGAGGGCTCCCCGGCTCGGACCTAGTACCTCGGCTTTGTGGAGCTGAGCTAGACTGACCGTTTCTGATTCGGGAACTCCACGAGGTCTTCTCTTTGGGAGTCGAGAACTGTGGGGAATGGAAAAGGGGCTAGAGAAAATGAGGATCGAGGCCTAAAGGCTCCTGCAGCAGCTAGGAAACCTCAGAGAGCAGCGGTTAGGCTCAGCCGCTTTCCGAAGACTCTTAAATTGCTTTTTCTAGTGGGAAAAGATGAGACCCGTCGCTGAAGTCTCCCAAGGTCACCCACGGATAAAAATTGAATGAGGACTCGGACTTCTGACCCCATCTCTCTTTTCGCCTGTATGGCTGTGGATGTTTGTTGACACTAAGTTTTGATTAAGAAACTGGCAACCAAGCCTCCTTTAGTTGTGCGGCAACCTTTGTCAGAGCGAGAGCTAGTGTGGCCTGGCCCTTGCTTTTTTCTCCAGGCCTGTGTGTGTAGGAACAGCGAAAGGACTTCCTGAGAGGAGAGCTGTAGCTCTCTTTTGTGTTTGGTTTTACCCCTAAGTGATGAACTCATCACTCCAGATGGATATCCAATCAGACAGCAGAATAGCAATATCGAAGAACAGAGAAAAAGCAAGGGCAACTGGTCATTTTAGGCTTTTAATGAAATGACCATTTTATAGGCAGAGACAGGCTTGAAAGGATTGGTTATATTTAATACTGGTTAGTGGCTTAATTAGAAATAAATGAGGAGATTCATCTACTTAGACCTTCCTATAAGCAGCGTTTAACATTAAATCTCAAGTTCACAAGGAATGTTAGTTGATTTCCTCCTTCATTTACATAGCTTTCTAAACTTAGATGTGACAAAGACAAAAGTAAGTTTCAGTTCAATTATTCCATAAAGGGTACTCCAACATGAGGGTTCCTGATCTTTGCCCTAAAATAACTTGCCCTTTGTTGAAAGGTGCAGACCTAGATGTTTTGAGGCTTACATCCATTGTTTATCACACCAGCAACATTTCCACTGCCCATCTGTCTCAACCTTTTCTGAGTTGACCTCCTTTAAGACACTCTAAATTTCAGTTCCTATACCATGCCCTTTCCTAGGATCAAAGTTGTTTTGAGAAATATCGAACATCAGCCTTCTATGTTGTGTAAATTAGAGTAAAATTTAAAGCATCATAATATTGTTTCAGTTGGACACCACTCCCTCCTAAAAAGTTTTGTTAGACACGAGGTAATAGGAGTTATCAGTTAATGAGTTGATGAAGTTAAGGCATGTTTTCTGTAGGGTTTCTCACTAACTGACATCAGTCTAAACCTGGTGGCGCCTGCCTGTAATCCCAGCTGCGTGGTAGGCTAGGGAAGGAGAATTGTAAGTTCAAAGCCAGCCTTTAGTAAGGCCCTAAGCAACTCAGTGAGACCCTGTCTCTAAAATATAAAAAAGGACTGGGGATGTGGCTTAGTGATTAAGCACCCCTGGGTTCAATCCCTGGTACCAAAAATAAGACATCATCCCATAATTTTTTAAAAAGTATCATGGAATGAATGAAAAATTAGCCTATAATAGGTTTAGTAAAGTGAAACAGTTGATATGAAAATACATCATAAAGGGTTTTTTGTTTGTTTGGTACTGAGAATTGAACCCAGGAATGCTCATCACTGAGCTACATCCCAGTCCCCCCCCCCCACTTTTTTAAAAAATATTTTTAGTTGCTAATGGATTTTTTACTTTATTTATTTATATGTGGTACTGAGGATCAAACCCAGGCCTCACACATGCGAGGCAAGTGCTCTTCCACTGAACTACAACCCAAGTCGGCCAGTCCCCTTTTTATTTTGAGATGGGCTCTTGCTAAGTTGCTGAGGCTGGCCTTGAACTTGCAGTTTACCTGCTTCAGCCTCCTAGGTAACTGACATAAAGCTTTCTTTTAATGGAGTCTTTCCTAATGGGGTTAAACTGGTCAAGGCCTGTGAAGGAATCTAAAAAAGTTTGGATTTTCTTCATTGATCCAAGAACCTTTCTAAATCAGTTTTCAAATTAAGGTCTCAAATTTTCATTGCCAATTCTTTGCAAGTGAATGCTCCTGCAGGCCTTTGAATGGTCAACAAAAACGTGCCAGTTTCCATAGCAACAATTCCCTCTTCCATTTCAAGACCTGAGTCATTGCCACTGCTTACCAATCTCCACCAGAGATCACTGTTGCCAGTGAACTCACAGTGTGCCAAGTTGTGGTAGATAGGTGGTCACACATATGAATTTCCAACTGATATTCTGATATTTATGGTGACCTTTTGAACATATCTTTTTTTTTTTTTTTTTTTTTTTTTTTGGCAGGGGCGGGGGGTACTGGAGATTGAACCCAAGGGTATTCAACCACTGAGTCATATCTCCAGCCCTTTTTATTTTGAGACAGGGTCTCCTAAATTGTTTAGGGCCTTGTTAAGTTGCTAAGACTGGTTTTGAACTTGCAATCCTCCTACCACAGCCTCCCGAATCACTGGGATTATGGGTGTGTGCCACCATGCCCACCTAAATATGTCTTGGTGGCATATTTTGGGGGGGGGGGGTATATATAATTACATTTGATTTTCTGTTTCCATTACTTCAGTGTTCATTAGAATTATCAGTGGCCTTGTTAAAACAGATTGCTAGGCCCTAGAGTTTCTAATTCAATAGGTCTATGGTGGAATCTGGGAATTGGCATTTCTAACAAGTTTCCAGTCATGCTGATTCTTCTTAGTGGTCTAAACTACACTTTGATGTGCTCCCAAGATCCAGAAATTGGATTTTTTTTTTTTAACATTACCTGGGGACCTCTTTCCACATCGATACACAAAGTTCTATGCACATTATTATTTCCTCCAACTGAACTTTTCAGTTTTTCCATTCATAACAGGTATTTTTTTTATTTGTTTTTGGTACCAGGGATGAACTCAGGGACACTTGACCACTGAGCCACATCCCCAGCCCTATTTTGTATTTTATTTAGAGACAGGGTCTCACTGAGTTGCTTATGCCCTACTTTTGCTGAAGCTGGCTTTGAACTCATGATCCTCCTTCCTCAGCTTCCCAAGCTGTTGGGATTACTGGCATGTGCCCCCACACCTGGCTACAGTATTTTTTTTTTTTTAATTGGGTCTTGCTATGTTTCCCAGAATGGCCTCAAACTCAGATCCTCCTGTTTCAGCCTCCTGGCATGGTGACACACATCTGTCATACCAACTACTCAGGAAGCTGAAACAGGAATAATATTTCTGTAAAAATAAATTCCTAGAGGAAAAATGAACTAGCTAAATGGAAGAGTATACAAATAATTGATACTACAAGTTGTGCTTTAGGAAAGTTGTACCAGTTTACACTCCAAGCAAGCTTATAATTTTATTTTTTTGCAAACTTCTATTTTATGTCTAGCTGTTTTCCTTTGTTTTTTTTTTTTTTTTTTTTTGTTTGTTTGTTTGTTTGCTTGTTTTTTTGGTGCTGGGGATTGAACTTGGGGCCTTGTGCATGCGAGGCAAGCATTCTACCAACTGAGCTATATATCCCCAGCCCTATATTTTTCCTTTCCTAAGATAATTAAAATGTTTGCCCAAGTTTTTTTTCCTGGACTTTTTGGTTTCACTGTTCATTTCAACATCCTTTATCTATTTTGGAATAAGAAGTTAAGAATTTCAGCTTTCCCACCATCTTCAGTGGCTAGTATCAACTCCTTTTAGTAGATGATACCTTGTCTACCCTCCCTTGGAAGTCCTAAGTGACTTATAATAGGGAGCTGAGAGTTAAGCTAATTGGTGTCCACTTCTCTGAGAAAATTTGAAAGTATCATAGGCTCCAACTTTCAACTAATCTTAAAACTGGTTAATTCAATATACAGTATACTAATGTGACTAAAACCTGGAATTAAAAATGTTAAGCTATACTGGTTCAGGGTGAACTTAGTGACTACTGTGTTCTTTTTCTATGCTGGATGATGTGACATATTCTGGGGTGTTTATGAAATTATAATCAAGGGGCTGGTGTTGTAGCTCAGTAAGAGAGCTCTTGCCTAGCACATGTTATGCACTGGGTTAAATCGTCAGCACCACATATAAATTAAATAAAGATATTGTGTCCATCTACAACTAAACTTTTTTTTTTTTAAAGAAAGTAGTCAAGATGAAGTCCTGCTTTCAAAAGCTCCTCTTAACTGGCAAGGCTTTTGTCACCATTTTTGCTACTCCTGTGTTGGATGAAACATAGATGAAATTTTACCACAATAGTTATTTGCACTGACTTTAGTTTTTTAACTAAGAAAAAATCCTATTTTATTTTAAATTTCTTCAAAACCAATTTATTGTTGCTTTCTTTTTTTTTTTTTTTTAAGATTGAAATAATGGCAGGTCCAGAAAATGATGCCCAATTCCAGTTCACTGGTATTAAAAAATATTTCAACTCTTATACTCTCACTGGTAGAATGAATGTAAGTATTAATGATATCTTTAAGGAGTTGTATTTTTCAATAATATAACAGTAACAGTAACTTTTATTTATATTTTTCTTTCTTTTTCAGTGTGTACTGGCTACATATGGAGGCATTGCTTTGGCTGTCTTATACTTCAAGCTAAGATCTAAAAAAACTCCAGCTGTGAAAGCAACATAAATGGTAAGCTGGGCTGGGGATGTGGCTCAAGTGGTAGCGCGCTGGCCTGGCATGCGTGCGGCCCGGGTTCGAACCTCAGCACCACATACAAACAAAGATGTTGTGTTCACCCGCTGAGAACTAAAATAAATAAATAAATATTTTTTAAAAAAAAAATAAATAAATGGTAAGCTGACGTTTCCAAGTCCATAACTAAGCCACTTTGATGTTAGGGGCCTCCCTCCCCAACTATAAAAGTAAACTATTGTCATTTTTTGCAAATATTATTGCATGTAAGCAAGCAAGCAAACAAAAAATTGCCCATCTTATTTATCTATTTTTGTTCTTTTTAACTTTTTAAAAAATGTATTTTATTTCATTTCCAGTAGTTTCGGGCATCTCTTTAATTTTATAACTATTTTCTTATGATTTGAATGCACATGTTCATTGACATGGGAACTATACTTCACAGAAAAAAATCTAGAATTTTTTGAAGATAAATATTACAGTGAATGTTTTTGAGCATGAAGTATAGTCTATATCTATGAATGTTTCCTTAGGCTGAAGTGCTTTCCCAAAGATTATGGGGTACCAACTTTGTAAGGGTATGTCTTGTCTATCCAATGTGGAATCTTGTTTCTAATTTTTGTAAATTTGATGAGTAAAATAAACTGTGTCCCTTTTTACTATTTGTATTTTTCTTAAAATTATTTTTGTCCTTATTTGTTAGACAACTTGTGTATGCTCTTTTCATAATACTTTTTTTGGCAGTGCTAGGAATTAAACCCAAGGCCTTGTACAGCCTGGGCAAGCACTCTTGCCACTTAAGCTGCTCCCCTAACCTTAACTGACCTTTTGTATACAGTTACGTATGTTCTTTTCAGTAGTTTCTTTGCTAGTTTCAGTTTTCAAATAATGAATTGTCTTTTCTCTGAACCCCCATAAAGTATATTTTCTCCTCAGACTCCATTTGCCCATTCTTCCTTTATATGTATGGTGCTGGGAATTGAACCCAGGGTCTTGTGCATGCAAGGCACATACTGTACCAACTGAGCTATATATATCCCCAGCCTCTCACTTGCCCATTCTTAAATGAGTAATTAATCTGTGGCGTTAGTGGCAGGTAATATTCAGGAATCCCCAAATCCACATCTTTATCTAATATAGCTCTCCTTCAGAGATTTTCTTCTGTGAAGTTTTTCCAGTCAAAATTGTTGACCTTAGGGATTGCATATTCCAGAATGATCCATGACTACTTCTTTACAAAGAGGTAGTATTTTGCCCAATTTTCTATGCAAGTGAACTTTGTAATTACTTAAAAGTAGTATTGGAACACATTTTATGTCAAAATTGTCTTTGCTTTGTTTATAGGATTCTAAAATGTGTGACCTCATCTGTTAAGTTCCCATCCCTGGAGAAGCTAATATCAACTCATCATGTAATATTCAATTTGTACAATAAATTATGAACCTGGAAAAGCTGGTTGTCTTTATTTACAAGATATCAAAAATATAAAAACTGTACAAAATGCAACAAAGGCAAAAACTGGCAGTGACTTGGTCTAAATCTTTTAGTTTTCCAAAGCAAGGCTCAGTACTGGAGGTAAGCAACTGAAATGTCTGTCTGACTTCAAGTGTACTAGGTTGTATATGTAGCCATTTTAGCTGAAGTAGAACATGATAGCTAAATCTCTTCACCTGTTTTTAGAGTGTTTTGGTGCACTCAAAACTCAAAAGGTATAAATTGAGATGTTAGTGGGTGGTTGTACTTCATCTATATCTTAGGAAGGAATTTTAGTTCACCCTACCCAGTTACATAAATTCCACTAATCATGGGCCAAGAAAAATGTTAGTGGGTCATTTAACATAGTACTTGAGTGCCATACAGTAACTTCATTTTTACAGCAGAAACATACATGCTCATAGAATTCTTCAGCTAAAATTCAAGACAGTATTATATTTCTTAATTTGAATCTTGAAGCAGGATGAATTTTTAAGATCAAATTTTTTTCTAAACATAATAAATTAAAATAGCATTTGAACAGAAAATGCATAGTTTCCACACAATCCAAAGCACCATAAATGTCCCCTCCACGAACATAGTATCTCTCTTATTCAACTAACGGAAATTAGTTAAATGTGGTTGCTGTAGAAACGTGGAACTGTCCTGTTCAGATTTTCTAAGCAGCATACTTCCAGATCCATATAGACAAAAACATTCTTTGTAGCTTAAATATTAATCACTGAGGTATTTGCTTTTTAGTCTCCCTTTTTCAAACAGTAGCTTCCAGAAGGTCTTTAATACCAATGATTTATTGCGGACTATAAGCTCCTGCAGCTAGAACCAAATTTCTTCGAGTAAAATGGAGGTGTACAACTGGTGTTGATTTGGTCATATATGTACCCAATAATAACTCCTGTGAATTCTCAGGTAAATTTATATGCCCAGTGGCTGTAGTAAAGTCATCAGTCTCTAAATCTTCAAATGCTTTGATGGCATCCCATAACCGAACTGTATTATCCATTGAACCTAAGGGGAAGTCAAAGGAAACCATTAGTTGCATCTGTCATATTTAGATTCTGACATTTTGCTGTATATATTTTATGTGTTTGCCACAAAGCCATTACCTGATGCCAAAATTTCACCATCTCTACTAAACCTAAGTGAACAGACTGTGTCAGTGTGGCCTTTTAATTCTCCAACCATCAAACCATGTCCAATATCCCAAAGGAGTACTCTGCCATCCGTCGCTCCTGTAGCCAGGAATCTCCCATTGGGAGAAAATGTCAAGGAATGAATTGGTCCCTAGAAAAGAATTCCATGGAAAGTATCAAAGTAGAGTTAAATATATCTAAGGAAATAAGACAAAGTTAGAATTTTAGTTTAGTGGTATGAATGTTATCTTTAAAATGTATGAGTTACTGGTTAGTTTAAAAAATACATTTATCTGGAAAGTGCTGGAATAATGAAGTTTTATATGAAATACCTTGTGTCCAGTGAAGATCCTTACACAATTACCATTCAGGACATCCCAGAGCCGCACAGTTCTGTCTGCTGAGCCCGTAGCAACATAATTTGAATTTGGATGAAATCTGGTACAATTCACATCAGCAAGATGACCAGCAAATATCCTTAAAGGCTGATAATGGTCTGTAGCCCAGAGCCTTTTAAAAGTTATGAAATATAAAAGATGATAATTAGGAGTTATACCTGTAAAATGCCAAAATAGATGGGTTCCCATTAAGCCAGCCAACTATATGGAAGAAGATGGAATGACTGAGACATTCTTTAGAAAAAGAATTGATCTGGTACAAATCTTTAGCTTTCATAATTCCTTTTTTTTCTTTTTTTCAGAGAGAGAGAGAATTTTAATATTTATTTATTTTTTAGTTTTCGGCAGACACAACATCTTTGTATGTGGTGCTGAGGATCGAACCCAGGCCGCACATATACTAGGCGAGCGCGCTACCGCTTGAGCCACATCCCCAGCCCCTCATAATTCTTTAATTTTATATACTTTCTGTATTTAATATTCTATATTGCCCCTTTCTCCTCTTCACTCCTAGTTTAGTCTAAACCATTAAAATATATTTTCCCCTAGTTTTGTGTACCATATAATTAGTTTCTAACCTGAGCTACCTCATCTGGAACTTTTAAAGAGACAATGATAGGGAAACAAAGCTACTCAAAGTGGTAATGGAAGAAATAATCATCTAATGGGGGAGATTTTATAAGTTAACTTTAAAAAAAGCAGGACTCTTGGTATAGACATATTGATATGGTAACTCCTGTCCCAAATTCATTTTCAAATAATAGCTATAAATTCAGATGTTCTCCAAAAGTTGTTTTTTTCTTAAATAATGGAAGTGAAAATTAGTATGGATGAAGTTGGTAATGCTCAACAAGAAACCAGTATGTTCACTGAATAAACACAATCACAAGATACCATGTTCTTACCGAGCAACTCGGTCGTGGCCCCCTGATACAAAATAATATCCATATGGAGAAAACTGTGTGTCCCATACTGGATAGTTGTGTCCTTTATATCCCACCAAGCAAGTAAACGTTTGAAGGCTCCACAATCTAACAGTTCCATCCTCTGAAGAGGAAAGCAGGTAGTTCCTGAGAGAAGAAAAATTGGTACATTCCCAGATTATATTCCCAAAATAACATTTGGTTACCTGCCCAGATTTTCCTTACATTTGAACATTAAATATAATTTATTAACATGTTACATCACTCTCAATTTATACATGGAATTCACAGATACCAAAAGCTGAAAGTACTGAACTATTGTTAAAACCAAATGTTAGCCTTGACATTACTTACAGAGAACACCTACTGAATGAGACTATTTTAAAATAAAAGGATAAATGTCAGTTCAAAATAATGTTGGGTAATAAAATGTATAGTCAAATAAGCTTCATTGGGAAAGTTTAAGAAATGTGCTGCTGCTTTGGGCTGGGGATGTGGCTCAAGTGGTAGCGTGCTCGCCTGGCATGCGTGTGGCCCGGGTTCGATCCTCAGCACCACATACAAACAAAGATGTTGTGTCCGCCAAGAAGTAAAAAATAAATATTAAAAAAAAAAAGAAATGTGCTGCCATGTAAAACTCAACAATTTTTGGCTCTAAAATGGAGATGCTATTTTCCTATTCTATATAATTGTTTAAGAATTAAAGAGGGGAGGCTGGGGATGTGGCTCAAGCGGTAGCATGCTCGCCTGGCATGCATGCGGCCCGGGTTCGATCCTCAGCACCATATACAAACGAAGATGTTGTGTCCGCCGAGAACTAAGAAAAAATAAATATTAAAATTCTCTCTCTCTCTCTGTCCCCCCTCTCTCACTCTCTCTTTAAAAAAAAAAAAAAAAAAAAAAAAAAGAGGGGATTGGAAGTGCAGCTCAGCAGTATAGCATGTGCTTTGCATGTATGTAAAGCCCTGGGTTTAATCTCCAGCACCCACCACTGCAAAAAAAAAAAAAAAAAAAAGGCTTTTATGGGCAGTAGGCAGACTACAAACATGGTAATAATACTTTACAAGGATAAATACAAAACCTGACAGTTTTCACTAAAATCAGAATTAAGTCTGAAATCAAATAAAAATGTATCATGATCTGTCTGGGGCTGGGACTGTGGCTCAGCAGCAGCACACCTGCCTGGCATGTGCAAGGCACTAAGGTCGATTCTCAGCACCACTTATAAATAAATAAAGGTCTATCAACAACTAAAAATAAATTAAAATATATATATATATGTAAAAATATATATATAAATATATTATATAAAAATATATAATATATATATAAATATATATAATATATATATGTATAAATATATAAATATATATATATATATATATATAATATATTATCTGTCAAACAACAACAAAAACTCATTCAAAAAGTTTCATAGAGGAGGGGCTGGGATATATAATTCAGTTGGTAGAGTGCTTGCCTCGCCTCACATGTACAGGCTCTGAGTTCAATCCCCAGCACCACGGGGGGGAAAAAAAATTTCAAGAGGAAAATCTTAATAGATTGAAAGCTATTATCTAGCTAAGTAAGATACAGATGGTCTTATGAATATAAAATACCCAACCCATTACTATACATTCCAGATCATGAAAAAACAGGTAAATAACTACATACATACCTTGGAATCATATGGCTAAAGGGAAGACCTAAAATAGCAATAGCAATTATATATTTCCTTTTAGTATCTTCTTAATTTTTGACATGGTCTTACTAAGTTGCTGAGGCAAGTCTTACACACAATCCTCTTGCTTCAGCCTCCTGAGTTGCTAGGATTACAGGTACACATCACATACAACAGTGCCTGGATTTCTTAGTACTTTTTTTTTTTTTTTTCCAAATAATATGTTATATTTTGTGCATGTTCCAGTATTGAACAACAAATCCCAAACATGATGTATAAATATAGTACACCAATAAAAATATGGAAAAAGAAAAAAGGCAGTCTTTAGTACTTTTTTTTTTAGTTGTAGATGGACATGGTATTTATTTTATTTATTAATTATTTTTATGTGGTGTTGAGGATCAAACCCAGTGCCTCACACATGCCAGATGAGCTCTCTAACCCTGAGCCACAACCCCAGCCCTCTTTTTTTTTTTTTTAAAGAGAGAGTGAGAGAGGAGAGAGAGAGAGAGAGAATTTTTAATATTTATTTTTTTTTAGTTCTCGGCGGACACAACATCTTGGTTGATATATGGTGCTGAGGATCGAACCCGGGCCGCACGCATGCCAGGCAAGCGCGCTACCGCTTGAGCCACATCCCCAGCCCAACCCCAGCCCTCTTTATCTTCTGATTATACAAAAGATAAAGTTCCAGTTCATAGTTAGTATACCATTAATATCAGGAATTTATTTTTTATGTACCAACAGACACAAAGCAAGGACTCAAGAAATTCAACCCCTAATTAGGGTTATACAAAGCTAAAGCTGATTTTCGAAACCCAGTTAGCTCTGAACTGTGCATCTTTTAAAAAAACTTTTTTTAGTTATTGATGGACATTTATTTCATTTATTTACTTATATGTGGTACTGAGAATCAAACCCAGTGCCTTACACATGCTAGGCAAGTGTTCTATCACCGAGCCACAACCCGAGCCCAGAACTGGGCATCTTGAAGTCTATAAATTGAGGTATATATGAAGTTGCTATCTTGTACACCAGTTCCCCAAAATGAATTAGCAAATGGCAAGATTATAAAAGGTTATAAATGAGGTCTGGGGTTATGGCTCAGTGGTAGAGCACTCGCCCCACACATGCAAGGCCCTGGGTTCGATCCTTAGCACCACATATGAATGAATGAATAAATAAATAAATAAATAAAGTTTTTTTTAAAAAAGGTTATGAATGACAGGCAACCATGAGATTTTTCTAAGAAAATTTTCCAGGCATTTGTACTATGCTTCCAGATATTACCTCTATAATATGGAGGTAATATAAAAATACCTTCCAGATATTTTTATATTACCTCTACATGGTATAGCAGTATTTAATTTTTATTGTTTGTATTTTACCTATCTGGACTGAAGCTGGCTCCATAGACAGGCCCACTGTGACCATATAAAATCTTCAACTCACTTGCAGTTTTCTCATCCATGATTCTTTCTAAGACATCGTCTGATTCTTTGTCTATGAGGTTAAGATCTAAAATGGTCCAGAAATATTTTTTTAAAGTACATTAATCAAAACATTTTAAGACAATCACATTATAGTTCAGGAGAAGAACTAACATTTGAACAGTTCTTCCTATATACCAACCACTGTGCTAACATCTCTAAATTAGGTGATATCATCCCAGTGTGCAGAAGATGAAACTGAGGTTCAGAACAGTTGGTTTGCTAGAGTGCACACAGGTACTCAGTATTAGAACTAGATTGAAATTCAAGTTTTTCCATTATACCACAATGTTTTACAAAAATGAAAACTATGTAAATACACAATAATTTTAAATGTGTTACTATGGTTAGATAATTTAAGTTTAGCCAAAAAAAAAAAAAAAACCTTTAAAAATGGAATTCTGAACTTATTAGATCTTTTTTACCCAATTTTATGGCTGAAACAAAAAGTATTCTTCTATTATTTAAGATTTTAAATAGTAGAATAATACTACCACCTCAGTCTCCTAATAGCTATTCTGATGCTTTTTCACTGCTGGAAATGTTAGCATTTAAAGAAATTAAGTGAATTTCTGAAAAAATCGGTATCTAGTATGTATATTCCATGGAATCAAGACTGGCGTAGACTAATGGAAAGCTCACACCCCAAAAAGTCATCTCAGTTACCTGATGCTTGTTTGACACTACGAAGCTTTTTGGGTGTCACAGACCAGACTCTAACTGTTGAATCTGCAAAACCTCCAGCAATCAGACTAGAATCATCAGTGACATCCACTGCGGTGAGGCCCTGCCGATAAAAAGAAGTTTTATTTTATTTTTTTTTTTTTTTTAAAGAGAGAGTGAGAGAGGAGAGAGTTAGGAGAGAGAGAGAGAGAGAGAGAGAGAGAGAATTTTTAATATTTATTTTTTAGTTCTCGGCGGACACAACATCTTTGTTGGTATGTGGTGCTGAGGATCGAACCCGGGCCGCACGCATGCCAGGCGAGCGCGCTACCGCTTGAGCCACATCCCCAGCCCAAAAAGAAGTTTTAGACTAAACACTACTCTTTTTTTTTTTTAAAGGAGAGAGAGAGAGAGAGAGAGAGAGAGAGAGAGAGAGAGAGAGAGAGAGAATTTTTTTTTAATATTTATTTTTTAGTTCTCGGTGAACACAACATCTTTGTTGGTATGTGGTGCTGAGGATCGAACCCGGGCCGCACGCATGCCAGGCGCGCGTGCTACCGCTTGAGCCACATCCCCAGCCCAACACTACTCTTTTAAAGGAAAAAAATACAACCATATGTTAGAGACTTCATAATGATGGCTATTTTTCTCATATAAAAAGATCATCTGAGGGGCTGGGGATGTGGCTCAAGCGGTAGTGCGCTCGCCTGGCATGCGTGCAGCCCGGGTTTGATCCTCAGCACCACATACAAACAAAGATGTTGTGTCCGCCGAAAACTAAAAAATAAATATTAAAATTCTCTCTCTCTTAAAAAAAAATTTTTTAAAAAAGATCATTTGAGATTATATTCCCCTATAAAACCCATGTCTGAAAGCTCTTATTTGAAAAACATGTTATTATTTACCCACTTTTTGCCCTCTATCTATGGAGAACGTAACAGGAAGCAAATGTTGTTTTTTGTAGTTTACTGAATATATCATCAGTAGCTTATTTTATCTATTAAGATACGTAGGGGGGCTGGGGATGTGGCTCAAGCAGCAGCGCACTCTCCTGGCATGCGTGTGGCCCGGGTTCGATCCTCAGCACCACATACAAACAAAGATGTTGTGTCCGCCGATAACTAAAAAATAAATATTAAAAAAATTCTCTCTCTCTAAAAAAAAAAAAAAAGATATGTAGGGTTTTTTGTTGTTATTTTGGTTTTGTTTGTACTGGAGGTTGAACCCAGCGGTCCTCTGTCACTAAGCTATATTCCCAGCCCTTTTTATTTTTGAGAACAATATACAACTTATGGCATAGATTAATTAAGACACTTTTGGCTGCAGGTGACAAAAATCCATATCAAACTTTCATGGGGGGGGGGTTTGGGCCCACATAAAGGAAATGTCCAGAGTTACACCAGCTTAAGGCATGGTTAGATCCAGGTACTCAAGACACTATCCAGTCTCCAGCTCTTTCCATCTCACAACTCAGCTGTCATCTCTGTCAGTTTCATTCTTGTGTAGTTTTCTCCTTGGGGTGGCAAGATGGTCCCCAACAAAATGGAGCTTACATTCTATAGGGTTAGGGCAACCAGCTGTAATCATTTAAGTGAGAGAAGAGTTATGCATCAGGCTCCAGGGGCCAGGCAGTGACTATTCAGTCCACTCTTCAATATCCCCATGGTTTCATCCATAAAATGGGTGATGTGGGATTTGAAAGATAGTGCAGGTCAATAAGGAAATCAGGAAGTCTGGATTCCATCCCTATCAATGTGTGACCTTGAATTAGTCATTTCATTTCTCTGAGTTTAAGTGTCTTCCTATTTTACAGTTACTCATGTTCCTGGTTTAAATTAAAGGTAGGGGGATTAAACTTCTTCTACCAAGCTTCTACCGGCCTGCAGGGTTTTGTCCTGGAGGAGTCTTAAGGCTCAAAACACAGGGAAAGCCCCATAAACAGGAGGGGATGCATTCTAGAGTTTGGGGGGGCAACTCCAATTTCTCATTAGCTACGAATCCAGGCCATATGTCTCCATCTCATGTTCAAGAAACATGGTGGCCACCCCCAGTGGAAAAGGCCAGTTAGCCTGCTTTCTCTAAGAGATTATGCACAAGTCTGCCCACCTAACCTATCCTGATTTGGCTTAGCCCAATGAGGAAGAGAATGCTGCAGACATCATAATTCATATGCCAGTATCTCAAGCAACATATCCCTTTTCACTTTTTGAGACAGGTTCTCATTAAATTGCTTAGAGCCTGGCTAAATTGCTGAGGCTGACCTTGAACTTGAAATTCTCCTGCCTCAACCTCCCCAGTCCCTGGCAAGACATGTAGAATGCTTAATAAAAAATATTAAGTTTAGGGTTGGAGATATAACTCAGTTGGTAGAGTGCTTGCCTCGCATGTACAAGGCCCTGGGTTCAATCCCAGCACCACAAAAAAACAAAAACAAACCAAAAAAAAAATATATTAAATTTATATGAATTTTTACACCAAATTCAATAGGGATGAACCAGTCAAAGGCTGGAAGAATTTTAATCAGTGAAATGAGGGACAAGTATAAGCAAGGGCCTTTTAAACATGGCCTTCTATCTATTCTCTATAGCATCCAATTCTCTTTTCCCATCTTTAAATTATATCAACAATTTAAATGACAAAACTCCATTTTAGTTAACACATTTACATTTATCCTAATGGTAAATCACCATTTTATACGACTCTCTAGGCAGATATTGTCCAATTATTTTACCAACCTGGTAAGCATTGAGGAAAGTATAGAAACAAATGGAGGGTAAGCAGTCTGGCCCAAGGCGCACTCGTTTGGTGGTTTCTTTCATATTCATTATCTTATCCAACTTATCTGAATCTTTCAATTCGGGAAGAGGGATTCTGTGGGGGTAAGTGGGGAGAGTGGGAATTACTGTTTGAGTATTAACAAACTTGAATCCTGTGTAACATATCTTAAAGCTCCATACAAATGCTGAGGTTTCTTCCTCACCTGTTTTGAGGTGGAGCATTGGGATCTTGTTTTTTGCTTTTGGATCCAATACTATCTTTTTTAGGCTTCTTCTTTTTAGGTTTTCCTTCTTCATTTTCTCCTTCCTCATCCTCATCATCCAAAGGTACCTCAATTTCTGGTTCTTTTAACAAACCAAAAAATACCTACAAGTCAAAAGAACCAGCATTTTTTAAATTAATTTTTTGTTCATTAATATACTCTTTGCACATCTTTGACAGGATGAATCACAATTACAATATAGTAATTTATGCCCCAAGGCAGGGTTCTGAATTTGTTTACCAATAGCCATATGCCCCTTTTTCTTTACTAACAGAACCCTGATTTTATTGGAGTAGTTAAATCATTTCTGTTCTCAGGCTCCCTTGCAACTAGGAATGGACATATAACATAATTCTGAGTATACTGGGTATGGTTTACAAAAAAAAAAAAAAAAAAAAAAAGTTTATCTCCTTGATAAAAAAGGAGACTCAGTCGGCCTTTTGTCCTTTCCCCTTTTCCTTCATAGTAGTTGCAAGGCTGGCACTGCAACAGCCATTTGTGAGCACAAAGAAGGTCACATTCTAAAAGTGGTGGACCAAAAACTTGAAAGAGCCAGGGACATTGATGGCATTGTAAAGCTATGCCAGTCCTAGAGGACCTTCCTCTGCATTTCATTTCACTTGAAGACAAACCCCTTACTTGTTTCAGCCACTGTAGTCAGGGTTCTGTTAATGCAATTATTCCCAAATCCTCACATATATACACCGTCCTTAGGGCATGAAATTTTAAATACAGTGTAAAATTATTCTCAAACTAGCTACAAAAAAATATAAATTATGTAGATGAAAATGTTATGATTTTTCATAATCTGCATTATATAGTTCTTAGGTTTATTCCCATACCTTTGATTTGTTTGCCTCTCGTTTAGCCTCTCCTGCCAAACTTCCCACCATCGCATCTATCTGTTGCTTACTACGCGGCATCCCATCAAAGATGTCAATGTAGAGGTGCTCCTGAACTATGTTCCATATCTGATTGTTCTGTTTCTCCTGAAGATGCCTCTTCAAGAGTTGATACGAGTCACGGGAAATACGCAGAACAAATTTACTTGTTCGAAAATCCAACATGGTTTCATTCCCTTTCATGTGTTCCTTTTTGGTAAGACTAGATAATACTCGTAGGTCATCCTGGTAATAACATTCCTGATCTCCATGGAACCTGTTTCAGTGATTTTAAAAAGTCATTTTTCAATGTAATCATCAAGGGATCTGCCTTTCCCCCATATATTTATAAACCATCCCAGAATATTTTTAGAAAACCCTGAACTAAGCTGTAGGACCAGAAGTAACTCATTTAAAAATGACTATAATTCAGTTTCTAAATTTGTCCTAAAAATGACCAATTTAATTCTCTAATGAAATTTATCATTAACATTTTTAAGAGAAGAATTTGAAATAAACATCATAAGTGAATGAAAGATAAGATACCCACCACTGATAGACAGTTTCTTTTGTTTACCATCTTTGATAGACATTTGAGAATGTCAGAGCTCTTTGCTGAATTATTTTTTCTTTAAACCCTACATTTTAAAACTTTATTATAAAAAATTTCAAACACATATAAAAGCAGAAAATGTTATAGAGTGTATTCAATGTACCTATTACAGCCTCAACAACAATCAATACATGGATTCTCATAAATCCACCATTTTTAATTATTCCCAATGTTCTTAATATCAAACATTTATTAAATACTTATATTTAATACTATTACTAAAGAACAAATATTGATAACAAACAATAAGCATTTCCATTTACTATTCCAAAAGCAATTAAATAAAGCCTTCAGCCTTACAAACAATTAGTAAATTTAAATGTGCTTCTCTGTTTTAACAAATCTTAACTTTCCTAAAAAGTAAAATTAAAGATATATATTTGGCACTAAGAGCAGCATTAAAGAAAAATATTTATAAAACAATGACTATCTCTGGAGGCTGAGGCAGGAAAATTCCATGTTCAAGGTCAGCCTCAGCAACTTGGCAAGTCTACCTATCTCAAAATAAAAAGGACTGGGGATGTGGCTCAGTGGTAGAGTGCCCCAGGGTTCAATCCTCAGTACCAAAAAAGAAAACAATGATTTAAGATATAGGGTTCTAGCTCTGAGATAACAATATCAATGGATTCCTAAACTATTACTTGTTACCCATATAGACTCACCATTAAATGAACTCAGAGTTTCTAAGATTTGAATGAAACTAGAAATCTCAGCCTCTTGGGGTTCATATCAATCACTGCCTATTACCTTCATCTGAGCATGGTGGGGTCCTGGCAAAGGCTGAGCTTGTCCATAACTGTCTGGGAGACAGAGTCCTCTATGATATTTCACCTTCCTATCTTCCTATGAGGGGAGATGGCTATAACATGAGACTGGAAGAGCAAGAGGTATTTTTTTTTTTTTGGGGGGGGGGGCGGAGGGAGTACCAGGGATTGAACTCAGAGGTACTCAATCACTGAACCACATCCCCAGCCCTTTTTTTGTATTTTATATAGAGACAGGGTCTCACTGACTTGCTTAGTACCTTGCCATTGCCAAGACTGACTTTGAACTCAAGATCCTCCTGCCTCAGCCTCCAGAGCCACTGGGATTACATGAAGGTGCCACTGTGCCCAGCTAACAAGAGGTTTTTTGATGACAGTACTGTAAGAGAAATTAGCTTCCAGAGTAGAAATTTTGTCATTGTCATCCTTAATATTTTTTTTAAGAATACTAAGCTGCAGAGCATTTCTATACTTTCTATGAAGCATCCTACTATAATAAATGTATACAATGACATAAGAGTTCTATTGTTCCTCTATCACTACCGTGTTATCTGACAAGTCCTGGCTTCAAGCTCTATTACTTGCCTTAAAGAGCTCTCATTCAAACTATTAAATGCTGCTTTCCCTTGTCTTCTACAGCTCAACACTCTCCTGATTTTCTTCCCTTTTTCACTAGCCTTTATCTTATATTTGACCATTAAATGCTAGAGCTCCCCGAGGCTTGGACATAGTTCTCTTATTAATTTTATATTCTCCTACAATCACATCCATATCCATCAATATTGCACATAACTCCAATTTATGATTCCATTCCTTACTTCTCTAAGCTCTTCTAACAAGGGAAAAACAGGAAGAAGGGGAAAAGGTGACTATTGATTGATAAGGTTTGGAGGTTACTTAAATGAGTTGGAGCATACCTGAATTGCAACTAAGACTATTCTCACACCTGACAAACCAAGTCCTCTTCCAGAGTTTTCTATGTCAGCTGAAGGGAATCCCTATGCATCTGCGGGGCCAGAAACCTGGGATTATCAATGATACTTCCATCTCCTTTACCTCCATATTCAATCCATCAAGTGTTTCATCAGTTGATCTATTTCTCTTTACCTCCACTACCACAACCATGATCTAGTCCTGTTTCTCAAATGCTATTAGCATTTGAGGTAGGACAATTCTTTAAGTATACTACCTGCCTATCCTAGAACATTCAGTATCCTTGCTCCTTCCCCTAATCACTATGACCACCAAAACAAATAAAAACAAAAAAAACAACATCTCCTTGCATTGGCAAATGACCTAGGGAAAGAAGGAATATCAGCCCTAATGAGAACCACTCAGAAATTTCTAAGACTGATCAATCAATAGTCAGTCTCCTCACCATCTGTTCCCCATACCATGCAAGAAAGATCCTTGAAGTTGCACATTTAATAATGGCATGGCCCTCCAATGACTTCTATAGCAGAAATGCCTCATTACCCCCAAATATCCAAAACACCTGAATATTAGCTGGGCATATAGACACCTAAGACCACATTCCCTACCTCCATTGTATCTAGTATAACCACTGGCTGAAAAATTGTAAATGTGTGTATCTTCTAGGAAGAATATGGCCCTCCCTGCTGACTATAACAGAGATATGACTACTTAGAGCTAGAAAGCCATCATGTCACATGGTGGAAGCTTCATGACAAGAATGATAGAGCAATAAGGCCAAGGGAGCCTGTATCCCCAATAATCAAGGACCCTTAATACCAGTTCTGAACTTTTCTACCTTTATGAGAAATAAACTTTGACTATATTTAAGTCTATATTTAAGTCTCTTCTTGGGTTTTCAGTCTAATCTATCAGTTTCTTATGGCTCTTAGAATAAAGATAAAAAGAATTTTATTTATACCATCATTATTTTCAGTGACTCTCAGCCAAATCCAATCCTACTCAATACAACTCTCTTCTGCTCTAAGGACAAACAGAATTTCAATGTGGTCTGAGAACCTATTGTTCTAGCCCCTAACCAATTTTCCAGCTGCATATTTTATCATAACCCACCCCATTCTCTATTCCAACTACTACAGTCTTCTTTCAGTCTTTGCAGCTACCATGACCCTCGTGCCACAGAGCTTTCATATATGGTTTTCCCCTCTTTTCTTTATCTGGTTAATTCCTATGCAATCTTCAGATCTCACCTTAAGTATGGCTTCCTCTGGAAGCTTCTCCTGACTTCTCCAATTCAATAATATCCTATGCTAGATTCACAAAGTACTTTCTGTATTGCAATTTTACATTTGTGTGATTACAGTTGTGTGTATGCGTGTATAAATAAAATATATGTAAAAATCCACATACTTCTCAAAGAATGATTTTGCTTCATTCTCATGTTGATTATAGACTAGCTCCAAGTACATGTGTACAAACAGAGGATAAAAGAGTTGGGATAATTCTGCCCGATGGCAGTCCAGAGAACATTCAATGAAGTGTTTCAGTCCACTATAGTATTCTTCATACATTGTGGGGTCTCCTTGTTGGTTGTAGGCCGACAAGACAGCACTGACATCTGGCTGGTCTTCCACAGCTACATTTCCAACTGTTTAAAAAATGAAAGACAACTTTTAAGAAAATGATCTGATATGTACCATGTGACTACTGCTGTTTTGATATGGCTCAAAAGTAAACTGTTTCTCAGTTTGTCCCTTTCCTCTCAACCTCTCTTCCCCAACCCAATCACATAATCTTTTAATAGGATTTTGCACTTGTTTCAGTTACCCAGGCCAAAACCCCTTCACATGTACACATCTTAAAATAAGTTTTCAAATCAATAACAAAAAATTCAATATTTTTCCTAGAATTACATTATTTTTAAACACAAATTGTATAAAAGATCATATATGCAGGGATGAGGCCCTGGATTGAATCCCCAGCACCACACACATAAATACATGCAAATCAAACAGTTTATTAAATCTCCTCTCAAGGCTCAGTGCAAATGGCATCTCCCACCACCAAGCCACCAGCTATAAACATTTCCCACTCTCTGAGCTACCCAAATAATTTGTGACATTGCTGCAACATTTTCTGTCTCATGTGTGTGTGTGTGTGTGTGTGTGGGTTGGGGGGGTAATGGGAATTGAACCCAGAGCCTTGTGAATGCGAGGCAAACACTCTGCCAATTGGGCTATATCCCCAGCCCAATGCTTTCTATCTTGTGTTATTTTCATATGTACACTTGTAAAATGTCAGCATTTTAGGATGCCTTTTATTATCTCCAAAAGATGATGAGTTGTTACTCAATTATATAAGCTTAAAGCAACCTCCATAACTACTATCTCAAGGCAGAAAACATGGGTATTTAGTAACATGGCAATGCCAAACAATGATACAGTTGTCAATCAAACCTGACAATACTGGGTTTTGAACCTAAGGCCTTAGTCATGCTAAGCAAGCACTCTACTGCTGGGTTCACAGCTATGGATCACTCTTATGGCTTCTTTTCCTCCTTTCTGGTTTCTCAATTAAGATCTAAAAATAAGCTTCTGAAGTGCTGGGCATGGTGGCACACACCTACAATCCCAGCCATTCAAGATGCTGAGGCAGGAGGATAGCAAGTCTGAGGCCAACCTCAGCAACTTAATCCCTGAAAAACTTAGTGAGACACTGTCTCAAAATTAAAAATAAAAAAGGTTGGGGATGTGGCTCAGTGGTTAAGAGTCCCTGGGTTCAGTCTTCAGTACCAAAAAAATAATGATAATAAACGACTTAGCAAGGCCCTAAGCAACTTAGCAAGACTTGGTCTCAAAATTTAAAAATATTTTTTAAAAGGGCTGGGGATGTAGCACAGTAATAAAGTGTCCCTGAGTCCAATCCTCAGAACCAAAATAAGTAAAAAGGCTTCTGAAGCGATAAGAGATAATAGCAATATAACAAACAGTATGATTTGTTTTACAGTTCATTCACAAAATTCAGTATTCAGAAAAGATTTTTGGTAGAACACGCCTGCAATCTCACTCAGGAAGCTGAGAAGGAGGATAACAAGTTCAAAGTCTTAGCAAAATCCTGTCTTGAAATTAAAACGTGAAAGAAACAGTGGTATGTGCACGTATGTGTGTGTGTGTGTGTGTGTGTGTGTGTGTATGTTTGCGTGTGTGTATAAAGGACAGGGAGGCTGGGGATGCAGCTCAGTGATAGAATGCTTCCCTAGCAATGCTTAAGGCCCTGGGTTCAAACCCCAGTAAGCCTACCCCAAAAAAGATTCTTCTCTGGGGCTGGAGTTGTGACTCAGTGGTACAGCACTTGCCTGGTATGTGTGAAGCCCTGGGTTTGATCCTCAGCACCACATATAAAGAGACAGATAGATAGAAAGAAGATCCATTGACAACTAAAAAACTATTTTAAAAAAGATTCTTCTCAATCACATTTTAGCACATTTCTATTTATGGATTAAAATGCTATGTATTCAAACTTCACTTTTGGCAATGCTGCAAAGATTAGGCCTCCTAAGTACAGATTAACAGCTATGAGAGGGCTGAACTGGATAATTTAATTCAACATTTATTGATCACCTTTGTCATCTTATATCCCATAAAAGTTTCACTGCATGGACTTTGTGACAACAGTTGCTGAGAGAAAGTGGGGGACACAAGTGTCAGGAATGAATACAGAAGCATGAACTTTTCAGAATTAGGCATTTCATATATATCTGAGCCTCATAATAACCTATTGAATAGAAAAAACTCAACCTTAGGAACAGGCAACACACAAGTAAAACCAGTAGGGACAAAAAGGTCTGTCCCACACCTGTTCCTGAATTTGTGGCTCTCAAATTCTGCCATACATTAATACTCCTTAAAAGCACTTATTGCAGATTCACAGACTTCACCTCTAGATAGTCAGAGCCTGGACTGATGCCTAACAATTTGCATCCTCAAAACATTTAACACTGGTGGTATGTGGCCCATATTTTGAGTAATATTGACAACACTGTGTTCGATCAGTCCCTGGCTTAGTGGTCCAAAGCAAGTCCTCAAGAAATCTGTTTCCTCCTCATCTCTAAAGTGGAAGTAATGTCTACCTCACAGTTCCACTGGGAAAATTAAAATATATAACTTAAAGTACTTATAGAACAATAGTAGAGAACTGTACAAATAGTGTTAGTGCGGACCTGCCCAAGGCTCAAAAGTCCAATAAGAGAAAAATCAAAAATCTGAGCTCCCCGCCTTTCTGCGCCCCTCTTCCCCATGCATCCCGCTGCTCAATAAGTTCTGCTCAGCCTCTAGCTGGAACTGACAGCTAGGAAGAGGGTTTGACTGCGCAGCCGGCGCACTGGAGAAAGGGGCGGGCATGTGGCCCTAGAGGCGGGCCCAGGAAATTCAAAACAAGCCCGCAGAGGTGCAGGCCTGCCAGCCCCTGCCTTCCCGGCTTGCTCCCCTTTGAGCCGGTCCTTCTTCCCCTGGACACCGCGGCTCACCTTTCCCCGGAGCCACAGAACCTGAAGCTGATCCTGAGACGACTGTGGCCCCTGAAGCACCAGTGCTGGGAGGATCGGAGGCCGTAGAGCCGGGGGCAGAGGCCGTGACCCGGCTGAGAAGCGCGCTCGCCGCCTCAGTGCCGGCACCGTCCACCTCTCCCGGGGTTCCGGAGCCCGCCACTGCCTCTTCCAGCAGCCGGGCCTCACGGCGCAGCGCCTCCTCGGCCTCGCGGAGGTTACTCTGCCGTAGGAATTGCAACACCGCCAGCAGAGTCTGTCGGTCGTGGGGAGCGCCGGCCTCTGAAGCAGCGGCGGGCACCGGGGCCGCCCCCGCCGGGGCAGCAGCAGAGACAGCCACCGCGGGCTTGGGGGTCCCGCCATCCCCGCCAGCCGATGACGATGCCGCAACGTTCCCGCCGCCGCCGTTGGGGCCGTTGTTGAGAGTGCCGCCGCTACCCTCGCCTGCGCCGTCGCCCGCCTGTGGAGGTAGCAGCGTTGGCGGTCCCTCAGGCTCTAGCTTGACCGCCACCTCCGTCTGCTCCTCCGCCAGCGCCGCCATCTTGCGGCTGAGCCACCTCGCGCCGTCAAGCGTGATTGCGTTTTCGCCACATGGAGGGCGGGGAGGAGCATTTCACGACCTCTGTGGTAGGCAATTTACGGCAGGAGGAGGAGCGAAAGAGAAGGAGGAAAGGAATAGGCGTGAGAGCTACTTTCAAAAGTGAGTGAAGGGCAGGCAGGAAGTGGGAGCTGGTGACCGCCTATTACATTTGCTTGATAATAATTACCAATTATTGCTGGCCAGCTATATACACGCACTGTGATAGACATCTTACATGATATGTCATTTAATTCAGCAATCTTGTCCCCATTTTCCCTGTGGACTTTACGAATGGCTTAACCGAAACCCAAAGAGGTTAAATAACTTGTCAAAATCACACAAGAAAAAGGAAGTGTGAAGATGGAAATTCAGGATTTTTTGGTTGCGGCGGGGGTGGGGTGGGGGGTTGGGTACCGCGATTGAACTCTGGAGCACTCCGCCACTGAGCCACATCCCCAGCCCTATTTTGTATTTTATTTAGAGACAGGGTCTCACTGAGTTGCTTAGTGCCTTGCCCTTGCTGAGGCTGGTTTTGAACTCGTGTTCCTCCTGTCTCAGCCTCCCAAAATGCTGGGATTACCCGCGTGCACCACCACCCCCGCAATCAGGGTGAGATTTTTGATTTACTAGGCAGGGTCATGGTCCCTTGCTAGCGTGAAGAAGCGGAAGAATCCAGATCTTTACATTCACTAACCCTTAAAATTGAGGGATCCAAGTCTGGTGAGGGAGGAGAGTGAGACTGGGATTTAGGATAGAGAAAAATACTGGATCTTAATGGAAATGGCCAAAAGCCTTGAGATGCAGAAAACACAGTTATAATCTTGAGTAGCATGCCTTTGGCCCACAGCCTTATAAAATAAGGAAAACACTCAAGGGAGGAAAAAAACTGATGCGAAATTGTGCACCTCCACCCTGGATCCATCTCTAGTCCAGCCCCTGATATCGCCTTTCTATAAATATTGGACCCTCAGCCCAAGGCACAGCTTCTCACTCTTGAGTCAGCCCATATTTTCTCTTGAATGTATATCTATCTTCCTAAATAAACTACTGTCTTTGCCTTAAAAAAAAAAAAAAAAAAAAAAAAAAAGTTTGCCATGCTAGTGGGAACACCTTAGGAAGGTGGGGTGCAAAGGTCTAGAACTGAGAGAGGCTGGACCATATTGGCCAACTATAAGTAGGGAGAACAGAATTAAATTGGGATTAAGTTCTAACAAAAATTGCTCATCCTGTTCAAGAGTTTTCACTCTTCCCTTAGGTAAGATGAAGCCATTGGAGCATTTTCAACTAAGAAAGGGAATAGCAGATTTATGGGTTTATTAATTGTAAAGAAGCAAGAATAAAGGACTGGAGATGAGGCTCAATGGTGGAGTGCCCCTGAGTTCAATCCCTGGTATTTCCCCTCGCCAAAAAAAAGAGGTCCTGATGTGTTGAATATGTGTATTAGATGAAAAAGACGAATGTAGAGACGCTTGATTGGTTCTGTAAGGGTCTAGCGAAACGTCGGAGAAGGAGAGACCACACGAGACTAGCTCCATGCAATGGCAAGGGGGATTTATTAGGGATCCGTTCCAGCGCACTGGGGCTCCGTGCTCACTCAAGAAGGGAGAGCAGCCCAGAGCAGAGGTCAAGCAGAGCTTAAGTACACTTTTTGGAGAGGGTGGGGGGCTTTGCATACATCAGAACAAATCATCACGACGCGTGGGAAAATTGAACAACAACTCTGATACATGATTAGTCCATTCATTGGCGGGAACAGGCTGGGCAGGGGTGATTGGTCACTTCTAAACTGGGTACACATTCAAACTGATTGGTTCGCGCCCTGTGACAAACTGCACAGGGCCCTAGGCTGAATGGCCAGTAGGGGGTTGTCTTAACTATCTTAGGAATCTGGGTGTAACAGAGGAACTTAATAATACCTAATCTTTTACATTTTAATTCAAGCTTTCCATCTTAGAAACTTTACCCTTTCAGTTCAATATTTTAGGAAAAGAGAATTTAGTGTTTTACTTGTAAGTAATATGTTTGCCACATAAGTATAATGATATTTTTACCAGTGCCCTTTAACAAATTAAGAAATTCCAGGCTGGAGATATAACTCAGTTGTCAGTTGGTAGAGTGCCTGCTTCATATGCACAAGGCCAATCTTCAGCACCACAAAAAAAAAAAAAAAATTTTTTTCTAATTCTAGTTTTCTAAGACACTCCCACCCCCCCCACCCCTGCACCTTTTGTACTAGGGATTGAATGCCAGGGCACTTTACCACTGAGCTACACACCCAGCCCATTTATTTATTTATGTAGAGATAGGGTCTCATTTAGGGCTCAGTTCTTACCCCGACGCCAGTCCAATAAGTAGGACACAGTTGTTGTTTTTAACACCTTTATTTATTTTTTAATATTTATTTTTTAGTTATAGGTGGACACAATATTTTTATGTGGTGCTGAAGATCAAACCCAGTGCCTCACACATGGTAGGTGAGCGCTCTGCCTCTGAGCCACAACCCCAGCCCCTATTTGCTTATTTAGTTTTTTATGTGGTGCTGAGAATCCTGAGCAAAAATCCCAGCCGAGGACACAGTTCTGATAAAAAGGAAAAAGACATTTTATTGCTTTGCTAACAGAGAAACACTGGAGCCGCCTGTTCTAGAAGCTGTGATTCTGCCCATCAGGGAGAACAGAGGGCTTTTAAAGAGGTGATTCAGAAGTTACATTCCATGAGTTCTTTGTCAGAGTAGTAATTCACTTGTTAATTTGGGAGACAGTTATTTCTGAGATTTTTCTGGTGCTCAAGGTCAGAAAACTGCCTAGGACCTGGAAGAAAGGTAACCCTGTTTCCCCTGAGATTAGGGGAACGGGAGAGTTTAGGGAGGAGAAGAAACAGAAGAAAAGAAAAAATCACATCCTTTTAAAAATAAGTCACAGTGGCAGGGCAGCAAGGGTGATATTCAAAGCCTAAAGTGGACCACTGTTAGGCTACCACAAAGGTACATCCCTGGCCTGTTTTACTTTTGATATTTATATTGAGACAGGGTCTCGCTAAGTTGAGGATGGCCTCAAATTTGTAATCCTCCTACCTCAGCCTCTGGGATTCCAGGCATCTGGGACCACATGGAGCACATCCTTGGTCTTTCACTATCATAGATTATGTTGATTAATTTTTTTCAATGCTGAGGATTGAACCCAAGACCTTGCACATGCTAGGCAATACTGTATCACTGAAGTACATCCCACCCTTTTTTTTTTCTTTTAACTCGTTTTGAAACAGGTTCTCACTAAGTTGTCTTGAACTTGAGATCTTCCTGCTGCAGCCTCCCCAGTAGATGTGACTACAGGTGTACACCACTATACCTTACAAATTGATTACTTTTTTAATATTAGATAAAACTTACATTCCCAGCATAAACCCTGCTTGGTCATGATGTATATTATTCTTTTCTATATATCTGCTTTCTTGAGGCTTTCTATTAAGACTTACAATTTTTTCATTTGTTTCATATATAGTTTTATTTTACAGTATTGGGAAACCCAGAGGTACTCTATCACT
Source organism: Spermophilus citellus (assembly GCF_964194105.1). Classification (NCBI taxonomy): domain Eukaryota; kingdom Metazoa; phylum Chordata; class Mammalia; order Rodentia; family Sciuridae; genus Spermophilus; species Spermophilus citellus. The sequence continues at coordinate 72,619,477 of NC_138195.1, read as the reverse complement.
GAGTTACATCTCCAGCTCTTTTTTTATTTTGAGACGGGTTTTTTTTTTTTTTTTTTTGTAACTGTATTGAACCCAAGGGAGCTTAAATCAAGGCACATCTCCAGCCCTTTTAATATTTTATTTAGAGACAACTTCCCGCTGAATTGCTCACTAAGTTGCTGAGGCTGGCTTTGAACTCATGATCCTCCTGCCTCAGCCTCCTGAGCCATTGGGATTACATGCATGCACCACTGCACCCAGCTGTTGAGATAGGGTCTCCTAAATTGCCCAGGTTGGCCTTGAACTTAAGAAATCTTGCTTCAGTCCCCTGCTTCATGGAGATTACAGGTGTGTGTCACCATTCCCAGCATCTTCGTGTGTATTTGTAATTACTTGTTGAAGCATTTTTATCATGGTTGCTTTAAAATGTTGTCAAAGTTCTAACATTTCTGTTATCTCCGTATCGGCATCTATTGATTGTGTTTTTCATTTGAGATCATTCTGGTTCTCAGTATGACGAGTGATTTTATATGTAAACCTGGACATTTCCATATTATGTCATGAAATCTGGAGCTTATTAAATTTAGTATTTAGCTATCTTTCTTTGGCTATCATTCTGGCAGGGCAAGCAGGAGGAGGGAGGCCACTGCCTCATCACTGATTATTGTAAATAGAAGTCTATGTTTTCTACTTGACTTCCACCAATTTCAATAGCAACTTACTACTGCTGACTGGGACTGGGAGTTCCATCTCCCTGTGTGGTCTCCACTGACCATGAGTCAGGGCACTCATTATTGACCGCTGGAGATTAAGTTCCAACTCCCTATTTGGTTTGTGACACTACTCTTGTCAGGAGTGGCAGGTACCACACAACAATACCATGAGGATGGAACACTAGGCTTCCTACATAGTCTTTGCTGGTGGGGGAGGTTGAGAACAACCCTTATTTCTCTTTCTTCCTTTCTTTATTTTTTGTAGTTGTAGAAGGACAGCATGCCTTTATTTTATTTTTATGTGCTGCTGAAGATCAAATCCAGTGCCTCACATGTGTAAGGCAAGTGCTCTGCCACTGAGCTACAGCCCCAGCCCAAGAGAGCTACACATTTTTTCTACAGTGTTTGGAGTAGAATGGTTATCATCTGAAATTTTCCTGTCTTATTAAATTGTTCCTTTCTTGATTGTTTGGCTAGAAATTTTTTTGTCTTTAATTAGAGTGTTCCCTTCTTGATTGTTTGTTTTGCTTCTTCAGCTCAAAGTCTGATATATGTTGGAAAAAAAAAAAAATCCAGGAAACTCACTACTATGTTATTCTTTGTGTATTAACTTTTAGCTCTCTGTCATTTTCTTTCTACCTTTTAGAGTCTTCTTATATCTGTTTTATACATAATGTCCAGGGTTTAGTTGTAGTTAGTGTTAAGAATAGGGAAAGTATGTCTATAACATTTTCCCAGAAACAGAAAACCCCCATTCAGTAATTTTTTTTAAACTTTTTTAGATGTTGATGAATCTTTATTTTATTCATTTATTTATATATGGTACTGAGAATGGAACCCAGTGAGTACCTCACACATGCTAGGCAAGTGCTTTACCACTGAGTCACAAACCCAGCCCCCATTCAGTAATTTTTCTAAAAATTTCTGTTACTGTATTTTTCAATTCTAAATTTCTATTTTTTAAACATATTCTAATATAGAAAATCTACTGTGAGATTTTCTATATTTCAGTTTGTTTCAAGAGTGTTGTTCTTTACTTTATGGAGCATTTAAAAAAAAATTTTTAGTTGTTAATGAACCTTAATTTTATTTATTTGTATGAGGTGCTGAGAATCGAACCCAGTGCCTCACGCATGCTAGGCAAGCACGCTACCACTGAGCCATAACCCCAGACCCTTGTAGAGCATTTTTATAACAGCTGCTTTAAAGTTTGTTATAGCTGGATCTGGAAAGTCCCCCAAATGCTCATGTGCTAAAGACTTGGTCCCCAATGCAGCAATGTTTAGAGAATGTTCAATAACATTTGGGAAATTATTGAATCCTAAGGGCTCTGATCTCATTGATGGACTAATGCATTGATGGGTTCATAACTGGATGGACTATTGAGTGAAGAACCCAGCTAATTCCATCTTAAGATTGGGAGCTATCTTGTCACAAAGTCATGAGAAGTTAATTTCTGTTTTACTATAAATTACTGAGATTTCTAAATTTGTTTGGAATTCCTACCAGTGCTCTGAAGTCACCCATGCCTGGCTCTCTTTGACCAGATAGCAACCCTCTTTAAAACCTTAGTGGGGCCTCATGAATTCTGGCTCCTCCTGACCAGATAACAACTCTTTCTGAAACCTCAGCAACGCCTCATGAATTCTGATCTTGGGATCTGAGTTTACTCCCTACCTTGAAATATCTTGCCATATAGATCATTAATCTGCCATCTGTCTTTGTATTATGTTTGCCAAAACCCTGTTAGCTGTAAGTTCCCAAGACAACCCCCTTTGTAACTTTTTGTACTATATAAACCTTTTCTTCCCTGAGAGCTGGACTGTCCTCAGACCCTGAAATTTTGGTGAGGAAGTTGCTGGCCAGCTCTCTTTGTGTACACAATATAAGCTTGCTTTAATTTGGCTTAAAATTGGAGTCCGTGGTCTCTTCTTTGTGTGCTGGTTCAACATTGGAAAGTGGTGGAAACTGTGGGAGGTGGGCCTATACTGGGGGTGTATATATCTTGTCCCTCGGCCACTTCCTCTCTCTTCTCTTTCTCTCTCTCTCCCTCTCTCCTTATCCCTCTCTCCCCCTCTTTCTCTGCTTCCTGGCTGTCATGAAGTGAGCAGCCACTTCTGCCATGTTCTCCCACTGCCTCCTCACCTCAAGCCCAGAGCAATGGATTTAACAAACCTTGGACTGAAACCTCAGGCTAAAATTAATCATTTTTCAAGTTGATTTTCTTTTATTTTTATTACAACAACAAAAAGTTGACTAATTCAAAGTTTTTGTTTCATAATTCCAATGGCTGTTATTTGAGTCTGCTGATTATTTTTTCCCTTGTGAAATGCCACATATTCTACTCATTTTCTCTATGCCATGGCTCCTCTGCCAAAAAGCTTTCAAAGTTTTTCTAGTGGTATATAAATTACTATGACATAACTAGTCAAAAACCTGTATCTATTCTCAAAGCTGTGGAATGCTGACTAATGTCAGTCAAATCCATGCCAATGCAGCTCAGAGAGGAGCCCAGAAGTTCATTCACAGCTTTATTAGGCCACTTTCTTAATTTCTTTACTCTCCCCAACTGTGTTGGTCAGCTTTTCATTGCTGTGGCCAACATACCCAACAACAGCAACTTACAGGAGGAAAAAGTTCATTTTGGGCTCATTGTTTCAGAGGTTCAGCACATGGTTAGCCAACTCCATTGTTGTAGGCCAAACATCAGACAGAACATCATGGCAGAAGGGCATCACAGAGGACTGATCATGGCAGCCAGGAAGCAAAGAGAGAAGTAGGAAGGGACACCAGGGAAGATGAACCGCTCCAGAAAAAGCCCCCTATGACCCACTCCTTTAGCCATACCCTACCTGCCTACAGTTACCACCTAGTTAGTCCTTTTTTTTTTTTTTTTTTTTTTTTTTTTTTAAAGAGAGAGTGAGAGAGGGAAGAGAGAGAGAGAGAGAGAATTTTTAATATTTATTTTTTAGTTCTCGGCGGACACAACATCTTTGTTGGTATGTGGTGCTGAGGATCGAACCCGGGCCGCACGCATGCCAGGCGAGCGCGCTACCGCTTGAGCCACATCCCCAGCCCCTAGTTAGTCCTTTCAAATGATTGGTCCATCTAACAGATGAATACATGGATTTGGTCACAGCTCTTGTAATCAAATCATTTAACCTCCTGTATTAACACAGAAGTGTTGGGGGGAATATCACATGTCATTACTGTAACACCAATGTTATTTAGCTAGGAACAGGGGTGCACTTAAGTGTCCCAGATCTCATCTCTTTTGAATTCTCTAAAACTGTAATTGCCTCTAGGGACAAGAAGCAATGAAAAATCAGTAAAGATCCCCACCACCAACACCTTACTCTTGGAATCACAATTCCTCTTGCCAGAGAGAAGAGTTCAACTCAGAGTTTTAGGTGTCTGCCTGGCCCCTCCTGTCATTCCTTCCATTGCCACTGTGGATTTGCCAGTGAACTGGTGTGGGTGACAATGAGAAAACTGAAGCAAAGAAACCCCTGAGGCGGTGTTGTGGCTCAGTGGTGGAGTGCTGGCCTAGCATGCGTGAGGCACTAGGTTTGACCCCTGGCACCACATAAAATAAACGCATTATGTCCATCTACAACTTAAAGAATATTAGAAAATATTAAAAAGGGGGGGGGGCTGGGATTGTGGCTCAGCAGTGGAGCTCACCTAACACGTGGGGAGGGGGCAGGGGGGGCGGGGGGGGGACCTGGGTTCGATCCTCAGCACCATGTAAAAAATAAAGGCATTGTGTTGTGTCCATCTACACCTAAAAAATAAATTAAAAAAAGAAAAAGAAAACTTTGAATTTCTCCTGCCGACTATGACCTACAGGAAGCCCCTTTCCTGCTCCTCAGACCACCAATAGAGGATTTTTCTTGGAGTTCCTTCCGTTCATCCTGGTACACATTTCTGAGTTTCAGCTTATTTTTGAGTATGAGTCGGGATACCAGAGGAGAAAAAAATGGGAAACTCAGTGATGGCTCAGTGATTCAGAAAACTTTGAGCTCTGGTTTTGTTTCCCAACCTATTACCATTTATATTTCAGAGACCTCAGGTTTTTTTTTCCCCAAAGTTTTTACTTATATTTAATGGGAAAGACAGGGTGAAGTGGTTTGTTTTGTTTTGGTACTGGTGCTTGAATCCAGGAGCACTTAACCACTCTGTCCCATCCCCAACCAACCAACCAACCCACCCTCCTTCCCTCCCTCCCTCCCTCCCTTTCTCTCTCTCTCTCTCTCTCTCTCTCTCTCTCTCTCTCTCTCTCTCTCTCTTTCTTTTTGTGGTTCTGGGGACTGAGCCCAGGGCCTTGTGCAAAGCGCTCTACCAACTGAGCTATATCCCCAATCCATTTTTTTTTAATAGATAGTAATTTATTATACTAAAAATCAAAAGATGAGGTTGTGACTCAGTAGTAGAGTGCTTGCCTAGCATGTGTGAGGCACTGGGTTCGATCCTCAGCATCGTATATATATATAAATAAATAAATATCATAAATGACCAATAAAAATATTTTTTTAAAAAAGCAAAAGGATAGGGCTGGGGAGATAGCTCAGTGGTAAAGTGCCTGCCTAGCATGCATGAGGCCCTGAGTTCAATCTCCATCACCACATAAAAAAATAAACAGCGGGGCTGGGGATGTGGCTCAAGCGCTAGCGCGCTCGCCTGGCATGCGTGCGGCCAGGGTTCGATCCTCAGCACCACATACCAACAAAGATGTTGTGTCCGCCGAGAACTAAAAAATAAATATTAAAAATTCTCTCTCTCTCCCCCCTCTCTCACTCTCTCTTAAAATAAATAAATAAATAAATAAGCAAACGGCAACAATAAAAATGATATTAAAAAAAAAGGATAATGATGTCCATCACATTCCACTGCCCTTGCTAACCCCCTGCCCCCTCCCTTTCATATATGAAAAATCGAATTGGGTGTCAACATACTTTATATATAAACAGAGATATGAAAAACTGTGCTATATTTTTGTAATAAGACTTGTAATGCAAAAAAAAAAAAACAAAATACATGTATAAAGGCATGAATTGGCGTGAATATACTCTATATCCAAAGATATGAAAAATTGTACTCTATATGTGTAATAAGAATTGTAATGCATTCTGCTGTCATGTATTTTAAAAAAAATCAATAAAACTAAAAATTAGGACTGGAGTTGTGGCTCAGCAGTTGAACATTCGCCTAGCACGAGCAAGGCCCTGGGTTCAATTCTCAGCACCACATAAAAACAAATAAATAAAGATATTTTTTTAAAAATTAAAAAAATATATATACAGAAAAAAAAGATGCTGATATTTGATGAAAAAGTCTATGGGCACAGAGATTGAGAAGGAGTACACCACCTGTAATGTACATGGTATTATCTGTTACGTTGAGATCATACTATTTTTGTGATTTCAGAATAAGTTAGTTCAGAGTCTTGGATATAATTTGAAAAAACAATAAAGTGAAATAATTTTTATAACTGTAAAAAAGTCAAAAGGAATATCAGTTAAAACCATGATAAATTTAGACAACACTGACATATTCTCCAATAAGTAGTCAACTCCACGAAGGCAGAGACTGTGGGACTGTTATTCACTGATGTAGCAAGAGCACTTAGCACCACACCAAGGCTGACATAGTGAGCAACCCCCCCCTTTTTTTTCTGTACCAGGGATTGAACTCAGGGGCACTCGACCACTGAGCCACATCCCCAGCCCTATTTTGTATTTTATTTAAAAACAGGATCTCACTGAATTGCTTAGGGCATCATCATTGCTGACGCTGGCTTTGAACTTTCAATTCTCCTGTCTCAGCCTCCTGAGCCATTGGTATTACTAGGCATGCCCACTGCCACTGGCTCAGCAACCCTTTTTATATTTATTTTGAGATAAGGTCTCACTAAGCTGATTAAGGCCTTGATAAGTTGCTGAGACTAACCTCAAATTTGTGATCCTCCTTCCTCAGCCTCCCAAGTCAATGGGATTACAGGCATGCACCACCATAAGTAGACTTTTCCCCCTAAATTTAAAAAAAAAATTTTTTTGTAGTTGTAGATGGACAGAATGTCTTTATTTTATTTATTTATTTTTATGTGGTGCTAAGGATTGAACCCAGTGCTTCACACATGCTAGGCCAGTGCTCTGTACAGCCCCAGCCCTCTCCTAATTTTTTTAAAATTTTTTATTCTAATTTGTTATATATGACAGTGGAATGCATTACAATTCATGTTATACATACAGAGCACAATTTTTCATATCTCTGGTTATATACAAAGTATATTCATACCATTTGTGTCTTTATACATGTACTTTGGATAATGATGTCCATCTCATTCCACCATCATTTTTAACCCTATTCCCCTTCCCTTTCCCTCCTACCCCTCTGCCTTATCTAGAGTTTGTCTATTCTTCCCATGCTCCCCCTCCCTACCCCACCCTGAATCAGCCTCCTTATATCAGAGAAAACATGTGGCATTTGGTTTTTTGCCTCCCATAATTTTATAAGAGTGGTTTAGGGCTGGGATATAGCTTGGGGGTAGAGTGCTTGCCTAGCATGTGTGAGGCCCTGGATTTGTTCCATCCCAAGCATTACACACACAAAAAAAGTAGATTATATGTTAATAAATTAAGATGTAATTTTATTATCATAAATGTGAGTGAAACATAAAGAGCTATATGCAGTAGTAACTGTTTATCAGAGATGGATGTTGCAATTTTTTTTCTTACAACTTTTTCATTAACTTTTGATATTGTTTATATTTTGGGGGGCCTGTGTGTTTTTTTATGAAATCAAATTTATCAATCTTTTTATTGCATTTGGATTTAGAATCATAGATGGGCTGACTTTCCTTTCAACCCTGTTAAAGAGGACTTTACCAATGTTTTCTTCTAGAGCCTATAAGGTTTATCTTTTTTTTTTTCAAAGGTAATTTGCTTTTTGTTGTTGTTGTTGTGCTGGGGATTGAACCCAGGGCCTTGTGCATACAAGGCAAGCATTCTACCAACTGAGCTAGCTATATCCCAACTTGCTTTTTTTTTTCTTTTTAGTATCTTTATTTTGTTTTATTTATTTTTTAACGTGGTGCTGAGGATCAAACCCAGTGCCTCACATGTGTGAGGCAAGCACTCTGCCACTGAGCCACAACCCCTAGCCCTGGGAAGTTTATTTTTTTTTTTACAATTACATTTCTAATCAATCTCAGCTTTAATCTTGCATATGATATGAGTTATGGCTGTTAACTCTCTTGAAAAGTATTTCAGAAATTCCACACTGCCTCGGATTTAGCAATTCACTTAAAATACAAGACTCAGTAGCAGGTTATACCCAAGAAAGAGGTTTATTACAGCAAAGGATACAAAACAAAAGCAGCAGAAAACATACTGGCAGAGTCCAGAGGGGCAGACACACTTTCTGTGTCTTTCTTATCCAGGGCCATACAGGACATGCTTTCTTTGTAGCAGCCAATCATAAGAACACATGTGATATGTTTGAGTTTTAGGGTCTCAGAATTATATGGGGGCCTAGTCATATGGGAGACATATCCTGCTACCCAGCCAGCCATAGCAACTAAAACTCAGGTCTCTAACACAAAACCAGGTGCATGCGCATCATAAATCTTGATGTTTGTACAAAGCAATTTGACAGACTGGTACAACATGGTCTGTTGCTCCAGGTGCACACAAGCAAATCATCAATTACTGACATTTAAAAAAAAAATGTTAAAGGCCATACTTCAGAGGTTGACCAAAGGTCAATCATAGTTCAAAGTTCCCTGAACACAGAAAAGAATAAGTAACCAAACATGCTATTTTAACTCTTTTCTCACAAAATGATTAACCATTTTTCCTAAGCACTTTCATGAAAGAGTCTATCTTTGCCTCAGTGATTTGAGATGTCATCTTTAACATATACTGAAGTTCCATATGTACTTTTGCTACAGAGCTGGGGCCTTCCAGGAAACTGAGGCAGTGTAAAGGCCCCTTTCACGCCCTGATTCTTGTGATGAAGTCAGAAATATTTCAGACATGTCACTTAGAATAACAGAAATGAGTTTATTGAAGGGATAGGAAAAGGCAAGGGGACACTCAATGGAGAGAGTGGGTCCTCTCAGAGAGGGTTAGGACAATGTGCACCTCCTGCAATTCAGTTTTCTTTTTAATATTTTTTTAGTTGTAGATGGACACAATACCTTTATTTTTATGTGGGTTGAGGATCAAACCCAGTTCCTCATGTGTGCTAGGTAGGCAAGCGCTCTGCCTCTGAGCCACAATCCCAGCCCCTCTAACCATACATTATTATGGATTTAATGGTTAAATGGACTATCCTCCTGGTTAATGGACTATCCTTATCTCCCAGAGTTTCAGGGTCTAGTCACAAAAGTCTCTCTCTTCAGGGTAACTTGGATTCCCTTTATCAACATTATTTGGGGCCTGTATTTCTCCTGCAGTTTGCTGAAGAATGTGACATATCTTGTTCACTTAGGCCACTTAGGTCAGGCAGGGCTGCAGGCAAATTGCTTTTTGGCAAAGAAAGCATGTGGGGGTCAGCACAGTGGGCCCATTTTATAGAATTATTCTCTTAACCTCTTGTTCCCATCTTTCTAATCTGTCCCCTAACACTTTTATTCATTTCTGGGCTCTCTGGTTTGTCTGTTTATTCACACAGTAAGACACACAAGATTTTCATTAAGGAGGCCTTAATATTTGGTAGAGGTTGTCTATTCTGTAGCTTTTGTTTACAGTGTTTTCCTGGCTATTCTTTTTTTTTTTTTTTTTTTTTTTTGTACCAGGGATGCTTACTGAACCACACTGCCAGCCTTTTTAAATATTTTATCTAAAGACAGGCTTCCCTGAGTTGCTCGGTACCTCCCTAAATTGCTGAGGATGGCTTTGAACTAATGATCCTTCTGCCTCAGCGTCCTGAGCTGGTGGGATTACAAGCCTGGGCCACAACACCCAACTTCCTGGATATTCTTACATTTGTATTTCTCCGTATGAAACTTAAAATTAACATGTCTATTTCCATGAAAAACCTTTTTTTTCTACTTGGCTTTTTTCATTGATAATTTTCATCTGTTTTTCAGTCTTTTATTTATTTATTTTTTAGTTGTAGATGGACATAATACCTTTATTTAATTTATTTATTTGTATGTAGTGCTGAGGATCGAACCCAATGCCTCACATGTACAAGGCAAGTGCTCTATCACTGAGCCACAAACCCAGCCCCTGTTTCTTCAAGCTTTAAACACATACAATTTTTATTTTAAAAAAAATCACACATTACAGAAAAGACAACAACAAAAAAAGCCACATTGATCCCAATACTTTAACTAACTATTGATATGATTTTGCTACTATTTCTTTCTTTCTTTTTATTTTACTTATTTTTTTTTTTTTAGTATTAGGGATTGAACTCAGGGGCACACTGCCATTGAGCTATATCCTCAGTCCTTATTTATTTATTTATTTATTTTTTGGTGCTGGGGATTAAATTCAGGGCCTTGGTCATACCAGGCAAGCACTCTAACAACTGAGTTATATCCCCAGTTCCTTTTTAATTTTTTTATTTTGAAATAAGGTCTCAGTAAGTTGCCCAGACTGGCCTTGAACTTGCAATCCTCCTACCTCCTGAGTCACCGGGATTACAGATAAGTACCATCACACCTGGCACCAAATTCCCTTCTTTAAGGTTGTATTACTTAAACTGTCACCAACAAATGAAAAGCCTATTCTGCATCCTTACCTTCATTATTATACCATTGCGTAAGATAAAATAATGTGTCCATTTTAACACATGATCAAACTAACTTTAATTCAGTAACAACATATTTTCTGAAATGTGACCTTGATCCCCTTGCTCCCCAGAATTGTTAAGCTAGGGCTGGGGATGTGGCTCAAGCCGTAGCACGCTCGCCTGGCATGTGTGAGGCCTGGGTTTGATCGATCCTCAGCACCACATACAAACAAAGATGTTGTGTCCGCTGAAAACTGAAAAATAAATACTAAAATTCTCATTCTCGGGCTGGGGTTGTGGCTCAAGTGGTAGCGCGCTCGCCTGGCATGCGTGCAGCCCGGGTTCGATCCTCAGCACCACATACCAACAAAGATGTTGTGTCCGCCGAGAACTAAAAAATAAATATTAAAAATTCTCTCTCTTCCCTCTCTCACTCTCTCTCTTAAAAAAAAAAAAATTCTCATTCTCCTCTCTCTCTCTCTCTCTCTCTTTTTAAAAAAAGAAAAAAAAAGTAAAAAAAAAAATTGTTAAGCTAAGGAGCATTTGACTTCCTGAACCTGGCTGTCTTGCAGACATTCTGACTTTAACCGATATTATCTTAGCAAGGATAATGTAATTCAACTCCAAAACTCTCTTCTAATAAAATCAGGGGTGGGGAGTGGGGAAGAGGATGTGTGTGGGTCTCAGTTTCTGCTATAGAAGACCCTCTATAAATGTTCGTTGATCTAAATAGAATTAATTTTTCATTATGTGATAGAGTATAATGGACAACATTTCAATATTGGATAGATTTACATCCCGTGGCAATATAATGTATAATTCCTTAACATAAACAAATTTACATATTTCAAAATAGGAATCTCATACTTGCCAAGGGAAATAAGCTTGGGTGAATATAATTTGCCACAGAAGAAACATGTAATTTGTATTCGAACTGAAATCATCTTGATTCATAATGCAACATCATATGGCATTTAGTTCATTGTTTGGCATAAATTGATGTCAAGCATATCATTGTCTGAAACTGAGGTAGTTTAGTCATTTTTAAAGTTAGTGCCAAGAATCAAGCCTTTCAAAGCAAAATTGGGTGAGTTTACTTTAAGGTGCGAGCCGCGAGCTCCGCCCCATACACCTGAGCGTCCCGCTTCACCTCGGCCTAGGTGAACCACATCTCCCAGCGTCCCCTGCAGGGCTCCCGCGCCTGCGCACTGTCAGCGAAGGCGGTCCGACTGAACTCCCGCGCTCTCCCTTCGCGGCACTTAGCTTTTCAGGTCCGATTTTTGCCGGGGCCATGGAAGGGGTCGCGGCGATCACGGCAGGCAACGCGGGCGCTGCCAAGGCGGAGGGAGCCGCAGTCATGCCGCCTCCGCCTCCCGTGTCCCCACCTGCCCTCACCCCGCCGCCCGCGGCCGGCGAGGAGGGCCCGGCTCCTCTGCCCGAGGTGGGGGCTCCAGGCTGCTCCGGCTCCCGGCCCCCTGAGTTAGAGCCCCAGCGCAGCCTGGGCCGCTTGAGGGGCCGCTTCGAAGACTACGACGAGGAGCTGGAAGAGGATGAGGAGTTGGAGGAGGAAGAGGAGGAGGAGGAGGAAGAGCTGAGCCACTTCTCGCTGAGGCTGGAAGGGGGCCGGCCGGACTCTGAGGACGAAGAGGAGGTATATATGGCCCCCGCTTGATCTTGCTGGGCCTCCGTGGCCTTGAGGACCTAGCTCGCCCTCGCGGGTCCCCGGGGCCGACCCCGGCTCTCTGCTGCAGCCCTAGGCACTCGTGTGTACCTCAAGCCCTCCTCGCTCTGCCTGCCCAGGCGTGTGGCGGGGGGAGGCCTCTGACCCGGCCCGATTCCCAGCCGACTTGTTTTGTGAGGTCCCAGTAGGTTGCTAAGGCCCTGTGGGTCCCAGTCATTCATTCTGCAAATAATTATTGAGGTTACTGCTTGACGGACGGATTAGACGCCTAGGGTGCCATGCCCCTTGCAATCCCCGGTTTACAGTGCGACCCAGATAATAGGCACTCTACCTATTCATTCTGTAAACGGAGAGTTGTTTTTTTTTCTTTCTTCTTCTTTTTTTTTTTTTTTTTTTTTAACGTAGTAGCACATTCTTCATCAAGTTAGGTAATGCAACTGACCAAATTATTAAACTTGTCCGCCAGTATGTGTAATGTTTGCCCATTTTCTAAGCAATGTGTAATGTGTAATGAGGCCTTCTTTCACTGCCAGTATACTGCATATCCAAGAGAATGAGATCCCTCTGAAACATTGCTTTATATTGTATCATTGTAACTTTTAGTAGGAGTTTGAAGGGTTAGAGGTATAGGTTTCCATGTTGTAATGTTTCATGCTGTTTGTAACAGATCTTGAGATGTGGGGTTTTGGGGGGAGGGTGAGGGGAGGTGATACCGGGGTTTGAACTCAGTGGTACTCAACCACTGAGCCATATCCCCAGCCCAATTTTGTATTTTATGTAGAGAGAGGGTCTCACCGAGTTGCTTGGTGTCTCACCGTTGCTGAAGCTGGTTTTGAACGCCAGATCCTCCTGCCTAAGCCTCCCAAGCCTGGGATTACAGGCATGCTCCACCGTGCCCTGCTGAGATGTGGTTTAAATTGTTTTATTTTTGAGACCTTTCTCACTGTGTTGCCTGAGCTGATCTCCAGCTTTCAGTGTTGAGATCTTCCTGCTTCAGCTTCCAAAGAACCTGGGAATACAGACCCAGACCACCTCACCCGCTAGTTTAAGAATTTGAGAAGGCAGCTGGGCACAGGCCCTTAATCCCAACTGCTGAGAAGTCTGAGGCAGGAGGATGTAAGTTAGAGGCCACCTCAGCAAAAGAGTTGGGAATGGAGATCAGTGGTAAAGTGCCATTGGGTTCAATTCCCAGTGTGCAAAAAGGCAGGGGAAAAAATGAAGTTTATTTATTCTAATGTTTTAAATTAGGGGCTGGGATTGTGGCTCAGTGATAGAGCACTTGCCTAGCATGTGTGAGGCACTGGTTGGATTCTCAGAATGGCATATAAAAAACAAATAAAATAAGGGTCCATTGTCAATTAAAAAGTATTTTTTAAAAAATTATATATGTGTTTAGTTGGGGAGGAAAAGAATTTGAGAAGGCAAAGACATATTTTAAAACTATTTCCATTGCATTTGCAGCGCCTGATTAATCTTGCTGAGCTGACACCATATATCTTGTGTTCCATTTGCAAGGGTTATTTAATAGATGCAACTACCATTACAGAATGTCTTCATACGTGTAAGCATACAGTTTACATTTCTAAATAACATCATTAATATTTGAAATGTTTAAAGAATCCTAATTTAAACTTTTCTTTTTAACAGTTTGTAAAAGCTGCATTGTAAGACATTTTTACTATAGCAACAGATGTCCAAAATGCAACGTAGTTGTACATCAGACACAACCACTTTACAATATAAGGTAAGAGGAATATTTATGTAACAATTGTTTTAAGTATACTTTTTCTGAAAGCTTGAAGTTAGTTGGGAATAAATTCTTTACTCCCTCAAAATTGGAAGAAAGAGAACTACGTATTCTTTAAAGAAATGTGTGTAGAGCACTTACTATGTACCAGGCACTGTGGTATCTACTGGGGATTTGAAAAGAGAGGTAAAAAATAGGAAAAGAAAAAGAAAGGGAAACAAGCCTCTTTATTTGAGGTTTTTAAATCCCATCATACAAGTTAATGGGGCTAGTTTAGTCTTGTTATTTTCATCATACAGTATTTAGAATTTTTTTTAGAAGTAAGACCTGAAACAACTGGTCTTTTTAGTACAACCTATCTGTTATGGATCATTATAGCTGTAAAGACAAGTTTTAGTGAATGTTTAATTTCTAAAGAGAAGAAAAATACTGAAAGTAGATTAATTTAATTTTCTCAGCAAATACTGTTGATTTTGTATTGCCTTGATAGAAGAGTGTTTTATAGATGATACACAGAAGTTAAAAATACAGTGTCTACCCTCAAGCTCACATTCTTTTTGAGGGAATAATACCACAACACAGGGAATAATTTAGTGACCCATTTAAGAATCTATGAGTACTTGTGACTAATTACTTGAGATTCTCCTCGGTGAGTTATGTCTCAGGAGCTTTAAGTGAGACCTAAAAGTAACTTGCCACTGAAAAAGGAGATGCCCATTCCCCTGGGAAAACACACTTAACTCACTGTAGGAAAATGCATTTTTATGAATTCTGAGGTATTCTCCATCCTTTCCTTTTATTAGGTTGGACCGACAATTACAAGATATAGTGTACAAATTAGTGATCAATCTAGAGGAAAGTAAGTTTCTTTTATTACATAGTTGTGAACCCCAGCATCTCTGATTCTACTAGTTACATTTTAAGTGTAATTTAGTTTGTGTTTTATCATTTTTTAGGAGAAAAAAAGCAAATGCATGATTTCTATAAAGAAAGAGGTCTAGAAGTACCTAAACCTGGTAAGTTTGGGTGTATACCATAATGTATTTATAGATTAAAGAATACTAACTTACTGAAATCAGGGCCTTTGAAGTTCTTTTTTGGGGATAGCTAGTTATTATGTGATGAGAGAGAAATGTTTTGAGGGCAGTGCTACAATGTAACCCAATTTAATTGTTCATAAGAATAAAAGAATTAGGGTATACAGGCCCTGGAGCTAGATTTTCTGAATTCACTCCTAGCTCTACCATTTTACTAGGTGACTCTAGCAAGTTACTTCAATGCGTCAGTTTCCTCAGCTTTAAAAGAGGGGTTACAGTTCATTTTAAAAAAAATCAGTAATATAAGCACTTAAAACAGTACCTGGCACATAGTAACTGCTCAGACATTAGTTTTTATGATGCTGGTAATATCACACACAGTATAGAAGTCAGATAGATTTGGGTTTAAATCCTGTTGACTTTAGGCAAATTGCCTAATCTACTAAGCTTCAGGGGTTTTTTCTTATCAGTTAAAAAAAAATGAAATGCATGTAATTGCTAAGCATGAGCCCTGGCACATAGTAGTGTTTAAAAAGTGTTATCTACAAATATTGATGTTCTGGTGAACTCTCTCTGTGGCCCTGATAAACCAGCCACATACTTCAGCTTTCCATTTTGGAGGAGGTCCTTGATTTGCTGTTAATTTCACTAATTTTGACATTAGTTGATACTATTAATGAAAGGAGGATTGAGTGCTTTATGACATTTTAGTCAACATAATTCTAATACACATATAATTATTTTTTTTTGAAATATCTTAATTTATGAAATTTTTATCCTAAATCAGCTTTCTTGTTTGGCTATCAAATAGCTGTTCCACAGTCAGTCCCTTCAAGCAAAGGAAGAACTAAGAAAGTCCTAGAATCAGTATTTCGTATTCCACCTGAACTTGACATGTCTTTATTACTGGAGTTCATTGGGTGAGTATCCTAAAAGTCTACCCATTGATCTTAACAAAGACATTTTCTTCTTATTCTTTTTTTTTTTTTTTTTTTTGGTGGTGCTGGGGATTGAACCCAGGGCCTTGTGCATGCAAAGCAAGCACTCTGCCAACCTGAGCTATATCCCCAGCCCAACAAGGACTTTTTTAAGTCCCAAAACTATGAAGTTATTCCAAACTCAGGTAAAATCAAGTTTTTCTTATATCCCTTTAAAAATTAATTATGGAGCTGGGGATAGTGGTGCATGCCTAGAATCCCAGCAGTTTAGGAGGCTGAGGCAGGAGGATCTCAAGTTCAAAGCCAGCCTCAGCAATTTAGCGAGACCCTAAGCAACTTAGCAGAATCCTGTCTCAAAATAAAAATGAAAGGGCTGGGATGTGGCTTAGTGGTTAAGCATCCCTGGGTTCAATCCCTGGTACCAAAAATAATAACTATGGAGCCAGGTATGATGACACACTCCCATAATCCCAGTGACTGGGGAGGCTAAGGCAGGTAGATCACAATTTTAAGACCAGCCTCAGCAATTTAGCCAGACCATATCTCAAACAAAAAAAAATAAAATACAGTTTAGTTGCAAAATGCCTCTCTGTTCAACCCCTAGTACCTAAATAAATAAAATATAGAATATTTAAGATTTAGAAAAAGGTATAAATAGCTCAATTGGGGCTGAGATTGTGGCTCAGTGGGGTAGAATTCGAGCCTAGCACATGTGAGGCCTGGGTTCAAACCTCAGCACTACATAAAAATGAAATAAAGATATGTGTCCACCTACAACTAAAAAATAATAAATATTTAAAAAAATAGCACAATAGCCATGGATAGCTTCATCATCTGGTTTAAGAAATAAACCATTAGGCCAGATGTGGTGGCACATTGCTGTGATCCCGCAACTCTGGAGCCTGAGAAAGGAGGATTGCAAGTTCAAGTCCAGCCTCATCAGCTTATCGAGGCCCTGAGCAATTTAGACTGTTCTAGAATGAAAGAGTGAGATTGAAATAAGGGGGTGGTGCCTGGGGGCTGAGGATGTGGCTCAGTGGTTAAGTGTCCCTGGTTTCAATCCCTGGTACCAATAAAAAAGAAAGAAAGAAAGAAAGAAAGAAACCATTAGTAATGTAGCTATCACGGCTACCTATTCTGTTCATCTCTCTCCCTCAGAAGTTAATAACAACTTTCCTAAAAGTAGGGTTTATTATCATTTTTCATAGGCTTAACAAAATGTATCCTTTTCTAAACAACATATAGAATTGTTTTTACAAATTTAAAAACTTTAATTGCATACTGTGTTTTTCAACTTGCTTTTTTTTACTCAATTTTGTGAATCACTCATGTTAGAAAGTATAACGCTAATTCATTCATTTTCACCATTGTCTGATAATTCATTAAAATGAATATGTGATGATGTACCTTTTCTTGTACTGCTAAACAATTTGGTGGTTTCCAGGTGTTTATTTTTGTTGTTGTTTTTTGCTATTTCAATGTTGTTAGAAACATTTTTCTACGGATATTTTTTGTGCATATGTGGTAGATCTAAGGGTATAGATCTGCTGAGTTTTAGGATATATTTCTTCTCAGTTTTATTTTGATTTTGCCAAGTTATTTTCCAAAGTAGTTAGATATTTAATTCAAATCAATTGCTTCAAACACTGTAGGATATGGTATATTCCTTTAGAGTGCAGCTTTGTAAAACAGATTTATCGTGGTCATAGAGTTGGCATGTGTCAAACGTTCTCAGATACTCTACTTACATAACTCACAGAATAAAATGCCTTAGAAAAATTTATATTTTCCAATTTGTGTTATTGGTGACTATTTTACTTTTCAATCACTTCCTCCTTATAACTCTAGGCTGCCTGTATCATTTATTTTAGTATCTAATGTGTTATGTTATATTTATCTCCTTCTCTACTTGTATTTATCTCCTTCTCTATTATATAGATTTATATAATAGAGAAGGAGATAAATATTTATCTTGTATTTTCAATTTAAGAATGCTTAAGAGGCGAGAAACCTCCCCTACGCGCCCCCTCCCCTGAAACTCATATAAGTAGTGGTTGATGATGATGAAATAAAGATCTCTAGAGGAATTAAAAGAAACCGTGTAATTCCAAAATTTAATCCAGTAATTTCTATTATTAAAAAATGTGTTTTGGGCTGGGGATATAGCTCAGTTGATAGTGTGTTTGCCTCACATGCACAAGGCCCTGGGTTCAATCCCCAACCCTACCAAAAAAAAAAGTTTCCACCTAAGTAGGTTAAGGAAACTAGTTAAATAATGATAAACTCATACATGAATATTTGCTAATATAATAATGTTTGCATTCATATGGAACAATTTCTAACATGTATCGTGTAGAAAAAAAACAAAGTGTAAAAGAGCAAGTCAGTGGGGCCCAGTGGCATATGCCTGTAATCCCTAGCAGCTTGGGAGGCTGAGACAGGAGGCTTGAGAGTTCAAAGCCAGCCTCAGCAACAATGAATTAAGCAACTCAGTGAGACCCTGTCTCTAAATAAAATACAAAAAAGAGCTGGGGATGTGGTTCAGTGGTTGAGTGCCCTTGAGTTCAATCTTGATACCCGTCTCCCACAAATAAGTCATATGTATCATGTGTCCATTTATTTATGGTGCTTTTATTTTTAAGAGTGGTGGGAAATTTCTGAAAGGGCGTATAAGGAAATATTAATAATGTTTGTTCCTAGGAAATGGCACTGGTGCTTGTGAATCTATGTCTAGTCTTTCTCTCTCTCTCTCTCTCTCTCTCTCTCTCTCTCTCTCTCTCACTACTGGGGATGGAATCTAGGGCCTCACCTAGGTGAGTGCTTTTTTTTTTTTATATTTCTTTTAGTCGTAGATGGACACAATAGCTTTATTTTATTTATTTATCTTTATGTGGTGCTGAGGATCGAACCCAGTGCCTCACATGTGCTAGACAAGGTTCTACCACTGAGTCACAACTCCAGCGCTTGGCGAGTGCTCTTTTACTGAGGTACATCCCCAGCCCTTCAGTTCTGTATTTCTAAATTGAGAATTCTAACAGCAACTCACAGGTTTGTTGTAAAAACAACAAATACTCAGTGTGTTCTGTATATACATACCTTTATCTATATACAATACCTTTATCTATCTATCTATCTATCTATCTATTTATTTATGTGGTGCTGAGGATCGAACCCAGGGCCTTGCATGTGCTAGGCCAGCACTCTATTGCTGAGCTATAACCCCAGCCTCCTCGGTGTGTTCTTAACAGTTCTTAACGTGTTCTGTTTTTTTGGGGGGGTACTGGGGTCGTTGAACTCAAGGACACTCAACCACTGAGCCACATCCCAAGCCCTATTATATTTTATTTAGAGACAGGTCTCACTGAGTTGCTTAGTGCCTTGCTATTGCTGAGACTGGCTTTGAACCCACGATCCTCCTAAATCAGCCTCCCGGTGTTCTTTTTTTTTTTAAAAAAATATTTTTTAGTTGTAGTTGGACAAAATAACCTTTATTTTATTTATTTATTTTTATGTGGTGCTGAGGATTGAGCCCAGGGCCTTGCATGCACTAGGTGAGCACTCTACCACTGGGCCACAATCCCAGCTTCCCCCCACCATGTTCTTTTTTTTAATTAGGCTTATTTTTATTTGTTCTACTTAGTTGTACCTAACAGCAGAATGCATTTCGATTCATTGTACACAAATGGAGTGCAACATTTCAATTCTCTGGTTGTACATGGTTTAGAGACACACCGTTTGTGCAATCATACACATACCTAGGGTAATGATGTCCATCTGATATTCTTTTTAATTTTTTTTTTTTTTTTTTTAGTTATAGATGGACACAATACCTTTCTTAATTTATTTTTATGTGGTGCTGAGGATTGTACTCAGTGCCTCACATGTGCGCTAGACAGGTACTCTATTGTTGAACTACAGCTCCAGCCCTTTTACCATGTTCTTAAGATTGAAATAATGCAGAGGCCTGGGGTTGTGGCTCAGTGGTAGAGTGCTTGTATTTATTTACAATAAATAAGAAAGCAAAGAGAATGAAAGATTGGTTAGGTCATGCATGGTACTCTATACAACATATAAATGCTAAAAAAATCGGATTCATATGACATATGAGTATGATATGGCTAAAACTTGATGCATAGTAGTTTTTTGTAAACCAGAGGTAATATCCACTGTATTTTGCATTTGCCCATCAAATGTACTGTGATCACATCTGGGTAGGTATCACATTTTAAGAGAGGTTGGTAAATCAAGGTGTAATCAAAATAATAAAAGGTTTGAGAGCTTGGGTTGTGGCTCAGTGGTAAAGTGCTTCCTAGCACGTGTGAGGCAATGGGTTCGATCCTCAGCACCACATATAATAAATAAAGGTATTGTGTCGGTCTAC
Source organism: Spermophilus citellus (assembly GCF_964194105.1). Taxonomy (NCBI): domain Eukaryota; kingdom Metazoa; phylum Chordata; class Mammalia; order Rodentia; family Sciuridae; genus Spermophilus; species Spermophilus citellus. The sequence goes on along the minus strand of NC_138195.1, from coordinate 72,599,257 downwards.
AACTGAAAAAAAAAAAAAAAGGTTTCTAAATGTATGTATTTTATTTGGCTGTGGAAGAACAAAATAGTTAATTTCAGATCTTTAGATGATGATCGCAGGAGCCAGGTGTGATAGTAAATGCCTGTAATCCCAGCAACTCGGGAGGCTGAGACAGGAGGATCATGAATTTAAAGTCAGCCTCAGCAATTTAGCAAGCAATTTAGCAATTTTTTTGGGGGGGTACTGGGGATTATAGCCACATTGCTAGCTCTATTTTGTATTTTATTTAGAAACAGGGTCTCACTGAGTTACTTAGTGCCTCACTTTTGCTTTGAACTCACCATCCTCCTGCCTTAGCCTCCTGAATTGCTGGGATTATAGGCATGCACCACTGCACCTGGCTCCCCAAAACTTTTTTAAGTCAAATTATCACATAAGAAAGATCTATCTAGGGGCTGGGGATGTGGCTCAAGCGGTAGCGCGCTCGCCTCGAATGCGTGCGGCCCGGGTTCGATCCTCAGCACCACATACCAACGAAGATGTTGTGTCCGCCGAGAACTAAAAAATAAATATTAAAAATTCTCTCTCTCTCTCTCTCTCTCTCACTCTCTCCTCTCTCACTCTCTCTTTAAAAAAAAAAAAAAGAAAGATCTATCTAATTTACAAGAGCATCAATAGACAAAATGAGGACAGTTGTAAGGTAAAAGTTGCCAGGAGAAATATGTTCAATTTAGTACAAGAAAGACTTTCTAACAAAGTTGCCCACAAGTAGAATGGGCTCCCTTTGTCAGTTAAGAAACTTTCTGGAAGTTGGCATGATAATACATGCTTGTAATCCCAGTGATTTGGGAGACTGAGGCAGGAGGATCAAATTTTTGAAGACAGCTTGAATAACTTAGCCAGATCCTGTTTCAAAAGAAAAAATTTAAAAAAGGCTGAGGATGTAGCTCAGTAGTAAAGCATTCCTGGTTTTATCTCCCAGTACAAAGAGAAAAGGAAAAGAAAATCCCTCTAGATGTTCAGGCAGAAGTCATTTGCCCATACATCTCACATTCTACAGGGATTTTTTTGTTGTTTGTTTGTTTTTTGATGCTGGGGGTTGAACCCAAACCTTGTGCATGCACATGTTTTACCACAGAAGGCACACCTAGCCCAAGCGATCATTCTTGTAATGAATAGAAGTTTTATTTTATAACTCTAATGTTATATTGTAATCTTATATATATGTAATATATTTGTACTTTATTAAGATTTATATTATATAAACAATTGTTTCTAACCTAATATATAGATGTATATTAATATAGTATACAAATTATGCAGCATATTATATATATAATGTCTATCTCTGTATAAACGTGTGTGTGTGTTTGGTGTGTATGTGTATGGTGCTGGGGATTGAACCCAGAGCTTTGTGAATGGTAGGCAAGCACTTTATCATTGAGCTATAATCCCAACCCCTTTTAGGTATTATATTTTTATAATAAAGAATACTGTGGAGATAATGCAGTTGTGATATTGCTTGTTCATAACATGATAGGGAAGAAGGAACATATGAAGTGTGAATACCAGCTTTATCATATATAGCTCTGTGTGACTTGAAGCAAGTTATTCAACCTCTATGATCTCAATTTCCCCATCTGTAGAATGGGAACACCTATACCTGATTTGTAGGGCTATTGTCAGAATTAAATGAAAATCATACATAGTATAAGAAGATAATGCCTGGAGCACGGTATATGCTCAACACAAGTTACTGCTCCTTATCTCCCTGTGATATAATAAAGAAATCCCTTTGGGCTTTTCTGTAAAAGGCAAACAGTAAAATCAAGCCCAGTGGTTATGTTACAAGTAAAACAGCAGAAAGGTGGCAGCCTTTTTTAAAGAAATTATATCAAATTGCTGTGGAGGGAAAATACATTCATTATGATTTTAAAAAACAAACATTGTTCTTCAAGTTGGAAAATGTTACAATAAGTGTGGGGAAAATCTAAATATTAACGATATCCTTTTTTGCAAATTTATTGTACAACATGCTGACTACAATTAATAAAAATGTGTTACATGCTTAAAAAATTGCTTAAATATTCTCACTGCACACACACACAAAACAAGTATATGAGCTGGACCTGGTGGTATTTGCCTATAATCCCAGCAGTTTGAGAGGCTGAAGTAGGAGGATCGCAAATTCTAGGCCAGCCTCAGCTACTTTGCAAGACCATCAGCAACTTAGGGAGACCCTGTCTCAAAATAAAAAATAAAAAGGATTGAGGGTATAGCTCAGTGACAAAGTACATCTGGGTTCAATCTGCAGTGGGCTTCCTCCACAAAGAAAGTTATGAAGGGATGTATATATTATCTCAATTTAATCATTTGGTTGTACATATATATTGAAGCTGAAATGGCACATTGTACATTGTAAATATATACATTTTTAAAATTTTCAATTATATACTAATAATGCTAGATGAGATGGCAAGTAAATAAAATTCTAGCACGTTTCCTATAAAGAATATATTTTTAACTTCTGAAGTATGGATGGTAGTGGCTGGATAAAACTGCCTTCATCTTACCACTAGGTGGCAGAAATGACAATTACATTTATTTATTTCCTAAAGACTTAGGTGACTTTTACATTAGACTGATGTTTCTCAAATATTTATATTCAAGTTATTTTTCTGTTGTTTTATGACTAGACATATAACTTAAAGTATTAAATATTGATTAACTTTGCTCTCATTTTTCAGTGCTAATGAAGGCACGGGACATTTTAAGGTATTTTACTTTTATTTTTTCATTCATTTCATAAGAGAATTCCTTAGCACACATATTTGGTTCAGATTAGTAACCAAATGGAGACTGTCTTACTTCATAATAAAAATATTTTTAAATAAGTTATTGAAATATGAAGTATATTCTACAGCGACCTATTATAATAGGTTCATGAAGGGAAGTGTTATTAAGTAGGGATTTGTTATTAATTCAGAACTGTGGATAATTTTTCAATTAAAAAAATGCTATGTTAAAAAAAGCTAAAACCAAATGCTATGTTAACTTGGTGATTAATACAATTTCAAAGCATTTTTTGCAAAGTTGGCATTTAGTTAAGTATGAGCTTAAAATTTTATTTACATATAACATGTTTGACTCAAGTTAACCTGCCCTAACTTGTTATTTTAATCATTCACTGAGATTTTAGAGGTAAGAATGCATTCCTTTGTAACATACTTAAAGTTCAGAGTTGTCCTAAAGGCTCAAATCACAGGTGCCATTGATATAGTGTTGGTGCTATAGTATGAGTTATTCAGGAAAAGTCATTTTTTTAAAAAGGATTAACTGTTTAGGTTTCCAGTGACTTTTGTCAAAGTCTATGTAACTTTTGTCAAATTATACCTGGTTGGACATACTGCTTTGTTTTGTGAACACAATAACTTAAAGAAATAATTAAAGCATAAGAATACGTAGGTACTTCTCTGGATAAAGTACATTATATAGATGTCTCTCAGAGTTTATTGTGATGGAGGGAATGCAATGTTAAGTCCCCATGATTTTTGGTGACTTTAAAGTATCAAACTATTGGTAATTAACTTTAGAAATCGTTTCATAGCGTTTGTTTAGGAAACTGTCATATCAATGAATGTTTCATAATACATGTAAGAAAATGGCAGTTAAGTTTCTAAATGGTACAATGACAGGGTTGTATGATTCTGGAGTTCCCTGAAGACATCTCTGTACTCAGTTATGGTGTCTTGACAGGCCAGCATTTTTTAGAACTCATGAAGAAAGAATTGGGAAATAAATTGAAATGTTACTCTACTGCTTCAATAGAAGCACATGTACATGTAGAATTTAGTTCCTGATTATTGCACATCAAAAAGCAAGATGACAGAACCACCTGTAATATATTCTTGCAAAAACAGATGGAAAGGTGATCATGCTTACAGAGTTGATTGCTCATTTCCTGGAAATATTGGGGACAAAGGAACACAATGACACAAAGTAATAGGTCCAGTGTAGATAAGTGGAAAACTACATGGCAAGTAATTCTTTTCTTCAGCAAATAAAAGGGAAAGAAATGAAGAAAAACCTATTGATTAAAGTAGCTGAGGGGACATATAAATTAATTTCAATGTATAAGCCTTATTTGGATTTGATTTGAAAAATAATCTGTGAAAAGCTTTTGAGCCACTTGTGGTGGCACACACCTATAATCTCAGTCACTTGGGAGGCTGAGTCAGGAGGATTGTAAGTTCAAGACCAGTCTAATCAACTTAGTGAGACCCTGTCTCAAAATAAATATAGCGTTCGGGATGTAGCTCAGTGGTCGAGTGCTTGTCCAGCATGCAGGAAGCCCTGGGTTCCATCCCCAACATGGCAAAAACAAAACTAAAATGTATAAAGGGATAGAGATGTAGTTCACTGGGATTCAATCTCCATTATTTGCAAAAAAAAATTTAAAGTTTTTAAGATAATATCCCCCATTTGGAAACTACCCAAATATCCATCAACTGATGAATAGTTAAACAAAATGTAACATATCCATGTGATAGGATATTATTTGTAAAAAGAATGATGTACTGACACATGCTACAGCATGGATGAACCTTGAAAACACTGTGCTAAATAAAAGACACTAGTCACAAAAGGCTATCCATCTATTGTATGGTTCCATTTATATGAAATATCCAGAACTGGGAAATCTATAGAAGCAAAGTAGATTAAATGGTTGCCAAGATTATAAGAGAGAATGACTTAATTTATATGGGATCTTTTTGGGGTCATGAAAACATTTGAACTTAGATAGTGATGGTAGTTGTTCAACTTTGCAAAGATGCTAAAATCCACTGAATTGTACATTTTTAAAGGGTGAATTTAGTGGTACATGAATTATATCTCAAGAGAACTGTTTTTTTTTTTTTTAATAATTAAGCCATGATCCAATAGAAATTTAAAGTAGAAGCATTGTTTATAATTTATTTGGTATAAACTTATTGGGAATATAAAAATTGTATCTGAGCGCTGGGGTTGTTTCTTTGCGGTAGAGTGCTTGTCTAGCATGTGTGAGGTCCTGGATTCGATCCTCAGCATCACATAAAAAATAAATAAATAAAAGGTATAGTGCCCAATTACAACTAAAAAATAAATATTTTTGAAAAATTGTATCTGGGCTGGGGTTGTGGCTTCGTGGCAGAGCACTCGCTTAGCACGTGCAAGGTCCTGGGTTCAATCCTCAGCACCACATAAAAAGAAGTAAAGCTATTATGTCCAACTATAACTAAAAAATAAAATATTTTAAAAATTGTATCTGATAAATGTTACTATTTTAGTTTGAATCCACCACTGGTTATTATGTGTTTTTTTTAATAAAATTTTAATTTTATTCCCTCAGCCCTAGAAAACAAAATAATTTTCTTCTAGAGAAAAATAAATAAAAATAGAGACAATTGTTGAAATTTGAAGCTTACTAGATATTTTCTGATATCAAGGAATTTTAAGGTGTGATAATGATATTATACTTGAGTTTTTAAAAAGTTCTTTAGAGATATACCAAAGTACTTTCAGATGAAATGCTATATTTTGGATTTGCTTCCAAACACATGTGGGGGACAAGGGTGAGCCAGGAAATAGGATAGATAGGATGGGAAATAGGTGAATGAATCTAAAACAAGATTGACCTTGAGTTGCTAAAGCGAGGTGATAAGTATATAGGAATCATTATATTATTCTCATAGTTTTGAGATATTACATTTTCTGTTAAACTGATAATACAGATGTTAATTTGTAGGCTTATAACTATGAGAAGTGATGAATGTATTGTTTTAGAAATAAATGATTCTATTAACTGTATTTTGTGACTTTTTACATTGTTGAAACAGTCTTTTACACAATTGTAGTTAACAAATTTGCAGTCTCATTGTTTTTAACTTATGTATTTATAATAGATGTTCTAGTTATAGCTTTTTCAGTATAATTTAGTATTCCATTACTTTAAAAACATGACTTATGCATGCAAGGCAAACACTCTACCAACTGAGCTATATCCCCATCCCAACATTTCAGTATTCTTATAAAGATGAATCAATCTCCTTCTCTTTCCCACTTTCTCTTTTGTACTTAATAAGTGAGTTCAAATTAAACCTATTTTACTAGGTTGATACATGGTTGTTAAATGTCTAACTCCCTAAACCTATGAATCAATATCATGAATTCTGTTTTCCATATTCAATATAAAAGTTTCTACAAAGCAGCAGCATTTTAACTTTTTGGGTTTTGGTTGGGGGTCTGGTGATTTAACCCTGAGGCACTTTACCACTGAACTACATCCTCAACCCCCAACCCCTTTTTTTCAATGTTTTAGTTGTAGGTCGGCACAATATCTTTTTTTTTTTTTTTTTTTTTAAAGAGAGAGTGAGAGAGGGGGACAGAGAGAGAGAGAGAGAATTTTAATATTTATTTATTTTTTCTTAGTTCTCGGCGGACACATCATCTTTGTTTGTATGTGGTGCTGAGGATCGAACCCGGGCCGCAAGCACGCCAGGCGAGCGCGCTACCGCTTGAGCCACATCCCCAGCCCGGCACAATATCTTTTTTTTTTTCTTTTCTTTTTTTTTTTATTGATTATTTAAAGCATTACATAGTTCATGATATATCATCTTTCATACATTTGACTCAAATTGTGTTTTGAACTCCCATTTTCACCCCAAATACAGATTGCAGAATCACATCTGTTACATATTCACATTTTTACATAATGCCATATTAGTGACTGTTGTATTCTGCTACCTTTCCTATCCCCTACTATCCCCCTCCCCTCCCCTCCCCTCCCATCTTCCCTCTCTACCTCCCCTGCTGTTGTTCAATTCTCTCCCTCTTTTTCCCTCCTCCTTGCCCATCATAACCTCTTATAATTTTGTGTATCATTGAAGGTCTCCTACCATTTCCATGTGCTTTCCCTTCTCTCCCCGTTTCTCTCCCCCCATTCGTCTTTGTTTACTGTAGTCTTTTCCTCCTGTTCTTCCTTCCTGTTCTGTTCTTAGTTGTTCTCTTTATATCAAAGCAGACATTTGGCATTTGTTTTTTAGGGCTTGGCTGGCTTCACTTAGCATAATCTGTTCTAATGCCATCCATTTCCCTGCAAATTCTATGATTTTGTCATTTCTTAGTGCTGCATAATACTCCATTGTGTATATATGCCACATTTTTTTTTATCCATTCATCTATTGAGGGGCATCTAGATTGGTTCCACAGTCTAGCTATTGTGAATTGTGCCGCTATAATCATTGATGCAGCCGTATCCCTATAGAGCGTTTTTTTAAGGTCCTCTGGGAATAGTCCGAGAAGTGCGATAGCTGGGTCAAATGGTGGATCGGCACAATATCTTTTTTTTTTTTTTTTTTTTAATATTTATTTTTTAGTTCTTGGCGGACACAACATCTTTGTTGGTATGTGGTGCTGAGGATCGAACCCGGGCCGCACGCATGCCAGGCGAGCGCGCTACCGCTTGAGCCACATCCCCAGCCCCGGCACAATATCTTTATTTCATTTTTATGTGAGGTGTGAACCCAATGCCTCATGTGTGCTAGGTGAGCATTCTATCACTGAGCCACAACCCAGCCCACATCCTTTTTGTTTTTTATTTTGATACCGGTCTCAGTAGGTTGCTGAGGGCCTCACCGAGTTTCTGAGGGCCCCACTAAATTGCTGAGCCTGACCTCCAATTTGTGAGTGGCTGGGATTACAGATGTCTGCCACCATGCTCTGCAACATTGTAACAACAGTCTAAGAAGTAGACAGAATCGAACTTTCGTATACCCATCATCAGCTTTACCAATTATTAACTAATGTCCAATTTTATTTCTTCTATACTCCCATCCACTCACCTTTCAACAGTCCTTAGCACTATACCACTTATTCTGGAAACATTTCAGTTTTCTTTTTTTGGTACTGGAGATTGAACTCTGGGATACTCAACCACATTTGGAGCCATATCCCAAGCCCTATTTTGTATTTTATTTAGAGACAGGGTCTTGCTGAATTGCTTAGCACTTTGCTTTTACTGAGGCTGGTTTTGAACTTGTGATCCTCCTGCCTCAGCCTCCCAAACTGCTGGGATTACAGGTGTGCACCACCATGCCTGGCAACATTTCAGTATTCTTTTTTTTTTTTGTGGTGCTGGGGATTGCACTCAGGGCCTTATGCATGTAAGGCAAACATTCTACCAACTGAGCTATATCCCTAGCCCAACATTTCAGTATTCTTAAAAAGATGAATCAGGGGCTGGGGTTATGGCTCATTGGTGGAACGCTTACCTAGTATGCGTAAGGCACTGGGTTTGATCCTCAGAACCACATAAATGTAAAATAAAGATATTGTGTCCACTTAAACCTTAAAAAAATAAATATTAAAAAAAAAGATGAGGGGGCTGGGGATGTGGCTCAAGCGGTAGCGCGCTCGTCTGGCATGCGTGCGGCCCAGGTTTGATCCTCAGCACCACATACAAACAAAGATGTTGTGTCCGCCGAGAACTAAAAAATAAATATTAAAAATTCTCTCTCTCTCTCTCTCTCTCCTCTCTCACTCTCTTAAAAAAAAAAAAAAAGATGAATCAATCTCTCTCTCTTTCCCATTTTCTCTTTCTTTTTTCCCCTTGGTCTAGGGATTGCACTGAAGGGTAATCTATCCAGCCTATATTTTATTTTGAAGCGGTGTCTTGCTAAGTTGCCCAGGCTTGCCTAGAACTTGTAACCCTCCTTCCTTAGCCTCCTAAATCACTGTGGTTATAGGCATGTGCAACTGTGCCTTTGTTTTCTTTTTAATGACCACATATCATACCTAAAAATATGTTACTAAATGTCCATTTTATGAAAGATAAAAATAAGATGAGCAGAACTATTCTGAACTAAAGATTACAGAGATGTGACGAACAAATGCAATATGTGATCCTTCTTTGAGTTAGATTAAAATAAATTCAGTTTATGCAGGGTGCGGCAGCGCATGCTTTTAATCCCAGCGGGTCAGGAGGCTGAGACAGGAGGATCACGAGTTCAAAGCCAGCCTCAGCAATGACAAGATGCCAAGCAATTCATTGAGACCCTGTCTCTAAATACAAAATAGGGATGGGGATGTAGGGGTTGAGTGCCCCTGAGTTCAACTCCCAATACCAAAAAATAATAAGAAGAAGAACAGTTTATAAAGGATATCATTATAACAATTGGAGAAATTTGAATATGGACTTATTTACATAATTATTAATTTTAAAAATTTTTCTGAGTATTTCCATACCACTTTCTGACAATTACATTATAGTTAATTAGGAAAATCAAATCCCCTTACTCTGAAAAGTTAACTGCCAGTCTGTTTAGTTTTAAATATTTTAGTGCCTGCGAATAATTCCAGTTGTCTAAGGAAAAAAAATACACATATACACACATAAGAAAAAATGAAGCAAATAAAGTAATGTATTAATAGATGGTTAACTAAGTGAAGGTTATTGGAGAGTTTATTATTTTTATAACTTTGTAAATTTGTCATTTTTTAAAGCTTGAGGGTAATGAATGAAAGAATTAACAATTTCTTTTTCTTTTTTTTTTTTTTTTAGTTGTTGATGGACCTTTATTTTATTCATTTACTTATATGCAATGCTGAGAATCAAACCCAGTGCCTCACACATATGAGGCAAGCGCTCTACCACTGAGCCACAACCCCAGCCCAGCAATTTCTTATTATCAAATATCTAGAGCTAGGCTCAGTGGTATACATCTATTGCCCAAGCTATGTGGGCTGAGGCAGGAAGATAACTTGAGCCCAAGAGTTTGAGAATAGTGTGGGCAACATGATGAAACCCTATCACAAAAGAAGGAAAAAAAGAAATCTACTTGATATTCAAAATTTTGTCTAAATTGTAGTATGGCTTTGTTTTAGTTGTTAGGTCATTAAGGTTTCTATTTCCTTATTTTTTCTTATAATTTTTTTTTCTTAGAGAGTGAGAGAGGAGAGAGAGAGAATTTTTAAATATTTATTTATTTATTTATTTTTAGTTCTCCACGGACACAACATCTTTGTTTGTATGTGGTGCTGAGGATCGAACCCGGGCCGCACGCATGCCAGGCGAGCGCGCTACCGCTTGAGCCACATCCCCAGCCCTTCTTATAATTTTTGTTGACAAAACTGAGTCACTTGTCCTGTAGTTTCTGACAGATTAAAGGTTTTTAATTTTTTTTTCCCCCTCCAGAACCTGGGTTTGAACCTATGGCCCCACGCATGCTTGACTTGGTGGCAAGCACTCTACCACTGAAATACATCCCCAGTCCTTTTTATTTTGAGCCAGGGTCTTGCTAAATTGCCTAAGCTGGGCTTGAACTTGTGATCCTCCTGCTTTAGCCTCCTGAGTAGCTGGGATTACAGAAGTGTGTCACTACACCCAGTTTCCCTGCCCGCTCTCTTTGGCAGAGTCTTGCTGTGTTGCCCTGGCTGGTCTCCAATTCTTGGGTTCAAGTGATCCTCCTATCTAAGCCTCCAGAGTAGCTGGGACTACAGGTGTGTGCCACTGCACCCTGCTTATTATGGAAAATTTTAAACTCATACAATATTAGAATAGTATAACGGAATCCTATGTACATATTCGTTTATACCTTCACTGCTCTTCTTCCTCTCATACAATTTTTTAAAAATATTTTTAATTGTAAATAGATACAATACCTTTATTTTTTTATGTGGTGCTGCAGATCGAACCCAGTGTCTCACATGTACTAGGCAGGCACTCCACTACTGAACTATAATCCCAGTCCCCCTCTCATATAATTTTGAAGCAAATCCCAGACTGTATATCATTTTTACATAAGTAATTCAGTTTGCTTCTAAAAGATAAGGGCAGGGTTGGGAATGTAGCTCAAAGGTAGAACATTTGCCTAGTGTGTGCAAAACCCTGGGTTTGATCACCAGCTCAGCAAATAATAATAACAACAACATCAGTAATAAAAATAAATAGAGGATAAGGGCTATTCTTAGCCATGTATAGTAATGCACACCTATAATTCCAGTTACTTGAGATGCTTAGGCAGGAGGATCACAAATTCAAGGTTAGCTAGAGCAACTTAGTGAGGCCCTGTCTCAAAAACAACAACAAAAGGTTCTGGGGATGTAGCTAAGTAGTAAAGCACTTCTATGTTCAATCTCCAATACCAGAATAAATAAATAATAAGGACTACTTTAACAAACATAATAATGATACTACATCTTTTTTTTTCTTTTTAGTCTTACTATTCCTTCTCCATTTTATTTTTTCTTCTTTGCAGTTTTTGTTGTTGAAGAAACTAGGTTTTAAACATTTGATCCTGTGTATTCTCTCTGTCTTTGAATTGTAAATTTACTACTTGAAATGAATGAATAACTTTTACTCTGAATTGCTACCCCTCCCCTGCCATTTCCTCTTTATCTTTCTTTTTGATGAGACAGGACCTGACTATGTTGCACAGGCTGGCCTCAAAAACCTGGGCCCAAGTGATCAGCCTCCCTAGTAGTTGGGACTACAGGTGTCTGCCACATGCTCAACATTTTTTCTTTTTGCAGATTAGGGATCAAATCCAGGGCCTTGATTATGTTAGCCGAGCATTATACCACTTAGCTATACCCCTAGCTCTCTATTTTAAAAAATGATACTAGGGATTGAACCCAGAGTCTCCTGTATGCTAGGCAAGCACTCCACCCCTGAGATAAACCTAAAGCCCTTTGTTGTGGTTTTGATGTGCTATTAAATTATCCTAGCTACTTGAGTGGGTGAGGTAGGAGGATCTCAGTCCAGTCTGGGCAAGACCCTATCTGGAAAATATAAATAAAATAAAATTTAAAATGGCTGGAGGTATAGCTTAGTGGTAAAATGACCCTGGGTTCAGTCTTCAGTACCACAAAAATAATAAAATAAATAAGCTAGAAAGCCTTTCTATTAAATAAATTTTTGACATACTTTTCAGAGAGGAAAAACAGAGAAGAATTTCTATTTTTCTTTGGAATATAAATGAACTCAAATTTCATAGTAATTTTTCTCTCAAGAAAATTAAATCAGCATTGCTATAAAATATGTCTTAAGGTACACATTATCTTTTTTTTTTGGTACTGAAGATTGAACCCAAAGGAACTCGACCACTGAGCCTCATCCCTAGCCCTATTTTGTATTTTATTTTGAGATAGGGTCTCACTGAGTTGCTTAGTGCCTTTTGCTGAGGCTGACTTTGAACTCGTGATCCTCCTGCCTCAGCCTCCAGAGCTGTTGGGACAGACCTGTGCTGCTGCGCCCGGCAAGATATGCATATTTTAAAGATTTACATATTTTATATTTATGTATCCATATATAAATTCTGAAAATAGATTTATCTGTTTATTTTTGTAGCCATTGGAAAAGAAGTTTGTTCGAGTTTCAGGAGAAGCCACTATTGGACATGTAGAAAAATTCCTCAGAAGAAAAATGGGTCTTGATCCAGCTTGTCAGGTACAGTGCATCATGTATGTAAAAGGACAGGTGAAGATGTGAGATTACCTTTACCCATATTGATGAAATAACTGTTTTGTTTTTTCTTGCTAGGATTTTGTGTAGTGGCTTTGTTTTATGATACTGTAGACATTGTAAATACCAATTGAATGTTGATACACAGTGATTCCCACCCCCAACTTTGATCACATTTGATTTTCTGTTCATTTCTTTTTGCCATCAATGACCATCTCTTAGTGTTAGAGGAAAGCTGAGGATATGAGAAATATTTAAGAACTTCTAGACTCTCAATTCTAGCTCTTTCTCATTTGGTAGTAAAGCAAAAGATTACTTATCATCCACTTTTCTTCAGAGAACATCCTTGCAAGTGTAGTGTAATAAGCAAGCTCAAAGTACCTGGAAAAGTGTCAGGGCATGGTGGTACATGTCTGTAATCCCAATAAGTCAGGAAGCTGAGACCCTAAGCAACTTGGTGAGACCCATCTCAAAAAATTTAAAGGGCTGGTGCTATATCTCAGTGGTTAAGCACCTCTGGGTTCAATCCCCAGTACTAAACAAACCCTAGAAAATTATAATATCTGTCTGTCTAAGGTAGACCTTATTAGTTTTGGTGGATTTTTTTTGTTTTTTGTTTTTTTTTACAGTGTTGGGAATTGAACCCAGGACCTTGTGCCTGCTAGGCAAGTACTCTACCACTGAGCTATATCCTAACCCTTCTTATTGGTTTCTTTTTGGGGGGAATTAGTGGGGATTGAACAGGAGTGCTTTACCACTAAGCTACATCTCCGGACCTTTTTTATTTTCAAACAAGGTCTAAGTTGCTTAGGGCCTTATTAAATTGCTAAGGTTGGCCTTGAACTTGTGTTCCTCCTGTCTCAGTCTTCCAAGTTGCTGGGATTATAGGCCTGCACTATCAGGCCTACCCTTCCCTGTTAGTTTATTTATTTATTTTCTTAGTTGTTGATAGATTTTTATTTTATTTATTTATACATAGTGCTAAGAATCGAACCCAGTGCCTCACACATACCAGGCAAGTGTGCTACCGCTGAGCCACAGTCCCAGTCCCCCTATTAGTTTTTTTTTAAGGATTACAAAATATCTCTTTTTGCTCTCCAGCCCCACCAAAAAGCAAAAAATAAACAAACAAAACCCCTCCTATTCTAGTTGTATAATATTTTCTTGTAAACTGTAAATCTCAAGCCTTACATATTATTGAACATTAAAGATACACATATGTATAGTTATGTGGTTCCAGTGAAAATGCACTGGAAATAGCACTGCTTTTTCATTAGTCAAATTTATAAGGAGTTTTTATAATTCTCCATATGTGTAAAATTTTATGGAATATTTCTTATCTAAAATATCCTGTTTGCTGTTTACTAAATTGGTAGTTATGTTAAAATGATGCTGAAATTTTGTTAATGTTTTTAGTACCATAGTACTAAAAATGTATATTAAATCAAATTAAAGTGATCTCTCTGAGCTTGACATATACTGGTTGATTCTCATGTACCATGAAAATTAGAGGGCTGGCGTTGTGGCTCAGTGGTAGAGCGCTTGCCTAGCACATGCAAGGCCCTGGGTTCGATCCTCAGCATCACTAAGAATAAATAAATAAATAAATATATATATAAAAAGAGAAAATTAGAAATAACGTATTACCTTGTAACCATGGCATAATTGAGGCTGTCCTTGGGCTTTGGGTTAGAGAGAGTTGTTTAAGGACTCCTGCACAAAGAATTGTGAGTGATCTTAAAAAACAGTCTAATGTTTCTAAAAGCATAAGTTAGAAGACTTGCTTCTGATCACATAGAATAAATGAGAAGTAATACTCAGGAGGGGTTCTCTCTAGGATTTAGATTATAAGTGCCACATGTGGTGATTTAAGAGATTTTGATTGGGGGCTGGGGATGTGGCTCAAGCGGTAGCGCGCTTGCCTGGCATGCATGCGGCCTGGGTTCGATCCTCAGCACCGCATACAAACAAAGATGTTGTGTCCGCTGAAAAACTAAAAAAATAAATAAATAAATATTTTTTTAAAAAAGAGATTTTGATTGTCAGGACTGTGGATGAAACTCAGTGGTTAGCATTTTCCTAGCATGTATGAGAAGCCCTGAGTTCAATCCCTAATTCTGGGAGAGAGAAAAAAAAAAACCCAGAAAATTGATTCCCAAAACTTAAAGTTGGTATCCCACCACCCATTTATTATTTTTTGACAAAATTATCTATATTTATTATATACATAATGTTTTAAAGTATGTATACTCTGTGGGATAGCTAAATCGAGCTAATTTGCATAGTATGCTTTTTTTTCTTCCCTTTTTTTAAGTAAGAATACTTATTATGTTGATATTCTCCCCTTCATTTCTTCATATGGTGTCTTGCAGAAAGTGATCTGATGTGCTCTTATTCTTCCATAGGTAGATATCATCTGTGGTGATCACTTGCTGGAGCAGTACCAGACTCTAAGGGAGATCCGACGTGCAATAGGTGATGCAGCAATGCAAGTAGGTCTCTGTTCTTCCTTAAAGTAACTAGCTGGGTGTGCTGGCACATGCTTATAGTCCCAGCTACTTGTCTGAAGCAGGAGGATCAGCTTCAGCAGCTTAGTGAGATCCTGTTTGAAAATAAAAAATAAAATAAAAAGGACTAGGCATGCAGAACAGTGGTAAAGTGTCTCTGGTTCAATCCCCAGTACCACAGAGTGAATGGATGAATAGATGAAATGACTTACATTATAGAAGACTCACTGATTGAATACTATCTAGTGTCTTTATAACAAAATACCTGAAGAAGATTAATTTACAAAGAAAAGAAGTTATTTGGCTTGTGATTCTGGTGGCCAAAAGGCCCAAACAGATAATGTTTGTGTCCTTGCCAGAGTCCCCTGGCTAAGAAGTAGAAAGGGATCTAGCAATGTTCATAAGGGGTACCTGTGCAAGAAGTGAGCTAAAATAGTTGAACTTGCTTTATAACAACCCATTCTTGAGGGAATTAATCCAGTCCTGTTAAAAGACCTGACCTCCTCCCTTGAGACTTCATTCATGTCCTAATCACCTTCCACTTTACATCTCTCTCTCTCTCCTTTTTTTTTTTTTTGTACTGGTGATCAAACCCACGGGCGCTTAAACCCTGAGCCACACTCCCAGTCCTTTTTTGTATTTTATTTAGAGGCAGGGTCTCTCTGAGTTGTTTAGGTCCTTGCTAAGCTGATGAGGCTGGCTTTGAACTCCTGATCCTCCTGCCTCAGCCCCTGGAGCCGCTGGGATTACAGGCATATGCCACACCCAGCAACTCTACTTCAGGTTTCCATCATCTTCACACTGCCACACTGGGGACCAAGTTTCCAGCACATGAACCTATAAAGAGAAATCATATCCAAACCATAGTGGATGGTTAAAACTGAGACCATTAATGGAGACATCTAAATAGAAAATATAAATATAGATATATTGACATGTTTATATTTATAAAAATATACTATATTTATAGAAATTAAAAATTTTAGACATCTAGATATAAACTTGAATAATTATTTCATAAAATATTATTTTATTGAAATAATTTTGAGATCTTCAAAGAGCTTGCAATCCACATTTCCATTTTATATCTGTGCATATCAATATACTGTTTTATAAAATGATGCTTTTCATTTATGAAACATAATAACTATGCAAAAATTAACATGTAAAATATAATTTGTATTCATATAAAAACTGTTAAGGATCTTTTTTTTGAGAGAGAGAGAGAGGGGGAGAGAGAATTTTTTAATATTTATTTTTCAGTTTTCGGCGGACACAGCATCTTTATTTTATTTGTATGTGATGCTGAGGATCGAACCCAGCGCCGCGCTTGAGCCACATCCCCAGTCCCTAAGGATCTATTTCTGTTATACAAATTCATTTGCTTTGATCAGTTACTAAGTCTAGAATAGATCTGATGGTTCAGAGACATTGTATGGGGTTATGCTTTATTTGACTTAGCTGTATTATTTGATATATATATTTTTTAATGTTTATTATTTTTAATGTATTTTTTTGTGGGGATTGAGTCCAGGGCATTGTACATTCTAGGCAAGCACTCTATCATTGAGCTTATCTCTAGGCTCCCTACTATTTTTTTTTTTTTTTTTTTTTTTTTTTTTTGGTACTGGGGGGTTGAACTCAGGGGCACTCAACCACTTAACCACATCCCCAGCCCTATTTTGTATTTTTAGAGACAGGGTCTCACTGAGTGCTTAGCGCCTCACTTTTGCTGAGGCTGGTTTTGAACCCGCAATCCTCCTGCTTCAGCTTCCCAAGCCGCTGAAATTATAGGTGTGTACCACCACACCAGACTCTCTAGCCTTTTAAATTTTATTTTGAGATATGCTAGCTTTTTTTTTTTTTAAATACCTTTATTTTGTTTCTTTATTTATTTTTATGTAGTGTTGAGGATCGAACCCAGGGCCTCACGCATGCTAGGCAAGCGCTCTACTACCGAGCCACAACCCCAGCCCGCCATGCTAGCTTTGAACTTGTGATCCTTCTGCCTCAGCCTTCTGAGTCACTGAGATTACCGGTTTTTCCACTGCACCCATTGAGACAAGCTAATTTTTTTTAAAAAATTTGTTTATTTTGAGTTTAAATTTCTTCATTGGGTTCTGAGGATGTAACTCTGCAGCCGAGCACTTATCTAGCATGCTTAAGGCCCTGGGCTTCACTCCCAGCAACAATAAGAAGAACAACAAAATTTTTTCAAGCAGTCATCATCTGCTCTTTGGTTTACTGTTGACTGGCCTTTGTCATTCCCTATAGACTCAATATGCCTAACTTAAATATTCATTTATGTTACTTTCCTGGTCCTCATGGGGCATTTGAATTTGTGAACCCCCTTTTAGAATTCTGATAATTTTTGCTGGAGTTGCCAGGAACAGAAGCCAGATCACAGAGTAGTGGGTAAGAAATTAGGAAGGGGAGCCATGGAAAATCTTAGTGAAGAAGAAAAAGTTAGGGAGAAATAAGGATTGCCAATTCAAGTGATATGTGCCACCACTCCTTTTTGTTACTCAGAGAAGTCCTTATTACATTTCCCAATGAGTCTTTCCTTTTAGCTAGTTTTTCAGTCCATAGGAAAATAGAAATAGTACCTTATAAAGGTGAGTTACTTACTGAATACAGGCTTGGTGAGAGTACAAAGAATTAAGACCTGATATCCAGAAGGGAAACAGAGACTCACCAAAAAAGCTGATAAAAAGACTTGGAGGGCTGGGGATGTGTCTCAAGTGGTAACATGCTTGCCTGGCATGTGCAGGGTGCTGGGTTCGATCCTCAGCACCACATAAAAAAATAAAATAAAAGATGTTGTGTCCACTGAAAACTAAAACATAAATATTAAAAAATTCTCTCTCTCTTAAAAAAAAAAAGACTTGGAAACAGAGCATCTAGAATCATTTAGTATAAAGTTAAGTTGCCCAACATCCCTAAGGACAATCTTCAAGGGAGGATGTAAACTATATGATTAATTTTAGGCTTCCATTAAATGGGTAAGAGTTACAAAGTTACATTACTTACAATAGTAGTGAACTATACGTAAGTGGAAATGAACGTTTCTTTTTTTAAATAGTACTGGGAGTTGAACCAAGTGCACCCTACCACTGAGCTACATCCCCAGTCCATTTTTTATTTTTATTTTGAGACAGGGTCTCTCTAAATTGCTGAGGCTGGCTTTAAACTTGGATTCTCCCACCTCTACCTCATCAGTTGCCATAATTTCAGGCATAAGCCACTGTGCCCAGCTAAACGTTTCATTTCTTAAATAGATCCATGATACTTTAAGAAGAAGAAAAGATAAATCTTTTTTATTCATCTTTGGATAATTGTTTGTCATAAGCAACCTTGCCTGCTGGGCCCCAAGGCATGTCTATAATCCCAATGACTAGGGATGCTGAGGTGGGAGAATCACAAGTTTGAGGCCAGTCTCAGCAACTTAATGAGATCCTGTTTTAAAAAAAAAAATTAAAAGAACTGGGCATGTAGCTCAGCAGTAAAGCATCCTGGGTTCTCAGTACCCCAAATAAATAAATCAGCTTTGATATGGTCATTTGCATAACCAGTTTTCAAAAAACTGCAAAATAGTCTTTTTCTCTCCTTCCCCTTTTCAGGATGGTCTGCTTGTCCTTCATTATGGTCTTGTGGTTTCTCCTCTGAAAATAACTTGAAGATGCTAGGCATATTATGAGGAAGGAAGCAAACAAAGTAAGGAAATTTCTACAGGACTGTATTTCACCAAAGATTTCCACAAAACATGTAATCACTACCACGTTGTGCTGTTCAAGACATACCTTATCTATTTTCAGCGCCAAGAATCCTAGGTACAATTGGAACAAAGGAATGCACCTGTTTCACTAGAGACTATATGTAAAAAGCACTAGAGCTCAGGGGAATTTTTCCAAAACAGCATATTTTAAAATTCCATATACTTTGATGTTGATTTTTGCTTCCCATCTTTGAGGTAAAGTGATCACTGTTTTCTCCTTTGTTGAGCCATATCCCTTTAAAGTTGGCAGTAAGGATTCTGTTCTGTGGAACAGCATCAGTTGGACAGTCATCCTTTTGGGAAAAAGAGGTATGCTTTTGAATGGGAGATTCAAAGCCAGTCTTTGTTAAACCACAGGGTATACTCTCAAAAGACCAAAACTACTGGCTGCTTTTGTATTTGCCATCATATTTTAAACTTGTAGAGTCCCCCCCCCCACTTAAACCAGCAATACTACTAAAGAAATGTTTGTTCATAAAATGGATGAATTATCATTATCTGTGTGAAGACACTGTGTCATAAGCCTTCAGTGTAACAAGACTTCTTAACATATCTTACAATAAGAGGTGCTTATTTGTGATGACATATTTAATTTTATTTGCATACAAAGTATGATTTGTCGATAACTTGTAATGGCACTCCTTCTGAAAGTAATAATAAAACATTTCAGGTGAATTTCAGAAGTTTACAGAATACTTTTTGTTTCCTCAGCAAGTCAGCTTAATATTCATTTTCCCCTTATTTTGTGACTGGGATAAAGAATAAGAATGTTTTAAAGCTGCTTACTTTTATGCAGACTTCAATTTTGAACATTATTTTGCTTAAAATTAGCCTCCTGATTCTTTCTAAATGAAATATTTTGTAGACTATTTCACAGCAAAATTTCCAAATCTGTATAAAACTTTAAAAATTGGACAAGGATTGGCAATTGTTTTGTAAAGAATCTGTGAATTGTGTATATATCTCTTCTAACATTTAATAAAAATTTATTTTAGCTTACTTTGAAATGTGTTTACTATGGATTTTTAAAAAATAACCAAAACCCTTTAAGATGGACAAGGTGTGTGAATTAAAGTGCCATAAAATAGATATTTAATAAACATGTACATTCATAGTATAGATGTTTTATTAGAAAATGGACAAAGTAGCAACTATAGAATTTATTGCTTCTTAAATATCTCTTGCACAGATTACTTAATATTTTAATTTTTATCTCATGTTAACATATGTATGTCAGGATCCCTAAGGCTACATTTGTGTTCAGTAATGCACTAGAAGGACTCACAAGACCCAGAAAAGCTGATATATTCATGGTTATTGTTTATTAAAGCAAAAGGATACAGATTAAGACCAGCAAAGGGAATAGGCAAATGGGTGGAATCGAGGAAAACCAGGCACAAGTTCACAGGTGTCTTCTCCCAAGGAGTTGCAAGGATAATGCTTAATTCTAAAGAATTAAGCAATTTTCTATGGTATGTAAAGTGTCACCAACCAGAGAAGTTCACTCAAGACCTACTGTTCTGTGTAGTATTTTGTTTTGTTTTTGTTTTGTTTGGGTCAGTTATCGAGTCATATGGTGCCTGTGTGATTGATCAACATTCAGACCCCAGAACCTTCCCTGAAGTCAAACTGATAAAGCATAGTACAGGGCTCCAGGTCTACAAAATAGGCATTCACCATAAATCGGATTTTTAGCATAAACTGTCTCCTGTGGCCAATTGGCATCTGGGGTACACAGTGATAATCAAAGCCTGCTGAGTTAACCCTTTATTGTGCAATATCACATGTCAGAAGTCCAGATTTAGGAACCAGGATATAGTATGGTGGCACACACCTATAGTCCCAGCTACACAGAAACAGACTCAAGAGGATCATTTGAGCCCAGGAGTTAAAGATGAGTCTAGGCAACATAGTGAGGCCCTCAGACTCCTGTCAAGAAGTTTCAAGCAGGTGGTGATCTGATGTTCACTTTTTTTTTCTTTCATAGACCATGACTTAAGTGTAGTTTCTCATTTTTTATCCTTTTTCAATATAATGTTGTGTATATGAGTTTGATATTGGCCTCTCTTCAAAACTGAGCTAATAAAATCTAAATTGTATTACTTACAGAGATTAATAGTCTTCTCACAAATGAAATGCCATATTGTCCTTCTGAAAGCCTGCCAAGTATTTACTTAACATGGAATGGATATTGTGGCTTTATCTTGACTACATTTTGATTTTGTTTTGATGGTGTCTATGGTCTTCCAAGGATTCTTTGTGTGATGTTGTTTTCACTGAAATGAGAAGATTTTCTGCCTCTTCTAATGTTTCTCAAGAAACATTTTCCCAAGTGAAAAATCAGTTAAATAATATTTCAAATTAGAAGATGATGAAGACAAAGATTGCCAGGAACATATTTCCCCATCCCCCAAATAAAGACATAAAGGCCATATTTGCTAACTATGTGATCTTGAATGTGTTATGTAATTTCTCTAAATTTAAAGGGGCACCTAATTCAGAAGATTGTTATAAGAACTAAGTGAATATGTAAAAACTCAGAATAGTACTTGGCAGAGTCTATCAAGTTCAAATATGATCTAAGGGGCTGGGGTTGTAGCTCAGCATTAGAGTTCTCGCCTAGCATGTGCGAAGCCCTGGGTTCGATCCTCAGTACCACATATAAATAAATAAAATAAAGATATTGTGTCCAACTACAACTAAAAAATAAATATTTTTAAAAAATATGACCTAAGATTACTTTGTTCTTAGTTCCTATCTATTGAATAAGGTGATCCATTAATATTATAAGACTGATCCATTAATATTACAAGATCTATTTTTCCTTCTTACATATCTTCTTCAAATACTAGCATTTCTCAATAAGCAGGAGGTGATTAATATTTGTGTGATGATTAACATCTCAGGGACTCAGATTGGACCTAGCTTCTGCTTTCACCCTAATTCTAATCTAGACTCTTTTGTTTGTACTTTAGACTAGTTTATTCTGTGGACAGACAGTTTTACACGCCAGAAATTTCCTTTTATTGAGCTAAAGTCTGTTTTAGTAAAGGATTGTTTTGTTCTAAAGGACAACAGGAGTTTATTATGTCATGTATGAATTCTTATGCCAGGAAATCAAAGGTGGAGATCATACCTCTCCTTTACTCATAATAATGGCATAGTAGATGAATCTGAGTTTAATTTGTTTTAATAAACACCTCTGGTGGTATGTGCCTGTAGAACCTGTACTCCCAGCTACTTGGGAGGCTGAGGCAGAAGGTTTGCTTGAGCTCAGGAGTTTGGGGCAGCCTGGGCAATATAGTGAGTCTCCATCACTTTAAAAAAAAAAAAAAAAAAAGGACATAGTGGTGTATGCTTATAATTCCATCAATTTGGGAAACTGAGGCAGGAAGGTCACAAGTTCAAGGTCATCCTTAGCAATTTAGTGAGACCCTATCTCAAAAAATCTAAAGGACTGGGGACACAGCTTGGTTGTAAAGCACACCTGGGTTCAATCTCCAGTACCCCAAACAAACAAATGAAAATAGCACTCATGGGGGCTGGGGTTGTGTCTTGGTAGAGTGCTTGCCTAGCATGTGTGAGGGGTTCAATTCTCAGCACCACAAATAAGCAAATAAATAAAGATCCAACAATAGCTAATAAAAATACTTTTAAAAACAGCATTCATAAGAAATGATGCTTTTTTGCATTGTACAATAATCAACAATGTACCAGAACCCACTATTAATTGTATTCCAAAACTTCAAACCTTATATAAATGATTTTCTTACACTCCACTGAGCATTTTATAAGTCCTAAGAGCCTGTGATAGAGGTAGAATGAAATGTTTCAGACACTGAACAGAGACCACTTGCCTCATCAGGGAAGAGAGTAACCATCTGGTATCTATAGTGATGAATCAATGAGAAACTGAGCCTAGAGAGTCCTCCATGATCAATCTTCATTTTTCTTGGTAGCCTGAGCTACAAAGAACCACTGAGGCGTTGCAGCAACATAAATCTAAAAATCTGCAGTGTGACTCACTCTGTTTTATTATAACCCCACTGAGTGTATGTGAGTGTGTGTGTGTGTGTGTGTTGTAAGAAAGAATTTATAAATCTTAGCTGGTCCCCACTCAAACCTAGTAAGCTTGTGAAATCATAAAACATGGGGGCAATCAAATCATCATCTAGGAGATCAATAGAAGAGGAGAGGAGCCCTTTGATCTGTTTAGTAATCATTCCTTTAAGGGATGCAGCTGGGCATGGTAATGTAATAAAAACAGTTCTTTGTTCAGCTGGATTCAGAAGCATATATGAGTCTCCATTTGCAAATGGCATATCCATGTGAGAGATTTGTAAGTTGCAAAATGCACGATGATATCAATCTAACCTGTGCATTAAATTGGGAAATGTTGCAAAGTCAGTATTGTATATTCTGTAAAGAAAAACCATTTACATGTGAACTCCTTACAAAGGTCTCCTCTCTCAGTTATTTCCATTTTACCTTACTGTGCATTTTTGGGTGCACCAATTTATTTGATTTTAAGGGAAAAAATGTATTCTTGCAATTTAGATGTTTTTCAAGACCTTGGAGATGTCTGCTAACATAATAATAAAAATAACACCTGGGAGTAGTGATAAGTGCTCCTAAGTTAGCAACATTTCTAGCTGTTTTGTTTCTTCTTCTTTTACATCCAGGGTGACTTCTGACTTTTTCTGCAGGATCTGTTTTGAAATCAATACTCTGATTAGATCTGGCTTATGTTTCCAAAAGGGACTCCTCCTTATTAGGATGGACGCAGGTGGCTGTACACAATGGTCTCAGCTGGAGAAGGAGCTGTAGACTTCTAAGACATTTTTCTTATTCCATAAATTCCCTACCAGTGGATTTTTCAAATTGAGGTAAGGTTTACATCACATAAAAATCAATCATTTTAAAGTAAATCATTCTATGTCAGTTACATGTCCTCTAATTTCAAAAGATTTCCCTCATTCCAAAGTAAAACCCAAACTCATGGACTACTCACTCCCCATTGTTCTCTCTTCATTCCTGGGAATCACCAATCTGATTTTTTGTGTTCCAGTGTATTTTTATGGTATTTACTCATTTATTTATTTGGTACCAGGTATTGAATCCAGGGGTCCTTTACTCTGATCCACATTCCCAGCCCTTTTTATTTATTTATTTATTTTTTAAAAACAATTTTTTTTAGTTGCAGATGGACCCAATGCCTTTATTTTATTTTTACATGGTGCTGAGGATCAAACCCAGTGCCTTCCACATACTAGGCGAGCGCTCTACCTCTGAGCCCAACCCCAGCCCCACCTTTTTTATTATTTTATTTTATTTTTTTAATATTTATTTTTTAGTTGTAGTTGGACACAATACCTTTATTTTGTTTACTTATTTTATGCGGTGCTGAGAATCAAACCCAGGGCCTTACATGATAGTGCACTACCGCTGAGCCACAACCCCAGCCCCAGTCCTTTTTATTTTGAAACAGGGTATTGTTATGTTGTTAAGCCTGGCCTCAAACTTGCAATCCTCCCACCTCACCCTCCCAAATCGCTTGGATTACAGGCATGTGCCACCGTGCCCAGCTCTAGTGGATTTATCCCCTTTGGTACCAGGGATGGAACCCAAGGGCTTTTAACCACCGAGCCATATCCCCAGCCTTTTTCTTTTCTTTCTTTTTCTTTCTTTCTTGGTCTCACTGAGTTGCTTAGAGACTCACTAAATTGCTGAGGCTGGCCTTGAACTTTCAATCCTTCTGTCTTAGCCTCCCAAGTTGCTAGATTGTAGGCATATACTCCAGTGGATTTTAAAATACATTTGATTACAGGCATATGCCACCGTGCCCAGCTCTAGCAGATTTATCCCCTTTGGTACCAGGGATGGAACCCAAGGGCTTTTAACCACCGAGCCATATTCCCAGCCCTTTTCTTTTCTTTTTTTTTTTTTTCTTTTTCTTTCTTTCTTGGTCTCACTGAGTTGCTTAGAGACTCACTAAATTGCTGAGGGTGGCTTTGAACTTTCAATCCTGTCTTAGCCTCCCAGGTTGCTAGATTGCAGGCATATACTCCAGTGGATTTTAAAATACATTTTTAAATGGTTTCATGTTTGCCTTTAGAGCCATGAATGGTGGTACTGGGCCTTCCTGTTTGAGTTCACAGGCAATTTCTAGAAGTTCATTTTCATGACTATTTGTAACTTGAGAGCTAAATTTGGACTCTACCTTCCAGATAATTGCTCAAATCTTGTCCCTATTCCTCCCTTTAACCAATATAGTAAGATAAATTCTAAATAAAGGACTTACTTTCCTTTGAAGTGTCCTTTCTGTAATACTTCATTTCCCGACTTTTGGGTTGGAACCTATAGAATACTTTTGCAAAATTGTAAGAAGTCCCCTTCCTTATTTTATAATTTTTTTTTTTTAGAGAGAGAGAATTTTTTTTAATATTTATTTTTTAGTTATCAGCGGGCACAACATCTTTGTTTGTATGTGGTGCTGAAGATAGAACCCCTACCAACTCTAATAGGTAACAGGAACTGAGGTGACTCATGGTTGGATGGGCCCAGAGCCTAATTTTGAGCATCTCCTACCTCATTGCTATGTAGAAGGGCAGTAGCTGAGGAAGTTTGCACTGTAGCAGATTGCCTATGGAACTTGGTATTGCCAAGCATTTTCTGGGCAGCATAAGCTTAAATGAGATAAAGATGAAAAGAAAGGTCTTCTGGTAATAAAGATAAAAAGAAAAATTTCTACTCCCTTATGTGGGCACTTTGTTTTATGTAGAGAAAAAATATCAGAAAGAAAAGCAAGCACTATAATCAGATGACCAAGGTCCAAATCCCAGCTCTGCTGCTTACTGTGTGACATCAAACAGGGGCCTTAACCTTGGCATTCTGATGTTCATTTGTAAAATAAACATACACATACTACACTTAAAAAGTAGGTATGTAGTTTAGATAATTATGTTTATTGCCTAGGACTATGTCTGAATAAGAAAATGCTGAATAAATTTTAGCTATTTCTAACACATCTAAGTCTCAGGATACAGAGGATCTCATCTAATGAATCTGAATCATCTTGAGGATCATTTATTTACAAGTAGGCTTCCCACTCACTCTTGGACTCACTTTGTTCTGTTGTCAATAACAGTTGATATCTTCCCTTCCCCTCCCCTCTCTGCCTTATGATTTTAAACATTTTTCACGTTACCTATAGTTCTCCTTAATTATTTATCAAATCTGTAAAACACTCATTATTATTAAGGTCTTTCATAAATGAGTTCATGGCAATCAAAGACTCACTGAATGACGCAAATTAGGGCCAGCCTCCCTCTGAACCAAAATAGTGCTTCTCTCTGTACAATAGAAACCACAGAACACAAATTGTGTTGGTGGGATTCATGTGATTTTTTAAATTTATTATTTTACTAATGTCTTACAGCAATTGTGAGGAATAAAGATAGGGATAGGAAGAAAAGTGTCTTTTGAGTTCCTTGAACTATTGAAGCATGTGCTAGAATAAGGAAGTTCAGTAAACGCATCATGTCCTTTTCACCACAGAGCTCATAATGGAGCTGTGGAACAGGGACAGGGGCAGCTGTAGCTTTGTGGAAGTAAGCGCTGACAGAGTCCTGCATCAAACTTGGCACATGTGGCAGACAGGGCAATGCGGATGCTACACAATCAGGCGGATGAAAAACTGACCCTCCAGACTACAGTCCAGGAAGTGAGAAGTGGTGTGCACACCCCTCTGGGGTCTGAGTGTCTCTGCCTTTCCAGCAGGGAAGGGACACCTGCCAACCATGCAGCAGTGAGGCAACTGTAGGGGAAGACTCTTAGAAAAAAGAGAATGATTTCTTTTTTATGTTTGCTGGTGATGCTGATTGACCAGAAGTGAGATTGTTATTGTTTTTTAACTTTTGGGCAATAGCATTGTGTCCTGGTGATAAAATATCCTCTACTTAGCATTCTTAAAAGTCATAGGAGAGTAAAAGCAAGGCCTCTTTAGGACCTAGACTAGTGAGAAGGGGATCACATGGATTCTAAGGATAAGGGCACAAAAAAGCTAGTTCTATACCACACAGTCTGACACAGATAAGATCTTGGTTTTTTCCATTCTTAGAATACCCACCTCTTCTAACATCCTACTACATCTAAGGTCAGCTTATCACAGCTTGGGAAAACTATTACTGTACTTCTAACGTTAAGGTGAAAGATACATTCTTAATAAAGTGGTTTTTTTCCCCCTAATTAAATGGATTTGAATAAGTTCAAAGTCTAACATCTAGAGATTATTTCCATTATTTTGCTTGTTGGGGGGAACCATTAAAATTCATCACTGCCTTTTTTTTTTTAACCTACAGAAAGTACATGAAATGGGCAAGGGTAAGTTATTACACAAATCACAGAAATGGTTGACATGCATCTAATTTTATCCATTGAGCAAAAGAGACCTAAAGGGGTAAGTTCTTTTGAGAAAAACCTAAATGTATTCAAAAGGGAAACATACTACACTAGACATTTTTTTTTTCTTTTCTTTTTTTTCATGGATGGAAGAAAAGGATATGTGGAACTGAAGGGAGTAGGGAAGAAAGTGTCCATTAAATACCTATCATTTGTGACTTAGTTCTATCAGAGTGGAATTGGGTATGGACCATTGGTTTATGCAGTGATGTGCACCACCATTTGGCAGTGATCTTATGTTTTAGGAACCTAGAGTAAGATTATATAGCTGGGTACTGGCTTACTGGCTGGGTATAGTAAATATATATGGGGTTTGCTTTCAGCTCACAGATTTAGCACCTTAGTTTGTACTTCCTCTGCACCTGAATCATCTATCACTGTGAAGCCTGAGCTCTAGGTGAGAAAGCTGTATTCTTAGATAATTCCTTGTGATTGCTCCAGGACTGCAGTTTACTCCAATCTAAGGGCTAGTTTTCCTATTAGAGAAAGTATTCAACACTAAATAGGATTGAAGCCTTGAAGACATTATGTAGTGGTGACAGGAGTTACGGTTCAGGTATACGCTGTTTAATAAGTCAAATGGATATTATTCCCTCTTAAGCATTAACTTTTTTTAAGCAACAGAATTATATGTTTTGGCTTGAAATGGTGCTTTCTTCTATATTTGACTTCTCCATTTTCTTAGTAGATATTACTGTTTCCTCCAATATTTCTTCAAAACTTTCTCCTATCTGGGAGGTTTTCTTAGAGGCAACCTTAGAAGCCTCCTCCTCCTCTTCCTCTTTCTTAAGTGACAGCCCAGTGGATGAGACTTTGGAGGTTGTAGAACTGAGAATTCTAGGAGGAAGCAGATAACTTGGATTGGGAGGTGGATTCAGCCCTGAAACACTTAATCCACTGGAGCTAAATCTTGTCTCTTCACCTTCCAGCAGTTTCCTGTAAATCCAAGAAAAAAACTCTCAGAAATCAACTTGCATTTTTTTTTTTTTAAAGAGAGAGTGAGAGAGGAGAGAGAGAGAGAGAGAGAATTTTTTTTTTTTAATATTTATTTTTTAGTTCTCGGCGAACACAACATCTTTGTTGGTATGTGGTGCTGAGAATCGAACCGGGGCCGCACGCATGCCAGGCGAGCGCGCTACCGCTTGAGCCACATCCCCAGCCCCGCATTTTTTTTTTTTTTTTTTTATGAAATCAAATTTCCAGTCCTATTTACTTTAGAGAGACTTTAAAGGACATCGCAATTTTGCAATTTCTTCATGGGACTGAGACCAATAATATTGTATTTCAAGGCTCAAAGAGTTGGAGATTTGTATATAGCATTTGTACATACACATATACATGAACATCTTAGCATTAGCTGTGTTTAAAACATCATCAAGGGGTTGGGGTTGTGGCGCAGCGGTACAGCACTCCCCTAGCACGGGCGAGGCCCTGGGTTCGATCCTCAGCACCACATAAAAATAAATAAATTAGGGGCTGGGATTGTGGCTCAGCAGTAGAGCGCTGGCCTAGCACGGGCGGGACCTGGGTTCGAGCCTAAGCACCACATAAAAATAAAGGCATTGTGTTGTGTCCATCTACACCTAAGATATATATATTTAAAATTAATTAATTAATTAAAGATTGTGTCCAACTACAACTAGAAAATAAATATTAAAAAAATAAATAATAACAAAATAAAACTTTGTCAAAAGGAAACCTATCAGCTAGGCATTGTGGTGCATGCCTATAATCTCAGTGGCTCAGGAGGCTGAGGCAGGAGGATCAAAAGTTCAAAGCCAGCCTCAGCAACTTACTGAGGCCCTAGGCAACTCAGAGAGACCCTGTCTCTAAATAAAATACAAAATAGGGCTGGGTATATGGCTCAGTGGTTAAGCACCCGTGGGTTCAATTCAATCCTCGATACTAAGAAAAAAAGGGAACCTATCCTATTTGTAAATATGTTCCTGAAGGAGAACTTACAACCCATCTTGGCCACCTCACATCCATTTTTTTTTAAGCAATTAGAGTCTTCAAAGCTTTAGAGAAGTAATTTTCCTAGTTTAACACTTTTACTGCAACAGATAAGGAGGTGAGAAGTCCACAAAGGAAGGAGGAGAACTGCCTAATTCAGCCTGAACTTGACATCTATACTTTCTTAATTCATAAAGGTACAAAGTGATAGTCCCAGGTATGCAGAAAGAATTGCTTTAGCCCAGGAACTCAAGGCCAGCCTCAGAAACATAGTGAGACCCCCATCTCAAAATCAAAAATACCAAAAAAAAAAAAAAAAAAAAGGTACAAAGGGAATGGGACCAGCAATAATAACAGAATAAATGACATTATTCAGACACCAAAATTTTTTTCAGCATGGCATGAACAGCACCATTAAAGAGAGGCCCTGCTGGGTGCAGCTGTGTATACCTGTAATCCCAATAGCTCAGGAGGCTGAGGCAGGAGGATCACAAGTTCAAAGCCAGCTTCAGCAACTTAGTGAGGCCCTAAACAATAGCAAGACCCTATCTCAAAATAAAAGGATTGGGGAATGGGGCTCAGTGGTAAAGTGCCTTTGGGTTCAATCCCCAGTACTGGAGAGGAAAAAAAAAAAAAAGGGAGAGATCCCAATACCTTGCTTCCCTGAAAACCAGAAACACAAGATGCTATCCAATACTCTTGGAGCTTTATTTTGAAGTAGAATACAGTGTAAGAAAAAGAGAAAAATGTCCAGACAGATCTGAGGTCAGCTGTGCCATTTACCAAAGCCATGGCTTTGAGCAAGTCACACAGTATATGGTTGCCTTGATACCTAGGAAAATTTTATGAGGTATCAATATAGTGCCAGGCACATGGTAGTCATTCTGAAAATGGCACTTGCAATTACTTTTTTTTTTTTTTTGGCTGTATTAAGGATTAACTTACGGCCTTCTACATGTTAGACAAATCCACTACTACTGAGCATATCCCCAGCATACCTCAAACTTGTGATCCTCTTACCTCAGCCTCCCAGGCAACCTGGATTACATGTGTAATCCCACCATGCCCATCACCATGCTTGACTTATAATTACATTCTTTTTTTTTTTTTAAAGGTAATGTTCACTTGAATAGGAATACAGGGAGAAACGTTGCCTTTTAGGGCTTTCTGTGTATGTAAATTCTATTTTTAAATTTAGAATCTGATGAATTTTTATTTCTGTGTACCTCCATTATCCCCTTAAACCCTTGGCAGAGGTATGAAAAATATTCTAAGACTAGTAAGGTAAAGCTGGGATATACATCCAGGTAGAGGGACAAGGAGCTTAGTTTGCCTGGAAGAAGCCACTGATGTCCCTTTTCATCCTCCTCCGCTGATCAGAAACCACAGAGACTAGAACCACTTATTTGAGTAGCATTGCCCCCAGGTAAGTATGCGCTTTGCTTGGGTAAGCATGCCCTCTGAAGTACCTGTAAGCTGCTATCTCAATGTCAAGGGCCATTTTGACATTGAGCAAGTCCTGGTATTCCCGAAGGTGGCGTGCCATCTCACTCTTGGTATTCCTCAGATCATTCTCCAGCTGTCCAATGCTATCCTGAAAAGTAACATATCCAAAATATTTAGGGCACGGTTGCTGAAATTCATTGAAATTTCCTGAAGGCAAAGGATTCTCCACCCCCACTACACATTAAAGCCACCTAAGCAATGTATAAAATACTCACATACAGATGTGTCTCTCAGCTCAGATTCTGACTCATTTATTCTGGGGTGGGACTCAAGCATTTGCATTTTTTCATAGAGGCCTCCAAGAGATTCAGATGCATGGTGAGGTTTAGGAACTTCTACCCTGAGGCACATGGTACGCAGGGGACACTGAAATAATTTTTTTAAAAAAATATTTATCATCCCTCCATTGCTTGTTGTACTGGTGCTGAGTAACTCCACTATTCATTTCCTTTTCAAAACATGAAGCATCAGGTTAGGAGCTTAGATTCAGGACATTCCAACTGTGTAAAGCACAGAGAGAACAGCCCTCCTTCTCTGCTACCACTCCATGCCTTTGCTTGTCTTGATGGTTTCCTGGAAGTCTGCTACTCAATGACTACTGAAAACTCCTCAGCATGAGATCATTCTTCCTTTTGCTCCCTGGCTTTTCTTTTGTTCATTGAACATACCAAGTTCATTGCTGTTTCAGGCCCTTTAGGCCTGCAATTTCTTCTGCCTAGACAGCCATATGTTGGATCTTTACCAATATCTTATGTAAGATTCAGCTCAAAGTTTATCTCCTTAGATAGTTCTTCCTTTGCATTCAATTTAAGTACCCTCCCTTTACCAATCCAGCACATTATCTGACCTCCAGCCAGGGTAGCTCCTAGGCCATGCAGAAACTGTGGACAAATTACAAATATGTACCTTCAAAAGGAGGACAAATTAGAAAAAACTTCAAAGCTTCTTATAGGAAATTATCTTGTTTACCAACATCAGTGGTTCTACCTATTAGATGTCAGAGGCACACACCCTCTATCCCAGTTGTGACAACCAAAAATGTAATTAACATGGTGACTGGGTTCCTTTCTGTCTAGTTCACCCCTAGAAACTCAGATCCTGGCATAAATACAATGTAAATGCTCAATGAGTGATAGATGAATGAATGAATGATGCTATGTAAGTACTTTAAAAAAAATTTCTGTAGTTGTAGATGAACAGAATGCCTTTATTTTATATGTTTATTTTTATGCGGTACTGAGGATCGAACCCAGTTCCTCACGCATGCTAGGCAAGTGCTCTGCCACTGAGCTACAGTCCCAACCCCATTACTTCTTTTCATAAGACCTGAAAAGATGTGATCAAATAGGCCATTAATTCAGCTCCAACTCTGTTGACAGGAAAAACACAGTGATTTTATTTCATAAAAATAACTGTTATTTTTATGAAATAGGGATGCAGATAAACAAGTCAGAAACTTCAAGAAAGCCAGTATTGAAGTGGATGATGAAGCAATGATGAAGGGCAGGTCTGATCCGTCAGGGGGGTACAAACTTCCAAACCAAGAGAATTTGTAAAAAGAGTTAAAAATCCATGCTACCCACATGTTATATAACTATTAACAGGTATACTGCAAAAGAGAATCTCGACTGACTGATGGGTATAGAACAAAGAATGATAGATAAGCAGTGGGGGAAATTCAGATAACACTGGACAACGATGCAAGCAAGTCTGCTGGTGATGCATTAGGAGTAAGAATTGCTATTACTATAACAATGGAGAAAGAAGTCTAGGGCGAGGAGAAAAGGAGATGGGGGAGGAATGAGGACATTTTTATTATGCAAAAGAGCAAGAGAAATGCATTATGAGGAAGAGAGGAAGATTTCAGTGGGATCTTTGGCCTACATGTTTGCCCTGGCACTAACATTCAGTGTTAGTTTTCTACATTTTAGTTTCTTCTAACCTTCCATTTCTGCACTTGGCAAATTATGAATTTTTTTTTAAATAGGGAAAATTACAGTGTTTACTCTTTTCCAAGTTGTTCCAAGAGTCAAGATTCTAGTTTAATCCATCTTACATTAATACATGAGGAGTCTATTACTTGTTAAGTTAGATAATACTCATTAGAATAGCATGGCACATAATAGTCAATGCTAGTGATTTTTGTTATTGTTAATAACACATCATGTGACTTTACTCTTTTGATGATATGGACAAATTATCATGATCTGTCCCTACAACCTCTTAGGTAATAAAGAAATGAATATAATAGTATACAATATTAATGTATAACAAACTGTACTTTTGGAGAGTGGTTGCATATCTCTTAAAGCATCAAGTTTTTTTTTTTTTTTTAAATAACAATTTTCAATTGAAACCTTTCTAAAGTGGCTTATACTACTCACAAATAAGATAGTAAACATAATGCAACCTTCTTGGCAATTAAGCATCATGAAAACAATCATTTTTCTATAATTCTATAATGTCGTTTAGGTATCTCAAGCTATTTATACCCTAAACAACCCCAAAGATCAGTATTTGAACTCAAGTTGCTGCTTATTGGTTTTCTTTGTCCTCAAAGACACCCTGATCTGCTGGCTACTCATTTTTGACAATGCCTGACAACAGTGGTCACCCTTCTCTATCCTGCTGCAGGTTTGAAACCCAAATACAAAAGCATTTTATTTATTTATTTATTTATTTTTAAAGAAAGAGTGGGAGAGAGAGAGAGAGACAGAGAGAGAGAGAGAGAGAGAGAATTTTTTAGTATTTTTTTTTTTTTTAGTTCTCGGCGGACACAACATCTTTGTTTGTATGTGGTGCTGAGGATCCAACCCGGGCCGCACGCATGTCAGGCGAGCGCGCTACCGCTTGAGCCACATCCCCAGCCCCCAAAAGCATTTTAGAATCACATAAAGAATGATTAGGCTGAGGGTATCAAAGAAGTCAGTTTCATAAAATGTGATGTGCAGATGCTATTTTGTCTTATCAGGTTAATGAGGTCTTTTATTTTAAAAAAAATTGTTAAATAGTTGTGTTTTCTAAATGAAAGATTGCTGGGGAGCTAAGTTCTAGATGGATGAGATTTCTGGAATTTTTAAAAAAATATTTATTTATTAGTTTTAGGTGGATACAATATCTTTATTTTATATTTATATGGTGCTGAGGAACCCTGTGCCTCACGCATGCTAGGTGAGCACTCTACCACTGAGCCACAACCCCAGCCCCGAGATTTCAGGAAGTTTTATGTTATACATTTCACACATCTATTTTGTGGATCAGAATGGACAAAAAGCACAAGTTGGCTTCTTCATGAAGAGGCTAACTGCTGACCATTAATGGCTCATGAACGTGTAGCCCCCTTTGTTTGCACTCTCCTCCCCACACCAGCCTGTGTCTTGCACTGCCCTTCAAAAGCCCTGCCAAGATGGCCTCCAGCTCGAAATCTGAGCAGAGTGCTGCAGTCTGCCCCCTCCCCCAACCACGCAGCTGCTGCTGGCTTAGCCCTAGGGACCCAGAGGCACACCCTATTCCAGCTGAGGTCTCTTTCCAGAGTAGCTTAGACAACTGAAGAGCATCTGGCCCAAGGCTGGAAGGATGCAGATTGGAGGAGGAAAAAGAATGAGCCACACTAGCATCTGCAGTGAAGAGAGACAGTGCAGTGGATTTCATTACTTTTGGGGGCCCCTCAGCCAGATGATTAGTAGTGAATGCAGCACAGTCTGATTGAAAGGGATCATCCAGAGTTATTGTTCTGCATAATCAATTTAGGTGGTAAGAGAGGAATTTTAAATGTGGTCCACCCATGATGTACTATCATTCCTTATTCTCACTCTTTGCTTCAGCCACGTCTTTCTCTTTTTTTCTTTCTTCTACCACATTTTAAAATCCTGTATTATAAGTAATCTCTTTAAATTAGTTTAATGGAATATGTGGTTTTGGTGAGTGCACTCCAAAATTAGTTTGAGGACCAATCCTTTCAGTAAAAGGATGCAGCCCTTTTAGTGAAAATGTTTATTTCTGGACCCACTGGGAACCACTGACTCCATATGTTTGGGAGTGGGCCCAAGGATCTTTCTAAAAGGCTTTCCTGTGTTAGACAATAGTAGGGTCATCTAGACATCCTGTGCAAAAAACAACAGAAATTACAGCTTTTTTTAAAGCTCCTACTTGACCTTGGTGAGTCACTAGATTTAGGAACTACTGGTTTAAATATTTTTGTAAAGGAGATATCATGGTGGTCCAGATGACAGTAACAGTGAAACAGCTTTTTAAAAAGACCAAATATACCTTTCTTTTCCCTTGAATTCCAATTTAAGAAATAGATCTATCAAACTATAGATTTATATGCAGCCACTGTCACCTCCATCTTCCTGGGGCCAGACCCTTCCTGCTATTTAATTAGGCTATACTCCAATCTCATATTGGAGAGAAGAAAGCAGACTTGGCTGTTCTCCCTGGAGAGCATTAACCAGCAGTGATCCTGATTGTTCAGCAAGGTCTTTCAAGGAAAGCTTTGGCTTTCTAAGACTGGCCATAGTTCAGGTCTGGGACCCTGAGTACCCTGTAGGAGTATTTTTACACATCTTTAGCACAACTGGGACTTTAATGGTAGTGAAGCAACCATGCAGGGATCAAAATTACCCTGTCAAAAAATGAACAGGCCTTACACTTTCCATGCAAAGGGTGGCTGCATTTGGCTTTTGAAGACAATGGCCCTAGCTTTTTCTAATCTCTTCTGCCTGGTTCAGACTTTCATCCACTATTGAGTACTTATTTTGTCACCTTGAATCATTTTTTACCCTTTCAAAAGTGTAATAAGTTTTCTCTCCTCAAATA
Organism: Spermophilus citellus; assembly: GCF_964194105.1. Lineage (NCBI taxonomy): Eukaryota > Metazoa > Chordata > Mammalia > Rodentia > Sciuridae > Spermophilus > Spermophilus citellus. The sequence goes on along the minus strand of NC_138195.1, from coordinate 72,563,760 downwards.
GGCTATCAGCTCTCTGGGGCAAAGAAAGCTTGACTTTAATGGGGCCTTCCCGTGTCCCTGAGAGGGTTACCAAGCTTGCAAAGGAAAGTGGGTCTACTACCAATATCTGCAGGAGAAGAGAACAGCTTCTCATTACTGCAGTGAAAGGGGGTGGGGTGGGGTGGGGTGAGAGGGCAGGAAAACAATGGCTGGATCTTACTATGGAAGAGGGAGGCTTTTCACCTTGGTCAGTACTAAGACTGACAGAGAGAACAGTCAGAAGCTTTAGGACTTCTGGATATGTAGGTTAAACTGTGAGCACCACCACAACCTTAAATCTCAAAGGGTAGGAAATAGCTCTCTGTTGTCTGAACTCCTCTTCCACACCTAGGGGTGGGTCCACTGAGTCTCTGAAGACTACAGCTGTCAGGAACAGCACTGCAGAGCTGCAGATGCTGCAATTTCTGTTGTTTTTTTGTTTCTTGCACACCAGGTTGGATGATCCTACTATTGTCTAACATGGAAAGCCTTTTAGAGCAAATAAGCCAGAAAACACTAGCACTGCCTCCTGAATGTAGGGGCTAAAGCAAGCAAACAGAGTACCTGGCAAAGCCTAAGTCAGCTGACAGTTTGGGCTGTTAGCCTTTTTGTACAAATACTGGGCACTCTTTCCAGAAGACCACCTAGTTTAACCTTTGAGGCTTCTGGAAGAAAACATGAAGTCTTACATGAGTCTGATTAATTCACATCATGGGGGTGGGTGGGGTGGGTGGGGTACACATAGTGAAAAGTTCACGTTACACATTTTGAAACAGAATTGAAGTATTTATTTGAGTAATACTATAATACGAAGCTAATGAAACAGTCCAGGCTGGCTTTCTTCTTTTATCAAAAGGAGTTCTTTGTAATGAATAGCAACTACCTGTACATCAATAATTCTTTAACTTCTTACTAAAAATAGTACTTTTAGGATATCATGCTTTTTCTCAGTTCTACTTTATTAATGTTCCCAAACCCTATTAATCTTATCAAATGTAATGTATTCTAACTAGATTATTTCAAGTTTCCAAATTGTGGACATTCTATTCCAAGAACTCTTCATTGTACCTTGAGAATGAACCACAATATTTTGTTCTTTTCTGTATTTTTCATTTGCCCTGCATCCTGCCTATGCCCTTTGTAGCCATAAACCTAGAAGGTCCTGTGTAGTAAAACTGAAGATGCAGTGGTCTTTGTTGGAAGGAAAGAGCCAATCAATACCTTCACAAGCGCTTATAGGGCAGGAGATGAAAAAAAAAAAACATGTCGCCTATAACAAAGAAACCATCTCTGTGGTTTAGACGCAAAACTGTTAAGGTAATGATAATTTTCAAGTGGGACCTCACAGCTACTGAGGATATTTTTTTTAAGTGCCTAGCCATTCATGAAAGTAAAAATTTATGTTGTCCACGAGGTGACCTTTGATTGCAGATAACCAAGACTGGTGTGTTGGTATTGAAAAAGAAAAAAAAAAAAAGAAAGAAAAAGAAACCAAAGCAGTTAATTGCCTAGAGATTCATAACTGGGACACAGGATAGGAGAGACATTGTTTCTAAGATGGGAGGAACACGAGATCAGCACCGTGGACAGCGCCCTAGCCATTTTTTTTTTTTTTTTTTTTTCGTCTGCTAAGTGGTGTAAAGCTTTCTTTAGGTAGCGAATGTCATCAATAGGTCGACTCAAAACAGTGGGGCGGGGGTGTGGGGGAAGGGTAGAGCGGGGTTACTAGCTCAATCACAATCCAGTTCCTCCGTCCCCAATCCGTACTCCTCTGAGGGCAAGAGTCATGAAAATGGGATGGGTCCCTTCCCAGTTGCCAACACTAATTGAAGCACACAAAAAGAATAAAAGAATTAAACAAACAACAAAAGAAGCTGAGGCACAGTCGGGCCCATGGAGAAACTGACCTGCCTCTCTTCTACTCTGGAAAGGAGACTGTCCTCCAGGTCGCCAGTATGTATGTGTCCACTTGCTGACGGAAAGGCATGGTTGGACTTTTCGAACTCCAAAGAAGTTTAAGGGCTTCTTTGTTAGAAGGGCCGGGACAGGGAACATAATTGAGGGGCTGGGAAGAGAGCTACCTAACAGTTCACAGTGGAGCTTTTTGTTTGCCAGTGCCTCCAGTCGAGGCTCTTCTCTGCACTTCCTTACACTCCCTTGTTTACTATGGCCCCCATTTTACGGGAAGTGCAAGTATGCACGGGAGAGGACAGGTTTTCTCTCCCTCTGCAGCACTCCGGCCCTTACCTGGTAGCCGGCCACCTCCGCACTGTGCCGCTCCTCCAACTCCAGGATCTGCCTCTCCAAGGATTCATTGGCCCCGCGCAGGCCCTCGATCTCGATGGTGCGTGCCTGTAGCTGGCGCCGATACTCGTGGATCTCCTCGCGACTGGCTCGAATGGCTTCGGTGCTGCGCGCCGCCTGCTCGTTCAGGTTGGCGAACTTGGACTTGTACCACTCCTCGGCTGACTGCAGGTTCTTAGCGGCCAGGGATTCATATTGGGCGCGAATCTCCCTCAGCGCTGAACTCAGGTCTGGTTTGGCCACAGCCACGTCCACCTCAGCCGCGGCCTGCGACGATGCCTGCAGCGTGGCTAGCAGTTCAGCTACCTCTTCATCGTGCACCTGGCGCACGAAGGCCAGCTCGTCCAGCAGCGACTCCACCTTCTTTTCCAAGTCCAGGCGGGCCAGAGTGGCGCCGTCCACGTCGCGCTGCTGTGCCTTCAGGGCGCGTTCGGCGCCTTCGCGCCCGCGGCTCTCCTCTTCGCAGCGCGCCCGCAACCGCTGCACCTCTTCGGCCAGGCCGTCGCGCTCCAGCAGGGCCTGCGCGCGCGCCGAGCTTGCCTCCTCCAGCTGCGCGCGCAGGTCGCGCAGCTCGCGCTGGAAGAGCTCTCCCACGCGCGACGGCTCGGCGTGGCGTTGCCGCAGCGCAGCCAACTCGGCCTCCAGTGCGCGGTTCTGTGTCTCCAGCTGGTGCACCTTCTCGATGAACACCGCGAAGCGGTCGTTAAGGCCCTGCAGCTGCTCCTTCTCGTTGGTGCGGATGATCTTGTACTCGTTGGTGCGCGCTGCCGCCTGGCTTAAGTCCAGCCCGTCGGACGCCGGCAGCCGGCGGTAGGCCAGGCCCAAGCCAAGCGACGAGGCCGAGGAGCAGGCGGCCGAGGAGGCCACATTGCAGCGGGACAGTGATTGCGAGCGGAAGCTGCCCGCGCCGCCAGTCCCAGAGAGACGCCCAGACAGGCGAGAGCTGTCCCCGAACACCTTGCGGTAGGAGGAGGCGGAGCACAGGTAATGCTCCGAACCGAAGCTCATGGTGCCAGGATCAGGGCCTGGAGAGCGGCTGCAGCTGGAGCTACCGAGGACGCTAGAGGTGCGGCAGGCTGGGCGCGGCGGGGCGGTGTGCACCGGGTTTTAAGGCGCGGGGGCTGGGACAACGCGTTGGGGGCGGAGCTCCTGCTTCGGGTCCGGCCTGGAGAGGGAAGGGGGGCATCCGGGAGCGGGGGCGGGGAAGCGCAGTGACTACCGCAGCTGCGCGCGCGAGCAACCTTGGGTACCCAGGCTGGGTCTTCTGCGTAGGAGCCGCCTTAAGATTTCCGCGCCTCTCAGGGAGAAGTGCTTTGGAAGTGCCTGGAGCCAAGAGTGGCCAAACGACCCGGTTTTCTCAGCCAGAAACCACACAGCTCTGTCACTTTTCCAAACCCAGGCCTCTCTTCACCCTTTAACCAACTGGGAGAGTAGATTTTCTGAGAGGTGTCACCCATATCTATATCTACCCCTGAGTTCCCTGGATGAAATCTTTTTTCTCCAGTAGGAGTGGGAGCCTGAAGGATGAGGCATTGTCCCCTCTCAGGTGTCTTAGAGCTTCCAGGGGAAAAAGATGGGCCTACGTCAGAAAGCATCCCTTCAGCTCTTCAGCTTCCAGGGGGAAGATGGGGAAGGGAGAGCAGATCGGTAAAGAACGTGCGCCCAAGTTTCGGAGAGTGGAGAGAAGAGGAGGTAGAGCCAGAAAGGGGCCAGGCCTGGAAAAGAAGAAAGCGCTGGGAATTACTGGGCTTCTTTGGTAGGGCTCTAACACAGAACTGGACCACAGGCTGGTGAAAAGGGACAGCAGACTTGTTTTTGTTTTATAAGTTATTATATGTTTTTTAAAAATATTTATTTTTTAGTTGTAGTTGACACAATACCTTTATTCTAATCATTCATTTTAATGTGGTGCTGAAGATCGAACCCAGGGCCCAGCAGGTACTAGGCGAGTGCTCTTTTGAAAATCCGAGGAGCTGGAATGGCTGCTGTGGGTGGATGTGAGGCACCCTTGCTATTTGTGTTAGTGTGTTCTGTTTATCATGCCCCCACCAACACACTCTCCACCGAATCATACCCACTTTCTTAATTCATTACTTTATCTGTCTGAACCTGTAGGCATTTGAAATTCCAGTTTGTGTAAATTAGGTCCTCATGGGCTTTGGAGAGACATTTCCTGGGAGATCTCTTTGGACAAATGAGTTGCCTACAGAGAGATTAAATTCCCAGATTGGGGAACAGTGTAGGTGATTGAGCTGGCCTTCTTTGCCACACAGTAAGGGAACTCAAAGAATGGGACCTGGAAAGAAGAAGGCTAGGTTATCAGTACTCTCCTTCAAGTTTATAATTATATCATGTTGGGTGTGGATGTGGCTTTGGAGACACAGAAGGAAGACCTTTTCAGTTACATTCCAGAATACCAGACTTAGGGCCTTTTATGATCTTGAAAGATCTTGTACTTAGAACTACAGGTAAATTGGGGGGGGGGGTATTACCTGGATAATCCACCAAAGGGGGAAAATTAATCTTATGGGGACTTTGGAGAATATCTCTTGGCTTTGTGTTTGATGTAGAAGATTTTTTTTTTTCTTTTTTCTTTTGGTACCAGGAATTAAGCTCAAGGGAACTCAACAACTGAGCCACATTCTGAGCTCTATTTTGTATTTTATTTAGAGACAGGGTCTCACTGAGTTGCTTAGTGCCACTAAGTCCCGAGCTGCTGGGATTACAGGCATGTGCCACCATGCCCGGCTGATTTAGAAGATCTTAAGGCCCTGATACAACCTGTCCTTCTATGTCCTCATCACTCAATGAAGACTTGAGCAAAAGAGACTCAATTCTGAGGTCTTTGGGCTCAGAAAGACCTGGGAGTGGGGTGAAGTATGAAAGAGTGATAACATTACTGAATTATTACTGCCTGCCAGCAATTGTGGTTTGTTTTGCCTTATTCTTCAAGGTGGCCCTCACCTCTGTTTTACAAGGAAGACACTGAAGCTCAGGTGCAGTACTCTGCCCAAGGCCACCAGCAAAGACAAACAAAATGCATTTGCCTTCTTTCCTCACCACATAATTCTTAGTGCAATGAGAATCTTGAAGTTCCACTAATTTCTTTGCAGCCAGAATAGGGCCAAGAGAATTTTGGCCCATAACAAATTAGCAAGCTGGTTTGTAATTGAAAGAACATTGGACTCAGAGGTGGTGGGTATGAATTGTGACTTCTGTCCTTATTAAGTATGTGGGGATAACAACACTCCTCTCCCAGGGTCATGAAAGACTGAGTTGATGTACTCAAACATATTTTGTAGGCTGTATATATATAAATAATTATTCTTATCATTGTCTTCTTTCTAGTTAAAGGATACTTCTTCATGTCCACCACTGGTTCTGAGTCAGGTGTGGTGAGAGGATTACAAGAAACTATCCACTACACCTTGCACAGGCCTCCAGGTTGCCCCTTGTGAGACAGCATACAGCCAACATTGACTGTGTGTGGTGTCACCAGCCTGCATGAGTGGGGCAAATGGAAACAACACAGATAATTAGGAGATCTTTCTTCTGGGCCATGGTTCCAATCTCATTTCAATAATGTTATTCAGGACTACCAAAAGCCATTAACATATCCTGGTTGGAATTCCATCTTTCTTTTCCTTTCCATTCTCTAATAAAAGCTGTAACTCCTCCGCACAAGACAAAACATATACAGAGGAGAAGAAAGAAAAGCAAAAGGCCTAAATAATCTAATGAAGTGGCAGTGGCCCTGGGAGGTCTATGGTGGGCTGCATTTTCTCAACAGCTTACTTGAGCTTTTCTCCCCTTTCTTAGCATCCCACTCAAAGACCCAATTGTTTGATTTTAATAATCTTAACACAAAGCTATCCTACCAAGGATTTTGGCTGAATCTCAAGCCATAACTCCTTCCAGCTGGCCAAGTTTCTTGAGGGAGTCCCCTGGCCATGCCAGGACAGTGTCTTCTCTTTCCTCTGGTGTCACACTCAGGCCTAAAGACACATTGGTCAATTGTCCCCAGTTCTCCCTCATGCCACATCCTCCACAGTCCCTCTGTGGCATTTGGCAGTGCTAATCATTCTCCTTGACTTCAAGGACTCGGTTCTTGGTTCTCTGCTTTTCTTTCCATGAACTTTGCTTTTTAGATATTAGATCTCCCAGAGGCAGAGAGACTTTTGATAAAGTCGTTTCCCTGCAAGATGTAGTTTTGAATAATGATTATACCTAGCCATGTAACCTTGAACACATTACTATTATTGGATGAACTTTAGCCTGTTCATCTGTAAAATTGTTATAAAACTGTCCACCTATCCCAATGGCTCAAGAGGCTGAGGCAGGAGGATTGCAGGTTCAAAGCCAGCTTCAGTAGCTTAACAAGGATGTAAGCAACTTAGGAAGACCCTGTCTCAAAATAAAAAGGGATGAGGATGTGGCTCAGTAGTTAAGTGTCCTTGGGTTCAATCCCTGGTACCAACAAAACAAAACAACAACAAAAAATACTGTCCACCTGAGTGGTCTTCAAACCTGGCTGATCATTAGAATTACCTGAGAACTTAAACTCAGATTCTTAGGCCTTCCACTACACCCATTCTAAAATCTAGGTTTCAGAGCCTTTGACCTACCTCTCATGAGATTACTGTGAGGTTTCAATAAGATTATGTATCCAAAGTGGATATCATAAGGCCTTCTGTGTGTATATTCAATAAATGGTGGTCATCAGAAGCATCAACTTCTTTGATCCATTTATTCAACAGTTACTGAATGTTTATTGTAGACCAAGTGCTAGGGTAAATGCTAGGTATAAAAGGCAGATGTGGGGCTGGGGTTGTAGCTCAGTAGTAGAGTGCTCTCCTTGCATGTGGAGGGCACTGGGTTCCATCCTCAGAACCACATAAAAATAAAATAAAGGCATTGTGTCCATCTACAACTAAAAAAATAGTTAAAAAAAAAAAGGCAGATGTTGCCTTTGCTTCCATGGGTCTGGCATTCTAGCAGGAAGACAGAGATTAAACAACTAATTACGTAATTGTAATTGTGACACAAGTTATCGTGAGGCATATAACAAAAAGACTGACCTATGTTGATGAGTCCCAAATCTTTAATTCCTAATTCCAAATCCAGACCTACCTAAAACTGCCTCTTTGTATCTCCTGTGATTGCTTGGCATTACTGTATTTCTAAAAGTGAACTTAAGGAAAAAATAAATAAAAGTGAACTTAAGTAGGGTACAGTGGTATGTTTGTTGTCCCACACATACACACACACACACACACACACACACACACACACACACATATATACACACATGCACATTTATATACATACATACACATATATATTTGTCTGTGTAAAAAGAAATATATTAAAGTGAACTTGTAATCTCCCTTGAGAATCTCCTTCCACTTCTTTGATTTTGTTTTTATGTCCCACTTTGTTCCTCTGCTTGTGCAATTCTTTATTCCTTGAATTTCCTCCCCTGCCCTACTTCAGCTGTTGAAATTCTTAAGGTTCCAGTGCTATCTCTTCCATGTACCCTTCTCTGGTGCTGCCAGTGGAAAGTAACCATCTCACCCTTGAACTGTCCTCCTTCTGCCCACAGCCTTTGCAGAACTCACAGTACTCCTCATGTCCTGCTGTTGTTTGTGTGCTTGTCTAAGCTGAACTGGGAGCTTCTAAGCACAACTCATCTTCTACATCTAGCTCTCTCTCTCAGCCCTTGTCACAGTATTAAATGGGTATGAGGTAGAAAAAAATACTCTCATATAAAACCACTTGAAAAGTCTTTGACCTAACCCCAAGAGTGAGATAAATAAAAGAAAAAAAATCAATAAATTTGACTTCATCCAAATTAAAATATCATTCTCCATAAAAGGCTATGCTATAATACGACATTATCTATTGAAGTGCTTTAAACAAAATCGTAAGAACCCCAAGTACTCATAATGATTCAGAACAAGTCTAACCTTTTTTTTTTTTTTTTTTTTGGTGGTCCTGGGGATTGAACCAGAGGCCTCACACATGGTAGGCAAGTGCTCTACCACGGAGCTACATTCTCAGCTCTGGATATTCTTACCTATTGCTGGTAAGAATATAAATGGTATACTACTCCAGAAAAACACTGTGGGTACTTCCTAGGCATGGGCAAGGCCCTGGGTTCAATACCCAGTGCTGCAAACAAATTAAAACAGCAACAACAAAAATAAATAATTTGGCAGTTTCTTACAAAGTTGATATGTATTTATCACAAAATCCAGCAGTCTTACTCCTAATTATTTAACCTAGAAAAATAAACCTGTGTTACACAAAAATCTGTTCATGATTACAGTCATGGTAGCACAATGCCTGTAATCACTGAAAGTTCAAGGTCAGCCTGGACAATTTGGCCAAACTCTGCTCAAAATAAAAAGGAGTGGAAATATAGCTCAGTGGTAGAATGCTCCTGGGTTTGATCCCCAACACTGAGGAAAAAAAAATGTGTTCATGGATTTCATAGCACCTTTCTTTTTTATATATTTTTTTTAGTTGTAGTTGGACTCAATACCTTTATTTTATTTATTTTTATGTCGTGCTGAGGATCAAACCCAGGACCCTGCACATGCTAGGCAAACACTCTACTGCTAAGCCACAACCCCAGCCCATAGCAGTTTTCTTTATAATAGAAACAACCCAGATGTCTTTCAACAGGTGAACAGGAATACAAGCCATGATATAGCCATACCATGGAATATTATTCAACATTGAAAAATAATAAACTATATATAGCTGGGTGCAGTGGTGAATGCCTGTAATCCCAATGACTCCAGTAGCTGAGATAGGAGGATCAAGGTCAGCCTGAGCAATTTAGGAAGGTCCTAAGCAACTTAGTGAGACCCTGTCTCAAAATTTTAAAAATTTTGGGAATGTAGGTTAGTGGTAAAGTGCCCCTCTCTGGGTTCAATCCCTAGTACCAAAAAATAAAAAATAAATAAACTGTATGCAACAATTTAAGTGGATCACAAGGGTATTTTGCTGAGTGAACAAAGCTAACCTTAAAAATGTTATGTATTTTATTGTTTCATTTATATAACAATCTTTTTTTTAAAGAAAGAGGTGAGAGAGAGAGAGAGAGAGAGAGAGAGAGAGAGAGAACTTTTTGATATTTATTTTTCAGTTTTTGGAGGACACAACATCTTTGTTTGTATGTGGTGCTGAGGATCGAACCCGGGCCACACGCATGCCCGGTGAGCGTGCTATCGATTGAACCACATCTCCAGCCCCTATATAACAATCTTGAAGTGTCAAAATTATAGTGATGGAGAACAGATCAGCAATTGATAGGATTAGGGTTAAGGGAGGATGTAACTGTAAAGGGGTAAAATGGGGGAGAGGTTTTTGTGATGGAATAGTTCTGTTACTCAAATTAATACATAGAATAATTTATAAAATAAGAGAGAAATCTAAATAAAGTCTGTAGCTAAATTAACGTGCTGTGTCAATATCATTTTCCTAATTTTGATAATGTATAGTTATGTAAGAAGTTATCATAGGGGAACCAGGTAAATGTTACATGGGAACTTCTTGTACTATTTTTGCAACTTCTTATGAGTCTTAAAGTATTCCAAAGTAAGATATGTATAAAAATAGGCAAATGTTCTTAGGAGGTACATGCTGAAGTATTTAGAATTGCAGTATCATCGTTTATGTAACTTACTTTCAAATGATTTGGCAAAAACAGTACACACACACACACACACACACACACACAGAGGAGATAAAGCAGGTATGTTAAAATGTTAACAGTGGAGGGGCTAGGGATGTAGCAAAGTTGGTAGAATGCTAGGTGAGCAGCTACAAGGCCCTAGGTTTGATCCTCAGGACTGAAAAAAAAAAAGTGAATTTATTGTATTAGCCCTGCAGCTTTATTCTAGATTTTAAACATTTTAAAAATGTTAGAAAAATTATTAATATATAGTTAGGTAGGTAAAAAGAATACAAGAAGAAAATATGGGATTGAATCAGTGACCTTCAAGCTAATATTCTCCTAAGTCTGGTTATTTATAAAGTCCTCTCCACATTCCCTCTGCCCAACAACAGAAAATCCTACTGTTTTGGACTAACAGAGAAAGGTCAGAATTTATACTCTGTTGGAAGTGTGCTGCTCAGAATCCTGGGTGTTGCAATCATCATTTACATTAACAGAACCCTGGCTATGGACCAGATGCTATTGCAGGGACAAATATAGCTAGATGTGATAAAAGGTGTCAATTTTCTCAGAGTAATTTAATTTTTTAAATATGGAATCATATGAAATATATTATTTACTGTGCTATAATGTTTTTTACTTCATAAATCAGACATTTTCTTACATCAATTATATGTATCTGCTTCTTTTCACAGTTCAATACAAAGTTTACTTACATGGGTGTGCTTTAATTTGTCAAGCTTTGTTGTTGGATTTTTGCGTTGTTTCTACTTTTTGTCTGTTAAAAACAGCAGTCTAAGGACTGGGGTTGCGGCTCAGCGGTAGAGTGCTCACCTAGCACGGGCGTCGTGCTGGGTTCAATCCTCAGCACCACATAAAAATAAATAAATAAAATAAAGGCATTGTGTCCAACTACAAATAAAAAAGGTTTAAAAAAACCCCAGCAGTCTAAATTTCATGAAGAAAGGAAAAAGAAATACATTGCTTGAGAGAAATTCAGTCTACATCTTTACCTTGTCTCAGTCAATCAACCGATCAATATTTATCAAACACCTACTGCATGTGCAATTGCATGCTTGGTGCTGTGTGAGAGAAAACATGAGACATACTCGCTATTCCTAAAAGGCTTATGATCAAGCGTCTCTCACTTATGATCAAGGCTGTGGCTTTGGCTCAATGCTATAGTACTTGCTTAGCATCTAGGTGCAAGATCCTAGGTTCAACCCCCAGTACCAAAAAAAAAAAAAAAAAGAGCTTATGATTAGTTGAAGATATGTGCTAACTTGTCCTAACTTCAGGACCATTGGAAGCCTATATGTATTCAACATGAAACATACATAGTAGGTACTACAACAAAGCCCACTCCTTTTCTTTGACTGATTTTAGATTAGTTTTTTTTTTTTCAGCTGAAAAAAGATGCTTGCATGAGCATATCATTAAAGAACATTGGGAAGGCTCATACCCCAAACTTTTCTGGAGAAACAGGAATGTTTTTAACAAAGAAACATGAAAGAATCCCATCTGATTCAAATGTAAAAAAAAAAAAAAGAAAGAAAGAAAGAATGAAAGAACATGACACAAGCTAAGTCAAACTTCTATTCATCTTTTGTTTACTACATGAAAGATAAAAATGAATTTTGAGTCCGTTGGTTAGCTCAGTTGATGGCAATAATTCTGTATATGTTGTAGTTCTGTTCCCAGATATGATTGGTTCAGTTCTGCATTGTATTGTTTTGATGCACAGCCTTTCTCCCTGCCAAACTAGTTCCATATTTTTGCTTAGTGTTGCTTTTCTTTTCTTTCTCCTCCTTTTGTGTGTATGTGCATGTGGGTGTGGTGCTGGGGACTGAAGCCAGGTCCATACACATGCTAGGCAAGTGCTCTACCACTGAGGTGTTTGGGGTTTCTTGCTGACCATATTATTTTAAAATGAAACTGAAAACAAAAGCTGTGTTTTGACTTCATCAGTCTCTCTTGGTGTGCAAGCCTGTCTGTGTATTCATATTATTTTGCGTTCTCTATTTGTCTGATCCTTCCTGCTTCTCAGAATTTTCTCTTAATTCACCTACTTCTAAGTCTGAGGCGAGGCTGAACCACAGTCCTGAGCCCCATGATTAGGAAAAACAAGGAGACTCACCTGATCCGTTGTACTTCAGTACCTTGGACAGCTCCCTGGCCTTCCTGCTGTGGGTGCCTGTGCCAAATGTGGACCACTTCACGCCTCCTTCACTGAGTCAAAATGAATATGAATCTGGGGCTGAGGAGGAACTTCCCTAGTATGAGTGAAGCCCTCGGTTGGATTCCTGGCACCATGAAAACAAAAAACAAGAAAAGAAGAAATGAATCTGAGAACCTGGCACAGTGGTGTATGGCTGTAATTTCAGCAGCTTGGGAGGCTGAGGTTGGAGGTTTAAGGTGAGCCTGGGCAATGCAATGAGACCCTGCCTCAAAATTAAAAAAAAAAAAAAAAAGGCTGGGGTTGTAGCTCAGCGGTAGAGCGCTTTCCTAGCTTCTGTGAGGCACTGGGTTTGATCTTCAGCACCACATAAAAATAAATAAATAAATGTATTGTGTCCATCTACAACTAAAAATAAAAAATAAATTTGATAAGGTGTGGGGTAGGGAGTTAGTTCTGGGATAGAGTACCCCCTGGGTTCTATCCTTAACTACCACAAAACAAAAAAAAATAATAATAATAAATCATTTGGCCCACCCTTGTCTTTTCTGATTACCAGAGAAAGGATTCCAGACAGAAATGGTTCAGGATTATTATTTTTTTTAAAGAGAGAGATAATTTTTAATATTTATTTTTTAGTTTTTGGCAGACACAACATCTTTGTTTTTGTATGTGGTGCTGAGGATTGAACCCTATGGCACGCATGCCAGAGGAGCGCGCTACCGCTTGAGCCACATCCCCAGCCCCGGTTCAGGATTATTAATTGCCTGGCTGGGGAAAGAGACAAGGGACTGGGAGGCTTCTTCATCCTCCGCTCTTCCTATACTTATGTGTCTGCTAATGACTGGGGGGAAAATTCTTTTTTCTTTTTTTTTTTAAAGAAAGAGTGAGAGAGAGGGAGAGAGAGAGAGAATTTTAATATTTATTTTTTAGTTTTTGGCGGACACAACATCTTTGTTGGTATGTGGTGCTGAGGATCGAACCCGGGCCGCAAGCACGCCAGGCGAGCGCGCTACCGCTTGAGCCACATCCCCAGCCCGGAAAATTCTTTCATTTCAACTCAGCAGATTTGTATGGACCAAACTTTTCCTTCCCTGGAAAGCAGTAATGCCTAATACAGATACTCTCTGAGAAGGAAACAAAGGAACTGTAGTTTAAGTAAGAAAACTGTCCATCCTATGGGCTGGTCTCCAGGGGAAATAAGGGAAAAGAACAGGAAGCCTGGGAACTCCAGAAGGGTTGAAGAGGGAATGTCAGAGCGTTTGGGAAAGTCTGAGGTCTCTAAGAGCAGACTTGCTCAGCTTATGCAGTTCACACCAGTTGCCTTGAGCCCAAAATCAAAAGGTATGCTTTACACTTTCCTAAAGTGAGAAGAGAAATCTTTCTCTTAGTATCTTCTCTTCCAAATAGGCAAAGCAAGAGGCATAAGGCTTGTTTTCAATAGGTAATTATGTAATGACTTGACGCATTTTGTGTTTTTTTGTTTTGTTTTGTTTTTGGTACCTGGTATTAAACTCAGGGGCACTCTTCAGCCCTATTTTGTATTTTATTTAGAGACAGGGTCTCACTGAGTTGCTTAGCACCTCACTATTGCTGAGGCTGGCTTTGAACTTGAAATTCTCCTGCCTCAGCCTCTCAAACCTCTGGGATTATAGGCATGTGTCACCATCCCTGGCATGTTCTTCTTTTCTCACAAGAAACTTAAGGAAGGAAGGGAGGGAGGGAGGGAGGAAGGAAGGAAGGAAGGAAGGGTTTTATTATTCCCCTTTTCTAAATAAATAAACTGTGACAGTGAGAGGTTAGGCAATTTGCCCAAGGTGGCACAACTAGAAAATGGCATAGCTGGGTCTCGAACAAGTGTCTGTAACTCCAAGCCAAGCTGGTTTTCTTTCTTTCCCACCTTTTTTTTCCTGAATTGGAACTCTTTTTGTATGCAGTAAAATCTACATTACATTACTATTTTAACCATCTTAAGTGTACAATTCAGTGGCATTAGTTACATCCACATGTTGTATGGCCATCATCACTCTTTCTTTCTTTTTTGTACTAAGGGTTTAATCTGGGGTACTTTGCCACTGAGACCCATCCCAAGCTTTTCCTTCCTTCCTTTCCTTTCTTCCTTCCTTCCTTCCTTCCTTCCTTTCTTTCTTTCTTTCTTTTTTTTTCTAATTTTGAGACAGGCTCTTGCTAAGTTGCTTAGGGCCTCACTAAATTGCTAAGGCTAGCCTAGAATTTGTGATCCTCCTACCTCAGCCTCCTGAATCTCTGGGATTACAGGCATGCACAACTATGCCTGGCTTTCCTTGCTATCTATTTCTAAGAATTTTCCATTGTCCCAAATAGAAGCTGGACTCAGTAAGCAATAACTCCTTATTCCCTCGTCTCCCATCCCCTGGAAACCTCTATTCTATTTTGTATCTCTATGTACTTGACTATTCTAGAGCCCTTAAATACAATGAAATGTGCATGGAACATAACATATTTTTGTTTTTGTGTCTGACTTATTTCACTTATAGCAATGTCTTCAGGATTTATCCATGCCATAGCACATGTCAGAACTTTATTTATCTTTATACCCTGATAGGGTCTTGTGGTTGCAAATGACCAAGATTCACCCAAAATATGAGGGGTTATTGTCAAAACATTGCAAAATTAAGGAAGACAAAAATCTCAACCTATCAATTCACAATAGCTAGATGCCCTCCAACAGATGAACAGATGAATGGATAAAGAAAATGTAGAATATATACACAATGAAATATTACTCAGCTATAAAGAATGAAATTATGGCATTTGCAGGTAAATGGATGGAGGTGGAGAATATCATGCCAAGTGAAATAAGCTAAGCCCAAAAAACCAAAGGCTGAATCTTTTCCCTTATAAGCAGATGCTGAACCATAATGGGGGGAGTGTAGGGAAGAATGGAGGAAATTTGGATTGGGCAGGAGAGGGGAGGGGGTGTGGGGTGGGAAGAATAGCGGAATGGGATAGACATTATGACCCTATATATACATGTACAATTACATGACCAGTGAGACTCTGCACCATGTAGAGCTAGAGGAAGACGTTGTGCTCCGTTTGTGTACAATGTGTCAAAATGCATTCTACTGTCATGTATAACTAAAGAGAACAAATTTTTAAAAATAAATTAATTTTTAAAAAGTAATCTCAGCCTATGCCTAGAAGTTCAGGAACACTCATATGGGTGGATTTATTGGGACTTAAACACAGTTTGAATCTGATCATCACAGCTCTGGGGACCAAAATGTCTCATTGTTCTAATGACAGGAGGCTGTTGTCTTCTGAAACTTGGCCATTGTGTCAGCACAGTGATATTATACTTAGTGATGTTCTTCTGTATGCTCTGGTACTAACAAACAGACACTTCATAACCTATAAACAGCAATCCTCAGGCTTTTGCTATTTCTGTATTTTTCTACCATTTCAATGATACCCTGTCTTTTCTCCCTTCATCTCCTGTATCCAATGACAGCTGATAAAATCTGCAACATTCTCTGGTTGCATTTTCTGATTAAACTGGTTAATCTATAATCATTTCTTGCCATTCATCTCATAAGCTACCTGCCTATCTAGAAATTAGCTGCCCTTGAATTAAGCATGTCCTCTGCTTTGATCAGTTGCAGTAAGGGAGATAAGTCATGTGCTATTGAATGTGGCTCCTAATGGTGAAGACCTGCTTCTCTCCGGAGGAGGTTGGGTACATGACAGGCAGATGTCAGTCACTGATTTCATCCCTCTATATCAGCTCTCCTGTGCTCTGTTATCAGGCTCTTTGTTGGACTTTAGCTCTATGGTCTGCATCTACTTCTGTGACTTCACAAATCATGGGCCAGCAGTGTCTACGTCTGAGTTGATGTGTACTTTGCAGGTGTCCCTGCACTTAATTGCCATCTGGTGATATATAATTTGAAGGTGCTTGGGATATTCTCAGCTTACATCAAGCTGTTTTCTTAAAATTTCTGAATAGGGCTGTCTCTCTAAGACTGAAAGTGTGTTTTCAGTTCTCTTGCCAAGTCTGGAGTAACAGGAAGACATTCAGAATACAGGACACACTGAGGTGTTAGCAAATCCACGAGGTGGGACACACTTCCAGTAAGCTGTGGGAAAAAGACTGGATTGTGAGATCAGGCCATTTATAGTTCTGTGACTGTGACAGAGAATGTGGTGCTCACCAAATATCACATAAATGTCTCACATTCCCTTCCCCACTACATTTCCCAGTATCCCTTGTAGTAGACTGTAACAGGAAGTGATCCATGTTCTCTCTACTTTCTGGTATATATGAGTTGGCAAAATCCCCAAAATAGAAACAGACTGGATCCTTGAGTCATCATTTGGAATGGTACCATCCTGGGGAGCATCCTGATTTTTCATGAGCAGGAAATAAACCTCTAAGTATTAAGCCCTGGAGACTTTGAAATTTGATTGTTATTGCAGTATAACCTAGAGTCACCCTATTACAGTCACTGACTAGGAGTGTGACCTTAGGCAAGTAAAACAGTGTCTTCAGTCTTCATCATCCTCTTCTGAAGCATAAGAGAGTTGCACCAGATAATCTCAAAGATCATATTCATAATTCCTAATTGACTGTATCCTATTAACTTTTTTTTTTCTGGTACCAGGGATTTAACCCAGGAGTACTTTACCACTAAGCCACATCCCCAGCCTTTTTTTTTTGAGACAAGGTCTCACTGAGTTACTTAGCGCCTCACCGTTGCTGAAGCTGGCTTTGAACTCATGATCCTCCTGCCTCAGCCTCCTGAGCCCCTGGGATTACAGGTGTGTGCCACCGTGTCTGGCCCACTACTTTCCATTCTTAACTGCCATTAAAGTATATAATTTCTTACTTGAGGCGTTCTCACAAAAGCCTCCTCTTTGGCCCCCATGTCTCTAGGCTCACACATTTCAGTCTTCTCATTTCTTTTTCTTTTTTTTTTTTAAAGAGAGAGTGAGAGAGGAGAGAGAGAGAGAGAGAGAGAGAATTTATTTATTTATTTATTTATGTTCTCGGCGGACACAACATCTTTGTCGGTATGTGGTGCTGAGGATCGAACCCGGGCCGCACGCATGCCAGGCGAGCGCGCTACCGCTTGAGCCACATCCCCAGCCCTTCTCATTTCTTAGTATAGATCCTGTCACCTTCTTCCTAAAACCTTCACTGGATACCCATTACATGAATGAAGTCCATGTGATGTTGGACTTTTGAGATCCTTGATAGACTGTAATTGGTTCTTTGTGCAGAGTTCTCTTTCCTTCACTGTACTGTGGGCTTCTTGAGGTCCAGTACCATACCTGTTACAATTTATAGCCTCTTTTTTATTTTATTTTTCAAAATATTTTTTTAGTTGTCAATGGACCTTTGTTTTATTTATTTATACAGGATGCTGAGAATTGAACCCAGGGCCTCACACATGCTAGACAGGTGCTTCACCACTGAGCCAAAACCCAGCCCTAGCTTCTCTTTCTTTTTTTAAGCCTCCCTTATACTTTGTTTTTGCACTCAGGGATGCTCTACATATCCAGCCCCTTTTTACTTTTTGGGTCAGAGTCTCACTAAATTTCTGAGGCTGGCCTCAAACTTGTGATCCTCCTGCCTCAGCCTCCCAAGCCACTGGGATTTTAGGCATGTGCCACTGTGCCTGGCCAACAAATGCCTATTGAAGTTGAAAGTCAAATATCTCCAAACTAGAAAAGGAGCTCTCATAAAATGATAAAAACCTACAAATGAATTGGAGTGATAAAGGTTGCCAGTATCATACCTACTGAAAATATGTAGAATGTGTGTGTTAAAGTGCAGAATATAGGCAGGTTCAAGCTGGCCATGGTGGCACAGGCCTGCAATCCCAGCAGATTGGGAGACTGAGGTAGGAGAATTGTAGGTTTTAGGCCAGCCTTAGTAATTTAGTGGGGCCCTAAGGAACTTAGTGAGAACATGACTCAAAACAAAAAATAAAAAGGGCCAGGGACATAGCTTAGTAGTTAAGCCCCTGGGTTCAATCCCCAGTACCAAAAAGTTAAATCAATCATGAAGACAACAATTATAAAAATATATGCACCTAATAAAAGAAACTCAAAATATATGAAGGAACTATTGACCACATTGAAAAGAAAATAACTTTTAATTTTAATTTTTTATAGGTGCACTCTAATTATACATAATAGTGGAATTCATTGTTACATATTTATACATTCACACAACATAATTTGGTCAAGTTCATTCCCAATTATCTTCTTTTTCCCTCCCATTCTCTCTCCTCTGGCCTCCTCCCTCTCTAGAAAGAAAAATAGTTTGTTAATAATAGTGGGACGTTTCAATACTTCATTTCCATTAATAAATAGAATAACAAGAAAGACCAGTAATAAAATAGAGAATGTTAACATAAATTTAACACTATAACCAAATAGACCTAATGGACATGTATAAAATACTCCGCAGCAGAATACAGTCTTCTCAAGTGACACAGAACATTGTTCAGGATAGGCTGTTAGTGTTAAGACAAAAAAATAAGTCTCAATAAATTTCAAATACCAAAGTGACACAAAATATTTTCTCTTACCACAACAAAATTAAACTAGAAACCTATAGCAAAAAGGAAATTTGGAAAACAATGATTATATGGAAATTAAGTAATATGCACCTAAATAACCAATAAAACACAAGGGAAATTAGCAAATACTTTTAAGATGAATGAGGAAAAAATATTTTATGAGATGTAACAAAAGTGGTACCCCGAGGGAAATTTATATCTGCGAACATGCACGTTAAAGAATAAAAATGAGGGCCAGGCATGGTGGCACATGCTTGTAATCCCAGCAACTCTGGAGGCTGAGGAAAGAAGATTCACAAGTTCAAGAGCAGTCTCAGCAATTTAGTGAGACCTTGTTTCGAAATAAAAAACTAAAAGGGCTGGGAATGAAACAGTGGTTAAGTGTCCCTGGGTTCAATCCCCAGAACCAGAAAAGAACAAGAATGAAATTAGTTACCTACCTTTCTGCTTTAAGGAACCAGAAAAAGAATACAAAGTAAACCCAAAGGAACACCAGAGAGGGAATATGAAATATTAGAGGGGACTTACATGAAATAGAAAATAGAAGACAATAAAGAAAATTAATTAAACAAAAGTTCAGCTGGTGTGGTGGCACATGCCTGTAATCCCAGCAGCTTGGGAGGCTGAGACAGGAGAATCATGAGTTCAAAGCCAGCCTCAGCAACAGTGAGGCACTAAGCAACTCAGTAAAACCCTGTCTCTACTAAAATACAAAACAGGGCTGAGGATGTGGCTCAGTGGTTGAGTGCCCCTGAGTTCAATCCCCAGTACCAAAAAAAAAAAAAAGTTCATTCTTTGAAAAAAATCAACAAATCTGACATTTAGCTAGACTGCCCAAGAAGAAAAAGGAAAAGATTCAAGTTACTAAAATCAGAAAGGAAAACAGTAATATTATTGCTGAACGTACAAAAATAAAGAAGATTATAACAATATGCCTGAAAATTAGATAATTTAGGGGAAATGAGAAAATTTCAAGAAACACAAAACTACCTGTCTTAGTCCACTTTGTCTTGGGATAGGCTGAGTACTTTGTAAAGAAAAGAGGTTTATTTGCCTCACAATTCTGGTGGTGGTTGTGTTGTGGTGTGAACTTACAAATACAATCAATAAGAGTGTAAGTTATAGGTTACATATTAGTAAAAAATATAGTTCATAGATATAAGATTTTGATAAGTGAGATAAGACAATTATAAATCAAGAATTGTCATAGACAGGCCTAAGATTCCAGTTTTTTTAATATTTATTTCTTAGTTGTAGGTGGACACAATACATTTATTTTATTTATTTATATGTGGTGCTGTGAATTGAACCCAGGGCCTCACACATGCTAGGCGAGTGCTCTACCACTGAGCCACAACCCCAGCCCCTAAGACTCAATTTTGCTGCCTTCTATAAAAAACTATTGGAAGAGCTTTTTTTGAGAAACTGAAATGAAAGCTGTTTTCTTATTTTTTTTTTTAAATTGTCTTTCTGTACTTTGTACCCCATGAATTGTATCCTACTCAGGATGCAGCTGTGGTCGCGGTGAGCTACATCCTGGGTTTGGATGCCCTTGTGGGTCTACGTGACTTTGAAGTAGATTCTCGCCTGCTGACCCCCCCCCCCAAATTCAGAGTGCGACAGTCTAGCACCTGCTTGAACCCAGGACTGTGGTCAACTGAACTCTAAAACTAATGCTTTTTTTAAGCTTCTGTTTATCATCCCTTGCTTGCTGACCAGAAAATTCCAGTCCTTCCTAGAGCCCACAAGTCCCACTTATTAATATTTTAATTTCTATGATTGGCTAGTTTACATGACAATAAGCAAGTCACTGAGTTGTGGTTTTTGTGCTTATATTCTCTTTGGATAGACCAAGAAGCTGCTGTCCTCCCACAGAGCTTGAGTCTCTATGGTGGATGACAGGCCCTGGCCAGGTAAATAAAGCTCTCTTTTGATTTGAAATTCGATTTTAGAGTACTTTCTGGAGTGACTCCCCATAACAATTGGAAAGTCCAAACAGCACAGTGCCAATATCTGGGGAGAACCTGGCTTGCTGTATCACAACATAGTGGGGAACCAGAAAGGGAAACATCTGTGTGCAGAAGGGGCCAAGCACATGGGGTGGCCCTGCATTGTAACAACTCACATTTGTGAGAACTAACCTAGTCCTATGAGAACTAATAATCCCAGTTAAGGGTGGTGGCCCCCTGTCCTAATCACCTTCTGTAGTTCCCATCTCGTAAAGATGCACCACTTCTTAGTGCCTCTAAATTGACTCATGAGGAAATAGAAAACATAAAAAATACCTACAATGAGTCATGAAATTGAATCAGTAATCTAGAAACTTCCAGGAAAGAAAAGTCTCAAAACTAAATTGTTTTTTTGTTTACTGGTGAATTCTACCAAATGTTTAAAGAATTAACACTAATAATTCCTTTTTTTTTTTTTTAAACTGAGGATTGAACCTAGGAGCGTTTTACCACTGAACTCCAACTGCAGCCCTTTTTATTTTTATTTTGAGACAGGGTCTTGCTAAATTGCTGAAGCTGGCCTGGAACTTGCTATCCTCATTCCTCGTCTCCCAGGTCACTGGAATTGCAGGCATATGCCACCATACCCAATTAACACTAATACTTTTCAAATTCTTACAAAAAAGAAAGAATATTTTCTTATTTACTCATTGAATGAGGCCAGTATTGATGTCATGAATCAGAGATGTCCTATTAAAAAACAAAAACAAAAACACCGCAGATCAATATCCATCTGCATACAGATGCAAAAATCTTCCATACAATACTAATAAACTAAATCAAGCAGCACATTAAGAGGATTGATTATACATGGGGCTGGGATTGTGGCTCAGCAGTAGAGCACTTGCCTAACACTCACGGGGCCCTGGGTTCTGTCCTCAGCATCACATAAAAATAAATGAATGGAAAAAGGTATTGTGTCCAACTACAACTAAAAAAAATTAATATTTTTTAAAAAAGAGGATTATACATGATGACCAAGTGGGATTTATCCTAGCAATTTAGTGGTGGTTCAACATATGAAAATCAACTTATGTAATATACCATATTAATAAAAGATGAAATCACACATGATCATATCAACAGATGCAGAAAAAACATTTTACAAAATCCAACACCTTTTCATTATAAAAACACTATGATTTGAACCAGGCACAGTGGTGCACACCTGTAATCCTAGTGGCTCGGGAAACTGAGACAGGATAATCTTGAGTTCAAAGCTAGTCTCAGCAATGGCAAGGTGCTAAGCAACTCGGTGAGACTCTGTCTCTAAGTAAAATACAAAATATGGCTCAGTGGCCAAATGCCCCTGAGTTATCAGCTCTTGCCATTTCTATCAAATATTGTATTGGAAATTCTGGCCAGGTAAGAAGGCAAGAAAAAGAATGTCTTCAAATTAGAAAGGAAGAAATAAACTGGGCATGGTGGTGCGTGCCCATAAACCCAATGAGTTAAGAGGCCGAGGCAGGAGATCACAAGATCAAGGACACCCTCAGCAACTTAGCAAGATCCTGTTTCAAAGTAAAAGATAAAAAGGGCTGGAAATGTAGCTCATAATAGAGTGCCTCTGTTTCAATCCCTAGTATAAAAAATAAAACTATCCCTTTTGCAGATCACATAACTTCACTTATAGAAAACCCTAAAGAAACAAACAAAACAAACAAAAACTATGAGAGTTACTAAATGAGTTCTGCGAGATTGTTGGATGTAAGAGGACTGGGGATGTAGCTCTTGAAAGCATGAGGGCCTGGGTTCAATCCCCAGCACCAAAAAGGAAAAAAAAAAAAAGATTGCAGGATACAAGAGCAATATACAATAGTCATTCATATTTTTTTTTAAAGAGAGAGTGAGAGAGAGAGAGAGAGAGAGAATTTTTAATATTTATTTTTTAGTTCTCGGCGAACACAACATCTTTGTTGGTATGTGGTGCTGAGGATCGAACCTGGGCCGCACGCATGCCAGGCGAGTGCGCTACCGCTTGAGCCACATCCCCAGCCCTCATTCATATTTTTTAAACTAGCAACAAATGATTTCAATCTCCAGTACTGCAATAAATAAGTAAATAAACTAACAGTGAACAGTCAGAAAATGAAATAAAAACTATTCCAGTAACAATAGCATAAAAAAGAATAAATACTTTAAAATAAATTTAACAAAAGAAATGTAAGGGGCTGGAGCTGTGGGTCAGTAGTAGAGTGCTCGCCTAGCATGCATGAGGCACTGGGTTCGATCCTCAGCACCACATAAATGTAAAATAAAGATATTGTGTCCACCTGAAACTTAAAAATAAATTAAAAAAAAAGAAATGTAAGACTTGTAAATTGAAAACTACAGAGTCTGAGATTGTAGCTCAGTAGTAGAGCACTTGCTTAGCATGTGAGAGGCACTGGGTTGGATCCTCAGTACCACAAAAAAATAAACAAATGAAATAAAGGTATTGTGTCCATTTACAACCAAAAAAAATTTTTTTAAAGAAAACTACAAAACATCATTGAAAGAAATTAAAGAAGATCTAAATAAATGGGCATATATTCATTGTTCATGGGAACTTAATATTATTAAGATAGCATTGCTCCCAAAATTGATCTACAGATCCAGTACAATCTCTATCAAATCCAAGCTGCCTTTTTTTTTTCTGTAGAAATGGAAAAACTGATCCTGATATTCATATGAAATTGCAAGGGGCCCCAAATAGCCAAAACAATCCTAAAACAGAGCAAACCTGGAGGATTCATGCTCCTGATTTCAAAACTTACTATGAAGATACAATGATCAAAACAGTGTGTGCTGCCTAATTAAAAAAAAAAAAAAGCCCTACCCCTCCTCCCAATAGTGTTAGCATAAGGATAGATCTGATGTCACTTGATTTTTCACAAGAGTGCATGACCATTCAACAGAGTAAGGATAATCTTCACCGTGGGTTGAAGATTTTCTCATTACTTGGGACAATCTACTTTCCATCCTTTCCTTCCCCATTGCTTCTTCTCAGACCCCAGAACACTAATTGCTCAGTGTTCTGTAACAAATGCCTAGTGATCCATAGATTCTATTTTAAATTCACTTTAAAGAAATTAATTAGAATCCCTGCTGTAGGAGCTTGTGATTAATGACTTGGTGTTTTTATCGCATTTCCTGGACATGCAGGCAATGTCAGGGCCTAATTCAAAGGTTTGTCTTTCTCTGGTTCTTAATTAAGGACAGCATTCTCCTCTACTTTCCACAACCTGGCATTTACTCTCTAAGCCCAGGGGTTTTCTCAATTCACTGTTCCAGAAAGGTGCTATCAATTGATAGGAGTTGGCACCAGGCTTGTGGGTTCAAACCCATACTTACTACTTAATAATTATATGATCTTGAACAAGCCATTTAACCTTTTTGAGGCTCAGTCTTTGTCAGCTATAAATTGAGATAATATCTAGTTTTCAGTACAGTTGCATTAGAATTATCATGAAGACTAATTAAGGGCACATTTGTGAAAATACCCAGCACTGAACCTGGCACATGTTAGGTACTCCAAAGAATATGGGCTTTAAGGAGCATCACAGATCAGTTTGGGTTCTAGGGACTGTGGAAACCTTTTTTTTTTTTAAAACCAGGAAATTATGTCCTCCAGTCATGGCTTGGAGAGAACTCACCCCAGCTGATAATCCAGTACTGGCTTTGAGTTCTTGGTAAGGTTAAAGAAAGAAGCTGGAATGGCTCAGGAATGCCTCGTGGAGGAGGTGGAATTTGACCATGTCTGAAGATTTAGGATTTGGAAAAGCCACCCGTTGGAAAGTGGAACAGCATGAGCAAAAGCGGTAAGAGAAAGTTTAAGAACACAGAGAGGAGACTGGCCGTTCTGGAGCCCAGGGTCAGACCTGGGGGCTATCTTCCAGTAGGTGGAATTTGAGTTTACCCGGACTTTAACTGACCCTATCAGCCCCAGAGGCGCCCAGGTGACCAGAGATGCTGTATGGCTCACGGTTACCACCAGGGGGCAGTATGACTCAACAGTGCTGCCCTTCAATGGTTGGTTTAGAACTTGTTGCTGAGGTCCTATTTTGCACCAAGGGCTTGCCATAAAGGTTATCTATTCATCAAGCTTATGTTTGTAGAACACTTTAAATGGAGGTTGCAGTAATCTGGTCTAACCCTAACCACAACTCTGTGTGATCTATATGTGTTAGTGTCATCCCCCTAGAGTAACTAGCAAGGATATTAAGTGAATTATTCAAATTTGTGTAAGTGGTAGGGAAATCTGAATTTGAATGCAGGGGCATAATCTCCATCACTGCAAACTACTGCCCTTTGTTAAGCAGATAGGAGCTTAAACAGATTTAGCATGATAATAAGAGTTATATTAGGGCTGGGGATGTGGCTCAAGCGCTCGCCTGGCATGCGTGCAGCCCGGGTTCGATCATCAGCACCACATACAAACAAAGATGTGTGTCTGCTGAAAACTAAAAAATAAATATCAAAAATTAAAAAAAAATATTAAAAAAAAGAGTTATATTAGTAATGATTAAAAACCTACAGACAAAGATTCACTTTGGAAAGATGAAAAAAGTTCTGGAGATGGATGGTAGTGATGCTTACACAATAAAGTGAAAGTACTTGTACTTAACACCACCAAACAGTATACTTAAAAATTGTAAATTTTATGATTTTTTAAAATATTTATTTTTTAGTTGTAGTTGGACACAATACCTTTATTTATTTATTTACTTTTATGTGGTGCTGAGGATCGAACCCAGGGTCTCACACAACCCCAGCCCCAGTTTTATGATTTTTTTAACATTTATTTTTTGGGGCTGGGGATGTGGTTCAAGCGGTAGCACGCTCACCTGGCATGCGTGCGGCCCGGGTTCGATCCTCAGCACCACATGTAAAGGTAAAATTTCTAAGCTGATTCTAAGCTGCAAAAGTCTGAGTTAAAGTGTAAAAGACTAGGGCATTGTAAAGCTTCTAGATTACAAGGCCTGGGCTAAAAGGTAAAAGTCTATTGTTACAATTCCTCTGCCATCCCCGGAACCTGTAATCTCTGTAAAGTTGTTAGGACAATGCGGGAACTGCCCAGTAAATATCTCCATTGATTCCCTGGTTGTTTAATAGCTAAGGGTTCCAGGTAGCATGGCACGTAAGCATATAGGCCCCAGAACCAATCAGTTTGAATGTGTACCCCACTTAGAAGTGACCAATCACCCCTGCCCAAACTGTTCCCACCAATGAATGGACTAATCATGTCTCAGAATTGTTGTTCAATTTCCCCGCGCCTCATGATGATTTGTTCTGATGTATGCAAAGCCCACCGCCCTCTCCAAAAAGTGTACTTAAGCTCTGCTTGACCTCTGCTCTGGGCTCTGGGCTGCTCTCCCTTCTTGAGTGAGCACGGAGCCCCAGCGCGCTGGAACGGATCCCTAATAAATCCCCCTTGCCATTGCATGAAGCTAGTCTCGTGTGGTCTCTTTCTCTGACGCTTCGCCGGACCCTTACACACATACAAACAAAGATGTTGTGTCCGCCAAAAAAACTAAAAAATAAATATTAAAATTCTCTCTCTCTCTCTCTCTCTCTCTCTCCCTCTCACTCTATCTTTAAAAAAAAAATTATTTTTTAGTTGTGAACATGGTACCTTTATTTTATTTTTATGAGGATCAAACCCAGTGCCTCAAGCATGCTACACAAATACTCTACCACAACCCTCGCCCCTAAATTTTATGTTTGTGTTATCACAATTTAAAAAGTGGTAACAGCTACGTAACATTTGTTAACAGCAGTAGTTATTATATATTAGTAGCTGCCTGTCTAAAGCACTTATGAACCTATTTCTCTAATTCTCACAACCACCAATTGTGTGGTAGGTACCATTATTATTCCTATTTGACAAATAATTTTATCATCTGGTCTTACTTCTCCCTCCCTGCCCAACAACACTGGCAATGGTCTGCACTGATAGTCCTTGGTTAACTGGTTGTGAAGTGTAATAGAGGGGAAATACCATGGGTTTTGGGAGTTGACCAACCTGCTATTGTACCAGCTGAATGTTGGTAGGCAAGGTACTCTATGCTTCCGTTTTTTTCATTTGTAAATAAAGATGATAATACTTGCTAGGCCAGGTCTTGTGGTACACGCTTGGCCTGTAATTCCAGCAGCTCAGGAGGCTGAGGCAGAAGGAGTTCAAAGACAGCCTCAGGACCTTAGCGAGGCCCCTAAGCAACTCTATGAGACCCTGTCTCCAAATTAAATATAAAAAGGGGGCTGAGGATGTGGCTCAGTGGTTAAGCACCCCTGAGTTAAAAAAAAAAAAAAAACTTACTAGGAATGTTGGGATGAGCAAATAATATAATGTATAAATGTGAGAATCTTAGCATAGCCAGATGCAGTGGTGCTCGCTCCCAACTATTTAGGAGGCTGAGATAGGAAAATCAATTAAGCCCAGTAGTTCAAGGCCAGCCTGGGCAATGTAGTAAGTATCTGGCTATAGTAAGTACTTCAGAATGTTGACTGTTATTATTACTTGCACAAGTAGAGTACTTAGAAAATAATAAATGAAAGGATGGGTATGTCCGGAGGGGACTTGAAACAGCTCCTGGCCCTCTTGGTGGGTGGAGGAAAGTGGCCTCCAACAGAGAGTATTCAGTCCCAGTTAGCTTCCTTCCTGGAATGACAGGGCTACCTAACATTCCTTGAGTCCCCCTGCATCATTTCACAAGCCCAAGAATGGAGTGGTTTTATGTACATTCATTTCTTTTGCCAGTCAACCAGGAAGCTGCCCTGAGAATCAGTCTAGCATGGTAATGTTAGGGGACAAACAGATGAGGACGGTGGGAACGTGAAGTTAAGAGAATAATACTTTAATATGGGCCCACTGTGCTCATCTGTCTGTTCCCAAACAGTGAGAGCCCCTCCCAGGGCATCAGGCCCAAGTAGTGACGTAAGAGTCACCTTAGCCCTCTCTAAGGGGCCCTCCCAGAATACCACGTCACCATGTAGTTCTGTTCTGAGAGGTCTCACCTCTCACCCCACCTGTTCTGTGGAGCAGCCAAGAAGATCAGAGAGAACAGAGAGCTCAGCAGTTTATCCCAGCCTCTGGGTCAGGGGCTAAGGGCAGAGAGGGGAGGGAGGGGCCCGGGGCACCCTGCCACAGCTGCACCTTTGGTTAATATTTATTCTTTCTCCTTTCTCTGCCTGGAAACCAGGGGAAGGCCAGCCGTGGCTTGTAAAGCAAAATCCCAGGGGCTGTGAGAAGCTGGTTCCTGTGAGATGACTCAGCACAGGCCTTTAAAAGGACAGGGAGCGTCCCCTTCCTGGATTCTGCGCAGGCCCATGAGTGTTGTGGGGGTGTTGTGAAGACCTCACTATTCATCAGCTCAGAGGGATCTTGTCTCCTAGGAGTCCAGGGAGGCCCAGCAGCCCTCAGCTCACTAGTAGGGTAGTAGCATCGGGTCCTTGTTGCAGTGTGATTCTTCCTTGAGGAGACCTTCCCTGTCTTACCTGGATGCCACAATCCTTCTCCTCCCCCAGCTCTTGTCAATACTGCGTCACCAGAGTTTTTTAAAACCCATTTCATCAGCATACACCCAAGGGGTACCTGTAACTTGAGCTCCAAATTCCTTAGCACAGTGTGGTCCTGACCAAAATTACTGCTTTATCCCAACTCCCTCTCCTTCCTCTCACCATGCACACTGTACTCTAGCACAGGGTTTCTCAGTATAGTCTATGGACCACATTCTTCAGCACTGAAGAATGATTCCTGGTCTACAGACCTACAGAATCTGCTGCTGGTAGAACCTGGGAATCTTCATTTTAATGATGGCACAGTGGTTGTTTTTTGTTTGTTTGTTTGTTTTGTTTTATTTAATTTTTTTAATATTTATTTTTCAGTTTTTGGCGGACACAACATCTTTGTTGGTATGTGGTGCTGAGGATCGAACCCGGGCCGCACGTATGCCAGGTGAGCGCGCTGCCGCTTGAGCCACATCCCTAGCCCCTGTTTGTTTGTTTTAAAGACAGGGTTTTGCTTTGTTGTCCTGGCTGGTCTTGAATTCATGAGCTGAAGTGATCCTCCTGCCTCAGCTTCCTCAGTAGTTGGAGCCACTGGTGTGTGCCACCATGCCTGGCTCCATGGCTGATTCTTGCGCAGGCTGGAGCTTAAGAAATCCTGTTCTGCCCATTGGATTGTCGCCTTCCTGGTTGTATCTGGGCAGTCTCACCCCTGTGCCTTCCCTACTCATGTCACTCCCCTTTCTAGAATGCCCTTCCCATCATTTTGGGAGTAGTCTGCTCCTCTTTTAAGGTTCATCTCACATGTCAGCTCTTCTGTGCATTTCTCACAGATCTGGGTTCTTTTCTCTGTGTTCACTCAAGCCCTTTGTGCTTTCTACCTATATATATATATTTAATTTATTTATGATCCTGAAGGACAGTGGATTTTTTTTCCTCCTTTTTTCTTTTTTTCTGTGCTATGGTAGATCCAGCTCAGGGCCTCATACATGCCAGGCAAGTACTCTACCACCGAATCACATCTGCAGTCTTGGATTTCATTTTTGAATCCCTAGACCGAGCAAAGTACCTGGCAAGAAGAAGGCATTTAATACATGTTTGCCGAATGAGTAAGTGAATGACTGGAGACCAGGTCCTGGTTTAACTTGGGAAAGTAGGTTAAACCCATTATGGAGTGACACATCCATGTTTGTCATTCAGACTCCTGCTTTACATTTTGTCTGCAACTTGGTCTAAAAGCTTGATCTTCCCTGGAGGAAGCTATGAGTTTAGATTTGACCAGAGGTATTTGGGTTAGTGATGAGTTAGGTCTACATAGAAATATTTTTGAAAGCCCAAAATTTGTTTGTATGGGAGGCCAAGGAACTGCTTTCTCTTGATCTTTCAGAGGGCAGAAACTACCAGACATTCTCTCCACCCATAAACTGTTGTTGAGGATTACCCACATCACAATTCTTGACCTTCTAACTCTAGTGATGTAACTGCCACCTCAGTCAAAAAGCCCTGGACCTTATCACAACTGCTCTAGCTCAGAAATGCCAGCATGCTGGTCTCTGGCCAGAACTTCCTTGCTTTCAGCTTACTCATTTCCCCCACACCCTGCTGACCTGCTCACAGACATGGTGGCTGCCTTGGATCTCTTTTCTAAAATAGAGTGGCCTCTTCTTTGTTTCCACAGGGAGGTGCCCCTCCTCCCATCTGAAGCCAGTCCCTCACTTGGGCACTGGACTCCAACCTTTCCAGTCCCTTGGCACTCTGCATCATCACGGTCACATTCCTTCCCTTCTTTCTGACTCTTTCCCCACTGTGCATAAATGCAGTCAAGCTTCTCTCACCTCAAAAAAGAAACCTCCCTATAACCATAAGCCAGTCTCGCAAGTTCTCTTCACAGCACAGCTTTTCAAAACAGGAGGCTCACTCTCAGCCCCATTTCTATCCTTACCACTCCACTTCCCAAGGCCACGAGGGACTCCTAATTGCAAAATCCAACGAATAGTTTTCAGTTGTACTTTGTGCTTTGCAACATTTGACAGGAGCTACTCCTCTCCTCTTTTCCTTTTTCCTCCTCCTCTGTTTTCAGTTTGTAAAGCACCCTCTCTGATGCCTTCTTTATGCAGTCATCTTCTCATTGCCAAATGTCAGTAGTCCATATTTTTCCTCATTTAGTCTTTTTAAAATTTTTTTTAATATCTTTACTTTTATTTATTTATTTTTATGTGGTGCTGAGGATTGAAGCCAGGGCCTCCCGCATGCGAGGCAAGCGCTCTACGGCTGAGCCACAACCCCAGCCTCTCATTTAGTCTTTTTTAAACTTTTATTTGCTCTCTCTGCTATAGCTCATGTAGATAGTCTAATGCTTACCACTTCCTGTTCATGACATCAGACATCTCCGAGGCTTAATAAAATCAAAGTATCCTGCAAAATACAACTTATGCATAGAAAAGGTCCAATAGAGTGCCTGGCATGAAGTAGATACTCTTTAAATGGAAGCACTTTGTAAGTTATTGTATCTCATAAAGTATGATATTAATATCACAAATGTCTTTACCTCCAGCCTATGGGTTTGTTTGTTTATTTATTTTTTGGTACTGAGGATTGAACAGGGGGACTTTACCACTGAGCCATATCCCCAGCCCTTTCTATTTTTTTTTTTTTTTTTTTTTTTTTAGACAGGATCTCACTAAGTTGCTCAGGGCCTCACTACTTTGCTGAAGTTGGCTTTGAACTTAGAATCCTCCTGCCTCAGCCTCTAAGTTGTTGGAACTATAGGTACACATCATGCTCTTTATTAGTTTTTAAACTTTTTGTTATGGTGTATTTTAAGCAGTACCCAAAGTGGACAGAATTGCTTAACGAATCTCCACATACCTATGACCCAGTTCCCACAAACATCAACTCATAACCAATCCTGTCCCATTCACTCCCACCCTCTATAAAAGACAGGAGTTTAAAAGAATAATCACAATACTATTATCATAGTTTTAAATATACAATCTTTTGGATATAGATTTATACCTCTGGTTCTTATGAGATACTGCCACATGGGTGTCCCCTTGATACTTCAAATTTAACTTGTCCAAAGCTGAACTCACCACATTCTTCTCCCTTCCCTTGTGGTCTCTGTCTTGGTGCTGGTCACCACTGTTCACCAGTCCCTAAGGTCAGAACCTTGGAGTGGTCATTGACTCTTTATTTTCCTCACACCCCACCCAGCCAGCCACCTCCTAAAAATCTCTAGTTCCTCTCCTCTGCATCTTTCCAGCTGCAGTCTTACCAGGCTCTCAGCAAGTCACTGCTTTGGGGCATTAGCTTTTTTTTAAAAAAAGAAAAAATATATACATATATATTGTTCTTTTTTTTTTAAGAGAGAGGAGAGAGAGAGAGAAGAGAGAGAGAATTTTAATATCTATTTTTTAGTTTTCGGCAGACACAACATCTTTGTTTTTTTGTTTTTTTTTTTGTATGTGGTGCTGAGGATCGAACCCGGGCCGCACACATGCCAGGCAAGAGCTCTACCTCTGAGCCACAACCCCAGCCCCTGGGCATTAGCTTTCTAAGTGGTCTGTTTATTCAGTCTTTCACCTCTCTATAAATATGATTGCCAATTTTTTCCAATAATTTTTTTGTGGTATAATTTACATAAAATTTATCATTTTAGCCATTTTATTTTTAATTTTTTTTATTATAGATGGACCCAATACCTTATTTATTTATTTATTTTTATGTGGTGCTAAGAATCAAACCCAGTGCCTCACATGTGCCAGGCAAGTGCTCTGCCACTGAGCTACAACCCCAATCCTTTTTTGCCATTTTAAAGTATCTAGTTCAAAGGCATTTAAGCACATCTGCGTTGTCATGTAACTACCACCACCATCCATCTTCAGATTTTTTTCATCCTCTACAATAGAAACTCAATACCCACTAAACAGTTACAGTCTATTTCTTTTCCCTCGGTTCCTGGCAATTTCCATCTGCTTTCTTTCTTTTTTTTTTTTTTTTTTCCATCTGCTTTCTGTATCTGTAAATTTGACTGCTTTAAGTACCCCATATAAGTGGAACGATAGTATTTACCCTTTTGTGAGTGGCTTATTTTATTTAGCATAATGTCTTCAAGGTTCATCTGTGTTATAGCATGTATTTTTTTTTTTAAAGAGAGAGTGAGAGAGGAGAGAGAGTGAGAGAGAGAGAGAATTTTTAATATTTATTTTTTAGTTCTCGGTGGACACAATATCTTTGTTGGTATGTGGTGCTGAGGATCGAACCCGGGCCGCACGCATGCCAGGCGAGCGCGCTACCGCTTGAGCCACATCCCCAGCCCTAGCATGTATTTTTCTACTTCTTAAAGCTAATTAATATGCTGTTATCTTTTTAAAAATTTTTTTCATTGTAGTTGGACACAATACCCTTATTTTTTAAATTTATTTTTATGTGGTGCTGAGGATTGAACCCAGAGCCTAGCATGTGCTAGGTGAACACTCTACCAATGAGTCACAACCCCAGCCCCCCATTTTTTTTTTTTTTTGGTGGTACTAGAGATTGAACCAGGACCTTGCAGATGCTAGGCAAGTGCTCAACCACTGAACAATATCCCCATACCCCTCTTTTTTAATATCTATTTTTTAGTTGTTGATTGACTTTTTATTTATTTATTTATTTCTATGTGGTGCTGAAAATCAAACCCAGTGCCTCATGCATGCTAGGCAAGTGCTCTACCACTGAGCTACAATCCCAGCCCTGCTATTTTCTTTGTAAAGATCACATTTTGTTTATCCATTCATCTGTTTATGGACACTTGAGTTACTTCTATCTTTTGACTATTTATTGCGAATGCTGCTTATATCAACGAGAATGTATGTATATCTCTTGGAGACCCTGCTTTCAGTTATTTTTTGGTATATACTCAGAGGAGGATTGCTGGGTCACATAATAATTCTATTTGTGTGTGTGTATATGTGCATGTGTGTGTGTGCATGTATGTGTGGTATTGGGGATTGAACCCATGAGTACTGTACCACTGAGCTACATCCCCATCCCTGTATGATTTGGACAAAATTCTTAAACTCTATGCTTCAGTTTTTCCTTCTGTAAAATGAGGTGTTTGACCTGGATCATTTGTAGCAATGATTCTCAGGCTAGGCTGTACTTTGTAATTATCTGGGAAGCTTTAAAAATACTGATGCCAAGGGGCTAGGTAGGTAGTTCAGTGGTAGAGCACATACTTAGCATGTACAGGGCCCTGGTATTGAGCCCAAAGCCACACAAAATAAACAAAACAAAACGCTGATGTCTGGGCTCCTCTCCCAAGATGGTGATAATTGGTGTGAGGTACAGCCTGGGCATGGGTGTTTTGTAAAAGCTCCCCTGGTGATTCTAATGTTCAGCCAGAACTGAAAACCATGATCTAAAGTTTCTTCCTGATCTAAGATGCTAGAAAGTCGAGCTGCCAGGATTCCCTGGAGGCAGGGGAATGGAAGGTCTCCAGGCATTCTTGTGCTATCACCCTTTGTTAGTTCAGCAGGAAGCTTGCTGAACAGGCTCACTAAGTTGGAATTCCAAGGGTTATTTGTGGATTCCTAAGAGTTTAAATTTAGCAGCTTACTTCTACCAGGAGAAAACAAGGGACCTGGGGGCTCCAAGAAAGAGAAAAAAAGACTCTTCTCTACCTCTACGGTTCTCTTCACAGGCCTGGGACCCTAGATGTCCCGGAGTGTTGTACTATGGAGTTCCAATCAGGTTGAAGGAAAAGTGGAGGTGTCTGATCAGGCGGGGCAGGCAGCGACCAAAGGAGGCAGATTTAAAAGGGCCACTGAACAGGCTTTATTGAGATATCACTCCTGGACGGAACTCGATCAGACCCACAGAGGGGACAGGGGAAGGGTCTGAGGAGAAACCGTGTGGAAGCTCGACGGACTGGACTTTTATGGGGCTTACAGCAGGAAGGGAAGGGCTTGGGACAGGAAAAGGTGTTTCTAGGGTCCCTTGCCCCCTTGGAGTTGGTCAGGGGAGTTGGCTGAACTCCAGGATTGGCCAGGGGGTTCTGCTGATTGACAGGCGTTAGTCAGGAAATCTGGCAGATTGACAGGCATTAGTCAGGAGATCTGGCTGATTGACAGGCATTTCTGCAGGAATCTGATTGATGTTCTTTTCCAGCACGGGCTGCTTTGTTCTAAGTTGCCACTAAGTCGCCACCAAGTCGCCACCACCGGCCTAACAGGAGGAAACTGTGGTCCAGGTATAAACTTGCCTTTATGGTTGGGCACTTGGGGCCCTAACTAGAAGGGTGGGGATTGAGAGTTGCAAATACTCATTTCTTTTTTTCAAGACAGTGTTTCAAAACCATATTCACAGTCATTACTTATTTGATTCCACAAACAATCTTGAGAAATGTAGAGTGGATATTACTGCCTCCAATGTCTTGATGAGAACACCAGATCCTTGTATGGCTAAGAGCCTTAACAAAAATTATAGTGGGTCAGCAGTGGGGTAGCTTGAGAGGCCCTATACCCTGATCCCTGTTTTGAATGGAAAAACTCTATACACTTGAGGTAGCTAAGAGTCCTTCTTGACCTGGAATTAGGTTATAAATGGCCCCATCAAATGCTACATGGAACAACTAAAACATCTCCTCCCAACCCCCTGTGGTTTGTCCACCTCTGAGCACAGTAGCTCTTACTCTCTGGGATCATTAGTGAATGCCTTCCCTTTTACAAACTTTGGTTGCTCAGTACCAGCTTTGAAGCTTGGTCATTCAGAGAGGTGTTAAGTCATAACACCAAGTGTGTCCAGGAATGCTGTGAAGGGCCATGTAGAATAGTGTTGGCCAAATTCTGGGTCACAAACAGGGACTGGCCACTGGCTCGAGATGAAGTGGAATAGGGTAAAGGGGTAGTGATTTTTTTTTAAACTAAGCTAAGTGTAATTAATTCAAAACCCTATTAATCTAATATTACATTTTCCCTACTTTTTTGATGTTAAAATTACCTTTCATTAAATAATAATGATAGTAGGTGGCAGTTTATTTTGATGTTCTGACTGGCAGAGCTAAAAGATGGCCACCTTATGCAAATCCTACAGTTGCCTTTGAAATGTCACTGAGCCAAGAAATCCTAAGTCTGGTAACCCCTCACCACATTGTAGGGCCAGGAGCAAGGCCATATGACTCTGGATTCTCACTTTGGGAAGCCACAGGCTGAACCTCACCCTAAGAGCCAGTAATAGAAGGTCAAACAGTGAAAGAATCAAATACCCAGGGCTGGTTTTTGCCACCTATAAATTCGTGTAGAAAGAAAAGAGCAATTTTCACTTTGCTTTTATTAAACCAATATTTATTATTATCTTCACTTCCATTTTGAAGATGAGCAAACTAAGACATGAGGGTGTTAGGAAACTTGTCCAAGGTCCCAGCTAGTTAGCAGCAGAGCCAGGAGTTGAAGCCAGTGGCTTTGGTTCTGGAATCCATACTCTTAATCCCCACCCAACACTGCCTGGTTAAAAGGCAATTTAAAACTCTGGTGACATGTAATAATCTATTTTCAGCCTCTGATTCCATAGACAAAAAGTGCTTGTGGACTAAGCTGCCTGATCTCTGTTGAGCTGCTTGTCAATGATCCCTTTTTGAGATGTTTCCACACCACCACTGGGAAAACCAGAGCAAGTGGACAACCCTTTGACAGAGACTTCAAAGACAATAGTTACAAAAACAATGAAATTTTGGATAAGGTCAGCAAGCCCTTAGAGTATAGAACCTGAGAGGTCCTCTAGAGCCTAGGTTGGCAAGTTTTGTTTTTGTTTTTGTTTTGTTTTGTTTTGTTTTGGTATAGAGGTTGAACCCACAGGTACTTTCCCACTAAGCTATATCCTCAGCTCTTTTTAATCTTTTATTTTGAGACAGGGTCTTGCTAATTGCTTGGGGCCTTGATGAATTGCTGAAACTGGCCTTAAATTTGCAATCCTCGAGCCTCAGCCTCTCAATCTCTGGGAGTACAGGTATATGCCACTATACCTGGCCTAAACTGGTAGTTTTCAAAAGCATTTTTTAAAGCAACCAAACTTGTTTTTTCAAATATAGACCTAAGTGCAGTTACTTGTATACATATCCATACATGTAACACATAGGTATGCATATACATATATGCATTCACACCATGTGGAACCTTTTCATAAACAGATTAAAGTGGAGGTGACAGGTTGAAGCCAAAGGGGAGATCCAGTTGGCCTTCCTTTCATCCCTCAAGCAGTATTGGGACCCTAGAGCTTTGAGGAATGCAGTTTGAAAATCCTTGGTCCAGGCCAGCTTTTCTTGAAGCACGTCCTGTAAAAATATTAGTCTAATAAGATGCAGAAGAAAAAAAAAGTTTCATGTTCAAATACATTTGGGAACCCTTGGATGTGCTAACTTAGTTTTAAGAATTACAGTTAGGGGGCTGGGGATGTGGCTCAAGCAGTAGCGCGCTCGCCTGGCATGCGTGTGGCCCGGGTTCGATCCTCAGCACCACATACAAACAAAGATGTTGTGTCTGCCGAGAACTAAAAAATAAATATTTAAAAAAAAAAAAGAATTACAGTTAGTTGTTAGCAGGCTAAAGGCTGTGAGAAATTCTGGAATGTCAAGTAATCATTTTTAACCCACAGTTTTCCTTAAAAAAACAATTGATGAATTGGGTTATAACTACATAATGAAATACTATAGTGCAATGAAAATAAGCAGTTGCTAAATATATGTTAGGTGGAAGACAACGGACACAAAGGCATGCATATTACATAAATACATTTACATAAACTTAAAAAAAAGGCAAAAACCATACCTTTGGAATTGGAAGTCAGAGGAATTGAAATAGTGTGTGGGAGGAGAATGAAGCAAATTTTGAAGCTTCTGGTTATATTTTATATCTTGATCTCTTGATTTGGGTGGTAGTTACATGTGTATGCTCACCTTGTGAAAATTTCTTGTGCATTTTTCTATATATATGCAGATGTGCGCACGCACACACACACACACACACACACACACACATATATATATATATATATATATATATTTATTATTATAAAGTTCCTCCTTTTTTTTTTTTCTGGCAGCATTGGATGTGCAAGCAGGAAAGTACTCTTATACTGAGCTACATCCCTAGCTCTATTTTATTTTATATGGTACTGAGGATTGACCCAGTGCCTCATGCATGCTAGGTGAGTGCTTTACCACTAAGCCACAACCCCAGCCCCATCCCTAGCTCTATTATCTTTCATTTAAAAGAGGATGCTGGGTATGGTGGCACACACGTGTAATCCCAGTGACTTGAGAGGCTGAAGCAAGAGGATTGCAAGTTCAAAGCTAGCCTCAGTAACTTAGTGAGACTAAGTTGTCTCAAAATAAAGAATAAATAATGCTGGGGATGTAGCTCAAGTATCCCTGGGTTCAATCCCTGGTACCAAAATATAAAAAATAAAAGAAGAGGAAGACAAAACACAGCAACATTGACTAGGCCAAAAAATGTATAATGAATTTGTTTATCCATATCTAATCTTTAAAAAATATACTGCAGATATTATGAACCAGGTTTCCTGGTTAAAAGATAACACTCTTGATGGCTGGAGTTCAGAGGTACAGCGCTTGACTTGCACACGTGAGGTACTGTGTTCGATCCTCAGCATCACATAAAAATAAATAAATAAAGATATTGTCCCCATCTTTAAAAAACAAACTTTTTTTTGTTTTTTTAAAGATAACACTCTTGGAAAACTTGGAGTGATGGGTTTCCTCTGGACCACCACTAGAGAGAGGGGTCTATGGCAACAGGCAGGGAAACCCTCATTCAACCCTTTAGTTCTGTATCTGTTACTGGCCTTCTCTCTTAAGCCCTGTGAATTTCTTTTTTTTTTTTCAGTTGGACACATACCTTCATTTTATTTATTTATTTTTATGTGGTGAGGATCGAACCCAAGGCCTCGAATGTGCTAGGCAAGTGCTCTATGGCTGAGCCACAACCCCAGCCCTGTATTTATATTCTTTTTGTTGCTACAACTAATGGTCATAAACTTAATTGGCTTAAATAAGCAAATTTATTATGTTACAGTTCTGGAGGGCAGAAGTCTGAAATGGGTTTCAGTGGCAAGGCTCTGTTCCTTCTGGAAACTCTAGGGAAGAAGCAGTTTTCTTGCCGTTTCCAGAATCTAGAAGTGGCCTACATTTCTTGACTCCTGGTTCCCTTCCATCCTCATAGCCAGCACTGGTTGGTCAAATCTTTCTCACACTGTATCTCTCCGACACTGACTTGTCCCTTCATCTTCCTTGTTTAAGTATATTTGTGATTACATTGGATCCACTTGGAAAATTCCAACTACTCTTCCTATTTAAGATCATCAGATTAGCAAAATTAATCCCTTCTGCTGCCTTAAATCTCCTTTGCTGTGTAACATAGTCACAATTATTTCACTTCATATTCATGTTACAGGAGTAGATTAGCCTATTCTCTTTCTTCTTCCCTCCCTCCCTCTTTCTTTCTTGATTTGGTACTGGGGATTGAACTCAACGACACTTTACCACTGAAGTATATCCCCAGCTCTTTTTATTTTGTGAGATTGGGTCTCGCTAAAACGCTTAGGACCTAAAATGCTGAAGCAGGCCTTGAACCTGTGATCCTCCTGCATCAGCCTCCCAAACCACTGGGATTATGGTGCACCTTTGTACCCAGCAACCTATCCTACCTATCCTCTTTCCCGTTAGCTTGGATTTTCTTTCAGATGGTTAGCATCTAAACCAAAGAATTAGTTGAAAAGAACTTGTTTGGTTTTTGAGAAAATAAAAGTAATAAACTCAACCACTGGTCACTCACATGAGGTAGGACTTATTTACTTTTAGCCCAGGTGGAGACCCTTATAACAACAGGTAAGGGAGGTGTCAGGTAAGGGAGGACCCCAGCTTGTGGTGGGCTTTGAAACATCATCTGAATCTTGACATTTATTGGAATTATCCATGCCAATGAAATGCAGTCTTTGGGGGGCTAGCATCTGACATCTGAAATAGAATAAAAAAAAGGATTAACAGATGGATGATCTGAAGGTGAGGTGTCATAGTGATTTATAATCCCTGATCCTGCAGCCATGAATCAGTTTCTTTGGGTCAGTTGAATAATTTTTGCAGCACTCAGGGAACTGCTCAAAATGGCTCCTTGTGTTAGCAAACAAGCAAGAAGCTTGCAAAGTCAGTTGTTGCCTGGGCAGCAAGCATCGGAGGCTGGCTCTGATTGGTTGGTACCATGGTAACATTGATTGCTGTCACAAGCAGACATGAAGTAGATGGTTAGCATTGTCAGAGAACACAAGGACCACTTGCATCAGAATTACCTGGGAGTTTGTTTAAATCTGGAATTCCCAGGACACATGGCTAGGATTTCATAATTGGTAGGACTGGGATAGGGTCTGGAATCTATCTTTTAGAAAATTCCCCAGGCAACCCTTATGCCAGGTAAAGTTTAAGAACAACTGATGAAGAAAATGGTGGGTTTCTTAAAAATCCCTATATAATTCCCTCCTTGCCTCTTTGGTCTGAGAACCAGAGCCATTTTCTTGTGTACTAAGGCTCAATCTTAAAAAGACAAAGCTTATGTTCTGCCCTAGGCATTTATAATAACAAGTACCCTAGTTTTTCTGAGTGCTAAGGGTTTAAATGGGCCTTTCAAGATTTCTGCAAAAGGAATGTAGCTTAGTGATACAGTGCTTGCAAAGCATTCAGGAGGCCCCGGGTTCAATCTCTAGTACCCTGCCACCCACCCAAATTCTGCAAGCATAGAACTTTTTTCCAAGGAACATCAATTAGATTGAAGAGAAGGACTTAACGTTCAGGGTGGAGAAGAGCAAGGAAACTTGAATCCAGCTTACAAGCAGGAGGGGAACACAGAACAGCAGAGAGAAAAAGGCTGGTCCTTAATGGCAATGTTGATTACTTAAATGATTACGGTTCTGACATACCTGTAAACTTCCTCATGCTGTAGCCTGTTTTAACTGGGTTTCCTGTTACTTGTGACCAAAAATTTCCTAATGTCTGTGGTCTCTAGTTTGTTTTGCACTCTCTTGGTTTATGCAATTTACATGTAAAATGTAAAAAAAGTAAAAAGCAGAGGGAAAACTGTTGCTTTGGGGATGAAAGAGTCAAAGGTCTGTGGGATAAAATTTGTTTATAAGAAAGCTGTTATGGGGCCTGGGGATGTGGCTCAAGTGGTAGCGTGCTCGCCCGGCATGCGTGCGGCCCGGGTTCGATCCTCAGCACCACATACCAACAGAGATGTTGTGTCCACCGAGAACTAAAAAATAAAAATATTAAAAATTCTCTCTCTCTCTCTCTCCTCTCTCACTCTCTCTTAAAAAAAAAAAAGAAAGCTGTTACGAGCGAGCTGTCTTCCTCCTGTATTTTCATGCCTTTCAGTTCCCATGAGTGTCCACATCCAGAAAACAAATTCATTAAATTAGCTTTTATTTGCATTTCTTGTCTCAAAAATAATTATGTTTGTTTAGCATCCTGTTAGCAAGAAAATTGTTTATTGAAGTCCTGTGGAATGCCAAGATGGGAAAATTAAATCAATTAGGGAATGCGTTCCCTGACTAATAGTAGAAAGTCTTGACTTAACTCCATACTAATTATAGAATTGGCTTTTTTTTTTTTTTTTTTTTTTTGGTACAGGGAATTAAACCCAGAGGCGCTTCACCCATGAGCCATTTACCCAGCCCATTTTATTTTTATTTTTTCTTATACAATACCTTTGTTTATTTATTTAATATGGTGCTGAGGATGGAACCCAGTTCATCTGTCACATATGCTAGGCGAGTGCTTTACTACTGAGCTACAGGTTCAGTCCTTTATTTTTTATTTTGAGACAGGGTCTTGTCGAGTTGCTCAGGGTCTCACTAAATTGCTGAGGCTCACTTTCAACTTTCAGTTCTCCTGCCTCAGCATCCTGAGCAGCTAGGATTAGAGGTGTTGGCCAACGCATTCAGCAAAAATTGGCTTTCTGAATTCAGAAGTAAATGCTTTTCCTCATTCTGGTATTTGTATGCTTCAGACTTTAGTTCCAGTAAGGGTGCTGCTTAACCTAAATGGGTGCAATACCCAAGCAGGCTGAGCTCTTGTAGAGGCAGGCTGTTGGTTTTGATTGTGCAGAACAAAAGTGTTCTGCTTTAAGTCCAACAACTATTTATTTATTTATGGTACTGGGGATTGAACTCAGGAGTGCTCAACCATTGAACTGTGTCTCACTAAATTGCTGAGGTTGGCCTTGAATTTGTGATCTTCCTACCTCAGCCTCCCGAGGTGCTGGGATTACAGGCATGTGCCACCACACCTGGTTTACTTATCACTTATTTAGAGACTTAAGGTTGAATGGTTGGTGATATATCAGTTCTACTTAGAAACAACTTGTGGGCTGGGGATGTGGCTCAAGCGGTAGCGCGCTCGCCTGGCGTGCGTGCGGCCCGGGTTCGATCCTCAGCACCACATATAAAGATGTTGTGTCCGCTGAGAACTAAGAAAAAATAAATAAATATTAAAAACTCTCTCTCTCTCTCTCTCTGTCCCCCACTCTCTCTTTAAAAAAAAAAAAAAAAGAAACAACTTGTACTATTTTCTCGCTTAGGTCCCTGCTTGAAGAGATGGCTGATGACTTCACGGGATAGAGACAGGAATGTAAGAATGACAGCCCTGGTTTGCTTTCCTATTTTTTAAAAAATAATTTAATTAAATTTAAGTGTTTGGGCTGGGGTTGTAGGTCAGTGGTAGGACACTTGCCTACCATGTATGATCCCCTGTACTGCAAAGAAAAAAAGTATAGCATTGTAAAAGGCATTAAAATAAAATTCCCAAGTCTATCATGCATTCATTTAGTTATTAATTTCTTTAAAAATATACATGGAATTCTTGGGCTGGGGATATAGCTCAGTTGGTAGAGTGCTTGCCTTGCATGCACAAGGCCCTGGGTTTGATCCTCAGCACCACCAAAAAAAAAAAAAAAAAATATATATATATATACACACACACACACACACACACACACACACACACACACGGAATTCTCAATGTGTGGGACCCTGGCTATGAGTTGTATCCCTGTCAGTGGTCAAGATGGATATTGGATATTGTCCCTGCACTCCTGAGATTGAGAAGAGAAATATTAGAAGGAAGATATTAAACACATATCACACAAATTCTTATTCAGTGCAACTGTTTTAAGTTAGGGGAGGGATGGGAAGGCACAGGCAATAGTAAATAAAGTAACAGGTGGGGAGATTTCTGTGAAATTGGGTGTGGAATTAAGGAAGGCCTCTCTGAGGAACATTTGAGTTCAGGCCTTTAGGATGAATAGGAGCTAAGAATGTGAAAAGAGCTTTTCAGATAGAGAAAACAGCATCTGTAAGGACAAGGAGACCAGGGTATTCTAGGTGAACATGGAAAAAATAATCCTATTTTTGTTTTTGATTCATTTTTTTGAAAGTTAAAAAAAGTTTTTACTGTAGTAAAATATATATAACAAAATTTCCATGGGGCTGGGGATGTGGCTCAAGCGGTAGCGCGCTCGCCTGGCCTGAGTGCGGCCCGGGTTCAATCCTCAGCACCACATACAAACGAAGATGTTGTGTCTGCCGAAAACTAGAAAATAAATATTAAGAAATTCTCTCTCTCTCTTTAAAAAAAAAATTTCCATTTTAACCATTTTTAAGAGTGTGATTCGGGTTGGGGATGTGACTCAAGCATTAGCGTGCTCGCCTGGCATGCTTGCGGCCCGGGTTCGATCCTCAGCACCACATACAGACAAAGATGTTGTGTCTGCTGAAAACTAAAAGATAAATGTTAAAATTCTCTCTCTCTCTTTAAAAAAAATGTTTGAAGAGTATGATTCAGGTGGAATAATTACATTCAAAATGTTGTGCAACCATCACAGCTATTTCCAAAATGTTTTCATCATTCTAAACAGAAACTCTGAACAATTAAGCAAGAACTCCCCAGGCCTCTCTACCCTCAGGTCCTGGTAACCTCTAATCTACTTTTTGTGTTTGTGAATTTGCCTATTCCAGCTATTTCACATAAGTGGAATCATACAATATATGTCCTTTTGTGTCTGCTTTCTTTCACTTTGCATGTTTTCACAGTCCAACATGTGTCAAAATGTATTCCTTTTTATCATACAATTTGTGGCATATATCAGAATTTAATTCCTTTTATGGCTGAAAAAAATTCCATATCTGAGGCTGGGAGTATAGCTCAGTGGCAGAGCTCTTGCCTAGGAAAAACAAAACAAAACTGAGTCTCATTCCTACCACTCCTCTGCTTTGGTCCCTTGAGTTACTCTCCCTTGCATTTAAGGTAAGGCTCCAGGTTATTAGCATGGACTACAGCACCCTGCCAGCTCTGGCCTTGCCCTCCCTCTGGGACTGATTTTTGCTTTTTTTCTCCTTCTCTCTCTAGGCTTCTGATCATTCCTCAAAGCCCCCTCCCTGTTTGGGGGCCTTTGCACCTCCAGCTCCTTCTTTTAGGAATTCATTCCTCTAAACAATCCCTCTTTTAGCTTTTTTGTCTAAGTCCTATTCATCCTCCTGGTCTCAGTTAAGATAACATTTCCATAGGGAAATGTTTCCTGACCCTTTTCCCACTCCAACTCTAGCCTCTACTTTTTTCTCCATTGTAGCATCTTCTACTTTTTTTTTTTTTTTTTTTTTTGCATAGCATTTACCAAATAATTACTGGTCTATATAAAGTTAACCTTCCAAGCAATCAGCAAACCCTAAGAGGCTAGAATCTCATATCTGTGTTGTTCAGTGTTAGGCATGTAGACAGCTGAACTCAATGAATATATTTAAATAGAATTTCTGCCAAGAAGCAGAAAAACTGCTAAGTGACCTATGAATGCTGCCTGCATTCTGGATGACTCAGAGTTTACAGTAGTTTGAGTAAAACAGTGTTGATCAGATGGATAGGACAGCCAGCCATGTGGGTACCTGGAAACTTGGTGAGAGGCCATCCACGGCCACAGTGAGATGACTTCTTTCATCAAGCTGTGCTCAGGCCCTTCAGCTAATGTCAGGTTAAAGACTCTAAGCAAATCTTCTATGATTTCTCAGCCTCCTAGCCCTCTGTTGGAAGACTGTTTCATAAATTGGCATGGTTTGTCTTATCTTAGAAAGTCATGAGATCAAATGTCTTATCTTTTTGCTTTTTTTTTTTTTGCATTAAAAGAATTTTTAGTTACAAGAGCAATACATGGTTAAATTTATCTTCTACAATGTTAAAACTAAAGCTAATATTCCCAATCCTGGTCCTTTACCTCTATCCTTAGGGTTAACCTCTGGTATGTGTTTGGCAGGTAGCTTTACAGATTTTTTTTTTTTTTTTTTTTTGTTTAGTTGGAGTTGGACATAATACCTTTATTTTATTTATTTATTTTTATGTGGTGCTGAGGATCAAACCCAGGGCCTCTCATGTGCCAGGCAAGTGCTCCACCCCTGAGCAACAACCCCAATCCTACAGATTTTTTTTGTTTGTTTGTTGTTTTTTTTTTTACTGGGGAATGAACCCAAAGGCACTCTTCCACTGAGCCACATCCCCAGCCCTTTTTTGTATTGTATTTAGAGACAGGGTCTCCCTGAGTTGCTTAGGGTGGCTTTGGACTCATGATCCTCCTGTGTCAGCCTCTGGAGCTGCTGGGATTACAGGTGTGTGCCTACCACA
Organism: Spermophilus citellus; assembly: GCF_964194105.1. NCBI lineage: Eukaryota > Metazoa > Chordata > Mammalia > Rodentia > Sciuridae > Spermophilus > Spermophilus citellus. Next base: position 72,518,807 of record NC_138195.1, on the reverse strand, counting down.
CCCTGCCAGATCTGTTTTAAAAAATCTTATAAACCTAATGTGATGATAGGAAATACTGGTATTGTTTATATCTGCATTTGATTTAATTTTTTGTTTTTGAAATTATTTTAGATTTACAGAAGAGTTGCAAGATAGGACAGAAAGTTTCAGCATACCTTCTACCCAGCTTCTCTGAATATTTAACAGTTTACATAATTCACGGCTCAATGATGGAAACTGAGAAATTAACATTGCTACAGTACTATTAACTACACTAAACTAGACTATTCCAACTTTACCAGTTTTCTCACTAATGTTCTTTTTCTGTTCCAGGATCCCAGGATCCCATATGGCATTTAGTTGTCTGGTCTCCTTCATCTCTTCATAATTGTTAATAGGAAGAATCCAAGACCATTTCTTAGTTTTTCCTTGTCTTTCACAACCTTGACACTTTTGAAGAGTATAGGTTAGGTATTTTGTAGAATATTTTGTCAATTTGGGTTTGTCTGATTTTTTTCCTTTTTTAAAAATTATACATCATATAAAACTTACTTTAGGTATGCAATATGGGTTTTTTAGTTAATTGTTTTTTTGGTACTAGGGATTGAACCAGAGGTACTTAGCCACAAAGTCAATTCCCCAGCCCTTTTTGTTTTATTTTGACACAGGGTCTCACTGAGTTGATTAGGGCCTCATTAATGAACTCATGATCCTCCTACCTCAGCCTTCCAAGCTGCTGTTTTGTATGTAATTTTTATTTTTTGTGGTGCTTGAACTCAGGGCTTTATGCATACAAGGCAAGCACTCTACCAACTGAGCTATATCCCTAGCCCTGTATGTAATTTTTCATTGGTGCATTATAATTATACACAATAGTGTCCTTCACTGTTACGTATGAATGTACACGTCACATAATTTGGTCAATTTCAATTGCTTGATAGTTTTTCTTTCTTTCTTTTTTTTTTTTTTTTTTTGAATACTATGGATTGAACTCATGGGCACTTGACCACTGAGCCATATCCCCAGCCCTTTTTGTATTGTATTTAGAGATAGGGTTGCTTAGTGCCTTGCTTTTGCTAAAGCTGGCTTTGAGCCTGAGATCCTCTGAGCCGCTGGGATTACAGGCATGTGCCACTGCACCCAGTTTGATAGTTTTTCTTGATAAGCCTGAAAATTTTCATTTGGGGGAAGGATTTAAAAGAATATATATAAAATATTGATACTGTATTCCATATATATCAATACTATATCATTCTGCAACTTGCTATTTTCATTCAATAATACAAAATTGAAAATTTCTACGTTGATACACGTAGATTGAGGTCATTTAAGTTCTCTACAGAATTCCATTATATGAGTATTCTCCATTTCATTTAGCCATTCCTCTGTTGGTGGGCACTGAGGCTGATTTCCAAATTTTCTTTATTGGTTGGCCTATACATATCTTCATGTATGCACATGGAATTATGGTAGATAACCAGGGGCAACACTGCTGACTTAGCAGGTGTTCTATTGTCCTCTGAAGTGGTTGTGCCAGTTTATATAGTTTGATGTTACAAAGCTTGAAATTGTTTGCCAGACTCAATTTTATTTACCATTTCTATAATTATTGGTGAGATTGAGCATCTTTTTGTGTTTTTTTTTTTTTTGGCAGTTTGTACTTCTTTTTCTATGAACTACTTATATTCTTATCTCTCTTTTCTATTGTTTTCTTTTTCTTATATTTCTTATAGACAAACATAAATGGTTTGTCTGTTTTATGTATTGCAAATATTTTCTGCTAGTCTGTTATATTTTAATTTTGTTTCCAATTTTCAACTTATTCCATTTCTCTGATTTTTTTTTTTTGTGTGTGTGTGTTTGTGTATGTGTTGGGGTTTGAAGCTAGGGCCTCATACATGCTACACAAGTACCCTACCCAGCCCATCTCTCTGATTACATTTTAATTATATTTTTTGGGTAATAGAATTCTTTTTTTTTTTTTTAAGAGAGTGAGAGAGTGAGAGAGGAGAGAGAGAGAGAGAGAGAGAGAGAGAGAGAGAGAATTTTTAATATTTATTTTTTAGTTCTCGGCGGACACAACATCTTTGTTGGTATGTGGTGCTAAGGATCGAACCCGGGCCGCACGCATGCCAGGCGAGCGCGCAACCACTTGAGCCACATCCCCAGCCCCCTCATAGAATTCTTGATTACAAAAATAACACAGTGTAAGAAATTAATGGTAAAGTGAAAAGAAAAAAGCATCGTAAATCTTTTTTTTTTTTTTTTTTTTTTTTGTACCAGGGATTAAACCCAGGGGCATTTAACCATTAAGCCACATCCCTAGACTTTAAAACACACACAAAAAAATTTTTTTTGAGACAGGGTCTTGTTAAGTTGCTTAGGGCCTCTCTAAATTTTGGAGGCTGCTTTGAACTTGTGCTCCTCCTGCCTCAGCCTCCCAAGCTGCTGGGATTACCAGCATGACACCACTGCACTTATAAGAAAATCATTGTTAAAATATCCTGTTACATATTTTCTTTTAATCTTTTGTATGTTTTTTTTTTCAGTTGAAATCACTTTGCATGTGTGCCTGTGCATGAGCAAACTCAGTATTTCTTTAGATACAAACCCTGACCTTTTAAAAGACTTTTAAATTTGGTTTAAAGATGGTGTTAGGTTAACTTCCATCTTCTCCATTCCCTTTTCTCCCATATCCTGAAAAATCTAGTAGGTAAGAGGCCAAATCCCTGACCTGAATTGAATGAAGTTGGCTCAAAAACATAGGAGGAGATAGAAATGCTGGAGTGGAGTACTCGGTAGACAGACTGGAAGGCTGGTGTAGTGATACATGCCTGTAATCTGAGCTACTCAGGAGGCTGAGGCATGAGGAGTGCAGGTTTGTTTGAGGCTAGCCTGGGAATTTAAGACCCTGTTTCCAAATAAAATATAAAAAGGCCTGGGGATATAACTCAGTGGTAAAATATCCCTGGGCTCAATCCCTAGTACCAAAACAACAACAAAAAAAAACAACTTGGTGGTTTAAGTTGACTGAAAGTTATTTTTCCCCATATTTTTTGTTGTTGCATTATAATTATACATGCTGGTGGATATGTTGTTATATATTCATATATGCAGATGATATTACAATATATTCATATGTAGAGGTTGTGTTACAATATAATTTGGCCAATATCATTCCCCAGTATTTCCCCTGACTTCAAGCTTAAATAGGAGTCAATAGTGTGGATGCCAAGAACTGTTTTCTTTTCTCTCTCTCTGTCTCTCTCTCTCTTTCCAGATGGGGTCTCTCTCTGTTGCCCAGATTGGCCTCAAATTTCAGGGCTTAAGCAATCCTGCTGCCTCAGTCTTCCAAGTAGCTGGGACTACAGGCAGAGGCCATCAGGTGCCAACAACTTTTTTTTAAATTTTTTTTTGAGAGAGAATTTTAATATTTAATTAAATTTTTGGCGGACACAACATCTTTGTATGTGGTGCTGAGGATCGAACCCAGGCCTCACGCATGCCAGGCGAGCGCGCTACGGCTTGAGCCACATCCCCAGCCCAAGGTGCATGATTCAAGTCAGTAAGTCCTACAAGGAGGAAGTGATAGTGCTATGTCCTGATGGCACCACAAACACTGTCAGTCTTGGGTGACATATTCTAAAGGAGTCACAAATTGACCAGGTGTATGGGTAGAAGGAGAAGAGACCCTCAGGATCAGGGCAAAGAAGGAAGAATGAAAGGAGTGGGAGATACAGATCTCCAAGAGAAGACCTTGGGCAGACAAAGTCCAAGGTCCAAGAGAGACTAATTTGTTCTTTGAGGCTTCAAAGGCTAGAACTTCTGAAACACTAGTCACAATCGCCCAAATGAAGGAATGCAGTGCTCCTAAAGTACTAGGCTTTCTGTCTCTGGCGGGGTCTTCTTGCCTGTGGCAAGGTGCTAATGCTGGGGTGTCAATATAACAACTACATTTATTGAGTGCTTACTATGTACCAGAAGGTTTTACCTACATTATTTAATCCTGTCAATATTGTTAACTATCCCTGCATTACAGATGAGGATACTGCTTGTAGTGAGGTCCAGTATCTCTCCCAAGGTCATACAGTTTGTAGTTGATGAAACTGGGTTCGAACCAGTTCTGATAAATTCCAAAAGCCGGTGTTTTTAATCACCAAGGCAATTCAAGCGTGCTACAGGTTATGGACCAGAGGCGCCCCCAGGCCCATTTGAGTAAAAGGTACTGTGACTGGGTACAAGGACTCTTTTTCCTTCTAAGGGAAAGCCTCTTGGGAGAGGAGGTGAGATGCTGGTAGTAGAGAGGGTAGCCAGGGCCCTGCAGAAGGACAAGGGCAGAATGTCAAGGAATGGGGACCTACAGGAGATGGAAGGGTTGTCAACGTGCGTCACCCCACACAGCTGGGTAACAATCAGTGTTCTGTCATTCGAAGATCCCCAGACGCTCGTGAGTGGCGAACTACTGGCGGGGATCACGTTTGGAGTCCCGCAGTTGGCCAGGGAGCGTCTCCACCACTGGGTTCTGCGGCGGAGCCGAGGGACGGAACAGCGCTCCGGTCCCTGGCCGGGCGCGAGCTGGGGGCGGGGCCGGGGCGGCGGGGGCGGGGAGGGCGCGCGCCAAGGCGGCTGCAGCAGTTGCGCGCTGGGATTGCAGCCGTGCGGTGGGACCGGTGAGTTCCGCGGGAGCTGCAGGCGCCTGGGGCGCCGCGGGCGAGGGGGGCAGGAACGGGCGAGGGAGACAGGAAAGAAGAGAGGGTGCGCGGCCGAGCACGCGACCCCGGGGCAGGGGCCGCTGCCTGCCCCGTTCCCAGTAGCGGCGTCCCTTTAGACCCCTCTTCTCAGGCCGAGCCCCCGCCTGCGCACCCGCGGATCCCGCGCCGGGGTCCTCGCACGCCCGCTATCCCGGCCGCCCTTGCCCCACCGCAGCCCCTTCCCGGGTGCCGCGGCGACGCCCCCGGCCCACGTCACGCTCGCGCCATTGTTTCCCGGCGTCGTCTTGCTGGGACCCCGCCTTGCCTTCGCCGCGTTCCGTCCCCTCTTTGGCAGGGTGGAGGCAGCCCGGGTCCCGCTTCTAAAGACGCCCTCCACCCGTTCTGCCAGTTTTTTTCGGCCGACTCGGGTTACCCCGAGGCCGACCCCGAGAACTGGCGGGCCCCGCGGTGGGCTGCAGCTTGGCAGCGTCTCAGCAAGATCCCGAGACGCTGCCGACTTGATGGCCCACACGCTGGTTTTTTCGTGTGCGGCGCTTCCTGGAAAGCTCACCTCGGGTTGCCAGCCGCCTCAGAGAGACGCGCTAGTTCCCTCCGGGCGGGGGTCAGCCGTCGGGGGCCAGCCGTCGGGGGCCGCCAGTGCCTTTCGTTTCCCCCGGGCCCCGGACGCTGGGGAGAGCACGGGCAAGAGGCGGATGTGAGGCCCGTTGTAAGAATTACGTTTTGGGCGATTGACCCTGGGAGGCCGCAGCTTTTAAAAGAGGTGGGTAGGGCTTGGTGTGGATTTGTTTTCCCGTGCTTTCAGTTTCCCGGCCGTTATGTTTGAGGGCTGTGCACTGAAATGACTAGTCACCATTCTAGCGGGGGGGGGGGGGTCTGTGTGTGTATGTGTGAGCGCGCGAGCGCGCGCGTTCCCTGTGCGCGCACCCGGATGCGGGCAGATTTCCCATATTTGTCTCATAACATCCATAGACTATAAATTTTTGCCTCTTAAGGATGCAGACTGTACTGACTGGAATGTGAAGGGGAGAATGTTGGAACGGTGCAGTTTGCCGGTAAGACTTAATGAGTGTGTAGGGAAGGCCTCAGGTCTTTCAAATATTTACCATGGTGCTTCTCAACAGTGGTTAAAATTTATCCAGATGAAGACATCCATACCTGAAAAGGTTAATTCAAGAAGACAACTAGGGGCTGGAATGTTGCCTGGCATTTGCAAAGCCCAGGTTCAACCCCCAGTTCAAAAAAAAAAAAAATATATATATATATATAAAATATATATAACTATTAAAATTAAAACTGCACATCCTGTGTTGATACTAACAGATATACTATTTCTGAAGTGCTTTTCCGTTGCAATATAAGCCAGTACATTTCAGCAGTATAGGTTGCTGCCTTACTCTACTCTATAACCCAGAATTTAGGTTTTAGAATTTAGTAACTAATCTGCAAAATGAGGGAGCCTAAGATGTTCTGCTAGATTCCATTCAGTTCTAAGATTTGATGACACTTCAGGAAAACCAGTTACAAGTTTCCAGAAGTTTATAATTGCCAGAACACTTACATATCTATTTACTTATAGTACCTGCTAGCCTTAGCAGAAAATATTATATCTTCCTGAAAAAGCCAAATTAGCCTGTTGCCATGGGGCAGGCGGGTGATCACAGTGACTGGGGAGGTTGAGGCAGTGTGAATTCCATTCCTTGGCAATTTAGTCAGACCCTGTCTCAAAATAAAAAATAAAGGCTTATGTGTGTAGCTCAATGATAGAACACCCTGGGTTCAATCCCCAGTTGGTGGAGGGTTGTCAAATTAAGGTGGGATGTTAAGGGGAGCAGTGTTTATATTAATGTTTCTAGGCTATTTTTACTGTTCTGTGGGGGAAAGAAGTACAAAAAACATGTTTTAAAAAAAGTTGGGCTGTGGATGTGGCTCCCTGGCAGACCAACCACTTGCCAAGCATGTGTAATACCCTGGATTCAATTTAGCACCACAAAAAGGAAAAAAAAAATCTTTTTATTTTTTAACTCTCTTACCAAAAAACATGATGAAATAGGAAAAACTCCACAATTTTATCATCTTATTTATGACTGCTGTTTTTAAATTTTTACATAAACATGGTTGTTATTTAATGATAATGGCTGTGTACATGCTATTTTGAATTTTGCACTTACATTTCTGGGATGTCCACATGTTGGGAGAATCATTTCCATTCCTAATGCTTTTTGTAACATGCCTTTATAAAAAGCACAGTAGTCAACAATGCTGGCACACAGACTTTGAGAAAATTTTTGTTGAATGAATGATGTGTTGAATTTCTGAGACAACAACTACTAACAGAAAATGTTAAATGTCATAACGTGTATGTTAACTGACATGTGAGCAGTAATGACAGTTGATACTTTGAGCCAGGAGACAGCATTAGAAGTTCAGTGGCCTTGGTTTAAAAAAAAAAAAAAATTATTTATTTTTTGTAACTATAGATGGGGGTAGCATGCCTTTATTTTATGTGTTTACTTTTTTGTGGTGCAAGGATCGAACCCAGTGCCTCACACATGCAGGGTAAGCACTCTGTCACTGAGCTTAATCCCCAGCCTAGAGTCCTGGATTTTGTATTTGGGTTTGAGACTTGGCTTGCCACTTAGCATCCGGGAGACCTTGGAAAACTTAACCCAGAGTTTCACTCATTTTCTTCACTTGAAAAAGGGGAAAATAGGATAAATTTCATAGGATTGTATGTATTAATAGAATAATTCCATTGACAAATTATTGGAACATATTAAATTCTCAATAAATGTTAGATATTACTATTTTTTGTTCAGATCAGAGAGAGATTGTAGGTTGGTGGGATCAGGGAAAACAGAAGGTGACACTGAGGCCAAAGTGGTATGTTAAGGATATAAGGAATAGATTGCTCTTAGTTTGAGAACAAGAAGTTTTGGTAAGCTATTTACAAGATATGCTACTTAGATTCTTTGCAGAGAGACCAGAATGAAGAAAAAACTGTTTTCTGCTTGATCTAGTTTTTTATATTCAGACTCGAGGAAGTTGTTTGCCTTAAGGAAGTTGGTAACAAATTGTTATGGAGTACTAAGGTTCCCGTCACTTGAGCCAGTAAGACTTCAATGAGTTCACTAATTGAAATTTGATTGCATCCTATAATGATTGTTGCCAGTGTTTGCAATGGCTGTTTATGGAAAATAACTTTAGTAATAAACCAATAAAACCAGCAAAATGGGGCTGGGGCAGGAGCTCAGTGGTAGCGCACTTGCTTGGTATTTGTGAGGCACTGGGTTCTATTCTCAGCACCACATATAAATAAATGAATAAAGGTCTATCAACAGCTAAAAAAATATTTAAAAAATAATAAAACTGCCAGTAGGGCAGCAAAAATACCACTTTGTTAGGTGAAATTGATTTGGAGAGTAACAAACCATTTGTATTTGCTTTTGAATCTCATGTTTGGGAAACATTGTCAAGAGTGTGATATGAAAGAGCCTGCTTTGTTAAAGATATGCTTGGAAAGATAACTGAAATCTGGTACCTGAAGTTCAGTGTCTTAAAAAAAAATCAGTAAACTTTTCATTCATCTTTCTATCTGTAAACCTGTTAGGTATTAGCATGTTTCCATTTCAAATGTCCAGTACAATGAGAGAGAGAGAGAGAGAGGGAATTTACTTATTTATTTAGTTTTTCAGCGGACACAACATCCCTGTTTGTACGTGGTGTTGAGGATCCACGCATGCCAGGCGAGCGCGCTACCGCCTGAGCCACATCCCCAGCCCTACAATATATAGTTTTAAAAGCTCCATGTTGCTGCACGCGGTGGCGCATGCCTTTAATCCCAGTAGCTCTGGAGTCTGGGGCAGGAGGATCTTGAGTTCAAAGCTAAAATATTGTGAAATATTACAAACATACATATTGTGATTATTTATTACATTTACTACTCATTTCCTTTATCAAATCTTTTTTTTTTTTTGGCTGGGGGGTAACCAGGGATTGAACCAGGGACATGTAAACACTGTGCCACATCTCCTGACTTTTTGAAATATTTTATTTAGAGACAGAGTCTTGCTGAGTTGTTTAGGGCCTCACTAAATTGCTGAGGCTAGTTTTGAATTTATAATCCTGCCTCAGCCTCCCAAGCTGCTGGGATTACAGGCATGTGCCACCATGCCTGGCTCCTTCATCAAATTTTAACAGTTAAAACGTCGTACTTGCTGTGTATGGTGGTTTATGCTTGTAATCCCAGCGGCATGAGGCTGAGGTAGGAGGATTGTGAGTTCAAAGCCAGCCTTAGCAATTTAGCTAGGCTCAAAGTAACTCAGTGAGACCCTGTCTCCAAATACAATACAAAAAAGGGCTGGGAATGTGGCTCAGTGGTTAAGTGCCCCTAGATTCACTCCCCAGTACCAAAAAAGATTTTTTTTTTAAAACATCTCTAATTTGTGTGGTCTCTATATAAACATTATAGATTATGATATATATGAATGCTTGCTGATCCTATTCTTGTTTCTTCTCCTTGTTCACTCCCCTCTCATTGTCATCAATTAGGCAATTATTAATTAATTATTATTAATTTATTTATTTATTTGTGGTGCTGGGGATTGAACCCAGGACTTTGTGCATGAGAGGCAAGCACTCTACCAACTGAGCCATATCCCCAGCCCAGTTAGGCAATTATTTCCATTAAGTTTTATAATTTTTTCTTTTTGATACTGAGGATTGAACCCAGGGGTGCTTAACCACTGAGCCATGACCCCACCCCTTTTCATTTTTATTTATTTATTTTTGGTACCGCAGATTGACCTTGGGGGCACTCAACTACTGAACCACATCCCTGGGATAATTATTTTATTTGGAGACAGAGTCTCACTGAGTTGCTTTTGCTGAGGCTGGCTTTGAACTTGGAATTCTCCTGTTTTAGGTTCCCCATCTGCTGGGATTACAGGTATGGGCCACCCCACCTGGATCTATTTTTTTATTTTGAGACAAAGTCTCAATAAGTTACTTGGGGCCTTGCTAAATTGTTGAGGCTTCCTTTGAATTTATGATCTTCCTGCCTTAGCCTCCTTAGTTGCTGGGATTACAGGCATGTATCACCTTGTCCAGCTATAATTTCATTAATATATGTATCTGTAAAAGTGCATATACTCTTGTTTACTATATTATATGATTCTGCAACTTCCATTTTTCAGAATTTTTTTTTTCTTGCTGTGCTGGCGATTGAACCCAGTGCTCTTGTCATTTGAGCTATCCCAGTGCCCTGTCCATCTTTTTTGTTGTGTGAAGTGGTTGAATTCAGGGCATTAAGCGTTTTAGGCAGTCACTCTACCATCAAGTTGTACCTTGAGCCCAGTTTTTGGTTTTTTATTTTGAGACAGGGTCTCATTAGGTTGTCCAGGCTGGCCTCAAACCTGGAATCTTCCTACCTCAGGCTCCCGAGTTACTGGGTTTACCAACGTGTACCGCCATGCCCAACTCAAAAAAATTTTTTTTAATATTTATTTTTTTTAGTGGACACAGCATCTTTTATTTTTTTATGTGGTGATGAGGATCGAACCTGGGTCCCGCCTGTGCTAGGTGAGCGCTGTACCACTGAGCCACAATCCCAGCACCTAAACATTGTTTTTGATGCTGTATTTGTCTTTAGTTCATTGCTGTGTTATATTCTATTATATGAATACGCCACTGTTTATGGATAATTAATTTACATGTTTCTGACTTTTTTTTTTTTTGAGAGAGTGAGAGAGAGTGAGAGAGAGAGAGAATTTTAATATTTATTTTTTAGTATTTGGTGGACACAACATCTTTGTTTGTATGTGGTGCTGAGGATCGAACCCGGGCCTCACGCATGCCAGGCGAGCGCGCTACCGCTTGAGCCACATCCCCAGCCCTGTTTCTGACTTTTTGCTGTTATTAACATAATGACATTCTTGGATATGTAGTCTTGTTTACATGTTAGAGAATTCCAAACCTGGGAAATTCTTACGTTGTAGGGTATGAGCATCTTCAACTAGTATAGCCCTTTATTGTTTGTTTGTTTTTCTGGGGATGGAATCCAGGCCATTGAGACCTAGCACTGAGCTATGTTCCCAGGCCTCCTTTTATTACTTTTTTTTTTTTTTTTAAGTTGTGGATAGACCCAATACCTTTATTTATTTATTTTTATGTGGTACTGATGATCAAACCCAGTGCCTCACATGTGCTAGGCAAGTACTCTACCACTGAGCTATAATCAGGACCCCTCCTTTTGTTACTTTTGCTTGTTTCCTTAATATTGATGTATTAGAAGAGTTCAGGCCAATTGTTCTGTATAATGTCCTTCAGTTTTGATTTGTCTGATAGTTTTCTTATGTTTAGATTTAGATTAAATGTTTTGGCAGGAATAAGCTAAATATTTTCTGTGTGTGGTACTAGCGAGGGTCTCATGCATGCTAGGCAAGCCCTCTACTATTGGGCTGTTTCCCCAACCTTAAACTTTACATTTAATACAGTTGTGGTTTGTGTTTCTTGTTTTTTATCTTGTGTAGCTCTACTTTGATCTCATCACTATATTCTTCTAAAAATTATATGCTTTTTGCTTTTCATATTTAAGTTTAGAAAGACAATCCTTATTTTTTTCTTAGTCTATGCTGTATAAATTCATAAGGACAGGATAGTTTTTGTTAATACTCTTTGAACCAGATTGTTTTAGAAAGTGAAAAGTTTAAATTATCTATTTTAATCTAAGTATTTTACACTTCAGGTTTCCGTTATTCTATATTGTCTGATTTGGCTGTGAAGATAAACATTACATGTATTTGACTATATATTTGAAAGACATTTGACAAACTTATCAATAAGTCATGTTAGAATCTAGTTAATACATTTGTGTATCTAGTTTGTTTTAGAGTTACTAAGTAAACCATCTAGAACAGTATGTAGGTTGAAGTAGCTCAAACATTTTTTGTCAAAATTCTAAGAATTTTAAGTTACAGCTATAAGAATTTAACTGGAATCATGCAATCAATAAGACCAACTGTAGCTTGAAAAGTAAACATTCGAAACTTTCTCTCATAAATCTGAGATCAATAAATACAATTTTTTTTCAATTTTTTGACCTTGAATACTGGCTTCCTTTTGAAGTGGATTTGATGAATTCATTCTTGAAATAATTCTCAGATCTAAGAGCTGTCATGAAAAAAACAAATAGATCTATAGAGTAGATTAAATTTAGGATACTAGATTGACATTAAAAATTGTGTGAATTTGTAAGCCAGCCATGGTGGTGCCACACGTGTAATCCCAGAGGCCTGGGAGGCTGAGGCAGGAGGATTGGGAGTTCAAGGCCAGTTTTAGCAACTTGGTGAGGGCCTAAGCAACTTACTAAGACCCTGTCTCTAAATAAAATACATTAAAAAAAAAAAAAGAGGGGTTGGGGATATGGTTCAGTGTTTAAGCACCTCTGAGTTCAATTTCTGGTACCAAAAAAGCAAAACAAAACAAAATTGTATGAATTTGTGACAGCCCCTAACTCATGATGGGCAATCTGACACTACACATTTCTCCAAATATAGAATACTGTGTTGTTCAGAGGCCTCATATATTAAAACATTGTAGGCACTAGCACTATAAGTTATTATGATTATATCATTAAGGACTTTTTCCATGTCAGCCTCTGTTCATAGCACGTTGCATTTATTAATACATTGAATCTTTTTTTTAAGATCTATTTTATTTTTTAATTATTATTTTTTTAATATTTATTTTTTAGTTTTAGGTGGTCACAATATCTTTATTTCATTTTTATGTGGTGCTGAGAATCGAACCCAATGGTATGCTAGGGCGCGCTACCACTTGAGCCACATCCCCAGCCCCAAGATATACTTTATTTAAAAAAAAATTTTTTTTGTAGTTGTAGATGGACAGAATGCCTTTATTTTATTTGTATATGGTGCTAAGGATCAAACCTAGTGCCTCACACATGCTAGTCAAGTACTCTGCCACTGAGCTACAGCCCCAGCCCTCAAATCTTGTTTTAATGTTACTTATTTTGAAGTGGAAGAATCTGAAGATAGGATATAATTTGTTCGGTCTTAGAGGTCGTTGGTGTTGGAGCCAAGTTTTGAAACTAGGCAGTGTGGCTCTAGAAACTGCACCTTTAATCACAAGTATAATTTTGTGACTCAAATTATTTAATAACTTCTCTGTTATGTTTGCTTCTTTGTAAAATGAGGATAATAGTATCTCATATAGAGAGCTATTGTAAGAAGTCATTAAAGTATGTGTGGTGCTTAGAATCATTTGAGATGGTCATTGAATACTCTGGCATTGTCATTCGCTCTGTGCTGACTGACAAGCGGGAGAAGTTCTACGATGGGAAGGGCATCGGGTGCTACATGTTCCACATGGATGACTTTGATGTGGTGGATGCCACGATGCATGGCAATGCCGCCCGCTTCATCAACCATTCATGTGAGCCCAACTGCTTCTCTCGTGTCATCCATGTGGAGGGCCAGAAGCACATCGTCATCTTTGCCCTGCGCCGCATCCTGCGTGGTGAGGAACTTACCTATGACTACAAGTTCCCCATTGAGGATGCCAGCAACAAGCTGCCCTGCAATTGTGGCGCCAAGCGCTGCCGACGGTTCCTTAACTGAGGCCGTGGCTGCCCACCACGACTCCTCACAACTCTCTTGCCATCTTGCCCCTAGCCTGAAGGATCCCTAGTCCCTCAGAGCATCTCACTTCCACCCTCCTGTTCAGAGTGGATGTGGACATGCAGGTGGCAAGGGGCCTGCCTCTACCCTTCCAGCAATTGCCCCCTTCCTGCCCTGGGGGCCCAGGATGTAGATATTGTACAAAGGTTTCTAAATCCCTTCTTTTCTATGCACTTTTTTTATTTAAGAGGGTGGGATCCCAAGTGGGAACCCCCCACAATAAAGTCTGTCCATGTTTGGGAAAAAAAAATAGTGAAATTCAATAAATTTTGGTGAACTTTCATCAAATAAGAGTATGGAATCTTAAATGTAAATTTATATACAAAAGTAAAAATAAGTGGTGATTATTTCTGCCTTTCTGATTTTTAAAATTTTTATTATTTTGTAAGAGGAAAGAGAACTAAAATAAAGTTTGAAGGGTAAGAGCTTATTAATAAGAGAATAAATTGCTTTTGATATAAAGCAGAATTTTATACCTGCCCCTGCCCCCCACAATGCACACACCCCATAGTGCTAAGAATCAAACTGGGGGGCCTGCAAGTGCTCTATTACTGAGCTACATCCCTATCCCCCATACTTGCCTTTTTTTTTTTTTAAGGAATATTTAGGAATGCTTATTAACTGTGCAAAGTGTTATTGGTTGAATGTAAAAAATTGTGCAACTTTGTAATTTATGTTTTCAAAAGATCTCAGTTAAGTATAGTAATAATTTTAAGATATTGATACCCCAATCCTTAATTTTTTTAAAAAATATTGAAAGCCCAACCTTTTCTTTAAATGTTTTCTAATTTACATACTTTGGTATTCTTCAAAACATTCAGTTAGAAGTAACCTTAATGTGCTGATACAGAACAAATATATAATATTCTATGGCATGTAAGGGAATTCTAGTAGTAGTAGTAGCAGCAATACAATATTCAAAGGAACATAAAACTTTTGTATGTTTTCAAAACTTTAGGAACAGATGAAATAAATTTGTATTTTCTAGTTAGAGTTTTAGACTATAGTTAGAAACTTGTTGCTTGAAGAAGAAGGACATTGTCCGGTGACGGGTACTGCATTTTTTCACTTGACAAGATCTCTTCTTAGCCTTGTTATTTTCCATCAGAGAACAAGGAATCTTTTGTTTTAAGGTCCAATATTTGAAAGGTTAGCAAAATATTATTACATTAATCCAGCCAAGAATCTTTGTGTGTATGTACGTGTTACTAGGGATTAAACCCAGGGCCTGGAGCATACTAAGCAAGTGTTCTGCCACTGAGCTACACTTCCAGCTCATTTTAAGTTGGTGGGTTTTTTATTTTTTGAGACAATGCTTTTGAAGTTGACCAGGATGGCTTTGATTTTACAATTCTGCCACAGCTTTCTAAGTAGCTGGATTATAGGCATGTGCCTTTGCACCCAGTTGAACCAAGAGAAGGTTTGGCAAAAATTCATTTTGAACATTAAAAGAAACTTGTGCCGTGTTTTTGCATTTTCAGGTTTACATAGAAGTTAGCTTCTGAGCCTGGTATGATGGTGTGCACCTATAAATTCAGTGACTCCAGAGGCTGAGGTAGGAGGATCACAAGTTTCAGGCCAGCCTCAGCAATGTAGTGAGACCCTGTCTCAAAATAAAAAAATAAAAAAAAATAGAAAGGGCTGGAGACTGAGCTCAGTGGTAAAGCACCCTTGAGTTCAGTGCCCAGTAATGAAAAACAAAAAATAAGCTTCTGAAAAGCAAAGAGCTTAAAGTCTCTTATTTCTATAGGTATCAAGTTTATTGTGCAAGACGCTGGGGATAGAACAGCAAATAAAATTCCTACTTTCATGGAGCTTACGTTTTACAGAGAAGAACTGACTAAAAGCAAACTGTCAAAAAAAATATATATATATATATATATATATATATATATAAAATTTTTTTTTTAAAGAGAGAGTGAGAGAGGAGAGAGAATTTTTAATATTTATTTTTTAGTTCTCGGAGGACACAACATCTTTGTTGGTATGTGGTGCTGAGGATCGAACCCGGGCTGCACGCATGCAAGGCGAGCGCGCTACCGCTTGAGCCACATCCCTAGCCCCTGTCAAAATATTTTATGTCTTGGAAGGAGGGAAGAATAGAAGTTCGTTGGATTAGACAAAGTGGGGGGATGGGAATAGGAGAGATAGTAGAATGAATTAGACATAACTTTCTTATGTTCATATATGAATACAAGACCATGGTAACGCCACATCATGTACAACCACAAAAATGAGAAGTTATATTCCATGTATGTATAATATGTCAAAATACATTCTATTGTCATGTGTAACTAAAAAACAAAAAAAATTTTAAATGTATTATGTCGGGAAGTGCTATATGTAAAAAATAATAAAGCGGGATAAGCGAGTGATATACATGGATAGGTAAGTGTGGTTTTATTTGTTAGCCATCACTTTGGTGTGCAAGCTGAGTGTAGGCCTTTGATGGAATGTATAGTACAACTTGGGACAAATGATTTAAACAACCTCAGTTATAATGAAGTGAAGAAAATACAGGCTCTCAGAACCTTTTCTGGGAAAATTGACATTCCTTCATCTTGGTACCAGGGATTGAACTCAGGGGAACCAACCACTGAACCACATCCCCAGCCCTGTTTTGTATTTTATTTAGAGACAGGGTCTCACTGAGTTGCTTAGGGCCACACTAAGTTGCTGAGGCTGGTTTTAAATTTGCAATCTTACTGCCTCGACTTCTGAGCTGCTGGGATTACAGGAATGTGCCACTGTGCCTGGCTTAAAATGTTTTATGTGTATATTTCCTTCCATGTGTTACTTTTGTGATTAGAATACAAAAATAATTTAAAAGCTATAGTTCAGAGCTGGGTCAAATAGGTACACTTATAGTCCTAGCTACTCTGGAGGCTGAGGCAAGAGGATCATTCGAACCTAGGAGTTTGAGGCCCTCCTGGACAGCATAACAAGACCCAGTCTCAAAAAATAAACAGAAACTGTAGTTTATTTAAAAATGCTGTTCTTTGGCACTATTAACTACAGACATGAGGAGTTAGTTTTTCAGCAGCATTGGTAAACGAAAATAAACTAGTATCTGAGGTGTGTGTGTGTGTGTGTGTGTGTGTGTGTGTGGTACTGGGGATTGAACCCAAGGGTGCTGTATCATTGGGCTATATCCCCAGACCTTTTTATTTTTTATTTTATTTTGTTGGGGATACCGGGGATTGAACTCAAGGGCACTGGATTACTGAGCCACATCCCCAGCCCTATTGGATCCCTAGATCCTACTGCCTCTGCCTCCCGAGTTTCTGAGATTACAGGCCTGTGCCACTGCATCCAACCTTTCTTTTTAAGGGAATAGTATTTGGAAATAAGTTGGTTTGTACTGTGTTACAGAGCAAACCCTTACCATAATATAATGATAATGATAAAACCAACTGGCTAACTATTACGTATTCTTTCTTTTACTTGTTTATCTGTTGAGGAATAGGGTTATCAGGAGGTTTATATAAAATGTGACTGTTTAGTATAAAATGAAGCATTTTCATAGCAAATGGAGGGTATGGTATACTTTCTTCCATAAAGCTAAGTACTTTAGTAATATGCAATAAAAATTGTACAAAAGTAAATTTCAGGCTGGTGAGAAAATTTGAAGAAATTACCCAAATTGCTGCAAACATTGCTACCCTTGCAGCATACCCTTAAATGAAAAGGGGAAAATTCTTGACTTAATTTACTTGGGCTATGATTGATCCCAAATAAGGATTACTAGAACTCAGTCATTGTGATACTGTCATAGTAGATCTGTTAACCAAGGAGGCTACCAAGTGACTAATAGGCAGATAGAGAAAACGGGGATATGCAGGACAGGAAGTCCTGTGTGCGCCACCATGCTTGGCTACATGAACTTTATAGGGAAAAAAAAAATACAGGTACAGTAGTGCATGTCTATAATCCTAGTGACTAAGGAGGTTTGGGTAGAAGGATCTCAGATTTAAGGCCAGCCTGGGCAATTTAGTGAGATCCTGTCTCAAAAAATAAAAAGTGTTGGGGATATAGCTTACTGGTAGAGGAGGCCTAGGTCCTGGATTCAGTCCTCAGTCCTGAAAAAAAAATAGTCCTACCCTCATATATCTATGGTATCTATATATAGATATTTGAGGGTAATATCTGTGGTAATTAATTAATATGTAGTATACCATAAATATGCTATAGTATATCAAGTTTCATTTATAGTCATTTAGCAAATAATTTCTCAATTATGCTTGAATAAATTTTTAATTAGAATTCTTTGCAAGTGCCAGTACTTTTGTTGTATAAAATGTTTGGAAATCTTGATTATTTCAAAAACATTACAGACCTAAGTTATATATCCAAAAGATTTGAAAACTGGTTGTCAAATGCATTGTACGTATATAAATACCAGCTATTCACAATAGCCAAAAGGTGGAAATAGTTCAAATATCCATCAGTGGATGAATGGATAAACACAGATTGTGGTATTATACATACAATGAAACATTGTTCAGTCCTAAAAGTAAAAAAAAATATCTAATATACAATACAGTATGGATGAACCTTAAGTATATTATGCCTAGTGAAATCATACATTGTGTGATTCAGTTTGTATGAAATATCCAAAATCGTTAAATCCACAGAAACAGAACTTAGATTGGTAGTGGCAGGTACTAGGGGGAAGAAACTGTTGTATGGGTAAGGATTTTTACTTTGGCGTGATACAGCTATTTTGAAAGTAGTAAAGTAGATGTTCATATAAATATACTAAGTATCACTGACTTGTTCACTTTTCTTTGGGGTGGAGGTTGTATGCCAGGGATCAAACCCAGGGGCACTTAACTCCTGAGTCACATCCCCAGCCTGTTTTATATTTTATTTAGAGACAGAGTCCTGCTAAGTTGATTAGAGCTTTGCTATATTGTTGAGGTTGGCTTTGATTACAGGTGTATGCCAATGTGCCTGGCCTTTAAAATGGTTCATTTTCTTGTGTGAATTTCACCTCGTTAACTTATTTTTTTAAAAAATATAAACTTGGGGCTGGGGTTGTGGTTCAGTGGTAGAGTGCTTGCCTTGTACACTTACAGCCCTGGGATTGATCCTCAGCACCACATAAAAATAAATAACTGGGGGGCTGGGGTTGTAGCTCCGTGGTAGAGTGCTCACCTAGCACGCACGAGGCACTGGGTTCAATCCTCAGCACCACATATATGTGAAATAAAGATACCGTGCCACCTAAAACTTAAGAATAAATATTTAAAATAAATAACTGAATAAAATGAAGATATTGTGTAGAAATAAAATACAAACTTGGTTTACTTGAAAATTAGTGTCAAATAATTTTGGCATTTTATGCTTCAGATGTTTTCATAAATACTGGTAATTTAATAAAATGTTAATAAACTGAGGGTGTACCTCAGTTGTAGATAGTTGCTTAGCATGTGTGAAGCCCTGGATTTGATCCCCAGCACCATGTAAACAACAAAACAAATAAAAACACCATTTGTAGATGAAAACCGCAAAAATAGAGGTGAAACCTAAGATTTTTACTCAGCCATAAAGAAGAATGAAATTATGGCATTTGCCAGTAAGTCTAGTTTGTCAAAGTATTTAAGATGGACACTCTAGGTGTTTATTCTAAGAAGATGTTTTTTCTTCTAGTCCTTAGGCTTTAATTCCAACTGAAAAAGTGATTTATAGAAAAAATATAAAAGCATGAAATAATTAGAAACATAAATAAGCATTCATTAGTTACATTTGTGCCACCATGGATCGAGGTTACTATGTTTATCAGAATTTTAAAAGTTACTTTTTAAACCTGTTTTCAAAACATGTTAACCTTAGAAGATGGAAAGATCTCCCATGTTCTTGAATAGGCAGAATTAATATTGTCAAATTGGCCATACTACCAAAAGTGCTATACAGATTTGATGAAATTCCTATTAAAATTCCAATAACATTCTTCATAGAAATAGAAAAAAAAACAGTCATTAGATTCATTTGGAAAATCAAAGAGGTCCAGAATAGCCAAAGCAATCCTCAGTGAGAAAAGTGAAGAAAGGAGTGAGTATCACAATGCCAGACCTTAAATTATACTACAGAGCTATAGTAATAAAAAACAGCATGATATTGGCACCAAACAGACACCAATGGAACAGAATAGAAGACACAAAGACAAACCCATATAAATAGTTATCTCATACTAGACAAAGGTGCCATAAACATACATTAGGAAAACTGGAAATCCAGGATGTATCAAAATGAAATTAAACCCCTGTCTCTCACCCTGCAAAAAGCTCAAAAGTGGATAAAGGACATAGGTATTAGACCAGAGATCCTGCACCTACTAGAAGAAAAAGTAGGCCCAACTCTTCCATGTTGGCTTAGGAACTGACTTCCTCAATAAGACTCCTAACGTGCAAGAAGTAAAATCAAGAATCAATAAATGAGATGGTATCAAATTAAAACGCTTCTTCACAGCAAAGGAAACAATCAAGAACGTGAAGAGAGAGCCTACAGAATGGGAGAAAAATGTTTGCCACCTGCACCTCAGATAGAGCATTAATCTCCAGGATATATAAAGAACTCAAAAAACTTAACACCAAAAAAAAAAAAAAAAAATCAAACAACCCAATCAATAAATGGGCAAAAGAGGGCTGGGGATATGGCTCAAGTGGTAGCGCGCTCGCCTGGCATGCGTGCGGCCCGGGTTCGATCCTCAGCACCACATACAAAGATGTTGTGTCCGCCGATAACTAAAAAATAAATATTAAAAAACTCTGTCTCTTAAAAAAAAATGGGCAAAAGATCTGAATAGACACTTCACAGAAGAAGAAATACGGTCAATAAATATATGAAAAAATGTTCATTATAGCAATTAAAACTACACTGTAATTTCATCTCTAGTCAGAATGGCAGTTATCAAGAATACAAGTAACAATAAATGTTGGTGAGGATGTGGGGAAAAGGTACACTCATACATTGCTGGTGAGACTTCAAATTGGTGCAACCACTCTGGAAAGCAGTATGGAGATTACTTAGAAAACTTGAAATGGAACCACCATTTGATCCAGTTATCCCTATTCCTCAACATTTATACGTAGAACTTAAAATCAGCATACTATAGTGATATGGCCACATCAATGTTTATAGCAGTTAAATTCACAATAGATAATATGGAACCAACCTGGTTACCCTTCCCATGAATGGAAAAGAAAGTGTGGTACATATACACAGTGAAATATTACTCAGCCATAAAGAAGAATGAAATTATGGTATTTTCCAGTAAATGGATAAGCCAGTTCCCCAAAACTAAAGGCCAAATGTTCTCCCTGATATGCAGATGCTAACACATATTAAGGGTTTAGGAGGGAAGAATAGAAGTTCATTGGGTTAGACAAAGTTGAATGAAGGGATAGGAGGGGGGGAAGTGAATAGAAAAGACAGTAGAATGAATCAGACATAAAACTTTGCAATGTTCATATGAATACAGTATAACTCCATGTCATGTACAGTCACAGGAATGGGAAGTTATATTTCATGTATGTATATGTCAAAATTCATCTACATATAACTAAAAAGAAATAAAAAAATACAAAAAGCATAAGTTAGAATTATATATAATCTAGGCTGGGGATGTGGCTCAAGCGGTAGCGTGCTCACCTAGCATGCGTGCGGCCTGGGTTCGATCCTCAGCACCACATACAAACAAAGATGTTGTGTCCGCCGAAAACTAAAAAATAAATATTAAAATTCTCTCTCTCTCAAAAAAAAAATTATATATAATCACAAACTGTGGTCTCAGTTCCTTTCTAAAATCTAGGATTATATTTAATGATTGCTGGTAGCCATGCGTATTAATTTGAATGTAATATATATGAATCTGGATAAAAATTACCATGTGAAATTATTTTCCTAAATTTACACAATTTAGAAGTATCAGTATATTTTAATAGATAATTGTATTAGGCTGTGTGCAAGCTAGAGTTTTTCTAATATTTTTTAAAAATCAGATATCCTTATACTGATGGCAGTCTTAAACTATTGTTGGTTTTCTTTTCTAGAATTTGGCATATAATTAAGGTAAAATGACAACCTCCTGGAGTGATCGCTTACAGAATGCAGCAGATATGCCTGCTAACATGGATAAGCATGCTCTGAAAAAGTATCGGCGAGAAGCCTATCATCGGTAAGTATTTTTTTGGTTAATCCTCAAACAACTTCATGAAGTGGGCACTCATTATCCTCGTTTTACAGATGACAGAATTAATGTACAAGCAAGTAATTTACCCCAAATCATAGAGCTAGTTTTTGGTTCATATACAAAGTCCAGACTTTGAACTGCTTCGAACTGCCATACTGCTACTTACATCTACTAATGAAATCCTTAAAGAATAGCTGCTAGAAAATTGCACTTAATTTTTTTTTTTTTTTTTTAATTCTGAGAATTGGATACAGGGCCTTGTATATGCTAAGTAAGTATTGTACCTCTGTACTGTATCTGTAGCCCTTCTTAAAATTTTGAGACAGGATTTCTCTAAGTTGTTCAGCTGGCCTTAAAGTTACAATTTTCCTGCCTCAGCCTTCTAAGTAGGATGGGCAGTGATACCTGGCTTTTTTTTTTTCTTTTTGAGATGGGTTCTTAGTATGTTGCCCAGCTGCCCTTGAACTCCTGGGCTCAAATGATCCTCCTGTCTCAGCCTACCTAGTCTGGGACTATAGTGTGTGGGCCTTCACATCCAGCTGAAAGTGAAATTCTTTTTTTGGCACTGGGGAGTGAACTCAGGTGAATCTCCAGGCCCCCCTGCCCCATTTTTTTTAAACATGGACACAATATCTTTCTTTTGTTATTTATTTTCATGTGGTACTAAGGAATCAAACCCAGGGCCTCACAAGCACTCTGCCACTGAGCCACAACCCCAGCTCCACCCCAGCCCTTTTTTGTATTTTATTTAGAGACAGAGTCTCACTGAGTTACTTAGGGCCTCACTAAGTTGCTAAGGCTAGCTTTGAACTTGTGATGCTTCTGCTTTAGTCTCCCAAGCTGCTGAGATTACAGGTGTGTGCCACCATGCCCAGCAAGAAAATATTTATTTGGTATTTTATATATTTATTTTTGGTACTGGTGATTTAACACAGGAACACTTTACCACTGAGCCATATCCCCAACCTTTTTTTTGAGGCAGGGTCTCACTAAGTTGCTTAGGCCCTAGCTGAGTTATTAAGGCTTGTCTTGAAATTGTGATGCTCCTCTCTCAGCCTCCCAAGCTACTGGGATTACAGGCATGTACCACTATGCCCGGTGTGGTATTGTTTTTAAAATTATCTATTAATAGTTGGTTTTACAGCAGGCTGGTGATACTTACCTCATGATACTTACCTCATGGTATCATGGTACATAATTGTGTAGCATTTCTTGGTCTTAGGCTACTTTTATTCCTCAAACTCTGAAAAAGTATAAACATTTCTGGTTTCCATCAAGACTCTAGATCAGTGAGTGGGTATTGATTCTTTTCTGTGTGTGACATGGTGGTGTATGACATGGGAATTAAAGTGAAAAACAGCATTTATGTGTGTCTGTAAATAAAAGACATACACATCGTTATATAGAGGCATTCTATATTTTTTATTCAGTTATTTTCTTAGTTTTATGTTACAAAGTATATATTTGATAGGATGTGACTTTTTTTACAAAAAATATTTTTATTTAGTTGTAGATGGACACAATGACTTTATTTTATTTATTTATTTTTATGTGGTGCTGAAGATCAGACCCAGTGCCTCACACATACTAGGTGAGTGCTCTGCTACTGAGCTACAACCCCAGCCCAAGGTTGTGACATTTTTATCAATGAAAACAAAGAATTATGCAATGAAGAGGGATCACCTAGTAAACATTCTAATTGTATTTAATATACCATAGACTGGATGCTTTTCTGACTCATTTAGAATGGTATTTCCTGAAGTTTAGATGGCCTCTCCACCCTACATTCTTTACATAGTAGGGTGCAGTATGAAACAGTAGAAATAATAGAAGAAGCAGCTTCAATTGAAGTTTTTATAAAATAAAAAATTGGGTTCCAGTCTTTTTAATTTTTAAACTATTCATTCATTCATTCATTCATTTTTGTGGTACTAGGGATAAAACTCCAGGGTGTTTTACCTCTGAGCTACTTCCTCAGCCCTCTTTAGTTTTTGAGACAAGGTTTCCCCAAGTTGCCCAGGTTGTCCTCAAACTTGCAAACCCCCTAGTTTGCTGGGATTATAGGTGTGCACCAGTGTGCCTTGCTTTATTTTTTAAATTGACAAAAATTACATGAATTAATGGTTTAAAAAATGATGTTTTAAAAAATGTATACTCTGTGAAATGGCTAAATAAAACTAACACATACTATCTCACATACTTACCAATTTTGTGTGTGTGTGTGTGGTGAGAACACTTAAAATCTACTCTTACCAATTTTCAGGTATGTAAGACTTTTTATTGACTATAGTTACTGTGTTACAGTACTATAGTTACAGTAGATCTCAAACTTATTCCTCCTAAAAGTATTTGTTTTTTTAAAAATTTTAAATAGAAGTAATTTCGAAGAAATTTATTTTAGTTTTCTAGTTAGGTCCATTTGTATTCTGTTTCTAAGATTTTTTTTAAAGACAATTATTTGAGTTGGTAATTTGCCACTGATTAAATTAGGCAGTCCATGATGAATCTGTACATTGTATGTGATAGTTTCAAATTTTCTTTTAGAAGCAGCTAAATATTCTTAGTTAAGTAAATGAATATCTAACAGCTTTTTTTCTTGATTAATGTTAGTCTTCTAAATTACAATATGGAAATATAATGGTCATGTGTCATTATTAAGAAATTAACCTTCAGAATGTATGACTGTTGTTCCTCCTTCATTTCCTTATTATGGTTGTTCAGTTTTCAAAACTTGAGTGTAATCATCAGGCCAAACCCTTCATTGGAATATGTTTTGCTATATAGTCAGAAGATAGTCTGAGCTGCTTAGTCACCTAAAGGAGGCAGGTTAGAAAATTATTTCTTTAATGGTTCTGTGTTTAACATCTAGAAGCTGGTAGTGGTCAATACAGATCAGAATTTGTATTTACCAAATCCAAGAATGGAAAAATTAGATTTTTCATCAGCTCTTCACATTGACTGTTCCCATGATGCTGAAATCAGGTATTTGATTTTTACTTTTTTAAAGTTCTGATTCTAATACAGCCAGCTTTCTCTAAGGCAGTGAATTGATTTTTTTTTTCCCTTAATGAACATAGCTAATGAATTCAGCAGTGGTTTTTATTATGTTGAGCTGAAATTTGATAAATAATTAGGCTTATGAATTTCTTGCTAACCAGTCTTTTGCCTTATTTTAAAATATATTACGATCACTTTAAACTTTTTAAGACATTTGTATATTTGTGTGAAATTTGTATGTTTATTTGAATTGATTGAAATTTAGGCCTCCAAACTCATAGCAATCTTTATTTAAACCTGTTGAACTATAGTTTCTTCTCAAATTTATTATATGTATTTAAGGAATAAAAGTAAATTTGTTTGTATAAAATAATTTTTGTAATACCTATATACAGATTGATATACTAGTAGATTTAAAAATGTTTATAAAGACTGTTTTTTTAAAACCTCAAATTAATAGCATGTATCAGGTTACATGCAGACAGAAATGCCAGGTCATGAGATAATTTTTGATTTCTTTCTCTCATAAATACTGAAGGAAATACTATTCATATGAATATTGTTCAGTTTTTCTAAAAAAAAAGTTGATACATATTTTGGGGGGGTACAGTGATAATTAGATACATGCATACGATATGCAATGCAATAGGGATAATTAGCATTTGTGTCTTCTTCAACAATTAATTCTTTGTGTTGGGAGCCTTAGCACTCTCTCCTGTAGTCTTTTGTGAAATATATAATAAACTTGTAAACTATAGTCACCCTACTTTGCTATAGAATGCTAGAACTTATTCCTTTTATGTAAGTCTATTTTGGTACCTGTCATCCATCCTCTATACACCCTCCCCCTACCCTTCCTAGCTTCTAGTGACCACTATTCTTCTCTTTCCTTCTATGAGGTCAACATTTTTAGCTTGCACTTGTGAGTGAGAGGGTACAGTATTTATCTTTTTGTGCCTGGTCAGCCATTTAGCTTTTTAATTGTCATCAATAGGCTGACTTAACTGTCATTTTAGTATGATATCAAATATTCAAATAAGTAAATTATTAAAATTTCGGTAGCCATTTTATAAATTGAAAAATCACATGGAAAAACTAGATCCTCAGGAATGCTAGGGAGTCATGTTCTTTCTTTGTTTCTTTATTTTTTTAGTTTTAGGTTGACACAATATCTTTATTTTATATTAATGTGGTGCTGAGGATTGAACCCAGTGCCTCACACATACTAGATGAGCACAAGCACTTTACCTCTGAGCCACAACCCCAGCCCCTCATATTTTTAAAATAATCCACAGATGGAGGATGACCTATTAGAATAAGAGTGAGGTAGAACAGCAAAATATTGTTAATTTTTTTTTGTTACTATATCATTCTACTGCCTTGATTATTGTTTCCACATTCCTAAGGAATGGCAGGTGAAGACTCAGAAACTAATAAGGTTTTTTTGGTGATCAGAATAATCCTATTCTGAGCTGCTGGCGAGATTTGGATTTTTAAAAAAGAGTTATACCAGTGAGAGTAATGGCTAACAATCCAGTTGCTTTTCCTGTTCCCCCACTCCTAAGTTATAGTAATTCTTTGAGTGCTTGTGTATGACAGACAACAATCCTATCATATGTTATTTCTTTTCCATAGATGGAAAATCAGAGTTTACAGATAAGTAATTTATCTCCAGTTCCAGAAAGTGGAGGAATTGGAATTTAAACCTTTTTTCTGGCTCTGTTTCTCTTTCCATTATGTCATATGCTCTTCTGAATAAAGCTGAAAATAATTTTACTTTGAATGTACAGCATGTAATAGTGTTTTAATTATTTGGTGACTAACTTAAACATCTTAATAATTAACAGAAAACTTTATGGTAAGATAATGTTTAAAGAGATAATTAGGTAATGTTTAAAGAGATAAAGGGTTTCTTAAAATTTAAGTAGTATTTCCTTAAGGTGTATATGTTTTGTTTTTAATTTGAATCACCACTAGGATTTATTTGCCATCTGAGTGTTCTTAGACTTTAGCCTACTTGTTTATATTTCTTCTCCTGTTGTTGTGTAATCCCTATGCATTATATTGGTTAGGAGGCAGGAATGTTGCAGATGTTTGTTTTTTTTTTTTTCAAGCTTCAGCTTGCTCTGAGATTTGAAATACATACTTTAGAGCGTTCTTAATTTATCCCCCATATGCCAAAGATATGTAGTTATCTTTTCACATGAGCTGAGAATTTCAGGCAATTGAGTTTTCCCTAAGAGCAGTTAATAAAATTAGAAAAAAATACCTCAGTATGGAAATACTTAGTTTCATCCTGTAATGTGATCAGCACATAAATACTTCCTTTTCTTGTAGTTCACATTGTTCATTTTCTAAGGGAGGAAATAACTAATAATTAAAACATTAAATTATTTTAACACACACACCCCCACCCCCCGGAATAAACTGAAAATGATTGTGACTGACTAGGGCTGTTTGATTCTGTGACACATTGTTTGTGTACTGTTGGAGGGCCTCATTAGGGGGTAAATTTGCTTTTTCTGGGTTTGCCAGTAACAATTACTATTTTTTACAGGAACTTGCCATTTGTATTGTCTCTTTCCTTAACTGGACAGTCTTAAACAGTTCAGACCATTAGTTATTTTTCCTGGTCTTCATTTTTTTTTTTTTTTTTCTATTAGTAGGATTTCAAGTATTTAAAGCTGAGAATATTGGTCACAGAGATATTGCCTTGTTAGGGTTCGGCATTGTGCCCGAATTTGTTGGGCCTCTCAGGGCCTGAGTTCTCTGTGCTCTAACAAATGAGCTACAGTTCTCAAGAGATCAGTGGAGCTTGTTTGTTGATCCTGTATTCTTATTCCGAGGAGGTAGATCTTTAAGAATGTCTAAGGAAGGGTGAGTTTATTTTTCTTTCTCATTTTCTCAGTGAAGAGCTGTCATGTCATCTGAGTGAACTGGAAAATTAATAAGCAATGCTGCCAATCTGAGAATGGGGTGGAGGCAGAGATTGAAAGAAATTCAATCCAAAAGCTTATAAGTGGCTCATGTGTAATCTGTTGTAAAACTATTGCTGTTTTTAGAGACAGCATTGAGGATGGGTAATCTTAATAGGAATTTAGTAAGATAAAAGTACCCTTTTTA
Source organism: Spermophilus citellus (assembly GCF_964194105.1). Classification (NCBI taxonomy): domain Eukaryota; kingdom Metazoa; phylum Chordata; class Mammalia; order Rodentia; family Sciuridae; genus Spermophilus; species Spermophilus citellus. Next base: position 72,491,106 of record NC_138195.1, on the reverse strand, counting down.
TCCTATTGTAAGCTCATTTTTGCTTTTTTTTTTTTTAAATGTGTTTTTGAAGCACGGAAGCAGACAGTGGTGGTTTACCTAAGAATTAAGTGAAGTTGAAAAATTCGAAGGCATCTTAAAACAAATTGTTCCTTTAGGAAATGTGAAAGATTGAGTGAAAATCAACCTGATTTTGTTTCTGGGAAGTGTAGGCAAAAAATAATTTAAAGTAGAATTCCCTGTTTCTTTTTACTTGATAATACAAAATAGTTCTGTAAGGTATTTATATAATTTTATCTTGTGAGTCTGAATTATTATGATTTTCCTTTTTTGACCACTATAATAAGTTAATGAATTCATACTGTAGATTATTTCATGTCTAGGATTAAAGCACAACTAGACCTGGTTAATTTTAGAGAGACATTCTCTTTGGTTAAGTAGGACAGAAATATCTCAAAGGAATTTTTAAAATTACAGTAAAATTTTAATTTTTATTTTGTCAGAGCTTTTCTTTCTCTGGTTCTTTTGTTGTGTAAGAAGTTCTGAAATGGTTCCAGAGCTTATGATTTATTTTAATCAAATAATGTATTGATTATGGGCAAATAAAACTGGCCCACTTTTACTGCTTATTATCGAATAGGAGAACAATCAAGGTATTCATAATTTTGTATTATTATTAGACATCTCAACAATTTTGTGGCTTCTCAAATTATGAAAGGACTGTATAATTTTGGTTTTTATGTTTTTAAGAACTGGTTATGAATCTATAGTTGCTAAATAGTTTTTATGATAGGAATTGTCACAGATGCTGCATAGGAATTGTCACAGATGCTGCATATTTGTCAGTCTTGTATATATGGTTGTTTGTAAAGCTAATTTATAGATTTAAGATGAACTATATTTTGCAATGAAGTTAAAATTCCTGGGAAGTAATTAGTGCTAATTTTACAGTATAGTAAATAAAGTATGTCAAAATTGTGTTGTTAGATCTGTAGAAACCAAAAGATACTAAAAAGGCTGAGATATTCTTTTATCTGTAGGGTCCCATTGGCAATTCCTTTATTATCTGAATAATCATCAAGTACATTTGAAGTACATGGATTATATAAATGAAATCAAGTAACTTTAATTCTTTAGACTAGGGGCTGGGGATATAGCTCAGTTTGTAGTGTGTGCTTGCCTTGTATGCACAAGGCCCTGGGTTTGATCCCCAGCACCACGTACCAAAAAAAAAAAAAAGAAGAAGAAGAAGAAAAGTGAATGAATAAATTTTGTGCTATGGGATGAAAAGAATTTTTACCTTTACTGTTTTTAAATGTGTGACATTTTGTAGTCTTATTGTTTCATATCTATGAGATTCCTTCAAAGTAATAGGAAGAGATTGTTACTAGAGTTAAGTCACCAAGGACTATACAGGCATGTCTTGCATAATTATGTTTTGGTCATTGACAGACTACATATCTGATAGTGGTCCCACAAGATGATAGTGATGTTGTAGTCATCATAAGACCCAATGCTTTACTCAGTTTTTTTTTTTTGTGAAGCTGGAATAGATTAACCAACTTTGATGCCCATAAAATATAGCATATATAATTATGTGCAGTACATAATACTTGGTAATGATAATAAGCAATTATAATACTGGTTTATATGAATGTGATGGTGCATGCCTGTAATTCCAGCTACTAGGGAGGCTAATATAGGATGACTGCATGTTTGAGGGCCAGCCTTGTGAATTTATTAAGACCTTGTATCAAAAATAAAGAAGGACTGGGGATGTAGCTCATGGTAGAGTGCTTACCTAGTATGTATAAGGCCCTTGAGGATTCCCAGTATTGAAAGGAAAAAAAAAAGTGACATGATTGGTGATTGACCTGTATCATCTAGATTTGTGTAAGTATATTCTATGATGTTCACATGATGGTGAGATCATCTAATGTTTCTCAGACTATGTCCCATTGTCAAGTGGTGCAGAACTTTACTTGAGCCTTATGTAAACCTAGTATTAGTGAAAAGATAGACATAAAGATCATGGAACCAAATATGGAGATGTATATACACACACACACGCATATGCTTTTTTCAGCAGTGAAGCTAAGGCAGTTTAGTAGTAAGATATTAGTGTTTTAAACAATCCCTACATAAAAATAACACAAATGGATCATAGACCTAAATGTCATCTTTGTCACCTTGAATTTGGTTAAGATTTTTTAGATAAAGCATCTAAAAGACAAAATTGATAAGTTGAGTTGGCTTTCATAAACGAATAAAAATGTTACTTTGAAAAGACACTAAAAAGGAAAGTAAAAGGCAAATCACAGTCCTGGAGAAAATATTCTTAATATTTTGAGAGGAAAAAATATATAAAATATAATTTGGGGTGGCTACTGGGGATTGAACCTAGGGGTACTTAACCATTGAGCCACATCTCCAGTCATTTTTATTTTAATTTTGAGACAGGGTCTCATTAAGTTGGTGAGGCTTGCTAAGTTGCTGATCTTGAACTTGAGATCCTCCTGCCTCAGCCTCCCCAGTCACCGGGATCACAGGTGTGCACCACCATACCCAGCATGTGTGCACGTGTGCGAGCGCGCTCTCTCTCTCTCTCTCTCTCTATTTATCTATATTTTTTTGATAAAGGTCTTTTATCCAAAATATATGAAGAACTCTTATTATAACATAATAATAAGACAACCAGTTTAAAATGGCAAAAATATTTGAATAGCTATTTTCTTTTTTTGGGTGACAGGGATGCTTGACCACTGAGCCACATCCTCAGGCCTTTTTATTTTTTATTTTGAGACAGTTTTACTAAGTTGCTTAGGGCGTTAATAAGTTACTGAGACGAACTTTGAACTTGAAATTCTCCTGCCTCAGCATGGCTTCTAGCTTGAATAGATATTTCACAAAAGAAGGTTTGGTAAATACATTAGCACTAAAAAAGTACTCTTATCATTAGTCATCAGGGAAACAGATAAAAATTACAATGAGATACCACCACCACATGCATTAGAATAATTAAAATTAAAAACACTGACTGTGGTGGGTGGGGAAACTCTTGCCTAGCCTGTATGAAGACTTGGGTTCCATCTCCAGCATTGCAAAAAAAAAAAAAAAGAAAAAGAAGAAAAAAGAAAAAGAAAAATAATAAAAATAGATGGATGTGGTGGCACATGCCTATAACCCAGTGACTTGGGAGGCTGAGGCAGGAGTATCACAAATTTGAGGCCAGCCTCAACAACTTATCAAGACCCTTTGCAGCTTAGTTAGATCCTGTCTCAAAATAAGAAAATAAAAGGTACTGGGATGTATGTAGCTCAGTGGTAAAAGCACCTTGGGTTCAATCCCTAGTATCCTCCAAAATTAATAAAAATTAAATAAACCCATTCTGATAGTGTGAAGCATCAGGAATTTCCATGCATTGGTATGGAGAATGCAAAGACTTTGGGCAGTGGTGTTTTTTTTGCATTTAAAAAAATATATATATATATATTTTTAGTTATAGATGGGAACAATATCTGTATTTTTTTTAACTTATTTTTATGTGGTTCTAAGGATTGAACCCAGGGCCTCAACATGTGCAAGGCAAGTGCTTACCCTGAGCTACAACCCCAGCCCTTGGCAGTATTTTTTTTTTTTTATGTTTTTTAGTTGGACACAATACCTTTCTGTATTTATTTATTTATATGGTGCTGAGGTTCCAACCCAGTGCCTCACAAGTGATAGGTGAGTGCTCTACCACTGAGCTACAGCCCCGGCCCTTGGCAGTATTTTTTAAGTTAAATATACACTTACTCTATATGACCCGAGGGTTCTTCTATTGTATATTTACCCAAGAGAAATGAAGGCATATGTCCACAATGATTGTGATTATTCGTAGCAGCATTATTTATAATTGTCAAAACCTGGAAGCAATCCAAATGTCTATTAACTGGGTAGATAAACAAATTATGGTGTGTGTGTGTGTGTGTGTGTGTGTGTGTACAGAAATGTATATGCATATACATGTAGACACTACCTACGTACATAAACATAGTGGAATACTCAGAATTATGATACATGCAGCAATATGGATGAATCTCACAAGTACTAATGCTAAGTAAAAAAAAAAAGACATATAAGTACATAATGTTTGAGTCCATTTACATGAATACTATAGTGACAGGAGGCAGAAATCGAGTCAGGCATGATGGTGCACACCTATAATCTCAGCATTTTGGGAGATTGAGGCATAAAGACCACAAGTTCAAGGCCAACCTGGATAAATTAACAAGAACCCATCTCAAAAGAAAAATTTTTACCAGAGGGCCAGGGAATGTAGCTTAGTGGTAGCGCTCCTGAACATCTCCTGTACTAGAGGTGTGTGATGGGGAAGCAGAGATTAATAGTTCCTTAGGACCGGGGATTGGAGGCCTTATCACATAAAGACATGAAAGAATTTTTAGGATCGAAGGAAATATTCTACATGTTGATTGTGGTAGTTGTTACATGAATGTATACTTTTGTCGAAACTCACCAAACTTTACTGGTCAAATCAATGAATTTTATTTATTTGACTCATTAATTTTTATCTTTATTTTTTTCTGCAGTAGGGTCTCACTGTGTTGCCTAGTCTGACTTCACACTCCTGGGCTCAAACAAATCTCCTATCTCAGCCTCCTGAGTAGTTGGTATTGCGGGTGTATGCCACCTTGTCCGGCTATTTTTATTTATTTTAATGGGCAGATTATGACTTAATAAAGTTAATAAGGGAATAAGACTTCAGGAGTTCTTCAATTTACTGACTTAAATAAAAAGTTTGATTATTCATCATGCAAGTGAATATCTTTGGGAAAATATGGGCACTCCTAGGGTGTGTAATGTGGTATGCAACATTCAATCAATGTCGTAATTCAACTAATCTAGAGTTTTTAGAAATATTTTTGTGTGCATTGTGGGGACCAAAGCCAGGGCCATGTATATGCTAGGCAAGTGCTCTACTACAAGGATATATCTCTAGCCCTAGAATGTTTTTTTTTAAATACACATGCTATCTAGGCATCTGGGTGTCACTTATTAGCTAAATGCTTGGCTTCCATTGCCCAACAACCTTTTTTTTTTTTTTTTTTTTTTTTTTTTTTAAAGAGAGAGTGAGAGAGGGGGGAGAGAGAATTTTTTTAATATTTATTATTTTTTAGTTCTCGGCGGACACAACATCTTTGTTGGTATGTGGTGCTGAGTATCGAACCCGGGCCGCACACATGCCAGGCGAGCGCGCTACCGCTTGAGCCACATCCCCAGCCCCCTAGAATGTTTTTATTAATAGAGCTGATGTTCTTTTGGTAAAAGGCCAAAATGAATTTTATTATTATTTTTATTTTAAATTCTAGGTTTTAACATTTCTACTATTGTAGGCATGCAGCGTACTTGTTAATTTGGGTGTATGCTTACATGGATAATTATATATCCTTTAATTTCTGTCACACAAAATTCAATCTTATGCTACAGTTAATAAATTATCCTCTATACACTAGTCTTTCACAAATTGAAGGAAAAAAAAGTGAGAAATAGTGGAAAATGGGGAAAAGTGATTAGAAAATTCTATATTTAGTTAGACTGAGGTTTTAGAATAGTAAACATTTTCAGATGTTCTGATATCATCTCTAGTTTATCCCTTAATGTGTGTATTAGTTCTTATTTGTTAGTCTTCTGTTTAATTTTTTTCATTTCATTTTATTTTGTTTAGTACCAGGGTTTGAATCCAGTGAGGCTCTACCACTGAACTATATCCCAGCCTTTTAAAAAAAAAATTTGAGTCAGGGTCTCACTAAGTTGCCTAGGATGGCCTTGAATTTGCAATCCTCCTGCCTCAGTCTCCCAAATAGCTGAACTGAATAGCATGTACCATTGTACCTGGCTAGTCTCTTATTCACTATCATCCTGTTTCCATTAGGACAATTTCTTCATTTGGAATGAATAAATTTTAATTTTAATTGAACCCAGAGGTGCTTTACTATTTTTTTTTTTTTTAATATGCCAACCCTTTTTATTTTGAGACCAGGTCTCATTAAGTTGCTGAGACTGGCCTTGAATTTTAATCCTCCTGTGTTGCTGGTATTATAAGTGTATACCACCACACCCAGCTCTTCTTTCTTTCTTTTCTTTTCTAAGTATACCAGAGTTTTATTTAACTGAATACTGCTTAAAGTAAGTGAATTGGGAATTATAAATCTATTGACTATATTGAGATAAAACTTTTAACAATATCACTGTTGTTCTTGTATTCCCAGATATGAATAAATATCCTTTTCCCTAATTAATACAAAGGAATGTAAAATATTTTTAAAGTTCTAAAATGAGCCCTCTTATAAACCATCATAAAGTTCTTTCTTTCTTTTTTTTTTTTTAAAGATAGTGTGAGAGAGGAGAGAGAGAGAGAGAGAGAGAGAGAGAGAATTTTTTAATATTTATTGTTTAGTTATCGGCAGACACAACATCTTTATTTGTATGTGGTGCTGAGGATCGAACAACCCGGGCCGCACGCATGCCAGGCGAGCGCACTACCGCTTGAGCCACATCCCCAGCCCCAGGTTCTTTCTTTTTTGATTCTTTCATAGTAGAGATTGCATGAGCTGTCTATCACTAAGCTACATCCCTAATCCTTTACTCCCTCCCTTCCTTTTTCCTCCCTTCCTTTTCTCTTTCTTTTCTTCCTTCCCTTTCCTTTCTTTCTTTCCTTTTTCCTTTTTCTCTTTATTTCTCTCCCTCTCATCCTTCCTTTCTTTCTTTCCCGCCTGCCTGCCTGCCTGCCTGCCTGCCAGCCTGCCTTCCTGTTTTGCTAAATTCCCCAGACTAACCATGAAATTTTGATCTGCCTGCCTTGGCCTACTGAGTCCCTGATATTACAGGCACGTGCCAAAGGTACTCAGCATATTTTATCTTTTTTTTTTTAATATTTTTTTTGTAGTTGTACACAATACCTTTATTTATTTATTTTTATGTGGTGCTGAGGATCGAACCCAGGGCCTTGCACGTGTGAGGCGAGTGCTCTCCCGCTGAGCCAAAACCCCAGCCCATATTTTATCATTTTTAAAGCTACACATTGTTTCCATACTTAAACATCTCTGAAATTGGGTTGTGTCTAGCAATATACCATATAGAATTCAAGCTGAATTCTTCTTGACAGGATTTACTTTTGCTTCTTTCAGTCATTTGAAATAGTGTCAGTTTTCCTGGTAGTGTAAATTCAGACCACAATGTACAAGAGATACCTGTTCAAATTCTTGGAAGTTTTTCCTGCTACCTGGGATTCAGTGTCAAGGCTGAGATGTATGCATTTCTTTGTGGACTTCTTCTGTGTTGCAGATGTATTTCAATTTTATCCCTGTCTTTGATATAATAGCTTTATGTGGAATCTCCTACTAATGCTTGGTGACTTTTCTTGGTTACTTTGCCCCCTTATTTATATACAGCATGGGTAAGTTTTAGAGTTGTTGGCATCTTTCATCTAAATTATCTTAAATTTTGTTCTATATATGCTTTCATACTGACTTTTCTCTGGAACTTTTAAATATGAGTAAAATGGGTATAATTAGTTCATGTTTTATCTTATAAATGATGATTGTTGTTCAGACTTTAAAAGCATAGGCTGCTGTTCTCCTGGCTCCCACTGTACAAAATCGCCTTTGAGGATGTTCTTCAGAGAAAAAGTTAAATTAGTAAGAAGTTACTGTCTAGAATTAATGAAAATAAAACAAATGCAACTAAATTATTTGTTTTTATAATCTCTTCCAAATTCTCTAGTGTTTTTATACCTATAGTATTTAAGCTTTCAACTTTTTTTCGTGGGGGGCAGGTACTGGGGATTGAACTCCAGGACACTGGACCACTGAGCCACATCCCCAGCTCTATTTTATATTTTATTTAGAAACAGGGTCTCAATGAGTTGCTTAGAGCCTCACCTTTTCTAAGGCTGGCATTGAACTCAAGATCCTCCTTCCTTAGCCTCCCGAGCCACTCAGATTACAGGTATGCGCCACTGCACCTGACTTAAACTTTCAATTTTATTTATTTAAAAAAATTTTTTTAGTTGTAGAAGGACACAGTACTTTTATTTTTATTTATTTTTATATGGTGCTGAGGATCAAACCCAGTGCCTCACACATTCTAGGCAAGCGCTCTACTATTATGCCACAATCCCAGCTCCTAAACTTTGAATCTTTAAGAATCCATTTTATGAAGTTCTTACCTAGAACATTTTTTAGATTACCAAGCATATTTTTTATATACATTAATTTAATTTATTTATTTATATGTGGTGCTGAGGATCGAACAGGGCCTCATACATGCTAGACGAGTGCTCTACCGCTGAGCCACAACCCCAGCCCCCCAGGCATATTTTTTAAAGATTTTTTTTAAATTTATAGATGGATACATATCTTTGTTTTGTTTTATTTTTATGTGGTGCTGAGGATTCAACTCAGTGCCTCACATGTGTGAGGCAAGTGCTCTGAGCCACAACTCCAGCCCCCAAGCATATTTTTTACTGAAGGATGAAGACATAATGGCAGACCAAGGTTTATTAAGTTTTTTAAATAGCATTTTTATTGAGATACAATCACATACCATTCCATTTATCCTTTTAAAGTGTGTAATTCAGTGGTTTTAGTATATTCAGAGTTGTGCATTCAGTACTACTAATTTTAAAACATTTTCATGATCAAGGAACCCATTAGCAGACACTTTCCATTCTCTCCTCCCCACTGCCTCTAGCAAACACTGCTATTGTTCAGTTTAAGAATTTTTAGTTCAGGGTTGGGGATATAGCTCAGTTGGTAGAGTACTTGCCATGCTTGCACTAGGCCCTGGGTTCAATCCTTAGCAACACACACACACACACACACCAAAAAAAAAGAGTTTTTAGTTTAGTTACATATTGTGTTTGCTATTTGCAAGACCTTTCTATTAGGTGTTGGATAGGCTATAAATCTTAGTCTCAGAGCTTAAAATTTAGTAAGTTATAAGAGAACTACTTGCATATTTTATGTATGTGACAAAATATACCAAATGCCAAAATAAAGAATTTTTAATATTCAAACCTCTCATTTGGATCACAGCTTTACAGAATTTTAGTTGTTGATGAAATCTTTTTCATTAAGTAGAAAAGTAATCTGAGACCCAGAGGCATTTTTGTTCACATAGCTATGTGGCATAGCCAAAATAGTTTTTTGAAGAAATTACTATAGATACAATAATAGAGATGAATAATGAGAGAGATAACTGAGGTGGACACTTCAGGAATAGTGAACAGCATAAACAAAGCTCAGAACATATTTAGGAAGTAGTAAATAGTTTGCTTTATTAGAACAAAAGGTGTATGAAAGTGTAGCAGTATAAAATCAAGTTGATTTTGTCCAAGGGGCAAATGATTTGGAATTTCTTGAAGATCCAAGAATTTATACTTTCTTAATTGGATCTGTGTTAGCAATGACTAAAGATTATTAAGTAGGAGAGTGGTGTCATTAGAGCTAAGCTTTAGGACAGTGTTTCTCAAGCTTATCTATGATAAGAGGACCAGTTTTTAAAAATATTTTCCATTTTGTTTCAAATTGGTAACATTTATAAAATATAATAAAAATGAGTTATTAGAAAAATGAAGAAACAGGGTTAGGGATGTGCTTCAGTTGTAGAGTGCTTGACTAGCATGCACAAGGCCCTGGATTTGATCCCCAGCATCATGCAAAAAAAGAAAAATGGGGGGCTGGGGCTGTAGCTCAGTGGTAGAGTGTTTGCCTTGCACGTGTGAGGCACTAGGTTTGATCCCCAGCCCCATATAAAAATAAATAAAATAAAGGCATGCTGTCCATTGATAACTACAAAAACAAATAAAAAAAGAATGAAAAAACATAAAATGTAAACTTATACTTTGTATTATTATATTTGTTACCAGACCCAAGTCTAGCTGCTTGCTGCACATCAGGCCCTTTAAGTTAAGAGACAACTTGAAAGAGACTGAAAACCTGACTCATCAAAACCTGGCTCAAAGTCATACTTGAGGGGGAAGCTGATTTAGCAGTAGTTTATTTATTTTATTTTATTTTATTTTTTTGAGAATTTTAATATTTATTTTTTAGTTATCTGCAGACACAACATCTTTGTTGGTATGTGGTGCTGAGGATCGAACCGGGCCGCACGCATGCCAGGCAAGCGCGCCACCGCTTGAGCCACGCCCCAGCCCCCAGCCCCCAGCCCCCAGCCCCCAGCCCCCAGCCCCCAGCCCCCAGCCCCCAGCCCCCAGCCCCCAGCCCCCAGCCCCCAGCCCCCAGAGCAGTAGTTTATATAGGTAGTTAATGGGTGTTCTCAGGCTGGTGGGTGCCTTCTCAATAGCAGGTGGGCCTTATAGTGCACTTCTGAACCTTATCACCTAGTCTTGAGATTCTTTTCTGTTTTGCAAATCTCAAGAACGAAGATCATTATTTCCTCATCCATACCCCTTCTTTCCTTCCTTTTTTTTTTTTTTTTTTTTTTTTGTCTTTTAGAGAATGAGTCTGAGTAAGTTGCCCAGGCTGGGTTGAAATTTGAGATCCTCCTGCTATGGCTTTTTTTTTTTTTTTTTTTTTTTTTTGCGGGGGGGGGGGGTAGGGGGTTGGTAGGAGGAGTGTATGGGGAATTGAACTCAGAAGCACTTTACCACTGATCCACCTTCCTTTGGTGTTTTTTTTGTTGTTGTTGTTGTTGTTTTTTTGTTTGAGATAGGATCTTGCTAAACTGCTTAGGGCCTCACTAGGTTGCTGAGGGTGGCTTTGAACTTGTGATCCTGTTGCCTCAGCCTCCCAAGCTGCTGGGATTACAGGTGTGTGCCACCACGCCTGGCTCTGCTTCATTTTCTTGATTAGCTGGGATTATAAGTGTGTGCCAGTACATCCATTTCACTGGGCTTTTCTTGTCACTCATTTGTTTGCCTGAATACAGTTATTACACAATGGACGGACTAGAGGGTATAGCTGCCTCATTTGATTGACAAATTCATGATAATGAAAGAAAACATACTTTACCTGATTATTATGAAGGCAAGGGTCAGGTGAGGTTACCTAGGAAATAGGGGATCTGGTCTTAATGCTTGGTTTTATGTTGTATAAATTTCTCCTACGCTGGATATTTTCAGCTTTCCCTATGTCTTCACAGTGATTCTTCTGGGCTTTTTTGTTTTGATTTTGAGTTTTTGTTTATGGTGCTGGAGACTGAACACAGGGCCTTGCACATACTAGGCAAATATTGAGCTATAAAAATTTCTAAATACTTTGCAATTTCTGTATATATCATGTCATGTATTAATGACTAATATTCATAGACCAGCATTAGTGTGTAGTCCACATTCTGAATAGCACTACTTCAAAGCAGTTAACTTAGTGTTCATGTGAAGGCAGAGCAATTGGAACATGATTCCTGAAGAAATAATTATGAGCTCTACAATTATCAATTTAAGTAGAATGGAAGATCTGGATTCCAGAGATATTTGGAAATTTAAATGAAGGCATATGAGATAATTGGATGTGGTTTTAAGATTGAGTTGGAAAATGGGAACTATTCTGTATTTCTCCTTAAACTGTAGGTTGAGGAGAAAGGTACTAAATTAGGTTTTCAGCAAAAATCCATATTGTGGTGTTCTGTTAAGTAAAAATACACACATATATTTATTGGTTCATAATTTTAGCTTGCCAACTCAAAATGCACTTTTATTACCTTTTTTAAACTTTTCTTTTCTTGATTGTAGAAGAGTTTGAATGTATAATGACACAAACCCATAATGAAAACAGATGGTCAAGAAGATTTTATACTTGAACTCTTTTAGTTTCATTTGTTCTTGCAGTAACTGTTGTTGGGCACTTGGCCAGGAAATTGTGACTCTTAAGCAAGGGGAGGAGTTACAGATAAAGTTCACATTGCCAAAGAAATTCTATTCCAAATGGATTTGTGTGGAGCAACAGTGATATCCAGTGACAAGTTAAATTAGACACAGAGGTGTTTTCTCCAACACTCAGAAGATACATGCCATTAAGGGGCCTTGTTCAGACTAAACAGTCTTTCTGAAGTTAGGTTAAAATCACACAAAAAAATTATACTAGGTCTTAAGAAGAATTTTGTTATGTGACTTCAAGAACTACTGACTCAGATAGTTTCACAGTTTGCAAAACGGCAACCAGTGACAGATGAGGTAATTCTGCTTGAATTGTGAGTTAAATCTCGAAACCATTAAGAATTTGCTATTTACAGAATTTCATATATAGTAAATTGCATGTTCATGTTTAATGTGAGACTATTAGATCCCTTCTTTTTAAAGTACATTGTGTTAATCATTTTATTTATGATGGTTAATATCTATATTTACATCTTCAAATTTTATGCTTTACTGCAGTGGGATATTGTAATAAATGTCGTTATATTTTCCTTTGTATTAAAGTCTGTGTTCAGTTTTATAGTATTCCTGTCTCCTAGAGATGTTTCTCTTGTTATTGGTCAAATCTACAACTGGCAAATGACTTAGCTTGTAGGAATTTCTGGCTAGTAATTGTGTTTTATGGTTGGATGCTTAGTTTAGTCATGCTTTCTAGAGTGACAGTTTTGTTCTTTGAAGGTAAATTTGGAAAATTAATTTCACAAATATGTGCAGATTCCTAAACATAAGAGTGGAGTATGTTCCACTGATGAATAATTTAGAAGAGTGATTTGGTAAATGCATAGCAGAGGTACATAGTCAAGGTCCTGGTACCAATAGAAATTTTTGGATTCCCTAAGCAGATAAATCTTTTTGTTTTGAAGTATATAGTAGGGCAGTAAGCCTAGTCTTTTAGTTGATAAATATGCCTTTTCGTTGATATAGCACCCAACATCTTTTTTTTTTTTTTAAATCTTAGTGAAGAGTAGTTATTATTTTAAGGCCAAGAGATTAGTTTCTTTTGAAGATTATATCCTAGGGACATACTATTTCAGGTTTAAGGCTGTCTCTATGCTAAAGTCAATTCTTTCAGCAGTTGGGTGTATGTTATCTTTATAAACCTTAACCATGTATAGGCAATAACTATATTTGACTTACAGAAGTTCACTATACTGCAGCTGTTCCATTTTGTTATTATAGCTTTGCTTATGCACTTTAAGTATTCATCACATATTGTTCCTTCCTCCATGTTTAATAGCTTAAGTTAGACAAAAAAAAAAAAAAAAAAAGAAGTAGTTAAAATGTATGGGAAATTTTCCTTTTGTTTCATAAGCATAATAATAGAAACAGATAGGTTGTGGGGGAGAGAGGAGTGATTGTTGCTTTTTTAATTTAAGTTCACAGAACTGCTTCTGTGAGTTAGGGTACTTGTTTTGAATGAAAAGGTAAAGGATATTTGGTGGAAGATCATAGAAAAATGTCTTATTTACTACTTTGAAGCACTTATAATGTCTTCCCTAGCTCTGGTTTCCTCCTAAAGGACAGCTTCTATGGTATATGTCACAAAATGGTACCTGCTTTGTAGCAGACATTCAATAAGTGTATATATAATTGAATACTTAACATGATTAGTTAAATCAAAGAGGAATGATGTAATTTTTGTGGGTACTTAACATAATTATTTTGGTAAAAACACATTTTCATATTCTTGAGATGTCATTCCCAGAGTTTATATGGTTAATAAATGTTCACTGTGATCTTTATCTCTCTAAATATATGCTTACGTATATTTTTACGTGTGTATTTTTATGTTATATAAGTATATTTTATATTTGATAGGTTTTTCATGGTAATATAGGTTTAATCTCTCTTCTCAATAATAAATAAACTGGTAAGCCACTTTGCTGGTACTGTTAATAGTTTCTTTATGCCTTTAGCACTGATTGACATTAGCAGAATTTCTTTTTTTCTTATGATTTTAGTTGAGCCTGAAACCAGCTCTAGCATATTTCAGAATCAAAGTTATTTATTTTATTATATATTTTTACATCTCTTTCTCTTGGATTTTATCATGAGGAAGAAAAATCTTTCCAAATCCAATCCTGTTTGTATTCCCATCGAATATTTTAGGCATGTCAGCTGTTAGGGCTCTGATTAAGGTTGTGATCCAGTTGGCCCCTTTGACTGAATTGTGTGTGAGTCTTTTGAAAAGCCTAAGTAATCTTCAGTAGTAGTGTGTAGTTTCTAGAGTTAGAACCACTAGTTTGTCTTTTACTCTTGTTATTTTTTTAAAAGGATTTGTGTAACTGGGAAAAGTTGATAATAAAGTTGAAAAAAAGCAGTAAAAGCAATGTGAAGTTTAATAAAGTGGTAGAGGAATCATGGTGATTATTTTTTACTTGGGGAATGTTTTTTTCAAAAGGAGGTATCATTTATTCTCTAGTTCCTTTCATTTTTCTGCTATCAACTACTGTTTTTCTCCACCTCCTATCCATAACTAACCCAAGGTAAAATAAATATTGATTTTTCCAAAAGACCAGGTTTTCTTAGGGAAAGTATAAATATTTTGTGTAACTTCTTTTTTAGGAACTAACAGTTTTATAAAGTTAATCTATAGTGCACAGAAGTTATATGTATGAGATAGCTAATCACTTTATATTTTTCAGAGAAAAAAAGAGATGATTGTTCTGAGTTCAGGTGGTGATTTTAAGTACTCAAACTATATTAAGCAAATATTTAAAAATTTCTTCATTTAAAGTTGGCACATACATTTTGAGATGAGAAAGAAAGTTTTAAAATTTAAAATAGTAAATATTTAGTTAGTAAAGAGGTTTTATTTGTTTTGGTGGTAGTGGAGATTGAACCCTAGCACATGCTAGGCAGGTGCTAAACCACTTAGTTATAGCTTCATCCCTTCTACCAAAGGAAAAAAATATCTATCTATCTATCTATCTATATATATATATATTTTTTTTTTTTTTTTTTGAGACTAGGTCTCCATAAGTTGTCCTGGCTGTCCTTGAACTTATGATTCTCTTGCTGCAATGTCCTGAATAGCTAGCATTATAGATGTGCCACCACTTCTGGCTTTTATTTTTTTCTTTTCGTTTTCTTTTTTGAAACACTGTCTTGTTATGCTGCCAAGGCTGACCGCAAACTTTTTATAAAGGAGGTATCATTTAGTCCTGGGTTGGACTACAGGTGCTGCCACTGTGTCCAGCTAGTGAAGTTTTTAAAAGAAGTCATTAGCTAAATCAGTGGTTTCTAAACTCTCTGATGTATCAGTTAAAAGATGAAGCATTCATTCCTGTATGTGCATATTTATAAGTTATCTATACTACTATCTTTATTTTTATATAATATAAAAGAAATGAGACATTTTAAAGTTATAAGTAAATGTCAGTAGAAGATCTTATATTTTCTTATTTTATCTCAGTGGTGTCTTTTTCATTCCCTGGTGCAGTTACTACTCTTTGGAGATTATTGATCTAAATTGTAATGGGGAGCATAGCCCAGATAGCTTTAAATATTTTTTACAATTTCCACAAATAATAATGATTTTGACAAACACGGAAGTTGATTTGTGTCAGTCTTATTTCTCACAGGTACTTATGAAATGAAGGCAAAAAAAAAATGTTTGGTAATAAGAGAGGATAAACCATCCAGTTTTAATCTTGGCCATTAATTTGGAGATCAGATGGACTAGGCTAGGGTATCTTATTTTCAAAGACAATTAAAACGTGCCCCCAAAGACAATCATGGTGATATCTGTTATACTAGGATATGTCTACTTTCCCCCATATCTTCACATTCTTGTGGATTTTGAGGTTTTTTTTTTTTGAACCCAGGGCCTTGCACATGGTAAGCAAACGCTGTACCACTAAGCTATGTCCCTAGCCCTGTCGTTCTGAAATTTGAATTTATTTCATTTCTTCAAAATCTGATAATTTCTTTCTTGGAGGATAAAATCCATTCTCTCTAATATGACAAATAAAGCTTTTAGATTTTGAGGCTGCTAACCCTTTTAAACTTCATAACATTTATTGTTCTTTCCACTACCCCTGTTTCTCCATAAAATGTCCTTCCACAAAAACAAATAAAAACAAAGCTCTTTTTTTTTTTTACCATGACCTATCTTTACTAAAATGATGCAGAATCTACCATCATAATAGCTATCAAATTTGTTTCTTATGCTAAGAAAGCTCTTTTAATTAAAGAAAACTCCAGCCATATAAATGATTTGAAGTTGACTGGAAACCTTTCTTGCTTGCATTCTTTTTTCTTTTGTCCTGCTAATAAACTTCTATAGATATAGCTCAAAACATCTCTTTGACCTTTCTAAATAGCTGGTTCTCTCTTCTTCTTGTTATTTTATAGCATTTATTGAACTATTGTAATTATTTGCTTTTAAGTCTTTCTCTTGGTAGGCTTAGTTCCTCAAGGATAAAGATAGTTAAAGTAATTTTCACGAGGCAAGCATTCTTGTTTATTTCCATATTGCAGTCTTAGCATATATAGTAGGCATTCAGTAACTATTTGTTGACTGAATATTTATGTTTTGAATAGACTTCAATCTTTGACAATTAAATTGCAAACAAATAAGTAATGAATTGTAAAATGTCAAAAATAAACTCATGGACTGGGGTTTTAGCTCAGTGATAGAGTGCTTGCCTAGGATCTGTGAGGCACTGGGTTCAAATCACAGCACATATATCAACTAAAAAAAATATTAAAAAAACACATCTCGTTTTAGGGGCCTGACATTAAAAAAGAGAGTCTTGTCCTTGAAATTTTGAGAATGTGGCATTATTAGTGGCAGGATGCAATCATGTGTTTTTGGGTAATAGCTGATTTCACTTATATAAAAGGACTCTAATAATTTTTATTATAAATATTTTTTAAAAATATTTATTTTTTAGGTGTAGATGAACATAACACAATGCCTTTATTTTTATGTGGTGCTGAGGATCGAACCTGGGTCCTGCCCGTGCGAGGGCAAGCGCTCTACCACTGAGTCACAATCCTAGCCCTATTATAAATCTTAATACTGACATTTAATTGAGAAGATCTAGAAGAAAACTGGGGAAAGCTCCTTGGCATTGGTTTTGCAGTGTTTTTTTTTGTTTGTTTGTTTTTTTGTTTTTTGATAGAACACTAAAAACACAGGCAGCAAAAGCAAAAGTAGATAACTGGGGCTATCTCAAACTGAAAAGCTTCTTTGCAGCAAAGGAAACAACAAAATGAAAAGGCAGGATATGAATTGAGAGAAAATATTTGTAAACCCTCTATCTGGTAAGGGGTTGATACACAGAACATATAGGAAACTCAACAGCTAAAATAAAGACTAACCCAGTTTAAAAATGGGTGAAGGAATGAGCCTGGCGTGATGGTGCACACGTGTAATCCCAGCGTCTTGGGAGGCTGAGACATGAAGATCAAAAGTTCAAAAAAGCCAGCCTCAGCAATGATGAAATGCTAAGCAACTCAGTGAGACACTGTCTCTAAATAAAATTCAAAATAGGGCTGGGGAATGTGGTTCAGTGGTTGAGTGCCCCTGAGTTCAATCCCTGCTACCAAAAAAAGAAAAAAAAAAAAAAAAAAAAGAAGAAGAAGAAAAATGAGCAAAGGACCTGATTAGATACTTCTCCCAACAAGACATACAGATGGCCAACCGATATATGAAAAGGTGCTCAAAAATACTCATCACTGGGGAAACACAAATTAAAATCATAACAAGATATCATCTGACACCTATTAGAATGACTTTGATCAAAAAGACAAATATTGCCAAGTGTGTAGAGAAAGAGAAAGCCTTGAACACTGTTGATGGGAATGTAAATTGGTGCAACCACAATGGAAAACACTATAAAGGTTTTCTAAAGAAATTAAAAATATAACTACAGTATGAACCATCAATCCCTATCGTGGCAATATGCCCAAAGGAAGTGAAATCACCACCTTGCAAAAATATCTTCCTTTCCGTGTTCATTTCAGCATTATTCACAAGATGTGGAAATAACCAAAATATCCATCCATGAGTGAATGGATATAGAAATGCACACACAGAAACAAATATTATTTAGCTTTCAGAAAGGACATTCTATCATAATTACAGTTATCTTATGTCAAAAATAACCTCATGGACTGGGGTTTTAGCTCAGTGATGGAGTGCTTGTACACAAAGTACACAAAGGCACCAAAAATGTACATTGGAGAAAAGATAGCCTCTTTGACAAATGGTACTGGGAAAACTGGAAATCCACATGTAACAAAATGAAATTAAAGCCCTATCTCTCACCATGCACAAAAACTCAAAGTGGATCAAGGACCTAGGATTAAATCAGAGACCTTGTGCCTGATGGAAGAAAAAGTAGTCCCAGGTCTCCATCGTGTTGGATTAGGCCACAACTTTCTTTATAAGACTCCTGTAGCGCAAGAATTAAAACCAAGAGTCAATAAATGGGATGGATTCAAACTAAAAAGCTTCTTCTCAGCAAAAGAAACAATCAGTGAGGTGAATAGAGAGCCTACAGAATGGGAGCAAATCTTTACCACAAGCACATCAGATAGAGCACTAATCTCTAGGATATATAAAGCACTTAAAACCTTAACACCAAAAAAAAAAAAAAAAAAAATATATATATATATATATATATATATATATATATATATATATATATATATATCCCAATCAATAAATGGGCCAAGGAACTAGACACTTCTCAGAAGAGAATATACAATCAATTAACAAACATGAAGAAACGTGCAATATCTCACTCTAGTCAGAATGGCAGCTATCAAGAATACAAACAAATGGGCTGGGGATGTGGCTCAAGCGGTAGCGCGCTCGCCTGGCATGCGTGCGGCCCGGGTTCGATCCTCAGCACCACATACCAACAAAGATGTTGTGTCCGCCGAGAACTAAAAAATAAATATTAAAAATTCTCTCTCTCTCTCTCTCTCTCTCTCTCTCTCTCTCTCTCTCTCTCCCTCCTCTCTTACTCTCTCTTTAAAAAAAAAAAAAAAGAATACAAACAATAATACATACAAGGATGTGGGAAAAAAGGCACTCTCATACATTGTTGGTGGGACTGCAAATTGGTGCAGCCAATCTGAAAAGCAGTGTGGAGATTCCTTGGGAAACTGCGAATGGAACCACCATTTGACCTGGCTATCCCACTCCTCCCTTCATACCCAAAGGACTTAAAATCAGCATACTACAGGGACACAGCCATATCAACGTTTATAGTAGCACCCGTTCACAATAACTAAATTATGGAACCAATCTAGATGCCCTTCAGTAGATGAATGGATAGGGAAATTTTGGTATATATATATATATATATATATATATATATATATATATATATACACACACACACACACACACACATACATATACATATACATACACATATACATAAACACACACACACACACAATGGAACATTACTCAACATTAAAAAGAATAAAATCATGGCATTTGCAGATAAATAAATGGATGAATTTGGAGTGAAGCAAGCCCATCCCAAAAAACTAAAGGCCAAATGTTTTCTTTGATATGAAGATGCTGACTCATAATGGCGATGGCGGGGTGGAGCTTGGGCAAAATGGAGGAACTTTAGATAGGGCAAAGAGGAGGGAGGGGAAAGGAGGGGGCAAGGGGGTAGGAATGATGGTGGAATGAGTTAGATATCATTACCCTAAGTACATGTATGAAGCTACAAATGGTATGAAAATACTTTGTGTACAATCAGTGACTTGAAAAATTGTGCTCTGTACATGTAATATGAAATGAATTGCATTTTGCCATCATGTATAACAAATTAGAATGAATAAGTAATAAAAAAAAGGATATCATTTCAAACAACATGGATGAGCATAGAGGATACTTTGCTGTGCTAAGAGAAATAAGCCAGACACAGAAAGAAAAACAATACCTGAGCTCATTTATACACGGAACCTTAAAAAAACTGAATTCATAGAAACAGTAAAACAGTGGTTGGTGATGGAAAGATACAGATCAAAGAATGCATAGTTGCAGTTCTGTAGGGTAAATATTAAGAGATCTAATGTACAACATGAGTATTATAGCTAATAATGTGGTATATTGTCAAGAGAGTAGATTTTTGGTACTCTTACCATCGAAGGGAAGAAGGAAAGAAGGATAGAAAACTATATGCTTGACTCTAGTAATCACTGTGTCTATGTATATCAAAGTAAATATCAAAACATCATGTTATTCAGGCAATATGCCCAAAGGAAGTGAAATAATCACCTTGCAAAAATATCTTCATTTCCATATTCATTTCAGCATATTTCACAAGTGTGTAAATAACCAAAATATCAATGGCACAATGGCACATACCTATAATCTCAGCTGCTCAAGTTCAAAACCATCTTAGGCAGTTTAGCAAGACCCTGTCTCTAAACAGAAAATGGAAAGGGCTGGGAATGTTGCTCAGTGGTAAAGCACCCCTGAGTTTGATCCCCACTACTTCTCAAAAAACAACACACAAAGAAACATGTTAAACTTTAAATCTATACAATAAAAAGAAAAATAATAAATGAGAAATCTAGAAAAATAGCCAAATAACTTAATTAAACTTAAGAATTCCTTCCCCAGTATTAATTTTCTTTTTTCTTTTTGTCTCTTTTTCTATAGGGTATTTGTGAACCGAAGTTTAGCCATGGAAAAAATAAAATGTTTCGGTTTTGATATGGATTACACCCTTGCTGGTGAGTAATAACTTCTTATTGCTTACGAACTGCTATTTCTGATTTGAGGCAGTGGGTCCATGGGGGGCAATCCAATAAATATATGTTGATTTAATTATATATTTGGCTGGCAGAAACTCTTAGCGTTGAACTGTTCTCATTGAGATTTGTGCATATTGAAATCCTATATGCTTGAGATTTTGGTTCATGAGCTTGAACCAGATAGGTAGATCAAGTTCTAAATTATTTTAGAGACCCTGGTAAAAAATGATTTGGTGAAATTATACATTAATTATACAAAATATTTGGACATTTTGGGGTTTTACTCTATTAATTTGTTCTTCAGAGATGAAATTTTGTGTCTCTTGGACATAAAGGTAAATTATTATCATTTGAAAAATTTTAACATCTCATTTTAGGTTTTTGGTGTTTTTAAATTTTTATTTTGATATTTTTGCAGTGCTGGGGATCAAACCCAGGGCCTTATACCTGCTAAGCAAGCACTGTGCCTCTGAGCTATATTCACTGTCTCTAACATGTTATTGTTTTTATATTCCATTGAAGTGACTGCACACTTGTAAAAAGGTTTCTTAAAAACTAGATTAGTTTTATTCACCTAACCCTTGGAGATGGGTGCTATGTGCTATTTTTCCCTTCTGTTTCTGAGATATAATTGAAATAGTAAATTAGGCATTAGTTATCTCTCTTTAGAACTTAAGTATTTGTAATCTGATAAATATCTCATTTAAGAAGTAGTGAGTGGGGGAGCTAAGGTTGTAGCTCAGTAGCAGAGCACTTGCCTTGCATGTGGAAGGCACCGGGTTCTATCCTCAGCACCACATCAAAAATAAAGTAAAGGTATTTTGTCCATCTAAAACTGAAAATAAAAAATATTTTAAAAAAAAGGAGTAGTGAATGGGAAGGAGAGGTCAAGTTGAACACTTACGTATTTGGGTTTACACACGGTTACAATTATGACACTTAGAAAAGAATGTTTCAGAAATTGTCTTCAAAAATTTTTGTCTTAGCTAGGCATAATGGTGCATGTCTGTAATCTCAGCAATGCAGGAGGATCACAAGTTTGAAGCTGTTTCAGCAATTTAGCAAAATCTTGTCTCAAATTAAAGAGAGCTAAGGAATGAAACTCAGTGATAAAGCACCCCTAGGTTAAATCCCCAGTACTGGAAAATAAAAATGTTGTGTGTGGAGTTCTTTGTTTGTTTTGTGTGTATGTGTGTGTGTGTGTTTTGAATAAATTCACACAAACCTTTTTTTTTTTGGTCTTAAAGCTAGGTAGTCCCAGCACTTGGAAGGCTGAGGCAGGAGGATCTCTTGAGCCCAAAAGTTTGTAACCATTCTGAGCAACAAAGTTAGACCCTGTCTCAAAAAAAAAAAATTTATATTTAAGTACACAAAAATCTTAAAATGTATAAATTCACTTTTCTTATGAACCATTTATATAACAGTATTAGAAACTCAGTTTTCACCTCAAATTAGACATCTCAGTTTGATGTTCAGTTTATGCTGCAAATATAAATGAATATATATACAAAAATGAGCACATACAGATACTTGCCACATAGATGTAGCTATGATTTTTTACCAAACAAATTAATTTATTAAAAATATACACAGTCCCTGATTGGAATTTTTCTTTTCCCTCCATACTCTGTGATATATTTGTTTTTTTTTGTTGTTGTTGTTGTTGTTTTTTTTAATCTTTTATTTTTTAGTTTTCGGCGGGCACAACATCTTTGTTTGTAAGTGGTGCTGAGGATCGAACCCGGGCTGCACTCATGCCAGGCAAGCGCGCTACCACTTGAGCCACATCCCCAGCCCTGTGATATATTTGTTTGTATAATGGCCTTACAGTTGTTTTTTGAAGCATTTTAACTCTGATGTTTTATGAATTGGACACAGACTCAGGCATACTTGTCAGAAAGTAGGTGAACATGAATGGTGGGTTCTAAGTTTCATTGCGTTTTTCTACCTCTATCAAGGTGGTCATATGACTTTTTGTTGTTGTTGTTTGTTTTTTAAAATGGTGAATTATAGCCAGGCATGGTGTCACATGTCTGTAATCCCAGTGGCTTGGGAAGCTGAGGCAAGAGGATTGCAAGTTCAAAGCCAGCTTTAGCAACTTAACAAGACCCTGTCTCAAAAGAATAAAGTAAGGGGCTGGGGTTGTGGCTCAGCGGTAGAGCTCTCACCTAGCACGTACGAAGCCCTGTGTTTGATCCTCAGCACCACATAAAAAAATAAATAAATAAAATAAAGGCATTGTGTCCAAGTACAACTAAAAAATAAATATTTAAAGATAAATAAATAAAATGGGCTGGGGATGTGGCTCAGTAGTTTAAGCACCCCTGGGTTCAATCCCCGGTGCCAAAAAAATAAAAATAGGAAAGGTAAATTACCTTGATTGATTTCTGAATGTTAAACCAACCTTGCATTCCTGGTGATATAGTTTTTATCTTGTTCATTTTATATATTGGTACATTTGATTTGCTGAGATTTTGTTCACAGTTTTTACATTGTGTTCAGAAGAGGGTATTCATAGTTTGCATTATGCTCAGAGGGAGATTTGTAGTTTTCTTGTAAAGTGTATCTAATTTTAGTTTCAGGGTAATGTTGGCGTCATGTACTGAGTTGGAAACCATTTTCTTCTCCTATTTTCTGAAAGCTTAGGTAGAACTTTTTTCCTTCTTCCTTCCTTCCTTCCTTCCTTCCTTCCTTCCTTCCTTCCTTCCTTCCACCCACCAGAGAAACCATCTGGGACCAGGAGTTAATTTTATAGGAAGGTTCTTTATTATACATTTAACTTTTAAAAATTGTAAGGGGCTGGGGTTGTGGTTCAGTGGTAGAGTGCTTGCCTAGCATGCATGAGGCACTGGGTTCAATCCTCAGCACCACATAAATGTAAAATAACGATATTGTGTCCATCTAAAACTGAAAAATAAATTTTAAAAAAAAATTAAAAATTGTTGTAAGACCAGAGTTTCTCTTTCTTCATGTATCAGTTTTGATAATTTGTGTTCATCTGTTTTAAAATTTATTAACATAAAGTTGTTTATCATGTTCATTTTTTATTCTTTTGAAGTTATATCCCCTTTCTCATTTCTTATATTGGTAATTTGTGTGTGTGTGTGTGTGTGTGTGTGTGTGTGTGTGTGTGTGTATGTATTTGTGTATGTGTGTACACACACACTTTTTTTTTTTTTTTTTTTTTTTGAGATAGAATCTTGCTATGTTGCTCAGGTTGGCCTTGAACTCCTGGACTCAAGTGCTCCTCCTGCCTGAGTTTCCTGAGTAGCTGGGACTACAGACATGCCCCATGTGGCTTGGCTTGTTATCTTTTTTTTTTTTTTTCCCTCCTGATCCTTCATTAATTTAGTTAGAGGTTTATCAGTTTTATTGATTTCCCCTTAGCTCTAACCTCTGGGCAAATTCACTTTGGGTTTCAGTAATTTTCCCATGTATACTTTATATACAGCCAAAGTATTCCTTTACTTTTTACCTTTGCAGGGGGTGGTTGCTGGGGATCAAACCTATGGCCTTTGACATACTAAGCATGTGCTCTACCACTTAGCTACACTCCCAACCCTCAAATCTATTCTCTTAAGATTTGTTGACAACTTTTGTTGTGTACTGGGAATAATAAATGTGTTATCTAGTACTGAATAATCTAGTGGTCTAGTAATTACCATCAGGGAGGAATGAGTGAGGTATTAAAAGAAGGGGAGAAGGATATATAAAGTGCAGAAATGAATAACAGGGTAGGTAGAGATGAGAGATAAATCTTGTCTTGAGGCAACCTTCACTGATATGAAGCTAAGGGAAAACTTGGAAGGTTTGATGGGGGAATAAACTAGCACGTATAAACTCATCTGAAATTTAATGTAATTAAGGAGACTTAACTAAGTTAAGAGCTTAATAGGGGCTGGGGTTGTGGCTCAGTGGTAGAGCACACGCCTTGCAAGTGTGAGGCACTGGGTTCGATCTTCAGCACCACATAAAAATAAATAAAGGTATTGTGTCTATCTACAACCAAAAAATATTTTTTAAAAAGAGCTTAATAAATAATAGCTATTATAATAAATAGCTACCTTTAGCTGGATATGGAGGCACAAACCTGTAATCTCAATGATTTATGAAGCTGAATCAGGAGGATCTCAAGTTTGAGGCCAAACTTAGTGAGATCCTGTCTCAAATTAACCAAAAAAAAAAAAAAAAGGAGGAAGAGAGGGCTGGGGGAATAGCTTAATGGTAGAACACTCTTAGGTCACATCCCCAGTAGAAACAAAGAAGTGTGAGGGAGAAGGAGAGAAGAAGGAAGAATAACCCAATAGATGTGTTGTTTTAGTCATTTGGGCTGCTATAACAAAATATCATCAACTGGATAGCGTATAAAGAATTGAAATTCATTTTTCACATTTCTGGAGACTGAAGTCTAGGATCAAAGCAAATTCAGTCTGCGATGATGGCTTGCTTTCTGCTTCATAGGGAGCTCACTCTGTGGAAGGGTAAAGAGGCCTCTCTCAGGCTTCTTTTAAAAGGGCACTAATCTGCTGGGTGCCGTGGCAAACACCTGTAATTCTAGCAGCTTGGTAATCATTTATTCCCTGATTAAAGGAGGATCACAAATTCAAAGTCAGCATCAACAACTTAGTGAGGCTCCAAGCAATTTAGTGAGCAAAAAAAGCAAAAAAAGGTCTGGGGGGTGCTGGGACTCTAGCTCAGTGACAGAGCGCTTGCTTAGCATGTGTGAGGCTCTGGGTTCATCCTTAGCACCACATAAAAACAAATAAATAAGGCCGGGCGCAGTGGAGCTCACCTGTGATCTCAGCAGCTCAGGAGGCTGAGACAGGAGGATTGAGAGTTCACAGCCACCCTCAGCAGAAGCAAGGCGCTAAGCAATTCAGTGAGACACTGTCTCTAAATAAAATAGGAAATAGGGTTGGGGTTGTGGCTCAGTGGTCAAGTGCCCCTGAGTTGGATCCGGTAACCCCCCCTTCCCCCCTACTGCTTCCCCCCCCCAAAAAAATTAAAAAAACAAAATAACAGGGTAGGTAGAGGTAAGAGGTAGGTAGATAAGAGATAAGAGGTAGGTAGGTAGATAAGAGGTAGGTAGAGATAAAGGCATTCATCTATAACTACAAAAAAATAAATAAAAGTGACTACAAAAAAAGGGTGGGGAGAGGCTGCAGATGTGGCTCAGTGGTTGCGTATCCCTGGGTTCAATCCTCAGTACCCCCCAAAAAAGGCACTAATCCTGTTTGTGAGGGTTCTAAACTTGTAACCTAATAAACTCCTAATTTTGTCACATTGGTGATTAGTTTCCAATGTAAGTTTGGTAGGGGGGAGGTCACGGTGAGAATCAGACATAGCATGTGCTATAAAACTTTTTAAAACTAGCATAATCTACAAATTGGCTATTCTGGCAAACAATATTCTGAGCGATGCAAAGTTACCATTTATAGCATAGATGGGTTAGTAGTTTTCAGTGTTGGAGTGTAGTGAAATTGATAGAATATAGGTATCCTGAGATTGGTGCTTGAAGTATCTACGTAGAATGTCTTATCTCTAAAGGCAGTGTTTTTCAATGGTATGTTAGCTAAGAAATGGTTACTGGTTCATGCCCTACCTTACCACACTGTAAACTTTGCCTAAATTTATTCTGAGGAAATAGCTATGTAGGGTTTTACCAAGTTTTTTTTCCCCTTTTGTTTTCAAATATGTGAAACGTACGTAATTTTTTTTCATGGAAAGAGTGAGGGAAAGGATTTAATTTTGGAGAATTAAGCTGGTTTCTTTTTTCTTTTTTTTTAAAGAGAGTGAGTGAGGGGGGAGAGAGAGAGAGAGAGAGAGAGAGAGAGAGAGAGAATGAGAATTTTTAATATTTATTTTTTTTTTAGTTCTCGGCGGACACAACATCTTTGTTGGTATGTGGTGCTGAGGATCAAACACGGGCCGCACGCATGCCAGGCAAGCGCGCTACCGCTTGAGCCACATCCCCAGCCCCCAGAAGCTGGTTTCTTGAGGAAACAATTGTTTTTTTGTTGTTGTTGTTGTTGTTGTTGTTGTTGTTTTAAGAAAATGGCCACAGAAGACTGTTTTGAGGGGATAGGAGGTATCATGGCTTGCTTTTGTTGATTTTTCAAGTTTATTTTGTAGTTCATATTGATGGATAAGAAAATTTGTTTTAAATAGTCCTGGTGTTTCAAGAATCCTGTTCTCTATGTCAATTGTTAAGATTAATAGAAATGTTGGTAAATAATTTTTTTTCTTTGAATAATTAAATTTTGATTTGTTGCTAATGAAGAGGATAATTGAAGCAAGAATGCATATGTGGACTCTAGGAATGTTAAATTCTGTGTGTGTGTGTGTGTGTGTATGTGTTCGTTCTAAAGAAGATTTTCCAAAAATAAATTATTGACCTTTTGTAGAATGATATTAAGCCAGAGGTAGCAGGTTGTTGTTGAGTAGTTTTTGAGAGAGAAACTGATTGCCTGATTTGTATTAACATTTTTTTCCCTCACAGTTTGGTAATCATTTATTCCCTGATTAAAGTGTATCACACAGTGATTAGTAACATAATCCATTCTGATTCGAGTCTCATTTGAATGCTAGTCTAATATTTTCAGAGAAAGTTCCTTTATTATCAACCATCCCTGTAATTGAAGCCAACTATCATTTTTAATGTTTCTAAGATTTGTTTTTCTATAAAAACAAAAAATGTAAAAAAATGTTAATGTGATTTCTCATGATTGTCTTAGACTATTACATATAAAATTCCAATATTAGTGGATTATGTTTGATGTAAAATGTACCTATTGCCCTATTTACAATTTCTCTTTTACCCCAAATTACTTTAGCAACATTCTTTCCTTATAGTACTTTTGCATATTTTGGCTTCCTGTGAAGACTTGTTTTTCTTTTTGTTTTTGTTTTTGTATCTTGGAGTCTGCAGAGGATTGATTATAGGATACCCTTCTCCCCTAGGGTACCAACATTTGAGAATGCTCAAGTACCTTGTATAAGACAAGAAAAAAAGTCTATACATGTTCATATAAATGCAACCATCCTGGGCTTAATTACATAGTATATATCAGCAGCTTTATTGCCAAATATTTTTATTATCATTGTTATTTTGGTATGGGAATTGAACCCATGTGCACTTAACAATGGAGCTACATCCCCAGCCCTTTTTATCTTTTTATTTTGAATTTTAATATTTATTTTTTAGTTTTCGGCGGACACAACATCTTTGTATGTGGTGCTGAGGATCCAACCTGGGCCGCACTCATGCCAGGCGAGTACGCTACCACTTGAGCCACATCCCCAGCCCCAGTATCTTTTTATTTTGAGACAGGGTCTCACTAAGTTGCTTGGGACCCCACTAAGTTGCTGAGGCTGGCCTTGAACTTGTGATCCTCCTGCCTCAGCTCCTGAGCTGCTGGGATTACAGGCATGTACCGCTACAACCAGCTCATTGATACGCTTTTTTTTTTTTATTATTGGTTATTCAAATTGATACGCTTTTAATTGGTACAAAAGGAGATTTTTGTTTTTTATTTTTTAGGTTTTATTTTTTATTGGTTCATTTTAATATTAGTAGTGGGATTTATTGTGCCATATTTATACGTGCACATTACATCATTTGATCAGTCTTATTCCCCGTTCTTTCTCTTTCCCTCCTCCTAACCCACTTGCTGTACTCTGTTGATCTCCCTTCTATTGTTATCATTATTGTTTTAATTAGTACATTATAGTCTCACACACACACACACACACATACACACACACACATACACACACACGAGACTCATTGCAGTATATTTGTACATGAACATAACACAATTTGTTAAATTTTATTCCCTAGTACTTCCTTATACTTTCCCCTTCTCCTTGCATCTTGATCTTCTTCCTCTACTCTGTTGGTCAAGGAATTATTTGATTTTGAAACAACACTTTTAATTGGAAAGAAATAGTTGACTTTTGCAATTACATGAAAGATTATACCTGGTGAGTTCCATGGAGTTAACATCAAAATTATATATGTAAAATTATTAAATTTCCAGAAGTCTTAAATATAAGGGGAAATTAGAGCAACACTTGAGACAAGGGTTTGTTAATATTTATTTAAGCCTTTCACAAATATAGTGACTCTTCATTTAGAACTATGAACATGTATCATTTCTAACTTGGTTCATTTGGGAAATCATCCTGGTTGTTTTTGTTGTTGTTGTTGTTCGTTTGTTTGTTTGTTCAATTTTTTTGTTTTTGGTACTGGGGATTGAACTCAGGGGCACTCAACCACTGAGCCACTTCCCCAGCCCTTTTTTGTATTTTATTTAGAGACAGGGTCTCTCACTGAGTTGCTTAGCTCCTCACTGTTACTTAGGCTGGCTTTCAACTTGTGATTCTCCTGGCTCAGACTCCCTTTGGTTTTGTTTTTTTTTTTTTGTTTTTTTTTTTTTTAAGTCTAGATTTTTTTTCTTTTTTTTTTTTAAAATGACAACAGAATGCATTATAATTCTTATTAACACATATACAGCACAATTTTTCATATCTCTGGTTGTATATAAAGTATGTTGACACCAATTCATGTCTTTATACATGTACTTTGGATAATGATGTCTATCACATTCAACCATCCTTGCTAATCCCCTGTCCCCTCCTTTTCTCTCCCACTACTCTGCCCTATCTAGAGTTCCTCTATTTCTCCCATGCTCCCCCTCCCTACCCCACTATGAATCGGCCTCCTTATATCAGAGAAAACATTTGACATTTGTGTTTTTTGGGACTGGCTAACTTCACTTAGCATTATCTTCTCCAACGCCATTCATTTACCTGCAAATGCCATGATTTTATTCTCTTTTATTGCTGAATAAAATTCCATTCTGTATATATGCCACATTTTTTTTTATCCATTCATCTACTGAAGGGCATCTAGGTTGGCTCCACATTTTATTGTGAATTGTGCTGCTATAAACATTGATGTGGCTGTGTCCCTGTAGTATGCTGATTTTAAGTCCTTTGAGTATAGACCGAAGAGAGGGATAGCTGGGTCATATGGTGGTTTTATTCCAAGATTTCCAAGGAATCTCCATACTGCTTTCCATAATGGCTGTACCAATTTGCCGTCCCACCAACAATGTATGAGTGTACCTTTTCCCCCCCTTCATCCTTGCCAACACTTATTGTTGTTTGTCGTCTTAATAGCTGCCATTCTGATTGGTGTAAGATGATATCTTAGAGTAGTTTTGATTTGCATTTCTCTAATTGCTAGAGATGATGAACATTTTTTCATATATTTGTTGATTAATTGTGTATCCTCTTCCGAGAAGTATCTGTTCAGGTCCCTGGCCCATTTATTGATTGGGTTATTTGTTTTTTTGGTCCTTAGTTTTTTGAATTCTTTTTTTTTTTTTTTTTTTTTTTTAAGAGAGAGTGAGAGAGGAGAGAGAGTGAGAGAGAGAGAATTTTTAAGATTTTTATTTTTTTTTAGTTCTCGGCAGACACAACATCTCTGTTTGTATGTGGTGCTGAGGATCGAACCCGGGCCACACGCATGCCAGGCGAGCGCGCTACCGCTTGAGCCACATCCCCAGCCCCCTTGAATTCTTTATATACCCTAGAGATTAGTGCTCTGTCTGATGTGTGAGGGGTAAAAATTTGCTAGATTTTTTTTAATTTGTTTTTTTTTTTTGTTGAACATTTTTGTGAATCTAGGCTCAACAATTCACAAGGAAGTAAATTACAGGTTTTTTTCCAGCCCCAACATTTTAGGTTATGAGCAATTTCAGTAAATCCAGTAATAAGCTCCTTATTATCTGTTATCAGTTCAGAACAAATGGGTACCATGGCAATGTCTAGTTCCTCACTTTCTTTTGAGAAATTTCTACGAGTTTGAGAATGAACATTTATGACATAGGTATCTGAACTACATCTGTAGTTGTAGATGGACAGAATGCCTTTATTTTGTTTATTTTTATGTGGTGCTAAGGATCAAACCTAGTGCCTCACATGCGATGCAAGTGCTCTGCCACTGAGCGACAGCCCCAGCCCTATACAGTGTGCCTTTTAATCCTTATAAGAGCTCATTAAGCTAGGTATTATTAGCAACATTTTACAAATAAGACTACCAAGTCAAGAGGCAATTTGGCTTCCTTATAGTGTAGAAAAAAGGAAGTCTTTCCTTTCTGTTTTTAGGTTTGTGGGTGAGACCCATATAACAAAAGACAGGTTTGCAAGAGAAAAGCATACAAATTTGTTTAATATAAGTTTTATATGAAATGAGAGCCTTTCTAGAGAAATGATGACCCAAGATGCTAGTAAACCTGTATATTTTTTATGCTGGATATGATGAAAAATCAGTCATGAAAAAGTATGATTGGATGAAGGGGATATGTCCTAATGATTATAAACTGGGTCTGTTTAATTCTTCTCTGTGCCTTGGAGATAGGATATTTCTTTCCTCCAGGTACAGGAAGTGTACCTATCAAATGAGGGTCTTAAGGAAAGGTCAGAAAAATTATTCCTAAGTTTTATGACATGTTTCAGGGGAGAAGGTAAGAGTGACCTTCTTCTGTTTTCTAAAATGTCAAGGTGCTATATTTGGGGGATAGTGTGTCCTGAACCCCACCAGCAACTAGCAGCTGACTTGTTAAAATGCGTAGCTAGAATTAAACTCAGTCCAGTTTCCATTTTTCATGCTGCTTCCAGCTTATAGAGGTACAAAAATTGTCTCAAATGAGATATGAATGATAAAAGCCCATAAATAAAAAGGATCAGTCTTCATTTTTTTCCAAAAACAAAAATCCTGCCTAGAATAAAAATGGTCTTTTTCTTGAAATTGAATATAATCTTCATTTTTAGAATATGGATAGTTTTATGAAGTTTTTCTTTTGCTTGGTTTTTAAAAATAATCTTCAGGAAATAGAATCTCTAGTTTACTATATAAATACTTTTTTTGAGATGTTGTTAGGAATTCTAAAATTAAATTGTGTAGGGAGATGGGATTGAAAAATATATTTTAGACCTGACTACTCCTTTTGGATTTTTGCTTTCCCCAACTCTCTAGGCCATATCATTAGCCATTGGGGATGAAATCCAATTATCTCAAACCCAAGTACATTTTGTTGCCTCCAGAGTGTGGGAGAGATATCAGAATAAAACTATTAAGAGTACCAGGGAAGAAATTAAAAGAAACTAACTCTGGGTGTTGGCAAACCAGCAGGGTTATCCTGGTGCTAGGAGAAGCATCTTAGGGCTTTTGATTGCTACCCTCTGATAAGTACATAGAACACACACTCTTATCTTGTTTTATTGTTATTGGAATGGACTCAATTCACTTGACATTTAAATGAACATTTTTGCATGATGTGTTTACTTGGACTATAGTCCAGGGAGCTTATCATGTTTCTGTCAGCAATTGTATATCCTCACCTAACTACTGGCATTAGAGGCATTTAGAGGAGTGAGAAAAACAATCCAAAGTAAGAAGTATTATGCAATATTGGTTTGTCACTATAGACATCTTAAGTCAGAACACTTTCCTCTTTCTCTCTTTAGTGGTAAAATACATATAACATAAAATTTATTACTTTAAGCCATTCTCTTTTTTAAAATATTTTTTGGTTGCAGTTGGACACAATACCTTTATTTTATTTATTTACTTTTAGGTGGGACTGAGGATCAAACCTAGCGCCTCACATGTGCTAGGCAAGTGGTCTACTGAGGAGCCACAAAACCAGCCCCTAAACCATTCTTAATTATACAATTCAGTGGCATTAATAACATCCACAATATTATGCAGTGCTCACTAGTGTCCATTTCCAGAATGTCATCCCAGGCTGAACCACTTTACCCATTCATTAAGCATTAACTTCCCATTCCTTCCTCTCTCCCCAGCCTCTACTCTGCTTTCAGTTTCTGTGAATTTGCCTATTGTAGATGTTTCATAAAAGTAGAATCATAAGTATTTATTTTTGTTTCTAGCTTATTTTTCTCAGTATGTTTTTTTTTTTAATTTTAATATTTATTTTTTGGTTTTCGGCAGACACAACATCTTTGTTTGTATGTGGTGCTGAGGATCGAACCCGGGCCGCACGCATGCCAGGCGAGCGCGCTACCGCTTGAGCCACATCCCCAGCCCCTCAGTATGTTTTTAAGGCTAGACCATATTGTAGCTTGAATCAGAATTTCATTCCTTTTTTAAAAGGCTGAATAACTATTCTATTTGTTGTATATACTACTTTTTGTTTACCCATGCTTCTAATATTGGACATTTGGATTATTTCTAAATGCTCTGAAAATGGATTTATAAGTATCTGTTGAATTCTTGCTCTCAGTTCTTCTAGGTATATACCCAGGAATGGAATTGCTGGATCATGTAGTAATTCTTTTTTAAATTTTTGAGAAACCACCAAATTGTTTTGCACAGTGGCTATAACATTTTACATTTTCACCAGCAGGGCATGAGGGTTCTAATTTCTCCACATCCTTGGCAACACTTGTTATTTTCTATTCCTTTTTTTTGGTCATTTGGATGATGGGTATAAAATGGTATCTGTTGTGATTTTGATGTTTCCCTATGTCAGTCTTTTCATGTGCTTGTTGATCATTTGTACATCTTGTACATTTGGAGAAATGTAAAAAAATTTTTTTTAAAGTTTTTTGGAATTTTATGTACAAAGAGCTAGCATGTTCTCTTTTATTGGGTGGCTGTCTTGGGCAGTACATTCAAGGAAGGTCACTTAGTCCAACTTTTTTTTTTGGTGGGAGGAGTACTGGTTATTGAATTCAGGGGCACTCAACCACTGAGCCACATCTCTAGCCTCTTCTTGTATTTTATTTAGGGACAGAGTCTCACTGAGTTGTTTAGTGCCTTGCTTTTGCTGAGGCTGGCTTTGAACTAACGATCTTCCTGCCTTAGCCTCCCCAGCCGCTGAGATTACAGGCTTGTATTTCCTTCTCCCCCTACGGGCTCACTTAGTCCAACATAATGAAGCCTATATCCTTCCTGTGCTGACAGAAACACTGCTGGCCCATGTTGAGGCCATATTTCTGGATCAGACTTCTGGTTTGAGCATAGGCTGCAAG
Organism: Spermophilus citellus; assembly: GCF_964194105.1. Lineage (NCBI taxonomy): Eukaryota > Metazoa > Chordata > Mammalia > Rodentia > Sciuridae > Spermophilus > Spermophilus citellus. The sequence goes on along the minus strand of NC_138195.1, from coordinate 72,457,388 downwards.
AGAGAGAACCCTGGTGGAGTTTTCACTGGTGGCTCCAATAGAGCTGTTGGCAACCCATCTTGCTTTCAAGAGTGCAGCGAGGCAAAAGCGAAATGTCATTTTTGAATTGGGTTGATTGTTATTGCTGAGTTGTAGAGCCTCTTTAAACATTTTGGATATTGCCAGGTGTGGTGGTACATGCCTGTAATCCTGGATATTTGGGAGACGGAGGGAGGAAATTCAAGTTCAAAGCCAGATTGAGCAATTTAGTGAAACTCTGTCTCAAAATAAAATGTAAAAAGAGCTGGGAAGGTAGTTCAGTGGTAGAGTACTTGCCTAACATGTTCAAGGCCCTGGGATTCCAATCCTTAGTACCATAAACAAACAAAAATTCTGGATATTAATCCCTTATATATGATTTGGAAATGTTTGTCATTCTGTGGGTTGTATTTTCACTCCATCTTTATAAAAAATAAATCCACCATATGTACAAGAAGTGCACTTCTTAATAAATAATGAAGCTAGTTGCAATGTAAAGTTTTATGTTTGTGCTTCAACATTTCATTTTAAAGAAAGAATAGGGTGCCAGGCATGGTGGTACATCCCTGTAATCCCAGAGACTCAGAATGCTGAGGCAAGAGAATCTTAATTTGTAGGCCAGCTTCAGCAATTTAGTGGGAAAAAAAAAACAGAATAAATAGTGATATGTTAAATTAATATGGAATATTAACTAAATTGAACCTACTATGGATAGCGTGTAAATTGATTATATCTATTTAAAGTTCTTTGACAAAATTTTTAAAGGAGTTTATTTGTTGAAAAGTTTGGTACAAACCAAGGAAGATAACTTTTCCAACAAAATGACCAGAGAAATTCTTGTCCTAAGTCATAGAACTTTTTTTATCTTTAAAAAAAAAAAGTATTCAGGGGCTGGGGTTGTGGCTCAGCGGTAGAGCACTCACCTAGTATGTGCGAGGCCCTGGGTTTGATCCTCAGCACCACATAAAAATAAATAAATAAAGATTTTTTTAAAAAAAGTATTCAAGTTATCTTTCCCACGACTTGGAAAATATAGAATTTGCATATTTTCCCATAGGCCTCCAAACAAATTGTCCATATGCAAGAAGTTTGCATGTAAGAGATGAAAATTCTTTGTATGATTTGAAATAAACACCCTTGACTATTATTTTAAGATTATACACTTATATTACATTAACATTACTTTTAGGCACTCCTATCATGTATTTAAGCCTGTACTTACTATTCAAGCTTTGATTTCCTTTATGTCAAGTCTATATCCCAGTTAAGGCTTTCATTAGTATTAAATTAATCTCTCTGAATTGCAATAATATGTGGTTTGTTTCTAGATCATTAGGAAATTAAAAAGATTGCTTAATAAAACCCAATTCCATCTTCTCTGTTACATGGTAAGTGATAGAAATAATCAGTTACTAGTGTTTATTACTAGTGTTTGTGATTTTTACTTTCTATCACCAATCACAAAGCATTCAGATGTAAGCCAGATTTGTGTCTGTGTGTGTGTGTGTGTGTGTGTGTGTGTTTGTGTGTGTGTGTCTAAATGTCTTATGTTAGTTGCATTTAATAAGAGGAACCTTTTTTCTTCTTAGTGTCATGGTCTATTTTTAGTATTGCTAAACTTGTTTTCAGAATTGTTCTAACATAATAACTACCTTCAATTCATTATATCTTTTCTGCTTTCACGTTCTCTGAATATTTGCTTTATGTGTCCAACTGAGGAAAGGACATATGACAATGGAATCAAGCTCTGTTGCAAAAATTTAGGTTAAACCTTATGGATAAAACCTGCTAGGTCTGGGAACACTTCTAAAATCATAAGGACCTTGTGATTCCATCACTCAGAACATTTTTTAGGTTTTGATGGTCATGTGAAAGAACCAGGTCCCTATTTTACAATATTTTTTGACATTGTAGGGGGCCATATCAAGTGACTGCATCAAGGTTTTTATTTTTCCTAAGTTTATTTTTTTAATCCCCCCCTGCCCCTCAATCCTTCCTTGGGATGAATAGAACAACATTACCTAGGACACTTTGTGAATTTATTTCCACTTACGTTTCTAGTTCATTAAGTATCTAAGTTCTGTTTCATTCTTTAAGATTTTGAAGAAGATAGTCAAAACATTTCAGTCAAGAGCTAGATGGGGTTGTGGCTCAGTGGTAGAACACTTACCTAGCATGTGTGAGGCACTGGGTTCGATTCTCAGCACTGTATATAAATAAATGAATAAAATAAAGATCCATGAACATCTTTAAAAAAATTTAGATAACTTATGTGGAAGTATCTGACCTAAAATATATGGTAGGTTGGCCGATGGACCCAACTCAGACCATAGGATATAAAAGAATATATGTTTGTTTACTTAATTGGGTCATTATTTTAAAATTGGAGATTATAGGTTAAAAAAAAGAAAACTAGCTTGGCTGTTTTCATACAGTTGGCAATATTTGGCTGTCATTCTCACAGTTCCCTGTTCCCTCAGCTACAGTTGAGTAGCTACTTCTTTCTTCAGGTAAAATGTGCATCCTTACTTAGCCCATTTCACACAGCAGTTCATTTGGTTGACTCTGATGCAGTTTGGAACATGTTAGATGAATCTGAATCTCAGAAAGTTTATTAGGTAAATTTTATAGTACCTTGAGATATACTGGTCATTAAAACGAGTTATCTGTATTAGCCTGAATAAATCTTACAGGTTTTAAGGACTGATTTCCTAGACTGAGTTAATTGGCCCCTTTTCCGTCTCTCTATATCTTCTTAGTTATGTTACTGATCTTCTAAAACTTATAAATATGTAATTGTATATCCCTGTAATACAACATGAGCTGTATGTTTCTTCAGGCTAAGGACCATGAGCTATTTTGTTTCTTGTTAAAAGTAGCTAGTACCTGGTACACAGATGTTTGTTATGTATACAAATGTTTGTTAAATTCCTCTAACTTTAGAATTGGCATTTGAGTGCCATAATTGGTTTTATTTTTGAAAAAAAAAGTATTAGCTATATTTATTCTTTTATTACAAGCAACCTTGTTTAAACAGGATTTTTTAAAAAGCAATTATCTCAAAAATTTTTACTTTTTCAGTCTTAAATTGAAAACTACTGAAAATGCAAGGCCTAATAAGTACAGATTCTTAGAGGAGAAATTTTCGAGCTAGGTGATTTTTCCTTTTATTAAAATAAACATTCTAATAATATTCTTAATATTTTTAAACAAATTTTTTAGCTACCATTTAATTTTGTCTTTGTAAGAACTGAAATATTGGCAGTCTCTCAAACTCCGCTTACTTATTTACGTATCTAATCATTTGGGAACTTTTTTTTTTTTTTAATCTTTTTTATAGTTGTAGATGGGCAGCATGCCTTTATTTTTTAATGTGGTACTGAGGATCAAACCCAGTGCCTCACACATGCTAGGCAAGTGCTCTGCCACTGAGCTATAGCCCCAGCCCTTGGGAACTTATTTTACATTACTGAAAGTGTTATATGGTATATAGGTTTTTTATTTTAAATAAATAAAATTGAGATAATCTTAAACTTTAATAAATCTTTTTTAGATCATTTGTGATCTTTTGCCTTTCTCTGTTTTTGTTTTAAGGATTTTCACATGGTTTTGAAAAATGGAAAAAGTTCTCTGGTGCCTGTTTATATGATAATTGGAAAGATTTTATTTAACATTTTCTCAGTGGAAAAAAATGTGTTTTATTACCTTTCCTAGTTATAATAGCAGAGAACCAACATCATATATCCTAATTACTAGAAAGTGCTGATAATTTTTAGACTTAAAGCATGAAAGCATATGACTGTGGGTAGTTAGATTGGGATTTGTTTTATAAAGGGACTATTAATTGTGGTTTCTTCCAGTTGTAGTGTTTTCAGAACTTTTAGGCATTACATTTGACCATTTCTACCTTTCTATTGAGTAACCCCTCACACACCTCCCAGGAGTTGGAGGAGTCCAACCACATGTTTTCAAAATGTAAATGTCTCTGGGGAAAATGACTCCCTGTAAAGGTATCTTTAAAGTTTCAATATATTAAATTTTTTTTTTTAAATTGTTAGTAGACCTTTTTATTTATTTATATGTCATGCTGAGAATTGAACCCAATGAATGCCTCACACATGCTAGGCAAGCATTCTACCACTGAGCTACAACTCTAGCCCCTAAAGTATCAATATATTTAAAGGATTATGTATGTATCTTCAGCTCAGTATTTTTACTAGACTAGGTAATTTCCTGGACCCTTATAAAGATTATTGTAATAACATTTACTGAGGACAAATATCCACTGACAGAATAAAAAAAAACTTTCCCCCTTCTTCCATTCCACGTCTAGACATCTGCAGCATGCAGTTGGTTCTAGTCCATATCAAGATGACGGATTTAGGTGTTAGAAGGTAGAGAAGTTGGTATAGGTAGACTCAACTTAAATGGGTACTTGAAAGCAAGATGGTACTGCTTTGGTTTGTTTTTGTATCCTTAATTTAATCTCTCTCTAGACATTGTTCAATTTTAAACACCATTTACCAGCTGCATTTGTTTTCTATTCTACTAACCTGAAATGTGCTAGAGAAAATAATCTAAGACAAATGGATTTATTTTTCTGTTTTCTTTTGGCTTAATATGTCAGGATCAGAATTGGCTTGTATTTCCAGACTCAGGGTGCCAGAAAAAGAAATAATACACAATGCTTAGGCTTATCTTCAAAACTCTTATTGGCAAATTAGGTTAATTTTAGTGATGATCAGAGGCTTCTAAATTGGAGGTCAGTGGTAACTCCAATAAATACCAATTTCCAAATGGTGTCTCTCTGTTCCAGCCCATCACAACAGTTTTAAAACCAGCTTTTGTTTTTGTTTTTGTTTTGTTTTGTTGCTTTGTTTTGTTTTTTTAACAGGAGAGCCAGTGTAACTCCTTCAAGACTGGAGTGACACACACTGCATCTGCATCTGCCTCATGTGAGTTCTCATTTTGGCAGCAGCACTCTGCTAGGCTGGAACCTCTGTAGAGGTTTGCCCTTTATTTTTCTGAAATCTATAAATTACTACACAGTATATCTTGGTGGCAAAGGTAAAAAATGCATGAGAATTCCAAATTTCCCCGAAGGAAGTTTCTGCTCATTCTGTAGATTCTTTTTTGTGTGAGCTGCATCTACTCAGAACAAAGCCTACAACTTTCATCCCACAACACAAGTTATTTTTGAAGAGCTGTTTTTTGTTTTTGTTTTTTTCTCCCTTGCAGATTATGGAGTAAAGAGTATCTTTAAATGCTCTCAGTAGCTTCAACTTTCAAAGCTTTGGTTGTTCTCTTTATAGTCTAGTTACGTAACCTGAGAACACTCTGTGCTGTACTAGTGGCTGAAGCAGTCCTCTTTTTTGGACTCTGGCCCTTAAAACAATTTCTTTGTTTGTCTTTGGATATTGAGTAAGTTGGGGGTAGCCCCGAAGACCATCTTAGAGAATAAATAAGCAGTCAATGTGCAAGGTTATACTTACCCTGAAGTTTCAGGGTAGGTTTTGGAACCACAGAAGGTTAACTTTAAGAGTTGAACTTAAAACTCTGCATCATTTACTTGCCACCGTTTTGTAAGAAATTGAAATTAGAGCCTTTGTACAAACTGTAGAGAGGCATAGAGCTCCACAGTCTGAGGTGATAGATACAGTTGCCTGCAAATGGAGACTGGCTTTGAAGGGTCTGGTTAATCAGAAAAAGAGTTCTGCTTTTTAATCTTTACTTTTTTAAGGAATGGTGGTACTCTTTAAGCTTCAGGAATTTTTATCAACAGATCAGAAGAAAAAAATATTTACTCCCAAGGGAAAACAGAATAGAACATATAAATTCATGCCCTGAAAAGCTTCAGTTCTGCTTCTGAAGTAGGGGTTGTATTTTGTACAGCTATCCGATGATTTAATAACCCAGAGTTTGTATTACTGAATTGGTTATCCAGTAAGCTTATGAGAAAATATCTGAACTTTTGTGGGTCTTACAGCTTAATAAAAAAGATGGTGTTATGAAAATGGAACTTGGACTTTAAGAGATTGATTCCCACCTGAAACTAGATCACTTTATTTTGGACCAGTTGAATTGAAGTAGCATATTTCAGCATCCAAGCTTAAAGTTTGATGGTTATGAAATGTATAAATTCATAGCAGTGGTTGTATTCCCCACCAGAGAGAGTTTGGGATGAAACTCAGAAATCTAAATTCTGATTTGAGTGCTGTTTGTACTTGGCAGTGTAACTTCAGGTTAGCAGATAGGGAGAATATATCCTGTTTCTGGGAAGTACCCTGAACTCATTGAGGGAAAGGAAATTTTGAAAGCACTTATTTCTAGGTTGAACTTCTAGAAAGTCACCTCAGTTGAACACTTGGATATTCTGCCCTGTGAATAAATGCAGTGTGGCAAATAAATATATAGTGTTTTATTTTCTTATACACTAGAAAAATGGGGAAATGAGATTTTTTCCCCTGTATTTTTTCTCACTAAAAAATTCTCAGTAAATTAATTTGAACTCTTCAGTCTAAATTATCTCATACACATAGTTTACAATCCCAGATTACTCCATCACTCCATAATGACTAACTAGGGAAAATTGGTGATTTAGAGGTGAGCTTGTATGAGGGTGGTTATGATTTATTTTTCATTCTCCATTCTTAATACCACAAATTATCCTCCTGAAAAACTAATAGAAAACATTTTGTACCAATTAATGTTGGTAGGTTACCCAAATTATTTATCTGTACAGGAATTTTATGTCATTAAGTATTGTTTGAAATAACTGGGGCTTTGGTTAGGAAGAAGCAATTTTTGTTTTATGGTAATTTTGTTCAAGTGGGGACAACTGGCAATTGGTGGGAGACATGGCAGGGAAAGCCAGGTGAGAAATGTTAGTTTATATTTTCAGCCTAACTCAAATTTACGTCATTGGGTAGCAGGCCTTACTGGGTCATCAGCTTTTTCTCTGTTAACATTTTTGTACATGTAGCACTTCCTTTACTGCAGTGTGTGTCGTACAGATTCAGGAATTCCACACATGAGGTTTTAAGGTGTGTGTATGTGTGTGTATGTTTGTGTTGGGAGGGAGGGTGGAATGGGGTATAAAGCAGGAGTTGAGGGGGAAATAAATACAACCAGCTTTGAAAATGTTATCTAGAGTTATTGGCATTGGATTACTATTACCCCCAAAACAACAAAAGGAAAAAATATGGCTTCTTTTGGTGTCGTTCTGATGAGATGAAATGCAAGGATCTCTAGAAGCACATTAGAATTTTTCTTTTAATCTGACAATGTTTATTAAAGGATTTTAAAAGACCAGCTTGCTTTTTTTAAAATTTCAATTTAAAAAACAGATAACTATATCAATATGTTACAAGTTTTAAAGGTACAGAGCATACACGGAGCTCTCCTTCCTTACCTTGTAACACTGCCATTCACTTCCCTTTTTTGGAGACAAGTAGCATTACCAGCTTCTTATATAGTTCCGAAAATATTCTAAAGATTACTTTTAGAAAGGGAAAGTTGAACTGTACTCACTAAAATATTAACACTAATTTGAACCGGCAAACTAATTGCAATGAAAAATCAGTTTGATCCACATCATGTACAACCACAAGAATGGGATCCTAATTGGAATGTGTTGCTCTCCATGTATGTATAATATGTCAAAATACACCCTACTATCATGTATATCTAAAAGTATCAAATAAAAAAAATCAGTTTGAGCTATAGGCTAAGCAGATATTAATAATAGATGGAAGAACTATAGTAATATAATAATTGCTGCATTATTGTGAGACTGCAAAAATAGGGTGGATAGGGTGGATAATTGTTTAATTGCCACATTTGGCATTAAACAAATTAAGCAGGTCTTTATTTTATTTTCAGTGCGGCTTACCTATTCCTAGAGACTGATGGAATATTAGTAACCTAAATATTTCATTTGGGAGAAGCCTATTTAAAGGAGCAACATTTTCTTTATGGTGAACTACAGTGATAATTCTAAAAAGTTTTTTCATTGTGGAAAATTTCAGACATATACAGTAGTAGAGAGAAATCTCTATAATCTGAAATCCATGCTTTTTTAGCAGATAAAGAGAAATATATATATATATTTTATTTTTTTACACATACTTGCATGTATCCACCCTGCCATAATCATGTATAATAAAAGAAGTCATGATTCTTTAATATCTAATTCCCAGTTCATATGGATTTCCCTGTTGTCTCAGGCATGTCTTTTTCTGGTTGGTTTGTACTAATTCTTTATAAAATGCAATTTTGAAGCCTATAACATTGTTAGAGTTGACAAAACACAAGTTAATCTGACAAGTAGAACAGATATATTGATTAAAGGAGTATAAAGCAAATATTAAACCAAATAGGAATTTAATAAATAAACTTAAAAAAAGCTCATTTTGAAGATTCCTACGTCAATTGTGAACATCACTGAAGCCTTTGACAAACCCAGACTTATCTACTTTTCTGTTTACTTATTTTCTTACAGTTAATATCACAGCTATATTCTTTTTGCCTTCAGATTGTGAGAGTGAAAGAGTAGATAAAAGGAAAAAAATGTTTAGGTTTCCTGAGAATGAAGGAACTATTTTGAAATGTTTGATACTTCTTTTAACTGCTGCTCCTGATATAATATGAATGATTTCTACAGATTAATAATTGAATACTCTTAATTAATGGGGGCTGTGCAGAACATAGAATTTGAGGGGGGAAAAACCGAAATGGCAGACTGAGGAGGAAGGAAGAATTAGGAAAGAGTAGAAACACACTTGTTTGCCTTCTTTTAATGGGCTGTTCTTTATGCTGACTAATAAGAACCTCCTCTTTGTGCAGTATACAAGTCCCCGGAGTATGAATCCCTTGGCTTTGAGCTTACTGTGGAGAGATTAGTTTCTATTGGCTACCCCCAGGAGCTGCTCAGCTTTGCTTATGATTCTACATTCCCTACCAGGTAATTTTTCAAGATATTTTTATCTTAAGACCACTTCCTCTATCCCTCAAATTAGTAATCCCAAATTTATCCCTGACTAAAAGAATACATCACATAATACCTTGTTGTTTGGGGTTGGTATTAATTCTAGAATTACCACAAACCTTTCATATATACTATATCTTCTGTGTTCTTGAATTGAATTCGGTTTATTGCTGTTGAAGATGACCTACTTAGGGATGTGAGAAAGCACCTGATGGTGCTTGGCGCAGTGGTGCATGTCTGTAATTCCAGTGATGTGGGAAGCAGAAGCAGGAGGCTTAGAAGATCGAGGCCAGCTTCAGTAACTTAGTGAGAGTTGGTCTCAAAAAATAAAAAACACTGTGAATGTAACTCCGTGGTAAAGCGCCCAGGTTCAATCTCTAGTACCAAAACCAATATCCTGATGGGCAGCATCACAGATGGTCCTATCTGTCCTACCTTTGGCTTTTAGAGAGCAGTTATGTGTTTTACTAATACAATTACTGGATACTTAGAGCCACCTTAGACAGTTTGCATTTCTGGATTTGATAGGGAAGATTTAGGGTTAAACTGGGTGTTGTAAGGCATGCCCATAGTCTCAGTGATTTGGGAGGCTAAGGCAGCAGAATTGCAAGTTTGAGGCCTGCCTGAGCAATTTAGCAAAACCACATTTCCAAATAAAATATAGAAAAAAAGGGCTGGGGATGTAGCTTAGGTGTAGAGTGCTTGGCTAGTATGTTTAAGGCTCCAGGATCAATCCCCAGTACTCCCAGTACTGCCCCCTTCCCCCAAAAATTAAAATTACAGAAGATGATATTGCCAGGTGTGGTAGTACACACCTGTAATTTCAGTGGCTCCAGAGACTGAGGCAGGAGGATCACAGGTTCAAAGCCAGCTCAGCAACTAAGTAAGACGTTGTCTCAAAAACTGAAAAGGGCTTGGGAGGTATTCAGTGATTAAATTCCCAGTATGCATCCCTCAAAAAAGAAAGATGATATTTATTTGAAATACCATGATATATATCTCACAGTGTCAAAAAGAGAAATATCGGGGCTGGAGTTGTGGCTCAGTGGCAGAGCACTCGCCTAGCATGTGGGAGATCTTCAGCACCACATAAAAATAAATAAACAAAATAAAGCTATTGTGTCCAACTACAATTAAAAAAAATTTTTTTTTTAAGAGAGAAATATAGGGCAGCTCACTTATCCCAGGAAATGGAAAGACTATTTTAGAATGATATCAGTTGTATTGGTAGAAATTATAGTTTATATTGTTTGATTAAGCCCTTATTCATAATAGAAAACATTTATGATTACTTATCTGGAATAAATATTTGTAATTGCTCTGGGATTTATTTTAAAGATTTTATTTACATACTTTAGCCTCTAAGGTTATATTGTTTTAGAATACACCTAAGTCGCTACAAAGCTTGAGTTAGAGGAGGTTGGCTTGTGGTGATTGAGTAGTACTATATAAAACTATTGCACATATTACTTTGCATTATCAATGATGCCATTATTTTCACATAGAGGACTTGTCTTTGACACATTATATGGAAATCTTTTGAAAGTCGATGCCTATGGAAACCTCTTGGTCTGTGCACATGGATTTAATTTCATAAGAGGGTAAGTACAAAGAATGTTCAGTCTCTTTCTAGAGTTTGTTTTTTCTATAGTCAAACAATATGAAAATGACATTGTCTTTCCAGATGAGATGTACTTTCCTATTTATTTTAAAGAATTATTCCTGGACTGGGGATGTAGCTCAATGATAAAGCACTTTTGCCTACCATGTGTGAGACCTCAGATTCAATCCCTAGCATGGAGGATCACAAGTTCAAAGCCAGCCTCAGCAACTTAGCTAGGCTCTAAGCAATTTAGCCAGACCCTGTCTCAAAATAAAAAATACGAAAAGCAGGGGAATGGGCTGAGGATGTGGCTCAGTGGTTAAACTATAGCAATTTAATAAAGATTTTTAAAAGCTAATACATTGTTTTTTAACGTTCTAATAAATAGCTTCAGATATTCATACGGTTAAAAAAATTATTTTAAACATAGGGATAAAAATGAATATAAGGAGGATGGAGTTGTGGCTCAGAAGTAGAGGGCTCACTTAGCACATGTGAGACCCTAGGTTCATCCTTAGCACCATATAAAAATAAATAAAACAAAGGTATTGTGTCCAACTACAGCTAAAAAATAAATATTAAAAAAAATGAATACAAGAAAAGCTGGGCATAGTGGCGTGTGCCTGTATTTCCATCTACATAGGAGGCTGAGACAGAAGGGTCCTTGAGCTCAAACAAGTTTCAAGGTTAACTCTGTTGATCCAGGTATAGTGGCGCACACCCCAGATTCTGGAAGGCTAAGGAGGATCATAAGTTTGAGGGCAGCCTGGGCCAATTTGGTCAGACCCTGTCTTAAAATAAAAATACAAGGGGGTTGAGGATATAACTCAATGGTGGAGCACTTGCCTGGCATGCATGAAGCCCTGGCTTTAATCCATAGTAGTACTGTAAAAAGAAGAAGGAAAAAAGCTTTACTGGATGCTATATAACTAAAATTCACTTACTTTAAACAAAATATAATTTGCATCTACATTTATTACCCAACTCAAAAAAAAGAGGGAGAGAAAGAGTAATAATATATAAAACAAGGATAAACTTTATTTTCATAATCAGGATATTATGTCACTAATTTGAGTTTTCAACCTGGAAAATAGCAGATAAAAACATTTGGTGTATACAATTTTTTTAGTGAAACATATCAGTTTTTTCTTAAAAAAAAATCACAATATCACAATTTGACAACAGCTATAATTATGACTTTGTGTTTTCTCTATTTACTGCCTGACACAGTATTTACATACTGACACAGTATGACAGAACAGCAACTTCTATTTTTATTTATCTATTTATTTTGGAGTACTAAGGATTGAACCCAGGGCATGGCACATGCAAGGCAAGTACTCTGTCACTGAACTACATCCCCAGACCTTTTCCATTTTATTTTGAGACAGGGTCTCCCTAAGTTACACAGACTGGTCTTTAGCTTTTGATCCTGTTGTCTTCACAGGTGTGTGCCACTTCACCTGGCTGTTATTCATTCTTGACAGCAGAGTTGTAAATAGAAAGACAATGTCTTTTGGCAAATACCTTTTGTGGTAAGAGGTAGGAGGTAACTGAGTGCCTCTTATCACAAAAGGTACTTGCCAGAAGATATTGTACCAAACTTTTTAAATCTGAGGTCATAGTAGTGACCCACTTAGAATTTGATCATCTGATATAATACTCTTCAGGTATTATTGACATTACATATGCTCAGAGATATCCCATATAATACGTACTGAGAACAGTGTGAAGTAAACATCCACCTTGACCTATCTGGGCAGCCAAAAAAGGTTATAGCCACTGTCCTTTCATTGAGGTTTTTCAACATCCATAAATATCAAGAAGTAGGATTTAAACATAAAATGACTACATGTAGTACTAGTAACCTAAGCTCTTTTATTTACAAATGTTGTTGTTTTTATTCAGAATACCAATGAGGATGAACCAGTTTTCAAATGTCTGAAAAGGAATTTTTGTATTAATGGAGGGGTAGATGGAGAAGAAAAGCAGTTCATTAATTTAGCTTTTCAGTCACATTTACTAATTCAAGATTCACAACCACCTACCTCTCTTCCTCAGTAAAGTTTCCAAGTAGCTCCCCTGGAAACATATTTAATGGTGTTTCAAAAACATGTAATTTATGAGTAAATGCAGAATCATTCAAACAACACACTACAGTTCTTTGAGTCAAAAGGGAAAGTCCTTGGAAAGGAGAAACAAGATGGATAAAATGGGAGAAATGGTTATTGATGGACAGGGCCAAAAGAAGTCAGGGCTTCATCTGGCATCACACGTTTTGCTAATAATTTGGAAATTAATTTTTCAGAAAATTAATTTATTTTTTAAAAATATTTTTTAGTTGTTGATGGATCTTTATTTTATTTGCTTATTTATATGTGTTCTGGGAATTGAACGCAGTGCCTCATACATACGAAACAAGTGCTCTACCACAGAGCTCCAACTCCAGCCCCAAAAAAGGTGTTATTTTGTGGGTCACAGAAAGTTAGCAGTAATCTGCACTAAATTATTTTCTTCCTACTCTGAGTGCACTGTCCTACTTTTATGGTGTATTATCTCTCCCTGAGTTGATTTTTAAATTTTAAATACATACAAGCATGATTTGATATTTAAACAAAATATAATTTCTAACTGCATATATGTCAATTTGGGTAGTAACTGCCTAATAAATGTTAACTATCTCTATAGAGGAATTGCTCTTTACTGATGGAACAGTATATTACATTTAAGAAAACAATGTCATCTTACTAAACTTCACTGAGGAATATGTATTGTTATTCCCTTCCCTCTTATTTTTCATTACATAAAATTTGGAAGACTAGAAGATGAGGTATTCTACAAAGTTATTTTTTATTAGGACCTCTTATTTCAGAAGGATGACTAAGAGGAAACTAAGACAGGATGATAATAAGATTTTATATGCCTAACTGGAATTTATGCCATTTGCAGTTAACAAATTGAAGCAGAAATTTACCCAAGTCACTCAGTGTTAACTTTGATTTCTTTCTTTTTTTTTAAAGAGAGAGAGAGAGAGAATTTTAATATTTATTTTTTAGTTATCGGCGGACACAACATCTTTGTTTGTATGTGGTGCTGAGGATCGAACCCAGGCTGCATGCATGCCAGGCGAGCTCGCTACTGCTTGAGCCACATCCCCAGCCCCAACTTTGATTTCTTTTATTTAGATTTGTTAATTTTCATATATTCACTGAGAACTATAATTAATCAATTAATTTATCTATCTATCTATCTATCTATCTATCTATTTATTTATTTATTTATTTATTTGGGTACCAGGGATTGAACTCGGGGCACTTGACCACTGAGCCACATCCCCAGCCCTATTTTGTATTTTATTCAGAGACAGGGTCTCATTTAGTCATTGAGTGCCTTGCTTTTGCTGAGGCTGGCTTTGAACTTGCAATACTCCTGCCTCAGCCTCCTGGGCCGCTGGGGTTACAGGTGTGTCACACCACATTTGGCTTGAGAATTTTACATCTTCATATTTTAGTCTTTGTCTGTTTTAGCTTTTCTGAAATATTTTTTATTAATATTGTTCCCTTCTTTTTCTTGAAGTGTTTCATTTCACTCACAAGAAGCTTGTGCATATTTAACTTAATTTCTCTTTCACTGACTTTTTCTTTACACCTTAAATATCCTCCATGGTTCCAATTTCAGTTTCTTTATTAGTTTTCATGATTTCATCTATTACCGGTGTATATATGATTCCATTTATCTTTCAGATTTGACTCTTTGTTTTAAAATCTTGATCTTTGTTTCTGATTGCCTACTATGAATCTTTTTTACTTCAAGCTTAGTATAGCCAAAATAGAACTACTTTTATGTCCACTTCTTATCCAGATATTTTTTCTTTCTTTTTTTTTTTTTTTTTTTTTTTTTTTTTTAGTACTGGGGATTAAACCTAGAGCCATCATGTTTTATTAGCAGTTCCAATTACTTCTCAAGAGATACCTAAGCATAATTGTCATTATTTTTGACTCTTAGGTCTCTCATTTACCACACCCATACAGTTGTCTGGTCTTACTCATTTCCTCAGCAGTCTTTCAAAATGCATTTATTCCTTTATTTTCCTCTGATAGCATGCTAGGACAGGCTCTACTTAGTCTCATGACTACTGCATTAACCACCTGATTTTCTGTTACTTTCTATAGTTGGTTTTTGCTGCATAATAAATTATTCCCAAACTTGGTGACTTAAAAAAATGACTATTTGGGGGCTAGGGTGGTGGCCCAGTAGTAGAGTGCCTGCCTAGCATGTGTGGGGCACTAAGTTCGATTCTCAGCACTGCATATAAATAAATAAAATAAAGTTTCATTAGCAACTTAAAAAAATAGTGACTATTTTATTTAGCTCTAAATTATGAAGGTCAGCTGTGCAATTCTAGGATTGTTCAGCTGATATCTCCGGGCTGTTTCTTATGTCTGTGGTCAGCTGGTGGATCAGCTGGCAGCTGATCTAGAATAGCCTCACTCACATGTCTGGCAACTGGCAGGCTGTTGGCTGTGTTCCTCATTTCTTCATGTATCCTTTTATCTCCTAGTGGACCATTTCACTGTTATTCACATAGTAGTCTCAGGGTTCCATGTGCAGCAGGAGAGGGCAAGCCATTGTGCACGGTGTCTTCCAATTTTGCTTAGATCCCATTTGCTGCTGTTTACACCTATGTTTAAGGATGAAGAAATAGACTGAAGTTCTAATGGGAGAAACCATAAAGTTGCATTGCAAAGTGTTGGGAAGAATTTTGGGCCATTTATTGCATTTTCTTTCTGCACTTTATTCCAAAACTGATACCAATTTAATCTTCTTAAAATTTAATTCTGATGAGTTGAATCCCTTTGTGTAAAAACTATAAGTAATACTGTCCTGAATGAAGTGTAAGAACAGTGGCATAATCTGCCTCAGCCCATCTTTCTGGCGGTTTTTTTTTTTTTTTTCCTCTGCTTCACTACCTGTACTAAAATTGGACTTGTTTCTCAGCTGGTCCTCTTAGCTTTTAAGGCTTAGCTTATAAGTCACCTCTTTCATGAATCCTAGATTTTCCTATCCTTCTCTCATTTGCTTCTCTCTACCCCTTAAGTTGAAATGATTTCCCCTTCCTCAGTTTTCTTATAGCTCTTTGCAGTTTTCTTGTAGTAGTTGTGATTTTGTTTTAAATCTTATTATACTTAAATGTGTATGTTTCTCCCTCCCAGACTGAGAACTCTTTAAGGCTAGAACCTGAGCTTGTTCATCTTCTAGTTACCCATGTTTAATATTTGGAACCCTGTGTTGTACATAACCATCAAAATATTTGAATGAATTATTCTTGTTTTTTTAGTTGTAAATGAACACAATACTTTTCTCTATTTGTTTTTATGTGGTGCTGAGGATCAAACCCAGTGCCTCACATGTGCTAAGCAAGTGCTCTACCACTGAGCCACAACCCCAGCCCCTAGAATGAATTTTTGAATGATGAATATTCTCCAGTCATGTTAATTTTTTGAATGTCAATTTTTCAAATTTTTCTTTCAGGCCAGAAACTAGAGAGCAGTATCCAAATAAATTTATTCAACGAGATGACACTGAAAGATTTTACATTCTGAACACACTATTCAATCTACCAGGTAGACTCATTCTATGCTTGTATATTGGTACTTTCCCTTCTTTCCATAATCATTTGTCTTTGCTCAAAGGAGATAATAAAATGTGTGAATTATTTCACTTATAGCTTATGAATATCTATTCTTCATTTTTCAGAGACCTACCTGTTGGCCTGCCTAGTAGATTTTTTTACTAATTGTCCCAGATATACCAGGTGTGTATATGCTACAATTTTCTTTTTCCAGTTGATTTTTAAAATTAATGTACAGGGTTTTAGAGAACTGGCCATTGTAGGTCTTTTCTGCTTTTCTAAAGTGAATTTAGTGCTAGTGAGAGATGCCACATTACCAGCCTGGAGATGGGACAGCACCAGCAGCTCCATGCAGGCTCTCACCTCCCACACGGCCCCTCTCCTTGCCAGTGTGCTGCAGCCATGTTTGGAAGGGACCACTTCTGATTGGCTTCTCCTGGGAATGAAGACGGCCAGCAGAGGTGCTAATTGTGACAACTGAGTGGGAGGTTTGTGTGATGATTATCTGTCCAAGCAGAATTACACTAAAACCCCCCGACTCATTTCACAGCAGCTACCCAGGAGCCATTCAGGGATGGTAATTTAGTTTCATTCCCAGGCCCAGCAAGATTTCATTGAGGAATAAATACTGCTTATTTTCCCTGAAGCAATTTTTTGCTTAAGTCTTGAATAAATTATCCTCTATTTTTATAGGGAATTGGATAGCCTTTGCTGAAGTTGTAGCCATATATGTCAGAGTTTGCTAACTTCTTATGTTAGTCCTTACCCACTTCAAGACACTAAATTTGGTGGAAGGCTGAGTCACTAAGAAAATGGACATTATCTTTATACCTAGGGACAATGTCAGAAAGAAGTCAGGGTAGAAAGAACCTAAATGACCAATTGTACGTTTTAGATGTTTCTTCAGTGAGAACCTGTTTCTAAAAAGTTATGAATAAAAACCTGATATTTTATTACTTTGACCTTTTAGCTTCCATTCTATATATTATTCTATCACTTTGTATTTGTTCAGAGTTATTGTATTCCATTGAACATATGGCAATTTCTGGTGGTCAAAAATGGATTTTTATTAGGGAGTAATTATTTTCCTAATTAGCCACAGCCATACCCATATGATATTGGAATCTTTGAGTCCCCTGGGTAACTTTTGTCATTCATTTTATTTATCCTCTTTTGAATTCCCTGTCACATTCTTTTTATCTTTCTGTAGCTGTGAGACAGGATTTAAAGATGGGGACCTCTTCATGTCCTACCGGAGTATGTTCCAAGATGTAAGAGATGCTGTTGACTGGGTTCATTACAAGGTACTCAGAAGCTGCTGCTTCCCCTGCTTACTGTCTGGCATGTCTTTACTTTTCAAGTGCAAATGGAGCAAAATTTTTCTTCCATTTATAAAAACGGGTTGGGGGTGAAGGGATTTCCTGCCTAATGATAGATCTCTAGAATATATTTGTTCTTGTTTGGTCATCCTAGCCACCTTTCCTCACTTGGTGAAACTTGGCTTCTAGATTTTATTGAGTTTTCATTTCTCAAACTCACTAGAGATTTTCGTGTAAAAGATTATATTTAACAAATCTTTGCAGAAAAGTAGACAGTTTCATATTTGAAGACAGATTTTGGTGGCAGAGTTGCAGCAAATCATATCTACTACTTTTTCCTAACCCTCTAGTTTTATTTGTTTTTTTCCATTTTGGTAAACACTTAAGTTCATTCTGGTTGACAGTAAACACAATTTTTATTGTGAACTACATGTTAAAAAAAAACTTATTTTGTTATTTTCTTAGCTTTTTTTTTTTTCTTTTCCCCAGGGCTCCCTTAAGGAAAAGACAGTTGAAAATCTTGAGAAGTATGTAGTCAAAGATGTAAGTAATTAAGGGAGAAACAGATCTACATAGCTTATTTTACCTATTAAAGAAATGAATAATAAGCCTGTTCATAATGAAATGGACAAGGAAGATACTTCTTTGTTGTGACATAATATGTGCAAGGCATAATCACCAAGAATAACTAGAACATAGGTCTTAGTTTTTTGTGTGATTAGTAAGCAAGAAGACCTAGTATTTCATTTGTCCTTGTAGATCTAATTATAACATAGCAACTAGGGGGTTACTGTGTGTATATCACCATTATATCATCTAATATATTATTGTTATATCTGTTTTATAAATGAAAAAACTAAGAAATAGAGGAATTAAATATCTTCCCTAAGATTACACAGTTAGTAAGTAGTAAAGGCAAGATTCACACCCAAATCTGACTTAAATAAGAAGCATTATACTAGACACTGGACCATCTAAAAAAATGTACATGTATATGACTGTTATTTAAAGTACCTTGGGCTGGGGTTGTGGCTCAGTGGTAGAGTGCTTGCCTAGCATGTGTGAAGCACTGGGTTTGATTCTCAGCACTGCGTGTAAGTTAAAAAAGAACCATCAAGAACTTAAAAAAATTTTTTTGAAAAATAAAATACCTTTAACTTATCAATAGGAAATATTGAGGAAGGCTTTAAAATACCTTAAAAGATTAGTGGGAAACATTACATTTTAAAAAAATATAATGTAATAAATTAATAGTATCTTACCAATATTTTAGGTTTGGCAATTATACTGTGATTAAATAAGATGTTACTATTAATAAAAGCTTAAGGAAGAATACCGGGGAACTCTTATTTCAATAACTTTTTTTTTTACTTTTTAGTTTGGGTGGACACAGTATCTATTTGTTTATGTGGTGCTGAGGATCGAACCCAGTGCCTCACGCATGCTAGGCAAGCACTCTGTCTCTGAGCCACAACCCCAATCCCTCTATAACTTTTCTATAAGCTAAAATTGTTTCAAAATAAAAAGTAAACATATACAGGGTCCCAAGTTCAGACATTTCTTTCTTTTCTATAGCATGTAAATAGCAGAATACAATATTTTCTCCAAGCACTACAGTAAAGATTTTTTTTAATTTTTTTTTTTTTTTTAAAGAGAGAATGAGAGAGGAGAGAGAGAATTTATTTATTTATTTAAGTTCTCGGCGGACACAACATCTTTGTTTGTATGTGGTGCTGAGGATCGAACCCGGGCCGCACGCATGCCAGATGAGCACGCTACCGCCTGAGCCACATTCCCAGCCCCTACAGTAAAGATTTTTTATTTTCAGAATTTGTACTTCCTATTTCACTCTCCTTCCCACATTGTTTCAAAGAAGAACATTAAGTGGGGAGGGTCCATGTTTTAGTCAGCTTTTTTTGCTGCTGTGACTATAGGACCCAACCAGAACAATTTTAGAGGAGGGAGTTTAACTGGGGGCTCACAGTTTCAGAGGTCTCAACCCATAGACAGTAGGCTCCATTCCTCAGGGCTCAAGGTCAGGCTGAACATTATGGCAGAAGAGTGTGGCAGAGGGAAGGGCTCACACACATGATGATCAGAAAGCAGAGAGAGACTCCACTCACCAGACAAAAAATATATCCCAGAGCCATGCCCACAGTGCCCCACCTCTTCCAGCCACACAGCCCCTGCCTTCAGTTACAGTTCAGTCCCATCAGGTGATTAATTCATTAATTGGGTTAAGGCTCTTCTAACCCAATCATTTTTTCTCTAAACCTTCTTGCATTGTCTCACACCTGAGCTTTTGGGAGATACCTCATATCCAAACCAAAATAGTTCAGGAGAATTGTGCAAAGGAACCTATTTATTTATTGTGAGAGAAGGAAAAGGTGTTTTTCTTTCCAGTTAAAGAAACATATCAGCAGTTAGAATTTTCTTATCTGCAGGTGGGCATGGGCATTTCTAGATTTATCTGGACTTGCCATTACATTCTGCAAGGTGCTTGTAAAACCCTAGTATATACGTAATGTGGCTATATCTAATAATCTCCAATAGCAAATTTGCTGGTGTTGTTTAAAATAAACTTCTCGGGATTTCTAACATATCTATCTCGTATACTTCAGGAAATCACAGGTAATTTAAACTCTTTCTTGAGGTAGACCATATGAGAAAGGTGGAAATATGTTAATGTCCTTATAGTCACTTTACATATGAATCTAGATGCTATGTACAGTTTGTATACTACATATATTAAGATTTTTTTTCATGTATAGCGCTTACGGGAGCTTTTAAATGCAAAATTCTGAAACCAACAACTAATCTTTAAAAGACTTACCCTACCCCCTATTTTAGGGGACAAAAATCTAGTATATGACTACCCCAAAATGAAAGTATTTGTGTTTTAGTGTTTTGTTTTTACTGCATTTCAGGGAAAACTGCCTTTGCTTTTGAGCCGGATGAAGGAAGTAGGGAAAGTATTTCTTGCCACCAACAGTGACTATAAATATACAGATGTAAGTGCTTAATATTCATATTGATTATGCAGAGAAATTATTTTGGCCTAAAGAACCTTGAAAATAATGAGGAGGACAGAAGTTTTTAAATGAAAGTAGTTTCTGTCATCTTATTTTGAAAGCAGAGTGAAAAAAGCAAAACTGTATAGGGAGAAGGGCCATATCAGAATCCTTCTAATTTTTTCTATTCTTTATGACTCTTTTCCCTGATTATAGTTGGTTACTTGAAGATTTTAATTTTGGGACTATTAAAATATTTGTGCTGATTAAAATGGCTTCTGTTTCTCTTTGGAGCATCATTTATATAAACCTAAGAAATTGTACCCTTTACTTTCTGTACTTCCCTGATGTTGGAAGCTCCATAGTAGTAAGTGGTACAAAGATTTTTTGAATTTTAGATATCAGAATTTACTACCTCTTTTTTAAAAAAATATTTTCTTAGTTGTAGATGAATACAGTATCTTTATTTTATGTACTTATTTTTTGTATGTGGTGCCGAGGTTCGAACCGAGTGCCTCACGCTTGCGAGGCAAGTGCTCAACCACTGAGCCACAGCCCCGGCCCACTACTACCTCTTATTTTTGAAATTGTTTTTTAGTGTGATTAAAGCATGTGAAAAAACTAATATTAATTCCTTATTTACTTCTGCTGAGACAATTACAAATTAATAGTGTTAGTAAAAAGTTCTCCCTCCAGTTCATTTTTGTAAAAACTTTAAAATATATTATTCCATAAGTCATTAGTTTTTCTCTGTGCCCCTACCTTATATGCCCCTTATCTCAAATTTTGTG
Source organism: Spermophilus citellus (assembly GCF_964194105.1). Lineage (NCBI taxonomy): Eukaryota > Metazoa > Chordata > Mammalia > Rodentia > Sciuridae > Spermophilus > Spermophilus citellus. The sequence continues at coordinate 72,436,028 of NC_138195.1, read as the reverse complement.
TTGTAGGAAAAATAAATAGGGATATATGTATGAATCTGTATAGATCTGAGAATCTCATAAGGTTTTGTGGGGTTTTTTTTTGGGGGGGGGTTGTCTCGTATGATGAAGTATTAATTTCTAGCTTCCACTGTCATAAACTAGAAGAGATAAGAATGTGGTGAATGAATTCTATATTGAAAAAAGACATTTTATGAAAAGGTTTTGATTTTTTTTAAATTATTGCATATCCTTTGCAAAAGTAGTATGTGAACCTTATTTTGCATTTTTTTTTCCAGAAAATTATGACTTACCTGTTTGATTTCCCACATGGCCCCAAGGTATTTCATTAACTTAATAGATCGTTGCTGTAGTAATAATGAATGCATTTAATCATTCAGGAATATTTAGGTGAAGGAATTGGGTGGGAACTACCCAGAATAGTCCTAGATTTTAAACCTTTTCTTTAATTCTCATTAACAAAAGAAAAACAATTAGCAATTTGAATATTCAGCAGATTGAAATAAAAAAAGGATATTCAAGTGGAATTTAGTAAGATTGGATCAGAATAATTTCATGCCTAAGAAGTTCTGTGTGGAATTATCAAGTTTGTATAGCAATGAAAGTAATATTCAGGTTGAGAAATATATTTGGTTAATAGGAACAGAAAATTTATATGTGTTCTTGATAGTTTCTATATTCTGCTGTTAAGTCATTGCTGAGTTTTGTGCCCAAAGAACAGTTAACTTTGGTATTTAGCAAAGAAGTCTTCATTCCCACAGTATGGCTATATTTAGATTTAAGGAATACCCATTACAACTTAGTCATATACTTGTAGAATTTGATTCCTAGACTTCTATGAATAAAAATCAGCAGATCCCTGTTTTGAGATCACCCCAAATTAATGTGCACTTCTCTTCAGGATAGAAATAATTTTAATGGGCATAACTTCTACATTATTGTGACTACTTTGTTATATGAACCAAAGACTAGTATATACCTAGAACCATCACTCTAAGAACAAATAAAATTTCCTGATATGGTCCATAATAGTTTATATACTTTAGTTCTAATGCTGATCAAACCTCCCTCTTAATCTGTCCCTTGACTTACATCTCTCCCTAGCTCTTTTTCATACATTTCAGATTGTGAGCACACCTTCATATGTTAAATTGCTGTGATATGTTACTGGAACTCAGGAGATTAAATGATTTAAAATGTAGAGATTACTTTGGTTGGGGGGGGAACCAGGGATTTGAACTTAAGAATGTTTAACCACTGAGCCACACCCCCTGCCCTTTTTTATATTTTATTTAGAGACAGGGTCTCACTGAGTTGCTTAGGGCCTCACTAAGTTACTGAGGCTGGCTTTGAACTTGGGATCTTCCTGCCCCAGCCTCCCAAGCTGCTGGGATTATAGGCATGTGCCACCACGCCCAGCTGTAGAGATTACTTGAGTTTATTATTTACACCTGTTTCCAGAAGGATGTGGCTTATAATTAGACACAGTGCATTTTTAAAAATTAAATAGTGAGATCTTCTGGTTATACTTAGTACTGCTGAATTCCTTATATTTGAACAAGATTACATGTGAGTGTCTTAAGTTAAGGAGTGGTATTTTGGTTTTTACTGGTTCTCCTTCACCAGCCTGGGAGCTCCCATCGACCATGGCAGTCCTACTTTGACCTGATCTTGGTAGATGCACGGAAACCACTCTTTTTTGGAGAAGGCACGGTATTGCGTCAAGTAGATACTGTAAGTTGAGAGGGTAATCTGTCTTCTTCCCCCATTCCCACTCTCCCTAAGAAAATAGATACTTTTAATTTAATGGCCATATTTCTCTTAAAATTTATAGTTTTGGTCTTAAAACTGAAGTTAGTCCAACAAACCAAACTAATAATTGAAAAAAATGAGTGCCATGTCTTTGGCTGCCTGCCAAGTAGTGCTGTGGGTAGATTATAACAGGATGATAAAGTATTACAAAGTTCATATTCTTTTCACACAGAAAACTGGCAAGCTGAAAATTGGTACATACACAGGCCCCCTACAGCATGGCATCGTCTACTCAGGAGGTAAGTCAGAAACTTCCAAAGATTTTATTTAATGTTTTTGCACAGTATCATCTTCGCTTAGACCTCACTGTGAAAACTTTGGTGTTCTCTGAGCATAGTGCTACATGTACTCTTCAGTATTTTAGAGATGCTGTTTACCAAAGGTAAATAGTCACCCACTAAATTGATAAAAATCAAGGAGAAAGAATTTTATTTTCATTAGTAGGTTCAGCCACCCCCCTCCCCCCGCCACCGCCTCTTTATTTTACCTATTTATTTTAGCTTTTTGGAATAATTTTGGGTGCGTCTCAGGAGTTTTCTAGTAGCCTGTGTGTGCACAGATACATATTATGTTAAACACTTGAACAAAGCTAACTTAGTGGCTGATCTGTGATAAAAAAAAAATGGTGATGTTGTGCTTTTGAAGGTTATATTTACTTAAGCTGAGATAGAATTGTGTAGGATTTGGTATTAGAGTTCTAGTCAGCACAGTAGAGCTGAAGACTTTATCTTACAGGCAATAAAAAGAGTGGTAGGAAGAATGGCAAGTCTTTGTCTTTAATAAAGGTCTGTCCCTTAAATAAGAGTAAAATTAATCGCAGTATTAAGTGGGTGTGGACTTTGCTCGCTTTAACATGGAGATCTTTTTCTTATGTTCATTGTTTCAGGTTCATCTGATACAATCTGTGATCTGTTGGGAGCCAAGGGCAAAGATATTTTGTATATTGGAGATCACATTTTTGGAGACATTTTAAAATCAAAGAAACGGCAAGGGTGGCGAACTTTCTTGGTGATTCCTGAACTTGCACAGGAGCTGCATGTCTGGACTGACAAGAGTTGTAAGGGACTGTTATATTATTGTGTTTTATAAATCTTTTTTTTTTTTTTTTTTTTTTTTTTTTTTTTTTAAGAGAGAGTGAGGGAGAGAGAGAGAGAATTTTAATATTTATTTTTTGGTTTTCGGCGGACACAACATCTTTGTATGTGGTGCTGAGGATCGAACCCGGGCCGCACGCATGCCAGGCGAGCGCGCTAACCGCTTGAGCCACATCCCCAGCCCCTTTTATAAATCTTTGAAATAGCTAGTTTATATCTAAATGGCCACCTTTGAATTCATTCCTTTTTGATAAACCATTACTTTTTGTGCAGGGGATCGGATGTGGTCAAAAGATGGGCCTTGATAGTCCCATTAGAATATTCATCTATTTCACAGAATTCCAGAATTTTAATAAATATAAGAGGTTATTATCTTATTCAAACTTTTTTTATTTCCATTTTGCTCTTTTTTTTTTAGTTATAGATGGACATAATACCTTTATTTTTCTTATTTTTATGTGATGTTAAGGATCGAACCCAGTGCTTCCCGTGTGGGAGGCAAGTGCTCTACCACTGAGCTATAATCCCAGCCCTTATTCAACTTCTTAAATCCCTTTGAGGTTAAGTGTAGAATGTTGGTGTCAGACCTCACTGTGAAAACTTTGGTGTTCTCTGAGCATAGTGCTACATGTTGTATTACAGTTTGTAATTGCTAACCTGTGCTCCACTTCCTCTGCAGTCTATATTTCTCCAACCATGCCTAGTTGCCATTCTCTCCTAACAGCCCATATTATCTGAGATTCTGGGGGGTGACAGTTCTGAACATTAATTACCTCCTGGTATTTATTTACTCTTCTGAAAAATAGAGAATGAAGACAAATTATATTCTTGGACTGAGCCACACTGTATATTTGCAGGACATATACTATATTAAATTGAGCTATGGGGATATAGTTACATAAAGGTGTTTGATACACAAGTTCTTCATGCAGCCCTACTGAGTATCACCAAGTATATGGTGAAAGTTACTCCAGAAATTTGGCCTGCCTTGAGTAATAACCCTGAATCTATCCTTTAAAATCTGCATACCCTTAGGCAAGTTACTGAGAATACCCTGTGCCTTACTTTCCTCAAATATTGAAATGGGGATGATAATAATAGCACCTACCTCATAATGCTGATGAGACTTAGGAAATATGTGTATAAAGAAGATAGACATCACAACCCTTCTCAACCAAGGCTCCTCCTGAGAACCAGCAGGAAATGTTGGAATCTCTCTGTCCTCACATTTGTTAAATAGAAAAAAAAAAAAAATAGATGTCTTAGGGCTTAATTCCCTCGGGGAACTCAGGTTGAGAAGGGTTACAACAGATGGAAAACATGCAGATACTAACTGTTGCTATCTCTGCTGTCTGTACTATCAGTAGAATCTTCTGGCTGTCCTTTCATCTGTATTTTCAACTTTCCATCTTTGAAGTTTCAGAAATCTAATTGATTTGGCTGTACTATTTCCTGTACTTGTGACCCTGGACAAGTCACTTCATTCTCATTCATTTATCTAAAAATGGGATTACTAACACTTGCTTTTTGCTGACTACATCTGAGATAGGGTAGGAATTGGTATTTTTCAAGCTCAGAATGAGCACACAGATGGAAGAAAAAATTGTAGTCAATGGTGTTCAAATAGAAGAAAAGGTAATTAAGGTGTTGAGCTGCTGCCACATTCCAAACAGATTATCATGGGTTTTCTTGAAGGAGATAGAGATCATTTATACACCTGCCTGTGACATGTTGGTCCAGGCTATATATATTGGGTCCTGTGTACAACTTTTTACTGAAGTTTTAGTGTCAGTTAAAAACTGAGTACTTTTCTTTTCTTTTCCAAACTTTAGCCCTTTTTGAAGAACTTCAGAGCTTGGATATTTTCTTGGCTGAACTCTACAAGTAAGTTTCTCAGTTCTAAAAATTTCTTCCCTAAAAACCATCTGCCTTTTTGGGAGTCACTTTGGTGTAAGAAATGTTCTTTCTGGAGATTTTCACAGGGTTTTTCTCTTTATCTTCAGGCACCTTGACAGCAGTAGCAATGAGCGCCCAGACATTAGTTCCATCCAGAGACGTATAAAGGTATCAAAACTAGATTTGAGAGAAAATAGAAAATGAGTTAAATGATTTTCATATTTTTTATTTTTTTCCAGGGACTGGCATATAGCTGGTGCCCAATAAATAATTTCTTGAATGAACTGAAAATCAATCTTGCCATTTTTTTTTTTTTTTTTAGAAAGTAACTCATGACATGGATATGTGCTATGGGATGATGGGAAGCCTATTTCGTAGTGGCTCCCGGCAGACACTCTTTGCCAGTCAAGTGATGCGTTATGCTGATCTCTATGCCGCATCTTTCATCAACCTGCTGTATTACCCATTCAGTTATCTCTTCAGAGCTGCCCATGTCCTGGTAAATAAAGTTACTTTTGATAGTTAAGATACACTTTAAGATCTGCAACCAGCTTTGTGGGACTGCACAGGAGACAATTTGAACATTCTTATGTGCAAAGCCTAGGGTCAGATTATGTGGTTGCACAAGGGCCTTTCAGAAAGTATGATCAAGATATTGAAACTTAGAGAATATAACTTAACTCTCTGAAGTCTATTACAAGTTACAGTGAATGATGAAGACTTTATTCTTTTGTTAATATTACTTCAAAGAAATGTGGTTTCTATATTCCTGTGTTCTGATATTGAGCTGTTGAGGACTGGCTGTGAAATTGAAAATAATAGTCTTCTCTGTCTTACCCAGTTTCCAGCTGTAGTAAAAGATAGGTTTACTATTTTGGGAGTAGAGAGAAAGAGAGATAGTTTTAGGTAGTAGTTTTGTAAAGGTCTATCTAAATGATTTGTCTGATATAACTCTACATGGCCACATAATAGGGGAAAAGGGGTTAGGATTTGGGAAGTATCTCTTTTGCTTTACTGGATGTAGTGAGCTTCTTGCTTTGTTCTAGATGCCTCATGAGTCAACAGTGGAGCACACACACGTAGATATCAATGAGATGGAGTCCCCACTTGCCACCCGCAACCGCACATCAGTGGATTTTAAAGACACCGACTATAAGCGACACCAGTTGACAAGGTCGATTAGTGAGATTAAACCCCCCAACCTCTTCCCACTGGCCCCCCAGGAAATTACACACTGCCATGATGAAGATGATGATGAAGGAGGAGGAGGAGGAGGAGGAGGAGGAGGAAGAATAAGGAGGAAAACCAAAACCCTGAACACCCATTAAACAAGTTCTGGCAGGACCCACAGGAGCAAAGGATGTTCTTGTTTGGGTTCTACTGGGGAGGAGGGTGGGGGTGCTCCATCAGAGGTACGTCTGGAAAGTTTCTAAAGACTTTAAAATATTCTAATCATAGAGAGATACTTGTTTTAGTTTTGTGTATCTATATTCTTTGCAGATGGCTCAGAATTGTAATGGAGTCTGTATTGGAAGGAAGTAAGGGTAAAGTCAGGCTGAACTGCATGCAGATGGTTCCATGTGGCTTGTGACACTGTTTGCTTGTCTTTTATGATCAGTATGTCATAGTGTATCTGGATACACTAAGGGTGAAGGGTTTCGAGTGTAACAAGGACTAGTGGGAAGACATCCAAAAATGCTGTATTGTTTCAAATTGTTCTATTACTTTAAAATCCAACTTTTTCAGTGCATTACACAGTATTGTATATCAGTGGAGAAATATATTGTTTCCATTATTGAGTGTAGTCTTCTGTTGAGGTCAAGTTTCCTTTCATAAGCCTTTAAAGTGTCCTCAATGACTGGCAAGGCTGCTGCTCTGTCAGTAACCTTGCAGAAGTATTCTCTGTTTTAGGACCAGTCTGGAGTGGACTGCAGGGATTCTATTTTGACATATAAAAGTCCTATTCTTTCTGCATTTTTTTAGGTTGATAGCACAAATACTTGTTATCTAAAACCTTTTTCTCATCTGTAATAAATCTATAAAGGAATTTAGCTGAAATGACAAAGGAGCAAGCCCCCAGAAAAGAGGAGGAGAAACCTTCTTATATTAGAGAATGGTTAAGTAAGATGTATCAGGATGGGCTGTAATTGTGGCATCTGCTACCCAATTCCACATTTCTCTAAGCTCTAGTGTTGATTGTTGTATTTTAAAGTTGAACATTAGAGAATGGGAAAAGGACTCTAAGCCAGAACCTTACTAATGCAAATAGCAAAATCAGTGAGAATAAATTCAGAACTCTAAATGAAATCACTTCTTGTTTTGAGCAAGAATGAATTATTGTAGACTTTAGGCTCTTATTAATGCCTCACTAGTACAGTGAAAGTTGTTCCAACATTTTGAACAGTGATAATAGATTCTTAACTTTCATATATTTTCTTCCAATCTTACTGTCATTGGTCTATAGGGGAGACTAGACTAGCTGATCTAGAATTCAATAAAATGCAATGTTTCTAAATATTGACTTTGACCCCTTCTATAGCACAACCATAATTATTATTGGTCTTCAAGTGGGTTCAGGTTTGGCTTAGTGATAGTAGTTTGACAATTTCTCGGGAGATACACATTCCCAGAACTCGGAAGATCTAACATGATTATATCTATAGTGTCTCACAGGCTTCAATTTTTTCACAATGTTTTTTGGTATTGGACTTCGAGGTGAGGCTTTAAAAAAAAAATCATTTTGTGGGTAGGCAACACAGCTCAGTAACATAACCAAAGTTGCCATGCCTCATGACTTGCACTTTAGATTGCAGTCAGAATGTGTTTCATGGCATGACTTAATCTATGGAGAATATATGCTCCTTTGAAAGAATAACTTTAGAAATGCTATTGCATATAAAAATTAGATGCTATCTTTTTAAAAATGTTAGACAATGTGGTTGCTGTAACTGGTTATTCTCATCCAAGATGAAGACGTTGCCCAGTTTTATATAGATTGAAGTTTTCTCAAACTCAAATCTTTAAATGGCTTATTATAACTACAGGGCTATTTTATTTACATATTTTCCCTTTCACAGCAAAGTTCACTTTGCTTTATTTTCCACACTTTTTATATTGTGTTCATATACGAGTTTCTTAATAGCCAAAGGATTCTGTGTGTTCAAGGTCTAAGAAGTGGAAAGCACACAAGTGGAATAAGAATTCCTCTGTTAGCCATAGCTTTCTTCAGGACCACCAGAACATATTATGAAAAAAATCTTAAGACCCAAGGGGCTGAGTGGTAGAGCACTTGCCTGGCGTGTATGAGGCTGCTGGTTCCATCCCCAGCACCATACAGACACAAAAAAATGTAAGACCCAGAGTAATGTGGTACTTCTCTATATACTTTTTTTTAAGTATTTTTTAAGTTGGACACAATAACTTTGTTATTATGTGGTGCTGAGGATAGAACCCAGTCCTCACACATGCAGGGCAAATGCTCCACCACTGAGCTACAACCCTAACCCTGTACACTTTTGGGGGTGGGTGGGTGAAGGGGACTGGGGATTGAACTCAGGGGCACTCAACCACTGAGCTACATCCCCAGTCCTATTCTGTATTTTATTTAGAGGCAGAGTTGCTTAGTGCCCCTTGCTGAGGCTGGCTTTGAACTCATGATCCTCCTGTCTCAGCCTCCTGGCCACTGGGATTATAGGCATGTGCCACCATGCCCAGCCTGTATACTCTTCTTAAATGTGTGCTATGGAGTCAGTATTGTGGGCTGGCACTCGGAGCAATTATAATTGGACTTTTTAAAACGTGAATTTCTATTGCCAGTAGTTAAGAAAGCTGAATTTAAAATATATACTTTTCCTTTGTTTTTAAGCCCTGAAGAACTTAGGTCAATCATCTTTTTCTAATTTTTTTCCTACTTGTAGATGGACACAATACTTTTATTTTTTTTAATATATTATTTTTTAGTTGTGGGGGATACAATACCTTTATTTTATTTTTATGTGGTTCTGAGGATTGAACCCAGTGCCTCATGCATGCTAGGCAAGCACTCTACCACTGAGCCACAACCCCAGCCCCAATACATTTATTTTTATGTAGTGCTAAGGATCAGACCCAGTGCCTCACAAGTGTTAGGCAAGCGCTCCACTGCTGAGCCACAACCCCAGCTCTAGATAACTATCTTTTGAGACTTTTTTCATAGCTATTCTGAAAACATCAATTTATAGGTTTTATAGAATATCAGGCATCCTTTTTGAGTGCTAGACTGTACTCCCAAGCTTGTGTACTAACAGGGACCTAGGCATATGAAACAACTGATCAGAGGCACAGCAAACCCAGGCACTATCAGGTTCTCTCAGAGAGGAATTGACCATCTGCAGAGATGGTCAGTTAAAGCTCTGGTGGAATATCTCAGGAATGGTTTGAAGCCAAAAAGATTTAGTAGTGTTTTTGACCAAAGACTACTTTCTTCTACTGTAGGCATTGGTCTGCCGAGATCTGAAATAGTCAAGCAAAGCCCTCCAAAGCTACCCCTTCCTAAGATGCTTTTAGAAGGGGTTTTAAATAGGACTGATAAGTCATGTTAGAGTTACTTTTAAGAAACTGCTTATAAAAGCCACATGCAGTTACATGTCAGATTTAAAAGTACTTTATCCATGTTTAGATATTTCTAAATCAGGCTTATTTTTTTTTAAGAAATATTTTGTCAACAACTCTAAAGCCATATAGTTTTTCTTTTTTCAAGGCTGCCTGGGCATTTTAAAGTTCTTTGCGTATTCACCACAAATAGCTGGAGACAAACAACTGCATATTAGTGTAGGAACCCTGCCCACATTCCATGTTATAGATTTTTTAAATTTTTTTTGCAACATTGAAGATTGAACCCAGGGGCACAAATTCCAGGTTATGGAAACTATTTAACCTCTCTAATAGTGGGAAAAATGGTAACTATGATCCAGCTATTGCCATATCATTAACAGCCTCATTCCTCACTTGGTTTTGTAGTTTAGGACTCAATGCTTATGTTTCTCATGACATTCTTTCTTGGTAACTAGGCCATCCAGCTCTTCTTAAAAGTATTTCCTCAAATGGAACAATTTCAAATGGTATACAACTTTGGGAAGCCCTGAGAATGAAATGTCTGCCATGGAACTACCCAAGCAACACGGTTGAAGGTAAAAGAACAAGCGTACTACTAATGAGAAAGAAGAATGACGCATGCATGGCAGCCAGAAAGCAGAGCCAGGTGATTTCCAGAAACTACACTGCCCATCAGATACCGTCACTAACAGTAAAGCAACATTTCACACTGTTCTCTCACTGCAGAGTATCTAAAAATAACAGAAAGCAAATCAACCTAAAAATAGAAAGTTAGTTTACAAAATGAACAATACAACTTTTCTTTTCTCCACCATTTTCCTGCCCTCAGACAGAATGTCTTCATCCCAAGGCTACAATAATTAGACAAAGGTATGTAACTTCAAAAATAAAACACAAGCCATGTTCTGCATAATGACACTTCAGTCAACTGTGTATACCATAGAAGTCCCATAAGATTATATTCCCTAGTAATCTTGCAGCCATCTTATTTGTATAAGTACATGCATGTGATGTCCCTGCAATGATGAAAACACCTAATGACACATTTCTCAGAAAATGTTCCTGTGGTGAAGTGATGTGATATTCAGTAGTTTAAGTTCTTGAGCAGAGCTTTAACACAAAGTAGTACTCCTGATTGAACTCAGAACATTTAATTTCAAACTTGCTGACTTGACCACATGTCTAAGTAATTTGTATTTTCCAATGTAAAACCAAATAACCAGTTTCAAGTCCCTTTTTTTCCTCACACACAATAAAGATACCTGGGTTCCAACTTATTAATAGAATAAGAGTGGCTGAGATAGATTGCTTCATGAATCAAATTAGGTACAAATATAGGTACACACATATTTGGTCTGTATTTGTATTTGGTCTGTTCTCCCCAAAGGTTTGTAAATGAGGCCTAAAAGAATCAATACAAACTGGAACCCACACAACATAATGGAGTTGACATTTTTATCATAGAAGATGGAACAGTCTAAGCCTCACAAGCTCCCAAGACACCTGAAAGAGAATTTGCCAAGAAAATCCTCCCCAAAGTGAAAATATTTATTAAATGTCCAGACTTCTTTTTTGAGAGAATGTTCTCACCAGATTGTAACCTTTGATTTGTGGTGTGATTATTTTGAAGCAAGTAACTATTGGGGGACCCACTATGTAGAACTCAAATGATGTAGCAAAACTGTGGCTCAGTCTAAAAGTTCCTGTACAGTGTTGGTCTACTGTTTGAACACTTCACAATCACTAGCACCCTACTGAGAAAACCACTTCAACAAAGGAGTCTGGCAACTCATTCCCCCTTAAAAACTTGCATTCTCAGGCCTCATAATCATCTACCAGAGGAGATGGCATGCCAATAGAAAGTTACAGTGAAAAATTACCACCATCTTTGTCCTGGGACTTCTTGAAAATATGAGTAAGATGTGTGACCCTTGGAGAGAAAATGTTAAAGCAGTTAAACAAAGAAAATGAGTTTATTAGCCATCTTATAGAATTCAACTTTTTGATTTTAATAAGGAGTCAGCCTCTAAGTTTTAACTACTTTCAAAAAAGTTAAGTTTCCAGAAATCAACTCCAGGCTATGAAAAGGTCATTCAGTTTGTATCATTCACTTCCTCTAGATCAGTATTTGTTTCCTCAGAAGCATCAAGTTGAGAAGAGGCTCTGGGGAACATGGTTTATGTAAAATAGAAAGCCAAGGCATATCACAATAAATTATAAGAATGAACTGACATGTGTAGCTTCAAGAATGCAGAGGAAAAGCTTAGGCAAATCCTTTAGAGTAGGAAAATATGCCTCCACTTTATTTGGGCATTCCCGAGTTAAGCTAAAGACTCACCTAGAGTGAGTACAGCAAGAAAACCCAACCAAGGCTATAAGTTAGAAATGAATGTTCTGCGGTGATTTCCTTCTGCCTGATGCTGCTTTGTACCCTGCTACTAGGAAAAACAAACAGGCTCCCAAGAAGATAAACTTAACTAGATAAGGATAAACCTTGTTCTACTTTGAGGAAATGGGGTAACAACTGGTAAGGTGGGAGTGGTAGTTAGGTCAGGAAGGGTCTCAAAAGCCAGTCTTGTCTGCAGTTCTTCACTGAAATGTCTCCATCTACAGGACAAGTGTAAGTATACTGTAAACATCATGGTTAAATCAATGGGGTCTATAAAGAAGCGGTCAGGAAGCTCCTTTCTTACAGCATGATTCTCTTTGGAATGTAAAATAGAGACTATGAATAGAGCAAAAAAGAACTCCAAAAAATGGGCCTAGGAATGGATCACAGAAGGGTCCTGAAGATGGACTGGAAGATCTTCAGGATCCAGTCATGTGAGAAGAGTGCAAAGGAATATAGAAGACCTGAAATAGTGATGGAAGGGAATAAGGTTTGTATACTGGATTAATGTGGAATGTAGGATGTCTACTGAATCCTAAAGAGCATCTGACCATACTGCCCCATACTTGTTCCAGGTGTTTTAACTTGAGGGTGACCCATCTATGCCTGCTCTGACCTTCCTCCTATACTTCATATGGATAAAGATGAGAAAGGCTTTGTAAGTCCTTAAGAGCCAGTTGAGATGCCTGCATAAAGCCTTTGTTCTTACCCAGAAAAACCCAGTCTGGCCATTTGCCCACTGCATTGTTTTTTAAGTGGCTGAGCACCTGTGTTTGGGGAGAGTTAACTGAATATTTTTTATTGTCTTGATTTAGAGATTAACTGATGGGGGACAGACTTCATTCCTTGGAAAGAACACCTCTTCTCCCCCTGAACTGTCAGTACCAGACTGTAACTTGGAGGTACTGAATTTGTACCCACTCTTAACACAGACTTTGAAGTATCTGTCCAAAGGAGATGCCCTATTGAGATCCGTTCCCGGCTTTCCCACCAGTAAAGCTATGCTGTGGGGCAGGGACCAAGCCTGAACAAGATGGCATGGTTGGTGTTGCATAGATGAAAAGGGAAAGAGGGAACACACATCTAAAAGGGTGAACAGAAAATCATCATTTATCTAAATAGAATAGAAATAAACAAAACCTTTTTAAACAATCACAAAATTTACAAATAAATTGGTACAAAATAAATAGGAGAAATTGTAAATCTACAACATTCGATTTATAAAATGCATTCATTATGACAATCAGCTCATGAAACCTATACACTCGACTTGTGCTTATTTAACTTCACACAGCTCTCAATACTGTGTTCAGAAAACTTCACTGCTCAAATGCATGAAATGTACACCATGATACAGTGAGTAAAGGCTAAGGAGGATGAAAATCAGACAAAGCAGGGCTTACACGAGGACCAAGGCAATGTTGGCACTGGGCCCCAACACCAAGAAAAGGCAAATTTAACAGCCCAGATGGGCAGGCAGCTTCCATGGTCCAGAGAGAAGCATTTTGTGCTCCAAGGTAGAGGCCATCACTGTGGGACCAGGCAAACAACCTGGCTGGGAGAGGGGTGAGGAAGGAGGCTGTGGTCTCAGCCAACTGTACCACTGTATCAGAGAAGGGACCCAGTCACCAAGAAACCACCTCTGCAATACATCATGAAAGGATTTGAGAGGCCCTACCACAAGGTAGAAGGTCTGCCTTCACAATCCTCCCAAACACTGATCATCAGGAATAGAGGTGGGCCCCCAAAAGGGGGCTGGGGATACAGAGGCCAACATAAGAGCAGCAACATGTTTTTTAGGTGGGGGGAACCCACCACTGCCCTCTCACCCAACTTAAGGGACAACAGAACCCTAAGCTCTGTGGATGAGGGGCTTCAGAACATATCTTGGTCACAGACATACTAACAGTAGAGGCGTATGTACACAATAAATAATATAAAATTAAGCATATACATTTGTGGATTTAAAGACTGCAAAAACAAGAAAAGTCAATGGATTGATACACTCTACCTTCCACAACAGACTTTAGACAGGGTGGGTAATGAATCAGAAGCTAAGCTAGGGCTCTGGGGAATGAGACTCCAAAGACCTCATTCTTTCCTACTTCCTCTGCTCTGCCTGGATGCCCACTGCTTATACTCAAGGGTCCTGAGTCTTCAAGAAAAAGGGCAGGCACCCAACCAAGCCCATCGGGCCCATTAAATAGGTCTCTTCAGGATGCTTCTGAAGAGAAATCTAGCCCTCAATCATTAAGTGAGTCCGTGTACATCAGATATGGGCAAACACCAGAAAGGCAAGATAATACTGCCAATCAATCATTCTTTGAATTTGTACATGGTCTCAACAGGCATTATATCCTGAAAATATTGTTGACTTATCAAGTCTGCGTTGATCTGTGCACATAAAAACCTTGACATACAAACACTTAAAATTTGACTCTTGCCACTAGTACTGTTGTTTCCATGTTGCTTAAAATACCATCTGGTATTTCCCAAAAGATACTTAATGTGATTCTAGTTGAGATGATGTCAGTGGCCTTAGAATACAGAAAAAAAAGGTTACTTGAGCTAAGTCAAACATAGTTCTAAGAAGCAAAGAAGATTCCCAGCAAAAGGCAGCAAGAGGAAGGCCACTCTCACTCTGCCATTGCTGGTATCTGCCATCTCTTCCTCCAGTCCTGTGGCTGACCAGGGATTCTGGAATGTGAGTCTTCCATTAAGGAAGAAGCAGAGGGAAAACCAGGAAGTAAGCATTAGTTAGCAGCCAGCAGAAAGCATGCAAGTGCTAAAGGAAGAAGGCCCACTTGTCACAGCCTTGAAGGACAGCAGTATCAGCAGGCTCAGTCTTGGTGCACCACTCATCCCTCAAATGGAGGCAAGTGAACCTCAACCTAGAAGTCTCTGAACTCATCTCTCTCTCCTATCAGACCACTCAAAACAAATGAAAATGGCCCTGAGGTATAAAAATCCACTGAGTGTCTTGCTCATGGAAAAAGTTGTATCAAAAGTTTCTGAATTTCCAAAATTGCTTTCATATTCAATTCTAAATCCCTAATTCTGGGTTAGCCTACACCTCACCCAGTTACCCTTGCCAGAATGAAGCACCACTAGTGTACAGCCCAGATCAACAGCAACATGGCCCAGGAGAGAGCCGTTTCCTCCACAAAGTATGGAGCAATTGTGCCACAGAAGCCACCTAGCCCCTCCCTGCTGGGTCAGCTTTATGTTCCCAAACCTTTGCAAAAGTCCATCTCCAGGATTAGAGCAGACAGGAGTTGTGCCCCCTGCCCATACCACCAGGGACCAAAGAGAGCACCTTCTGCACCAACACACAGGAGTCATCTGCCTGGGACTATCCCTGAAAAGCTCCTTGGAGACTTTGCCCCATGGCCCAGGTATGGCAAAGATGGTCACAGATCCCTGGTGGCCTTCAAAAGATGACAGGTGGTGTATATTTTTGTCAGCTGGGACTTGGGCTTAGTCAGTGCCTCCTTAGGTCTGCTCCTCAACCTGTAGAATTTGAAGGCTGAAATTTACGGTTCCTGCTTAGCTCAAAATTATTCTGTTCCTTTGTTTCCTAGGGGTATAAAAATGCATTTCTATTGGCATCTACCACTATTTTCCTAGACTTGGAAAAGCTGGTCCTGTAGTTGTATGGAATGGGGGTGTCAAGGTAAATCTATTTAGTTAGTGTTCAATATTAATGTGAAGTACTGCATTCAGCATTTTCACAAATTCCTTGGGAAAAAAAAAAAAACATTAGAAAGAGGCAAGATGCCCTACTTTGGCCCTAGGGAAGCCAATCATGTCCACCATGGCACTGAGTTCTCTGCAGGGAGTACAGTGCAGGGGACGGGGTGGAGGGTAAGGAAGGAAGAACAGAATTGAATGTGGCACCCTTTCAAATTCAACTTATTTAAATACCAAGATTTAAGCTATTTGATTAGTGCCTTAGTAAATCCATTTACAAATCTTAGAGTCCTGTTTTCCTAAGAGTTTAAATACATGATTTTGGACTTGCCTGATGAATACAGACAAAATGACGATAAATACAGAACAGAACCATGAAGGGAGGGAACCTCTAAAGACAGTTGAAAACAGCCCCATTGCAAAGAGGGCAAAATGTCCTGGACATTCGGATCCCAGGAGTCTAGTTCCAGTGGAGCCTTCAGGATGCCAGAGTGACTGCTTAGGAGAAAGTGTGGTCTGTCCCAAACCATAGAGCCAGGCTAGCAACAGAGGCCACTGTAGGCAAGGCCCTCAGCGCAGAACTGAGGGTGGGGGCTGCATCTGGATGGCAACCCTAGGAGAGGACAATCCAGCCAGAGCGCTGAGGTGCAGCAACTATGCACCAAGATTTCACCTAATTAACAGTCTTTTTAGCCCAGCCCCAATGACTTTACAGCTCCGACTGGCATGGGTCCTCCTAAGTGAGACCACTCTCCTGCTGCCCCAGAGAAGAAAGGGACCAGTGTTTCTCCTTCAACGGTCTGAGGGATCTGACTCAGAGGGAACATGAGATTTGGAAAAGAACCTGGTGGTTCAGACATGCGTGCTACTTGAAGGGTCTTTAGCTCTCCTCAGCTGTAATTATAGCCACATATAGTTCACATTTGTTCCTTTGGGGACCAGATAGGAACTGTTCTGGATTTTGTGTTATCAAAAGTGTGAATCAAAGGTGAAAAATAGTTAACAGAAAATGAGTAAAATCTTGGCAGGCTAAAACCTCATCCTGGGAGCCCCACTGTAGTGCTACCTTGCCAGCTCCTTATAAGCAGAATACTCTGCAAGAAGTACCATGCTGAGCAGCAGGACAGCATACTAAAAATTTCCTTTCTCCTAAGAGAGGCAGTGGCTGGTATTCCCCCTACTCCCCTGATTCTCACAGGTCTTTAGGATCCATGAAGAACAGCGGGGCTCTGAGAAAGACACCAGCCCGTGACCCTCATTCCAGAGGCTCCTGTTTGCAAGGCTGCCCTGAGATTGTACATGGAGAGAGGCCCTGGGCCCGAGAGGCGGTCTGGGTGAAGTTCTTTGAGGCCACAGAGCCTCGGCTTGACCACCTGGCTCCCGAGACCTCAGGGAAGGCAAGCACCACTGGGCCAAAGTGGCAGTTCATTGAGGGAGAGACCCCTGCTATGGCCAGGCCCAGGTTTCTTTTTGTTACAGAGAATTCTCATTTGTACACACTTGTCATATCTGTGTTGTGTCTGGCTAGATGCATCTTAGGAAATGGGCTTTTTAACTTGGATGGACATACTTGAAAAAGGGGACACTCCAATGTGGGGTGCTACACGATACAGGCTGTCCCAAGGTGTCCCTTAGGGGCACTCTCCATGACCCTCCACCAAGTGAGGCCAGTACCTCTCTCACTAAGGGGCATGACAGCATCTGAGGAAGACATGCCCATACTGCCACCTCAGGGCAAACACTTAAATCAGTCATGCATTGACACCACAGCCACCAAACTGCTCACCAGGAGGCCAGCCCAGCACATCACCCCCCACATAGCCCAACCAGAGGTGAGCACACTTCCTACCTGAGGGGGCAGAAGACTGCTGCTGAGCCCCCTCCTGCATGCAGTAAGCTCAAATGCAGAAAAGCTCAAATGCCTCTTCTCTGCCAGTGACCAGCCGCAGTGGGTATGGATAGTCCTATATAAACACTGTGGGCAGGAGAATTCATTTCAGTGTATGAATATCGCTAGCAAGATGCACCTGTCTCTTGGGCTAATGGTAAAACACAAGCTATTAAGAAAGCAGTCACTCAATATCTGCTGACATTAATTTCACTACACATGGTAAATTTGGTATTAAAGTAAGACGGAGACACACATGAAATGGCCACAACAAACATTTGGTTGCTGAATCCCTGTTTGGGGCCAAACTGACCCTGGCTGTCCAAGCAGCCTCTCTAGTGCAGGCTGCATTTGAGGCAGGAGGCACAGCAGTCCTTGGGGGATGCTGCCACCAATGGGCTTCCTGAGCCCAGAGACGAAGGAAAAGGAGGACAGTTGGCTCCCTGGAAATCCCCAAAATTCCCTCCTTTAAAAACATGGGTTTAGACATGCCTTCTTGGCCCCAAGTAAAGAATCAGTCTCCTGTTCTGATAACTACATATGTTCCCGTGGGAAGGGAAGGGACGTGACCTCCACACCACATGTTTACTGAAAAGCCCTGTGGAAGGTCTCCATTTGGCATCTGTGTAGCAGCATCCTGGGTTAGCAAGAGCAAGGGCTGGGGAGGTGGAGACGGCGCTCTGTGAACCGGGCTGTGAGAGGACAGCTGGCTGAGCCAGAGACCCCAGGCCGAAGGAATTTCAGGATGAAGTCAACTTGCCTCTTGCCAATGATAAACCATGGGTTTAAAATTCATTAACATTCATTTTGGTGATAAAAATTCCTTAGGGTGGGAGCAAAATCACATTCCCAAGCAAACGTTAAACCTTCCTGAGGGAAAGGGGCATGGTTAAACATTAAATTCTCAAAAACAACACTTAGCACAGAGAGGCGACCGACCACAGGTCCCTCTGCATGCCACACCCCACAGTGACGACAGACTTGGCAGGTTCTGCAGTGACACGGTTTTCTTCATTCATCCATCAAGTTCGACAGCGACACCCACTGGGGCACAGAGGAAGGGTGTCCCTCCCTGGGAAGGCCACGGCAGGCCACTTGTGGGGCAAGTCCATCCTATTAGGGTCACATCATGGGACCACAGCAGAGTTCAGACAGAACAAGTTAAAACTCTGCAAAAGACACTTTTGAAAAACATGATATCTTGAAAAAATAAATCGCAACAATTTTCAACTTCATGCAAATTGAGGGAGGAGAGTGAGTAAATGATAAAAGGTACAGCTGAAAAAATAAACATGATTCTATTTGGGCGAAGAAGTTCATCTCCAAAATCTTGAACATCATGCCCCAGCTGTCGCTTTCTCATCTCTAGTTTCCCATTCCTTCTCTTGCTGTCCTCTGCGGCTTCCAGGAAGGGGACAAAGTCTTTGGTCTCAGAATGTTGCAGGACGCAGCATGGCAGACAAGCTCATACTAATGAAGTCATGGTCTGACAGAGGCCAGAGCCTCAGGCGGGGGACGGTCGAGGAGGGCCAGTGTAGGCACCCCTAGATGGCGCCTTCGTTGTGCAGGCTGTGATTGGCCTTGCTGTGTGTCACACAGTTCTGTTCATTGAGCAGGTTGGCTGTCTCATCTGGCAACCCATCATGCAGCTCCGTAAGAGTCAATTCAATTTTAGTGTTTTCACTGTCTGAAGACTGAGGGGTTTTGTCCATCCGGGATGCCATCAAGGCATTTTGGTATTGCTGTCTTGAGATCTGGGGCCAGAAGATGACACAGAAAACAAACCAAGAGAATGCTTAATTTTAGGTCCTCTTGTCTCTAACATATATTATACATTAAATCCCCCAAAAGGATTTAATGTATAATAGTAGTTACTACAGGAGAAAATCATCCTTGAGCATAAACTAAGCCATTTTTTTTAATTCCCTTTGAGAGATGGGGTCTCACTATGTTGCCCAGCCTGGCCTTGAACAATCCTCCTGCTTCAGCCTCCCAAGTAGATGAGGCTACAAGCATGTGCCAGGGTTCCAGGCTTAATTGGAGGCACTTTTTAAAGTTCAGATTGACTATGGCAAACAAAATTTACTGATGTAAACCATTTCCAAATTTTGACTCAATACCAGAGAGATGAGAAAATAGAGATGAGCTTCCACTACACTAAGAAAAGGACCTATCTCCAGGGCAGAAGGCAAGAGAAGGCTCTCCAGAGGTGCATCCCCCTCAGTAGCCTTGTGAGTCTCCCAAGCTCACCCCTTCCAAGCTACCCAGAGTCACTTGTCATGGGCTCACGAATGCTTTTTGGAAAATGTTGGCTCTTTTTCTCCAGATCTCCAGCTCCCAGGCCCTGAACAGGCCACCTTTGATTTGGCAGCTCAGTTGGTACAGCCAAAGGATAAATGTGTTTCCTAGACTTAGTCCTGGGCCCAGCTGAGGGAGGGAGGGTTTGTGGAGAAGAACTGGAACACAGTTTCAAAGGGAAAGCACAATGGAGGGGCTAGGAAGCCCCAACAATCTGCCATAGAAGTTGGCATCTACCTCAGGGTCCAGCCAAGCCACCCTCTCTTCACCTACCTTGACAAACTGAAGGTCGGAAAGGGCTCGCACTGAGTAATCAGGGATGTAGACTTGCAGAAATGAAGAATTGAGCTGGTTATTACTGCTCCCCAGCGTTGGTGTTATTGCGTCAATCCGGTCACTTCGACTGAGAGAGTCTGAGTGATTTAAGCCACATGGGCGAGGAGGTGACTTATTTTCACCTAGAAAAGGAGAAAATGCCTCTTAAAGTAGAGATAGCCAATGGTCGGCTCTTTAGTCCAAGTGAAAACTAATAATTATCACACAAGCCCCATGAGCTTATCCTAGGTGCCGTTGCCCTGCAGCTACAACACAGGCGTCCTGCACAGATAGCCTCACTGGCTTCTCAGGGACAGATTATGTTAATCTCAGTTGTGACAGAATCCTCCCAAGTCTCACAGTGGCCTTGTACCTTTGGGAGGAACATCACTGAATGCTATGAAATATACAGATGAGGGACAAGGCCTGAGATAGCAAAGTCACCTGATATCAACACAGGTTACAAGAGGATGGCTCTTACCTTTGCCAGAAACAAAACCAAAAAAAGACTGGAGAATGTCCATAAATCCATATGTTTTAAATGGCTCAAAATACTTCTGTTTTCCATTCCATGACCCCCAGCCAAGCCTATTACCTTTGTCTCTAATCCAATAATCCCACCAGCAGCTGGAGGATAGCTCAGGAATACAGAACACTGAGTATACCAAATCCTCAAGAACCTGGACTAAGATTTTTTTCCTGTTTTTTTTTTCCTTGTGCAGTACTGGGGATTGAACTCAGGGACTTTGTACATGCGAGACAAACACTATGACTAAGCTATATCCATAGTTCTTTTAATTTTGAGACAAGGTCTTGATACATTTCAGAGGCTAGCCTTGAACTTTCAAACCTCCTGCCTCAACCTTCTGAGATTATAGGGGTGTGCCACCACACTCAGTTCTAAGTGAAGTTTTTTTTTTTTTTTTTTTTTCCCCCGGGTGGCAGGGGAATACCAGGAATTGAACTCAGGGGCACTCAACCACTGAGCCACATCCCCAGCCCTATTTTGTATTTTATTTAGAGACAGGGTCTCACTGAGCTGCTTAGCACCTCACTTTTGCTGAGGCTGGCTTTGAACTCACAATCCTCCTGCCTTAGCCTCCCAAGCTGCTTGAATTTTAGGCATGCACCGCCGTGCCCAGCTTTGGTGAGGTTTTGATAACATCCTTTCAATAAGATAAAGTAAAAGGAGTTGCAGGTGAGTATTGTTCTTACTCTTAGAGGAAATTCATTGTAGTTTTTAATAAAAATAAGACCCATCCCTATAAGGCTTTCTCCATTTTTGCTTTCCCAACCACCTCTGTTGCACAGATATTAACTGGGTGCTCACAACAAACAGGTCCTGAATTGTATGATGTCACAGGTATGGAGGGGACCTATTTTTGCAAGTTTTCCCTGACAGATACTCCCTTAGAAGAGTATCTAGTCTTGCCCTTCAATTATCAGAAAGTTGTCCTCATGGCCAATCAAACTCAGCCTCCCTGGCTTTCAGTGACAACCTAGTCTCACTTCCACTCCGGAGTACTACTGGACAACTTTTATTCCTCTGCTATTTGAAAGAAATAGTCCTTAAAATATGAGGAGAGTCATGTCCCCCTGAAGTCTACTCTTTTCCAGGCCAAATGCTTTTTTTTTAGTTTTAGATGGGCACAATACCTTTATTTTTATTCATTCATTCATTTGTGGTGCCGAGGATCGAGCCCAGGGCTTCACACATGCTAGGCGAGTGCTCTACTGCTGAGCCACAACCCTAGCCCCTCAGCTGCTGTTCTTTATACCATGTGTTACCAACCCTTCAGCCCATCCTGATCCCCCATCTTAACCTCCATTTGTAAATGTCCCTCTTTAAATAAGACATTTGGAATAAACATTAGTGCTCTGGGACTCTCAGATGATGAATCCGCTTTCTTTTAAGATTTCCATCTCAAAACTTTTATGTCTACAATTGTCATGTCATTAACCAGTTTTCCACTGCTAGTCAAAATTAAATTCAGAGTAGCAGTTTCTCGTGTTTCTTTCCACTATCTTCTATAAGAACAAGGCACATTAATAATTTATCAATGCAGAATGGAACTTTAGAACAGGTGACCAAGTTTGTTAAGCTTCAAATTCATTATCTGTAAAAAGTGCACAATAAAGTACCTACCTCATAAGATCTGAGGGGTAAAAAGATAACAAAGTGCTTAGCATAACATCTGACACCCAGTATGAACTTGATAAAAGTGCCTTGTTAACATTTCATATTCTCTCCTATTAGCTTCCTCAGACTCTTCATTCCGCACCAATCCTCAGGACAAAGTCTTTCCTCGTGGTGATAATGTCACCCACAATAACAGAAATATGAGGAGTTGTTTCTTGGGCTTTTTTTTTTTTTTTATTAAACCCAGGGGTGCTTTACCTCTGAGCCACATCCCCAGCTCTTTTTATTTAAAAAAAAAAATATATATATATATAGTTGTAGGTGGACACAATATCTTTATTTTATTTTTATGTGGTGCTGAGGATCGAACCCAGTGCCTCACTTGTGCTAAGTGATCACTCTGCCACTGAGCCACAACCCCAGTTCCCCCTTTTTTTTGAGTCAAGGTCACACTAAGTTGCTTAGGGCCTTGCTAAATTGCTGAGGCTGGCCTCTAACCTGTGATCCTCCTGCCTCAGCCTCCTGAGTTGCTGGGATTACAGGATGCACCACCTCACCTGCTTTGCCTCTATTACTTCTTTGAGACAAGGGATCCTACTGTAACTCTGGGCTTTGGCCATAAATCCCATCAGCATTTCTATAGATAACTTTTTTCAGGGGGTGGGGTATTATGGATTGAACTCAGGAGTGCTTAACCACTAAGCCACAACCTCAGCCCTTTTTCATTGTGAGACAGGGTCTCAACTTTGAACTTGTGATCCTCCTGCCTCTAGAATTACAGGCCTATACTTTTTGAAACAGTGTTTACTTCTTTTTTTTTTTTTTTTTTTTTTTTTTTTTTTAAAGAGAGAGTGAGAGAGGAGAGAGAGAGAGAGAGAGAAAGAGAGAGAATTTTTAATATTTATTTTTTAGTTCTCGGCGGACACAACATCTTTGTTGGTATGTGGTGCTGAGGATCGAACCTGGGCCGCACGCATGCCAGGCGAGCGTGCTACCGCTTGAGCCACATCCCCAGCCCCAGTGTTTACTTCTAAGTGTTAAAATTTAAAGGTGTAAAAGCAAGGCACTGACAGGACACTTGGCTTTTTGGTGAGACCTTATGCACTGGCAGGTGGAGACTGGGGCCTCTGCATACTCTGAGTCTTGTTAGTGACCATAGCCCTTTGTTTTTGGGGATGGACCCTCTCCTTTACCTGAAGCCCACTCCTGTCGTATGCCATAGTAGTGTCTGGAGAAGCAGCCCATTTCCCAGAACTCCTTCTATAGCTCACAGATGCCTGGCATAATCAAGTGGGCACACAACACTTGGTTTCAGTTCACAGCTTGCACCTCAAGTGCAGTCATTATAACAATTAAAGTAAGACTTAATAATACAGGTCCACATAATTTATCCAAAAACCCTTGGAGACCAGAGATGTCCTAAAATTTAGGAAGGTAATATGATCTGTCTGCCCCATGTTACATGCACCATCCAACAATTCTGGGGCATCCCCTGGAATCAAATGCATTCACCTGCGATGAGATACAGAGAGACCCTTACCACACAGAGTCAAGGCTGGAGCAGCTGTCCCTCAGTTCAGGTCATACTTTGTCATCCAATTTATGTGCTAAGGTTTCATAAAATTATGGGGGGAAATTTCAATTTTTATTTTTTGCTGGCTTCTTATTTCATTGCTTTGTCCTGGCTGATTTTATCCATCCTGCCTCAGACTCAATTCCTTCCTTTAAGCAGTAAGCTAGAAGACACAATAAAGAAACATTCCCAGCCTCCTGCCTGGAGCCAAAGGCTCCTTTCTGGAAGAGGCTGGAAATCACTGGTTCCATCCAACTCCCGCTTGCTAGGTATCACACATTATTGCAATGTGAGCATCCCTGCAAGTGTGGACCTACAAAAGGGGACTTCACTATCACTGGATCAGATGAAGCAGGCAGAGCTGAGAAATTTCTAAGTTCTATGGTAAAAGTAAAATGCAAATTACATGTCCAGGGGCTTCATCCAAAAGTCACCTGCTTTAGCATCTGAACATTTTAAACAGGTAACAGACGCAAGCAAACAAAATGAAAAAATGTGTGTACATACACACACACACACACACACACACACACACACACACACACACACACGTATTTTGCTGGCTGGTTTGTTTAGAGCTCTATGACATCTTACCCCCAAAGTTTAGAAGCAAAGATCTGAGGGAAAATTAGTTTACTTCTAAGACAAAGTTTGCCTCTTTTACCGAATATCAGCATTGTAGAGTTTTGCTAAACTGGATTATAAGATGCAAATTTCATCAGTCAGGTTTAAAAACATAAGCTGTATGGAACAAAATAAATATAAAAGTTGTGTTACCCAATAGGAAAGTCCAGCAAGTTTAATTAAAGAAAGATTAAGCCTTTCTTTTTAATGGGTGGACATATTAGCTAGGCATAGCCAAACTCTCCTGCAGGGCAGTAATCAGCAGCTGGTTAGGAATGTGCATGGTACTAATTTCAAAACAAACAAAGGGAAACAGGGAGAAGCGGGGGCCACCTGCCTGATAGTAAGCAGAAATACATGCCCCCTGTTCACACGGATGCTGGAAAAATGACCAAAGAAACAGGAATGTTGTTGACCTCTGTGGATGGAGAACTATCCTAGTTTGCTAAGAAAAGCTCACGGTCCTTCAGGCTTTTGACCTAATACATTCTATAGAAGATGAATGTGTTCTAGCCTCAGCTTTTGAGACCCTGCAAACTCCATACTCCAGGAGGACACAGGAAGGTACAAAAGACGCCGCCCCCTTGCTGACCCGAGAATTCCAGGCCAGCAGTGCAGGTGGGATGGGGCAGGTGACATTAAGGATGCCTGTTATTCTCCCTTTCTGTGTTCCTGAATCCTTTCCCAGCTTTCCGAGCTCTTTCTGTACCTACAGTGGCTTATGCTTTCCTGAATGGCTCACTGTTGATCAGAGAACCTTAGTCTCAGGGCTCCAAGGAAAATGAGAAGCAGATTTGTCCACACAGAGGGAGCAGACCAGGCCAGCCAGCTTGCGCAGGGTCGGGGAGGCAAATCAGGAGAATGAAAAGGAAACATGCAGAATTACCTGGAGAACCTGCTGCTAACAACTCTGTTCTGCTGACAACAAAGGTACGAGACAGGGACAAAGGAACTGAAAAAATGGAGAAAAACAGGGTGAGACCATATTGAAAGGCAAGAAGGGAGATCTCTGTAATCAAGGGACAGGAGTGGACACCTGTTCTACTGATAGGAGCATTCAATCACAGAAATGCAAAAGCCACGTAACATGACAAACAAAGCCCACACTGCTTTCCAGGAAGAGGTACCGGGGAGGCTTCAGTCAGGAGAAATCCTATTCACATGCTCCCTGACTCGCCTAGAAATCTCTTAAGCCAATAATACCGAATCAAGGTTTGCAGCCCCCAAACATGCTACTGCTAAGGACCTCATCACAAATAGCCACCCAAAAAGGGAGCCCAACTGATCAACCAAGAGGATGGCCGAGCCGCACCCAATACTTATTCAGCGCACAGCCCACAGCGCTCGTTTCTGTGGTAAGTAATTAATTATTCAATTCATTGACATTCTCGGTGAGTCTTTTTTGACCTGATGCTTTGCACTGCTTTGGAATAATTTCAAATTTCAAAATAGAGGAAACTGAATAAAGCATTTCAAGCCCAGATTTCCTGAGCATGGCTGATCAAGGTCATGCTCATTGCCACTTACTCGGAGGGGGAGCTGCGGTCCCATCGACACACAATGTTGGGCACATCTTGAAAACCAAGGATTGTAGGTTTTTTCCAGACAGCTAACTTTAATAAATAGAGACAGGCATCTCTTTATCTTGAAGTGCCTGCACTAAATGTATCCCTCAATGAATATACAAAATTCCAGACAGCTAGATGTACAGTCGAGTACAACACTAGGCTTCGGAATAAGTGAAATACTGTTAATAAACTTCCCTTCTTTATTGATAGCTTCAAACTAGGCGAGGGAGGATATTGCCACCCCAGGGCCTTGCTAGTGAACGGGTACTCTTCACTTCCTCTTCTGAATGAGATTTGTCCCTAAAATGTGGTTCAATATGCACTGGGCTAATATTTAGGTTTAGAGAACCAGCAATCAATGAAAGAGCACAGGTGGGGCTTCTTTCTTTTCAAAGTCACCATACAGATCTGGTTCTGCTAACCTGAGGCTAATCTGAGGCTGGCTGCCAAAAGTAGTCACAATGACAACATCTTTCTCTTACAAGACATTTCTGCTCATGTTGTAAAGGTCACAGCACACTTGTGGAACCACCACTGCCTTCTATCCTAATAATCACAGGGGGAAATATTACCATATTTCTTCAACAATGAGGAAGCCAAGGACCTGTCCCAATGTCATATAGTCTATAATGATGGAACCGTGGCTATATGAACCCAGGTCTTCTCATGTCTGGTTAAAAGCCTCTCTCACACAAGCTAACAGTGAAAATAGAAGATCACCTTCAAGTTTACCACAGACACACCTACTAACTAGGGTCAGAAAGGCCTGTGTTCATACTGGGTGTCTGTCAGCAGTTGGTCAATGCCTGTGGCCCTCATAGACTTGCATGGGACAGTGAGGAGATGCATCTGGGCCAAAGGAAGTTTAGAACTTTGAGAGACATGCGACAGTGCCCTGGTTTTCTACAGTGCCCTGTAACATCCTTGGGCCCCTCAGACTGCCGGCTGGCACAGTAGATAGAGACAAACATCACAAAAACAGACTTGTCTGGAGATGTCCTCTCCCTTTTTTAAGAGTGTCTTTCAAAAGTGACAGTCATCTTTTTAGGTTGGGTTATTTTTAGGTTGAGGTCCGTTTCCCAAGACAGTCTACCATTTGGCATTTGGGCCACAAGGTGGCACTCCGGCACCTGTCTACCTGCTGACCTGCTCCAGCCAGAGCAAGGCTGCCAGTGAATGCCCTCCATGGCAAATGCAGAGGTGCACTCAAGACCCATCCAAGGTGAGCAAGCACACCAGGTATGTCCGTGTTCATGCCCTGCTAGGACTGGGGCAGCTTTATAGCATCTTGGAATCTTTTGCACGGAGCTCTTGGTTAATCTACCATGGCATACCCACCCCCATATTAGCTGGCCAACTCAAAAGGCCTGCTCTCTAGATGAGGAGAAGTGGCCGTAGGCTGCAGATATCAACAACCTTGTTCATTCTCAGAAAGATGCAAATAAGAACTTCCAGAGTAGCTAACATTTTGAAGTCTCCAGTGTTAGGTGGAGAGTGACTGGAACCTCACAGAACAGGCAGGGGTGTGACTGGTACAACCCTCTGGGAACTATTGGGCAGTGTCCACCTGAGCTGAAGAAGCACGTAGGCCATGACAAGCAGTTCCACTTCAGCACACACACGTTTACCAAAGACACGGTCAGGAAGGTTCCGCACACAGTTCAAGTAGCCCCAAACAGGAAAGGACACCACCAGTGTCCATCAGCTGTAGAGTCTCACAATGGAATACTACAATGCAGCAAGAAGAAACATATACAAGCACACACAAGGACCACAGACCAGGGTGACAAGCACGACACCGAGGGGGAGAAGCAGAGCTCCAGAGTACATTTGTATAATTCCATTTATACAAAGCTCAAGATGGTAGTTGCTTTGGGGGGACAGTGACTCAGGAAGCCTGAGGGGGCTTCTGTGAGGTGGGTGACACTCTGTCTCGACCTCGATGCTAGACTACACAGGTGTGTTCAGTGTGTGAAACTCACAAAAGTGTATACTATGATTAACATCAATAAAAAGTTCAGAAAGTAAGTAAATAAAGTCAATCGGCAGGTACTGAGAGAAAGCTGCTGCAGAAGGGCAGGACTGCCTAAAGCAAGGCCCCGCCTAGGAAGCAAGATCCAAACTCACCTGGAGAGGCTGTGAGGGCCATGACGCCATAGTACGAGAAAGCGCTTGCTTCAAACTTCATCCCCTCCTTCCCAGCTTCCACTTCCACTTTCCCCTGTGGAAAGAAAAGGGGTGGTTAAGTCTGGCCGAGTGAGTCTATATGCACAGTTGACACAAAATTTGGTCCTTCCTCAGGCTTTTTTTAAAATTCCTTTCCCAATGATCCCAAGGAAGCTTCAGACAATTTTTCTCATGTTGAAGAGGGGGTTAATTCATCTTTAATAGGAAAACCAGATTTGGATGGTTATGTGCAGGTGGTAATAAAGTGTGACAGTTACTATCTGCGAGTCCACTTAATATTCTCCAGCATCCTTAGTTCTTGGGCTCTTTGAGAGCCCTCCAGTAACAAAAAGATGGTGCTATTGCTCCATCAGTGAGAAAAACACTGAGCTGGTGCTCAGTGTGGCTGCCCAAGCTGTCCTACAGGACCCAGAGTCGGGGTAGAATCCAGCTCAAGGGCCAGTATGGTTTGTGGCCATGGATCAAAGTCCTGGACAGAACCACTCCAATCTCATAAACCCTATGTCCTGAGTAACTGAGCAGAGACCTAACAGGCCAGCTCCCTGGGGGGACTTCGGCACATGGACCTTCTCCTCATCATCTTGGAAAAGTGCCTAGAGTCTCCTTCCATTGGAACAGAACTCCCTTTGCCTCCCCTAACTTTTCCCCTGGTTTCTCTTTCTCCAACTTGTCTGCAACCTTTCTCTCCATCGTTACCACTTCTGTGGGGAAGACTGCACCTTATCCTTCCCCCAAAGCCCCGAAGCCACCATAATCCTTCCAGGGGAGGTGCCCCACATGAGTTTCCTGGCCTATGCAATGTTCTCAATGAGTCTCACTCCTAGATGACCCAGCCAAGTGTCAGAACGTCTTGCTCACATTACCTATGGCTGCCTCTTCAGGGAGCAGGCATCTCGACAGTACGTTCTTTACAAGGGGTTAACAAATGTTAAGTACCATTTGTCGAAAAGCAACTGTGCTAACACCTCATGATGTTTTGTTAATCCAGTTAAGGCTCGTAACTCTATGAATCAGACACAATTATCTCTCTCTCTTATAAATCAGGAGAAAGGGGCTTATATTTAGTGGTCAAATAACATGCTACACATGCCATCAACTATTATGAACCCCATTATTCTGATCACACTGTATTAAATTATCTTACATTAAATTCTCAATTATAGAAGTTCTTTCTTAGATTCCTTCTTCAGGAGGAAGACTAACTGTGCCCCTCTCTCAGGTTTTTCTTCACTCTATGGAAATACTTGTTTTTACTAGTCCTAGACAATTCTCTTGCTGTAAGAAAGGAACTTAAAATTACAAAATTACACACATCTTTTTTTTTTCCAGTGCTGGTGATTAAACCTTGGGCCCTATAACCCAACACCTCAACCCACAATTTTAAATCAACCTGCAAATAAGTGGATGCTGAAAACCCTTGCCATGCAGGTAGGGCCCCACAGAGGGCACTGTGGAGCCCATGGGAAGACAGCCTTGGCCCTCTAAACAGCTTATAGTCCTATGGGTAGAGGACAGCAGGGAAGACCAATGAGCGAGCCAATAAACAAAAGCACTATGGGAAAAGGACAAGAAGAATATAAGGGAGTTCAGAGGAAAAACACTTTTTATTCTCGATAAAGACACATTTTATACACAGGAAAGAAAAATATAAGGATGAGCAGGATCTGGTTGAACCGAGAGAAGGGAATGGCATGAAGGAAGGTTGGAGGCAGGTGACAGACGCCAGGCCGGAGGCTGTGCGAGGGAGAAGGGGAGAGGAGGCTGGAGAGCAGCTTGGTGAGCAGCTCAGACCACTGGGCTCCAGGAATAACGACTAGGGCAGGTGGGTTCTAGGGCAGGTGGGCTCTAGGGCAGGTGGGCTCTAGGGCAGGTGGGTTCCTGGGCAGAGGAACATGGTTTCAGGAAGGTCTAGACAGGCTAGGGTGGTGGCCCTTAAGCTGGAAAGAGATTGTGATGAGAGAAACTATGGGTCAAGAACAAACAGAACTTCGTGAAACTGCCAGGGAGAGGACAGTTGGGAGGGAGTGAGAGGGAGTCATCGGAACAGAGGCCGAGCCACGCGAGAAGGCCTCTGGAGAGCTGCTCTAGCGGCGAGGCTGGGAGGAGAGGAAGACTCCAGTCCAGAAAGAGGCCTTCTGAAGAGGCTCCAAAGACACGAAGAAGCTCGGGGGAGATCAGAACTGTGGATAGAGACCCAGGAGTGGAGGAGAGCAGGCAAACAGGCAGAGAAAAGGACCAGCCCCAGACCCTGACCCAGAGGACCAGAAACCAAAGTGGGACTGGAGAAGCCAGGGGCAGAAGAGAGGCCCGACGAGGGTCTCATCACAGTGTGGCCGGGGGTTCGTGATAAAGTTGGGTCAGCAGCATGAATGAGCACAGGGAGGCCAAGGAGAGCAGTGGAGCTGATGAGGGAGTCGCTGGTGGCCCTCAAGGTTATTTCCATCGTACAGAGAAGAAAGGAATCAGCAGGCTGAAGGTGGAACTGGCAGCAGCGTGGAGTGGATCAAGGGAAGGGTGCTCAGGACCCAGGGGCATGTACGATCAGTGTGGAGAAGAGGGGCTGATGGGGAGCAAAAGCTGGGTGGCAGGAAGAATGGGATGCAGGGCTCAGTGACTGCTGCCAAGGCAGGCAGGGCCCCCCAGAGAGGAGGGAAGACAAGGCAGGAACAGAGATGGCATTCAGAGATGATGAGCAATAAAACAGAAGTGCCTGATGGCCTGTCAGTCCAGACTACTTATCCATCTCTTCCTGGACTAACCCAGGATTTTGCATCAGAGTTAATATGTACATACTTGCTCTCGGGAAACCTGTCTTTGTAGTCTGGGATCTCAAGAGTGGCTGCAGGACCATGTCTACCTGAACTTCTACACAGAGAGTCAAATACAACAGGGCCTCACAGTCTGCAGTGGGTCTGGTGGTTTGTTTTTACAAGCTCCAGGCCATGTGTGTTCTGAATCTCTGCAAGTGGGTGTCAGTTCACATTTTTTTGTGTGTGACAAACTATCAGAACCAGCAAGGCAACAGTCACAATCAGAACAGGACTGAGGAATAGCAGTGGGCCTATCTCCTGGAAAGGAACCTTACCTGGGGCAGAACTCACAGTACGTACTGGGGCCGGAAGTTCTTCCTACTTAACCCAGGGCGAAGATGCCCAAGTCCAACCTCCAGCTCCCACTCCGAAGCACCAAATTAACTAGTATGGGGTGTAACTTTGGCACTAGGATTTTTTAAAAGTCCTCTAGGTGATTTTAGCAAGTAGCAAAGTTTGGGAGTCCCCGACTGCAGGCTGCAGGTGAATAATGGCCCCAGCTCCAGAAATTATATTCCCTGACCTCTCAAGAGACTTGCAAAAAAGGCACAGGGGCTGTGGGTCTGCTAATTAAACAAGGTCAGCTGAAGATCAGAGCACAAGGGCTGGGGTTGTGGCTCAGCGGTAGAGTGCTTGCCTCACATGCGTGAGGCACTGGGTTTGATCCTCAGCACCACATAAATAAATAAAGGTATTTGCCCATCTGCAACTAAAAAAAAGTCTTTAAAAAAAATCAGAGCACAAAATCATAGTCATCTCAGAGGATGTCAAATGTCATCCTATGTCTATCAAGACAGGGCCCCAGGCAGGGGAGGATCAGCCATCTTCCTTCTAGAAGCTGCTGAGTCCAGATCATCATGCTATAGGATGAGGGGCACAGATGCACTAGGTTGGTGGCTCCTAAACATTTGGGTTCTGAGAATTAGTAAAACACTCCTCTACCCCCAATGGGGGTATTTCATTATCTTCTGTTACCATCATTTCATAAACGATCAGATATTTTAACCCCACAGATTTAGAAAACATAATTTCAGAATAATAGGACTTCAAACCGAATATATCCAACTTTTTGAAAAACTCATTGTAACCATCTTTTTCTCATTTTGGTGAAAACTGCTATAGTATCAGCACATAGGAACAACCACACTACATTAATTTTATTCCACTTATAGAATCATGATAGATGAAAGGACCCCTGCAGTCTCTCAGCTCTAGCCATCTATGACCCTGCAACTGCACGAGCTTTAACAACTGCCAGCCCGGTGCCCTCTCCAAAGGGTCGAGCTCTTCTGACAGGCAAGTTTTAGGGAGATCCTGGAAACACATTTTTTATTCATTAGTGTGTGTCAGTGGCTCCAAAAAGAGATCTTTTTCAAATAACCCCACCATAGGCAGACTAGGGCCATCCCCCTGATGAAATGGCTTGTCCAGCTCAAAATCAATTAGGTGTCTTCTCAGATAACTTCTTCCACACATAAGGAGCAGCATATTGATTTTACTTTTGAAATATTCA
The DNA here is from genome assembly GCF_964194105.1 of Spermophilus citellus. Taxonomy (NCBI): domain Eukaryota; kingdom Metazoa; phylum Chordata; class Mammalia; order Rodentia; family Sciuridae; genus Spermophilus; species Spermophilus citellus. The sequence goes on along the minus strand of NC_138195.1, from coordinate 72,403,641 downwards.
TAAATTGACTATTATAATAAAAAAAATCAGGACAGGACATAATGAATGCTAGGCATTCCCAGAGGGAACTAGGGCTTTCTGTTTGAAAACTGACAAACTAGAAAATCTCACAATGCCAAGCAGAGCTGGCTTCCCAAGTAAAAATCCTAGCACAGAATCCTACCTTCCTGTGGATGAAGGTCTTGGACAACCTCTTCTCAAACTTTCTAAGCATCCACATGTCCTACAGCGTCTGCTCCTGTCACTGGCCTTAGAGTGTGGTTCTACGCTGTCCTAGCAGGTGCAGCCCAAGTGCCGTGGAGCAGAGACATGAGTGGTCAGTTGGCCAGACTGTTGCAGACGACTTTCTCAGGTACCCCAGGACCCCTGCTCACCCTCAAGTGCAGATTTTTAGATTTTGTCTCACTTTTGTCTTTCAGATCACTATCATAGAGCATCCCATGGGGCTTGCCAGGGGCACAAATGTGAAGTGGTCACCAGCAGTTCCAACAAGAGGGGAAGTACCACCCAAAGGTGTCTGTGGCTTTCCATCCAGAACTGCAGATGTAGGCCTAGTGTTCCAAGTTTGCTTCATAAGATTTACTTTTTAAATTTTGGAAGTTAACATGGTGGCACCTGCCTATCATCTCAGCTACCTGGGAGGATGAAGTAAGAGGAGTACAATGTTCAAGGCAAGAAGATCCTGAGTTTGTGACTAGCCCCGGCAACTTAGCAAGACCCCATCTCAAAATATTTAAAAGGGGTTAGCGATAAAGTTCAATGATAGAGTGTCTTGGGTTCCATCCCAATCCCCATAACTGGAAAAAAATATATATACACACACATGTGTATGTTATTTATGCATGTACATATTCTGCTAGTCAAAAATTTAATTTATATATATTTTCAGCCATCTAGTTGACCATCTTCTAACAAAGTGCTTATAAATACACTGGCACCAAGTTGTACAAATTTTTTAAAAATAGTGTTAATGCTGGGTGTCCCAGTTATATTTTTCTTTAAAATAGGTGTATTATCTGTACTTGGCTCAAGATTGCAGATCCATTCCTACACACCCTGCCCTTCAAAAATAACACCCTGGCATTCAAAAATGCCAATACTGAAGGTTTAAATTCTCCCAATAACAAGTTAAACCACATAGTTTTGTCAAGAGCCATATGAATTACAAGATGCCACCTGCCATCTCCACAAAAAAACAATAATCATTTTAAGAAAAATATCTTTTGAATCCATGTCAGAAGCTCTGAAAGAGTGTGGAGAGGCAGGTGATAAAAGAAAAAATTATATTAATCTGAAGCATGAAATCAACAAGAAAAAGTAACTTCAGGAAAATATAAATAAATATATATATATATATATATATATATATATATATATATATATATATGTCAATTGGCAAAGAAAATGTTTTCCCATCATCTCTTTTTTAAGTTTGTTTTATTATTTTTATTATTTTTATTTATTTTTAGTTGTAGATGGACACAATACCTTTATTTTATTTATTCATTTATTTTTTAAATATTTATTTTTTACTTGTAGTTGGACACAATACCTTTATATATTTATTTTTATGTGGTGCTGAGGATCAAACCCAGGGCCTCACACATGCTAGATAAGGGCTCTGCCACTGAGCCACAACCCCAGCCCCATCATCTCTTATGTTTACAAAAATAATAATTTGGTCATGTGCTGTGGAAAAGCAATCATACTATCTTTCATTTGATTATACAGACATTTTACTCCTCAAACGACCACTGAGCCCTTCGTTATAAAACACCAACTGTGGAAGTTATCCAGTGATCTATTATATTTTGTCCATTTTTATTAAGAAAACAATTTACTGAAGTTATATGCCCATGCAATTCTTTTTACTTGACATATTTGGGGGGTGTACCAGGGATTGAACCCAGGGGCACCTGGCTACTGAGCCACATCCCTAGCCCTATTTTATATTTTATTTAGAGACAGGGTCTCACTGAGTTGCTTAGTGCCTCGCCATTGCTGAGGCTGGCTTTGAACTCAGCCTTCCAAGCCGCTGGGATTACAGGCCTGTGCCACTGTGCCTGGCACTTGACATACTTTTGCATGTGCTTTCTGCTTTTATACTACCTAGTGGTGCCTCATTATGATATCTCAGAGTTTGATTAGTTATTGAGCATGTGAACTATTTCTATTTTATAATATATTTGATTGTATATCTATATATTTGCATAGATATAGCTTTGTAAAACAATGGTTTATTTAGATGTGAGACTGCTAACTTAAAAAAAAAAAACCTTTCAGATTCTTAAGAGAGAGTGAGAGAGGGGAGAGAGAGAGAGAGAGAATTTTTAAATATTTATTATTTTTTAGTTCTCGGCGGACACAACATCTTTGTTTGTATGTGGTGCCGAGGATCGAACCCGGGCCGCACGCATGCCAGGCGAGCGCGCTACCGCTTGAGCCACATCCCCAGCCCAAGAATCTGAAAGGTTGATAGAACTTTTTCTGTATACTATTTAGAGTTTGGTTTTTTTTTAAAAAGTTTTTTTTTTTTTTAATAGGTAGACACAATGTCTTTATTTTACTTTACATGGTGCTGAGGATCAAACCCAGTGCCTCACAGGCATGCTAGGCGCGTGCTCTACCTCTGAGCCACAACCCCAGCTCAAGATTTTTGCTTTCTAAAATCAACAGTGGATGCTTAATTTAGTTGCCTTTCTGATATTTATTGATACAAGCATAACAATTTTTTACTACTTTAATTAATGTGGCATATTTTGATTTTGTTGGTTTTATAACCTTTCATTCTAAAATAAACTCAATTCAGTCACCATCACAATGAGTAACTCTTTGGGTATATTGTTACTATCTATGATCTTTTTATTCAAAAGTTCTATATCAATGTTAAAAAGTGACACTGAACCATAATATTATGTTTTAGAATTAAGCCCATATTATAAAGAACGCATTTGACTATCATATCATCTTGTTCTATGATACAGAAACATTGAGTTCTTCAAAGTTTGATTTTTTTTCCCTATCAAATCCTTTATTCCAGCTGCTTTTTTCAGAAACAAGAGAACTTTTTTCATCTTTAATCACACTAATTATGAAAGACAATATTGATTTTGTTAATTTTTCTCTTTTGGTAGCACTGAACCCAGAGCCCCATTGACACTAGGTGAGTGCTCTACCACCAAGCTGCATCTTCAGCCCCAGTTTTGGTAATCTTTTTTTTTGGTGCTGGCGATCAATCATGCATGCGAGGCAAGCACCAACGTATATCCCCAGCCCTGCAGTTTTGGTTATCTTTTAAAAGAACCAAATCTTGGGTGGTGCACACCTGTAATCCCAACAACTTGGAAGGCTAAGCAGAAGGATCACAAGTTCATGACCAGCCTTAGCAACTTAGCAAGCCCTTATCTCAAAATAAAAAATATAGCTCAGTTGGTAGAGTGATTCCCTTGAATGCACAAGGCCTTGGGTTCAATCCCCAGTGCCACAAAAATAGATAGATAGATAGATAGATAGATAGATAGATAGATAGATGATAGATAGATAGATAGATAGGACTAGAGAGATAGCTCAGTCGTAAAGAACCCATGGGTTCAATCCCCAGTGCCACAAAAATAGATAGATACATAGATAGATAGATAGATAGATAGATACATAGATAGATAGATAGATAGATAGATAGATACATAGATAGATAGATAGATAGATAGGACTAGAGATATAGCTCAGTCGTAAAGAACCCATGGGTTCAATTCCCAGTCCCTTTATTATTAATATTACTAATAAAATGGGCTGGGGTTGTGGATCAGTGATAGAGTGCATGCCTAGCATGTGTGAGGTTATATAAATAAATAAAACAAAGGTCCATCAACAACTAAAAAAACATTTAAAAATTTAAAAAAATAAATAAAATCAACATTTGGTTTTCCTATCAGTTATAGGTTTTATTTTTTAGTTTTTTTTTGTGTGTGTGTGGGGGGGCACCTTAAGTTTTGAGAGGAAGGAGAGTATCTAATTGTCTTTACAGCATGATAATGCCCTGAGGGCTTTCCTCAAGGAGAAAATTGGAATGTTTCTTTTTTTTTTTAACTAATTTACTTATTTTTATTTGTTCTACTTAGTTGTACATGACAGCAGAATGCATTTCGATTAATCTTACACAAATGGAGCACAACATTTCAATTCTCTGGTTGTACACGACGTAGAGACACCATTTGTGCAATCATCCATGTACCTACAGTAATAATGTCCATCTCATTCCATCATCTTTCCTACCCTCACGACCCCCCCTACTTTTATTTTTTTAGTTTATTTTTATTTTTATTTTATTATTTAATTTGTTATTTTATTGCTTTGTCCTTTTGCAACATAATTTTTTTTATTTAAGTACTTAAAATTTCTTAAAACTGAATAAATGGCATTACATTACTTAATAGTCTTTTATGGTATACTATGTATTTTAAGATATTCTATATATTTTCTCCCTAATTCAGTTGCCATTAATTCTAATATTTAATAATTATCTTTTTAAATAGGTAGCACATGCCCACAGTAAACAGCTCAACCTCCACAGTGAGAAACACCCCCTTCAACTCTACTCCCCCCTCCAGGCCTCGTCCCAAAAGGAGACAATTACAACCAGCACCTTTCAAGAAATTTCAATATATTTATGTTTGTGTGAAAGAAAAGTCTAGGATTTTTTTCATTCACACAAACAAGAACAAGTTATACACACCCACGGTGCCTCAAATATAAACCTACATAAGAAAGTTTATCACAATTTTAACACAGGTAACTACTTTTTGATTATGCTTTTATTCCTAATTTCATTATGCTCCATGCAAGAAGTTTTATGAAATTCCTATGTTTTTGTATTTATTAGAGTGTACACTGTGACACAGTAAATGATCAATTTTTATGAAAGAGTGCACAAATATTTTTACAATATATTTCTCTGGCTTTTTTTGTTTTATTTTCTTCAAATCTATTCTTTTACTAGTTATGAGATTTAAAACTACTATATAACTTTTCTTGGTATGCTTGCTCTTTTATGATGGTGGAAAAACATCTTTACTGAGATGCCTCAAAAAAGTAGGGATGGAACCATCATAAGACTCGGCTTGGTATTTTCCCCAAAGATCTGAAATTGGGATACTACAGCGATAACAGCCACCGTATCAACGTTTATAGTACTACGATTCACAATAGCTAAATTATGGAATCAATCCAGGTGCCTGTCACTAGAGGACTGGATTCAGAAATCATCTCAGGGGCTGGGGTTGTGGCTCAGCAGTAGAGCGCTCACCTCGAATGTGTGAGACCCTGGGTTCGATCCTCAGCACCACATAAAAATAAATAAGTGAAATAAAGGTATTGTGTGTCCAACTACAACTAAAAAATAAACATTAAAAAGAAATCATCCTATCTATCTATCTATCTACCTATCTATCTATACATACACAGAGTTCTACTCGGCTATAAAAATAATGAAATTGTGGCATCTGCCGGTACACAGATAGAAATGGAGAACATTATGCTAAGTGAAATAAGCCAAACTCAGAAATCAGAAATCAAATGTTTTCTCTCATATGCAGAAGCTAGAGTAAAGTAAAGGAGGAGGAAAGGATAGGATAACAAAGAACCAATCAAATATAAATTAATAGGCAAGTGAAAGAAAGTCTAGTAGAGAAGGAGAAGTGGGGGAGGACAGGGAGGGAAAAGGGGAGCTCATGAGCTGTAATCAATTTCCATGCATGTGTGAGTCTGTTGGGATGGACCCAACTACTACGTATAACTATAAAGCTCTAATATAAAAAAAACTCCAAAGTTGTGTTCCTCACCATTTCTACATTTACATATATTTTGTTAGGTTATTTAAGGCATATATTGACAATTTAGCTTGAAAATCTACATTTCTATTTAAAACTTGAAGTTTTAGCCTTTTTATGTATGCGTGGTAGGAGAACTTTGTATTATGTAATTTACAATACATTCTTTTAATTAAGTTTATTCAAACCATTTTCTTTGACTAAATTATACTTTATTTCATCTAGGGCTTAAACTAAAAAATGATGATTCTATGTACAATTAGAGTCACAATGTCAATTACTTAAGACATTTTTCTAGAGTCAAAGGGGATACTCTGTTATTTTCTGGGTTGTTTGTGTGAAAGAAAAGTCTAGGGTTTTTTCATTCACACAAACAAGAACAAGTTATATACACCCACGGTGCCTCAAATATAAACCTACATAAGAAAGTTTATCACAATTTTAACACGGGTAACTGGCCAGTCTGCTAAAATCTAAAGATTAAATACCTCCACGGGCCTGTTCATCAAGCAATCAAAGTATTTATAACACCCCATGACACTGTCAGCTCAACAAACCTGTCAACTTACATAAATATTTAACAGGAGGAGATATTCAAATACTAGTACTTATACATAAACACCTTATCAAAAAATACATTTAAAAGACTTGCTTACAAATAGACAAGGATTATAAAGTTCCTTTCCTATAACATTTTAAGACCCATGGATTTATTTTATAGCAACAGAGCATTATCCAATCACAACTAAATAAAAGCTAACTACACAAAAATAGATAACAGAAAGCCACATTATTTGTTACTACTGAAATTCACAGTATCAATCCTCAAAATTCCTTTAAACAACAACATTTAACTATAACTCAGTTCTCTAGGCTTAGGGAATAGGTGAAATAAATGAAATATCCCCGCTCCCGTGCCCTCAGCTTTGAGCTTACAATATACAGAATAAAAGAAGAGTGAATGAATGAGGCTCAAGTTAGTAGATACTGAACTCATGAACCTGGAGACGGAAGCTGCTAAGAGTGGCACGCAATCAGCAATCCAGGGTGTCTTTCTACTCTTTCCTCCTGGTCCCAGATACCATGATCCTGCCCAGACGAGGGACACATCTGAACACAACACCTGGCAGAGTTTCTGACACCTACACATCTGAGAAGAGTTGTTTTCAAGTAAAAATGACTTTTTTTTTGATTCAGAAAGCTGGGGCCTTGCAGGACTCATATAAATTTTAGGTCCTACCAAGTACTAATTATATTCTTATAATCATGCTTTCACTTCATATCTAAGGAATAAGAAATATCAAAAAGCTTAAAGTGCTAGTATTCATGCATTGAAAAACTCAGATTTCCTGAGAAAGTGACTCGCCAATAAAGAGGTACAAGCTGGGCGCCTTAATCCCAGCAACTCAGGAGGCTGAAGCAGGAGGATCACAAATTCAGGCCACCCTCTTCAACTAGGTGAGGCTCTGTCTCAAAATAAAAAGGACCAGGGGTCAGCTCAGTGGTAAAGTGTCCTTGGGTTCAATCCCCAGTACCAAAAGAAATTAAAAATTTAAAATACAGAGGTATAAGAAGTCATGAAACCTGGGATTTTATTCACTGTGATATCCATCTTGGTCTCCATGCCACAGGCCGTGTGCTGCGCACTGAGATGTAACAAGGCCTCCTGTCAACTCCAGCACCCAAGCCCCACGGGGGTCAGAATGGATGGCCTTCCCCTTGGGTGGTGGATGGTGTTCTAATGAGAGGAACTAGTTACCACTGCCTGGAGATGCTGTCCTCCTTCCAACAGTTCCTCTGTCAGAGTCTATAGTTAGTATTAAGGATAAAAACAACTATAAATGGATTATTTTGATGGTGCTAATGGCTTGGTCACTATGTAAGGCCAAGTCCTCGTGAGGGATGAAAAAAGAAGAGAGGTTCCCAAGGAAGCCATGACAATAAGTTTCAAACACCCATTGGGATTTAGACAGGCACAGGTACTTTTCCAAACTCTTCAAAAAATACCAACAACCACATTCACCATCCTTCATTCAGCACGGAGCCTCAGCCATCACCAAGTGCCCTTCGGTGCTGGAAACTAAAGTAACAGTGGCACTGCTTCCCAGCAGGATTATTTTACAGACATGAAAACAGATGAAATTCTCCCCTAAACAAAAAGTTAGGACACCTTGACACCCATTCACCTCCACCAGGCCTCCTCAGATTGAAAAGGCGGGTGTTCAGTGAAGCAAACAACTGTTGAATAATTCCTCTGACCTGAAGAATGAGAACGAAGTAGTCTACAGGTCTGTTGCGCTGGTAGAGGTAGTACTCTGGGGCTTTCTTGTTCTTCTCATCATACTTCAGTTCCTGGATGACATTGGGGTGCTTTAGCAGCCTTAGAAGGATCTTCTCTGACATCTGGGATGGGCTAAATGCTTCTACTTCTACAGACATAAACACAACTTGACATTACACTTCAAATGGACGGAAAAGATCATGCTAGTAATTAAGGTGTTCAGATAGCAAGAATACTTGGCATCAAAGTGATACAACATGGGTGAACAAGGTTTCCGTCTGGTGATCCACTGGGGACAGATTACCTGGGAGAAATTAGAAAATGCTCCATTCTCAGGTTTGTTCCTTTTTAATCTTTCCTTTTCACCCTGTCATTGGGTTCGGTCTCATAAAAATGCCCTACGTTTCTGACATGGAAATGAAAACCCATCAGCAGCAGGCTCCTTGAGCGCCAGGAGGCCTCCAACAAGCAGGACAACCAGACTGTCCAAAGACAGCGGGAGGAGGAAGCCAAGGTCGGGCAGCGCCGAGGCGTGGGTTAGTACCGGTGCAGACACGGGCTCCCCTCCACTCTCCCGCGCAACTATCCTGCGATTCCGGGGACCACGGAGGGAGAGAGTCGGAATAAAAGCAAGGCCGTGCACACATCAACATGCACTCCAACTTGCCAAAAACCAAAAAAAAAAGGAATGTTGGTCAGCACTGACAGAGACAGGAGCTTTCTTTAAAATAACAAATGTCCAAATTACTGACTTGAGGGCGCTATTCCTGAAACTGGACTTTATGGTTTCTCAGAGGCAGAGTAGGATAACATTCAGCTTTAACGTGTGGTTCTTAAATGATGAGGACAATATTATCAGAATTAGAAGAAGAATAATAAGCAAGTTAAAGATATTGTTTATTTTTATTTATTTTTAAATTAGATGCTATATATGAGCTATAAATTCTGTATTCACTTCTGCGACTTTTTGGTAATAAAAAATACATAGCAGAAAATTTGGAAAATAGAGAAAAAGAGAAGAAAATAAAAATTATCTATAAGCCAACTACTTCGATAACCATTCAGAGCAATTTGGTGAGTATTTCTTTCCAGTGCTTTGCCTAGGCCTGTGTGCCTGTGTACGCGTGTCTGTGTACCACAGAAACACAACTGTGATCTTAATGTGCACATAGCTTTAGGTCCTGTTTTTTTCCCTCTTTACATTAAAGTCATGGACACCTTCCCATGTCATAAATGAGACTGTGAGCACTTCCATGTATCTGAAAGCGTAGGTAGCATTCCGCCACGTGGTTGCTGTTGGCCTTCTTTTCAAAATATTTTAAGTATACTGCATGCAGTTGAAAAGTACTGGCTGCCCATCTTGGAAACAGACGTCTTCTACAAGCCTCTGGGTACTTTCACATTTTCTCACACTTCCCCTGGCCAACAGAGCTCACCCTTCACCTAGGGAGCCATGTGGGGATGTGAGAGGGTTAGTCAGTCTCTTAAGTCCATTCAACCTTGACCTCTTGGGAGCAGTCAGTGCCGGCTGGGTTGGTGGCTTTAATAATGTGAACACTTGCCTCCTGGAATGGGCCCAAGTTAACAATCTGATTTGAAGAGGCCACCAAGAAATCCATGTCAAAGTCCTTAGAATTTCTGATTTCATCAAAACCATAAAAGATAGAGATTTAAGTCTGAGAACCTATGTTTCTTCTTTGCAAATCATAGCACCTGCGTTACCACTGATGTCCAACTGTTCTTCCAAGGCAAGCTGAAGAGAGAATTACTCAACTGTCCAATCAAACGAGCTGTGTCTGGTTTGCACTGTCAGCCTACTCCGCCAGCTGGCTGGCCCATGGACTTAGCTGGAAGGAGATGGCCTGGCCTACTGAACACATGCAGTGTGGCACTGACATTCATCCTTACCTTTCAGACCAATTTTAAGTTACTGGTCCACCCCTGGTAAATGTCTCAGAGGGTTCATGCCGACACTGAACACAGGAGAGGAGAGAATTTAAAGAGAAAAAAACAAAACAAAACAAAAAAACAAAAAAAAAAACAAAAAACAAAACACAAAAGTGGCATTACTTATCACCCCATTTCCCAGTCTCCACCCCCAGCCCCCCACTCAGTGCTGGTGAGAAACGGCTCCAGGGCTGGCAGCGATCTCAAACTGTGATAAGCGCACTTGCCTGTTGCTAGGAAACGGTGCATGGCCAGGAGAAGCTGCGGTGATATTTTAACCTTCATCTCGCTGTCTGTCTGCTTAAAGGCAGAAAAATCTTGCTTTCTTTCACGGTGGGCCACTTTCTTTTTCGTTCTGTTATCGGCTGAGGGAAGAATGAGAAAAGAAGGAAAATAAGGAAATACAGTCCTTTAGAACAGGGATCTTTTCAGATGGAAAAGACAAAGCACACCCGGAGGCCAGCCCCTGCAGGAGCGGACTCTCGGCTCCAAACACCACACAGGAGCAAGGGGCAAAGTCCCACCAAGTTGGCCTAGAGCACAGCCACCACATCAGACCTCATGAAGGTCGTCAGAGAGCCCTTATGTCAGACATGACGGGGCAGACAGGCACACATGGCCTCCCGAGACTCAATGACACCACCCTCCAGTGAAGAACTGCCACCTGGACACACACAAGGGACACTGTCTCTGCCCTTAAGAGGCCACCCCGCCTCAGAAGAAAGAAAATAACATACAAACAAAACCCCTCAGGAAACAAGAAAGTATTCACAAAACACTACTTTAATTAATATCTTTTGACTTCACTTCTACCACATGCCATGATTTCCTCAAGGTCAAGTGAACATGAAGAAGGTGATCCAGAACAGGGCCGAGCAAGCCTCCCCTGGAAAGGGCCAGGGAGTGCAGACCTGGGGCCCCGTGGGCTATACAGCTTCTGGTACAGGATCCACACTGCTGTACAGCAAATGAATGAGCACAGCTGGATGCCAACAAAATTTCAATTATGGACACAGAAATTTGAATTTCATTTAATTTCCACATCACAAAGTAATTATTCTTTACTTTTTCTTTCAACTTAAAAATGTGAAAAGCCCTTCTAAGCTTGCAGACCATACAAAAATAGGTGACAGGCAATCATGGACTATAGCTTGCCAACCCCAATCTAGAAGGCATTTTATGCCAAATTATTTTTTAAATTTTTTTCTCTGGACAAAGTAATGATCAAGGATAAAAAAAAAAAAAAAAAAAAAAAAACTGGCTTAAAGACAAGACCCTAATTTCTTGCTCCATCTCCAAGAACCATGAGTCACTTCATTGTCACTTCCTGCGCAGGGCCAGACAGATTGATTACAAGGCTTTTCGTGGGGAGAAGGCAATTGCATCTTATATGCTTTTCTTCTGTCTCAAATTCTTCTGAAAACCAGACATTATAGATCAACAATATACCTGAAATCACAAGTTCAGCACTGAGTACCATGCTGGGTACAAGTACTATAATGGGAAGGAACACTTCTGTAGGAAAGGAGTCCAATCCCAGATAAAAGAAGTTCAACTAATATTTCTATTAAACCAAAGTAGGTGAGATCTCATAAACACTGTAAGTTGTCTTTCTAATGACAAGAGGTTCCCTGGGAAAACACATAAGCATTCAGAGACACACTTAGTATTCATCAGCAGATTGGAAGGCAGGATGAAAAGAATGTAAACATGCAAATAACAACATTCTCTATTATGAGGCCTTGACTACTTTCCAAGTGTCAAAAGGATAAAGCAGACGTGGGAAAGTGTTTTCAAGAACTCTATACAGGTTATCAAGGATGGTGGAATGTGACGGACATCATTATCCAAAGTACATGTATGAAGACACGAGTTGGTGTTAACATACTTTATATACAACCAGAGATATGAAAAATTGTGTTCTATATGTATAACAAGAATTGTAATGCATTCTGCTGTCATTTATTTTAAAAAATCAATTTAAAAAACTCTATACAGTCATTTATGTATGATGTGTCAAAATGAATTCTACTGCCATGTATAACTAATTAGAAGAATTTTTAAAAGTAATAAAATGTATGGTTAAGGCCAGGAAAAAGAAAAAAACCAAAACTCTATACAGATGTGAAGGGAAAAATGGGTGCATTTTCAGAAGATGATGCCTCAACCCACTGGGACAGTTCATGTCCCCCTCCAAGCCACGTTTCAGAGCCAAGAGAATAAATAGAGCTAGATGTTCTCTCTACCCCATCCCAAGAGCCCCCAACCTCTTAGGCCTTAGGACCTCTTTGGCAATGACTCCTGGAAGACTGTCCCATTGCTAAGAGTGGGATGGGATGTCCTCTGTCCAGCAATTCAGTTGTACACTTGAATGAGACAGGAAGCAAGTGCAACATTTAGCCCAGGGTCAAGTCCAATGTCTGGACAAACAAGTTATGAATATTTTCCTACCCCTCCTGCTCTGATCTAAGCCCAAGGATCCTGAAACATGGAAATCTAATCAGCTATCATCCATCAATTTAACAAACCCTATTCACTTTTTAAATACATGAATTATAAGCTTAAGAAGAAACTGCAATTCATTTGAAAACAATTTGCCCAGGTGTATAAAATGAAAATTAAGAACAATGTAAAATACATTTGAAAACCAAGAGCAGAATTTCCTGTTTGGGGCAAGCAACATGCAGATTAATGGTCAAGAGAAGCTGGCTTTTCAAAGAACATTGCCACTCATCATTACAGAATTTGTCTCTTCTTCCCCCTTGACAAAGGGATGGGAATACACTGAGAGGTTGTACCCAGCCTACACACATCATGCTTAAGTATAAACAGAGGCGGACAACGTGGGAGAAGAAATGTCAGATGACTCACAAACAGCATGACAGAAAAAGCAATGGTTTTAGGAAATTACACTCAGATGATTCTACTCACTGTACAAATCTGTTTCATCTAGAATCTCAGATTTGATGATTTCTTCAATCACATCTTCTAAGGTGACAATTCCCAGAACTTCATAAAACGGATCCCCTTCTCCCTCATTGTTCACCCGCTGCACAATAGCCAGGTGAGATTTACCTTTAGAGAAGAGAAAAGAAAAAGTTGAAGGGCTGATTTTTTAGATTCCCTGAATGACATATGTGATTATTGTAAAAATGGTAGCAAATCTTTTGCAGCAAAAATGTCATACCAAATTATCAGAGTCTATATTTCTGTACTTGAAATTGGTGTGGAAACAAATGGAAAAGCTTCCCGAATCACTGAAAACATTAAGGTGGGACCAGTTTTGCACACACTGTCCTGCGCCACAGTCCTCTGCTCACTCAGGGATGTGTCTTCAGCGCTGGCAGCTCCTCCTCCAGAAAATCTTTCAAACTGTCACTCGAACAGAGCAGTTGTCTCTAAGTGTGGTCTGTGGACCTCCTAAAGGGTCCTCAAGACCCTTTGAAGGTTGATGAGGTCAAACTATTTTCCTAAGAATATTAAAATGTCATAGGCCTTTCCCCTCTTTTTATACTTGAATCAATGGCACAGAGGCACCTTGCTTAGCCCGGAGCCAGGCCACGGGAGTCCCCGGCACAAGTGGAAACTACTCACCACGACATGCTTCAAGAGAACAAAGAGTTCATTTCTCTTAAGAATGTTCTAAATAAAGCAGTACACATATTTACTCCATTAGATCTTGACCCTGAGTACATCTCTTTTAATATTCTACTTGACAAAATGGGAAGAATCATAAACATTCTGCTACATTCTGAATTACGATACCTGCTTTGAGGGATAGCACCTGTGTGACTGCTGCCAGCTGAACTGGCCACAATTTTCGTTTTTTTTTTTTTTTTTTTTTTTTAGTGCTGGGGATGGAACCCAGGGCCTTGCTCATGCCAGACAAGTGGTCTACCACTGAGCTAACCCCTCAGCCCAAGTCACTTTTTTTTTTTTAATATTTATTTATTTTTTTTTAGTTCTCGGCGGACACAACATCTTTGTTTGTATGTGGTGCTGAGGATCGAACCCGGGCCGCACGCATGCCAGGCGAGCGCGCTACCGCTTGAGCCACATCCCCAGCCCCCAAGTCACTTTTTTATCGAATGCCATTTTTACTTAAAAGAATGACTGTCAGACAAATTATGGTTATTTAGATGTATTTGGGAGACATTTTTGCAAAAATGAACAAAATGATCATGTCACATCAAGGAAGGTCATGGGCAGTGCTTGCTGCCAGTGATTAAAAACTGAGATTTCAATAAAAAAGCAGAATTTTGGGAAACTCATATCCACCACTAGGAAGCTTGGCAGCTTCTCAGTAAAGATTTTTTTTTTTAAATGGGGCAGGTGATGATATTAATGAATGCAACTTTTAAAATACTAATAATGCAGATGTGTGAACAGTTTGAAAAGCTGCATAACTCAGTGAACCAGTATTTTTCGTGACTATGGCAATGATATTACAAAATCACACTTAGATAAATGATCTGCTCCAAGTACAAGACAGAACAATGGGACTTAAAAAAAAAAAAGAAATAATTTTAGATTTACAGAAAAGTTGCAAGGGTAGAAGAAAGTCCCTATGGACTTTTCACCCAGTTTCTCTACTGTTACATCTTGTATAAGCCGTTAACTATTTGTCACTGCATTTTAGCCATTAACTATCTTAAAAATTTGACATTGACATGTTGCTCTTAAATTAACTCCAGACTATTTGGATTTTACTTTTTTTCCAAAAAAATGTTTTTCTCTGCTTCATTGCCCAGTCCAGAGTACTGGGTTGCATCTAGCTGTCATGGCTCCCAGTTTCATCTGGTCTATGACAGCGTCTCAATCTTCCCTTGTTTTTTATAACATTGACAATCTTTTTTTTTTTTTTTTGTGTGTGTGTGTAGAGGTAGGGTACTGGGGGACTGAACCCAGGGACCATTTGCCACTGAGCCACATCCCTAGACCTTTTCTTTTCTTTCTTTCTTTCTTTTTTTTTTTTTTAAAGAGAGAGAGAGGAGAGAGAGTGAGAGAGAGAGAGAGAATTTTTAATATTTATTTTTTGGTTCTCGGCGGACACAACATCTTTGTTGGTATGTGGTGCTGAGGATCGAACCCGGGCCGCACGCATGCCAGGCGAGCACGCTACCGCTTGAGCCACATCCCCAGCCCCACCTTTTCATTTTTGATACAGGGTCTTGCTAAATTGCTGAGACTGGCCTTGAACTTGCATCAGTCTCCTGAGTCACTGGGATTATACCTGTGCACCACCACACCCAGCAGATATTAACAATCTTAAGAAATTCTGGTTGGGTCTCAGGTTTGTCTGCTGTTTTTCTCGTGATTAGATTAGACTGTGCCACTCCATCACATAAGGGGTCATGAGATGGTTGATGATGTTCTCCTTCATCATTTGGTTAAAGCAGTGCTTCCCAGGTTTCCCCATGATAAAGCCACTCATTTGCTCTAATTCTATTTTTAGAAACAAGTCACTAAGTCAAATCTGTCCCCCAAGGGAGGGGTGAGGAAGAGTAATTGACCTCTACTTCCTGGAGTAGGGGGGTATCTATATATATTATTATTTGGAGAGGAGAGTATCCACACCCAATCTTGTGAAAAGAATATTTCAGCCAAAGAATTTTAATGGGACAGAGTATTGAAAGTCCATTGTTTTGATTTTAGATTCTATAATGCAATTACCTTTTTTTTTTTTTTTTGAGGGGTGAGGGCAGGTACAGGGGATTGAACTCATGGGCACTCAACCACTGAGCCACATCCCCAGCCCTATTTTGTGTTTTATTTAGAGACAGAACTCACTGAGTTGCTTAATGTGTCACCTTGCTGAGGCTGGCCTGGAACTTGCGATTCTGCACCCCCGCCAGCCCCCCAGCCTCCTGAGCCTCTGGGATGATTGCACACAGGCTTCCCTGCTCCTGGTAACTCTTATTTTGTACATGTTTTTCCCAAAAGGTATGCATATACCTTTTAAGGAATTAGCACTTTTGGAATTTTGATGAACTCAAAGGAAAGCAGCTACAACTATCCAAAAAGGCACTTAAAACACATATCTTTCCCAAATATATACCTGTGTGAAGTCAAATTTTCTTCATATATTTCAACTAAACACAATATTGCACGGGCTAAATGTGGAAGATTATGAGAACCCAGCTGCCTTCGGTTTAGCTAGATAACACATGCAAAAAAGGTAAACATGGACATTCTTCTTACTCTTTTTGTTTTGGAGAATATGATTATTTTTAATAAAAAAAGTTAGTTATGTCAACATTCAATAGATTCATGTCCTTTAAAATGAGTTAATGATGGGGGACGAGCTCAACAGTAGAGCACCTGCCTAGCACATGTGAGTTCCTGGGTTCCATCCTTAACCCCCACAAAAAAGTTAATAAGTTAATGTTTTAAATTTCCATTTTATTTCAAGTGCCATAAATATCAAAAGATATAATCAACATGAACAAAAGTTCAAGGGTTCTTAATAATTTTTAAGAGCTTAAAAGGATTCTAAGATAACAAAGTTTAAGAATTGTTGCACCAGAGGATGACAGAGGGCAAGGGAAGAACATGAGCTCCCAAGTTTAATAGCCTTGAGTTTGAACTCCACTCATTAGCCATCACTAGCCAGATGACCACAAGCAAACTATGGAACATTTATTTCTTTTTTTTAAACTTATTTTTTAAAATATTTTTTAGTTGTTGATGGACTTTTATTTTTACTTATTTGTGTGTGGTGCTGAGAATCGAACCCAGTGCCTCATGCATGCTAGGCAGGTGCACTACCACTGAGCCACAACCCCAGCCCCCCAGCTATGGAACAATTTCTAAGCTTCAGTCTCATCTTTGAAACAGGCTCATGCTAACTGCCACCACACAGGGCTGTCGTGAAGATCAGAGATAACATTGAGTTGTTCCTGGAATCAATCATGGAGTCATCAATAAGTGGTAACTCTTATTTTTTTAAAATATATTTTTAGTTGTAGATGGACACAATATCTTTATTTATTTATTTTTATGTGATGCTGAGTTTTGAACCCAGTGTCTCCTGCATGCAAGGCAAGTGATCTACCACAGAGGTACAACCCCAGTCCCGGTAACTCTTATTTTGTACATGTTTTTCCCAATTGTAAGACACCATCCACTTATTACCAGATTAGATATAGGAGGGAAAACCCACCACATTAAACAAGCAGAGTGATGAGAAGAGGCATTTCAATTTCAGAAAAATCTTTTAAAATAAAATAGTAAAACACATTTCTCAAACACAAATATTGGTTTAATCCATCCACGGCACATAAAACATATCCTTAATTTAAGCCAATGCAGACATGATCTGGAAACTTCACAATTACTTTTTAAATGACAGAGGGCGGTGCTTCACTAAAGCTCAATGAACCCTTCTGAGGTGGGTAAATTCATGCAGACACAACCAGTCAAACAAACTAGAATTACTCTCTAAAGGCCAGGTCTGATCACGTTCCTAACCCAGACTTAGGGACCAGCTTTGCTTATGGGTTGGTTTGTACTTTCTTTCCTCAGTGGTCTACGTTTCTGCCCTGCCTCAGACCACTGTACAGACAAGCACAGTCTGCTGGCCTAGAAACTGGACTGTTAGGACATCCATGTCCGGCATCCTAGCAATTTTCATCCCTAGCTTGCTCACACTCTAAGAATGAAAATATTTTGAGCAAAGAAGACTCAGAGGGAAACTTATCAGCAACAGATATAAACCCTGCACCAGGTCAAGTCAACTCTCATCTAGTCAATTTGGTCCAGTAGGTTTCTCACATCTGCCTTCCCAGGGACCCAACATAAGCAGTTAAAAATTCTTGGTAAATGCTGTCTGTCGAAAGTTAAATTCTTTTGCTATTCCCAGCTTGTGATCATTTAAAAGGAATTTTCCAAAGCAAGGTCTAATATTAGACTCAAAATGAAGTTTCCATTCCACTGAGGCGCTATTCTCACCAAAGTAACTACCGCATAATCAGATTGTCTTGGAGCAATTCGTTTAAATGCAGATGGACATACTTGAAATACCAGCTCAATAGCACCAACAGATCTGGAAAGGTCTTACTCCGGGAGAAATCATTCATGTGAATTAGGCTTCTTAGATTGAAAAATTAGTAAGTTTTCCTCCCAGCTCACTTGTAGCCATTCACACCCTCTCCTCAAACTTTGAAACTTCTTGGGCCCCCAAAACCACACACTTTCAGTTTTGGAATTCTTCTTGAGAATTTGTTTTCTGAACCTACTTCCTGGTACACACACACACACACACACTCACACTCTCCCCTCCCAGGCTTTTGGAGAAGAGTGATATGTACCATGTACCTGCCTCATTTAACCATTCACTGCAATGACCTGAGTCTTCAGACCTCATCCAGGAATTAATCAGAAGAAAAATGTAAACAACGTTCCAACACAGAAAACATCCCCCGCCCCCCAGGACTGAGGCTAGAACCCAAGGCTTCAGACATCTGAGGCAAGTACTCTACCACTGAGCTATAGGCCCAGTTCTTTAACAAAATCTTGTAACCCAGAAGACTGAGGCAGGGGGATCACAGGTTTGATGTTGTCTCAGCAATTTAGTGAAATATTGTCTCAAAAAATTAAAATGGGCTAAGCACATAGATTGTATAGCACACTTGGGTTCAATCCCTAATACCAAAAAAGAAAAAGAAAAAAAAAAGTAGAAGAAGCGATTCTTTTGCTGTAATTAAAATGCTCTATGCAAAGTTGAATTGGGATTAAATTTTCACCTCCATGGACCCACAAATCAAAGTTTATTACTTGCATCTTCTTTGTGGATGGGTAAACCAGCCCAGAATGGTAGTGTGTTAACCACTTTGCACATTTCTAGGCTCAAATTTTGAATGACAAATATCACTTGGTACAGTGATTAGGTGACAAAAGTTCATAACCACCTAATGAAAATACAGACTGCGTCTGCTATCACACAAAGTTAAGGGCGATGAAGTGAAATGGACAGCAACAGACCAACAGCAATACCACGGAAGAGAGCCAAGCGCCAGGTGAAGCAGAATGGAATTAGGAACAACGTGAGACGGCTAATACAAAAGTGGCATGCAGTAGCCAGAAAGACCTCCTGATGTGAGCACAAGGCAAATGGAGCCTGCAGAGCCCTAAGGTGCACTCAGACAGAGGATCTGAAACAGATTTTGATTCCCAGGACTGAACTCAGGACTGCACTCAACCACCAAGCCACATCCTCAGCCCTATTTTGTATTTTATTTAGAGACAGGATCTCGCCGAGTTGCTTAGCGCCTCACTAAATTGCTGAGGCTGGCTTTGAACTCGTGATCCTCCTGCCTCAGCCTCCCAAGTTTCTGGGATTACAGGCATGCGCCACTGTGCCCAGCCCCAAGGTGGCTTTTTATATTCACCATCACTGCTGTGTGGCACAGCTCCAGGGGGTGCTGGCAGCACAGAATGCAGAGCTGCACAGTCCCCATGGTGTGCAGCTTCATGCCCTCTCACAACCAAGGACGGAGCAGGCAAACATTTTACATGTCTTTGTTTTTAATGGATTTCCAATTTACTAATATAAAACTGTAATACTACAATAAGTAGGAATCAACAGAGGAAGTTCTATGGAACTACTGATAAAAGAAATAAATGGTCTCCAACTAAGAACTCAGGTTCCAAATAACTATCACACAAAGTTGCGGGCGATGAAGTGAAATGGGATGTAAGATATATTTTAATGGCCATAGTTAAGATCTCCCAAGGAAATCCATTTGCTGATGCAACTAGATTCAGTCATTTATAAGTGAACAAACTGATCAGTTATAGATATGAACAATTTATAAACCATAAAACACTGTGTAAGCATTGATGAACCATTGTTACACAAGCTCATTATTCATTCAACAAATATTTACTTTTGCCTACCATGTACCAGGCTCAAACTACAGGGAACCAAAGCCGTGGATCTCAAGGAACATTCTAGCACGAAGGCAGACATCAAGGGAAACGGACAAAAACATATGTCAGATTGTGTTAAATGTGCTGTGAAGAAAAAGAAGGTAGGAGTGGGATCCCACTTAATATAGGATGTCCAAGGAAAGAGCTGCCAACAAAGGTGACATCTGAGCAGAGCCGAAGGACACAAAGAAGCCAAAGGCAACAGACATGGGGCTGGTAGAGGCTGTCTTCAGGTAAAGGCCCTGAGAGGGAGATGCCGGATGGGCTGTAGGAAAGAGACGAGGCCCGTATGGCTAGGACAGAGTGAGCCAGGAGGAAAGGGCTGGAGAGGTGCCCTGCAGGGAGGGGAACGTGCAGACCATGAAGGCACTATAGAGGCTTTGTGTGGGAAGCCATTCTGACACATGATTGGGTGACTCCCTTTAAGGGCCTGAGGCGCTTTGGCTAAGTCGAAGCTTTCCCGACCCTTTCCTGATGAGAGGGAACCAGAGAGGGGAGCCATCTCGGACCTAGCAATAGAAATAAGGTAACTGAGTCTGTGTGTTTTATTTCGATCTCATCTAGCTAACTTTATGCCTAGAACCTCATTAATGAAACCATTGCGCAGGCCGCGTGGTAGAGCTTTGGCTTTCACTTGGAGTGGTGAGTCGCTGGAAGGTTCTGAGCAGAAGAGGGACGTGATCTGATGTGTTGAGGGGTCACACAGGCTGCTGTGTTGAGAGAAGTCTTGCAGCTGGTGGAAGAGGATGGCAGCAGTGGGGTGGGGAAGCAGGACACAGTGAGGAGCTGCTCCAGCAATCCCAATGAGGGGGACGGTGGTGACAGCACAGCCATGAGAAGGTCTGGAGATTATATGTAGTTTTTATAATGAGGGGCTTTCATGTTGCCCAGGCTGGCCAGCTCAAGTGATCCTCCTGCCTCAGCCTCCTGAGCAGCTGGGACAACAGGGCCATCACCAAGCCAGCTTTGGATACATCTTTTAGATAGAGCTGTCAGGACTTGCTGATGGATTGGAAATAGGCAGAAGACAAAGGGAAAAGTCAAGGCTGACTCTCGGGTTTTCTGGCCTATAATGTGAAAGACGAAGTGGCCATTTACCAAGGAAAACTGTGGAAGGCAAGTGTTTGGAAGGCAGAAATCAGCTCAGTTTTGGACAGGTGAATTTGAAGCGCTTAATAGATATCCTACTGGAAAGTCAAAGAGGGAGTTAGATACCAGTCCAGAATTCAAACAAGAGAGAGAGAGAGAGAGAGAGAGAGAGAGAGAGAGAGAGAGAGAGAGAAAGAAATATGGCCCACAGATGAAAACTGGGAGTCACCAGAGATAGAGGGCAGCACAGCCAGAAGCCCAGTGAGATCAACAGGGAGTGGACAGGGAAAAGATCTGGTCCTAAGCCCAGGGAATGCCAATATGTCAAATGGTTAGGAAGTTGAGATACAGCCAAGAAGAGCTTGAGAAAGAGGGAAGTTAAGGGGAGAATACACAGAATAGTATTTTGGAGATCAATATTTTTTATAATTAATATAAATATTTTAAATTTAAATATTTATATTTCAAGAAGCAGAGGCTAGTCAAAAGTTATCAAATGTAGCCAGGCACAGTGGTGCACACCTGTAATCCCAGCAGTTTGGGAGGCTGAAGCAGGAGGATCACAAGTTCAAAGCCAGATTCAGCAAACTGAGGTGCTAATAAGCAACTCAGCGAGACCCTGTCTCTAAATAAAATGCAAAACAGGGCTGGGATGTGACTCATGGTCGAGTGCCTCTGAGTTCCATCCCCAGTACCCAACGCCACCAAAAAAAAAAAATAAATAAATAAAATGTAGTCAAAGGGTCATGAATGATGATTTTAGTGACAAAATATGCTCAAGATAAGGAAGGTTGTGAATGAAGGATCTGAGGACTGTGGTCTAAGTGACGAGCCAGTCCAGGGCAACTTCACTGCTGCAAATAGGGAGAAAGCCTGGCTGCTTCTGCCAGGCAGCCTTCACCAGAGAGAAAACTCTGCCCTGTGATTTGTCCTCTTCCAAATAACGCCTCCTCTAAGTCTCACTACTCTGGCAATGATAAATTAGATTTCAAATCACCCAGGCTTAATATCCTGAACTTGTCCTTTCTCCCCACTCCACGTTAATGAATACATACATAAAATACACAGCTCAATGAAACTTTCTTTATACACGTGTGCACCTGCAGAACCACTTCCAGGAAGGGCATGTGGGAGCGAGAGCATTAATAATGGGCATGGGAAAAATAAATATTAAAAATCTTAAAAAAAAAAAAAAGATGTTGTGTCCGCCGAAAACTACAAAAAATAAATATTAAAAATCTTAAAAAAAAATAATGGGCATGGGGTGAGCATGCAGGAGCTGCAGGCAGGAGAGAGGAACAGACAACCAGCAACATGGAGTGACAAGAGAAAGGGCAAAGTGGGTGAGCCCACCTGGGGCCCCACAGGAAATGCAGCTTGCACATGGCCTGCTCTGTAGGACCAGCATCTTCTCCCCATCTGGAAACAACTTCAGAACAAGGAAAGCCTTTTCCTAGTATTTAGCTATACCTAGAATGCTGCTGTCTGGGTCTTGGACTTTTATAAGAGGTGAACAGAGCAGAGATGCTGTAAGATATTCAAGCCATGGCTCAGGAGGAACAATGGGAGAAGCCGGGGAGGTTTAGCTAGAGGAGAAACCTGGGGGATGAGATGACAGAAGCCTGCAAACATCTGAAACCAAAGGCAGTCACTGGGATCCTGTGCTTCCTTACAACAACATGTTCCGGTCATAAACTGTGGATTCATCACCCTATTACCCCTCACCCGCTCCCTCGGCCCCTGGCAAGTCTCGCACAATACAATGCCCCAGTCTCTTCTCTACTCCCACATTCCCCAAGAAAAACTTACTAACCCACAACTTAATCATAGCTCTCCATTACTCACAAGTGCTCAGTTCCCAGCAACTACTGAATTAAGGAGAAAGCTGCTAGAAGTAGGGTTCAAAGGACATCATCATGTCCCCAAGTCCCCAAATGTCCCATCCTTCCATCCTCCGTCGCTCTGCTTTTCCTATGCTCTTGTGGTTCAGTCGGATGACTCAATGTTCCCCATCAGGGACTTCCCCAGCTTTTGCAAGTTTCTCCTGGCTATCCTGAGCCTTTGAATCCTTTTGTGTTACCTTAATTCCACTCCAAATATCACCTATGCCAGAGAGCCTCTCTTCCTCCTCGAAGGCAGAAATCATCTTTTCCATTTCTGAACCCCCATGGCATTATCTGAATTTCTCCTAAGGCATTTATCTCTTTTGGCCTCACATTTAGGTCTGTGCTCCTTGTCCTCTAGATGAGAAACCCCTGGCTCCCCATTTCTCTCCCATAGCACCTCGCTTGACTACGCACCCTCTGCCCAGAACAGGTGAGAAAGGAACAGAGTCAGCAATCATAGGACCCCAATCCTTCATTAGCTGTCCTTGCACAATCCCAGGACAGCCCTGCCACACCCACACCTGGGCTCTGTGAGTACCTGGGTCTCTAGCTGCATTACTCTTTATACTAGATAGGCCCTTTTCCTTAACCACTGCCCCCCCCCACCCAACTCAACAGCTGCAAATCGAAAGAGGAGTCCTGAATTACAAAACATATAACAAACATCTAAGGCCATTTCTCAGATTTTTGTAATGAATACTTGATGAATGCTTATATACATCTTGTAGGTCTTCTACTGACTACAGGGAGGTTGATCCGGTATTATAGTATGAGCTGTGATGCTTAAATTTGCCAAACAAGAAGCAATGCAATTTTATTTAGGAAGTTATCACCTAGCTATTTCTGCACTGCTTAAAGCTAAAATAAAAATTAAAAAACCCACAGTTTGTTGTTTTAAGTATTTATTTTACCTTACCATCCCCACCAGAGTTAAGTGCATTTTTTCCAATTGAGTTTTCCCACCATAAAATACACCAGAAAAATGTGACACAGATCTTAAAATAGCCCTATATAAACAATACGTGAGTGTATATATAGAAGCACTTGCTGTATATAGACATCACTGGGTTTAAACGATGATAACTGTTGCTATTTTAGGAGACAAAAGCCCCCTTTTACCAAAAGCTTTACTATTTCCAAAAATTCCAAGGCTGGCCAGTAAGTGGCTGGCCTGCATCTCCCTAGAGGGACAGCTCCTCTCCCTAGTCACCAACGACCAAACTCGCAGGGAGGCCTGACCTGCTGTTCCTCATTGAGGTTCCTGGGGTAAAGGTAGAATCATGATTTCCCCCAAAATAAACACCTAACTTTTTTTTGATGAAAGTAGAGGTTTATTTGATACAGATACTATTTATTTATTTATTTAGGTACCAGGGATTGAACTCAGAGGTATTTGACCACTGAGCCACATCCCCAGCCCTTTTTTGTATTTAATTTAGAGACAGGGTCTCACTGGGTTGCTTACCACCTCGCCATTCCCAAGGCTGGCTTTGAACTCGCAATCCTCCTGTCTCAGCCTCCTGAGCCTGAGATTACAGGCATGCGCCACCATGCCCAGCTCAGATACTATTTCTTGATAGGACCATTTCCTGGAGAGAATCCTAAATATATTTACTAATGTAGTGGATTGTAACAGCTTTCCGAGAGTAGGTTCGCTGATGTTCTTTGGCCATTGGAACAAATCTGAAAGTAGAGAGGAAGCTACTCACTGAGGTGATCAGCCTCTAAGGGTTTGTTTTGTTTTGTTTTAAAGAAGCAGATGGGGGCTGGGGATGTGGCTCAAGGGGTAGCGCGCTCACCTGGCATGCGTGTGGCCCGGGTTCGATCCTCAGCACCACATACAAACAGAGATGTTGTGTCTGCCGAAAACTAAAAAATAAATATTAAAAAAATTCTCTCTTAAAAAAAAAAAAAGAAGCAGATGGACTGGGGTTGTGGTACAGTCTTAGAGCACTTGCCTGGCAAGTGTGAGGCACTGGTTTGATCCTCGGCACCACATATAAATAAACCAATATTTAAAAATCCATTTGCAACTAAAAAATATTTTTAAAAAAAAGAGAGAAAGAGAAGCAGAGCTAGGGTATAGTTTAGTGGCAGTACATATGCTTAGTGTGTGCAAGGCCCCGAGTTCAAAATAAAAGAAAAAAGTGAGAAGCAAAGCAGACAAATCAGGCTGGGGTTGTGGCTCAGTGGTAGCGCACTCACCTCGCCTTTGTGAGACGCTGGGTTCGATCCTCAGCACCATATAAAATAAATAAGCAAAATAAAGATATTGTGTCCATAACTAAAAAAATATTTTTAAAAAAGCAGACAAATTTTCTCCATCGTTAGTGGCTGGAACAGTCACAGCACAGTGCACAGGGCACGTGGGCCAGTTTGTCTCAGGCCTCCTCCTATTTGCTCTGACACCTGTTTCCTAACACTGAAGCTAAGATTAAGCCCACCTTCCCATTCTTCACTGTAGCTTCTTTTTCTATATCCCTAAAACAGAACTGCTTGAAAAACAGAAGATTCAAATTGAAAATGCCTTTTAAGACAACTAATGTGGGGCTGGGGATGTGGCTCAAGCGGTAGCGCGCTCGCCTGGCATGCGTGCGGCCCGGGTTCGATCCTCAGCACCACATACAAACAAAGATGTTGTGTCCGCCAAATACTAAAAAATAAATATCAAAATTCTCTCTCTCTCTCTTTCACTCTCTCTTTAAAAAAAAAAAAGACAACTAATGTTTAAAGTAATTATCTCTATATCTGCATGTATTTTCTTGATGTGCTGGGGATTGAGCCCAGGGGTGCTCTACCACAGAGCTACATTCTCAGTTTCCCCTTGTCTTTGAAACAGGATCTTGCTAAACTGCCCAGGTTGGCCTTGAAATTATAATCCTCCCATCTCAGCTTCCCAAGTAGCTTGGATTACAGACATGCACCACCGGGTCTGGCGTATTTGTACTTATTTTTAAAATATCTTTAATTTATTGACTGGTTGAATTACACTCCTTCATAAATATCCTTATGCTATAAGATCAGAAAATGATACATTGGGGAAAACCAACCCATGTGGCACTGATTTTACAGTTATGTCAGTGGAGATCTGACTGCCTTCAACGGGGTCTACATTTACATGTTAGAAAAGTTTCTGAAATATATTAAAACCAAAGAAACCTGCCTGACACACTAGACACATGCAAACATTTAATGAGTGGGAGAATCTACAATCACAAATTTATCTAAATTCTTTGAACATATTTTAATTTCAATATTCAATTTACAAACTTCTAGACTAAAATGATATTTCATTTGTTTAAAAACTACCTCCTGCACATTTCTGGAAGTTTCCTCTGGACTTAGATTTCAGGTTTTGTCTGGCATTATTTTTGAAGTTATAATCATATCTTTTCTTAGTCATCATTACAGAATGAAGGCTTTTTTTTTTTAACAGTATCCCTAATATTTTACCTAAGAATTTGGCCTTGGTTTTTTACAAAATGCTATTAAATGCTACATTCAACTGTAACCTACAATTTTCCCATCAAGCATACTTTCTTTCACTCATCAAATGTATACTGAGTATATGCTTTATTCCTAGCATAGGGTTTTATATATATAAAAAAATTGAACTCAGGGGCACTCAACCACTGAGCCACATCCCCAGCCTTTTTTTTTTTTTTTTTGTATTTTATTTAGAGACAGAGACTCATTGAATTGCTTAGCACCTCACTGTTCCCAAGTCTGGCTTTGAACTTGCAATCCTCCTGTCTCAGCCTCCCAAACTGCTGGGATTACAGGTGTGCACCACTGTGCCCGGCCAAAATGAATCATTTTTATTTCAAGATAACTGTTTATTCACAAACTGTTTTAAGAAATAACCAAAAAAGGGGCTGGGGATGTGGCTCAAGCGGTAGCGCGCTCGCCTGGCATGCGTGCCACCCAGGTTCGATCCTCAGCACCACATACAAACAAAGATGTTGTGTCCGCCGAAAAACTAAAAAATAAATATTAAAATTCTCTCTCTCTCTCTCAAAAAAAAAAAAAGAAAAAGAAAAAAAGAAAAGAAAAGAAAAAGAAAAAAAGAAATAACCAAAAGAGGGGCTGGGGTTGCAGCTCAATGGTCAAGTGTTTATCTCACATATGTGAGGCACTGGGTTAGAACCTCAGTACCACATAAAAATAAAAAAATAAGGTACTGTGTCCATCTACAACAAAATATTAAAAAAAAGAGCCAAAAGAACCCACACATCTTTACCCAAGATCATGTACCTTTATCCCCACAGTGGTAACAGGTGCAAAACTTTTAACTCCAATTCACCACCATGATGTTGGCTTGATATCCTCAAATATGGGATGTTCCCATTGCCCTTCTATAGCCATGCCCACTTCCTTCCCACCCTTCCCCAAAAGCATCATTTTAACAGCTTTGGTGAAATGAGTACTAGTTTTCCAGTGGTGATGACTCTCAAGATTTAGTTTTTAAGTTTAAACCAACAAAAAAGCTCACAGGCTGGGATGTAGCTCAGTGGCAAAGCGTCTGCCTTGCATTCGCAAAGCCCTGGGTTCGACCCCCAGTTCCAAAACAGACAAAAAAAAAAAAAAAAAAAGAATCCCACCCAAAAAAATAAGATTAAAAAAAAAACCTTTAAAATACAAAAAAGCTCACAAAATGGCAATCAAGGGGAAAACATTCTTCTATCAATAAGAATTTGCTTTACATCCAGTGTTCCCCCCCTCACCCCATTGAAATGGACTCTTACTATGTTGTCCTGGCTCCTCCCCAAACTCCTGGGCTCAAGTGATCCTCCAGCCTCAGCCTCTTGAGTAGCAGGGACTAGCAATGTGTGCTACTGAGCAGGTTACATGCAACTTTTTTTGGAGGAATCAGGGATTGAACTCAGGGGCACTTAACCACTGAGCCACATCCCCAGCCCTTTTTATATCATATTTAGAGACAGGGTCTCACTGAGTTGCTTAGGGCCTCACTAAATTGCTGAGGCTGGCTTCGAACTCATGATCCTTCTGCCTCAGCCTCCCAAGCCACTGGGATTATAGGTGTGCATCACTGCACCCGGCTACATGCCCAATCCTGACAAGATTTACCAACCATGCTTTCCCAGCTGAAGAACATGGTAGGCAGTTATACAACTGAATGTGCAGACAGATGGCTTTTAGAGGGCAGCAGAGACGCCAGCCTTGATTTAACAAATGCTGCGTGAGGCACCTCTTTGACAGTATTGTTTTTATTTTCAGACAGCTCCTTTTTGGTTTCTTACAATGTGAGAGATGTGAGAGTTGCCAGTAATTCAATCAAACACTAATACAGGTGCTGCTGTGAAAGAATTCTGTAGATATAATTAAAATCCCTAAAAGGTTGACTTTCAGCAAGGGAGATTATTCTGGGTGGGTCTGACTTCAGTCAAAAGGCTTTAAAAGCCAGGCAAAGCCTTTCTGAAAGAAAAAAAAATCCACCTGTAGCAAATAGCTTGACTGTGCCTGTGGGCTCCAGCCTGCCTGTGACCTTCCCTTTTCAGGACCAGCCCCGTCAGCTTTGAACTTTTAGCCCCTCAACACACAGGCCAGTTTCTTATTTTAAAAAATCCCTGATGAATATGTGCGGACGTGGGTGTGCATATGTATCTCCTACTGATTGTTTCTCTGGTTGAAACCTGACAGACAGGTGAAGGATCCACATGGCAAACAGATTTAGAAAGCAGTAACCAAAACTGGGATTAGACTAAGTCCTCACTTCCCAAAGCCAAGACAATGGACAAACAGCTGCCCAGAAGATAAACTAACGTGTTTGTGTGGTACATGACAGACCTGCTCAGTGAGCTGGTAAAGTAAAGTAACCTGTGGAACAAAGATTACCCTAAACCATGGTTGTGTTTAAAAGACAAAAAGCCAAATCCTTTTCTACATCCCTCCAAGTCAACTCTCCTGAGACAGCCAACCTCGGGCCTTCAGGCCCAAGTTAGGCTTCCAGGCCACAAGCAATGAAGGGGCTTCCATTTCCCACACCACCACCAGCTCATTCTCTTTTGCCTCTTCTTCAATCTTGCTGCCAGACACTGTAGCCAGGAACCCAAAGTGAGGCAATTAATAGAAAAATCCAGTCATTATGTGACTTGCTTAATGGCCCATCCAAATGATTTGTGAGAAAAATCTCATGAACCAACAGAACAGAGACTGAAGAGTTTTTTCCATTATTTCTCTCTCCCAGAGTATTTAAAGACTTAGATTTTCCCATCTTTTGGGGAAATATTTTCTTATAAATAGTGAGGCATGCCGGGCATCTCCACTTCATCTTTTTTGGTGGTCTGTAACACGCACTGTACGCTCACTGGAATGTTTTCCTAGTAAATGATCAGCAGTGGAAAACATGGCTAAGACAAAGGATGGCTTTCGGGCTGAGAGGATGGGAACCTTCCCATCTTTCCCAAGAGACAGGTAGTGCTTCTATAGAACTGAGGGGTTTATTTTAGAACCAAGGAGTCTATTTCTAGACTTGTAGGCTTGGTAAGGATGATAAATGAAGACTGACTATACTAGTTAGGTAACCGTCCAACGTATCCAATAACAATGGGAGACTTTTTACAGAGAAATATACTTCTGCTGTTCAAATATTAGTGCTTGAATTTTATGATTTGCTCTTCCGTTCCTCCCTTGTGTTTCAATTTTGACCAACAATAACTTAGAATTTTGTTTTGTGTGAAGCTTCTGGTTTTCAACGCAAGTTCCTGAGTGATTTCTATAGCCCAAGCAGACAATATCAGTAAATTATACAGTCATGCATAAAAATAGGTCCTTCTTCCTCCTCTTAAAAAAAGTCTTCCCTGGGGCTGGGGTTGTAGCTCAGTGGTTGCACGCTTGCCTCACATGTGTGAGGCACTGGGTTCAATCCTCAGCACCACATTAAAAAAAAAAATAAACAAAATAAAGATATTGTGTCCATCTACAACTAAAAAATATATATTAAAAAAAGTCTTCCTATGATATTTACAGTCTACCACCATACCACCCTGAATGCACCCAATCCCATCTTCCCATGATACTCACAGTGACAAAAATTACCTAATCCTGGACATCATGCTAAAGACTACTTCAGGCCAAACCACATTTGCTGTAACAGCAGGCATGTTAAAGACAGGGATGAAGTCATTAGTTTGGGTTTTTTTTTTTTTTTTTTTTTTTTTTTTTTTTGGTACAGGGATTTAACCTAGAGGTGCTTAACCACTAAGACAAATCCCCAGCCCTTTTTATTTTTTTATTCTGAGACAGGGTCTTGTTAAGTTCCTTAGGCTTCACTAAGTTGCTGAGGCTATCTTTGACTTTGTGATCTTCCTGCCTCAACCTCCCGAGCCACTGAGATTGTAGGTGTGCACAAACCACGCCTGACTTCATTAGTTCTTTTAAATCTGCTTCAAGTGGAGGGCTGGGTGTCTAGCTCAGCAGTAGAGTGCCTCCCTAGCATGTGCCAGGCCCTGGGTGGCATTCAATAGCCCTATATACACATACCTGCTTAAAGGGGGAAACCAAGCATTGGTTTTGTTATAAGAAGAAAGATCTTATCTCCTTTTCTCACTCCAGCCTCCTCTTTTTAGGGGGTCCTTCCTGATAACCTCAATGTAGAATAAGGAATAGAGATGCTATTGTGTTATTACACAGTTAATAATGACTATGTACATAATGATACAGTTAATAATCAGGGGAAGGAGCTATCAAAATTATAAAAAATCATTGAATATGAGAATTGGAAGGAAAATTCCCAATGTCATTCAAATTCTTATCTAATGTATTCATCTCTTTGGCAAAATTTTGTGCAAATAATAAACTTGAAAAAAAATTAAGAGTGCAAAAATATTTCAAGGTTTTCCTCATTGTCCTGAAATAAAAGAAGTTCTGGCATTTTACTCTTCTGTTTCCTGTCCCCAGAAACCTCAAGAAGCTCACTGTCATTATAAAAAAGAAAAAGCTTTTTGATGTTATCAGATGATTTTTAAAAAATATTTTTTCTATTAATTCCTTTGTGATTCCTTCCCATTATCTACCTTCCCCCACAAAGTCTCTCAAAACATATACAAGGTAAAAGAAGTTTTCCTATTTTTATGAGAAAATAAATCTAGCATTTAAACATCCATTGATAAACATCTAGATAGAGCTGGGGTTGTGGCTCAGTGGTAGAGCACTTGCCTAGCATGTGTGAGGCACTGGGTTCAATTCTCAACACCTCATATCAAAATAAATAAAAGTCCATCAACACTAAAAAAAAAAAAATACATTAAAAAAAGCCTAAAGGGGCTGGGGATGTGGCTGAAGTGGAAGCGTGCTCGCCTGGCATACGTGTGGCCCGGGTTCGATCCTCAGCACCACATACAAACAAAGATGTTGTGTCTGCCAAAAACTAAAAAATAAATATTAAAAAAATTTTTAAAAAGCCTAAAGAATTCTAGTATATCCCTGCAATGAGATACTATTCCATTAATTAGAATACAGCTACAAAAAGAAGCAAAGTAAAGCTAAAAATGATATATAAACATAACAATAACAAATTGTTATAAAAATTTTCCCAAGATTCATTAAAACCTGGAATATTATACATGGTATGATCCCATCCGTTTGTATTAGTTGGGCAATGCATTATCACATATAATCCTAATAAGAGAAAGTGCTTACTTTGACTAGGAGTCAATGAGAATAGAATCCTGTCAATCCTGGACCCCCTTAAGGTCCACTGCAAAACCCTATGGCTGCGCTGCTTCCCTCCATCACTGCGGTGACCAGCTGAAGCAGCCAATGTGCTATATCACATGCTTGAATTTTCCTCCCCTCATCTTGCTTCTCTTGCATAGCCTCCTGCTCCCTGGGATTGCATCCACATAAACTGCCCTGTACACAAGCCTTCCCAACAGGCTGACAGTCAGGCTAACACATCAGATGAGTGGAAGTTTTTTCTACCAAACAGTATTGGCTTCACACATTTCATGCTCTTCTACTTGTATTGATTCCAGTGCCAGATGTGCTAGGACACATTCACATACCAACACAATGCAGGCCCTGGACCTTTGTGTCACAACACCAAGTACACTGGTGTGGGGGCAGGTGCATTTCTGGATGTCATTCCTGCATGGGGCTGGCTGGCAATATCTAGACATCACAGTGGCTGCAAACAACACGAACAGATCCTGCTCCACCCACACTAGTGTATCCCAAGCTTAACTTCCCCAGAGCTGGATCCCCCAATGCCTCGGACCTCTGCAGTACCAACAAACATAGATGGTAAAGGGTGAGAAGGAAAATTCTGCCCAGTTGTTAAAATATCTGGGATCCAATTTTACAAAAACATACAATCATATAAACACATTTGCTAAAGCCCATCCCAGGGTGCTAGAAGAGGCCCACACACGAGAAGCACTTAAGCTTCCACTGGAATTTCATGGTAAATATGCTTTTCATTAGGTACTAACCACAACCAAGTAGTCAACACTTAGGCTGAAAACTAAAAATCTCTATGTCACCACTATCCCCAGGCAACTTGTAAACTTCAGATAAGAAACCAGCCATTTGCCCACTTGGTCGGTCCATTTAACTTGTCCCATGAGGATCTCAAATCCAACACATCTACTAATTAAATCCACCATCTCCTTCATTGAACCTGTCCCTCTACTTCTAACCCTCTGACTAGTGGCACTGGTACATGCCAAGGTGAAATGTGGGGAGCCAACTTCGATTTCTCTGCTCCCCCTGTCTTTACCTTGCCGTGACACATGGGTACTGTTACATTAAGTTCTAACTTTAAAGCTACCCCCCAAATAGCTCTCCTCTCATCTTCCCCATCTCTGTTAGCAGCCCAGCTTAGTTCCAGGTCCTCAGTATTTCTCCTGAGTTGCCACAACCCTCTAACTTACTTTTCTAACTTTAAGGTCAGCTCCTCAGAGCCACCTCACTGGCACCATAGTTACTTTTCTAAAAATAAATCTGCACAGTACTCCCCTGCTTAAAATTCTTCCGTGGCTTCCCATTACATTTAGGAGTTCCGTTGCTATGGCATGACCTGCCATGCCTGTCAGAAGAGATCCTTCTCTATCTATCTCTTACATCTTTGCTCATTCCATGAAAGAACACATTTTTTCGCAATTCCAAACTAGATTCGCCATTTCACTGTTCCCTCAGCCCCAAACATGGACCTCCTTGGCATCTTTAACCTCTTTCCTCAAAGATGCAATTCCTCTTGGGAGTCTCCCTAACCTCACTTGCACCAGCTGGGTTTCGTTCTTACTGAGGCTTTGTGAGCTCTCTTAGAGCACTTATTATTCTGTGATAGTATTTTTCTCTCTCCTCTATGAGATCCTCAATCTTGTAGATTCCTGAAAGCAAGGGTTCTCTTTCCCATCTAAAGCCTCAGACTAGCACAGTGCCTGGTATATAATATTCTCAATAAATGTTGAATAAATAGCTCAAATTAACCATAATAAAAATAGAAGGGGATAAAGATTCAGAGAGGAAAATGGTATTATCTTTGCAAGATCATGTCATAAGAAGAGATTCTTCCTGGGACACAATGCAGTAAATGAGGCCAGTAACTGTCAGTTGATTATAATTTTAGCAACTATTTCCCAGAAGAGTGATCAATTGTTGTTACCTAATCCAAGGCCTCTTACATAAAAGACATCCATTTCCTATTTAACTTAATTATATCGATTTTATTATTTTAACTCCTATTGGCACCAAATTCTAGAAAAGTTACCATAGGGTTTGTCCTCAGATGAAGCTGGCTTAAAAAAAAAAAAAAAAACAAGTAGAAATCAAACCCTGTGCTCCTTCCTGTTCAGCTTGAGAATATCGGTGAAGAATGTTCATTGTCTTCATAACATAAAACATGAATTTAGCCTGGAAACCAAGACTCTGATATTCAAATATGATGTACTGTCAAGTAAGAAAAGAAGCGCTTGCACACATCTTACTGAATGCATAAAAATGAATGAGAGCGGGAATGGTCAAGAGAACCCAATGTTCCTTTGCTTACACAAAGCTCCTTACGAGCAGACCGTCTTTCTGAGGCACCTGCTCCCTGTGAAAAAACTGACAACTTCTCTTATGCATTCTGGCAGCAGGTGCCTAGAATGTCACCTCGATTCCAAACGTGCCATTCAGAAGATCTGAACTGTACCTGGTCACTGAGCCTTCATTGAACAAGGCTCAGATATGTGTGACACAACCTTAGAAAATATGATCAGTGATTACGAGTTTAAATTCTCAAGTTAGTCGGGTCTGGGCTTGCATCCTTTGGCTCTGCTACATACTGTATGACCGAGAGCCTCTCCCTCTCCCTCACATGGGCTCTCACTTCAATCATCTGTAAAATGGAGACAAATGCTGAAAACTGAATGGAAATATATTAGAATTTAACATAGTGCCTGGCATATACTGAGTGCTCCCTAAGGGATAATGATTACATTATTGACAAACCAGCTCCTGGGTCTGGAAGCTTTAAAAAAAAATAAAAATAAAGTACCTCAAATGTTAATATCTATAGAAGCAGGATCTTGGGATCATGGGAATTATTCAGCTACAGTAGCATATTCAGAAATATAGGCTTCTATCAAAGACCATCATTTATATCACCTGAGGATTCAATCCTATGCAGAATCTTCTCGAAGTTCTTCCATAGAGTATAAATGGTAAACTGTTTCTCAAAAAAAAAAAAAAAAAATCACCATTTTGTAGCTAGGAGGGTCAAATGGGTTACGGAGATGGTGCTCCCTCCCCTCTCACCTCTAGAAGTAGTTGCTCCCGCTTACTGGCTTACTGGAGGAGGCAGTGGGAGGCCATGGGGAAGCGTGTACAGCCACTGCCTGAGCCACATTTCCTCTGTGAAGAAACGGAAGACTTCAGTTCCTGGGATTGGCCAAGCTCTAGAACAGAGAACTAAGGGACTTCTTTGCATTTCCCTAGGAACCTCATCTCTGTGCAGAGTGCCATGGAAGCAACTGCTACACATCTGCCTATCCATCTGTCAGGAAACTGGAATGATAATAAACACAGGTAGCTTGCGATACATAATAAATTGAAAGGAATTGGCACAGAGCAGAGAAAGACTCAAAGACCAAGGGAATGAGAAGAGAAACCAATGACAGAATGAATTATGCACAATGACCAAACCAACCAGGACATGTGCAAAGATTTCTAGGTTTAGGATCAGAATTCACTTGAGGTCAATATGGTCTCCTCAGGGGGCTGGTCATGGATTCGTTCAACAACTATTTTTACTGAGCACTCACTATATGTTAAGGAGTGCTCTAAACATGAGAGATTAAAACAAACACAAACAGACTCATCCTTACTGCCCAGGAACTAGAAGCTTATTAGGGAAGACAGACAAGTAAAATTATAGCCTGGCAGACTCTTAGCTGACTCCACGGAACAGCTTGCTGATTAACTGACATATGCACCTCCCTGAGGCCCAGCGCACTCTGACTTTTAAACTACTCCCCAGCAGTCCTCTAGATTAAGTAGAATGTTTGTTAAGAATTGGTGATTTTTGTTCTTGAACCTATTTATGACATTTGTACTTGCTCTCATTGTGTGAAGATTTGAATTACATATTATATAATATTTACTACTTCTATGTAATATTTAAATATGACACTTTATGAAAACAAAGTTATTATTCCTATGGACACTACAATGAATCCTCTCCAAAGAATCAGTAAAAGCAAGCTGCTAAAAAACAGAATTACCGAACTAGGAATGGGTGAGAGAACTATGATTGGTGGTTTTGAAACCACAAATTAGAACTCTATTCTTCTGGGGAAAAAAGTTCAAAGAAAAAGGATAACACTGACAATGATTCTAGATGACTGACAGTGGTAAGTCTAACTCTGCAGGATTCCACATCTCCAACAGCAGGAGTAAAGAAGAAATTGTTGGAGCAAGATTATCCCGCTGCAGGTCCTATCCATCACGGAGTCCAGTGGGAGCCCAGAACTTTGTGTGTGTCTGGCAACACGACCCCCATCCCTGCTTCTCACAACCCACAGCTGCCTTAGAACCATCAGGACTAATTTTATCTACTCAGCACTAGAAACCCAGGACTCTGAGTCCATCCCTTATTTTTCTGCCTACCACAGTGGGTTCCTGACACATGCAGCCCATTCAATAGTACTCGACTGGAGACAGGAGAACTCTTGCTGATCTCTGGAACCTTCCCTTCTCCAACATTCTGTGAGTTCTAGCCTCTGCCTTCCTTGAATTCTCAACTCTGACTTCTCCACTTGGAGAGACCCAGGGCTCCATTTCAGTTGCCACTCCATCTACTATGACCTGAGCAGTAAGCTGTGCGACCCCAGAACACACCTTCTGTCAAGAGTTGCCTTCTCCCCTGATGTCTAAAGTCTGGAAATAGTTGCTTCAGTATATTTGGTACAGTTTGAGTTGTTTGAAGAGAGTCAATTTGAGCACTGGTACTCCATGTGGACAGAAGCAGAAGTCACTTTTTAATGTTCTTATTTTCCATCCTCAGCCCATTTCTTCCGGTCATTCCCTTGACCTTGTCATTCACAATTTCTACAAACTCCTCATCATCTCAATTCCAAACATCTGCCTCCTCCACCTCCTGTCATTCCTGCTGGTGTTCCAACTCCAGCGGTCCTTCACCTCACTCTCAATCCTCCTTCCTACCACCCTGGTGTCCATTTCCTCTCCCGAGCTCGCCTCATTTATTCCACTGTCAAATCATTTTAACCAGATCCTCAAATCATCCCCCCTCACATCAGACCATTTGGTTGGTTAACCATAACATGGGTTAAATCCAACTCACTGCCCTAAAAAAGAGTACATATTTCATATTTTTATTTTATTTATTATTTTATATTCCACTAGAAAGCAAGCTCCATGAGGGCAGGTTTCTCATCCACTTTGTTTATCCTTTTATTTCCAAAGCTTAAAAACAGCTCAAAACACATGGAAGATATTCATGAAATATTTGTTGAGTGAT
Source organism: Spermophilus citellus (assembly GCF_964194105.1). NCBI lineage: Eukaryota > Metazoa > Chordata > Mammalia > Rodentia > Sciuridae > Spermophilus > Spermophilus citellus. The sequence goes on along the minus strand of NC_138195.1, from coordinate 72,366,702 downwards.
ACTCAAACCCGATGCTCAAATGCAAATTCAGATGAAAATATCAGCAGTAAAAGTTCACCATATCCAGAACACAAAACTGCTTCTTGTATAAAAGAGATCATTTTAAAAACAGAAGGGGACAGAACATACACAATCATTCTGATTCTTACCCTCTTTATTGCTGATTAAAAGTTATACATAAGGCTGGAGTCATAGCCCAATGGTAGAGCACTTGCCTAGCATGTGTAAGGCACTGGGTTTGATTCTCAGCACTGCACATAAAGAAATAAAGGTCCATTGACAACTAAAAGAATATATATGTATGTATTAAAAAATAAAGTGGATTTTAAAAAAATAAGATATATATGATCTGACAGAATGGCTACAGTGGGCTCCCAACACAATCCTGGAGATTCCCAAGACAGGTGAACAAAAACATCCAACTAATAGAGAAGCATGAGACAAACCTCGGCTGGTGTGGAGAGGCCCAGGCTAGCAGGCAGGTGCCAGGGGGTAGAGATGGCAGGGTTCACTGAGGAGGTCTCTTTCCTTTGCTGTGCTGCTCATGGTTTTTGTTTTGTTTTGTTTTTTGGCCCCCTTAGTGCTTCTTGAGAGCCACAGCCAAAGGGGCCCCAGCAAACTTCCAGCTGCCAGCAAACTTCCAGCTGCCGGCTGATGATTGGCTCACAGCAGCCCCAGCAACATCTAGCTGATTGGCTCCTCTGTGGTGATGTTCATTGGGCTGTTTCCCCACCCTTCAGACTGCAAAGCTGATGATTGGCTCACAGCGGCCCCAGCAACATCTAGCTGATTGGCTCCTCTGCGGTGATGTTCATTGGACTGTTTCCCTGCCCTTTCAGACCACGGAGCTGCTCATTGGGGGACTTCTTTGGCTCCGCCCACGCGACCCAGCCAATCGGCCTCAAGAGCAGAAGGATTGTGGGAGGTGGTGAGGCTTGTGTGGGTGAGAGGCTTGTGGGAAGCCGGTGGTGGCAGTTGGGCTCTGAGGGTTTTTTCCTGAGGAGCCGTTTTGTTTGGCGTTTGTAGTTCTAAAAATAAAGTTCGTTTCTTTTGACAAGTGGCTCCTGAATTGTGCCCAGCCAGACTGCGGCATTTGGTGGCTCGCACGGGGAGCGACTGAGGGTAAGTAAACTGCTCACCCCTGAGGGCAGGGCGACAGGATGGGTAGCCATTTTAAGATTCCTCTTTTGTTTTGCTTCACTTTTGTTTTAAGTTGCCTGTCCCTGGAGATGAGTGAGACGGAAGAAAAACCGCTCACATTTGAGGAACAGATAGGGAGAAAGGCTATAATGATTTTTTGTTGTTCCATTTTTATTTCATTCTATCTCGGTTTTGTTTGGTGTTATCTTGTTGGGTTGTATTATAGTAGAAATATGGGATCAGAAATTAGTAAAAAACAAACCGAAAGAGTGTTAAGTAAATTGTTAGAGGAAGGAGGCATCCCAGTAAAATCAAGAGCAGTCAGGGCATATGTCGATATAATACAAAAATGTAGCCCATGGCTTTTTAAGGAGGAGTTGTTAAATATCTCACAATGGAACCATCATGGTGAAGATTTAAAAAGAATAGAAAAGAAAAGCCCAGGGACTCTGCCAGTTGGCACATTGCCATTGTGGACGTTCATATCTTGTTTGCTTAGTCCAAAGCCTTCAGTTCAGACAATGGTAGAGGAAGGAGAAGACATATTGATTCAAGTAAAAGAGAAGGTCTCTCGAGCTAGTCAGACAGAGGAAAAGATTCAAGTAAAAGAGAAGGTCTCTCGAACTAGTCAGACAGAGGAAGGAAGTTTAGAGCAGAAAAAGCCATCAGGGGGAAAGTTACAAAAGGAGACTGCTACTAACACCTTTCTATCACTAGAGGGTGTAAGGGTCCAACCAACAGTGCCACCTCTACAGGAGACTGCTACTAACACCTTTCTATCACCAGAGGATGTAAATGTCCAACTAACAAGGCCACCTCCATATGCTGGGAGGTCCCCAACCCCCGCAGTTGATAGTTGGGATCAGACAGGATCTCAAGTATTAACATGCCCTGTATTTGAGGTAGGAGGGCAGCGAATTTACCAGGGTTTAAATTTCAAAACAGTGAAGGAGCTAAAAGAGGCTGTAACAACCTATGGTCCTCAAGCACCCTTCACTGTAAGCTTAGTCGAATCCATTAACAACTTGAACATGACGCCAGCAGATTGGGCTAATATGTGTAAAGCTGTGCTAAATGGAGGTCAATACCTGTTATGGAAGGTTGCCAATGAGGAATTTTGCAAGGAGACGGCTAAGCGAAATGCAGCAGCTGGTTATCCTCAGAGAAATCTAGATATGTTGTTAGGAAAGGGACCTTATGAGGATCAGCAGTAACAAATTGCATATGATCCTGGCGTATACTCACAAATTGCTGCAGAGGCGATTAGGGCATGGAAGACTTTACAAGGACATGGAAGTTTACAAGGTCAATTATCTAAGGTAATACAAGGAGCTAATGAACCTTACGCTGAATTTGTAGATAGGCTTATTCAAACAGCTACCAGAATTTTTGGGAATACAGAACAAGCAATGCCATTAATAAAACAACTGGCTTATGACCAAGCGAATCGTTGGTGCAGAGATATCATTAGACCATGGAAACAGGAAGATTTAAACACATATATTAAATTATGTAGAGACATTAATGAACAAGAGCAAGTCATGGCAGCTGCAGTAAAACAGGCTTTAGATGTCAGAGACATTAATGAACAAGGGCAAATTGTGGCAGCTGCAGTAAAACAGGCTTTATATGCCAGGCCAAGAACATGCTACAATTGTCAACAAACAGGACATTTTAAAAGGAATTGCCCCATAGGAGGAGGGTTTAACAAAACTAGGTATCAAAGGAGTAGAATACCGGGTATTTGCCCACGATGCCGTAGAGGGAGACATTGGGCTAATGAATGCCGTTCTCAAACCACCATAGAGGGTACTCCATTACATTGGGCAAATGAATGCCGTTCTCAAACCACCATAGAGGATACTCCATTATCAAAAAACAAACAAGGACAATGTGTTTATCCACAATATCATGGACAAAGGCATCGGGCTCCGTTGCCAAAAAATGGACAGGGGGCCCCAATGCTCCGGGGCCCCAAACCACAAATATACGGAGCACTGGAGGAACCCAGCAACCCTGTTGAGAGCCACAGCCAAAGGGGCCCCAGCAAACTTCCAGCTGCCAGCAAACTTCCAGCTGCCGGCTGATGATTGGTTCACAGTGGCCCCAGCAACATCTAGCTGATTGGCTTCTCTGCGGTGATGTTCATTGGGCTGTTTCCCCGCCCTTCAGACTGCAAAGCTGATGATTGGCTCACAGCAGCCCCAGCAACATCTAGCTGATTGGCTCCTCTGCGGTGATGTTCATTGGGCTGTTTCCCTGCCCTTTCAGACCACGGAGCTGCTCATTGGGGGACTTCTTTGGCTCTGCCCACACGACCCAGCCAATCGGCCTCAAGAGCAGGAGGATTGTGGGAGGTGGTGAGGCTTGTGTGGGTGAGAGGCTTGTGGGAAGCCGGTGGTGGCAGTTGGGCTCTGAGGGTTTTTTCCTGAGGAGCGGTTTTGTTTGGTGTTTGTAGTTCTAAAAATAAAGTTCGTTTCTTTTGACAAGTGGCTCCTGAATTGTGCCCAGCCAGACTGCGGCAAACCCCATCAGGGTAGTGCCCAGGACACATTGTCCATCAGATCCCTCATCAGACAAACCAGAGGGAGCGCAGGGTTGGACACCTGCGCCTCCGCCAGATCAGTACTAACTCCAGAGATGGGAGTTCAAATCATTCCCACAGGGGTAAAAGGACCTCTTCCCAAAGGAACAGTAGGCTTATTATTGGGACACAGCTCTTCTACTCTAAAAGGACTTTTGATAAGTCCTGGGGTAATTGATCCCGATTATGAAGGTGAAATAAAAATTATAGCCAGTTCTCCAAAGGGTATATCAGTAATTTCACCAGGAGATGGAATAGCACAGTTACTAATAATACCAAGCCTACATGATAAATTCTCCAGTCATGCTGTAGAAAGAGGTTCCAAGGGATTAGGCTCTACAGGTGTAGATTGGGCTATGCTTTCTTTAAATTTAGATTCTCGCCCCATGCTAAAACTAAATATTCAAGGACATGAATTTAATGGGCTACTGGATACAGGTGCAGACCTTAGCATCATCTCTCGTCAAGAATGGCCAAAACATTGGCCATTACAACAAGCCACTCAAACACTTCGAGGCCTAGGAGTGGCGACTAATCCCCATAGAAGTGCAATGGTATTAGATTGGAAGGATCCTGAAGGATGTGAAGGAACTATACAGCCATATGTATTGGATCATCTTCCCGTAAATTTATGGGGACGAGATGTCTTAGATCAATTAGGTTTGACATTAACAAATAATATCAATCAAAATGCACCCACTATTATGGCTAGACAAGGTTTTAGGAAAGGAAAAGATTAGAAAAACAAGAACAAGGTATAGCACCACCAATACAAATAGATCAAGGAACAGACAGGCATGGGTTGGATTTTCACAAAGGGCCACTGAGACAATAAAAATTACATGGAAATCAGAAGGACCAGTATGGGTTCCTCAGTGGCCCTTGACTAAAGAAAAGATACAAGTAGCCCATGATCTGGTCAAACAACAATTAGCGGAAGGACATATACAACCTTCTGTATCTCCCCATAATACTCCCATTTTTGTCATCAAAAAGAAATCTGGTAAATGGAGATTATTGCAAGATTTAAGAGCCATTAATAATGAAATGGTCATTATGGGACCTGCTCAATCGGGGATTCCTCAATTGTCTGCTTTGCCAAAATCTTGGTATGTTTTAGTTATAGATATTAAAGATTGTTTTTTTTCAATTCCAATTCATCCTGAGGATAGTCCACGTTTTGCATTTACTATCCCTGCACTGAATCATGAAGGTCCTGATCAGAGATATGAATGGAAAGTACTCCCTCAAGGGATGGCTAACAGCCCAACTATGTGTCAAATTTATGTTAACAAAGTAATCCAGCCACTTAGAAATCAAAATCCTGAACTACAAATATTTCACTATATGGATGATGTATTATTAGCACACAAAGCTAAAAACACATTGCTAGAATGTTATGCCACACTTACAAATTTATTAAAAAATTATAATCTAGAGATAGCAATAGATAAAGTACAATTAAATTTTCCAATTAATTATTTAGGAGTTCTATTATCCTCAACCATGGTCCGTCCACCAAAAATTCAAATACGAGTAGATCAACTCAAATTATTTAATGACTTTCAAAAGTTATTAGGAGACATATTTTGCATAAGGCCTTATCTAGGTATTCCAACAGGAGAATTGGGACCTTTATTTGATATCCTAAAAGGTCCATCAGATCTAAATTCACCCCGAATGTTAACGCCTGAAGCAAGAAAAACATTAAAAATCATTGAAACATATATGGAAAATATGCATTTGGATAGAATTGATATAAGTTTGCCTTTATTATTTATTGTACTACCAACAAAAAATATTCCTACAGGAGTATTTTGGCAAGAAGGTCCATTATTGTGGATACATTTATCTTATTCTCCTAACACTATTCTTACTAGGTATCCTGAGGCTGTAGGACAATTAATACTCAAAGGAATAAAAGCAGCAAAGGGAGTGTTTGGAATTTCTCCCAATAAAATTATTACTCCATATACTATGAATCAAATTGATGAGTTAGCTAATGAGTTAAATACTTGGGCAATAATCATGTGCAAATCTAATTTTTCATTTGATAACCACTTACCATCTCATCCTTTATTGTCTTTTTGGTCATTGCATCCTGTAATTTTTCCAAAAATGACAAGAAAAACACCTATTATGAATGCTCCAAATATATTCACTGATGGGTCAAATAATGGTACAGCAGCAATAGTTACACCTGATCAAACTTTTACATTTTTAGTACCCAAACAATCAGCTCAAAAGGTAGAGCTTAATGCAGTATTACAAGCTTTTGTGATGTTTAAAGATTCTGTATTTAATTTATTTTCTGATAGTCAGTATATAGTTAATGCTATAGTATCCCTTGAAGATGCTGGTAGGATTTCCCCTTCTTCTACTGTTTTCTCTTTGTTTTCCACTATACAAAGTTTAATCTGGGACAGAAAAGATCCATTCTTTATAGGACATATCAGGGCACATACAGGATTGCCTGGCGCCCTTAGTTTGGGCAATGATTTAGCAGATAAAACTACACATGACATACATATTTTCTCACAATAGAAGAAGCTATAAATTTTCATAAAAGGTTCCATGTCAATGCTAATACTTTACAAAAGCGTTTTAAAATAACTAAGGAACAAGCTAGACAAATAATAAAACAATGTCAAAATTGTGTGACCTTTTTACCACAAGTTAATCTTGGAGTCAATTCTAGAGGATTGATACCTAACCATATTTGGCAGATGGACGTCACACATTTGCCAGAATTTGGAAAATTAAAATATTTGCATGTTACAGTTGATACTTTTTCTGGATTTTTGATGGGCTCCCTTCATGCCGGAGAAAAATCCAAAGATGTTATAGCTCATTGCTTACAAAATTTTGCCACTGTGGGCATTCCAAAACAGTTAAAAACAGATAATGCCCCTGGTTATACTTCTACCTCTTTTAAACAATTTTGCTCATCATTTGGCATTACTCATATAACAGGAATCCCATACAATCCACAGGGACAAGGCATAGTTGAAAGAGCTCATCAAACTATTAAAATGTACTTATTAAAGCAAAAAGAGGGAATTGGGAAGGGGTATATATTCCCCAAAGATAAACTTAAAATAACCCTTTTTACTCTAAACTTTTTAAATTTGGATTCATCAGGACTTAGTGCTGCAGAAAGGCATATGTGTCCAAAAAATGTACATAAGCCCAAGGTACTTTGGAAAGATATTCTAACAGGACAATGGAAAGGTCCTGACCCAGTAATTGTCTGGAGTCGGGGGCCTGTTTGTGTGTTTCCACAGGAAGAACAGCAGCCGATTTGGATTCCGGAGAGATTAACTAAAGTCCTGACCCAGTGACTGTCTGGAGTCGGGGGCCTGTTTGTGTGTTTCCACAGGGAGAACAGCAGCCGATTTGGATTCCAGAGAGATTAACTAAAGCGATTTCTACAGACCAAAAAGAAGATGATTTGGCTCAAATCCATAACAGCTGATATCCAAAACTCCAGTTTGGCTATCCTTACATCTGCAACAGAACCAGGATGCTTTTTTCAATATCTATTTTATTATTGCCCTTTCCCATATCATGAAGTTCTAAGTTTGTTTTTTGAGCTCATACAGACCTAGGTTAATATTTTGCTGATCAGTTCTATTTTTTGACTATAGAGTTTTTAAACATTGCAATGGAGATTTCACCTGTAAAAAGTTATAAGGCCTTTACTATTATGTTATGTGTTGTATGTATTATATTATGTGTGCACACTTGTGTTTTGTGTTATATGTTTGAATGTACGTATGTCCATATATCATATATGATGAGCGCTCATGAAAAAATGGATCCAAATATTTTTTTTTATTCACATGATTTAAATGGTTTAATTTAAATTGGGTAAATAACTGTTAAGGATTGTTTTAATATGTAAACAAAAAAGGAGGTTAACAGATCTGTTTGTTTACTTTCACCTTTCCTTTTCATTATATTTAATAATTCTCTTCAAGATAATGTAAATTGTTAAGAAAATTGTTTTCTTTTAGTGCCTTCTGGAATGTTACACAATTTTTTCTTTAGCCATTATTGCCAGAATTCCTATCTTCATCCCAGTGCCCATGAAGACAATGTAAATTGTTAAGAAAATTGTTTTCTTTTAGTGCCTTCTGGAATGTTACATAATTTTTTCTTTAGCCATTATTGCCAGAATTCCTATCTTCATCCCAGTGCCGGTGAAGACGATAAAACTAATCTACAGTTTCTGCAATAGCCATCACTGAACTGCTTGCAGAACTTGCTTGAACTATGTCACTTGTATGCATTGTGAAATCACTTGTATGCATTGTGAACTATCTGTTGGTGCAACGACTTGTGGTAATGTTGGGGTATTTTTGCTGATGATGTCATCGGTGGTACAATTTTTCCAACAAGAGCCGTCAATTGGCTTGGTGTATCTTCCTCCCTTCTGCTTGTCATGACAAAGACCTCTCCACAGGTGTGGCTGTATACTGGACCGGTAGTCAATGACGGGTAAGATCCACTTACAATGGTACCAACCTAAGACAGGAGGCTGATGCCCTGAGGTCAGCTCATCCGAAGACGGGTAAGGACCATATGTAGTATTGGACAACCTAAGGCAGGCACGGTCCCTAAGCCACATGCTTGTTGTTTAAACAGAGAGGGGGACATGTTGAGAGCCACAGCCAAAGGGGCCCCAGCAAACTTCTAGCTGCCAGCAAACTTCCAGCTGCCGGCTGATGATTGGTTCACAGCGGCCCCAGCAACATCTAGCTGATTGGCTCCTCTGCGGTGATGTTCATTGGGCTGTTTCCCCGCCCTTCAGACTGCAAAGCTGATGATTGGCTCACAGCAGCCCCAGCAACATCTAGCTGATTGGCTCCTCTGCGGTGATGTTCATTGGGCTGTTTCCCTGCCCTTTCAGACCACGGAGCTGCTCATTGGGGGACTTCTTTGGCTCTGCCCACACGACCCAGCCAATCGGCCTCAAGAGCAGGAGGATTGTGGGAGGTGGTGAGGCTTGTGTGGGTGAGAGGCTTGTGGGAAGCCGGTGGTGGCAGTTGGGCTCTGAGGGTTTTTTCCTGAGGAGCTGTTTTGTTTGGCGTTTGTAGTTCTAAAAATAAAGTTTGTTTCTTTTGACAAGTGGCTCCTGAATTGTGCCCAGCCAGACTGCGGCAAGTGCTCACTTGTCCAAGTGGCTCTGGCAGCAGTATGAGGTGGCAATAGCCAGGTGAGCAGGCTGGGGCACAGTTACAGGCTGATAAAGCCCTTGTCTGTCCTTCCCTCCCTGCCCACCGCAGTGACAGCAGCGGGAAGACAACACTCCAGAAAGCTCTTGGAGGCACAAGCCAGGGCCTACGCAGGCTCAAGAGTGCAGGGATGTGTCCACTCAGGATGGTTCATGTCCTGCGGAAAAGGAGCTCAGAAAAATACACGAACTTACATCAGGGGCCCAAGTGCTAAGGAGAAACACAACCAAACCACCCCATCAGCCTGAACCAAGTTACTGGGTCCATATGGAAAAGAATAAAGTAAATATCCTCAAAGAGATAAGGGACCACAACTGGAAACAGGAAGCAGAAACAAGTTTTAAATAAGAGTCAACTAGCAATAATGGTATAAAAATCATAAGAGCTGAAATAATCAATGGATGGACTGACAGCTGCAGATCAGGTTGAAGAACTCTCCTCAAAGACACAGGAAGGAAAAAATGGAAAATATGAAGAAACATTAAGAGATAGGAGGACCAGGGCTGGGGTGGAACTTAGTGGTAGGACATGAGGCCCCAAAGCCTGGGTTCAAGGTCCAGCACAAAGAGAGATGGGGAAGGACTCAAGAGGAAGTGTCAGCAGATCAATAGAGCAGAGGGGGAAACCACAGGAAGAGGAAATTTGGAAGAAATAACTAAGGTTTCCCGGATTTAAAAAGACCTTAGATTATAAAGGACTTGTAGAAAGTAAACAAGGTAGAAAAGAAAAGAAACTTTTCAACAATCACAAATAATGAAAGGAAAGGAAAACAAGAAGGAAAATTCCAGCCAGGTCCAGTAGCGAATCCCCATAATCCAGCAAGAGGCTGAGGTAAGGGGATCCCAGATTCGAAGCCAGCCTCAGCCACTGAATGAGGCCCTGGGTAACTTAGTGAGACCCTGTCTCAAAATAAAAATTAACAGGGCTGGGGAAGCAGCTCAGTGGGAAAGCACCCTGGGCAACACTGGTTCTTTGAGAGCACTGGAATGGTATTTTCAAAGGTATAAAGGAAAGACCTTCAAACTTGAGATTTATACACAGGTAGATTATTCAAATACAAAGGTAAAATAAAGATATTTTTGGCATATAAGGCCTCAGAGGTCCTATCACACAGTCTTTCTTGAAGTATTCTAGCCAGAAAAAATACATATTGTAGAAAATACTATAAAAATGGGAAGAGCAAGTAAATAACTTCAGTTTACTACTAACTAAATAAGGTAAAAACAAGACATACAAGAAAGTAAATCTATAACAATCCAGAATTATGAACTTCTTTAGAAAAGAAGTACTTTTTTTTGAGAAGGTAGAAGATAGAAATAAAAACACCCAAGATATTCATCATTTTAGAAAGAGGGGGGGAATGCATACATTTGGAGGTTAAAAAAAATCAATAGGAAAAACAAACATCAGTATAGATATCCAACTAATGATTAAAGACAACTACCAGAAGAATGAAAACAGAAATGTGCGTGACTTTCAGAAGCTGGGTGTGGTGGTGCATACTTCTATTACCACACTTAAAAAATGAGCTACCTCCATCTTTAAAAACAGAAAATTCCAGATTCCTTGCCTCCTTCCTATTATAGTTCATTTTCTCTGTTTCTCCTTACAGCAAAATCCTTAAAAGTGCGGGATGGGGTGTAGCTCCTGGGAGAGTGGGGGTTCAGTCTCCAGCACGGCAAAAATCAGAGGATATGGGAGCCTTGAAATAGCTGTCTCTGTTCACCATCTCTCTCCTCCTCTTGCATGTCTCCTCACTATGCTCTGAATCAGTCTTGCCCAATGACACCACCCTCTTGAAGACCTCCAGTGACCTCTCACTTTGCTAAATCCAACCATTACTTCTTAGCCCTCGCCTTATTCAATCTTTGATTCCTTTCTTGAAACAATGTTCACTTTGCTTCCATCACACTTCCCTGCTTTTTCTCCTTAATGGCTATTCAGTCTCAATCCTCTCTGCCAAGTCCTCTCAGTCCCTGAACCTCTAGAAACCATCCTCAGTTCCCTCTTCTATCTACCTTCACTTGAGCAATGACCTCAGTTGGTCTGGAAATTTTAAGCGTCTTCTATCTGCTCATGACCTACCTGCGTCTCTCCATCCAGATCATTCCTCTGAAGTCCACATAATTACATCCAACTGCCTACCTAACATCTCCGCAGGCTGTCTGTCAAGCACAGCAAACTTAGTTTTCTTCTTCTAAGTCTGCCCCTACTTCAGAGGAAAAGGCTGCATCAACGTTCACTTCATTGCTCAAGCCCAAAGCCTAAGCTTCGCCCTTAACTTTTCTCTTAGTTTCTATCTTTTCTCACCACCCCCACCACTATCCTCTTGGTCCAAGTCACGCTGAAGTACAACAGCTGAGCCTGCTCACCAAGCTTACTCTTGCTCACTAAACTTGGCAGAATAACCAAAGATACATTTTTTCTTTTTTTAAATAAAAGTAATTAAGATTTGTCATTTTCTTGCTCAAAACCTTCTGATAACTCGTTACACCTAAAGTTAAAAACAAACCCCAGCAGGACTGGCTCAGTGGTAGAGTGCTTGCTGGGCATGACCTAGGCCCTGTGTTCAAACCCCAGCACTGCAAACAAACAAAACAAGCCAACAGCACCCTCCCACACCTGTAAGCTGTAGTAGTCCCTGCCACTATATGGCTTCCTTACCCACAATTCCTGGCCTGGCCAACTTTTCTTTAGTCAATTCTTGCTGTTCCTCAAACATGTCAAACATATTTCTAAGGGTCTTTGCTTTTCCTGCTCCCACTTTTGGATCACTCTTCCAGATTTTCATGTTCTCCCACTTCATTCCGGGTTCTGCTCAAATGCCACTTCAAGAAGCCTTCACTGACCTTCCCACGAGGGCCGCTGGCCTCCGTCATTATGCCCTCTTGCTGTGTCATATACACCACTTAACAGTAGCCATGCTATTTATTCTCTAGCTACAGAACCTATGAAGGCAGGAACATGGTCTTTTTCACTGCTATACCCTCCATGCCTAGAATGTTGTCTGGCACATAGTAGGCACCTCATCGATATTTTTCAGGTGAATACTGGCTGATAACCTCAGTGTTAGATCTTTATGCATCTGTCCACTCAATGCTAATGATCCATCCTTCTCTACCCCACTAAAATTGAGTCAGATAAGAACAAAAGATGCATGACAAAGTGTCTCAGACACAACAGTCTGGAAGAAAACAGACACTGATGTACATAACACCAGATTAAGGAATAAGATTTTAAAAATGTAGTTGAGGGCTGGGGTTGGGGCTCAACGGTAAAGCATTTGCCTAGCACATGTGAGGCACTGGGTTCAATCCTCAGCACCACATATAAATAAATAAAATATAGGCATAGTATCCACTTACAACTAAAATATATATGTATGTATGTCAAGCCCTACCAATATCCATTCCAACTGTGGCAACCCAATAACTAGTTTGACAAAATCTCAAAGACAAAAAAAAAAAAAAAAGAATCAAATACTTTTCTGCTTAAAAAAAAAAAAAAAAATCAGTAAATCAGAAAACTATCCTACTACAAAAGCAACTGGCTCTATAAAGAGTTGGTTCTAGCCTTGAAGGGCAGGGATAAAAAGTCAAGACAGAGCTAGAATATCTTGTTTTCACCAAATAGTCTAAAAGAAACCAGTTTAATAGTCAAATGGTAATTTGACCATTAATTCTATGAAAATCCAGGCTTTTTAATTTTTTTTTTAAGGTACTAGGGATTGAACCCAGGGGTGCATAACTACTGAGCCACATCCCCAGCCTTTTTAATATTTTAGAGACAGAGTCTCGCTAAGTATTTAGGACCTGGCTAAGTTTCTAAGGCTGGATTTGAACTCATAATCCTCTTGCCTCAGCCTCCTGAGCTGCTGGGATTACAGGCATGAGCCACCATGCCCAGCTCAGGTTTCTTCTTCTTCTTTTTTAATATTTTTATCAGTTGTTGATGAACCTTTATTTTTTATTTATTTATATGCAGCGTTGAGAATCGAACCCAGTAGCTCACATCTACCACTGAGCCACAACTCCAGCCTTCAGGCTTCTTAATGGTGCTGAAAAGGGAGGAAATCTTAGGAGCTCCAGGGGTGTGGGGAAGAGGGCGAGCTGAAGTTAAAATCTTGCCAGGTTCTACAAACTGAACTTTGAGCCTTGACCTGGTGCCTTTTTGTAATTCATCCACCCAAAGGGGCACTTTTCTCTTAATTCACCCAGTGGAACTGCCTGTGCTAGATTTGGTCTTGGGCATGGAATTCTGGAGTATAGGAGTTTCCAAAATTATTTATAAAAAGCGTCATATCAATTGATCCAAATTATCCCTATGACAAAGGGCAAAGTTCTATCAATGCAAATCAGATAGTGAAGATGCAGTCTGGGTAGGGTCTACACAATCCTGCCACTTCTGAAATAGGTACAAAGACTGGTCAAAATTGGGTGAAGGGCTGGGGTTGGCTGGTGAAGGGCTGGCTCAGTGGCAGAGCACTTGCTTCGCACATGTGAGGCACTGGGTTTGATCCTCAGCCCCACATAAAAATAAACAAAATAAAGATATCGTTGATCATGTATAACTAAAAAAAAATTTTTTTTTAATTGGGTGAACACAAAATACAAAAAGAGTCACAGGCTTGGATAATCCTGTTACCATGAAGGGCTTAGTTCAATAAAACAAGCCTGGGCAGAGTCACTGGCCCAGTCCTAAATCTTCAACCCAAAACTCTAAAGATTTGAAAAAGTAATTTGCCTACCTTGGTTGGGCAAGTAAAATTGTAAAGAAATGGTAGTGATAGTTGGTTTAAATACACAGGTGTACTAATCATCTGAGTGACCATTATGCTCATCAGTGTATGCTTCTTTTTAATGTTTAAAATCCTTAGGCTATTTGACTTACTAAAGTTATGCATTTCACTTACTAGAACTTTAATGATCTTGAGGATATCGGATACAGTGAATTTCTAAGTATGGTTTGAAATGTTGAGGAATTCTAATCAGGTTTGTATAAGAGTTTTATATAAGAGTTTCATATTTCAGACTTACAAGCACTGAAGCAAAGAAGCAAATATGCACTTTTAACATTAAACACATAATTTCCTGTGGAATTAAGTTGTATTTCAAGTTTAAAGAAAAAGTAGGTTTTTAAAATCATAACTTTAATGAGATAAACTCTAATTAAAGCCTGGCATAGTGGAGTCAGAGAGTTTAGATTCAAATTCCCACCTAGCTATTTAACCGTGGGCAAGTGACTTGAATTTTTATGCCTCCAGATATTCATCTAGAAAATGAATATCTGCATCAAAGCCCTTCTGAGGATTTGGCTGATAATACAGAAAGAACTCTACTTGGGAGGCTGAGGCAGGAAGATTGCAAGTTCAAGGCAACACAGTAAGATCCTAGAAGAGAAAAAGAAAAAAGAGAAATACAAAACACTAAGACAAATTACTGAGCAAATTACAAGTGCTCTAAAGGTTGGCTATAATTAAATCACTATTATCATTATTGGTATAATCTGTCAACACTGAACACCTTGAGGGTGAGGACAATGTCTCATTGTCTCTATATTCCTAAAGTTAAGCACACTGCTTGCTACCCAATATCTATGCAGTAAATGCTACCTGAATTTAATGATCTATACTAAAATTCTAGCTAGTAGTTTACAGGTTTCAAAGTGTAATTCATAAAGGGAACCAACATGATAAACACCAGGGGCAAAGATAAATGGACCAATGGGGTTGGGGATCAAACCCGGGCCGCACGCATGCCAGGCGAGCGCGCTACAGCTTGAGCCACATCCCCAGCCCAAGAACCCAAGATTTTATAACCGAAAAACACTGTTTCTTGGAATGGCTTCTACTTTCTGAGTTTCTCAAGGCCCAAACTACATGAAGAGAACTTCTGTTGGGAATGGATGGTAAAGGCTGATCTAAATTTTGACCCTAGATCTAAAATGACACAGATTTAATACAGAATTTGAGATTTCCCCCATAAATTAAATCTAGCACAGTTTACTAGAATTAATTACTTCAACTTTTTCCAATCACCAAAACTTGTTTCTGAACTAAAGCACAACACAGCCTTAACTCATTCAATACAGGCGCCCTTTTTATTTTCCATTGCTCTTGCAATTTTCCAGCAGTTTAGTCCCAACTGGGTTAATTACCAGTCCTCCAGATGGAAACTTCTCCTGGTAGGTTGTTCCATTCACAGCCATTTAGAAAGCACTGCTTGCGTCAGACTCTGCTTTCTGGTTGGATAAAGGGGGTCGTTACCCCAGTTTTTCTTGGCATCCTGCAGTCACACCTCACCGAGTGCACCTGGTACATGCCTTCTAATAATGACCTTTCTAAACAAAATGCTTTATCTAGCCCACCAGGTTAGCAGATTTACCTTTCCTTTGAATATTGATTAAGTCCATGCAGGGCTCCAATTCCAACAACAGCAGCCAGTGACTGTAGTAATGGTGATAATGCACAAGTACTGAGGCTGCTCTGAACTTCAGACACTGTGTATCTCAATTATTCCAAAATTCTCATGAAGAAGAGACTATTATTAATCGCATTTGATTTGCTTTTTTTTTTTGTTTGGCAATGCTGGGGCTCAAACCCAGGGCCTCACGCATACCAAACAAATGCTACAACCCAGCCCTATTAATCCTGCTTTACAAGTCGTGAAATTAAGATGTTAAAAGGTAACTAACAGGGGCTGGGGATATAGCTCAGTTGGTAGAGTGCCTGCCTAGCATTCACAAAGCCCTGGGTTCAATCCCCAGTACTACTCCCCCCAAAAAAGACAAAAGGTAACTAACATACCCTGGATTTCTAGCCTCTCTTCCTTCAAAGGACTCTTGCAGACTAATCAAAACAATTTCTTCTTACAGAATAGGGTCCCAAGAACTACTATCCTTATTTTATAAAGGTTAAGAAATCAGGATACAGATCAGTGGTAGAGTGTTTGCCTAGCATGCATGAGGTCCTGGGTTCCATCCCCAGCATCCTTCATCCCCCAACCCTGGTCATCCAAGATTATACAACTAAGAAGTAAATAAAAGTAAATAAAAAGTATATAAAAAGTAAATAAAAGTAAATAAAAGTAGATTCCAACACTGTTAACTTACTGTGCTATGCTAGCTATGCTATGCTATGGTACTGGGGTAAATCCACAGCTTCAAGCATGCCAGGCAACCACTCTACCACTGAGCTACATCCCCAATTCTTTTACAAAATTTGAGACAGAGTCTTGTTAAATGACCCAGGCTGGCCTTGAGTTTGTAATCCTCTAGCTTCAGACTCCCGAGTAGCTGGGATGGCAAGTGTGCCACCATCCCTGGCATACAATTTAATGAGGCTTTTCATACAAGTCCCCTTCCACTCTCAGCTAAGCGAAATCTGCCTGAAGAGGCTCTATTTCATATTGTACTTCTTTTTTTATGTTTGAAGAAAGATGGGGAAGGAAAGAGAATAAAGGAAAGGCAATGATAAACTTTCTCTCCAAAGGATCTTAACCTCTTCTCTAAACCAACTGTACCAAACAGCTAGAGTCACGGTCAACTATGATAAGTGCTGAATCCTTTCCAGAACATTCTCCAGTGCTTTCAGATCTTAAATAAATTGCTTACTTGCAGGTAAATATTGGAACTTTTTTGCAATTCAAATAGGATTTTTGTTTGGTTTTAAATGGATGTGTTAAGTCTTTTTTTGCCGGGGGTGGGGTGGGGGGGTGGGGGTGGGTACCGGGGATTGAACCCAGGGGTGCTTGATCACTGAGCATATCCCCAGCCATTTTTTACATTAAGACAGCCTTTGAGTTGCTTATAGACTCACTAAATTGCTGAGGCTTGCTTTGAACTTGTGATCCTCCTGCCTCAGCCTCTCAAATTTCTAGCATTATAGGCTTGTGCCTCTGTGCCTGGCTATCTTTTTGTCCTGAAATCCACTTCTAACAGGTTATTCTATAACATATATCATACAATACTCAGTTCACTTTTTCTGTTTTGTTATTTGCTTTTGAGATGGTCTTGCTAAATTGCCCAGACTGGCCTCAAGTCATCCTCCTGACTCAACCTCCCAGTGGCTGGGGACGACAGATGCCATCACCAAGCCCTGCTCCCAGCTCAGTTTTGATTGATGAATTTGGACTCATCTTTAGAGATTTGCATTCTACAATTCTTACTGGTAGAAATTGTTTTCAAATTTCAAAGTAGTATCCAATGCAGTTCTACTCATTTTAAATAAATTAATTTACACTAGACTATTTCTTTAAGATGGTATCACTAGCTGGGTTGTTTCTGGTTTGTTGGTTTGTTGGGGTTTGGGGGGTTTTTGTTGTTTTGGATTTTTTTTTCTTTTTTTTTAAATGAGCCTGGATTTAAAATGCAAACTTTGAGGAATATTCATGAATTCAGAAATTATCAAACCCTCAAGTTCACTAGTAAACATCTACTAGAAAGTTGTATTAAGGACTCCTGATCTGAAACATACATTACATTGTAATTTAATCTCTTACAAGTATAAAAAGGTCAAATTTACAACTTAAATATTATAAAATTGGGCCCTAATAATGTTCTAATCATGTAAATTAGCATCTCTTATTCAGGAAGTGACTTGCATGAAATTTACCAAGCAAATAATTCATTCAGGTAAGATATATGAAGAGTATAAAGAAATGTACTACAGGGCTGATGGAGAACATTTAAAATAAATGAAAAAGGTATCTTTTAAAATTTCATACATATTTTACCAAATGGTCTTCCAGAAAGGGTGCAAGACAAGGCTGATTTTTCTCAAACTTCACCATTAGATTTTGTCAGTCTTCACATTTTACTTCATTAAATAAAATGTGAAATATTTTTCTGTTGCCAGACATTTACTACCACAGAGATTCAACACTGTTTCAATTAATTGACTACTGGTATTTCTTCTTTTGTTTAGATCCTTAAAAATTTTTTTTAAAAAAATCATAGAAAAAACTTTAAGCCAATGTGTTTAATTTAAAAGCTCTTTATAAATTAAGGATTTTGTGCTGTCATATATTTTGCAAATATTTATCCCAATTTGTAATTGCTTTTTAACATAGTTTATAGGTTGCAGCCAAATCTGTCAGTCATGTCTTCATGCATTATGAATTTTTTTAATCTTAGAGAGGCCTCCCCCTCCCCAAAGAGGGTATAAAAATAATGTATTCTCTTACAACTGTTCCATCTGAATTTTCTTCTGGTACAAGAAGAGGCCACCTGTTTCTTTTGAGTGTCCCAAATATCCCTAAATTCTAAAATTTCAAGGTACATTGATCATACATGTTCTTCAAGAAGACATACTTCACAAAATAGTATTAAAGATAAATATGGGGTCATATTACAAAATGTGAAATGAAAAAAAACTGGGGAAAATAAACTGGATGTATAAAGAAATCTACAGATCTTATGGAGAACATTTAAAATAGATGAAAAATAACAATAGTTATTATCTCTTGGTAGCGGGATTAAAATTATTTTCATTTTCTTATGTTTAACATTGTCTTCTTACATTTTTTAAAGATAATGAGCCTATATTACTTTTTCATGAGGAAGGGAGGGTTTTTGTTGTTGTTGTTGTTGTTGTTGTTTTTTGGTACCAAGGATTAAACTCAGGAGTACTTAACCACTGAGCCACATCCCCAGCTATTTTTGTGTTTTATTTTGAGACAGAGTTTTACTGGGTTGCATAGGGCCTTGCTAAGTTGCTGAAGCTGGCTTTGAACTTGCGATCCTCCTGCCTCAGCCTCCCAAGCCACCACGGGACTAGAGGTGCATGCCACCGCACCGCACCAAGGGAGTATAATGTTTTGATCAAGGACTCACTCTCACACAAACACACACACACACATGCCGCAGTCTGGCTGGGCAAACTACCGAGGGATGATGAACAACTTGTGAAGGTTGATACAGCAGGAGCGGGAGCCACTTTACTGTCAGACAGTAGAGGTATATATACACTTAACTGATTATACACAGCTTGTTTCAATCATCCAGATACATCAATTGGTCATTAAGGAATCCTCATCATCTTAATGATTACACACAGCTTAACTTAATTGACATAATCTAGACACAGAGTCAGTCATTAAGGAATCTCTATCATGCTAATGGCTAGCTGGCGTTACTTCTCAAACCACTCCTCTTGGCAAAGTGCCAGGCGCCATCTTGACTTGTCTGTGGCTCTCAACACACACACACCAGTAGTGCCATAGGATTATAATGGAGCTAAAAAAATCCCATTGCCTAGTGATATTGCACCTCTCATACACAGTGCGCTGTATTATGTTTGTGGTGATGTTGGTGCAAACAAACCTACAGCTCTGCCAGTCATATAAATGTACAGCACATACAGTTACATACAGTACGTACCACTTGATAATGATAATAAATGACTAAGCCACTGCCTTAAGTATTTACTATAGCACACCCTTTATCATTAGGGTATGCGCCTACATTAAAAAAAAGAAAGAAATACACCTTACTGCAGAGCAGCAGGCCCCACGACTCCAGCAGCAGCCTCGCACAGCTAATGCCTTTGCATCTAGAGGCCACTCTGAGTGGTTGACCTAGACCATCAAGCTCTGTACTGGTACACTCTGATGTTCAGTGATGAAACATCCCCAGGACGCATTTCTAAGAATGAATCCCTGTTGCTAAGTGACTTGTGATTATATTTTCATTTAAAAAAATAATAATAGTGACATAATTTTAATACAGGGGCTGTGTATCCTTTTCATTCTAGTAAACATTTGTATATACTGGGAAAGGTATGTGACAAAGAACACCTCATCTTTGCTTAATAAAGCGACATGTAGGGCTGGGGATGTGGCTCAAGCGGTAGCGCGCTCGCCTGGGATGCGTGCGGCCCGGGTTCGATCCTCAGCACCACATACCAACAAAGATGTTGTGTCCACCGAGAACTAAAAAAATAAATAAATAAGTAAATATTAAAAACTCTCTCTCTCTCTCTCTCTCTCTCTCTCCTCTCTCACTCTTTCTTTAAAAAAAAAGCGACATGTAGTCATTAACAAAGTAAAATGAGTTATTTTTAAAAAGGCTATGTTATGAAAATAACACAAAAAGCACTGTGATGGTGGGGTACAAATTAGAAAAAGAAAACAAAACATTTACCAGTTGCTTTTTTAGTTATTTAATTTTGCATAGGTAATATTTTTACAATGTATGAAGTTTTTAAAGTACAAAAAGATATAGTGAAAATTCTTCCCTCTACTATCACTATTGAAATGTTTTAATTTTTGGGGGGAGGGAGCTGGTATTAGGGATTGAACCCAGGGGCACTAGACCCCTGAGCCACATCCCCAGCCCTATTTTGTATTTTATTTAGAGACAGGGTCTCACTGAGTTGCTTACAGCCTCGCTTTTGCCGAGTCTGGCTTTGAACTCATGATCCTCCTGCCTCTGCCTCCTGAACCACTGGAATTACAGGTGTGTGTCACCTGCCTGGCTTAAATTGTTTTAAGTTAAAGTAACATGTATATGATTAACACGCCCCCCCCCCCCCACTTATCCCTTTGGATATGTTTGGACTTCTTGTAACAGTTTCTTTTGTAATTATTTCCATCTCTAGTGTTTCACCCTTATTTACTTTTTGATATTTTGTGAGATTTTTAATAAAATAATTTGGGGGCTATGGTGCAGCTCAGTAGTAGAGTGCTTGTCTAACATGTGAGACTTTGGATTTGATTCCTAGCAATGCAAAAAAAAAAAAAAACGAAAATTAAAAATAACTTGTATTATCGAAGTTCAATGACATCCTTGAATTTATGTCTATATTCACTATAAACAAATAAAATCCAAAGTTGTCTCCATTTGCATTGAGTCGCAAATCCAGACTGATTCAGGTGTATCTGTACTGATGACAAATACGTCAAGTTGAGCAACTGTCAACAGTGTCACCATCAGTGAATGGCTCTTGACTACCACCATCCCCTGCTTTATTCGGTTTAGACACACTCTGAGGATTTCAGCCCACAACAGGTCATTTTTATCACCTCACCCCTCTGGTCCTTCACTCTCCCAAATATACTTATCACTAGGTGTACACTGGTTACCTTGATAACTAACATAATCACATCTTTATTTTCTTTTCCATCAACTCTAGATGGTATTATTTTACTGGCTACTTTGTGACACAAGGACTGCAACACTCTTACTTTTCTATGTAGCTCCCTTCCTCTCCTTTCCACTCTTCCTTCTGAAATCTAAATCGACCTTTTTGTACAACAGTTAAGGACACCATCCATGTCCGCTGGCCGCCTCACTTGCCACGTTTGGATAAATGGTAACTTATCTGATTAAACCCTGAATGAATGGATAGGATATAATGGATATATATTATCAATTTTTCACTCACAGAAGCAAAGCTGATATAAACATTCTTACATACACCTTAAAAACATGTACAGGTTTTTTCCCTTAAATTTTTAGAAGTGGAATTTTCTTGGTGAACTACTTTATTAAAGCCAAACTACCTTGCAGAAAGATTTTAATCTCAGGGCTGGGGTTGTGGCTCAGAGTAGAGTGCTTGTCTAGCAAGTGCAGGGCACTGGGTTCAATCCTCAGCACCACATAAAAATAAAACAAAGGTAGTGTGTCCAGCTACAGTTAAAGCAAAAATTTTTTTAAAAAAATATTTTAATCTCATAGTATGAGAATATGTAGATTGCTTTTAAAGACTACTTTTAAAGACTAGTTTTTTAAAAAACGATTGGAAAAAATTATCCCTGAATTTTCATACTTTCTTTCATTCTTTTTTCCAAAATTAATTTTATTGAGAGGCCTGGCTCTAATTAAATACAACAAAATATACTCATTATACATACATGTGCATCTCAACAATTCCTTTATTCTCTTACTCTGAAAACAAAACCTGCAGAAATTAAAATATTTGGGTACATTTATAAATTCATGAACTAGTAGTTTTTGACAGTTTATACAGAAAAGCCATCTACTAATAACATAAATTGCAATTATACTTCTAATATAAGGTATAACAAAATTATGAATGTCCATGGTCTCTTTGGGAAACTTCTGCTCAATGAATCCCATACATCTCTAAATTTCACGATTAAAAAAAAAAAAAACACCTAATGAAACTGTACACCTGTTTTAAGCTTAAGCGCGCGCGCACACACACACACACCTCTAAGGATAATTTTTTTAAAAAAACATTGTCTCCAAAATCTAATTATTGAGCAATACTTTTCTAGTAAAAAAACCTTATTTAAAAAAAAAGAAAGAGGGAGTGCTGGAGTTGTGGCTCGGTGGTAGAGTGCTCACCTAGCATGCATGAGGCACTGGGATCGATCCCCAGTACCACATAAATGTTAAAAAAAAAAAAAAAAAAAAAAAAGATTTTTGTGCCCACCTAAAACTAAAAAATAAATACTAAAAAAAAAAAAAAAAAGAAAGAAAGAAAGAAAGAGGGAGAGAGAGAGAAAGAATCTCTCTCTGTAGCACAGGTTGCCTCTTAACTCCTGGGCTCAAGTGATCCTCTCGCTACAGTCTTCTGAGTAGTTGGGCAATGTCTAAAAATTTAAACGAAACAAGTACATTCCTTGTCTCTGTGTGTGTCTCTCTCACATACACACACACACACACACACACACACACACACACATCCAAAAAAATAAAACAGTTGTTTATCTATGAAATACATTAACTCTGTAACTACCTCAAGGACAATTCTAGGACTAGATAGCTTCACTTTTTCAGAAAGGCAAGAAATAGTATCCATCTTACATAAATTCTTATGGAGAGCCCAATGGGAAGAAGAGTATATACGAATCTCATTAACACAGATATAATTCTTAAAATACTAGCTAATTGTGGGGAGGGTTGTCCCAAACTTATTCTAGGAACACAGGGTTGGTTTAACTACTTGAATTAATCAATGGGGGCTGGGGTTGTGGCTCAGCAGTAGAATGCTCACCTAGCACCTGTGAGGCCCTGGGTTCGATCCTCAGCACCACATAAAAACAATAAAATAAAGGTATTGCATCTAACTACAACTAAGAAAATAAATAAATATTTAGAAAAAAGAATTAATCATGCCAACAAAAGAAATGCAAAAAGTTACATAATTGCTTCAAAATAAGGAGAGCTCCCATTTGACAAGATGCAACGCCTGGCCATGATTAACAAAAACAAAATCCCTCTTAGCAAATTTAGGAATCAAAGAAATCTTTTTTTAATCTGATGAAGTGTATCTACACAAAATCTAAAGAAACATCATACTTAATGATGAAATACAGAAAGCCTTCCCCCAGCAATGGGAAATCGAACAAGGAGACTGCACGGCTTTGTTCAGCATTATACTAGAGGTCCTAAGCGGAACATTTACACAAAAAAAGAAAGAACACAGTATAAGATTTGGAAAGGAAAAAAAGAAAACTCATTATTTGCATATGAAATGATTGTGTTCACAAAAATTCAAAAGAATCTATATTTAAACCATGAAAACAGTGAACTTCCCAAGAGTGCTTGAATAAAAGTTAATATCAAATCAACTATATTTCTATACATCAGCCCCCAATATTAAATAGATATTTTAGAATAAAATCTTTGATAATAACATTCACAAATCAAATACTTAAAAATAAACTAGCACCAAGCACAGTGACCCATGCCTATAATCCCAGAGACACGGAGGCAGGCTGGTAGGAGGCCAGCCAGGGCCACTTAGCAAGTCCCTGTCTCAAAAAAGGAAGTAAAGATTAGGGCATGTGGCTTAGTGGTAGAGCACCCTGGGTTCCCAGAGTTCCATCCCCTGTGCCACCAAAAGAAAAAGGGGGGGCTGGGGATGTGGCTCAAGCGGTAGCTCGCTCGCCTGGCATGCGTGCGGCCCGGGTTCGATCCTCAGCACCACATACAAAGATGTTGTGTCCGCCGAGAACTAAAAAAATAAATAAATAAATAAATATTTTTTAAAAAAAGAAAGAAAAAGGGGGAAAAAAGGCAAAATAAAACTTCTATGAAGAAAATTAAATGGCATCATTGGAATAAATCAAAGATCACCCCAAAAATGGAGAACCATATACTATCATGTTCAGTTATTTGAATATTGTAAAAATATCAATTCTTCCTTAGATTGATCTATAGATTCAATGCAACTCAAATACAAATTCTAGCAGGTTTTTGTGTGTAGAAACTTATGCTAATAAAATTTAGACGAAAACAAAGGCCCAAGAAAAGCTGAGAATCTTAAGAAATACATTTGAAAGAAATGGATATTCATACACAAAGGAATCTCACATGCTGCTGGAAGGCATGTAAATTGACAATTACTTTGGTTTTCATAAGCAATACCTGCTTCCCAAACACGAGCATATCCTGTGATCTTGGTATTTTAAATATGATGCATGACCAGGACAACTTGGCATCCCCTGGAGCTTGTTGGACTTTCAGTCTCCACCCAAAAACCACGGAAGTTAAATCAGCCTTCTGACAAGACCCTCAGGTGACCGATGTACACTGCATTTCAAGAAGCGCTACTCTTTGACCCCAAATTCCACTCATACTAGAACACACCCATCAGAACTGCATTCAGAGGTCCACCAAAGATATGCACAAGACTGTTCACAGTGACACTATTCCCAGAAACCAAAACCAACCAGATGTTCTGTGATAGATATAAACTGTGGGCCAGGTGCAGAGGCGCACGCCTGTAATCCCAGCAACTCAGGAGGCTGAGGGAAGAAGATCGCAAGTTCACAGCCAGCCTCGGACTGAGCAAGACCCTGTCTCAAAATAAAAAGGACTGGGGATGTAAGTTGGTGGTAAATCACACCCCTGTGTTCAATCCCCACTGTAAAAGAAGAAAGAAATAAAAGTGTGGTATGATCACATAATGGAGTACTATTCAGGCATAAGAATGAACGCTCTAACTGCAACACAACAATAAAATGCTGAGTGTAAAAAGAAACCAGACCAAAAGGAATATATCTTATATGTATTTATTTATAAAGCACAAAAAAGGGAAAACTAAAGGGTGCTGCTGAAGTCAGGGCAGGACTTACCTGTATGGGATGAGTGTAAGTGGCCAGGAGGAGTAACGCTCCGGCCTTTTTTTTTTTAATATTATTTTTTAGTCATTAATGGACCTTTATTTAATTAATTTATTTATTTATCCATTCGTTCGTTCGTTCATTCATACATATGTGGTACTGAGATTCAAACCCGGTACCTCACACACGCTAGGCGAGTGTTCCTCCACTGAGCCCCAGCCCAGCCCGTGCTCCTGCTTCTTGACATGTGCTTATTGATAAGTCAACGGTTTTGAAAGTTCTTTTTCAATACCGCTTTGGCTATCCTGGGTCCCTCCCATTCCCACATGAACTTTAGGATCAGTTTGCCAATTCTGGGGTGGGGGCACAGCTGGAATTTTGATAAGGCTGGTGTGGAATGTGCAGACCAATTTGGGGAGCAGTATCATTTGAACAACTTCACCTCTTCAGATTCATGGACCTATGAAGACATGAGCATTAAACATCTCCATTTCTTGAGATCTTTAATTTCTTTCAACAATGTTTTATATTTGCAGAGTATAAGTTTTGCAAATCTTTTTAAAAACTTGTTCTGTATTTCAATGTATTATAAATGAAACTTTTTATTGTCAGACCGTTCATTGGAAATGTATAGAAATACAGGTGATTTTTGTGTATTGCTCTTGGACCCAGCAATCCTGCTGAACTTATTTATTAATTCTAATAGGGGTTTGGGGTTTTTTTGTTTGTTTTTGGTACCAGGGATTGAACCCAGGGGCACTCAATCACCGAGCCACTCTCCTGGCTCTTTTTGTATTTTGTATTTTATTTAGAGACAGGGTCTCACTGAGTTGCTTAGGGCCTCACTAAATTGACCAGGCTGGCTTTGAATTTGCAATCCTCCTACCTTAGCCTCCCAAGCCGCTGGAATTACAAGCATGTGCCACCACAGCTGGCCTCTAATGGTTTTATAGTGGCTCCCTTAGCATCTTCAATGTGCAAGATTATGATCATTTACAAGTAGAGACAGTTTTTACTCCTTCCTTTCTAACCTGAGTATTTACCTTCCCCCTTTTTAAGGCCTTTATTATTCATTATTATAATCACGCTGATAACTGTAAAGATCACCCTGCCTAGAGGAAAGCTAGTGTTTTCCCAAGTTCCTTAGATTTGTTTGGCATTTATACACGAAGAATCCATAACAAGATAGTCATCAGAAAATACATTAGGGTATAGTACTTACATGGAGTTGCAGTTGAGGGCTAAGCAAAAGAAATTAGAAAATACTTATCTTTAAAAGTATTCAGTAGCCTGTCAATTATCCACACTGATGTGGTTAGCCAGGCCATTTTAATATCATTTGCCACCTACTAAATAAAGGGGCATCCTTACTCTCATGGAGATAAAGCTGCTTGGCACATATAAGAAGTCAGCATTCACTGAGCACCACCTTGCTGCTTGAAATCACAAGAACATCACAAGCGAGGTTTCCATATAACTTTGGGACTAATCTTTTTTTTACAAACCAGTGTACTCGAATCTCTGAACAACCTGTCTCAAAATAAAAATAAAGAAATAATAAATAAAAAGGGGTGGAACCCTCAGTGGTAGAGCACCTGTCTGTCTGTGCAGGGTCCTGACTCAGTCTCCAGTACTACAAAAATAAATAAAAGAGGCAGCGGCAGCAGCAACCACACGATTATATCAATAGATACAGAAAAAGCATTTGACAAAAATCCAAAAATTCCTGATTTAAAAAACTCAAATTGAATATGCAAGAACTTGCTCAACTTCATAAAGGATATCTACAAAAAAAAAAAAAAAAGTAACAATAAACATCAACTTTGATAGGAACAGGCTGGCTGGGTTCCCGCCAAGACTGGGAATAGGGATGTTTGCTCTTGCCACTCTCCACCATCCCACTGAAAATCCTACAGTTCGGTAAACTAAGAAAAAAAATAAACAGTATAAAATTAGAAAGGAGAAAACAAGACTGTCCCTATTCCTGACAACACGATCATCTACAGAAATCCCTATTTATTAACAAAACAACTAGAAAGAAAATCACTATTGGGGGTAGGTTGTAACCACAAAGGGAGAGCAAGAGGGAGTTTTTCAGGCTGAAAACTGTTCTGTAGCCTGATCTTGGGAGTGGGTCGGTAAATCTATACCATGTCAAAACTCACATACAACCAATAAAAGCAATTTTACTGTGTTAATAAAAAATTACATTTCTTCTTCAACATGACATCATTCAGTCATGCTGTTCTAAAGAGGTCAGCACACGGAAGTGCATTCTAAAACTTTAAGTCAATGTAATGACAATCATCTTTCCACAGCCTCTATCCCCACACCCCCACTGGATATAACCATTTCTAATAAATGAATCAAGTGTTATGGTGAATTAAGTAGTGGCAAGCTATGAACAGCTACTTCTAATAACATGGTCTACATGACCTAAAAACCTCCTTTAAAATGCTACATTAAATAAAACATTATTTTTTAAAGGTAAAGTTGGATTAGCAAGGAAGAGAAAATCTCAGGTGCCAGAAAAGTAGAGAGAACTAAAAAATCAGATGCCCCTTTCCTGAGTTGGGATGCTGAGGCAGAGAGATCTGTGCCCACAGTACAGGGGACAAAGTTGTAAAAACCTGCCATTGATAAGAAAGGAGACTGGGGGGGAGGCGGGGGCTGGTATTTGAAATCCTTCCCGTTTTCCTCATAGAGTGTCTGCTCTGCTGAAAGGTTAAAAACTACATTTCCCAGACCCCCTTTGTGGCTAGGGTTCCTGGTATGATTAGTTTCTACCAATGACACTCACAGCATGGACGTGGCAAGAGAAACTGAAGACCAGCTTTTAGCACTTTGGCAAAGAGGCAGAGTTGGAGCATTTGATTTTTCTGCAGCATCATTAGCAGAATCTAGCATCTGGGAACTATGAGCACAATTCTGGAACCGATAGTCTTAGGGGAGGCTCCCAGATTATAGTGGCTTCCTGATCATGGCAAAGGTCTGTGGTTCTGGGTGTTTGTTTGTTTGTTTGTTTGGTACTAGGGATTGAACTCAGGGGCAATCAATCACTGAGCTACATCCTCAGCCTTTTATGTTATATAGAGACAGGGTCTTGCCGAGTTGCTTAGGGCCTTGCTAAATTGCTGAGGCTGGGCTTTGAACTCACAATCCTCCTGCTTCAGCCTCCCAAGGGGCTGGAATTATAAGTGTGCATCATGCCCGGCCCAGGTTAAGTTGATCTTTAAAATCCCAACAAGGCAACTCTTTGTCTTTTTGTTTGTTTGGTTTTGGTGCTGGGGATTGTGCATGCAAAGCAAGCACTCTACCAACTGAGCTATATCCCCAGCCCAAGGCAGCTCTTTGGTTAGCCCAGTTTTATAGTATGGCTTTGGTACTGTTCTAAGACAAAGTCCTGCTAGAATGTAAGGTCTACAAGGTAGGGGACCTCTGTCTGTTTTGTTTACTAATGTACCATTCCAAGAATACAAAAGAGTGCCTAGCACACAGTAGCTGCTCAATAAGTATTTGTTGATTGGATGAATAAACCTAGAATCTATTTCTTCAACCCTTCCAGCAATTGTGCTAAACTCTCCTGCTTCAAGTAGCTAAAAAAAGTGGAGACTAGGAACTAATATTTCTATGTAAAGCCAGAATCAAAGGGATATAAGTTTAAGAAACAATAGATGACAAAGAATCTGCCCACCAAGAAAAGTGAGTTGCTAGGGGCATTATGTGCTTCTACTGAGGAGCAGGGAGAAAAAAAGTTTACACTAAATTTTTTTTTTCTTTGAGGAGGGTCTCTCTATGTTGCCCAAGTGGGCCAGAATTCCTGGGCTCAAGCCATCCTCCTGTCTCAGCTTCCAAGTAGCTGAGAATACAGGTGCACATCACTGTTCCCAGCTGCATAAAAATTTTTAATGACAGGCCTGCACTTCACACAGGTTTGAAGCTTAAATTTTCATTACATGAGTGGTCCTGGAGCCACAAATTAACAACAGGGATTCATCCTCAACCAGAGCATTACAGATTCCCACAGGTAAAGCTCTTGGGTTGGAGGGAGTACCCACAAACCAAAATCTCAAACAGCAGGAGGAAAAAATTTGCCTAGAAGAAATAGGCAAAACTGAATTCCAAAATTATTAGATAATAAAATTCTTTTGAAAATAGCTATACAAAAGCTGCAGTAGTCTAAAACTTTCACCAATTAGGGGTAAAATTGGATAGACTGGCATCTACCAGTGTCCACTGAGGACAAGTCATCTCTCCCAGGTAGCAACAAACATCTTGGCCTTCTTCCTAGAAAAGATAATTTCTGGAAGTCAGACAGCCATCCTGAGGAAGTTTGGGAACATATGCCTGCCAACCAGCTCAATAAACCACTGCTCACGTACAGAAACATCGTCCTCAGAGCAAACCTAACAACACGTCACTTTCTCAATACACATAGTAAGTGACTGTACTGAAATCCAAATACTATGGTCAGCTCAAAGAAGAATTGCAGCATCTATTCATTTGATTAACACTTCCTGAATATCATTTTCTATAAGCCAGACACAAAAAACAGTAAGAGCCCAGCATGGTGGCGCATGCCTGTATTCCCAGCTGCTCAGAAGGCTGAGGCAGGAGGACTACAAGGTCAAGGCTAGCCCCAGCAATTTATCAAGGCTCTAAGCCACTTTGTGAGACCCTGTTCCAAAATAAAACATAAAAAGGGCTGGGGGTATGGCTCAGTGGTAAAGTGCCCCTGGGTTCAATCCCCCATAAATAAATAAATAATAAAGGCAGGGCTCAAGAAGCCACTACCTAGTAAGAAAATGTACAACAGGATCTTTTTTTTTTTTAAAGAGAGAGTGAGAGAGGAGAGAGAGTGAGAGAGGAGAGAGAGTGAGAGAGGAGAGAGAGAGAGAGAGAGAGAGAATTTTTAATATTTATTTTTTAGTATTTGGCGGACACAACATCTTTGTTGGTATGTGGTGCTGAGGATCAAACCCGGCTGCACGCATGCCAGGCGAGCGCGCTACCGCTTGAGCCACATCCCCAGCCCAAACAACAGGATCTTAATAAAAGGGACCTCTTCAAAAAGACTGAGGTGGATGATAAACTAATCTACCCATTGGGGCAGGAATCCTGTCTACTTCTACCAAAAATCCCTCCTGGAACATGTACATCCTAATGAAGCTGTAATTTTTTTTTTTTTTCTTTTACTGGTTCTTTTCAGTCATACATAACAGTAGAATCCATTCTGACATAATTATGCAAGCATGGAACATACCTTGTTCTAATTCTGACCCTAGTACCTCTCCTTCCCCTTCCCTTCTCCCACCCCCTGCTCTCTTCCTTCTATTGATCTGACATTTGCCCACAGTTTTTAATTTTTTTTTAGTCATAGTTGGACATAATACCTTTATTTTGTTTATTTCTTTATTTTTATGTGGTGCGGAGGATTGAACCCAGAACCCATTGCTAGGTGAGCACTCCACCACTGAGCCACAGCCTCAGCCTCAGTTATTTTTTAATTGATTTCTTCTGGATGTACATGACGATGAGATTCACTGTGGTGTATTCATATATGTACATAAGAAAGTTATGTCAGATTCATCCCACTGTCTTTCCTTTTTCCTACAGAGAGGAAACTAAAGCCCGGAGAGCTTGACTGGATTCACACACACCTGAGGTCCAACTCCAGCACTAACTCCAAAGCCCTTACTTCATCAACTCTGGTACCATCAGAGAACCCAGAGACAAGCATGGACTCACTCCCGTTCACCAGCAGGTAGACGTCACACAGCTCGGCCTCCTAGCCCTCTTCACAGCACTCCAGACAGAAAGCAGCTGAGCTTGCTCCCAATAAAAGGATCCCCCACGAAAGGGGTACCTACGCAGCGTCTCTGGCAAATACATTCATTTTGGGAACAATTAAAAATGCCACAGAATGGGGTTCCTGCCCTTGGAAAGCTTAGTCTGATTTATACACAAATATTATTTATTCAAACTTCCCACAAATGTGTAATAATACATATGTACATAATGTATCAACCTGTGTGTGTAGCAGATCAGTAGCTATGTAGATGCACCTACAGGGAAAGGGAAAAGACACATTTTCTAAGAAAAAAAAAAAGATCCCAGCAACTCCACTCTACTTATTCATAATAGTTCATAAAGCTGAGCCAAATTTACTTTTACCTACCTACAGAGAAAAAAAAGCTTATTAGATAATAGTTTAACCAAGACTTTAAGGGTTGCTGGTTAAACTATTAAGAATTCTTTCTAAGTAGCCTCAAGCTCTTAGAAACATCTATTTACAAGCAAAAAAAAAAAAAAAAATCAAGGCTTAGGTAATTGCAAATTCTTTTTTAATATTTATTTAGTTGTAGATGAATGCACAGTATCTTTATTTATTTTTATGTGGTGCTGAGGCTTGAACCCAGTGTCCCACACATGCGAGGAAAGCACTTTACCACTGAGCTACAGCCTCAGCCCCTAATTGCAAATTCTTTAAGGACCAATCCTAGGTAACATTGTGGTTCCAGTTGTTAGGCACCCATGTGAATTCTAATCCTTGAAAAATACTCTGATTTAAGATTTTCTGCTAATTTTGGCCTTCCCTCTATTCCCTCAAATACTCCAAATTAGTATGGCTTCATTTCAGATGACAGAATTTAAGAAATTTTAAAAAAGATCAAAATTATAAAAAGCTAACCAAACCAAATATGAAAAAGTGGGAGGTCAGTGCAATGGAGGAAATTAGACGGTGCAGCTCAAATCCTGAGGCCGTATACTCTATTCTAAAAACTGAAGGGAAGAAGTAATCCAACAGAATTCAATATAAGTATCCCTTTTAATCAATGTATTTTCTTCCACTCTATTTCCACCATTTTCTGGTTTGGAAGGATTTCATGAGAAGAAAAAAGGAGAAGCAGCCACACCCTTTCAAAACTAAAGATGTCCTTGAGCCACAGTGGAAAGCATAAGGATTGGGTCCCAGTCCCGAGGAGATCTCTCTACTCTTTACTCTCCCAACGACTATCAATGTTCTCCATTTAGATTGAGGAATAGGAACAAGAAACCAAGAGGTAAATCAACACGGAGATCTTTGAAGCTCCTCAGCCTCACAAACATAAAGCACATCACATCAAGGAAAGGACATCCGCTCTCCCAACCTGCCTCAAAAAACAAGAGGAAGGAGAAGGTAGAAAGATGACCAAAATAACCTCAAAGATGGCCCCATCCCATTGCAAGAGTCAGAGCAGAGGGTGGGAACCAGGGCTCGGGACTAGGAGGCAGGTGGTCCATTTTCACTGGCTGCATGGAAGCCTGATGGGCGCGGAACGGTATGAGACTCTGTGCTAACAGAGGACACCCTTCCTACATCACAGGTCACCTCTGAAGCACCCAAAGCCCTACAGTTAAGTGCGTGAAGAGGGCCTTAGGAAACCCAGCCAACCTTCAAGGGGACCCTCCTCTAAAATTGCAGTTGGTCATGGTTCACCTTAAGAACCCACATAAAGCAAAATTTTCTTCTCCAACATACAAGGCAAGCCTAAATAAAGACAAAACTGTTTGCTAAAGGATTCCCCCTCTCTCCAAAACAAGGAGATAAAGGAGACCACAATGAAGTCTCTAGAAAAGACAAAAGTTGTTCACTGAAAGATGTGTAATTTAACCTTGACTAGTTAAGACTCAAAGAAATGTTACCTGAATGGAACCTGAGATGGCCGAGAAGATAATGGGAGGTTCCACAGTGCCCCCCTGACAGGTTGCCAGGGCTTTAGAAACTTGCTCACACTGTAGCTACTCATGAAGGTGGGCTGTTGCACTTCCTCCTGTCTACCCAGGGGACCAAACTATTCAGAACTGGACCTGTCTAGTGCATAAGGGAGTCGAGAGAAAAGCAAGAGGGAGGTGAACTACTCAAACCAAGAGTGCCTCACTAGAAAAGCAATGTAACCCGACAGCCAATACCCCTGGGTGCTCACTGTGGATCCTACAACCACAGCCCCTAATCTGCTTAAGTTTTTAGAAGTCCCAGAGCAACTGAGGAGACAAAATAAGTTGGTCACAAAAGCCACTCAGCCTCACTTCCTGAGGAATAATCCCATTGAAGGCACCAGAATGGTTTCCATGCTGAGCTCTAATTATGGATGAAATTATGACCTTTCCTAGTGCTAGTTTTAGGTACAGTTAACTGCCAAAGGGTGGGGGGAGTGAGGTGCAGATTTTATGAAGGAGAATCTCAACTCAACCTTGGTGAAGAGACCAAATCAGGAGCCAAGTTCTCTGGATGCTTAGGGTCAGCTGCAGAACCAAGACGCTCCCTGAAATTACATGCTAAGCGTGTGTGTGTGTGTGTGTGCGCGCGCGCGCACACATGCAATTTCTCTAGGAATGGCCCGTGCTTTGTCTCTCAGAATGATACAAATTAGGAGAATTCCTCTGGTCAAATGAAAGCACTTTTGCAACGCGTGTGTTACTAACTTCCATTTGCACTGGGAAGCAGTCACAAGTTTTAGTCCAAAAGTACCCCATCACTGAATTTAGTAAGGGTTTAGGATCCCTACCTTTGTTCAGTATCTTTTAAATTTTCCACATCAATTATGAGATATGGTATGTACAGAAGGTTCCAGAATTACATTCTGCCATGGTTCAGGCTTCACATTGAGGCCTCACTGTCCAGGAAGACAGTGGACGTTAACACCAGTTCCTGTCTTACTTTCTTTGGAGCCTCAGTTTCCTTTGTAATTAAGAAAAATGATATCTGCCCCATAGTTCATATGATAGTTTCAACATTGTCATTCCCAACAAAGAAGCTAAAGTTCACAAATGTACTGGTCATCTTGATGCCACTTTCAACACAGTGACAAAACACTGTCAACATCCTGCCCCAACAAAACAACTTAAAAAAAAAAAAAAAGTTAAAAACCCAAGACCTTCCAGGAGGCCTCTTATGCAGTCGTGGGGGGATTATATAACACAGCTCAGGGGACCAGAGCTTAGAAGTCCTTCACACATCTCCACCCCATGAATTCCTACCCAAGGGTGAAGCCAAGATTTCTTCCCCGGATTCCCCCCCTGCTTCATCTTTCTCCCTCCAACCCTTCTCCCCGACTATAGAGTAAAGTGCTCAGCTCACTCCTCTCCCCTTCCTCAGGCTCGTTCAGCCCACTCTAGGGCTCACACTATTTCTTGGGGTAGAAGCAGGGTGTAAAGAAAGATATTACTATAGGTGAATAATTTTGTGTGTTGACTCTCCATCCTGTCACGTGTATACAGTAGTGATCTTTGTAAACTTACAAAGCACTACATATCTTCACTAAGGTAAAAAGAAAAATAATTAATTAACTCATGAATGCTAATAATGAACGGCCAGCATTCCATTGAGATCCTCTTTATCACTAATAAAAAATTATTTTGTACCAAGTAATCAGAAACTCCCTCAAACCTAGTTTTCATCACATTTCAGCCCTTAGGAAGCTCCTTACTTATCAATTGAATAGTTCCTGCAGCTTACTGTTTCCAAGACTCTCCAACTTTCTCGATTAGAAAGACACGCACACAAACAAACTGCTAAACCCATATTTTTCTATTGGCTTCTTCAACACAGCCTTTCCCTTTCAGTCACGTTTGTCTCAGCCCATCTGTAGAGGCCAGAGCCAAGGCATTCCCCTCAATCCCAGAAAAACTCCCTTTCCTATCTTCTAGCAGTGGTACATCCTGAGATGTCCAATTTCCTTTCTTAAAGAAAAGACTTTCTGACTTATCTTTAAATCTCCAGCATCTGGCATAGGAAGCACTCCATGCTTGCTGGATGGTGAATGAAGGCTAGCTACTCATCTGAGATACTGATTAAAATTTCTCTTTTCCAAGCCTTGGCTCCAGACACACACTGCCTCTGAAGCCTTCTCTGATTAACCTACTCTAAGCCAGTCCCACTACTACCATCTCGGTCTTCCTTCCTTCCTTCCAGATATTTACTGACCTTCTATTACAAGCAAGGTAGTGCTCTTGGCCCTGGTAATAAAGCAATAAACCGATCAGGTAAAAAATCCCTGCCCTCATGGCACCTACATACTAACAGACGATCAGTTCATATTTGATTTCCACTTCATTATAATTTGCTTGGCTTGATTCTATATTGATTCAAGTAACTATGTCCAGATACCTCTGACAGATTATCTGCAAAGATAGCTACCAATAATTCCTCCCCTACCAACAATTCCTCCCCTTCTGGCAGGCATATGAGGGCTCTTCCCACCAAGAAAGAGTATTTCTTCCTCACCTGAATCTGAGCTAACTCTGCAATTTATTTTTGTCAAATTAATCAGAAGCAACTGCTGTGCTCATTCTCGGTTAGACTTCTTAAATGGCCATACCTCCATACTTAGTAAGATATATACATAATTAAATACAAATAAGTTGGCCATACCCAACTTATTTGTATTTAATTATGTATATATCTTACTAAGCTAATGTATTTATTATATGTATTACAAAATGTATACAAAATTACACACACACACACACACACACACTTAAGTGTATGTATATTTCTAAATCCTACTACATCCTGGTGGTTGAACCTACGTGTCATTTACCTTTGGGACTACAGCTTTAGAGTATACACTTTTCTATGTCATTCTCTAATTTCTTCCTCCTCCCTTGGCCTTCGTATCCTAGACTAATTTTCTACCTCTGAATGGTCCCCTTAGTAGTTCTACTTCTAGCTCCCAGCTTTGAAATATGGCTTTTGTATTTGGCCTTTGGCTCTCCTGGGTCTCCTCCCTTGGCACTCACCTTGCTTGCTGACTAGCCATCACTAGAAATCTTGGCACTTGTCCTGTTTTTCTATAACTACGGGACATTTACACATGACTCAAAACACTACTAATCTATCACCGGGCCTGCCCTACCCAACTTCAACACTGACACAAAATCCTAAAAAAACTGCTTATCCAGCTTCTGCTGAATCACCTCTAGTAATATAATCAGTGCATCTGGAAGCAATGAAGAACACTTTCAACTTATATTGAGCCTACTTCCCATATCTTCCACACTGGTTCTAGTTTCAACTGCCGAGGTCTCATGAGCTACCCCACCACCATCAACACTAGAGTCTAAACCAAAACAACCATCTTTGTAATCTTGAGATTTTATGGCAAGGCACCATGACTCTCCTCCATTAAAACAGGGCAGGTGAACACCAGAGCTGGTGTGCACCCTGTAGAGCAAAACAGCCACTGAACACCACAGACACGGAGAAGGCACAGCTTAGGTCAATGGATGGGACCAAAAACAAAAACGTGTGGGCCTCCAAGACGACCAATGCTACCACAGAGTCTGGTACACCTGCCATCATTATTGAGGAGAGAAGAGGGACAACCTCTCAGTTGGCAGGCCTGCTGGCTCTCTATCTAGAAAACTAAGAAGCCCTCTATGATCCTAAACCTGCTTTTACTATTGTCCTTTGATGAGCTGTTGATTACACTGTAACTTAAAGAGAGCTATTCCACCACCTTGATCCAATATTTTAAAAACCCAAACCAAAACATTCTGCTGTAGGATAAGGCAGAAAGTGCTGATCTGGCCATGGGAACTTCAGGGTACTCATCAAGTTATTGGTCAGAAGGTTAAAAGTTGATGGATACAAGGATGACTAAGAGCAGCCAGTAAGAACCAAAGGAAGGGGCTGGGGATGTGGCTCAAGCGGTAGCGCGCTCGCCTGGCATGCGTGCAGCCCGGGTTCGATCCTCAGCACCACATACCAACAAAGATGTTGTGTCAGCCGAGAACTAAAAAATAAATATTAAAAATTCTCTCTCTCTCTCTCTCCCCCCCCCCCTCACTAAAAAAAAAAAAAAAAAAAAAAGAACCAAAGGAAGGGCACGGGGGTAGGAAAGATGGTGGAATGAGATGGCCATCAGTACCCCAAGTACATATATGAAGACACAAGTGGTGTGGCTACTTTGTGTACAACCAGAGACATGAAAAACTGTGCTCTATATGTTTAATATGAATTGAATCGCATTCTGCTGTCATATATAACAAATGAGAATAAAATTAAAATTAAAAAAAAAGGAAGGGTCTGATGTAGTCCAGGTGACATGTCAGTTAAGAATGTACCCAGAGAATACCAAAGAGAATGCCAATGAGACTGTAGTTTTCTAGCCAGTTTAGGGTCATCCACTTGAAAGAGAGGGACCCAAAGACTTCCTTATCCAGCTCTGATGAAGAACTTGGCTGGTAAAGCAGCTTAGGGAGCGCTCCGTGATGTCTGAAGGATTCTGGCTGTATCCAACAAAACATAAGGATACAGAGGAGGATTCTTAATTAAGTTAAATGTGAGAGTGAGAAGGGAGAAAAACATGTTTCAGATGAAAAGAAAAAAATCAACTATCCAAATTGTTTTGAAAAAAGGAGACAAAACGATCCAGATCCATTTAGAATTCTCAAGATCTGCCAGGGTTTCCTGCAAAGAGCAGAAATTTTGTCCAACTCATGTGAAAAGATTTTTCCCTTTCTTATTTCCCTTTCACATTAGGGAAATACTAACAAAATTCAATCTTTCTGTACTTAACACAGCCTGCAATTCAAAAGAACACTAGCTGGGCACAGTGGCACTCGTCTGTAATCCCAGTGACTTGGGAGGCTGAGGCAGGAGAATTGCATGTTCAAGGCTAGCCTCAGCAATTTAGCAAAACCCAAGCAACTTAGCGAGACCCTGTCTCAAAGTAAAATAAGAAGAGTTGGAACGGAGCTCAGTGGTAAAGTGCTCCTGGGTTCAATCTCCAGTATAAAAAAAAAAAAAGGCTAAGAAAATGAGGCAGTTTAAGTTGGAATTGTCTCTTTAAGCTCTACAACTCCATAATTATGTAACATAGCATATTTACTACTTGATCGGATTAAAAAAAAAAAAGCAAAGAACAGCCAGGTGCTGTGGCATATACCTATAATCCTAACTACTCAGGAAGCTGAGGCAGGAGGATAGATAGCAAGGTCAATTCAGCCTAACTTAGCAAACCCCTGACTCAAAACAAAAAAAAAAAAAAAAAAAAACAAGGCTGTGGACACAGCTCAGTGGTATAGCACCCCTAGATTCAATCCCAGGGGGATAAAAGCAAAATCCAAAAAACTTGTTACTACCAAGAAATATGAATAGTTAGCCACACCTAAGCAAGGCCTGCTCCAATCCCAGGAGCAAACTTCTAGCTCCATCACAAAATCCTGTCCTGATGATTAAAATCTCATCTCAGCTGAACATACAAAGGGCTACAAAATGATGGCCCTCTTTTCCAATTATGAAAAGGCTGAAATGGTTAAATAAAACCAGACCCCATGGGCTGGATGAGCTCATTTGAACCTAAGCAGGACAGGGGTGTGGCTCAGTAGAAGAGTATACATAAGGCCCTGAGTTCCATCCCAGTATTGGGAAGGGGGGAGGGGGAAACCCCAAAGTAACCTCATGTTTGAAGAACAGTTTTTAATATTTAATTCTTCAGTTCAATTGTAGGTTTTCTATAACTTAGATTTAATTAGTGTCAATTTTTTTTTTTTTGGTACTGGGCACTGAAATCAGGGATGCTTAACCACTGAACCACATCCCCAGGCCTTTTTATTTTTGAGACAGGATCTTGCTAAGATGCCAAGGCTGGCCTTGAACTTGCAATCCTCCTGCCTCGGCCTTCCAAGTCACTGGGATTACAGGCGTGTGTCATGGGGCCTGGTGGTAATTAATGTCAATTTTCCATGCATCCCAAGGTTTACACTGGAATATAAATTTGTTGAACACAATATAATCACAAAATTGTAGTGCAACTCAGTCAATGAGCTTCAAAACTTGTTGTCTGAACACTCCTATGAAGTAACAATGAAAGTACTGTCATCTAACTCAGGACTCGACAACAAACACTATTGTGAACAAGAAGAAACACTGACTCCAGATGCTTATGAGTTCCAGAGTCAAAATTAACACACTGATGAAAACAATTACTCATATCTGAGATCCCTAAAGCCACAAAGAGCCAACTACTAACCAAAGTGTCACAGACTAGATTACACAGGGGACCCAGCTAGGTGCTCCAAGGGGAGCTGACTTCCCTCTCCTGCAAATTGATAATTGTCTGTTTTTCCTCTCTTCTCTATGAAATCCTTGAAGAGGGAATATGCTTCATACAAAAAGACTCGATAAAAAGAATCCTAAAAATACCTTGTATTCCTGAAATCCAATCATTTCATTCATTTATATGACAAACATTTATTATATGCTTATTATTTAGGGTAACCCTAACATAGTCACAGTCCCCATCTTCAATGGACCTCAAGGTCTAGTAGGATAGAACAACGTAAAACAAGCAATAAACAGTGTTAAAAATATAAAGAAAGAATAACAGGGTGCTAATAGATGAGACACACAGAGGCGGCAAAAAAGACTCCCTGAGAGAGTTAACCTGTCAACAAACATCAGAAGAATATTTCTTAAATCTGTTACTGCACATTTGCATATATAGTTTGTTTGCATTACCAAATTACAAGACATCTGTGAATATGTAGCTAATATAATTAAAACTTAAGAAAATCATATTTTCCCTCCCTCATCATCACAAGAAACACTTGGCTGGACTACTGGTTCCCCTAGAAAGATGAGACCTAAAGCAATGCTAGGTTACCCCAGTACTCACAGCCAAGGGCATCCTACATCAAAGTCAGCCCCCTCCAGCCAAGATCCACAGAGCCACCCGGCTCACCACCCCAGACCTGTGATCAATAAACACTCAAAATGTACAACTGAGGCTTCTCAATATATCTGAAAGGCAGCCCTATTGTGGCGACAGATACTGGTACATGAGATCTTTAAAAATGTACCATTTCCATATCTTTTCTCTGAAAACAAACATATTCTCCAAGACAACTGAGTAGACCAAGAAAGACTGACACAGAGATCCCAAAGTAAAGGATTCAACACAGCAAAAAAGATGTCGCGAATTCTGAAGTGGCCTTGAGAAGGAAGGCCAGGCAGCAGGAGTGCAAAGGCCAGAGCAGGCTGGCAGTTCTGGAAGGAATACCTCCCAACAGCCCGAAGACCAGACATGACCTAACGGGCTGATCTGAGGATTCTGGCAAAGGGCGACACCGGGGATGCGAAGAAAAGAGGCAAATTAAAAACAATGACTTGTGGAAAATTCCAGGGACACGGAGGCTGAACAGTGCATGGCTCGCGGTGAACATGCCTCACCTCGTCCTAATATTGCAAATGCTGGACCCTTCAGCCTGGCTCGGGCCTTCAGGAGCCCTTCCCAACAAGGCGACGCCTGAAGAGACAGCTGGAGCGTGTCCTTAGGTTTGTGACGATTATACTGGTAGAGGGAGTGCAGGGAAGGAAGATCCTTATCTGTTAGTGCAAGAAGCCAAAAAATGAGATCTAAAGCAGAAACGAAGGAAATGGAAGTTCAACTTCAAAATTTAGAAATACCGCATTTAATAGTGTACGAGAAAAAAGAAGTTGAGAGAGGTAACTCTGGGGTACCAGGAGACAAGCGATTGCTACTTGTAATTATAAGCCCTGAGTCTCTCTGCGCTCCATATTGATTTGATAAAAATTAAAATAATCTTAGGGCTGGGGATGTAGCTCAACGGCAGAGTGCTTGCTTAGCATACCTGTAAGCCCTGGGTTCAATCCCAGCACCACCAAGAAATAGATAGATAGATAGATAAATAAATAAATGTTTTTTGTTGGCTTTTCACTTCACTTTCTTACTTCCATTCTTCCTCAAATTCTATTTTCATCCCTATGTCTATTACAACTATTTTACACATTCATTTATTCATTCAACTATGTATTGGACAACTGCTAACATCCACTGTGGTAGATGATGAGGATATAGCAATTAACAACAACAAAAAAGTCCCTGTGGGGCTGGGTAGACAAATGTTACACATATGTAATATCATTTACTGTCCTGTCCTGAATATATGTATCTAAAATAAATATGTCAAGAGCAAAAATAATGCAAGATTAAGACAGGGTGGGCTGTTTTACCCGTGCTGGGGAAAGGCGAGTAAACAGCCAAATTTAACAAAGGAGCAGGCTGAGCAGATTTTCAGCAGCAGGATAAATAAGGTGGAGGGACAGCTAATGCAAAGGCCCCAAAATAAAGTGTGCTTAACATGGCCAAAGAGAAACAGGGCAACAAGGCCATGCAGGACCTTTTATGTCACTGTAAGAACTTTAGCTCTTATGCTGAGTGAGTTCATTAACCACTGACAGGTTTTCAAATGAGGAGTCACAGAAGTTAACATTTTTAAAGACCATCTTCTAGGTACAACCACTTTGGAAACCTACACTTAGGCTGAGCTTATAGCAAGCATCATGAACCAGAAGCCTGACTTCTAGGTATACGCCCAACATAATGTATACATATATTTTTCAAAAGACATGTACTAGAATGTTCATCATAGCATGATTCAGAATAGCCAAAACAAAAAACTACCTGAAAGCCCATCAAGAAGAGAACGGAGGGCTGGGATTGTGGCTCAGCGGTAGAGTGCTCACCTTGTGCGCACGAGACTGTGGGTTCAATCCTCAGCACCACATAAAGATAAATGAATAAAATAAAGGTATTGTGTCTAACTACAACTAAAAAAAATATGAGGGAGGAGGGAGGAGAAAATGGATAGCTGGGCACGGTGGTACATATCTGTAATCCCAACAGCTCGGGAGGCTGATACAGGAGAACTGTGACTTCGAAGACAGTCTCAGTAATTTAGCAAGACCCAAAGCAACTCAGTGAGGCCTTGTCTCTAAATAAAATATAAAAGAGGGCTGGGGATGTGGCTAACCGGCCTAGTGGTCATCAACGATTCCTCTGAATTTCAGGCTTTCTCAAGGTGAATTTTTTTATAAGGAAGAAGAAAGAAAAAAAGATTCCCAGTGTTAACAACAAATAAATATAAACTCAGATATATAAAACCCTTATAAAAAAACTGACATAGTATTCAAATTAATGATAAACTTAATGAGACTGGCAATGTCATTCGGTTAAAACTAAACCACCATCCCCACAGAAGTATGGTCCCGGCTCATACGCACGTACTCCTACACTCACACGCTTCTTCTATTCAAACAATTAGAAAATCATTTGCACAGTGTACCTCTGTAGTCATTAAACATGCAGACAGCATTCTACTAAGTTCTGTTATTACCACACAATTACGGTAGCATAACCATGATTTTGCCGACTCAAAAAAAAAAAAAAAAATCAAAAGGCAGGGCTCGGTGACAATGGGATTGTACAGATAATGCTTACCTATTTTGAAAGACTATTGAGATGAGCAATTTTTTTTTTAATTTCATAAGGAAGCACAAAAGATCCTTAGAGTAAGTCCCTAAATCATCAAGGAACTACAGTTGGAGAAGCAAACTATTCCCAACTGAAACACAAACATCCACAAGAGAGTAATAAGAGCCTGTCATAATTTAGCTATCACATGTTTGCCACTCTGCAGCGGGATGGGAACAGCCCTTCAGGGAATTATTTTCACAGAGGTTAATTTTTTTTAACTTTTTATTATGGAGAAAATAATACAGTGAGCCTCTCTGTACCCAAAACCCAACCTGACCAATTATCAACAGGCAAAGTGAAGAGTTGACAGCCAAGACAAGATTGCTGATGAGGTCACCAGCAGCTTCTTAGAGAAGTGCCAAGACATGGAAGTAGTGTATTAACCCTTAACATACTTCCAACCCTGAGAGCACAAAGACGCAGACACAGCCCCTGTCTTCAGAGTTTGCAGTGGAAGGTCTGAAAACAACTAATTACAAAGCAAAGGCACACACAGTGTAACGTGGAACTCGTGGGCTCCTAAAACAGGCTGGAGGGTCTGAGGAGACCCAAAAGTCATCACACAAAGTAGTGATTTATTTAATCAGAATCACAATTTGGAAAGACTAATCTGAGATATCTTTATATTTAAAGACTGATAAAAAGATAATTATGGGCGGGATACTGAAGGAGGAGACACCGCTCAGAAACAAGGACCAATATAGAAAAAAAACACACTGATGTAGTCTAGATCAACAGTTAAAAAAATTTAAAAACTACCCACAATTCACTGAGTGAATTTAAAATGGCTAAGATGAACCATTATTTTATATACTAAAAAACTTAAAATTTGCCAAATTAACTATGACATGCTAACATCTCACACATATAAAATCAGAGATGAAAAAATGTACATTTTACAGTCAATGGAATATGGCAAATATGGTTTGTTCACTTTAACACAATGGCTCAAGATCAAGAAACCTGTTTTCAGGATTCAATGTACAGCAGTTTCCCTACCAATTTTATAAATTCTCTCCTTCCCAGTTCCCCAGACCTGCCACAGAACTCAATGAACCAACCAGCACCCCGTCCCCCATTCTCTCAAAGAAAAACAAAACAGAACAAAGATCTAACTGAAAAAGAAGCAATGGAATCTGCTTTATATATTGTGACTTTTAACCAGGATTTTAATCAAAATCATCAGGAACCTATTGCTTCTCAAAACAAAAAACCCCCACAGATTTGTACCCCACACCTGATCTACCAAGCAAGAATGCCTTACTTGGAAACCGTAGTATAGGTACTAAAAACACTCCAAAGCAACTGTGATTAGGAATCACTGAATTAAAAGACAGGTACACTTAAACTATTAAGGCATGGAAACACTTTCTAATCAAAACTCCAAATGCAACAGCTACAAATATTTGACAGATCCAATAACAGAAATATGAAACTTCTTTAAGAAAGAATTCCACCATAAATAAGAAAAATGATAAATTCTGAGAAAATACTAGCAGATTAAAATTTAATGTCTCTAATATATAAAAACCTGTCAATTGGTTAGAAGACACAGCAATCCAAAGAAAAAAAAGCAAAGCAAAAGACAATTCACCAAAGTACAAATGGATAATAAGCTATAAGAAAAATGTTTCGTCTCATCAAAGAAGTGAGTTTTGACAATGAGCTATTTTTCACTTATCAAATAGGCAAAAATGCTTAAAATGAATATAACCAGTGCTGGTAATGCTAACTGAAGCATATAAGCATCATTTATATAATGACTTCAACTTCATCAACGGTTAAGCAAATTATAGCAGAGCCACACAAAGAAATGTCATGTAGCTGACAAAATATATAAGGCCAATCTGTATGTATGCACATCCACCATATACCAAGCCAAGTTTTAAAACACCTTAGTTTTAGAATATGTACACTCTATTTTTGAAAACCCAAGTAAATATGCTTATATCTGTGTAGAAAGAGGTCTAAAAGTAAACAGACCAAATGCCTCACAGTAATGAATTCACAGTAAGAATCTGATGAGGGGGCAGGTGATGGACTCTTACTTCA
Organism: Spermophilus citellus; assembly: GCF_964194105.1. Taxonomy (NCBI): domain Eukaryota; kingdom Metazoa; phylum Chordata; class Mammalia; order Rodentia; family Sciuridae; genus Spermophilus; species Spermophilus citellus. The sequence goes on along the minus strand of NC_138195.1, from coordinate 72,322,331 downwards.
TATACTTCCATTTTCATTTTTATAATTAGCACCTTTTAAATTCTCAACAAGGGGCTGGGGATATAGCTCAGTTGGTAGAATGCTTGTCTTGCATGCACAAGGCCCTGGGTTCAATCCACAGCACCACACATACACACAAAATAATAATAAATTCTCAACAAGTTAATTGAGAGCATCTTTGTATAACACCATTTTCCATACTTAATACAAACAGTTAACATGGCAACTTTGTCCAGAAAGTTGCATTTCCTTCTCTTCTGTCCTCTAGGAGCCTTTCCTACAAAGGCCCAGAGATGAATTCTTTACCCTTCTAACTGCAGCCTGCAGCCAGGAAAAAGCCCTTGAGCAAATTGGAGTCTTTCAACATGTCAGAGTGAGTTTGTGAGTGGACTTGGGTTTCTCAATGAACAACAAACTGGAGAACCAATTCAGGAACTGAACTAAAAGGACAGGTCAGTAATAAAATCTTCTCTGTGCCTGGCCAGCATCTGGAACGAGTGAGAGCAGGGTGACAGACTGCTTCTGTGTAAAGAGTCAGATAGTAATATTTTCAACTTAATTGTAGGCTTTTGTTGCAACTACTCAATTCTGGGCCATTAATACGTAAATGAATAAGTATGACTAAGTCCCAAACAAAATTTATTTGTGATACTGAAATTTGAATTTTATATATTTCACATGTATTAAAAACTATTCTTTTGGGGCTGGGATTGTGGCTCAGTGGTAGAGCACTTGCCTAGCATGCACAGAGCCCTGGGTTCGATCCTCAGCACCACATAAAAATAAATAAAGATATTGTGTCCAACTACAACTAAAAAATAAATTTAAAAAAAACTATTCTTTTGGGTTTTTCAGCCATTTTTAAAATTAAAAAATCTTTATTGTTGAGGTCTACCAAAACAGATGGCAGACCACAGTTTATACCGGATAACTTTATAAATAGGGATGTAGCTCAGTGGTAGAGCCCTTGCCTAGCATGCTCAAGGTCTTAGGTTCAATTTCCAGTACCACCAAAATAGTAGTAGCAGTAGTAGTAGTAGTAATAATAACAATAAAAGTGAAACCAACAACAAAGCAAAGTTCCTATTAAAATATTATCTGGGGGCTGGGGTTGTAGCTCAGTGGTACAGCACTTGCCTAACATGTGTGAGGCACTGGGTTTGATCCTCAGCACTATATAACAAAATAAAGGTATTGGGTCCATCTACAACTGAATATTTAAAAATATATTTTTTTGGATTCTTTACATACAAAACTGCTATCAAGATCTTTTAAAAAAAACAGTGAACTACAATACCAATTGTCACTGTTATAGAGAAGCTTTCTTTGAAACAATTGATACAATTTATGATTATTAAACTAGATATCAGGGAAATACTAAATAGAACCACAATAAGATATCACTATACTCCCTGGCATGTTTATACTGTAAAAGACTGGAAATACCAAGTGTTGACAAAGAGAAGAAAAACCAGAATTCCCAAATATTGCTGGTGTGTAAAAGGGTATTTGGGGGAACAATTTGGTGGTTTCTTAAAATGGTTAAACATATACTTATTGCATGACCCAGCAATTTTACTCCCAGGGAAACAAAAACCTATGTCTGCACAATCACTTATGCAAACATCCATAGGAGCATTATTCACAATAGCCCCAAAGCTGGAAGCAATACAAAAGTCCATCAACTGACAAAGAACATGATTAATCGGTAAAAAGGAACAAACTATTGATACATGCTAAACATGGTTGGGCCACAAAAAACATTAAGTGAAAGGAGCCAGACAGAAATATATTTTACAATTCCATTTATATGAAGTTTGTAGACAAGGCAAATCTATAGAAGCAGCAGACCTGTGGCTGCCTGGTGCTAGAGATGAAAGCAAAAACTGAGTGTAAACCAAAAGCAGGGACCTTCTAGGAACAAAGGAAATGTTCCCAAACCGGGTTGGGGTGGTAGTTACACAGCTCTATAAACTCACTTTAGGTAATCACTTAACTGTACACTTAAAATGGGTGGATTTTATGGTATGTAAATCAAACCTCTATAAAGCCGTTTTTAAAAGGAGGTGTGTGCTCCAGAGAGCCCAGTGCCCTCTGGTCTGCCCACAGATACCTGCACTCTGCAGGTCTTCCAAGGAGGCCATGCCTTTGCTCAGGCCACTCTGAGAAGGCTCCCTGGACTGCCTTCTAGAAACTTCTCCATCCACAGCCCATCCTCCCTCCCTTCCAGGCTCCCAAGTTGATGGTGCCTTCCTTTAAACCCTCCCAGCACTTTGCCTGGCACATGGTCCCCTGCACTCCCCACCTCCCAATTCTGTAATAAATCACTTGGAGAAAGAATTGTGATATTCATGGGGCTGGGATTGGGGCTCAGCGGTAGCGCACTTGCCTGGTATGTGTGAGGCACTGGGGTCAATTCTCAGCATTACGTTTAAATTAATTAATTAATTAAAGGTCTATCAACAATTGAAAAAAAAAGAATTGTGATATTCACCCCTCTGTTCTTTATTGCACACTCCACAGAGGCACTCAATGAATATTTGTAACACCGAGTTACAAAATCTAAGGGAATAGACACCATCTAAACAAGATCCTCTTCTTCGTTAGCAGGACAGCGGCAGACATCTGAACTTTCAAAGTTCATACCACTCCCACCCTCCCTCAAACCATTATCTAAATCCTTCTGGTTTTTCAAACAACATTTTAATTTATTCATTCCAGATTTTTCCAATTTAACCATGCAAGTACAGAAATCACAAGTCACATGTCAATGCTGGACTTTGGACAACATAACATGAAATCTGCAAGTCAAAAAGAGGGTGGAACTTAAGACCCAAGAAAATACGGCTCCATACACCTCAACCAAAGCCAAATTTCAACAGCATAAAATTCCCAAAATAGAATATCATCTCCAAAAGGTTTTCCTGGTTAAGATGAAGATCCTCAACTGTGATGAAGGCCCTCTTTTACCTTAACAGGTATCTGTTAACCCATCACTCTAGCCTAACAAACAATGGAGACCTTGAAGCTTAGAAACCTACAACTTGGCAACTCCTCAAACGGTGCGCTTTCGTCTTGTTACTTCTCCCATGACTTCTGAAAACTATTTGCTCAAAGAAGGTAGGACAGTGCAATTTATCTTTGAAATCACAATATGCATCAGATGGAATTTAACCTTCTCAAAAATGACTCAGAGGTAGAACACCTAAAGGGCAAACACAGGCCAGGATAAAGCAGCTGACTTAAGACTGCATGGATAATATGTCAAAATACACTCTACTGTCCATGTATATCTAAAACAATGGAAAATTATTTTTAAAAAAGTTTTAAGACAATGAAACATGCTACAAGGATTTGGAAGTCATCTACTGGCAAACTTTAAAGAAGAAGCCACTGAGATTTTAATAAGTTCAATTTTGAGGGAAATAGCAAGCATTAATTATTAAAACAGTGTAAGCTGACTACACCCTTGGAAGGAGGCACACAGCTATCCCCAGGGGGGGAAAAAAATCAACTTGCCATTTTTCTTCTGACTTAGACTTTCAAATAATTAGACATCTAAATGAAATATCTGTGATTCTATTAAATATCAACCATTCCAATTTGACAATAAGAGGTTCACCCTCAATAGAAAAAAAAGAATATTGAACTTGGGCTAGGGTTGTGGCTCCGTGGTAGAGCGCTCGCTTAGCATGTGCAAGGCCCTGTGTTCAATCCTCAGCACCACATAAAAATAAAGATATTGTGTCCAACTACAACTAAAAAATAAATATATTTTTTTAAAATATTGAACTCCATTTACGTATGATGTATCAAAATGCATTCTACTGTCTTGTATAACTTTTGAGAACAAAAAAAATATATTGAGAACACGTTAAACTTTATTTTTAGTGGCTGCTCCTCCAAATGAGCCATACAGCTGGTGAGGTGTGCGTCTGGAGGTCACATCATTTGGTGATTTTGATAACTCTGCTTACATATCTTAGGCTGTTCATGCTGCTAAACAGAATACCACAGATTGGGTAATTAATAAAGAACAGAAATTTACTTCCCACAGTTTCGGAGGCTGTGAAGTCCAAGATCAAGGCAGTTTCCACTTCCAAGGTGTTGCCGCCCCCACAGGGGAGGAATGCTGGGTCCCCTCATGGAAGAGGACAAGAGTCAGACGCTATGTGAAGTCTCTTTTATAAGGACCTAAATCCCATCCACACCATTAATCACCTCGGGATCTAATCACCTCTTAAAGACCCCCACCTCCTAATACTCTAATTGCTTAAGTTTCAATTCCTGAATTCAGAGTTGGGAATATATTTAAACCTTAGCAACATATAATATTTCACTTAATACAAACAAGAACTCGATACGGTCTTTTAAAGATGGGAAACTAAAGAACAGAAAAGCACAATAAAGCTTATAAAGACAAAGCTAACAAATAGCAGAGCCAAACTATGGTTTTCCTATTGTATCACATCACCTTGTAGGTGGAGTTTGTCCAGTTAACTACCTCTGCTAGGCTCATTAACAGAACACCTGACACCAAGAATGCTCTGTCAATTTCTCCATCAGTAATATTTAATTAGTCCAATTAAATGAAATTTCTACAAGTACTTTTTTGTTTGTTTGTTTTGGTACCGGGGCTTGATCCCAGGAGCACTTTAACCACTGAGCCACATTCCCAGCCCTTTTTTTGTATTTAATTTAAAGATAGTTGCTTAGGGCCTCCCTAAATTGCTCTCGCTGGCTGTGAACTCATGATCCTCCTGCCTCAGCTGGAACCACTGTAACTACAGACGTGCACCACCATGCCCAGCTCTACAAGTAATTTTTAATACTACATCATTTTTTTAAGAGAGAGAGAGAGAGAGAGAATTTTTTAGTATTTTTTTTTTAAGTTATCGGCAGACACAACATCTTTGTTGGTATGTGGTGCTGAGGATCGAACCCGGGCCGCATGCATGCCAGGCGAGCGCGCTACCACTTGAGCCACATCCCCAGCCCAATACTACATCATTTTATGCACAAAATTATATCTCATTACAGTTGGTGGACTACAAACTCCTTCACAGTAGGCTCAATAAATATTTGTAGAATTTTTCAAAAAGATTAAGTAACTCAAAAGTCTATTATTCGCCTAAAAGATTAATTACATAATATTTACCTATTCATTTTTTATAAAACATACAAGGACCTATTTTAAAATTAATTTATTTATTCTAATTATATGACAGCAGAATGCATTTTGACTCATTGAGAACTGTTTAATTTTTAATAGAGAACTAAAAAAAAATGATTCCAATACCAGAAATAATTGCTCCTCTAAATTCCACACACCTTGAACACTTACCACCTCATATTTATATTTAAATTATTCCATGTATTTTTTATCTTCCTTATCTATTCCAGACTTTAAGCAACTCTAATGTGCCCCAGCACAGCATCTGCTGAATAAATGTTTAAATGAAGAAAATTATCTTTTTTCCTTATACTTCTGCCATATTGAAGCTCAGAAGCAATGTGGTTAATAAAAAAGAAAAAGAAAGATTTTCTACAATAATAATAAGATTCTCCAGCAACAATCAGCTTTGAATCAAAGTTGATTTCTGTCATCAGGTTCTAATTAAGAACGGCAGATAAAGCAGATGGAGAACAGCTTTAATCTTCATGCTAAGTTGATACTACTCTGGTGAAAACACAGAAAAATTGTTTGGACAAGCCAACTGAACAAACATGATATTGGATGTCTAGAGGAAAGTCATTCTTAAAGAGTCTCCTTTCCACTAGATGGCTATCTGGACTTTAACCGAGACAGTTGAAGGGGAAGGGATCACAATGTTACTGGCATTCCATGTAGGCCAAGGAGCAGGGGTGGTGGTAATGGGGGGAAAAGTCAAGGGCAGGGAGGTTTTTCCTTTTTAAAAAGTTTCTCCTTTCGGAACTACTTACTTAGTCTTCTTCCCATTTTACTTTCCCATATCACTTACTCCAATGCAGAATATTTTCATAGAATTGATGAAACTGTACAAAGTTCTCATCAAAGAAGTATCGAGTTCACTTAGTCTGCTTAGCTGCATGACCTCAGATGCCCATTCTTGGGCTTCATCCTGCCCATTTAAATGTGAAAATTTACCTATGTGAAATATTTTTACGAACAGCTCCTAGATAACTATAAGCATTTTAAATGCTATGCCAGCTTCCTGACTTTCCATTAAGTATAACGTGCTGTGATTCATACAGCAGAGATGATCTACTGAAAGGAACCATTTAGGGCCAGCTGTTCAGAATCATCAGTTTGTACCAATAATTATTCACTTCTTTTTGATTAAAGAACAAAAGCTCATTGAAGAAATTTTGGAAAAAAACATTTGAAAACACAGTTTATTTTATTTCTCTCTAGTATTTAATTCTCTAAGCAAATATATTATTACAAAATTGGCAAAATTATACACACACACACAGTGTACAACATATTGTGAGAATTTTCTCAAGTTAGTAATGATGCTTTGAAAACATGATCCTACCGGTTGTCATTCTAACAGCTTTGGATATACTGAAATTGATCTACTTAATTCTTTTTTTGTTGAAATTGTTTCTAATATTTGTCTGATATAAATAGTCCTTTGAGAAATATCTCTGTGCCTGAATTAGACCAAGTCTTGAGGGAAAATGACTAAAAGAATCATCACAAGAGTCCCAAATAAAAATGCTTATCAGAAAGGGTGTGTGTGTGAATTCCCAGCAGCCGAGAGTGCCACCTCTTATCAAGGTCCACACTGGTCACACCACCAAAAAAAAATTGCAATTTTTTTTTTTTTGCTAATTAGGCAAAAATTGATATCTTTTTTTAAAATTTGCATTTCTCTTATTACCAAAGTAGGACTTTCCCAACTTTTTAAAAATACAAGTAATTTATTTCAAGTCAAAAGTCTGTGCTTCATTAACATGAGTAGACAACTTTTTTGAAAAATTTTTTAAATTTTAAACTGGCTCTAAAAGACCTTCTTCTACACAATAAGAAGACCCATGTGGCTATTCTTAAACAGATTAACTATCACAGAGGGAGAGTAATAACTTCTAAACAGGAGCTTCAGATAATTTAACTGAGTTTTTACAATTAAAATGCTAAGTGAGTCCCACTGTATCAAATTCAGTAGCCACAGACAAGGTAAATTTCCCTATTTTACAGAAACACTTGAAAGGCTTGAGGAGGACACACTAATAATCATCCTGAGAGTGGAAGCCACCACAAATATCCTACATGTAGAGCCCAGATACAGATTGCAGCTTCCTGGATTCTAATAACATTTCATTAACTATTTTCCTTTGTAACATGTAAATAATTCTTTTCATAGGACATGCCTAAGGTGTGTTACTAGAGAAATAACTACAGCATTGCCCAAAATACAGTAAATCTTTGAGCATAAGTGAATCCTCTGTCTTCTCAGATTCTCAGCTTCTTCTTATACATGAAGCTCATCCTTGACTGAGCAGGAAGGTTTAAGTACCAGTTAAAACAGCAGAATCGAATTACTCAATGATACATTACCACCATGGTGGTAACTGCTTTAGGTTACATTATTTAATGAAGGAAGGACAACAGGGAGGTAAGAAGGGTTTGATGGGATGTTACTTTGAAGCCATTTAAAATTATGTTGACTTTGCCTGGTGGTGATGCATACTTGTAATCTAAGCTACACCGGAGTTGAGGGAGGAGGACTGTAAATTCGAGGCCCACCTTGACAATTTAACAAGACTGCCTCCAAAAATTAAAAAAAGGACTAGAAATGTAGCTTAGTGGTAAAGCACCCCTGGGTTCAATCCCCAGTACAGGGGGGGGGGGGGGAATGTTGACTTTAAGACATAACATTAATTGAGAAACAAAAAAAAGATAACACTGTGTAATCTCAATTATGTTAAAATAAAAAATAAATAGGCACTGGAGGAAAAAAGATAAGTTGAAATGTTGACAGTTTTATCTCTTGTGGAAAAACAGCTGAAGAAAAACAAATGGCATTGCTTCAATAGTTAAATATTGGTTGTTTGTTTTATTGCAATAACATTAATATAACACAAACAACAGAAAATTTCACAATACTTATCCTTCCAATAACCTTTCAGTAGTGATCTGCAGAGCATATACCAATTACAAGAGTGTGCACATCAAAACTAGTAAATGGCAATGAAATTCTCAGAATTCAAAGGATCCTCCAAGTTCTTTTTTTTATTTTTTTTTAATATTTATTTTTTAGGTGTAGATGAACACAACACAATGACTTTATTTTTATGTGGTGCTGAGGATTGAACCCGGGTCCCGCCTGTGCTAGGTGAGCGCTCCACCGCGGAGCCATAATCCCAGCCCAAGGATCCTCCAAATTCTAAATGAACTGCAAATCCAAAATCACCGATTTTTAAAAACTACTTTTATTGAGCATTTATATGTCAGTCACTCTGCTGAACTCTTCACATGGATTAGTTCGTTTAACTTCTCATTCTAGAAGATATTGTTACTACTCTCATTTTAAAGATGAGGCTTACAGATAAACCAAAGTAGCTTGCCCAGTGTCATGCAGCTATTAAGTAGAAAAGCCAGGATTCAAAGCCATATGTCTGACACCAAGGCTCACTTCATGCATTTACTGACAATGAGACAGTACTTTGTCCCCGTTAATAACCACAGTGAGAGTGGAAGTTACTCAAATACTCCAGATACTAACTGTGGCTTTCAGGGTTCATTTACTTTCTCCAAAGAGCTTGTGAATCTCTACTGAACAAAAGTAATATATTTGGGGTTGGAGTTTTAGCTCAGTGGCAGAATGCTTGGCTGGTACACATAAAGCCCTGGGTTCAATCCTTAGCATAGCTAGGAGGAAAAAGAATATTATTAATATATTCAGGGCTGGGGATGTGGCTCAAGCGGTAGCGCGCTCGCCTGGCATGCGTGCGGCCCGGGTTCGATCCTCAGCACCACATACCAACAAAGATGTTGTGTCCGCCGAGAACTAAGAAATAAATATTTAAAAAAAAAAATATATATATATATATTCAGTTCACTTTTCACATGTAGTTACACAGGTAAATTAACACATGACAATAAAATTATCTCACTTGAAATTGCCAGTCTGAAGGCACACATTAAATTCTGGCTATCATCTAAAAGGTGACTTCAAGAGCACCAATCTGAAGCAGCTATCACAAATCAAAGCACAAAGTCTAAACCGGTAAAAATGGACACAAGTAGCTTCAGTTCAGGCTCAACAGCCTATTATTAAAAAAGGGACAGTTTCAGGATGAGGACATGCCAAAAACCATGGACTTCAAATGATGTGTTCACTTTTATTCATTTGCTTTCCATACAACATTGCTTTTAAAAAAAATAATAACTATTTTATTTACTTTTTATGTAGTGCTGAGGATTGAACCCAGCACCTCATCCATGCCAGGCAAGCACTCTACCACTGAGCTATAGCCCCAGCCCCAAAACATTGCTTTTTGAAAATAAATGTACAAAGAAATCACAAATTATTCCCACAACTTGGCTTGCAGCTTTCTCTCCAGAGCCAACTCTAAAGCCAACATGATGCTCAAAAAGCTTCAGATTTGGTGGGGAGCAGTGCACAGGCCTGATATGTGTGAAGCCCTGGGTTCAATCCCCGCACTAAAAAAAAAAAAAAAAAAAAACACAAAAAACTTAAAATTAAAATGATAATAATAATAAGTTTCAGATTTTGCATATTTGGATTAGTGACACTCAACCAGGAAAGCTTTATGCAAATATTTCAAAATCTGAAAAAAGTCCAAAATCAGAAAAGTTCTGGTCCCAAGCATTTGGGGTAGGGGATACTCAATTTTAAATGCCAAAGTGGGCAGGCTCCCAGTGTAATATAGCTCAAAATGACAGAATGATTTAAATATGGCCTTTTAAACTGTAACAAAATTGAACTAAGAAATTGGTCAATGTCTTAAAAGCATGGTTTCCTCTGTTAGTGCTTAATTCCAAGGACAAAAATCAAGACCTTAGACGTGTAAGGAGTCCCAACAATGAAGGCTATTAAAAGAGCTGTCCTTGGTGAGAAGAAAAGCCATACAATTCTCAAAACAATAGTTTGTTGATTTCCTTATATAAAAATAGTGACTGAAGATAATAGAAGGTTGGTAAATGTCAATGGAAATAGAATTACCTAGTGCATAAAGGTCAAATCACTTACTTTAGCACTCAAAAACTTTCCCTTCTGGAGGATTTACCTCCCATTACACTTTCTTCCTTGGCTTTGCTCCCTCAAGGGAAATGGCCTCTCCTGTCTTTCTCTTTGCCAGGAGAAATCTTATCCATCTTTCAAGGTCCTCCTCAAAAGCTGCCTTCTTCTGGAAGTCCCCCCATCCCGAGTAATTTGGAACAATGTTCTTTATCTCAAAATACCAGCTGACCCAATGACCAATGGCTATCTCTTACTCCCTGCTAATTAACACTGCTGCAAATTCCTGGACCAATCTTAGCATTGTCCACGTGAGCCTGGCATCAGGGTGCACTGAACACAGAGCCTGAACAAATAACCTTTGAAGAGCTATAAGAGAAGACATGAAAGGTTAATCTACATCAGGTTCCTCACTGTCTTACAAATATGTATTAATTGATTTACGAATGTATAAAAGCCAAATTATTAAATATGACTGCTTGAAAATATGTTACCTTCAGGATAGCACAGTGGCTAAGTGTCTGAGCAGTTTTAGGTTCGATTCCCACTTTGCCAATTACTCCCTGTGTAACCTTGAATAAGTGGCCTTGGCCTTGCTGAGCCTGTTTCCTGACTTGTAAGTTAGCACTAATAATAACTACCTCATTGGGCTGCTGTCAGGTAAAATTAAATAACACAGTACCTGCCACATAGTAAAACCTCAATAAATGAAACTATAGTTATTATTACCTAAAAACTCTTCCCTTAGGAAAAGACTTCATGCCATACTCTCAGTGCATTAGCTTTTAAGAGCTACCAATTAGAGCAGTCATATTTCATTTCCAGAGCTTCTTAATTTAAGAAAAAGGAAAAGAAAACAAAACAAAAGAGAAATAAGACCTCAATAAATATTACTTTCTTAGTTAACTAAATTTCCACCTAATTTCTATGTAAACTAAGAACTGTTCATATAGTGATTTCTGGAAAGAGTATACCTGATACATTTGTGTTTGATTACGTATGTATTGTATGTTACTAATATATCACTAATCTATGCACAGTTTGCCAATATTTTAAGTATTAAACAATGAAAATCATGAAAAAAATCTTCCCTTTTGCTAGATTATAAGTTTTTAAGTAGCAATCTAAAGAAAACCTGAAACCAGTATCTTTCATTTTTAAAAATTTTATTTATCATAATTCTTCACTGAGAAATCTCAAGTCACAGTCCATACATTTACATAATATAACTGGTGGGAGGGATGTTGACACTTTAAAGTTCAGCAAACAGACTTGAGAAAACAGGTCATTCAACACATACTAAAGCTATATTTTCTCCATTGCACTCATCAATACAGAAAATTCCCAGTGGTAATTTCCAACTAGTTCGTTGTAATATACAGACTTCAAAATGACATCACCAACATTCAGAGCTATTACCAGCCATATTAGCAACCTCATCTATTTCCAGCACAGAACCCCAGAGTCTTCTATTCAAGTATTAAAGCAAAACTACCTTTTAGTTACATTTGCACTGATATATTTAAGAGTCCTAGGGGTCAGAGTATGGCCCAGTGGTCCAATGTTTGCCTAGCATGTGCAAGGCCCTGGGTTTGATCCCCAGCCAAGGGAAAAAAAAAATCCGATATAACATATCCCCAGTGAGCATGAATGCTGTGTTGCCCTGAACAGAGATTCCTAGGAAAACCAGCACCAGTGTTCCTCAGGGCTGCTCCAGATAATTCCAATAGGCTTATTTGAAAGGATACTCAGAGGCGGAGCCAGTCGGGATGAGTGGCGGAAGGACTGAGACCCTTGTGGGTTGTGAGGTCGCCCCCGGCGGCGGTGGCAAGAAGAGGGACTCGCTGGGGACTGCGGGCTCCGCACACCTCATTATCAAGGATCTTGGAGAAATTCATTCAAGGCTTTTGGATCACAGACCAGTTATTCAAGGTGAAACTCGTTATTTTGTAAAAGAATTTGAACATCACTTCCTGTGCTTCTCCACGGGAGGAAAGCTATCAACTGGCACAGACATTTTTCCACTGTGTTCTGTTGGTCAAAGCAAGCGACAAGGCCAGTTCAGATTCAAGGGGAGGCGACATGAGCCCTGTCTCTTGACAGCGCAAGCAGCATGATTCCTGTGTGTGCGGGAAGGGGAGGAACCACTATGACCATCTTTGGAGATTTTACCACTGTCCTTGACCTGCTGTTTCCTTATCTGAGAATGGCCCTCCTCACCAGTCAATGGGTTCTTCATCTGGGAATTCAACCAACCACGATGAAAGTATCTTTTAACATTATGACTGACATGTTCCATGTAGGTAGGCCGATGACGGTTGTGTTGGAACATATGAAGACTTTTTCCCTTGTTGCCATTCCCTAAACTATACAGAATAACAGTTTTTTAAAATATGTGTTTTTTAGTTGTAGGTGAACACAAAACCTTTACTTTATTTTTTTATGTGGTGCTGAGGATTGAACCCAGTGCCTCACACATGCCAGGCAAGCACTCTACCTCTGAGCCCCAGCCCCAGCCCATAACAATTATTTATATAGTGTTTTCATCATATTGGGTATATAAGTCATCTGTAGGTGATTTAAAGTCTACGCGGAGAATATGCATAGCTTCTATTAAAAAATTAACTTTTATATAAGGGACTTACTGATTTGGGTTTCAGAGGGAGTTCTGAAATTGATCCTCCTCAAACCCTCTATTAGGTTAATGAGAGGATTAGGAGATATACGGCATATGATATGTGATAGCATTTTATACATTTCCAAGTGCTAAGCAGGTAGGAGATATTTTAGTGGTGGGTGATTAGAAGAATTGGAGCAGCAATTCACAATAGCTAAGCTAAGGAACCAACCTAAGTGCCCTTCAACAGATGAGTGGATAAAGAAAATATGGTACAAATACACAATGGAATAAGACTCATCTGTAAAGAAGAATGAAATTATGGTATTTGCCAGTAAATGAATGGAACTGGAGACTATCATGCTAAGTGAAATAAGCCAATCCCCCCAAATCAAAGGCAGAATGTTCTCTCTGATATTCGGATGCTGGTTCACAATAAGTGGGGGTTGGGAGGAATAGAAGTTCACTGGATTAGACAAAGGGGAATGAAGGGAAGGGAGGAGATGGAAATAGGAAAGACAGTAAAATAAATCAAACATAACTTTCCTATGTTCATATATGAACTCAAGACCAGTGAGACTCCACATCAGTACAACCACAAGAATGGAAGTTACACTCCATGTGTATATATATGTCAAAATACATTCTACTGTCATGTATAACTAAAAAGAAAAAAATTTAAAAAAGAATTAAAGCAGAATATCTAGCACTTTAAAAAAAAAGAAAGGATACTCATTTACATTAAAAAGTATATTATAAAAATCCATTTTAAAAATTTTAGAAAAATAATTACAAAACATTGCTAAACTGAATTTGGCAAGTGTTCACAAGAAATCACCTCTACTGCCCTCAAGAGAAACTAATCGTATGTAAAATGTATAAGTACACCTCACTTAGAGATATGTTCCAATAGTTTCAGTGAAACAAACTTCAGATAAGAGACTTGGGGGTGGGGGCGTGGTTACTGTGAATTCAACCTAGGGGCACTCTACCACTAAACTGTATCCCCCCTCCCCCCCCCCAACTTCCCTTTTTTTAAATTTATTTGTTTCAAACAGTTTCTCCCTAAGTTGCCCAAGCTGGCTTGAACTTGCCATCCTCCTGCCTCAGCCACCCAAGTAGCTGGGATTACAGGTGTGCATACACCACAGGCTGATAAGTAACTTATTTTGTGCTTCTTGCTTTAGAATCAACTGAAGGGGAAAAAAATAAAGAATCCCCCTCAAATTACAGCTAGTTTTCCAAAATCATTTTCAAAGGAAAACAATAACTTTCTGAAAAAATATCAACGCCATTCAAAATAATTACATGGTATAAAATAAAAGTGCCCAGTAGAAAATCATGATGAGTGTGCTTCTTGTATTATTTTCATAAGGTAATGCTTAATACAGTTTAGCTAAGTTCTTTATTGACATGAAATTTCTACCCTGGCAAGTTTTTAATTTTTACCTTAGTCATTTTCCTCTACCAAATTAATCAACTGAGTACTTTCTAAACATCTTCACTTATAATACATTTAGTCCCTTCTTATTTCAGAAATACCACATTATGACTGAAATGATCACCATTTACCTGGGACTAACTCAGCCCAAAGCTCTTCCTTGGCAGCCCCCAGAGCATCCTGAATACAACTCCCAACTGGAGGTTCCCGGATATTCGAGTCTGTTCTCCTCTATTAGACAGTGAGTTGTACGATGGCCAAATTTTACAAACTTTCTGAACTAAACACCAAAAATGTAGTATGAGCTCAGTACATCAATATTATCAACAGATTGGTAAACTGTGACTTACTGATAGTCCAATTCTTAACTATAGTTGGACTGGAGTGTGTTCCCTCATCAGAAGGTACTAGTGATTACAATGACACCCAGTGAAACTGACAAGGCAATGTTCGGTGCCAGATGCCTCAATTTAGCTTGAATGCACAAGAGCTGGATGTTCCAGTTGGTGGGTATCAGTCAGAGACACTTGAGTTCTCCAGATTGAAGCTTCCACTCCTAGAAAGATGGCAGACATGAAAGAGAGTAGTGGTTTGAGACCAGCCTGAGATCTATTTTTGCTTTTTAATCACATGATCACTGATTCTCCAGGTCTCAACTTCAGAGAAGCTAGCCATATTTTGCCTTTCACAGTATATCGGTGAAAAGGAGTTTGGTAAAGGCCTTCCCTCACCAGCATCTTCAGAACTAGCCCTCCTCTCTCCATCCTAACCATCATGACCAGAAGCCTCACTGTGATCATCTCTCAGCAGACTTCTGCAAAAACTTCCAGATGCTGGTCTCTCTGCACCCTTTCTCACTCTTCTCCAGCAGATTTTTCACATGGGAGTTATTACTTTTTCAAAAATCACACTCACATACCCCCAACACTTGAAAGGTACATTGTTGCTCTGAGAGAAAATGCTAGAACTCCTGCATGGCCTAGAGTGGCTTCACCAGAATCCTGGCCTGCTTCCCCACTTGTACTGTGTACCCCTGCACCCTCCCCCAACACGCACACACACCCCCTCTGTATTCCAGCCACACTCAGCTTCCTTCAGTTCCTTGGATATACAAAGCCACCTCCCACCTTATCACCTTTCTCTTTAATAGTCTCTCTTCCGCACCCAAATTCCCCCTGGTTGACTCCTACTTATCTGTCAGATCTCAAGGCACCCAAATGCCACTTCCTTCCCTTGCTTCCTACCTGCCATTATTCTCAGGGCGTGGGTGCCTTTCTCCAGAGCACATTGCATTGGGTGAATATACCTGTGCAGTTACCTGTTTCATGTTGGCCCCCACCCCCTGCACTAAACCATACATGCCTTGAGGACAGCAACCATCTTGCTCAACATGAATGGTTTCAAAAAATAAATCATCTTTTGAAACTTGATAATGGAAAATTACAAAAGACCAATGTTTTCATCTACGTATTTTTTTGTTTCTTCATTTCTTCTTTATTTTACAAGTATTTCCACATATTTTTAAAAATTCTAGCCAAGGGCTGGGGATGTGGCTCTGTGGTAGAGAGGCCTGGTACCTCACTCTCTCACACACATACATAAACTTTGCTACTATTTAAAACGATCACAGTGAAAATAACACTAGAAGACTAATACATCTTTTTAAAACATAGCAACAAAGGCATTTTAAATCAAAAGATTTGCCTGCCTGAACTTATTCACAGCTTTAAAACAATGTGAAACATGGCTATTAAATGTAAAACAGCCCTTTACAGGGTTATTTTAAAACACCGGGAAGTATAAAAGGATTACAGCTCCTATGAAACAGTAAGAAAATGATTAAAACATATGCCAGAGATGGGATTACAAAACATATGACCAGAGAGTTTATGGCAGTGAGCTTAGTAGCTATCAACTAGTTCGGAGGAAGCCAGTTCTTCAACGGCTCACACTTCCCATCTCACCAACATGTACTGAGAGCAGAAAGTTCTGGCATTTGATGAAAAATTACTCAAAAATATATACAGAATTATATTCTAAAGAAAAAAATGGATAGTGGTATATTAAATAAAGCATGTGTTTGGTCTCTTTCTCAGGAGACAATATTGTTTTCTCCAGGTTGGGACTTTTTTCTTTTTCTTTTTTTTTAATACTCAGGATTGAACCCTTGGGTGCTTAATCACTGAACCACATCCCCAGCCTTTCTTATTTTTTATCTTGAGACAGGGTCTGACTAAATTGCCTGAGGCCTCCCTAAGTTGCCTGAGGCCTCAATATGCTTCTGAGGCTTAGGCTGGCCTGGGATTTGCCATCCACCTGCCTAAGCCTCAGGAGCGACTGGAGTTACAGGTGTGCCCAGTTCCAGGTTAGGACTTTTCATCAGCATGTTGTAGGGGTTTTCTCTTTATATGAAAAGTAAATAGCTAGAAAATAAGCACCATGTCAAAGTCCCCAGCCCTTTCTCAATAGTGCTTAAAGTCCTATCCTGGTTATAAATCAAAGTAGTTAAATAACTCCTGCAGGCTACAGAAAACACTAAAGTTCAACACTGAAGCACTAATGCCTCATGTTCAATTATTAATGTACTTACCCTAAGGCTTAACCCATCTAACACGAGAGAGAAGAATTTGAGCTCAGCAGAGCTGTAAGCAAGGGGAACAGACTCCAGTTAGAACAACAATGACCACAGTGCTTTTAAAAGTCCTCCATGGTAGAAACCACCCCTAAGAGAGACTTTTCTATCAATGCAGATGTTCAATTAGTATCACTAAATGCTTTTAGGTGTACCTAAAAGCAAAATGGAAAAGACTCAGGACCACAATCAATACATACAAAGAATAGTCAATATGTACCTTATATAGAGAACAAAGACTCCTAAGAGGTAGTCAGATCAACTGCTGCAATTCTCCCAGACACAACTTTTCTGACACTCTGCTTTTCCCAACATTGTTCCTTCCTGATGAAATAATGCCCTGACCCTCCCCGCAGCCTTTGGCCTCCTTCAGGATTGCTGGAGGAACAGTCCTGTCCTCCGATTGCTAAAGCGCTTCATAATATTCCCCACAGCACCAATTAACTCACTCTGCCTTTTTCATAACTACCATCAGGAATTTCCCCTATAATCCTTGAGGACTTGCACAACAGGTAAAATAGCTTTCCACTCTCTCCACTGCTTTGAGCATTTCAGGCCAAATATTCATGAAAGCTGTCAGAATTGGGAGACATCTGAAGGTCTGAGAACCAACCCCGTCTTTATGGTGAAACAGTCAGTGACCACAGAATTGAAATGGTTCACTGATAAGCCGAATATGTATTGAGCACCTCTAAGTGGGAAGCCCAGAAGTGAGCTATACAAAATCCCTGCTCTCAGTGGAGGAGTAAACAACAATTCCCCAAAGGGAAAAAACAGATCCACACTGTGATATATAAGGTATGAACAGGGTCCTATTATCATACAGAAGAAAGCACCTAACAGCCTGAAGCTAGATAGGTAAAGGCCTACTTTACAGAACTCAGCTCAAAAGAGGCAGGGAGGGAAAATGTAACCAGCCAAAGGCAAGGGAGGTGAGAGACCATGGAATTCCACTTTGTGCTGGAGCTTGGACTATTTTGTTAGATAATATGTTTGTATTGATGTTAAATTTCTTGACTATCGTAAGAGTATTGGGCTTTTTTTCTGAAAAGATCCTTATTCTTAAGAGATTCGTGCTGAGGTCTGGGGTTGTGGCTCAGAGGTAGAACACTTGCCTAGCACGTGTGAGACACTGACTTAGAGCCTCAACACCACATAAAAATAAAGGTACTGTGTCCACCTACAATTTAAAAAAAATTTTTTAAAGAGATTCATACTGAAGTATTTAGGAGTGAAGAAGTATCATGATGTCTGCAACCTACTTTGTTTTTTGGGGAATAGGTTCTTTTTTTTCTCTTTCCACATTTTTAATTGGTACATTATAGTTGTACATAATGACAAGATTTGATAACTGACATTTTTAATTGGTACATTGTAGCTGTGCATGCATACAATATAACCGTATAGTTTGGTCAATATCCCTCCCCAGAACTCCCCCCCCCCCAGCTATTTCCTTCTCTTTAGTTTCTTTCCTCTACTGATCTCCCTTTGATTTTCTTTGGACCCTCATCCCCAACACACACCTTTCTTTTCCTTTTTCCTCTCTAGCTTCCACATATCAGAGAAAACATACAACCCGTGACCTTCTGAGCTTGGCTTATTTCACTTAACATAATGGTCTCTAGTTTCATCCATTTCCCTGCAAATGACATAATTTCATTTTATGGCTAAATAAAACTCGCCACATTTTCTTTATCCATTCAGTTCCTGATAGACACATAGGCTGGTTCCATAGTTTAGCTACTGTGAATTGTGCTGCTATAAATATGGGTATGCATGTATCACTGTTGTACAGTGACTTTAATTCTTTTTTTTGAATGTCTTTATTTTATGTGGTGCTGAGGATCGAACCCAGTGCCTCACATGTCCTCGGCGAGCACTCTACCACTTGAGCCACAACCCCAGCAGCAGTATGGTGACTTTAATTCTTCAGGATAAATACCAAGGAATGGTATAGCTGGGTCATATGGTGGTTTCATGCCTAGTCTTCTGAGGAACCTCCATACTGATTTCCATAGTGGCAATCTACTTTATGACTAACAACCCAAGAAAAAAAATACATACATTTGTATATAAATACATGCATATATGTGCATGTGTATATGGAAAAAGACAAACATAAAAATAATTAACAATTTGTGAATCCCAGCGAAGGATTCACAGGAATTCATTGTATCATTGCTAAAAACTTTCCTGTGCTATAAATTTTTCAAAATATAAAGTTTCTGGGAGGAAGATAAGTGAGGATTAGGAAAAAAAAAGGAAATCCTCTGGATGGGCATAATGAGAGTTACAAAAGAAGCAACCTAAAGACTAAAGAAAATCAAGAAATAGGACGTTTGAATTGTCAGGCATAAGGCTAGGTGGTGGACATTTAGAAATCAGTAGATCCATCAGGAAAAACTGGAATTTTAACGAGGTATAAGGGCTGGGTAGAGTTTTAGATGGGCAGTTTAAGTTTCCTATAAGACAGGAACATGAGCAGAGCTGTGTTAGTGACATACAGTGTGCACGTACACACACACTTCACATACATAACACTGACACATATTTGACGTGTTATGAGTTTAGCCATTTTAGACAGAAGACAAAAATAGGGGCTAGAGCAAGAGTGCAAAGAGCTCTGCAAATTCTGGAAGGGTCTGAATTCCACAAAGCAGGTAACAGAACTCTTGAAAGCTTTCTGTATTTTTCTCCTAAATAAGAAAAAGTAGTGCCTGGTTAATTAGAAAATACAGAAGAATATAAGATAAATATAAAAATCATGCATTTTTATTATTAACATTTCAGTGTATTTCTATCAGCTTTTAGGCAGTTTAGAAAATTATTATTATTTATAAGAGATGGGGTCTCGCTATGTTGCCCAGGCTGGCCTCAAACTCCTGGGCTCAAGCAATCGTCCTGCCTTAGCCTCCTGAGTAGCTCAGACTACAGGCATGGACCCCTGCACCCAGTGAGACTATGTTGCACTTTTCCCTTAAAATAATCATTTCTCTATTGTTATTTAAAACTTTATAAATGTAACTCTAAATGGTTGTGTCACACATACATACCCACATTTGTTTCAGCTTAATCATCCTTCAATGCTAGACTTTTGGACTGTTTTAAAAATTTTGCTATTTAAAAAAATATTTAGTTCCTCAAAAATTTAAGAATAAAATTAGCCAGGTGCAGTGGCACATGCCTGTAATCCCAGCAGCTCCGGAGGCTGAGACAGGAGGATCACTAGTTCAAAGCCAGCCTCAGCAAAAAGTGGGGTGCTAATAAGCAACTTAGTGAGACCCTATCTCTAAATAAGCACAAAATAGGGCTGGGGATGTGGCTCAGTGGTGGAGTGCCCCTGAGTTCAATCCCTGGTACCCCCCCCCAAAAAAAAGAATAAAATTACCAGCCATGCCCAGTGGCACATGCCTATACTTAGTCTGAAGCAGAAGAATTACAAGTTCAAGGTCAGCTTGAGCAACTCAGCAAGACCCTGTCTCCAAATAAAAAACAGAAAGGATTGGAAATGTAGCTCAGTGTTAGAGCATCTCTGGCTTCAATCCTCAATACGGGGGTGGGGGGTGGGATTAAGTGAATTACCATATGACCCAATAATCCCACTTCTGGTTGTACACCCAAAAGAACTGAAAACAGAGACTCAAACAGATATTTGCACACCCATGCTCATAGCAGAATAATTTACAAGAGCCACAAGGTAGAGGCAACTCAGGAGTCCACCAGAAACTGAATGGATAAATAAAATGTGGTACATACATACATACAAAGGAATACTATTCAGCCATAAAAAGAAAGGTAATTCAGGGCTGGGTTAGTGGCTCAGCAGTAGAGCGCTCGCCTAGCACATGTGAGGCCCTGGGTTCTATCCTCAGCACCACATAAAAATGAATAAATAAATAAAATAAAGGTATTGTTATCCATCTACAACTAAAAAAAAATAAACAAATATTTTAAAAGAAAGGAAGGAAGGAAGGAAGGAAGGTAGGTGATTCCCTCAGGGCGCTGTGGCACACACCTGTAATCCCAGAAGCTTGGGAGGCTGAGGCAGGAGGATGGTGAATTCAAAGCTAGCCTCCGCACATTATTGAGGAGCTAAGCAACTCAGTGAGACCCTGTCTCTAAATAAAATGCAAAATAGGGTTGGGGGTCTGGGGATATAGCTCGGTTGGTAGAGTGCTTGCCTCACAAGCACAAGGCCCTGGGTTCAATCCCCATCACTACAAAAAAAAAAAGGCTGGGGTTGTGGCTCAGTGGTCGAGTGCCTCTGAGTTTAAACAAAGGGAATTCCAACACATAGAGTAAAATAAGTCAATCATAAAAAAATACTATAAATTCTACTTATGAGGCACCTAGAGTCATCAAATTCCAAGACAGAAAGTAGAATGGCTGTTGTCAGGGGGTACAGCAGGGGGAATGGCAAGCTGGATCTTCATGGGAACAGAGTCTCAGTTCTGCAAGATGAAAGGGTTCAAAAATGGTTGCACAACAATGTGAAAATACAAACAATGAATTACACCCTTAAAACAGTCAATGTTGTATAGTATGTGTTTCACCACAATTTTTTAAATAAATAAAAATGAGGAAATTTTAGAAGATACTTAGATGAGCATCCCAGTGTTTTAAGTTTCTGGTAGTTCAGATCTCTGGAAGTGAACCTACTAGAGAAAGAATACACAGAAAGTGTCAGATTCTTAAACATGTGGCCAATTAACAATACCATGGATATGATAAAGGACACCTGCCTCACACCACGCCCTCCATAATATTCACGTCCCTCCACTGTATCTATTGATATGGTTACCAGGCCCTATTGTGGGCCCTGGGAATACAGCAAGGAGCGCAGGCCCTTCCCTCATGGAGCTTAAATTCTATTGGGAGAAGCACACACTACACACACCCCAAAGAGAAGAAAGATAAGCACAAGATACAGTAAAGAGTTAAAATAAATAAGGAAGGAGGGTAAGAAAGTGTCACAGGGAAGGGACTGGAGTTTAGATGGGAAAGCAGTAGAGAGCCTCATGGAAGTGGTGTCTGAGTAAAGACCTTGAAGGAAGGGGGACAGGGACAAGGACATTCCAGGGACAGGGAACAGAGCTGCACAGGCCCCACGGCTGCAGCCTGCCTACAGTGTCTGCCATGCTCAAGAAACAGCCAGGAGGCCAGTGGGACTAAAGCAACGTGACTCAAGTGTAAAGAAGTACAAGATGCAGCCAGAGAAGGGGTCTGCATCCCATGGGGCCTTGACAATTATTTTTTCTATTGTGGCTATTTTGACAGGTAAAAAGACAATATTGTATTACTTTAATTACAGGAGGCTTTTGACAACCTGGTAAAATTAAAGTTATGTTTGAGGATTATCAACCTGGCAGAGGCAGGCCTGATGACATGTTGACAAAATAAAGGAAGCCATTTTGGAAACTGTACAATAATTAAGATTCGTTCATTCATCCACTCATTCAAAATGCATTTGTGGAGTGCTAAATTAGCAGGCACAAAGAAAAGGGGCTAAGGCCTCGGAGAGTAGCAGCAGGAATGGAAAGAAAACAAATCAGTAACAAGATTTTAGGGAGAAAAGTATATACATTCATATGAATAACAAATTGCTTAAGAGCAGAAAATATATCGAATTCAACTTTGCATCCCCACAGTTCTTTATTATGATGTTTAATAAAAACATGGATTAAACATGAATCAAAGAAAGTTTTCTCATGATGGCAAAAGGCCCAGTGGCATACACCTGTAATCCCAGCAGTTTGGGAGGCTGAGGCAGGAGGATTGCAAGTTCCAAGCCAGCTCAGCGATTTAACAAGGCCCTAAGCAACTCAGTGAGACCCTGACTCAAATAAAAAATAAAAAATAAAGGGCAAAGATTTGCTGGTAAATGGATGGAACTGGAGACTATCATGCTAAGTGAAACAAGCCAATTCCAAAAAACCAAAGGTCAAATGTTCTCTCTGATATGTGGATGCTGACACACAATAAGGGGGGAGGGGGACACAAGTTCATTGGATTACACAAAGGGGAATGAAGGGAAGAGAGGGGGAGATGAGAATAGGGAAGACAGAAGAATGAATCGGACAGAACTTTCCTATGTGCATATATGAATACATGACCAGTGAAATTCCTCATCATGTACAACTGCAAGAATGGAATCCTAATAGAGCAAGTTATATTCCATGTGTGTAAAAATGTGTCAAAATACACTCTACTGTCATATATTTTTAAAAAGAATTTTAAAAGGGTGTGGGCAGGCTGGGGATGTGACTTAGTCAGTTGTCAAGTGCTCCTGGGTTCAAACCCAGGTACCAAAAAAAAAAAAATTAGGGCAAAAGACTATGAAAGGGAGAGACAAGGGGAACACTCAATTAGGAAAGAAAAGAAAAATCAAGAAGCTTCGCAGAAAAGGGAAGGAGTCAGAGAAACCAGAGAACCATGCTGCACGAGTCAAGCTGGTGCGGCCCTCGACTGGCAACACACTCACACACCACAGTGAAGGATCCCAAAAATCCAGGAACCAAAGTACAACCAAAAGTACAGATAGCATCAGCAGCGATGGCCTGAAGCCAGATTACAAAGGACTCAAGATGAAGCCAGAGCAAGTAAAAGGACATCACTAACCAGTTCTGCAAAAATTTCGCAGTAAAAAGAGAAAAGAAAAACAGGTCATGATCTCTGAAGACAAGAACTCAACAAGAAATGCCTACGTTTGCCTCTGAACATGGGGTGAGGCTAAGCTAGCCTCAGGGGAGATTTACAAAACTCAACCAGGCTGGGGGGCCTCAAACTACCAGGTGAGTCAATGCATACAGCAATGAGCCTATCCACCAGGTATGAAAAAGCCTCTTTCCACCAGCTATGTGAAAAAATCTTCATGCCTACTCTAATATCTAGTTTGGTAAATGGTCTTATGAGCTCACAGAGAAAGTAATAACTGCTGATTTGTTGGATATTTAGCTAATATGAGATAAGCCAGCTTAAATCAATTAAGGTTCTTTTCCTGCTTGTTTGTTTAGTCTCTGTGATTCCTCCTAGAGGCTCTCCATTCATGTCCCACTAAAACACTCCTGGGAGGTCTGTGCCAACTGATGAGCTTCATTGGAGGGTAATCAGGTCAAATTTTTAGATGCTTTTTCTTTTTTAGACAAGGTCTTGCCAAGTTGCT
The DNA here is from genome assembly GCF_964194105.1 of Spermophilus citellus. Lineage (NCBI taxonomy): Eukaryota > Metazoa > Chordata > Mammalia > Rodentia > Sciuridae > Spermophilus > Spermophilus citellus. The sequence goes on along the minus strand of NC_138195.1, from coordinate 72,298,289 downwards.
GAAATTCCCACTAAATTGCTTAAGCTCTGACCTCAAACTTTCGATCCTCCTTTCTCAGCTCCCCAAGTCACTGGGATTATAGGCATGTACCCCCACACCCAGCATTTTTATATACTTTTAAATATCCAGGCACTGAGTAAATAGTCAATCTGTGTCATACGCATGGGACTATCTAAGAGCAGTGCTGCTTGTAAGCAAATTTGACAGCAATTTCTCTTCCTAAAATGCTGAGCTTTCTTGGTGAGTTAGCTAAATGAGTAGAGCAAACTCTGTTGTCATTATTTTATTTTAAAAGAGACTTAAGTAAAGACGCCTAAATGACTGCTAACTTCTCCTAAGACAGGGATACATTCTGAGAACCCAATGGTTAGGCGAGTTTGGAGTCTTGCAAACTCCACAGCTTGTACTTATATAAACCTAGGTGGTAATGTCTGCTGCACACCTAGGTTATATAGTATATATCTCATATACATAAATATCCTATCACTCCCAGGGCCATGATGAACAAAACAACACAAGGTTAAATCGAGTACAAGAAAAAATAATGCAATCAAGAGACAAGGCGAACATGAGATGAGGAGGCTGCTGTCGGTGTAACACAGAATACTATTTTCCAGCAAAACAATTTTGTAAGTAGAAAGAGTATATCTAAAATAATATTAAAAGTATAGATTAATAAATACATAAGCCAGTAGTGTGGTCACTGTCATCATAATCAAATACGATATACCATGCAAAATTGCACGTGCTATACTTTCACATAACTGGCAGTGCAGTACATTTGTCTGCACAGTGTCATCATAAACATGAGTCACGCATTAACGCTGACAGTACAACGTTACTAAGCAACAGGAATTTTTCAACTCCATTATATATATTTTTTTAATATTGATTTTTTAGTTTTCGGCAGACACAACATCTTTGTTTGTATGTGGTGCTGAGGACCGAACCCAGGCCGCAGGCATGCCAGGCAAGCGCGCTACCACCTGAGCCACATCCCCAGCCCCTCAACTCCATTACATTTTATGGGACCACAGACCTATATGTGATCTGCCCTTGACCAAAATCTCATTATGCAGTACAAGGACTGTAATTAAATAGAAAATTTCTGTATGCATTCAGAAAAAAAAGAAAAATCACATCTTTTATCTGATAATACATATCATTTTATAGAAGTATAATCAAACTAAACAAATGACTGATGCTTAACAGAGTCAACAGATCCTTTTATTTTAGCAAAATGCATAAGATATCCCAGAAACTACTAATTGAACTTCTAGTACAGGGGGTTCCAGAACATTTCCTTTTAGTTTTTTGTCTCCTTCCAACAATGACTAGATTTACAGTGATGATTTCTATAGACAAAAGAAGGCACCAGTTAACAGTATCCCAGTGTTGCCAAATAAACAGTATTTTAGGATTACGGTTTTATGCTGAAAGTATAAATCTAGTTGGAGCTCAACTACTTTAATCTTTTATTTAATCAAGGCTATCACATAAATATCAAAAAGTTGCATTCCAGGCACTGCACACACAAATCTAAACAAACTGGATTTTTTTTTTTTACCTAATAACATGTTTTGAAAACAACTGCAATCTGAAAGCCTTAATTTTTTATTTCGCACACAAAATTAAATTTCACTAAACCGTTGCATACATATATGTGCACATGCACACTCACATGCCATGGGCTTTCAAATACTACTCATCTTTTTTTCTTTTTCCCAAGTAGTGATTCCAATAAAGACAAGAGAAAGATGGCAGTGTACTATCATTTTATGTATAAAATAGTCCATATTTCCCACAGAGAAAAGTGAATTTCAACTAAATTCACTGAATTTCAACTAAACACCTAAACTAGTGGCTCAAGTGGCAAAATTTACACCTTAGTTTTAATGGATTTAGTTTCCCCAAATGTCACAAAATACACATAAAAAAAATCAAACTTGGAGCAACACAGAAAAACACTTCTTCCCCCAAAACCTATCATTGAGGGACAGTCATTGTTAGTTAACATTTTAGTAAATGTTCTTCTCATCATTGCAGGTACATGAATGTATACAGGAACAAGCAAATACAAATTTAAACACACAATATGATTATATCAGAATTTTAACTAATTGACTTGCTTCCAACAAAATTTCACTCCCCTCTCAACCCACACCCCTTCTCATTGTGTGCACCAGCAGCATAGCAGATGCTCATGACTGTGCGCACGCGCACGGAGCAGAGGAGAGGTTGTACTTTGTATCTGCCAGCTACCTGGAACCTCAAGGATCATACTGTTGATGGCAGTATGAAGTGCAGTGGCTGAAAGGTTTTTTTCCTCAGTTCTATAATCAGCTCCACAGAGAAGAAATTATTCCTCACAAATCTTAAACCGAGGAAGTTCACTAGTGAGTAAAGGAAGCAGCCTTGAAAGAGATGACAGAGCCTGCCGTGTGCTTCTGGCTGTTTTTCCATTTTAACATCACCTCTTAAAATCTACTCAAACATTTCCATCCCTTGCATGATTCTCAGGATTTTCTAAGCCCCAAATGCCACTCTGCAGAGGCTTCCAGCTGAGTCAGCACATTGTTTTCTGATTGCAGATGGGCAAATGGAAAAACTGAGGCTTTGCACACTCCCATAAAGATCAGACGATGCCTTCAATCTGTCTTTGCTAGCATGGGAAAACATTCGTCCTCTCAGGTTACCAGCCCCCACCCCCATAGCAGGAAAAAGGAAAAAAGAGCAGAGTTTCAATTTGTCTCTTCTGGTTACCTGGAACCCAAAAGCCTCAAGGATCATTCTGATGATGGCGGTATGAAGTGCAGAGTGACTGAAAATCAGGGCTTTTTCTAGTTTCTTCCAAGAAACCCAAAGAAAAGCCCTGATAAAATGGTCTGCAGAGGAAAAAGCATTGGCAAAAAAAAAACAGATTGGCACCGTGGCCCACATCTATAATCCCAGCCACTCAAGTGACTGAGGCAGGAAAAATCCAAGTTTGAGGCAAGATCCTGTCTCAAAATAGAATAAAAAGGGCCAGGCATGTGGCTCGGTGGTAGACCTCTTGCCTAGCATGTGTAAGGCCCTGGGTTCAATCCCCAGTACTGCTAAATAAATAAATATTAGATAGAACTTCCAAGTTTCAAAGAGCTATCTTTTTTTGTCCTGACTGACACATTTCATACAGCTATTTCTCTCTTCTTCCTATATCCAATCTGGGATAAAAAATTTACTCTTTCCTCTAAATTTCTTAAAGGATGACACTATCAGTAACCAATTATGGGGCTGGGGATGTGGCTCAAGTGGTAGCGCGTTTGCCTAGCATGAGTGAGGCACTGGGTTCGATTCTCAGCACCACGTAAAAATAAAATAAAGATATTGTGTCCACCTAAAACCAAAAAATAAATATTTAAAAAAAAACAATTATGAATGTTTCACTCTCTATATATGAAAGTAGCAAGTAAAATGCCTCAATTTTTAATGAAAAAATAAAATCCAGTATAATCAAGTGAAATAGATAAATGTGAGATAATCCCAACAACCTCATGTGTTTTTTAACCTTATAGTTCCCTTTATTCTTTTCCTTTGATATTATAGTTGCTAAATATATTATATCTATACACATCAAAACATTACAAACAATGCTCTAATTTTTGGCTTTCAAGAGTCATATTTTTTAAAAAAAATTTTTAGATGTTGATGGACCTTTATTTTATTCATTTACTTATACGCAGTACTGGGAATCGAAGCCAGTGCTTCACACATGCTAGGCAAGTGCTCTACCACTGAGCCACAACAACAGCCCCTCCCCCCCATCACATATATTTTAAATAATTTAAGGGGAAAAAACACTTTATTCAGATATTTATTGTTCTTTTCTTCTTTATATATACCTAAAGTTTCATGTTTCCCTCTGAGTTAATTTCTTCTTAACCTGAAGAACTTTACTTCACATTACAGCAAATCTGTTGGTGATGAAATCACTTGTATTTCTTTCATTTGAGAGTGCCTTTAATTTGCCTGAATATCTTAAGGATATTTTCTCTGGATATAGAATTCTAAGTTGCCAATATTTCCCGTCCAGCACTTTAGTTTACTTTATTGTTTTCTTCCAGTACTTTTTTTAAAAAATATTCATTTCTTAGGTGTAGATGGACTCAACACAATGCCTTTATTTTTATGTGGTGCTGAGGATCAAACCTGGGTCCTGCCGGTGCTAGGCAAGCACTCTACCGCTGAGCCACAATCCCAGCCCCTTCTTCCAGTACTTTAAAGATGTCATATCACTATCTCCTGGACTCCATGGTTTCTTATGAGAAACCAGTGGTCATAGTTTCCCTTACATTTAATTTACCATTTTTTCTTCTTGCTGCTTTTAAGGTGCTTTTTTGACCTTTGGTTTCCGAGAGCTTGATTATGATGTGTTTACATGTTTTCTTTGAGTTTAACCTATGTAGGGTACATTGAACTTCTTGAATCTGTAAATATATGTCTGTTAGCAAATTTAAAACACTTTCTGCCATTGTTTTTCAAATATGTTTTCTGAGTCTCCTTTCTTTCTGGAATTTCAATGACATTAGTGTTAGATCAATAGGACTCTAGGCTCATGTGTTGTTGTTGTTGTTGTTCTTGTTTGGGGTACCAGTGATTGAACCCAGGGGCTCTGAACCACTGAGCCACATCCCCAGACCTTTTTTGTATTTTATTTAGAGGCAGGGTCTCACTGAGTTGCTTAGGGCCTCACTAATCTGCTGAGACTGGCTTTGAAGTTTTAATCTTCCTGCCTCAGCCTCCTCGAGTTGCTGGGATTACAGGCATGCACCACCACACCTGGCTCATGTGTTTTAAAAAAGCTTTTTCTATTTTAAGAATAATTTGTTACCTAATAAACAATTTCAACAGGTTACAGATTATAAAATAAAAACACAAGAATTTCTTGTTTCTATAGACTAGCAATGAACAATCTGAACATGAAATTAATAAAATAATACCATTTACAATAACATCAAAACTAAATATAACACTTCGGAATTAATTTAACAAAAGGATCACAAATATACTAAAAACTATAGACACTTTGAGGAAATTACAGAAGATTAAAGAAAAGAGAGCACGTTCCTTGTTCATGAGTAAAGCTTAATATTATTATTATTGCAATACTCCCCAAATCGATCTACAAATTCAATGCAATCCCTATCAAAATTCCAGCTTCCTTTTTTTGGCCGGAGGTACCAGGGATTGAACCCCCAAGGGCACTTAACTACTGAGCCACATCCCCAGCCCTTTTTTTTTTTTTTTTATTTTGAGATAGGGTCTCACTAGGTTGCTTACAGTCTCACTAAGTTGCTGAGGCTGACTTGAACCTGTCTTGATCCTCCTGCCTCAGCTTCCCAAGCTGCTGGGACTACAGACTTGCATGACCATGCCCAGCTCTTTTTTTTTTTTCTTAAAGAAATGGACAAGATGATCCATGAAAGTTCATATTTAATTTCAAGATATCCTGACAGCTAAAACAATTTTAAAAAGAAAAAAGTTTGAAGACTGACACTTCCAAATTTCAAAACTGATTACAAAACTACAAAAAACAAAAAATGCAGTAATAGCATAAGAATACCAGTGTAAGAATTTAAAAAGCTAAGAAATAAACCCTCAAATATATGGCCAACTGGTTTTTTGTTTGTTTGTTTTAAGTTTTCAATGGACTTATTTTATTTATTCATATGTGGTGCTGAGAATCAGACCCAGTGCCTCACACATGCTAGGCAAGCGCTCCACCACTGAGCCACAACCCCAGCCGCTAACTGGTTTTTAACAAGGATGTCAAGGCAATGCATCGGAGAATAACGGTCTTTTCAACAAATGGTACTGGGACAACGGAATATCCACATGCAAAATAACAAAGCTGGACCGCTGTCTCATGCTATCTAAAAAAATCAACTCAAAATAGAGTAAAGACCTAAATATAAGAGTTAAAACTCTTGAAGGAACTCATAGGCATAAATCTTTGTGATTTTGGATTAGGTGATTGTGTTTTAGAAGTGACACTGAAAGCCTAAACAACAAAAGAAAAATAGACAAATTGGACTTCCATCAAAATTTAAAAAAAAAATTCTGCCCCAAAGTCCACTACTAAGAAAATAAAAAGACAACTCACAGAATGGGAAAAATATTTGCAAACCATATATCTGATAACTGACTAGTATCCAGAATATTAAAAGAACTCTTACAATTCATCAGTAAAAGACAACCCAATTTAAAAATGGGCAAAAAAACTACACAAACATTTCTCCAAAGAAAATACAGAAATAGCCAGTAACCATTACAAGAGATTCTAACATCATTTACCATTAGGGAAATGCAAATCAAAACTATAAGGAAATACCATTTCACACCCACTAGCATGGGTGGAATTAAGACAGATAATTAACAGCAAGTGTTGGTGAGGATATAGAGAAACTGGAAACCTCACACATTGTTGGTGGGAATGTAAAATGGTGCAGTCACTTTGGAATGATCCAGCAATTCTACTCCTGCATACATACTCAAGAGAATTAAAAATGTATGTCCACACCAAAACTTGTGCACCAATGTTCCTAGTAGCATTATCCATACACAAAAGTGGAAATAGCCCAAATGTCGATCAACTAATTAATGAACAAACAAAATATGGTATATCTAAAAAATAGAATATTTGGCAATATAAAGGAATGAGATATTGATTCATGTTACAATATGGGCAAACCTTGAAAACATCCTGATAAGTGAAAAAAGCCTCAAAAGACGCATTTCGTTCATGTGAAATGTCCAGAATAGGCTGATCCACACAGACAGAAAGGAGATTAGTGGTTGCCAGGGACTTTAGGGAGTGGGGAATGAGGAGTGACCGCTTCCAGGTACAGGGTCCCTTTGAGGATGATGAGAAATGCTCTGCGAGTAGACAGTGGTGATAGTGGCACAACCGTGTAAATATACTGAAAGCCATGAAATATATAATTTAAAGGATAAATTTTATGATGTGTATTATAACTCAATTTTCTAAATTTTAAAAAGAATCATTTGTTTCAGCAATAAAATTTCCTAAAGAGAAATGGAACAATATATGTTCCTTAACACGAGCAAAGGTTGGTTTTTCCAAAGTCAGGACACATCTTAGCAGACTTGCATTTTTGCTAGGTATATCTTTGTATATTGTAAATAAGCAAATTTTTGCAAAGACTGGCCACGATCATCCCATCCTCACCCATCAACTATGCTCACTTTTTTCACATTCCCTTCCAGTCTGTGCACATGTATATTTTTACGTGTCTATAATCCTTGCAAATAACCAGTGCAAGTTTTCCCATATTGCTACATGGTCTTCAAAATTATCATTAAATAATTAGTTGATCTCTATACTTTTCTTAACTATTTTGCCTCCATGGCCTGTCTTGAGCAAGGAATATAAAAAGCCAACATAGCTCTTCTTTTTTTTTTAATATTTATTTTTTAGTTTTCGGCGGACACAACATCTTTGTATGTGGTGCTGAGGATTGGACCTGGGCCGCGCGCATGCCGTGTGAGCGCACTACCGCTTGAGCCACATCCCCAGCCCCTCTTCTTTTCTCTTAAATCACTAAATTAAGATTTCCAGGGGAAAAAAATTATATTTTATGACATCTAGTTACTTTCCAAAAGTATTACAGATTTACACTAGTGTTATAAGCAACACAAAGTTGCCATATTAGAGATTACCAATTTTTGCACTTCTCTTCTTTTGGTCTTAAAACTTCAGTTATTCAAGGGCTTTCAAAATCCATGAGTATGAGGCTGGGGATGTGGCTCAAGCGGTAGCGCGCTCGCCTGGCATATGTGCGGCGTGGGTTCAATTCTCAGCATCACATACAAACAAAGATGTTGTGTCCGCCAAAAACTGAAAAATAAATATTAAAATTCTCTCTCTCTCTCTCTCTCTCTCTCTCTCTCACACACACACACACACACACACACACACACACACCTCTCTCTTAAAAAAAAAAATCCATGAGTACTTCCCTTATGCCCTTTAACTTTTGTTCTCTTTTTTAGTCACCTAGCTAAAAAGAATGAAGAATTATTTAAAATTCAGTAAAATTACTCTAAGAAAAGCAGAATATATATTGACCTATTTTCCTTAAATGTATATATGCACGGAGCCTTCTTGTCAAGTAACACTACTGAAAAAATAAGAGGTAGAATTCAATCACAATAAAAAAAGAAAAAAAATATTATAACAATGTGCCACTTTGGGGGCTGTGGGTGTGGCTCAGTGCTAGAGCACTTGCTGAGCAGGAGCAAGGACCTGGATTGGGGCCCCAGCACTGGGGGCACTTTTAAGATTTCAACATCAATAACAGTGGTGAACATATGCACCCAAGGTGTCTCCCTTGACTCTCAATCTCTGGTCTAGAGAAAGACCAGTAACAACTGCTATGGTGGGAACATGTCCCTCGAAAATTCATTTTGAAATGTGATCCCCACTGCTGGGTATTAAGTTTGAGGCCTTCGGGGGAAGTGACTGAGTTATGAGGGTACCCCCATCAACAGATTCGTGCCTTACAACAGGGCTGAGGGAAGCAGTCTAAGGCCCTTTTTTGGCCCTACTCTTTTGCCAAGTGAACACGAGGAAAAAAACCATTGTCAGACACTAAACGCTGATACCTCTATCTAGGACTTCCCAGCCTCCAGAACTACAAGAAAAAACTTCTATTATTTATAAATTACCCACTTTATGGCATTTTGTTATAGCAACATAAACAGATTAAGACAATAACCACAGATCTACAGAAAGAATTGTTACAAAAATAAAAATAATGGCCAATGAGGCTCTATATAGCAGGTACTATTAGAAACATTCATTTCCACATTCATTCTTACTACCTACTGTTAACAGTTAGAAAATATCCTCATTTTACTATGAAAGAAACCCAAAGCAGATCTAGGAAGAGCATGTAAGCTGGCAGTACACTCCCCACAGCTGTAAACTCAAAAAGAAACATTCCCAAAACCCTGTCTCAAAATAAAAATTGGTAAAAAGGCTAGGGATATAATGCAGTGGTAGAGCGCCCCTGGGTTAAATCCCCAGCACCACAAAAAAAGAAGAAGAAGAAGAGGAGGGGAGGAGGAGGACGAAGAGAAAAAGAGAGAGAGGGAGGGAAGGAGACATCCCCACCTAGGTCTGATAGCAAGAAGGGCTAGTATGAAGACAAGGCAATGTCACCGTCATTACAGCCACATTGATGACCAATGGCAGCACTAAAGTAAAATAAGGGAAGGATTTAGCACCCCACTGGCCATCAACACCTCCTCAAGCCTAATGAATACATGGGCTACAAATGCTACTTGCTGTTAGTCCCCTAACTCCCCCTTCCAAAGCCAGCCACCACTATTTAGCTCCACACAGATATTCTAGAATTGCCAATGTGTGTGACACCAAAGCAAAGAACTTCCTGCTGCCTCTCCTTTTCAGTGCTGGTAGGATTGGGGGTTTCTTGTTTGTGTGTTCAAAGAAAAAGATGATTAAATGGCAATACTAAAATAAATTGTATTCAGTCCTAGCAATCCATTTTCATGTATTTAAGTTTAATAAATACTCTTTATATAACAAGCCTATTTTACTGGAATTGAAGTTACTACCAATGATACACACACACACACACACACACACACACACACACATTTGGAGGAAAAGGCCCCTTTGATACAACTTTACATACAACTCTAATAAACACCTAATCAGAATCCAGAGGTTTGTTCTTAAAAGTTTAAGTATATCCCACATCGATGTTCATAGCAGCACAATTCACAATAGCTAGACTGTGGAACCAACCCAGATGCCCTTCAATAGATGAATGGATAAAAAAAAAAATGTGGCATTTATACACCATGGAATATTACGCAGCACTAAAAAATGACAAAATCATGGAATTTGCAGGGAAATGGATGGCACTAGAGCAGATTATGCTTAGTGAAGCTAGCCAATCCCTAAAAAACAAATACCAAATGTCTTCTTTGATATAATGAGAGCAACTATGAACAGAGTAGGGAGGAAGAGTAGGAAGAAAAGATTAACTTTAAACAGAGAAATGAGATGGGAGGGAAAGGGAGAGAAAAGGGAAATTGCATGGAAATGAAGGGAGACCCTCATTGCTATACAAAATTACATATAAGAGGTTGTGAGGGGAATGGGAAAATAAACAAGGAGAGACATGAATTACAGTAGATGGGGTAGAGAGAGAAGATGTGAGGGAAGGGGAGGGGGGATAGTAGGGGATAGGAAAGGTAGCAGAATACAACAATTACTAATAGGGCATTATGTAAAATTGTGGATGTGTAACCGACGTGATTCTGCAATCTGCATTTGGGGTAAAATTGGGAGTTCATAACCCACTGCAATCTAATGTATGAAATATGATATGTCAAGAGCTTTGTAATGTTGTGAACAACCAATAAAAAAAAGCTTAAGTATATCAAGAGCAAATAAAATCATAAAATATGGTGGCTCAGTGTATTATGTGGGTTTTCCTGGTTAATGATATTTTTTATTGTGTTTAGATTTGCTAAACTTTAAAATTAACTGGCACCATACAAGAGTGTGGAATGTTTCAGAATTTAAATAATTCTAAGGCCCTGTGGGAAGAGGGGCAGGTGGTATGTAATCCCCATAAAACCGGAGAGCAAAAGCGGACTGAGGTCCTTTTCCTGCTTTGTCCACATTGTATGAAGGCGAGCGGCTGTTCGACTCTGATCTCTCCTGACCTACAGGTCTGTGTTCAGATTTCAGAAACTCTATTTATTTATACATTAACCTCTAAAAATCAAGCATGAGTCCCTTTCAGAATTTAGCTCATAGTATAAAAAGCTGGGGAGAACAGATGCTTTAATGGCTCACAGGCTTCAAATGCACTGGTAAGCAGGGGTCAGGCCAGGCAAGCCCTCTCTACTACTGAGCTACACTCCAGCCCTGATGAGCATCTCAATGGAAACTTTACAGACCTGACCTGTGAACAGAAATGAAAAGAGTCAAGGAAGCTTCATCCATAGTCCCAAATCCAGTCTTCAGTAATCTTAAAGAGGAAACAACTAAGGAGAAAATACATCAGTAAATCAAAAAGAATGTCTTGAAAAATATGCTCAACCAAAAGAAATCCCTTCTATCTAACCACCTGAGACTTTGAACTATCTAGATAGCAACACCCACTTCCTAAAATATATTTTCCTACTCTGACCAGAGCAAAACTAAAAACTTGATTACTAAGCTAAAATAAAATGAGCTCACACAATCAGACATATATTCTATGTAACAAAATGCCTATCAAAGAATGCTTGAATCCAAGATACATAAAATACTGACATCAAAATCACAAGACAAAAGAACCAATGACAAACCTGATAATTTGTTCTTGTTTTTCAATGATGCAGCTAACCTTTAACTATGAATAACTTGGAACCAGAAAGCTGACCTACTGGGGTGGAAAGAACTCCAATCTAGAAATCAAGAACATGGATTCTGTCCAGCTGATGCTACTAGGTAAGTAGGTGGCCCCAAGCAAGTCTCGCCTTACCTTCTGTCCCTCTCAGGGTTTACGTTTCTTGTTCAAGAGGTTGAAAGGACCCGCAGTTCCCACTCTCGCCTAGCCATTAGAACAATCTCAGAGTAACTTAACCAATTCCACGTCCTCTTCCAGTTCAGGAGTCTCTGAGTGAAGCTGAGGACCTTACTCTTAATAAGTAACCCAAGAAAATCTTATCATCTGGTTAAAAAAAAAAAAAATTGGCAAACACTGAACTGGAAGATCCTCAAGCAGCCTGTCTTCCAGCTCTGATCCTTTACTATTTGGATATTTCAAAACAATCTTCTAAAACCACAAATAAATTATACGAGTTTAATGTATGTAACTGCATGCCAAAAAACAAACAAAAAATCATAAAAATAAACAGATCCACTTCCCATGACACCACTCATACCTTTAAACATAAAAACATCCTCCTAGATCTAGGTAAATGGGACAGTTAATTTGGTAAGGGGAAAATTTTTTTTTTCATATTACACTCTCAGCATATAGAGACATTTTGGGAGTTACAGAGAGAATTGTATGACTGATGTTGTAAGTAGAAACTGTACATTGCATTCTTGCTTTGAAGAACATTATCTGGTGATCCCACCTGTTCCTAGCTAAGAAATAGCCAGAAAGAGCCTGGCTAAGTCCCTAGCAGCTGTAAACAGCATGCCCTGCAATACTGGAATGCAATTGTTACAAAGCTAAAAGAAAAACAATGAAACAATAACTGGTTACTAATTCTTCAAAGTCACCTCAGTGTAGACAACTTAGTGGTTCAAGAGTCTACAGTCCTTTGTTAGAAAAAATCATATCAGGTAAACGGCCTCCAGCGCACTTTCTACACATTAAAAAAAAAGCAGTTTTTAATTGAGTTTTTCTTTCCCCTGTACTATTTTGCTTTACACAGTTTTTGTAAAATCTCATAATCCTCCAGTGGGATTTGCTGAGTTTATTTTCTTATTTAGATTTGTAAGTAACTACAAAACTAACAAAAGAAAAAGAGAAAGATTGATTGCAAGGAGCTTAGTGAGGCAGAGTAATGAAGGATGCTCATTAGCAACCAATTATTACACTGTAGCTACAAAAAATGTCAATAAAATCAAGATTAAACCAGAAAACTGAGTTTGACAAATTACTCTGTGACCCTTGCAACAGAAACAGATAAGAAACCCAGAGAAACATTGTTACATAATTTAGCTATTGGAAAAACAGTTGTAGAGTCGCCTACTAAAGTATCACACTGGTGCAGTACAATGTTACTGTAAATTTTTCAAAATGAATCTTGGTGCTTGATTTGCAAATATTATGAGTAGAATTCTTTGGATTTAAGGTCACACAGGCCAAAAAATTGATTTGCTTCAAGGACAAAAATGGGGACAACAACTGTTATGTGCAACATCACAGAAGCATTGGATTTAAAAGTCATATGTGTGTTCAAATACATTTATGTGTCTATTGCCCAACGAGGTTCTATGGCAATGTTGGCAAAAGACCAAACCTCACACTCAGTAAAATAAAAATGTAAAATCAGAATCAAGAAGACTAGTATAATAGAATGTTTAAGAAAGCCGGACATACAGTTTGGTGTCAGTGCTTGCCTAACATGTGTGAGGTCCTGAGTTCAAACCCCAGCAGGGCAAAGAGATCAAGTTCTGGTGTCACACAGACATGAGTTAAAACCCCCAATCAACTAATTACTATATGACCTTTAACAAATCATTCAATCTAAATCTCAATTTCCTTATTTGTAAAATGGGGATAATGTATCATTTGGCCAGGTACATAATCATCATCATCTTCAAGATCAAACAATAAAATTAGCATAATTACTATCTTACTATCAAGTAAAACTAGGAGTTTCCTAGAAGCCAGGTTTAAAAAAAAAAAAAGTTTTAGTTATTAGAAGGACTCACATATACTTACGTAAAGATAAGTTTTTCTTTTCATTTTACAGAACCTTCTATTTTCCCCTTCTTAGCAAAGAATAACTCAAACTTAATTCTAAACAACTTTGTAAAAGAAAGGCTTCTTAATTAGGATGGCAGTTTTCAATGAGATCTGGATTGGTGATCTACCCAATTCAGGGTCATGCTTTGGTATTCTCAGAGGTATTTATTTAGTTGTGTTTTTTAGAGATGTTAGGAGAAAAGAGAAGAAGGGAAAGTATTTAAAAACCATCACACACACTGTTAACACATACATAGAAGGTTGACAGTTAAAATTACGTCATGCTTGAGATTGGACAATGAAGAACAAAGTCAGATGAAATGTTTTAACTCACATTAAAAAGAACTCATGTAACTGATAGTAAGGTTAAAGTGATCAAATTCATCAAAAAAAAAAAAAATCCAAGAAAGAGAAAGTAAGAAATAAATTATTCCTATAGTTTAGATAACACTCATTCCATCCTTTTAAGATCATGGCTTAAATTTGTAATGAATTGTCTTTGTCTGCTCTTCCAAATATGCTGCTGGCTTGAATGTAGCTTTAACTTGCATTATCTTCTTAGCCACACACTGTACATCATTTTGAATATGACCAAAAATAAAATCCTATGCATTATCATTTTTCTAGAATTCATGGAAAAATATTAGTAACCCAATCATATAAAAAGATGTTTTAAAACATACTATAGGAAGTTATTTTGGAGGAAAAAAAAATCCTTCATAAAAATAAATTGGTCAGGAAATATGTTCAAAGACAACCAAAAATAAATTTCAAAATCATGCAAATGTTAAAATTTTGAGTAAGATTCATAAGCTTTGAGGTCAATAATTAAATTCTTCAAGAAAAAAAGATACAAAAGTTAAGAAAAATCTCCAGCAGGAGTACAAACTAGTATTATCAATCCATAATTTGATGTGCAAAATTTCTGAATAAAAAAAGTTATCAGTGTCAATATTGGGAAATTTAATCAATGAATTTCAGAGGCATTTTCAGTATTTCAAGACATCTTTCTTGTTACAGATTATACTGCAGAATAAAGGAAGACACTGGTTAGATGCTCTAATTAACAACTTAGCAGAGAAAGAACAATGACACTCTCAAAAGAAGCTCTGTCACTAGAGATATTGGACATTTTCTTTTTACTACTTAAGCATCCAGAAGAATCTGAGTCTGCTTTTAAATGCAAATTACCAAGCTCTAAAGCACATTCTGCTCTATTTTTTTTTTTTTAATATGAAAATCACCGCACTGTGGTCCTGTTTTAGAGAAGACACCATTACTCCAAGAAAAGAAACTCTGTATGTTCACACACTCTCTACAAATAACATTCAGAGAATGTGCTGCAGATACACATCTAGTGAGCTGTCACCAGGTACACAAGGCCTTTTTCAGGGGAGAGACCATTATTAGTAATCAAAATTCTATTTGAAAAAGGAAAGCTTAGTTTTGAGGACCTATCAGGTCATGAAAGGTTACAGGTACTTCAAAACATTCACATGAACTAGCATTACAGCAATTACAAAACTCAGCATCTCTTGATTTTCAAGTAACATTATTTACTGGAATTTCAATAATGATAGTATGAGTTGCTATTTACCTATTCACAACATGATAAAACAATATCACAATTCAAGAAATGATGTACTATATATACACAATGAGACTGCACCTTTCTCTTCCCTGTTAAACACCCTGAAACAGGGAGAGTTGGTCATATACTTCAGTTTAATGTATTAGTGATTGAAGTTTAAAAAAAAAAAAAAGAACACTTTTTAAACTGGACAGAGGCAAGAAATCAACCATAATTAATAAAGGAATTCATCCACTATCAAAGGTTCAAGCTTTCTGCCAAAACCACACCTGCTTTAGGAAATTTCATTTGTTGTCAGGTAAATGGAAACAAATAATGAAAACAGCTAAAGCGATACACCTCATAAAAGGTTAACTTACCTCCAGTCTTTCCAAGTTATATATTAATAACTTTGGCTTTTTTCAAAACCATCTTTTCTAAAGCTAAAGCAAGTCACACCCAAAGTGAGTGTGATGCTAGCATTTTTTGATGCTAGTTGGTTTACCCCATTCTCCACCTTCCAAGCAGACCTCAGTTTTCCCCACAGGTAGCCAAAGACCAAGACCAGAAACTATAAAATGTTCACTTCCAATCTTTGAAACATCAATGTGGATGTTTAAGGAGAAAAAGGATAGCACTGGGTTTAGAAAAGCTTTCCAAATGCTTGCCATCTGTAGTTTCAACCAAAGGGCATGGCATCACCCCCTACTTTCACTTACCCACTCAGAATCCAGGCAAAGAATGCAGCAGCCCCTTAAAGACAAGAGACTGGGGCGACAGGGACCGGAGTGGGGGGGGGGGTGCGGGGAGCGAGGGGGGCGGCGGGAGAAGGGGTATCATGCACAGAAATTAGAAACCTACATTTTGATAATGGGAGAAACAGTAAGTAATGGCAGTCTTGTGCTTTTTAAAGAACCTACAAGCGCTTACTAGTTCAATCCGTCCCCAAATCCATGCCACCCTTTCAACTTTGCAATTAGGAGAGAGCAGGAGAAATTCCGGTCAACTCGCCTTGGGGGGTTGGTCTGAGGCTATAGGACTGAAGTAGGGAGGAGGATGGAGAAAGAAAGAGCAAGCCAATGAAAGATACCAAAATTTCCCACCTTTCTTAAATTCTTCCAGCATAGCGTCCAACTTGGTGTCATTGAAAACAAAGTGCAAGGGGTGGTTATAAAATTTGGTGATGGTTTTCAATGGAGTACAGTCATCTGGATCCACGAAGGCCAAATCTTTGACAAAGAGCAGGTCCACGATATTGGAGCGCTCTCCTTCAAATACTGGAATTCGAGTGTAGCCGCTCTCCATGATTTCCGACATGGTGTTGAAGTCCAGGATGGCCTCTCCGGTGATCATGAAGCAGTCCCGAAGGGGAGTCATCACATCCTCTACTGTCTTGGTGCGGAGCTCAAGCGCTCCTTGGATAATGTTCAGCTCCTCCTTGACCAGATCGTTGTAGGGGTCAGTGACCCGGAGCATTTCCAGCAGTTTTTCCCGGTTATAGACGGTACCTATCTCCTGTCCCAGGACGCAGTCCAGCAGCTTGCTGACCGGGTAAGAGGCGGGAAAGGTCATCATCATGAAAAACTTAGTGAGGAAGATGGTGTTGGCTCCTACTGCCAGGCCATGCCGGGAACAGATGGCTTGGGGCACGATCTCCCCGAAGATGACGATGCCGATGGTGGAGACCACCACCGCCACGAGGCCTGAGCCGGCGATGTCGTCGAGTAGGATAGTGAGCGTGGTGTTGACCAGCACGTTGCCCAGCAGCAGTGAGCACAGCAGGTAGTTGCCCTGCCTGCGCACAGGCTCGATGCGTTTGGCGTAATTCTTCTCCTTCTCGGTGCCGCAGTTCTGCACGATGCGCAGCTCCATCGGGTCCAGGGCCATGAGACCCAGATTGAGGCCACTGAACATGCCCGACAGGCACAGCAGCAGCGAAATGAAGATCACCTGCAGCCAAAAGGGCAGCAGGAACTTCTTCTCCTCGCCCACGATCATCTTGGTGTCCTCGCCGTCGTGGTAAATCCAGGTGGTCTCGGCCCACGGAGGTGGGGGGAGCCCAGCAACCCCTGCGCCACCCTTTCCCCCGACGGTGCCACCCGTGGACCCCGGGCCGCCGGCACCCAGGGCTGGCGTGGAAAGCGATGTGCACAGGTAATAGGACTTGCTCTTCTCCATCTTGCGCAGCGGTTTGATCTCGATCTCGATGATGCCCGATGTACGGCGGTTCAGAATGATGTGGGGCAAGATGATGATGTCTGAGGTGCGGATGCCGCAGCGCTGGGGGCCGCTGTCCGGCTCTGGCGGCACGGGGCCCCCCAGCCCGCGCTCGCCAGGGCTGTGGCGGCGCCGCTCGTGCTCGGTGAAGGCGATGCGGGACCACGTCTCGTTGTTGATGTTCTGCCCGTACACCCGCAGCTTGACCCGGGTCCGCTCGCTCACCCGCAGCGCCCCCCCTTCCATGAACGACACGTCGTTCGTGTCCTCCAGCCGCAGTCCGATGATCACAGTCTCCTCGTTCTCGCCGGCCGCTGCGCAGCCGCCCGCGCCGCAGCAGCAGCTCAGCAATAGCAGCGACAACAGCCGGCCCGCCGCCGCCTGCAGGACCCCCCGGCCGCGGGCGCTGAGGCTGCGGCGCGCCGCCATCTTCCAAGTGGGCAGTGCGGCGACTGCCTGCCCGCCCGCCATCTTTACTTCGGGTTCACAAGCGCCACAGCCAATCATAGGGTGGCTGCTTTAGCTGCGGCTTCATTCTTCCCACCCGGCGGCGCGAGCGCAAGCACCGACCCCTGGGCAAGACTGCAATGGAGCGTCCGCACCCAGTGCTCAGCAGTCTCCCTCCCTGACTGACACTGACTCGGCCTCGACCAGCTAAGGAACCCCGAGGCTCGCGGGAGGAGGGAGGGGGAGAAAGGGGAGCGCCAGTCGCTCCCGCGAGAGGCAGGCCAACCAGCCAATCATAAGCGGGTGCCCGCCTCCCCAGCCAGGGGGCTGGAATGGGGGCGTGGTCGTGCGCGGTGCCGCGGACCAATGGCAAGGTAAATGGGCGGGGCGATGAGAGCCACTGTCCTCCTCAGCACGCCAAGTTTCCAACTGAAAGGCGCGTGACTCTTGTGTATGTGCGAGGGGAGGAGGCGTGGCCAGCCGGTACCCAAGAACCAGTCAAAGATGAAAGCTGTAGGGAAGGGGGCGGGGCCTTCAGCCCGGCTGCCAATGGAAAGGAGCAGTCCGAGGGTGCGGCAATCCCTGAGGGGGCTCGGTAGTAGATCCCAGCTCCTATCTTGGCGCGGTTGGAATACTGTCCTGTGGAGCCAGGCCGCCGATTTTCGCTGCACCGCCTTTCGGGCCCCCACCAGTGCTCAAAACCGGTGCAGAAAGGTCTCCCGCCCTGGGAACACGAGAAGCCGAACAGAGACGACTTAGGCTGCACATAGCCTGAAGTCAGGGCACTGGCCATACCCCTGCCTCACTACTCATTCACGCCACTCAGTGGGAATAAGCGGCGGCAGAGTGGTCCCAGCACTGATGCGGACCCGCTATCTCGGTGCCTCTAGTTTTCGCTGCGGGCCGGACGCCCTCTGCGGCTTACGGGCACCTGGCGCCACCTGCCGGTCTCAGGGTGCCTTGCAACACTTCCCAGGCTCGCGGCATTCAAAGCCAAAAGATGTTCAAGAGTTAAGGGTGGGGAAGTTACAGGGGCAGTCATAGTCAAAGGAGTCCCCAGGTGGCCTGGAAAATTACTGTATAGAGTCCCTGGACTCCATCCCATAACATACAAAATGTGAACGGCCTAGAATCTGTACTTCTAAAAGGCACCACCACAAGTTTGGAGAATAGGAAGGAGCGAACATAAAAGCAGAGTTTTAAGTTCATTCTTTTTGTTTCCATACTTCCCCCCCACCCCCCACCCCCGATACTGGATTTTGAACCCAGGATCCTTGTGCTTTCTAAGCAAACACTATAACACTGAGCTACATCCCCAGGCCCAAGAACTTATTCTTGTTTTTTTTTTTTTTTTAGTTGTCGATGGATTTTTTTTTTTTATATAAGTGGTGCTGAGGATCATCGCTGTACCACTGAGTTACAACCCCAACCCCCAAGAACTTACTCTTAATTACACGGACCAAACCCTGCTTAGTTCATAGGTCACTCAGGAAAAATAGTCTGGAGACTTCCTCAGGACTCCCAGGTCATTGCACTTGGTGGTGGCAGAGTAGCACTTAACTGGTTTAAACATTGGAAAAATAATGGCTTCCCACCTTTTTTTTTAATTCCATAATAAGCACATTGTCCTCTCTTTTTGTAAACACATCAAATGTTTCTGATTAACTTCAGGTACAGTTAATTTTTGTGATAAATGCAGTGGCCTCCTAACCAGTTTCTCCTCTTTTACACCTGTCCCCTTTTTCAATACAATAACCAGTGATCCTGTTAAATCAGGTCTTGTCACTCCCTTATTTGAAACCCTCCCCTGACTCTCCATCTCATTACAGTAAAAGCCAAAGGACCTATAATGTCCTACAGGCTCCACAGGCTCAGCCCCTCACCCTACCTCTCTGACTTCACAGGGCACTGCCCCAGCCAGGCTTTTCTCCTGGCCCCTCCCAGTCACTCCAGGGATATCCCCTGGGAGCCTTTGCACTTGCTGTTTGTTTCCTGTGCCTGGGACTCCAGTGTCACATAACACTCCTTCAAGTCTTTGTGCAAAGGCCACCTGATTTTAAACTTGTAAAAAACACTCCCAGTACTCAATCTGGGTTTTATTTTACTTCAAAGCAAAAATCACTTACTAATATTCTATGTAAATTGTTAATTTTGTTGATTACCTGTCTCCTCCCAGTAGAACTTAAGCTTTCTCTGAGGGTAAGAATTTTGTCTGTTTTGTTTACTGCTGTGTCTCTGGGGCCTAGAACAATGATAAGTATTCAGAACAATATGTGGAAAATATTAAAGAAATGAAATAATTTTATTCTGATTATTTCAAATAATGTTCTGACTCTAGTTTCCGCCTGTTTTTTTCTGGTGCTGGGTCTTCTACCCTATGTGTGTGTGTGTGTGTGTGTGTGTGTGTGTGTGTGTGTGCTCACGCACACATATGTGTGTATTTTTTTCTTTGGGGGTAGTATTGGGGATTGAACATAGGTGTGCTCTACCACTGAGCTACATCCCGCTTTTTAAAAAATATTTTTCGTTGTAGATTGACACAATACCTTTCTTTAACTTATTTTTAGAAAGGTCTTGCCAAGTTACCAAGGTTGGCTTTGAACTTGCCATCCTCCTGCCTTAGCCTCCCAAGTAGCTATGATTACAGGTATGTACACTGTGCTTGGCTTCATACTGCTATATTTGAGAAATCAATTCAGATGAAGAAAATTTGATTCATAGACTTGGCATGCACTTATAAGAAAGCCAATATTTTTCCAATGTTTAAATTGAGAAAGTTTATTAGAAAGAATTGGGATTTTTAGAGATAACTGACCAAGGCTAAGGATATACATGGACCTTCTAAACCAGTTGATTGAAAATGGAACCATTTTAACTTTGTAAAGTGTCTATAAGTATGTTTAAGGGTGCTGAGAGGGAAGGTGATTAGGGCTCTCATATGCTGAATGTACTCTTTTGGAGTAGGAATATGGAGAAGTGGGGGAAGAAGAGCTTGCCAAATCTACAGACATTTCCTGAGCATTTCAGAGAAAATGACAACAGTCAGGAAAGTGTGGCATTCAGCAATTTAGAAGCAAGTTAGAAATGCAAGACTTTATAGCAAAAATGCCAGAAAGGAAGCTGCCTAAACAATTTACAATATAAAATAAACCAAATTCAAGTTCACAGGAGATCACTCAATGGTCTGTATCCCAAATGGTGGGTAATGGTTATATTCTTCATGTACACTTAAAACACACAGAGAAATCTACATACCTAAACCCAGTAATTTTTTCTTAGCAAGGAGGATCTTGATCTTCAAGTTCAAAGACTTTCTAGCTCAAAGAGCTGTCCTTTCTCTACAGAGGGGCTGTTAGCACAGGCTATGATGATTTCTAGGGGCTTTCCAACCTATTAAATTATAGGAACAGAGAGCAAGGTCAATACATGCTTCTGGAGGTCTCTCCTGAAATGTGAAAATACAACAAAATGCTGTATTCTGACCACATTTCAACTACATAAACAGCTACAAAAGGTCTGAGATTGTTAAATGGTTGCTGCTGAATCTAATCCTAGCATGGTTCTGACTTTGGTTGACCTTGAGCAAGTCATTTAGCTATAGCCAGAACCTCCTTGCATATATCTTCTCTAACCAAACCCCTCCTGCTGGAATCTTTCACTGGATTCTAATCCTAGCTTGGTTCTGACTTTGTCTGACCTTGAGCCAGTCATTTAGATACAGTCAGAACCTCCTTGCATATAGCTTCCCTAACCAAACCCCTCCTGCTGGAATCCTTCACTGGATGCCAACAGAAAAGGGTAACTGTTCAATTTTCTCATCTGCACAGAAGAAACATCCAGATCTGCAAATTCTGGCATTAGATCTGTATCCAGACCTAAAAGTTTTGGGGGGTTTGATGCATTTGATTTTCTCAAACATTGCAAATAAAATGCTAAATGGCTCTCTATACATTTTGTTTCTCAACATAAAACTCTAAATTTATAAAGAATCCCCTCCCAATGGCCTACTTGTAGAAAAGTATTCAAAGATTCAAAGTTATTGCTGATGAATTTTTTGTTTTGTTTTGTTTTTTGTACCAGTGATTGAACCTGAGGGCTCTGCACATGCTAAGCACATGTCAGCTACACCCTCAGTCAACAATGGCATTTTAATCGCACCAGAACACAAAGTCTTCAGAAAAAAAAAAAAAAAAACAGGAACTAGAAAAATGCTCGAGTTTCCCCAGTTTGCCCTAGAATCATATCTATTGGCTCCAGGGAGATTTCTCAGAACCAGACTATCCACTTGCTTAATACATATAACTGTTATGTAAAATGAGAACTTTTCAAACAGTTAGCAAGAATACCAAAGCAAAATAAAATCTGCAAGGCCATTTTCTATCTCATGAGGCCTTTCCAGGCCTTTTGTTTAGGGCTTTCCCATATACCTCCTTTTTCTAGATTTTTCTGTACATTGTTACTGGGGTAGGAAGAGAAAAAAAAAAATGGGGCTTTTTGATGGAGTTGTGAGGAAAGTTTTTCTCCTTTGAGAGGCGTCCACATTCAGTGGGTACCATTCTTCCCTGGAATCCAGAGACTATTGGTTTCAGTTGCCTAGAAAAGTGGGTGTAGGGGCTGAAGCTGTGGCTCAGTGGCAGAGCACTTGTGAAGCACTGGGTTCAATCCTTAGCACCACATACAAAAATAAATAAAATAAAGGCATGCGCCCATCTACAACTACAAAAAAAGAAAAGTGGGTGTGAAGAAAGCCACCGTAAACAATGACGCCTTGCCCCTTTCTTCTCTGCCTCCTCTCTGCCACTCTGTCCTGCTACTCCTTGATGTCCCTGGGAAATGGGCCCCTCTACACGGAAGCCTTGGGATTGGACAGCACCCCACACCTCTACTGCCTTCTCCCAGGAAGCCTGCCTTCCCACACAAAACAAGAGGGCATGGGCAGCCCCAAGAGGTCTGCACCCTGTGCTGTCTTCTTCTCCCTTCCTTGCTCCTCCTTGACCCTTCTGGGCTACTCAGGGAAGAATGGTCTGCCAGTAAAAGTCAGCCATTTGCCTCCATCCAGCATCCCTTCCCTCCTGACTGCCAGGCTCTGCAACTAGGTTTTTTCCTAGAATCTTCTATAATGTTCTTCCTGGCTGGCGTCTCATGCTAGTGCCAGCCTTCAGCTCAGCCTTGGACAAAGGTGTAAGAAAGCTTCCAAGCTCATTTCTCCTCATCACAGTGACTTACACACTTAACCCAGATCATGCTGTAGGGAAAGTTTTCACTAACAAGTTTTTTTGTTGTCATTGGGTTTTTGTTTTTGTTTTGTTTTGGTTGTTCTGTTTTGTTGGTGCTGGGGTCCTGCTTGACCACTGAGCTACACCACCATCCCACTAACATGGTTTTTAAATGTGGAGCCATGTCTGATATAAGGATGCTGATTCATAATAAGGATGGGGTGGAGCATGGGAGGAATAGATGAACTTTAGATAGGGAGCGGAGGGAGGGGGCATGGGGTAGGAAAGACAGTGGAATGAGACAGACATCATTATCCTAAGTACATGTATGAAAACATGAACACTGTGACTCTACTTTGTATACAACCAGAGACATGAAAAACTGTCATATTTGTGTAATATGAATTGAATTGCATTCTTCTGTCATATATAACAAATTAGAATAAAATCATTTTTTTAAAAAAAGCCCAAGTATGGCAAAAAAAACTGTTGAGCCATGTGAATATTTCCCATTCAAAAATCTAAATTTAGCAGGGCACGGGGGCGCATGCGTGTAATCCCAGCAGCTCAGGAGGCTGAGGCAGGAGGATCACTAGTTCAAAGCTAGCCTCAGCAACTTAGCGAGGCCCTAAGCAACTCAGCAAGAACTTGTCTCTAAATAAAATACAAAAAGGGCTGGGGATGTGACTCAGTGGTTAAGCACCTGAGTTCAATCCCCAGTACAAAATATAAATAAATAAATAAATAAATAAATATTTATATCTAAATTTTAAATCTACACTTGGGCATGAGGAGGAGGTGGAAATAAGGAAGACTCTGACAGGAGGACTGGTTACTAGTATTGGCACTGAAAGACAAAAATCAAGTCCCGAATGTCAAATTTCAAGACCTCCAGTAAGACTCGAATCTGCATGGGTCTCACACCAGAGCTTTAACTTAAGAGTTTTCCAAACTAGCTAAATTTATTTCCATGCCCTTTTCCCCACCTCCTCTGAAACTGAGGCTAAAATTCTACTCCAGTGAGGAAAAATGCATAGACAAAATATTAAGGAAAAAAATCTGTTTTTTGTTTGTTTGTTTGTTTGTTTGTTTTTACTGGGGATTGAACCCAGGTGCTTACTCACTGAGCTACATCCCCAACCCTTTTTATTTTTTATTTTGAGACAGTGCCTTGCCAAGTTGCTTGGGGCCTGGTTAAGTTGCTGATCCTGACTTTGAACTTTTGATCCTCCAGCCTCAACCCCCAGAATCAGAGATTATAGGCGCTGCTGCACTGGGCTTTTAGTCCTCTTTTTAGTTCCTCTGAGACACGTACTTATTTTAAACATCACTAAACTGAAAATTTAACCTGTTTCTCTCCATTTACTAATATATTTTCTCAATTATCTGCTTCTTTAAATTAAAAGTTAATGTTTTCTCCCCCCATTTTTTCTCATTTATTTATACATTTATCAATTCACATAGATTGTGCATCTGAGACATTCCAAGCACAGTACTAGGCACTGTGGTGCTATAATATAGAATTAGAGGTTACCTTAAAAACTATTAAGGAAACTAGAAAATGTGTGCATAAATAACTACCTAAAATAGTACAGAATATCATATGTCTTAAAAAGAAGTACACCCAGCTACTTGGGAGACTGAAGCAAGAGAATCTCAAGTTCAATGGCAAGATAGTTTTTCCTGGGTAACATAGGAAGACCCCCCCCCCCTCTCTCTCTCTCTCACACACACACACACACACACACACACACACACACACACGGGCTGGGATTGTGGCCCAGTGGTAAAGCATCCTGGGTTCAATCCCCAGTACCAAACAAAAAGGACAAATGAAGTAGAGGAAATTGAGGAAAGTTTCGTGGTTTTTTATTTTGTCCTTGCAGAATAGAGGTTTAGGTTTGTAGGGTAAAAAGCTATTCCAAGAAGGGCATCTGAGTCTTCTCACTTCCACATCAAAATATAGACCAGTTGGCTGGAATGACAGAAAGACATTTTTCCACTGTTCTGGAGGCTTGAAGCCCCAGATCAAGGCCCAGCAGGGAGGTTTCTGGCGAGTGCTTTCTTCCTGGCTTGCAGATGGCCCCTTGCCCTCACATGGTCTTTCCTCTGAGAATTTATAGAGAGCCAGCTCCCTGGTTTCTCCTCTTGTAAGGCCACTAATTTATTGGATCAGGGCCCTACTTTTATGACCACATTTAACCTTCATTTACTTTATTAGAGGTTCCATCTCTAGTCAGACTGGAGTTTGGGCTTTAACATATGAATGCCCCCTGCCCCCATACACACATTTAGTGCATACCAAAGGATTGAGAGAGAAGAAAAAGGGAAAAAAAAGTAACATTCTAATGGATAGGAAAGTAGAGGTAAGACTGGAAAGAGGACAGCATTTTTCAAACATGTGGTTAAAATTTGGATTTAGAGCCCATTAAGAGGAAGAGCAGGAATGACATTGGAAAGTTACTTTGGGGTGGGGGGGTCACAGTTTATGGTGGGTTGAAAGCCAAGTTTAGGAGCTAAGATTTCATTCTGTAGGTGCTCAGGAGCTATGAGAAAATGTACTAACATCTCAGTGTACACTTCTACAGACCTGGATGATCTAGGCCATCCACTTGGTGTGGCCTTCAGGCAGTCAAGAGAGGTCGCACCTGGGATGTGTGGGGCTGCCCTGGGCCACACAGCATACTATTTAACAGTAAGCTTTTAATTTTTTTTAAAAATAAGTAGAAGCATCGTACTCTAAATAAAAATTAAAAGCATAGTATAATAAATACATACAACCAAGCCCATAATCTTCTATTTTCCTTATCAAGTATCATGTACTATACATAATTGCATGTACTATACTTTTATACCACAGGCTGCGTGGTAGGTTTGCACGCACCAGCATCACCACAGACACGTGAAACAGATTGCACTGACCCAATGATGACCACATCAGTAGGGAACAGAAGTTTTTCAGCTCCACTGTACTCTTTTGGGACACTGTCATCTGTGCAGTCCACTCTTGACTAGAATATCATTTCATGGTACATGACTTTATTATCTTGGACTGACCTTCACAGTTAAGAATGAAGGAATTCACCAGTACTCCAGCCATATATCAGACAAAGAAACAAGAATAAGTATCTTGTGCCATAGGAACCCCTAAAAAACTAAGATGGAACATCACAGCCTCTGTGCAGGGAGTCCTAGATCACAAACCACTGCCCTGTGGTCTCTGTAGGAATTAGGAATTAAGAACAAACATGTGGCCTCCCAGGTGGGCCTGGACTCCTGGTCATGGGTTAAACTTTCTGATGTATTTTTTACACTTTAAAATTTTTGACAAATAATATATAAATATGCATAAAACATCAATGTATAGCTGGTTATATAATTTATTAGCCAAGACTGAATCCTTTTGGAAGTGGAAAAAAAAAGATACTATTAATAATTAGCCCAGTTTAAAGTTGTAGCTAGGACAGTTCCAGAGAAAGACAGATACTGCACTCACTTTATAATAATTCATAATGGTTAAAATTAGCACCCCGTCACCAAGAAAACCTCCACATACCTCTTCTAGATCACACCCCTCTCTCCACCTTAGATGTAACCACTGTTCTTATTTTTACAGTAATCATTTCCTTTGTAAATTCGATGTTTTTAGATTTAGGAGTTCTGTAAAGGGAGCAAGGATAAGCCATGTAATGGAACAGCCTAAGAGTCAGGAGATGGAGCTTTAGCCTTGATTCCTACACTTGTTAGGCTGTAATACCATTGTGCAAATTATCTAAATATACTCAGCCTCAGTTTTCTTATCTGTAAAATTAGAAAACTCAGCATTGTGAGTGCAGTATGAGAGAGCTGTTTTCAGTAAATGATACACTTTTAGAATATTTGGTTTGAATTATATCTGCACAGAGCAATTGTATGTTCCCGTTACCACGAGAAATCATCATTTTTAAAGGGTTGCGTGGCTTCCTGGGCTTCTGATCTATTATTTAAAAGCAAAAATAAAAACACCTCCTTTGTACCATTTCTTTAGTTAGATACAGTTGAAAGGAATAAAGTTAATTGGAAAAATAAAATAAAAACAGTTAATAAAAGATGAACTAAGTGGCCTAGAAGTCACACAAGTCATCCTGCACTTGCTGTGCAAACCTTTCCTCTCTGGCACTTGACATTTGGGCATTGGGGTCCAGAGGAAGCTCATTTGATATTCACAAAGGAAGTGATGCGATGGAAGCTTGTTAACTCTGGGAACAGAGAATAAACTGTCCAGGCCTCTTTACCTGACATAATTAGGCTCTGAGTTATATGTCAAATTACCATAAGCAGCCCCAGAACCCTGGTTCCCTCCTGTGAGCCCCCCAGAAAAGCTGCACAAGCCCTCCTCCTCAGACCTGCCATCACTGGAACTGCAATGGAAAAAACCTCACTTGTGACTTTGATGAAAATGTGCTAATTGTAATCCTACAAAAAAGGTCACAGACTCAGAAGCCTACAGGGATCAAGTGAAAGTGACTGGGTGGGTGGCGGGTGGCAAACTGTCTAAAGGGACACTCTCCACCTGAAGGGAAAGCCATTGCTTCGCTCTGGTAATTGTACCCATGTAGAACTCCCTCCACGGCTGGTCTGGCCAGTACTGCTGATTTCTCAAGAAGAGCCAGAATTTTGAATTTTATGTAAAACCTACTGATTTACAAATACGAGCAACTCATGAAAAAAAAAAATATTTAAACCACTGTGACCTCTATAGAATCCAGACCCATAAATCTGTTTCTAAACTTGAATGGAGTATTCTGAGTTCAATGCCTTCACTTTACCAATGGGAAAAAGAAACCCTGAGGTGAACAAATGTTCCCAAGATCAATAACTAGTTCAGAAGCAGAGCCAGTTCTAAAAGGAATACCTGCTTTCTGTCTCCTGCATCACTTTTATTCCACCAGTGAGAAGGTCACGGGCATTAGGCCCAGTTAAAAACTTAGCAGAACTAAGTCTGGCTTACTGTGCACCCAGAACATTACTGACTTACCATTCTGCCATTTTACTCTGTCTTCTGGACATTATCCGAGGTGCACAGTTATCTCAGGACAGAACATTTTTGTTCCAGGTTGATTTTCCCCTCACCTGGAGCTTGTCACTGTAGCATGACCCTGCTACATGACAGGAGGACTAGCCTGTTCCTGCTGGGGAAGGGGGTTGGTTCAGTCACTAGTCCAAGACAAGCAAGGCTCCCTCTGCAGGAGGAGATGAAGTATAGAACTTACATTCACAACACTGGCCTTAACCTCGGTGAGAGCTGTGCTTACAGGAATTGCAGGATCAGCGGTTGAGACTGGATAAAGTAAAGCTTACGTGGTAGATTATGATCAGGAGTAAATTCCAACTTCTTACTGTGATCTAGATCTCCCTCTACAGGTTCCGACAGCAAAGTCCACAAAAGAAACTGGGTGGACCCAAGTTGCAGGGTGTTTGAAGAACCTTGACAAAGCACAGAAGTTACAACAGGTGTCAGCAAAGTTTAGGAAACACTCAGCTGTTTTGAACCGCTGGGCCCACCGGGCTAATAATATTCCACTTTAGCAGCCAGTACCCAGGATAGTGCCTGGTACAGATCAGTGCTTAATTACTCTTTATTGGATAAATGAAAGAATGGATAGATAGGTTCACATTCCTTGCCAAACTCATGAGAATTCTCATCCTAATGTGACAGAATAAGTGACTATGGTGGCTGCCTCCTTGCATCCAACCTCAGAGAGGCACAAATGATGACAGGAGCAAGCTCTGCTGCTACCTTGGCACAAAGCCATGCCCTTTTCAACTATGCATGGACGGAGGTGGGGGTAGGGACTTCCTCAGCTGGTAAACTGAAACACCTTTGCAGGTTTCCATGATTTCTAAATGAATCCTCCCCTGTGATAATGAAGGCCTTAAAATCACTGTATTGGATACAATAATCAATTAAGAGAAAATCTGCTCCTTAAACTCTTTAAGTCCAATGTCATTTGAAAAGGTTTATGGCTGGGTAAGAAGTAGGCCCCTGTTTCTGTGACTTTGCTATTAGTAAGTATAATGTTGACATGAATAGAATAATCACAAAAGGCTGGGTTTTTTTTAAATCAATCTTTTGAACACAACTTTATTTCATTTAATTTTTTTTGTAGTTGTAGATGGACAGAATGTCTTTATTTTATTTTTTTTATTAGGTGCTGAGGATCTAACCCAGTGCCTCATGCATGCTAGGCAAGTGCTCTACCACTGAGCTACAGCCCCAGCCCAGGTTAACTGTTTAATTTAGATGGAGGTACAGGGGAGATCACAATTCTGTGTTTTCTGTATACTTGAAAAATGTCATAACAAGATATTGAGGGGAAAGCTGCCTCCTGTCAAGAGAGCACTGGTCTCTAGCAGGTCCTGCTGTCACACACTGCGGCAACCTGATAGATCTAAACTGATGGTAATCTAAACCATGTGCTAGGCGTTCTTTCAAAGAACCACATACTAATGAAGATAAAAAGACACAGAAATGTGAAATAATATTCCTAAGGCCGAAATGATAGGGGCAGAGCTGTGAGGAAAAAGAAGAAAGCATAAACTTTGGCATCAGGGTTTTCGTTCATCATCACTCATCCTGCCTCTCACTCTCACAAAGCCTTTCCATTCCTAGTTGTCTATTTCATTTATTTGGAATATTTAAAAGCTACCAGGTGCAGTGGTGCATACCTGTAACCCCAGCTACTTGGGAGGTTAAGGCAGGAAGATCACAAGTTCCAAATCAGCCTGGGCAACTTAAGGAGACCCTGTTTCAAAACAAAATATAAAAAGGGCTGGAGGGCTAGGGCTATAGCTCTATGGTAGAGCGCCTGCCTAGCACATGTGAGGCACTGGCTTCAATCCTCAGCACCACATATAAATAAAAAATAAAGGTATGTCAACAACTAAAAAATATTTTTAGAAAATAATAAAATAAATAAATAAAAGTATTGTGTCCATCCACAACTAAAAAAAAAGGGGGGGGGGGACTGGGGTATGTAGCTCCGTGGTAGAGTGCCCCTTGGGTTCAATCCCCAGTGTCCAAAAACAAAAACCATTTAGAGGGGGTGGAGTTGTGGCTCAGTGGTAGGGCACTTGCCTAGCATGGGTTCGATTCTCAGTACCACATACAAATAAATAAAATAAAGGTCCATCAACAACTAAAAAATAAAACTTAAAAAAACATTTATAGCATATCTGAATCATTTTAATTATTCTATTTTAATTTCATATTATCTACTACATACTCTTTTACAGATTCTAAGTCAAGTACAATTTTTAAAATGTATACTTTGGTTGGACAATAATGTATCAATATGTCATTCTGAGGAAAAGAATGTGAATTTCCAGTCTGGTCTTATTATTCAATATCTTCTTGGGGAACTGAGCATTTAGAATAAGTAAAAGGCTAATTCCTCCTCATCCTAAATTTAGAAAGGCCTAATAAACCAATTAACCAGAACACTTTTTCATCATTTCCCTGCTAGTAGGGCCATCTGTGCTCACGGCTAGCAAAATGTATTTAATCCCAGCTAACCCCTTCTAATGCTAAAGTAGTTATTACTGGGCAGACATGGAGCTCTGGAACCAATAAAGCACTGTTTAAAATCAAGGTCACCAAGATGAATAGTTCTTAAAAGGTACCACTAAGGCTGGTGATGTAGTTCAGTGATACTGTGCTTGTCTAGCATGTGCAAGGCCTTGGGCTCCATCCCCAGTACCACAAAACAAACAACACCTACAAAACAAAAACACCTATTCTTTCCTTTGTCTGTAGCAGCAAATAAGAAACTAGAGTTGAACTTACTTAGAAACCAGAATTTCTTATTTTGAACATCTTTCTTTTATTATTTATTTATTTGTGTATTTAGGTGCCGGGGATTGAACCCAGGGCCTTGTGCATGTGAAGCAAGTACTCTACCAACTGAGCTATAACCCCAGTCCCTAAATAGCATTCTTTTAAAAAAGAGGAGTCTGTTGTTAGAATCTATTTCAATGTTTTACAGGCCAAAAGATTTTCAAACTACTAATAAAAAAAAATCTCTTGGGTCAGTAATTTAGGAGGCTGAGGCAAGAGGATCTCAAGTTTGAGGCCAGCTTCATCAACTTAGTGAGGCCATAAGCAACTCACCAGACCCTGTCTCAAAATAAAAGATGAAAAGGGCTGAGAATGTAGCTCAGTGGTAAAGCACACCTGGGTCCAATCCCCAATACAAAAAAAAAAAAAAAGTTTTCCTTGGGCCTTGCCAGCTCCCCACGCTCCTGTTCTTATTGCACAGAGCTCAGAGCAACTGGCTGAGGTTTTAAAACCCTTCTTTGGTTGAAGGCTATTATTTAAAAATGTGTTATCAGCTTCTGAGTTATCTTTTGGCATGATTAGCATTATGACAAGGACCATGACTTGTACCTTTTCTGTGTCCCTGGGCAAAAACTTCAAAGTACAGCTGGATTTCAACTTACTTCATCATCACTGAATCTCCCCTTAATGTTCTTAACCTTTTTCTTTAACTATGAAATCCAGAACTAAATCCAACACTTTCCTAAAAGTTTAACCAGGGGAGCTTTACAAAGGAGGATAAAAGCTACCATCTTTACCTTCTCTTAACTCTCCTTAAAAACGATGGAACTTTATTCCTGATCCACTTAGGATTTCCCACAGATAGCCACTATGCCATCAATCATTAGGGTCAACAATTTTATTCATTGTTTTCTACATTCAACTGCACAAAAAGAAAAAGATAGAAGTATTTGGTTTAAAATCTCACAGGGTGCCGTGGCACACACCTGTAACCCCAGCAAACTCAGGAGGCTGAGGCAGGAGGATCGCAAGTTTGAGGGAAGCCTCGGCAACTTAGCAACACTTATCTCAAAATAAGAAAATAAAAAGGGC
Source organism: Spermophilus citellus (assembly GCF_964194105.1). NCBI lineage: Eukaryota > Metazoa > Chordata > Mammalia > Rodentia > Sciuridae > Spermophilus > Spermophilus citellus. The sequence continues at coordinate 72,266,420 of NC_138195.1, read as the reverse complement.
TGGGATGTTGTTCAGTAGTAAATCATCCCTGGGCTCAATCTGCAGTACCAAAAAATGAGTTATTAAGAGCATGCCTATCAAATTTGACTTGCCAATTTTTTGGCATGATTAACCTGATTTCAGTAGTAGATTTGTTTAGAGAAAACATGGAGAAAAGTCCAAAAGGTGCTGCCCAGCAGGCCAGAAGAAAGATGTTCTTCCTGAGGTCCTCTGCCAACTCTGTTTCCAAAGCCTTTCTTGCCCCTTGACCCAGCCATAGGACTGCTTCACTCAGTTCCACTTCTGACCACTAGGTGGCACTAGAACTCTGAATTACTGAAGAAATAGAATAAAACAGCTTAACTAGTCTAAACTTTAGGTGATTTGCTGTGAACCTTTAATCAACACCTTCTAAAATAATTCACTTATTTTTTATTAGTAATCCAAAACATTTTGCCTTTTTTACCATTTATTCCTAATGTGCTATGGGGAAGAGCAAGCTAAAAACATGCAGCCTGTTCTTCAGTCGCATGGTCTCCTTGTTGGTTGTAGATTAATTTAGCAGCTTCTCTTTTTGCCACAGCAGCCTCCAGCAACACTGGAGGCACACTTGGGCTTTTTGTTAGAATCTTCTGCAAGCTTGAATGGATCTGTGATAATATCCTGTCAAAGGGCAAACAAAATGGAAGAACAAGTTAGAGAGGTTTTGATGTACCCAACATTTATATTTCCATTTGATATAAATAGATTTACCAGGAAGAGATAAAATTTTACAGTTCCATGGGGTCCTGGGAGTGGCACACATCATTCTACCATAAAGGCACACCTGGATCTTCTACTTTCAAGGTAAATTTCATTTAAATCTTTGGGGGCTTTTATCCCCTGCCCCCCCCCAACCTGGTTGCTGAGGCTTGGACACAGGACCTCCTTCATGTTAGGCAAGCATTCTACCACTGAGTTATAACTCAATGCTAGGTTGGTTGGTTTGTTTCTCTTTTAATGTTAGTTGATTTGGGTTTTTTTGAGATAGAGTCTCACTAAATTGCTAAGGCTGGCCTTGAACTCACAGTCCTCCTGCCTCAGCCTCCCAAGTAGCTGGGATTATAGGTAGGTGATTCTAGGAAAAATATGACTGTGGAGAGACAGTGCAACATACTGACTAAACGTGGTGCTGCTGCTTCTAGAATCAGACGTGAGTTCAAATTCGCCACTTTCTAGCTGTGTGACCCTGGTGTAGTAAGTTTATCTTTCTGAGCCTCAGTTCTTCATCTGTAAGATGAGAATAATAAAGGTTATTATAAGGGGCAGGTGACTTCAGCACTCTGAGACCCCCTTTCCTCCCTCTGCATTTATGTAGTGTCTACTGTGTGTAAGGCCCTGTGCAACAGATACTTGTTAATTCTATGTGTGTAGTACCTACTGCCATGAGGACAGTACTAAGGTCAAGTTGTAGAATGTCTTAAACGGCCTTCTGAGGCTGGGCACGGAATTAATGCCTGTAATTCCAGTGATTCAGAAGGATTCCAAGTTCAAGGCCAACCTCAGCAACTTAGAGAGGCCCTCAGCCACTTAGTAAGACCCTGTCTCAAAACAAAAAAATAGGGCTGGGTTGTGGCTCGGTGGTAAAACACTTGCCAGCATGGGTGAGGCACTAGGTTGGATCCTTGGCACCACATAAAAATAAAAACAAATAAAATAAAGGTATTGTGTGTCCATCAACAACTTAAAATAAAAATAGAATAAAAATTTTAAAAAGGGCTGGGTTGCAGCTCAATGGTAGAACACTTGCCTAGCAATTGTGAGGCACTGGGTTAGATTCTCAGCACTGCATATAAATAAAGAAAATAAAGGTCCATTGAAAACTAAAAAGAATTTTTTAAATAAATAAAAAAATTTTTAGTTGTAGTTGGACACAATATCTTTATTTTATTTATTTATTATTATGTAGTGCTGAGGATCGAACCCAAGGCCTCACACATGCTAGGCAAGTGCTCTACCGCTGAGCCACAACACCAGCCCCGAAATAAAATAAAATTTTAAAAAATAAAAAAAGGACTAGAGATGTAGCTCAGTAGTAAAGTGCCCCTGGGTCAAATCCCCAGTACAAAAAAAAAAAAAAAAAAAATCTTAGCTAGTTTACATAATAATGGTGTTGTGGGTACAAGACACAAAATGAAGAAATAAACTATAAATAAAATTTTCAGTCCCACAATAATTTATTTACAACTCTTAAACAAAAAGTTGAGAAAACCCCATTTGTTTTTCTGCTTTGTAACTTACTTGATAGCCCAACCTCATCTGGCATTGGAATACTTTGCTGTCTACACCAAATAAAAGTAAAATTCAAAATAAAAAATAAACAACAACAACAAAAAGGTTTTTATGAGGACTAAATGACATGGTTTTTTTTTTTACTTTTTTTTGTTTATTTATTTTCTGATAGTAGAGATTGAACCTGGGGTGCTCTATCACTGAGCTACATCCCTTTTTTTTTTTTTTTTTTAATTTTGAGACAGAGTCTTGGGAAGATGCCCAGTCTGGCCTGGAACGTGTGATCCTCCTGCACTCCTCCTACCTCAGACTCCAAAACCCTAGGATTACAGGCATGTACCACTGCGTCCAACTGACATAGTGTCTTGAACATTCTAATTGCTCCATGAAAATTAGCTCCCCTATGTCACTGCTATCATCACTCATGTTGTTACTGGAATGACTATAACCTGAGGTAATAGTTTATAGCACAAATTCAATTTGTATAATTACAGATGCTACATTTTAGTAACTTTTAATACCAAAATACACTTTATCAGTATTAAAAAAGAAGAAAAGAAAAGGTAGAAAGGTTCTTAAAAAGTCTCCCCTGAGTGAACCCACAGTAAGAGGCAGCACCATTCCTTCCTCCATTGCGGCAACGATGGGGGACAAGTCCACCCGATCCGGGTGCTGGGCAGACACACTAGGGTTAATCATCAAAGTCTTCCATAAAAAAAGATAAGAACGCCCTCCTCCAAGAGCACAAGGTTACATTTTTAGGTCACACAGCTGTTTGATTTTTTAAATCTTCCTCCAGTGTCAATTATTCCCATTTGAAAAACTTGAAACCTGAAATACACCTGGCACAGAAAAGACAAGTGCCACATGATGTCACTCTTATGTGGAATCTAAAAAAAAAAAAAAAATGATCTTATAGAAGTTGAGAGTGACAGGGTGGTTACAGATGCCCAGGAGAATATGAGAAACGGAGGGACAGCTATGGGGAAAGGCTGACTATGGATAGTATAGCGGAAGCCGAAATTGGGCATATGACAAGCCATTTACATCCAGGTGTTTCAAGGATCTGGATAAAAAGCCTTTTTACAACCAGAGTTTGTTCCAAATGCCCTTTGAGAATGGCAAGGTCCTCTCTTCCTCCGCCTCAGCCCTCCTGTCTCCACAGGATGTTTGCAATGTGGATGAGGCTATGCCAACTTGGGAGAGACTGAACATGACCAGGACAGGGTGAGACCTGTCACAAAGTCTAACAGGAAAAGGGGACAAATAAAAATACGAGAGAAAAGAAGTCTAGGGCATGTTTAGAAAGCAGATGCGGCATGTTTACTTGATGCCAGCACCTGCAGAGGAAAGGTAGATAACGTGGCAGTCTTCTAGAAAGATCTTAAGCCTAAACAACAGTTCCAACATTACTTATCTATGGAGGAAGATGAGGAACTTCTATGATCCAGCATTGCTACCATGGGTTGGAATCCCCCCACTCCCTGTGACTAGGGGGGCAGAAAAGGGAAAAACCATCCCTCTACTAGATACGGGCACTGACTGTACACTAATCTGTGGTAACCCAGAATGTTTTCCAGGGTCCTGGGTAATTCTTCTAGATCTGGTGTAAAACCATCAGAGTAAAACACGTATTGCTATACCAAGAAGAGAAGGAGCTCCATGTTTGGGGCAATCTCTCCAGACCCTGAGAGCATTCTTGGGATAGATACTGTATCAGGAAAGACATTACAAACCTCCATGGGGGAATTCTGACTCAGGGCTCGGGGAGCAAAGGTGACACTGAGGGGGAAGCGAAGCAGGAGCCTGCTAGCCTTTCTGCCCTGAGGTGGGTAGGACACACCAGGCAGTTCAAACTGTCAGGTAGACATGCTGAGACTAGAAAAGAGATAAAAGAATTAGGTTGAGAGTTTACAACCTGTCACAGTGCCTCCACTAGCCCTGTCCACTTGGCTAAAATTCAGATAAAACTTAAGAGAATGGCTGTCAATTATAGGACATTAAACCAGGTGACACATCTGCCTAAGCTTCGGTGCCTAACATTCCCTAGGTAAGAAATAGATGCACCCTGCCTTGCTTCTTTGCACAAAAAGAGACAGAGAGTGGTTGTGTAAACAATAACAACAGTCAACCTTTTCTACCAGAAGTTGCAGGAACCAAACCAGTTGGGAGGCATTAATTTGGGTTTGATAAATGAACAGGTTCCAGGGAGAATATCATCACAGCTCTGGAGGAAAACAAATGTTTAATAGGGGGTTGTAAAGGTAAATCTGCACCTCCTGGCCCTAATCACAGGGAGTGGGGGAACTCCAACCCACTGCTTGAGGGCTACACAGCAAGCGAGAGTGCCATGACACATCATGTGTTTGGGCCCAATTTGGACAGCATGTACTGTGAAATGGGTGCCTTGGTCACTGTCAATCTGGCTCAGGTACCCATACATCACACTTAACTGCTCAAGACCTTTGACAGTGGCAGTGTGATAAGCTCTCCTGCTGGGAAAGGTTTGCCTGAGACCAACAGACCATTTCCTCATTCGCTATTGTGCCAGCCACATTGTAAGGCCTCCATACACCACCCGGCTGTTGGTACAGACAACCAACAGCCATGGCCCGTGAGTGACCGCCAGCCATACTGCCCTAATTCTGCCATTAGCTGCTCTGATTTTCTTCTGTCTTAAGCCACATGGTATCAGTGGTATAGCAGGCCAGACACTTGGGTTGCACCTGTTGGATTAATCTATATCCCAGGCATTTTAAGATGTGAGATCTTAGGCCTTGTGAGATCACCCTGTGGCCAGCTGGGGTGGTGAGGCAGTTTCATAGATAATTAGACTCATTAGCATCCACAGCTCAGGAACAGTGGGGGGTCTGCCTGATAGCAGGTTGAGGCTAATAAAACAGGCCCCTACCCCTTTACACATGGGCTAGTTTGCCCTGAGACTTAAGTTGACTTCAGGATATTGTACATTGCTAGAAATTGCTATTCTCAAGAAGGTTTAGATTCTTTCTAGAGTTGAGACTAAAAACCTACAGGTAACTTTTATCCTCTTTCTTTCCCGAGAGCTCAACTCATGCCACTTTCTGTACAGATGTCATCTAACTGCATTGGCAAGCTTCATACAGGAGACCTAGAGCCTGCCTGTGGGCTATCCATACACAGACCTGAATATTCTTACCATACTGGTAAAGGGAAGGTTTGCACTTTATCTGGTATCATGCCTAGAATCAAATCGGTCTTACATGACCAGACTACCCCTAGGAACACCAGGGATGACCCAGGGTCCTGGATCTCCTGGGGGTAGACAGCCCATTTCTTCATGCATAAGTGAATACACGGTACAATCTTCACCAGTTAACAAGGTATCATTGATGCAATGGAATCAGATAGAATCAGTAGAGAATGAGGTCCCCAGCTATCTGCAGGGACAGGAGGAGGACTGTGCAGATAACCTTGAGGCAGAACCTGTAATGTCCACTGCCTCTCCCCTGACAAGTGAAGGTGGACTACTCTTGTGATTCCAGTGTCAAGGGAAGAGGGTATGTGTGTAAGGCTATAAGAGTTGGAGTAAGGGATGAAATGCATGGATTCAGCTTGACAGAGCAGCAGCCATGAGTCATAACCACCAAGATGCCCCAGGGTAGCCCTAGTCAGTTTTTTCTACATAGTTTCTTAACAAAGTACCACAAGACAATACCATTAGAATGGTATGGTAGAGTTTTACAACAGAACCCTGGGATGTCCCTGACTATTTGCTACTTGCTTAAGATAAACCAGGTACATTCTAATTAGGATGAGGTCATTTTTGTCCTAACACATATATATGCTCCTCTTCTGACCCAAATTTTGAGGATCCACCTCATATTGTTGCTGCTCAAGATCATACCTTCACTCAGTAATGTCCCCAGTAAATGGCATTTTGTGCAATTCTGGATCTGTCTGTCTCTCTTTCTTTGGTCCCACAGCACCATGGGGCCCATCCTTATATAGAGATCAGGTTGTTCCATAACAGGACTCTAAAAGACTTTTTATGAGGTAAAAAAACAGGGAGGAAAAACATACAAGAGATACTTGTACAATGCTGTACACTCAAAGTATTCAAAATTACTACAAAATACTAGAAACAAGAGCTGGGAATGTAGCCAGTAGAGCACTTGTCTAGCATGCAGGGGACTTGGGTTCCATACACAGCACTGAGAAAAAAAAAAAACAGAAAAGAAACATTCATAGAAAAAGATTGCAGAATTTCTGAGACCAGGGGATAGAACACATGGGAGAACAACAAAAGAATTCTGCAAAAGATTCTGGTCAGAACTCAAATACTTAGAACACAGGTCTAAGCAACCAAGACTATTACTGTATACAATCCATAATTATGCCTGCTGTTTCTTGGGTATGTACTCTGTGCCAGGCACTGGGAGAGGCATTTCACATGCATTATTTCATTTGTTCCTCATGACCTGAGGGAAGAAGTTATTACTTCCCTAATACACATAAAGTTTGAGGAGGTTAGGTCACTTATCAAGATCAGAGCTGAGTGGCAGAATAGCATTTATACTTAGGAGTCCAAGGCTTGTGTGCTTGACCGCCATGCTCTGCTACCATCCTGCCCCAGCAACATCAGAATCTCATTTCCTTGGGCTTCCAAGGTTCAGTGCCCTGAGGTGTACCACCACTGTTAGGATCTGGTGACTGCTGGGAGCAGCCCTGGCAGACAAAAGCAAGCTTATAATCCATTATTAAGCCTATTCTAAACAAAACAATATTACAAATGAATGAAGGGACAGTAAAATAATTATGAGAGCATGAATGGGAGAAAAGTAAAAATATATGAGGGGGAAAGAAAGGGACACTTGTATCTGCCACAACTACTTATCTGCTTCTTCATAGAGTAGTTGTGAGAGATTACTTGGCATAAGTTGTGATAAAATACTTTAGAAAATACTATATCAATATAATAGTTACTAGAATAATTCTAAATATAAAACTAAAATATTTTAGAAAATAATCTTTTGTGTGTGTGTGTGTGTGTATGTATGTATGTATGTAATAGGGATTGAACCCAGGGATGCTCTACAACTGAGCTACCTCCCCAGGCTCCCCTCCAACACTTTTTGAGATAGTCTCATTAAGTTTCCCAGTCTGGCCTTGAACTTGCAATCCTCCTGACTTAGCCTCTGGAGTCACAAAGATCACAGGCAAGTGCCGCCAAAGCCCAGCTTCATTTTAAAATACAGTGGACTACTGTCCCAAATACACATTTAAGAAATTAGGATACAGTGGAGAAATGATGATTATTCAATAAATAAGAAAAGTTGAACTAGTTAATATCAGGGAAAAAATTTGGGGGGACAGGATAAAGGATATATTATTGAGTGTGACTGCAGAGGGGCAACACAGTGGAAGCCCTTCTGAGTGCAGGACCTGCCACTTGTCCAAGGGACCACAATTGGGAATATATTTGATCCCATAGCCATTGGAGATGAGCTGCTTCTCAGCCACCAAATTCATCCACATTAAACTGGGTAAAACCCTAATTCTTTGAGATGTATATTATCTGGGAAACTTGATCTTGGACCTACACAGAACCTCAATTACATATTCTTTGTTCTGCAACTTGGTATGAATGGACATGATGACTATCAGTCCATGTGAACCCTGCCTGTTGTCCCCTGGGACTTCACAAAGCACTTCACAGACTCGCATGGAGCCTAGACTGGGGACAGTATGAGATCAGGTATATGGACATTCACTTGGAAAGCAGTTTCCAAATTCCCTTAGAGTAACGCATGCAAGTAACAGGTTGCATATATATTATCATCCCACCTCAATATTTATGCTAAAATAAATTCCAAAAAGGATTTAAAAATTTAAATGTGAGCTAGGCCTGGTGGTGCACATGTCTAATCCCAGCTACTCAGGAGGCTGGGGCAGGAGGATCACAAGTTTGAGGTCAGCCAGGGAAAGTTGGTGAGACCCTATCTCAAAAATAAAGAAATAAAAAGACTGGGGATGTAGCTAAGAGGTAGAATGTTCCTGGGTTCAATTTCCAATACCACAAAAAATGTTAAGTTAAATTTTGAAAACAATAAACTTCTGATCTTAGATTTGGCAATGGATTCTTAGACATGACACCAAAAGCACAAGCAACAAAAGAAAAAATAGATAAACTGGAGTTCATCAAAATTAAAATACTATTTATTTATTTATTTGGTACTGAGTATTGAACTTAGGGGTGCTTTACCACAGAGCAACATCTCCAGTTCTTTTTTTTTTTTTTTTTTTTTTTTTTTGTGGTGCTAGGGATCAAACCCAGGGCCTAGTACATGCGAGGTAAGCACTCTACCAACTGAGCTATATCCCCAGCCCCTCCAGTTCTTTTTATTTATTTATTTATTTTTATACAAGGTCTTGCTAAGTTGCTGAGGCTGGCTTTAAACTTGTGATCCTCCTGCCTCAGACTCCCAAGCCACTAGAAATACAGGCATATGCCACTGGGCCCAGCTGCATGATGATTTTTAAATGGTTCTCTGAGGTAGGGAACTGAAAGTCACACCAACCTTTGACTCTAACACAAAACAGCCTCCAGATGATGGCAACTTGTCTCCAATTGGTCTGAAGAGAAAATCTTGAGCAAATCGTGAATTCTTCAAGACAGCTGCTGTGTCTTCATCTACTTCAACAATTTCACCTTCCTAAAGAGCAGCATAAAACAAATATTTGTCTCATTAGAAGGAAAATGCCCAGAAGTTTTACTAATGATGGTATTTTAAGATTAAAAGACCATACCATTCCTTCTGATGTAGCTTTCCCTCATGTTCGGACCCTGCTACTAATTCCATGGGTATTCATAGATGAAACTGAACAGTGTCATAATTAATCTTTCTTTGGTGACAGTGTTAAAGGACATTTATTGTTCCAGTGTCTCAGACAGATGTAGAAATCACTGAATTTATTACTAAAGGATGGGCTTTGGATGAGTGGTTTTTAAATAGTATTTCCTTGAGTCCCAGAGTGCCTGGGAGGTATGGGTTATGTAAAGCAATGCCTGACACATGGTATTTTTTTAAACAATTTACTTTATATATATAATGTGTGTATGTATATGTGTGTGTGTGTGTGTGTGTGTGTATATATATACCTTTATTTATTTATTTTTATGTGGTGTTGAGGATCAAATCCAGGGCCTTGCACGTGCTAGACAAGTGCTCTACTGCTAGCCACAACCTCAGCCCCTGACATGGTATTTTAAAGGAGATTTTTTTTTAAATGCTATTAAAATGTTGTTTTGAAAGCCCCTAGAGCAGATAATGATCTCAAAGTCCTTTCCACTTTGCTATGCGACTCCACAGGACCTGACAGTACACCAAGTAGCAAGAGGTTCTTGAAGCAGCACTGAGGGTTCTACTCTACCAGTGTGTAATAATCATGAAGATAAGATTTGGATCAAAAACTCAGAAGATGAAGATAGTTAAGTCCTTCTATCTTTGGAACAAATAATGGCTGCACCTTGTTTACTGATATTTCAGTATATATGTACCAGGTATTTTGCTATATTATTGTTAATCTCTACAGAAACTTAGCAAAATTGGTTATTATTATTCCTACTTTATAGTAGAGCAAACTGCTCTATTATAATTTGGGTGACTTATTCTAGTTTACCCAAATAATAAATATCAGAGCCAGAATTTGAACCCAGGTATCTGATTCCAAAGTCAATACTTTTCCATCTTGAGAAAACAAAGTCTACCCTACAAAGAGTACACTGAAGTTAGTGTTATCATTAAACTCTAAAACTCTTGAGTTCCATGATGCAGTTAAAACTGCCAGGCACAGTGGTGCATTCCTGTAAGCCTAGTGGCTCGGGAGACTGAGACAGGAGGATCGCAAGGTCAAAGCCAGCCTCAGCAATTCAGCAAGGTGCTAAGCAACTCAGTGAGGCCCTGTCCCTAAATAAAATACAAAACAGGGCTGGGGATGTGGCTCAGTGGTCAAGTGCCCCTGAGTTCAATCCCTAGTACCAAAAAAACAAAACAAACAAACAAACAAACAAAAAAAAACCCCTGAAATACTGTTATGTAGTGCTTCTGTTCTTTTCCATCTCACTTCTCTATATGAAAATTTTTTCTTTTCCTTTTTTTTTTCTTTTCCTTTTTTTTTTTTTTCTTTTTTGGCACTTGGGATTGAACCCAAGGGCATTTTATCACTAAGCTACATCCCCAGTAATTTTGATTTTTATTAATTTGGACAAGGTCTCATCTTGACACAGGTAATTTCATTCAGTGTACTTATACACATCTGGGTGTATAGCCTACTACACATCTAGGCTATGTGCTGTGTAGGTGTATATACACATAATACATATACTCATTGCTCCCAGGGCCATGATGAATGAAACAATACAAGATTAAATCAAGCACAAAATAAAATAAAATCAAAAGAGTAAACAATGAGATATATGCACATGTTACTGGAATAATGCAACATATTCTTTTACAGTAAACTTTTTTTCTTTAAGAAGTATACTTTAAAATATCAATAAAAGGGCTAGGGATATGGCTCAGTGGTAAAGTGCTTTCCTAACATGCTAAAGGTCCTGGGTTCAATCTCTAGCACTGAAACAAAAAATTTTTTTCAATAAAAAGTAAAATACAGTAAATATGTGAACCAGTAATATCATCTGAGCCAGTAATATCATCATCATTTATCATCATTATCAAATATTATGTTCTATACATAATTATATTTGCTATACTTTTACAGGACTGGCAGAAGAGTAGGTTTGTTTATATACACAACAGGAGAAACATATGAGTAATATGTTGTGCTATGACTTTATGATTGCTACATTGTCTCTAGGTAATCTTATGGGACCATTGTTATATCTACAGTCTGTTCTTGACTGAAACATTGTTACACAGCACATGACCACATGGGTATATGTACATATATATACATACAGATGTACAGATATTTGTACAAACAGCTGAAGCAAACATGACAAAATGTTCTCAGTTGCTGAAATAGGTAGTGGGTATATAGGTATTCACTGAATTTTTAAATTTTTTTTTATTTTTCTGTATTTAAAAACATTTTTTATAACAAATATAGGGAAAGTACTTTTTGACTTCACTTACAAACAGCCAGGAGCTAAAGAGGCTGAAGTAGGAATATCCCAAGTTTGAAGTCAGCGTCAGCAACTTAGTGAGACTTTAAGTAACTCAGAAAGACCTGTCTCTAAATAAAATATTTATAAAGGACTGGGAATGTGGCTTAGTGGTTAAGCACCCCTGGATTTAATCCCTAGTACCAAAACCAAAAACAAAACAAAGCTATAAAAAATAAGACATAATGCAAGGTCAAGAAAACATGCCTGAAGCAAGAGCAAGAGTACAAAGACTGCCAGAGGCCGTGGACATCTTCCTTCCTCCTGCAATGCTAGGGTTTGACACAAGGTCTCTCACATGCTAGACAAGAAGCACTGTACCACTGACCTACCTGCCCCATTACCATGTTTTTATTTACCTTAAATGTGAAATTTGCATCAAATATTAATTGTTTTTCATGTCCTGTGATTCCTCCATTGTAAACAGTTTGGCATCTTTCAGTTGGTCCAGTGTTAGGGAGTTTGAAGAGGCGAAATGTGGCCGAAACAAAACGACAATCACCTAGAAAGAGATACCTATGGTTCACCTCCAGCACTCCAACAGTGTTATTTTGCTCAGCACATGAGGATAGAACATTTCATAAAGATGACATTCTTCTTTGCATTCTGCCAATGACCTTTCTGAGCACTTCATTCTACTTATTGAATAACTTCAAAATGATTTATTAAATATCAAATTTTTGGAGGGGGTGGACGTTATTTAAGAGACATGATAGACATTTCCAGATGACAAAGTCTCCCCTGGGAGAATCACTCAGTAGACAGTAATAACCAAATTTAAACCATTCAGGCTGCAATTATAATAGTCCCTTCTGTTTTTCCTTACCAATAATTCTTTCAAGTTCCTTGTTTTGAATTGTAATGAGATTGGCAGTGACTAAACGTGGAGGGCAGAATCCAATTTTTTGGGCAAGGAAGAAAAGATCCTTCCAGTACAAAGCACCACCTAGGCACTCACCTTAAAAAAAATACATATTAATCAATTCATAAAGCAGTAATGAAGAAACTAATACTCATACAATTATTTATGACATAATATTAATTAAAACCTAAGGCCTAGAAACAGAAACTAAGATAAACATCCTCCAAGGCTTAGAAACTCCTGATTAAAACTGCATATTGTTGCCAGGCGCAGTGGCCCACACCTGCAATCCCAGTGACTCAAGCGGCTGAGGTAGAGTTATCACAAGTTCAAGGTCAACTTCAGCAACTTATAGTGAGACCCTGTCTCAAGTCTGGAGACATGGCTCAGTGGTAGAACCCACACTGCCTGGTACACTCCCCAGAACCACAAAAACAACACAAAAAAATAAAAACAACTTTTAATTTCATAGACTGACCACAAAAATGCATGAATATTTTCAACTTCCAGAGACTCCATTAAAGTGATAATAAAGGCAACATAACAGTGATGAGAACATTAAGGGGACTTAGGGGGCATGGACTCTGTCTGGTTGCCTTCATTTCCACACTGTATTTTTCCAAGTATTTTTCACATTCTTTACCCCATTTAATCTTCATAACAGCCAGATTGTATCATTATTTACATTTTACAGTTTGGAAAGCAACAACTTTAGAGATTAATTAATTTGCCCAAGATCACATCCCTTTTGAGTGGCAAAGGAAAAGAATGGAACCTCAGCCTCCTGGCCTTACCCCATCCATCTGATCTCACATCAGATACCCTCCTTCTGGAAGGACGGATCTCTGTACATAATCATCTACCTTAAAACAAAACAACCAAGAACACCTACCCCATAAAACTTTGTGTGTCTTGATTTCTTCTGGCAATTCAAGGCTAGCATAGACGTCACTGAAATATAGCTCCCCACCGTGCTGAAACACAGCAGTGTTAGTCCAAGCAAGGTTAAAGATTAAATTGATCCCAGATAACGAGAAAATGGATGAGGGCACAAGATCAATTTCAAAAACCCATGCAAGTGTTTGAGCTGACCACGCTGACCCTTTGTGAACAAATAACAGCTGCTTCCCTTACTGCAATCAATAACCAAAATCTTTTTTTTTCAGTGCCCTATCCAACAGGCGATAAAATCACTTTGAACAAGTATCTTCCTTCCTTTAAGTGCCTTTCTCTTAAAGATGCTTGGATTGCCTCGATTTTTAACCAATCCAAACAAATACAGGCCCAGTTGGTTGTAAAACTAACAGAAGATTTAACAGCATTCATAGATTCTCAGCCATTAACAATTATATAACTTTTTGTAATGTTATTATTATACATTATATTTTTAAAATATTAGGCTGGGGGTGTAGCTCAGTAGTAGAGTGCTTGCCAGTCATGCATAACACCCTGGGGTCAATTTCCAGTGCAAAAAAAAAAAAAAAAGTTGTTCTTCTAATCCAAGGCAAATGAGTGATCCAGAACTTATGAATTTATTTAGCTGATTTCAAAAGCATAGAGGTTCCAAGAGCAGTAGTGCACACCTGTAATCTCAGCAGCTTGGGAGGCTAACGCAGGAGGATAGTGAGTTCAAAGCCAGCCTCAGCAAAAGCAAGGCACTAAACAACTCAGTGAGACCCTGTCTCTAAATAAATTACAAAATAGGGCTGGGGATGTGGCTTAGTGTTCAAGTGCTCCTGAGTTCAATTCCCACTATCAAAAAAAAAAAAAAAAAAAAAAATATATATATATATATATATATATATATAGAGAGAGAGAGAGAGAGAGAGGTCTATATTCTATAAAGTTTACCTTATAAAGCACATGTTGGTGAAGATAGCTGGTATATAAAATGGCACATTAACAAAGACATTGTGAGATCATTTCTACCTATTTTTATTTGAGCTGTATTACAGTATTATATTTTAATTTCCCTAAACTAAAACTAAAAATCTCAATTTTTTAAAAGGCCTGGGATGCAACCCAAGGCCTCGTGCATGCCGAGCAAGTGCTCTACACTGACCTAAATCCCCAGCCCCCGCAAATCTCAGAAGTTTGTGTCTTTTAGCACAAAGACCCATCTCATGACACACAGGAAGGCTGTGCAGCTCCTCCAAGTTTTCCTTTTAGAAAGACATTAATGTAAAAGTTCCATCTTCTCTAACTTCCCAAAGATCTGAAATCCTGGGAGATAAGAAATCAATAGCTCTGAGAAACACTGCACATTCTAGCAGACAGAATATTCATAGCAACCTTTCAGTAAGGCCAAAGGTTCCTACAGCTCTGCACAAATATGCTAGGATCACATCCAGCAGCAAGCACAAAAAGTCAATAAGGCAAAGATTTTAATGTGTTCAATGACAATCATGACACACAGACTTGATATCTTATGCAAACTGAGAAGGAAAAGAAGCTGCATCTAGGGGGTTTTGCCACTCTACATTTTTGCCACCCTTTTTAAATTTGGCGGATATGTTTAAAGAGATTGAGCCCTCAGTTTATGGAGGAAAGAACAGGACTGATTCCATCAGCACTCAATGATGTTTGAAGATCATTTATGTCACCCCTCCCCTCACCTTCAGGACTCGATACACTTCCTGCAGCACTTGTTCTTTATCAGGCACAAGGTTAATAACACAATTGGATCTGAAAAAAGAAAAGATGTTAAAGGACTCAAATCTTTTATGTTCCTAAAGGTGGTTCCCATTTTGTCAAAACTACACCATTCTTCTGAATGCCCCCCTCCTCTCTTCCCTGCACTCAACTTTTTTTGCAAGGTAAGGGAGATAGGGAGTGTTTAAAATTCCAACTATTATCAAGTAAGAATGTACAGAAAAAAATAGGAGGCACTGCTGGGTGAGTGGCACACGCATATAATCCCAGCAATTTGGGAGACTGAAGCAGGAGGACTGCAAATTCAAGGCCAGCCTCAGCAATGTAAAAGACCCTGTCTCCAAATAAAAAATACAAAAGGGCTGGGGATGTGGCTCAGTGGTTAAGTGCCCCTGGGTTCAATCCCTGGTTGTATAAATACATAAATAGGGCTGGGGATGTTGTTCAGTGGTAGAATGTGCCTCCACTCAATCCCTAGTACACAAAAAACAGAAAAGAGAGAAAGAAAAAAAGGAGGCAGGGTTCTTATTTGTTTTGCCCTAATGCTAAACAAGCAACAAGATGAAACCTGGGACCAGCATTTCTTAAGCCACAAGTGAATAAACTAAGTTCCTTGATGGCAGCTCTCCTAATGCTGTCACTTAGGTATGATTTGACAACTCAGAGGAAAACAAGAAAACACAGAATCCTATAATTTGCCATCAAAATACTACGGTCATGAGCCATATAATATTTTGGGGGATGGATAGACTACATACATTTAATATGATGGTGGTCTCATAAGGTTATAATTTTTTTTTTTTTTTTTTTAAGATAGAGTGAGAGAGGAGAGAGAGAGAGAGAATGTTTTAATATTTATTTTTTTAGTTCTCGGCGGACACAACATCTTTGTTGGTATGTGGTGCTGAGGATCGAACCCGGGCCGTACGCATGCCAGGCGAGCGCGCTACCGCTTGAGCCACATCCCCAGCCCATAAGGTTATAATTGAACTGAAAATTCCTATTGCCTAGTGACATTGTAGCCATAGTAACATAGCACAACACACTACTGGTGTGTTTGTGGTGATGCTGGTATCAAACCTACTGCACTCATATAAAAACAGAGCACAAACAATTGTATATAGCGCATGGTACCTGATAATAATAATGAACAACAGTGTTATTGGTTTATGTATTTACTGTACTATTGATCATTAGCATATACTCTTACTTAACAAAAAAGACGTTCACTATAAAATGGTATGCCACATTACCCCAGCAGCAGCCTCATACATTTCCTCTGTACCTTATCTCCATCACATCATTTTTTCATATGCTGGATTTCATCTCATGTTGCTTTGTTCATCTTGGCCCCAGGGGCAATAGGCTATTCACAATGAGGAAATTGCCTACAGTGCATTTTTCAGAATGTGTTCTGTCATTAAGAAGCCTGTGACTCTACTAAAGATAGTAGGTCAGTGTGTGTTGTATGAGCAGATTTGGTTCAGCTGATCTTTTGGGTTCACTGGATTATGGTTTGGTTTAAAGTAAATTATCTTGAGCTAGTGCGTTCTGCTGCCAATGGACCATGAGCAACTCAGATCAGTTTCTTTCCTTAATGAGGTCATGCTAAGTTTAGTTTTGTGCCCTAAGTGAGAGTCAGTTCAGCAAAAAGTGGTGGCATTTGTGTGTTCTACAGGAAATAGGCTTTACTCATAACTATAAGGATATAGGCCTACATAACAATATCGTAACTCTCATTCTGAATTCCAGCTTCTGCCAACTTCTCAATGTAGCCATGAATAAAAGTCACATTGGATGTCTGGAAGCCATATTTTTCCATGTGATAGTCAAGGTATTTTTTAGCCACTTCTACCTAAAGGAAGAAAAATATAGATTTCATTATCAACATTTTTAAAAAATACCACATTTTCTCTAAAATTTTACTATTACTAGTGAAATACTCTTTCCCAAGAAGTATATTTCTTTCTTCTTTTTTTTGGGGGGGGGGATTTATTTCTTAAAATTTGTTCTTCTTAGATGTACATGACAGTAGAGTGTATTTTGACATTATATATACATGGGGTATAACATTCTAATTAGGATCCCACTCTTGTGGTTGAACACGAAGTGGAGTTACATTGGTCTTTTATTCATATATGGGCATAGGAAAGTTCTGTCCTATTCTTACTACTGTCTTTCCTATTCCCATACCCCTCCCTTCTCTTCATTCCCCTTTGTCTAATCCAGTTAATTTCTATTCTTCCCTCCCCAGTATATTTCTTGTATTCTTGGATAAGTATGCAAGATTCCTATTGACCTTGAAGGATATGCTACATACTAGCACATAAACTCTCAGTTACATGGGTCTTGCTTGAATAACCCCTTCATTCAATGGTAATCTTTCAAGTCAGATTGCAGAAGGAAAGAAAAGATGAAACTTCATTGGGTCATCATGGTATTCATATATCAGATCAAATCTCTGGCTTTGTATTCTCTCAGAAGAGCCACTAATGGTCAAAGTCCTCAGCTTCCAGGACAAGAGGCACTAAAGGCACAATTGATCATTGCTAAATAGCCACCTTTTAAAATTATCCCTAGAGTCACAAAGGAACCAACTTCATCCCTCCAAGAATGCACTGGAGAATTCTTTCCTCCTTGTCCTCCAAATCTTTGCCTTACCTGGCCTTCAGTCATGTCTATGCCTGTGACGTGGCCCTTCTCACCAACCAGTTGGCTAAGTGCATAGCAATCTCTGCCACTTCCACTACCCAAATCCAAAATCCAGCAGTTTTCCAGACACTCAGGGATGACCAGACCACAGCCATAATACCTGAGAAATGGAAACTACAGATTTTTTTCCCATAGACTACTAGAAAATATGAAAACACTAAATCTTATACCTTCCTCTTTTTCTTCTTTTCTCTTATCACTCATTCATATTTCTATTTAGTTGTTTAGTCTCCCCCTCTAAATTGGAAGCTGCAAGAAGGCTGGGACCACATCTGCTTTCCCACAGTATTTTTGGGCACTGTGCTAGGTATTACAATTTAAATAAACCATCTAAAATATTTGCTGAATAAACACATTTGGAGCCAGGTGCTGTGGTGCACACTGGTAATCCCAGCTACTCAGGAGGCTGCGGCAGGAGAATCCCAAGTTCAAGGACAGCCTCAGCAACTTAGCAAGATAATGTCCCAAAACTAAAATTAAAAAAAAAAATAAATAAAGGGCAGAGCTCAGTGGTACAGCACTTGTCTAATATAAATGTCAGGTCCTGGGTTCAATCCCCAGCACCACAAAAGAATAATATTTGGACATTAGCTGCTTAGCATCTAATTCAGGCTCAGGACTGAGCTATTTTTTGAGGAAAAAAATTCTGTTCCCCAGGTGCATTTACTCTAACTTGGAAGATGAAACATAAGCACAGAAAACATTTTTCATGATTAATTGACAAACTAAGTGTCACAGGAGTGAGTGCCATAGCAGTTTGGGAAGAAGGTGCTCAAGGATTAGAGGCTTTCTAAAGTGGGTGGGACATTAGTGAGGTGCTGGAGGGCTAGAGCTGGGAAAATGGAAAGAAAAAGGAAGGCTCTCCACATTGGTAACTGCTCGCTGGCCAGGCAGCGAGAAATGAACAGTCAGAGGGAGCCAAAGCCAGTTAGGAAGGGAGGGCCATACTAGGACAGTCTTGAAAGTCAGGTTCCAGGAATATGACTGTGTCCTGTAGTGGGAAGGGAGGGAGGGGTGTCTTTGGAGGTTCTTAAGCAGAGCAGTTAAGATGATCAGTGCTGAACTTTGGGAGGCTTACAATAGACAAGGCAAGCAGGGTGACCTGGTGGAGATGGCTTAATTCCTTAATGCCTGGCATCACTATCTTTTGGGAAAGCTACAGTCAGGAGGCTTCATGGGTCAGGGAATTCTACCTTAAGGTAACTTCTTCGTGCACATTCTGCAGGGCTTCCCTGATGTGCTTGGGTACAGGCCTGGCCAAGGTGACGCAGGCATTAGTCTGGAGGTCCTTCGATGTCTTCAGCACCTGCCCGTAGTAGTTCTAACCCAGGGTGGAGATGGGTGAGGCGGGGAAAGGCTGTCTGCAGGAGAGGGCTCCACCACCAACCCCTACCCTCCCTCCCAGGCCTGGCTGACCCTTGCCCCCTGGCAAAACTCCAAGCCTGGGCTTAGCGCTCCTAGGGGGCAGGAGTAGGCCTCGCGGGCTTCCAAAGGCCAGGGCTCTTGCCTAGCGGAGTCCCTGTGGGCCCTTCCTGGCCCTACCGCTCCCACCTGCACGTCCTTCCGGATGTCGGCCTTCTGGCTCTCAGCGTCGCGGGGGGCGGCCACTGCCAAGGGAGGAAAGTGAGCTGGAAGAGTGAAGGTCGGGGGCGGGCTCGGGCGGGGGCGACGGACCGAGGGCTGGCTGAGGGGCCGGCGGCGCGCCTCGCGGGGGGCGGGGTCTTGCAGGGGATAGCGGGCGGCTCCCGCGTGGCAGTGGCGGGACCCGGGCAGGAGAAGGGGCTGCGACCTGGCCTGAGGGCGAGGGGCGCGCACTCACTGTCTCACGGGCTTCAGGGCCGGGACCTGCGCTCGCCCCGCCCTGGCGCCGCCAGCGGGATCTCGACCCAACCCGGACGGGGGCGGGAACCGGGCGGGAAGGCACCCCACCGCCCCCTGCCCTGCGCCGCTGTCCTCGCGTCGCCTCCCAGGCCTGCTGGAGCGAGTCCCGGAGGTTGCCTTTGGTGGTTACAGCATCTGCTGTATGCTCCGCTGTGATTTTTCATTTACAGGAGCACGTATGCTGCCTTCATCGAATACCCAGAGACAGAATGATTCCATCTCCTTTCGGGAATGAAATCGCCTTTCCACAATCTGTTTTTTAAGTCAGGTTTATTGAGATAAAATTTACACTCAACCAAATTCACCTTTCTTCAGCGTACAGTTCTATGAATTCTGACAAACCTGTACATCACTGTCACCAAGGTTAAAAGTTCTCATACCAGTTTCTCTGTGCCCCTTTGTAGTAAATTCCCTCCTCTCACCCTCAGCTCCTAAGCACCCACAGATCTGTTCCCCTCCCTATAGGACATTTTCCAGATGTCCTGTAGATGGAATCACACAGTATGTAGCCATTCTTAATTTATTCTGAGTTGTATTTAGGAAAGCAATTTTGTTAAGTTCACTTTCACCTATAGTAATTTTTGGTCGGGTCACATGTGTTTTCCCGGTATTGCCGACCATTATATTTATGTATCTCATTTCCTTTTGTGGTTGCAACAAGCATTTCCATCATCAGGACGGTGTGGAGGCAGGGGGGTCCAAGTGAAAGAGTACCTTTGTAAAAAAGCGGACTCTTGCTAAATTACATTCACTTTTCAGTCTCATTTGCCAGTACATAAAAGGTTTGTTAAAATTAAGCTAGTAAATTTTCATTTTTGCTGGAGCTGGGGATTGAACCCAGGACCTTGCACATGCTAGGCAAATGCTACACCTCCAGCCCTTTACAACTACTAAGTTCATAAAAGGAACATCTATATAGGTATCACTTTCTAGAAATTATGTAATGGTGGAAACAGTCCTCAATAATTAGTTTTCAAAATATTCTCTCCATAGAATGAGTTCCTTTAGAAAAGCAGTTACTTTCTCACTCCTTGTTAAAAATAGAAGCTTTTAGTGGGCTGTGGGGGCACACACCTGTAATCCCAGCAGCTGGGGAGGTTGAAGCGTGAGAATTGTAAGTTCAAAGCCACCCTTAGGGGGCTGGGGATGTGGCTCAAGCGGTAGCGCGCTCGCCCGGCATGCGCGCGGCCCAGGTTCGATCCTCAGCACCACATACCAACAAAGATGTTGTGTCCGCCCAGAACTAAAAAATAAATATTAAAATTAAAAAAAAAGCCACCCTTAGCAACTAGTGAGGCCCTAAGCAACTTAGGAAGATCTTATCTCAAAATAAAATATGTTTAAAAAGGACTGGGGATGTTGTTCAGTGGTTAAGTGCCCTGGGTTCAACCCCTGTTACCAAAAAAAAAAAAAAAAAAAGAAGAAGAAGCTTTTTCTTATAGGAAAAGATTAATTAACACAGGAAGGAGGTTAAAGAGAGGGCTCTATCATTTTCAGTTGGGCTTGCTTTATCATATTATCTTCAGTCTGTGGTTTAGTCTTTCTTCATTTTATAAGAACCATTTGATAATATTTAACCACACACAGATAATGCAGTTAAGCAAACTACCACAAACTTAAAATGAGTTATTCCCACTTCTCCCTCAGGGTATCTGGTGTGTTGAGCTGATTTTGGACCAGATTGAGACTGTCAGCCATTCTGATTGGTCAGTGCCTTATCGACAGGTTTGTTCTTGTTTTTCTTCCATTTTTTGTCATGCTGGAGATCAAACTCAGGGTCTTGCACATACTAGGCAAGTGCTCTACCACTGAGTTACATCCACAACCCTTGTTTCATTCTTTATTTATATTTATTTATTTATTTATTTATTTATTTATTTATTTATTTATTTTGGGGAGTGGGTACTGAGGATTGAACTCAGGGACACTCAACCTCTGAGCCACATCCCCAGCCCTATTTTGTATTTTATTTAGAGACAGGGTCTCACTGAGTTGCTTAGTGCCTCCCTGTTGCTGAGGCTGGTTTTGAACCTGTGATCCTCCTGTCTCAGCCTCCCAAGCCACATTCATTATTTTTTTTTAATACCCCTACTAAATGGCAGATATGCTAATTATCTGTATAGTACCTAAACTAAATTATTTGTACACTACATAAACTAAATCTCATATTAAGCCCTATTGTAAATATTAGCCACAGTTAATTTTTTTAAAAAATATTTTTTAGTTATAGATGGACACAATATCTTTATTTTGTTTTTTTATTTTTATGTGGTGCTGAGGATTGAACCCAGTGCCTCATATGTTCGAGGCAGGCGTTCTGCCATTAAGCCACAGCCCCAGCCCCAAAAGCTAATTTTTTATCCTTTATTTTTGGTACTGGGTATTCATCCGAGGGATGCTTTACCACTGAGCTACATCCCCAGTCCTTTTTTTTTTTTTTTAATTTGAGACAGAGTCACTAAATTGTTGAGGCTGGCCTTGAACTTGGAATCCTCCTGCTTCAGCCTCCTAAATCCCTGGGATTATAGCTCTGTGCTGCCACACCTGGCACAAAAACTAATTTAAAAAACGATAATTGCCAGGTGAGGTGGTACATGCCTGTAATCCCAGAGGCTAGGGAGGCTAAGGTAGGAGGAGTTAGAGTTCAAAGCCAGCCTCAGCGACTCAGCAAGGCGCTAAGCAACTCACGGAGATCCTGTCTCTAAATAAAATACAAAATAGGGCCGGGGATGAGGCTCAGTGGTTGAGTGCCCATGAGTTTAATACTGGGTACCAATAAATAAATAAATAATAAACAGGGAGGCTGAGGTGGGAAGATTACAATGTGTGGCCAGACTCTAAGCAACTTAGGGAGATGCTCAGCAAGTGAGCAAAACCCTGTCTCAAAATAAAAAATAAAAAGGACTGGGGATGTAGCTCAGTGGTAAAGCACTCCTATGTTCAATCCCCAGAACCAAAATATATATACATATACGTATATACATACATATATATATATATTTACGTATGTATACACACACATATGTATATATATATTTTTTTCATCTTTTCTTCTCTTACCTCCAAGGATAGCCTTGTGCACCTTAGAAACTACTGGTCTGACAATCCCAGAAAGGCAGATTTTTGTTTTAGTACATAGACTCATCTTTCAAGAAGTAGAGCTTTCCAAAATGGCCAGCATCCCTGAGTAAAGGATTTCTCAAACACTGGAAGCATTAAGCAGAAGCTGGATGAGCACCAGAATGCTTGCCCCCTACAAATTGCAGCAGCAAGGACAGATAGATTAGAGTTGGTCACTTCTAACATCCTTTCCTTTTGGACAAGTTTTTTATTATGTTAAAGACAAGACATGACAGATAACATGCTTGTTTCTACTTATAAGAAAAGTAACAGGTAACAGAAGCTAGGCTAGTGGTCAAAAGACCTTCATCAAGCTAATGACCTTGGATAAGTCATTTGTCTCCCTGGGGGTGTTTTTCATTTGCAAAACATTACCAGAATGTAACAGTTTTATAGTCCCTTACATCTCTAATTTTCAAGGTTCTGTGATTCTTTCTTCTTCACCAAATATTATGTTTGTTCTTAGGTTTTTAAAACATGCTCTTTTTTGGGCTGGGGCTGTAGCTCAGTGGTAGAGTGCTTGCCTAGCAGGTGCGAGGCCCTGGGTTTGATCCTCAGCATCACATAAAAATAAATAAATAAAATAAAGGTATTGTGTCCAAATACAACTAAAAAATAAATATAAAAATAAAATAAAATAAAATAAAGGTACAGTGTCCATCTACAACTAAAAAAGATGCTCTTTTAGAATTTTTTTTCATTTAGTTTCATTTGAGATAGTTGAATTTTAAGTGCCTTTTCAGTATACATTACACTGATAAAGATTTTATTATTTCTTATTAGTGTAATGTGTTTGGTAACTGTTATATCAACTTTGTGCTTCTGGAATTGCTTGAATAATTCTTCAAAATTTCTTTATTCAATTATTTTAAAGATTTTAAAAGGATTTTACACCAATATAAATAAATAAAAATCTCCTAAATTTTCTTACTTTATCTGCTTTTTATTTCTTTAATTAAAAATCAAAATCATGGGGTGGGGTTGTGGCTTAGTGGTAGAGCACTTGCCTAGCATGTGTGAGGTACTAGGTTCGATTCTCAAAACTGCATACAAATAAATGAATAAAGTAAAGGTTCATCAACATCTAAAAAAATTTTTTTTAAAGTAAAAATCATATTTACTTCAGCATGTAAATTGGTATCTTAACTATTATTTTTACTATTTTGGGAGTATATGGAAAGAATTTATTCTTTAATAGCTTGGAAAAGCCACAGGAAAGCACTATCATAAGCAAATGACCTGTGATTATTCTTTGGCAGTTTATCGATTATGGTATTTCTCATAACCAATTGGGAAACATTCTATTTTTTAAATACCATTTTTGTAATATATTTAAAAAAAAATTTTTTTTTAGAGAGAGAGGTAGAGAGAATTTTAATATTTATTTTTTAGTTATTGGCGGGCACAACATCTTTGTTGGTATGTGGTGCTGAGGATCGAACCCGGGCCGCACGCATGCCAGGCGAGCGCGCTACCGCTTGAGCCACATCCCCAGCCCTGTAATATATTTTTTAAAGAGTCGGACATTTTGAAATTAATCAAATTCTAGCATCAAGCTGAGATAAATTTTTTCAAATTTAATTAATTTATTTTAAGGGCTGGGGATGTGGCCCAAGCGGTAGCGTGCTCGCCTGGCATGCGTGTGGCCCGGGTTCGATCCTCAGCACCACATACCAACAAAGATGTTGTGTCTGCCGAAAACTAAAAAATAAATATTAAAATTCTCTCTCTCTCTTTAAAAAAAAAATCTTAAAAAAAAGTTTTAATTTATTTTAAATATCTCTTATTCAACTATAAATTTACCAATTTGTACTTTTATGGTTGAGCTGACACTTTAACAATTTGATCCATAACAACTTCTTAATAATTGTTTTATAATTTTTTCTGAATCTTTGTCATTTGAGCTTAGTTTTATTATTTCCATTTTTATTTCTTTTGTTTTCTTTCCAAATTCTAACTGTATACTCATTGGGAAAAAAAATTTTTTCCACTGTTATCCTCCTAAGATCTGCCCAGGCTGATCTCAAACTGTGATCCTCCTGCCTCAATCTCAGACAGGAATACACCACCGCTCCTAGACCTAATACAAAGATTTAAAACATAATTTTTTTTCTTCTAGTATTGCCTAATGTCATCATGTAAATTTTCTTCCATGAAATTTGAATTTTCATTACTTAAAAAATATCTTTGGGCTGGGTTTGTAGCTCAGTGGTAGAGCACTTACTTAGCATATGTGAGGCATTGGGTTTGATTCTCAGCCCCACATATAAATAAGCAAAATAAAGGTCCATTGACAACAACAAAAACAATTATCTTCCAGCATATCCACTATGACTTATGTTACCTAATGAAGTATTTTTTGTATCCATGTTTTTGATCACTAGTGAATTCTATCTATGTTATTTATTTCTATAAAAAAATTATGTAACATTTTCTATTGCTCTCACATTTCTGGTTATCTGTTTATTTTCTTTCATATATTTTGGCATTATGTTTTTAAAGTGACTGATTTCACTACTACTAGATTTTCATTATATACCTTTACTATTTTTTTAATATTTTATTTTTTAGTTATAGGTGGACATATATTTATTTAGTTATTTTTATGTGGTGCTGAGGATCGAACCCAGTGCCTCACACATGGTAGGCCAGTGCTCTACCTCTGAACTACAATCCCAGCCCTATATACCTTTACTATTACAATGTTTACTATGAAATTTATCTTATTGGATACAATATAAGCAATCACTGTTTCTTTTCTTTTCCTTACTGGGAATTGAACCCAGGGATGCTTTACCACTGAGCCACATTCCCAGCTCTTTTTATTTTTTATTTTGAGACAGGGTCTCACTAAATCACTTAGGGCTTCACTAAATTGCTGAGTTGCCTCAAACTTGCAATCCTTCTGCCTTAGACTCCTGAATCACTGGAATTACAGGCATGTATCACCATGTCCAGCTAATCACTGCTTCTTTAACATTTGTTCTAACACAAAGCAAACATAGATCATACCTCCATTTTAATGTTTTTTGTCTTAAGTATTTTACCACTTCTTGTAATAGTTGGACTTAGTTTTTTTTTCTTTTTTAAAGGTAAGTAGAGCCTGTTTACATTTAAAAATAATTGTTAGTAAAAGTTTATAGAATTAATGCTTAAGTAATTGATTTTTCAGATTCTTCACAAGTGTATACATACATATGTGTATAAAGAGAGACATATGTAATTTTATCCGTTAACTTGGTATTATATAATATGAATTAAATTGGATTGAATTTGCTTTTTTTTTTTCTATCAGGGAAGACACTTTCTCATGTCAGCTTTCTCTCAATTCCTTAGAATAGGATAGTCCCAAATTAACTTCAAACAAAGTATTCCTATAGATAATGGGAATGTCAATTAACAAGAAGAATCTAAAGAACATAGGTAAATACCTACAAATATTAAGGTTTTCATCGTGGTACAATCCTGTGCCACAATCATTCATAGTAATTCATCTCCCTTCACATTTGGCAATGACGTCGTACAAGTGAACTTGCTGATAATTAGCAAAATTACAAAATGAACCAAGGTCATTTAATCAAGAATCACAACAACAAAGGAACCCACGGAATGCAGGTCAAGGCAAGAGGCTACAGCTGGCCAGATATGATTACCATTTACCTAATTTTCATTTAGGAATTTGCTACAACAAATAAGATAAGTATCTTCTCTGAGTTAATAGAAAAGAAAAGAAC
This sequence comes from Spermophilus citellus, assembly GCF_964194105.1. Lineage (NCBI taxonomy): Eukaryota > Metazoa > Chordata > Mammalia > Rodentia > Sciuridae > Spermophilus > Spermophilus citellus. The sequence continues at coordinate 72,240,043 of NC_138195.1, read as the reverse complement.
AAGTCAACAGGTATTACCTATCATTATTCATTACCTATTAATATTCATGAAATAAAAATGTATCCTGAATGATCTAAAAGAAAAAATATATTAATTATTTTCATGGTTCACAGTAGAAGTTTTATGCTGTCAACTTCTTTTCAGGAGAAACCATACATCAACAAATTTTTTTCAAATGCAACGTTGAGATGAAATGGAAAATCAAACCCACAGCCCAAAAGTTGTATAAGACAATCCTCTTTAGCATCAGGCAAAGAAGTGCTGTTCCCCTCTTATATGCCATTCTATTTTAACAGGTGATTCAACTGGTCCTGTAGATCTGATGACTGTTCAACACTAGAAATTAGAATAGAGAAAGGGTTTATCTGAAATGAGCAATAAAGATTTTCTTTGTATAATCTATTTATTCTTTAATGCATAAATATTGTTACAGATAAATCAAAATTCATATTGGTGAGACCAATACCAATACTTCTAGGTGTATGTGCTGCCATACCACAGATACCTAGAAGTGTTTCATTTATAAACTAGATATAGTGACATGAACCTGTAGTCCCAGCTTCTTAGAAGGCTGAGGCAGGAGGATCACTTGAGCCCAGGAATTTGAGGCCAGCCTGGGCAACATAGTAAGAACCCATCTCAAGGGGAAAAAAATGTTGAAGCTTTTAAGAAAGGTTTGCAAAACCATCTAGTGCTGGTCACACAACTATAATCCCAGCTACTCAGGAGGCTAAGACAGGAAGATCACAAGTTCAAGGTGAGCCTAGGTAACTTAGGAAGATCCTGTCTCAAAATAAAATAAAAAGGGCTGGGATGTAGCTTGGTAGCACTCACCTAGCACACAGGAGACCTTGGTTTCAATCTCCAATATCACACAAACAAACAAAAAAAGCCAATCTATTTAATGACTTTAGCACTTTTACTCTACTTAAAGAATTTTACCAATGTAAAAGGGTTGTTTTTTTTTAATTCCTTAAAGTTGGGTCTATACCCTGTAACTTTTAGAATGCCCTTACTAGCAGTGAATTGAGTTACTATATGCCTTTGAAAATTTCTGTTGTTGTTTGTAGTACAGGGGATTAAATCCAGGATCTCACACATGCTAGGCAAGTGTTCTACCACTGAGCTAGATCCCCAGACCCAAAATACACTGTTTTTGTTTTTGTTTTTATTTTTTTGGTAATGGGGATTAAGCCCAGGGGCACTTTCCCACTGAGCTATATTCCTAGACATTTTTCATTTTTTATTTTGAGACAGGATCTTGCTAAATTGCTTAGGGTCTTACTCAACTGCTAAGCCTGGCCAAAGGCATGTGCTGCCACATCATAGATATACTGTGATCTTTAAGTCCTAAATGAGCTATCTCAGAGCATGCCAATTTAAGGGCATATGTCAACCAGAATTTTACACTGATCCTGGGTAAAGCAGTACAATTCTCCAGCCTGCTTTAATTGCCCCCCCCACTCCCCGCTTTTGGGATTACTTACTTCTTCTGAATAGCTTCTTGCCTAAATCAGAAAATGAAAGAGGAAAATAAACATAAGAAAACCTGGTGAACTAGTAGAAGTTATTTATGATATATACAGATATATACAGGCAGAACAAATTTCCAGCTCTACATTTCACTCTATATTTCTGTCCATCCTCTCCAAAGATTATTATAAGGGATTCTTATTGGATTCTAAAAAACAAATGCCAAATATTTTCTCTGATATAAGGGGGGAGACTCAAAGTGGAACAGGAAGGCAGAGCATGGGAGGATGATTATTTCTAGAGAGGGAAGAAGGGTGGGAGGGAAAGGGAGGGGGAAGGGGAATAGCAAGATTGGGGGAAGATGATGGTCATCATTATACAAAATACATGTAAGAAGATTTGAAGTCGGTTTCAGTATACCTTATATACAAACAGAGATATGAAAAATTGTGGTATATATGTATATTAAGAATTGTAATGCAAAAAAAAAGAATACATGTTCAATGGCATAATTTGGCGTGAACATACTTTATATTCAGAGTTATGAAAACTTGTGCTGTAATGGGTAATAATGAGTGTAATACATTCCACTATTGTCATGTATGTAAAAAATAAAAAAAGAAAGAAATCCTCATCTCCCAATGTGATGACATTAGGGGTGAGGGCTTTGGGAGGTATTTAAGACATGAAGGTGTTGTGTAATCATCTCTCATGCATGGGAATAGTTCTCATTGGAAAAGAGACATGATTTTTCTTCCTGCCACATGAGGATACAATGAGAAGATGACCATCTGTGAAATAAGAGGAAGGCCTTCACCAAGAACCCAACCACACGGAAACCTTGATCTCAGACTCCCAGGCTCCAGAACTGTGCAAACTAAACATTTGTTTAAACCACCAGACTATGGTATTCTACCACAGCAGTCTAAACAAAGACACCACATCTTACCCCATCTCCTTTAAACTGTCTGACTTTAGAAAACCTAACCTCTGAAACCCTGCTTATGCCACCAAATCTTTTACAATGCATTATAAAAATGAGAAATATATAAACATATCATACAGATTAATATAACCACAGAGGAGGTCAGAAATGATCAATAGAAAAAGAGAAGAATTCCTTTCACAGGACTCTTGAAGCAGTTGCCACAAAGTTCTTCCATGGATCTATATGTCCCTTCCTATAAAATAATAATACTGTTTATAATAATAATTACCATCAATCTGTGTTACTATAGTAAGTAAAGGGAAGTTGTTGAATAAACTTTAGGTCCTTGCAGATGATAATTTCCTAAGAACATTAATGCCCTTTTCCTATTCTACCAATGAAGCTGCATTTTAGTGTCTTTGTGGGGGTGATGAGGAGGGGGATCTGGACATCTCTTCTCCCACAGCAAAACTCCCTTCATACTACTAAGGAATTCATAAACAGCTGCTAAATTGAGCAGCTCACTCCAACTTCCACATAACCCTAACATTTCATAAAATGATTTCAAAAGAAATGCTCAGAAATATCAAAAGTAATTACCAATGGATGATATTACTAAAAATGATTTTTGATATTCTTTTTCATGCTTTTCTGTAACTTCTTATTTATCTATAATGCAAAAAATATGTTTTCATAAGGGGAAAGGTTTTTTTTTATTAAAAGTCAAGTTATGTACATTAAAAAAAAAAAAAGATGGATTCTAGGGCTGGGACTGTAGCTCAGTGGCAGAGAGCTTGCCTAGCATGTGTGAGGCACTGGGTTTGATTCTCAGTACTTCACTAAAAAAAATAATAATAATAAATAAATAAATAAAGACATGCTGTCCATCTACAACTATTAAAAAAAAAAAAGTGGATTCTAAACTAAAGAGGTAACAGTACTCTCCAGAGTGAGGAAGTGGTCCAACAAACCAGAAGAATGGCTCAAATTCGGCAGCTGGTTCCATGTAACATGTGGATTGTAAGACACAGATTCCCATTACACTTGATTCCCTGGTGAATGAGCAGTTACCACAGGAGAGACACTGGGCACAGTTGACAAATATCAGGTGCTAAGCACAGTGCCAGCATAGTCCTGGTATGGGCTCTGACATTATAGGATATCCCTCCAAGGAGTCCTCATATTAACAGAGGGAGGTTCACAAAAGGTAGCCCATGCTCCTGATCTCACCCTCTAACTCAACTTCTAAAATGTCAGGCCTCTCTCCACAGAGGAATTTCATCCTTGACCAACCTCAACTTCTCTCCCAACCCTGCCTCCATGGGGAAAATGTGCTGAAGCACAGAAGCAATGAAAGCGGGCTATAGATGATTTTGCCGCAAGCAGTTGCTAGAAAGGGAATACTCACTGGTACTGAAGATGTGTTGTTATTATTGCCATTTTCCTTAAGCTCTGCATAAAAAGAGAAAGAAGCAGAATATTCCACTTCCTGGTAGCCACACCAACTATGTATCTAAACCCAAATCATACAAGAAATTATTTCTTACGTCTTCGGAGTGCAAGATGGCATCTTCCTGTAGTACCATGTTTCGAGCTGCCTGACCCAGCAGCTGGAAGACAAGAATAAAATGGTAATGATCAAAATTTCCAAACTTCCTGCAATTTTCTCTGTGCAACTGTTCCACCACCATCCTCTCCCTCCTGCCCTCCTCCATCGAACACAACCACAAATGTTCATAATATAATGGAGAAGAACTTTCCATTTGTTCGTATTGAAAATTCATTTCATTGGCACTGTGGCAGTTCTGGCATGGGCTTGACATCTGTCCAAAAGCCTCCTCCTGAGAATCTGAATGCTCCAAGACCACAGGGCATTCTGCATAGCTTATTCATCAAGTGTCAAGAGAAATCAGCATGAAACCTTTGTCTCCATAAGTCCAGTGACAGAACTTGACTTCTGATTCTTTTTTTTTTTTTTTTTTTTTTTAATGGAACTGGGAATTGAACTCGGGGCACTCAACCACTGAGCCACATCCCCAACCCTATTTTGTATTTTATTTGGAGACAGGGTCTCACAAAGTTGCTTAGCACCTCGCTTTTGCTGAGGCTGGCTTTGAACTCACTATCCTTCTGCCTCCACATCCCTAGCCACTGGGATTACAGGTGTGTGCCACTGCGCATGGCTCTGACTTGATTCTTTAAAAGCAAATTTGGAATTTGTGGTAGTTTGAGAGTGGTGAGGTAGCAGGAGTTGAGGCTAGGCTGGAAAAGACAGGGGGAATGGATCTGTCTAGAAATGCAACTCAGTGCTGGAACTCTTACCTAGCGTACAAGCCTAGCACCACCAAAAAAAAAAAAAAAAGGAAAAAGGAAGACAATAAAAAGGATGGGGAGGGGGTCCTGTAAAGAAGCTCCAAGCTTAGAGTGGGAACCACTACATGGAAGATGGCCAGAAGGGGTTGGAGAAGAAAAGCAAGGAAAAATGTGGAGGCAGATTTTAATGAGTTCACGGATAGCTGGGCCTTGAAACCAAGAGAGAAAAGCTGAGCTTGGCCTCAGCTGGATGGCCTGAGGTCACAGCAAAGCTGACTGAGTTGACACTGAGAGGCAAGCAGAGATCAACTAAGATTTCTGGCCTCATGGTGTACCCTGCTCCCAGCATCCTAGGTCCGGCCCTGTAAAGATGCAATGTGCATCCTATCAGCCCTCCCTGTTCCCCTAGGGTAGACAGTGTGGTGAAAATGGAACTGATTTCAAATTAACCAGGAACATTAGTATTGCTGTAGTTCCCAGATTCCTTCCCCCAGGAAAACTTTTATTTATTTATTTTTCTTTTCAGTTTAAGTTTAAAATTAGTAAATCTTTATGCACTTCTGAAGTCTGAACAATAAAATAAAAACCTTCCATCTCTGTCCCTCCCCCACTCTCCATGCATGGCTATTTTTATTAGTTTTTCGTTTATCTTTCCATTGTTCCATTTTAAAACAAGGACACTTGTATAGTTGTCCCTTGGTATCTGCAGATGATTGTTTCCCGGGCCCCAGTGGATACCGAATTCTGTAGAGCTCAAGTCCATTATTTAAAATGCCACCAGGGTGGGTGGGAAGTGAAGAATGAAGGAACTTTGGATTGTGCAGGGGGGAGTGAGGGGAGAGGGGTGGTGCTGTGGGGATGGGAAGGGTGGTAGAATGAGACAGACATTATTACTCTATATACGTGTATGATTACACTATTGGTGTGACTCAATACCATGTACAGCCAGAGGAATGAGAAGTTATGCTCCATTTGTGTACAGTGTATCAAAATGCATTCTACTGGGGCTGGGGATGTGGTTCAAGCAGTAGCGCGCTCACCTGGCATGCGTGTGGCCCGGGTTCGATCCTCAGCACCACATACCAACAAAGATGTTGTGTCCACCGAGAACTAAAAAATAAATATTAGGGCTGGGGATGTGGCTCAAGCGGTAGCGCGCTCGCCTGGCATGCGTGCGGCCCGGGTTCGATCCTCAGCACCACATTCCAACAAAGATGTTGTGTCCGCCGAGAACTAAAAAATAAATATTAAAAATTCTCTCTCTCTCTCTCTCTCTCTCTCTCTCTCTCTCTCTCTCTCTCTCTCCTCTCTCACTCTCTCTTTAAAAAAAAAATAAAAATAAATAAAAATAAAAAATAAATATTAAAAAAAAAAACCAAAATGCATTCTACTGTCATGTATAACTAATTAGAACAAAATTTTTTAAAGTGTTGCTACCAAAAACAACAACAACAACAACAAAAAAAAAACTTTAGGTATGAGTGGGCCTGAGCCACTTCATCACAGGCAGATATGCGCTTTCCCTTCTGTTCCCTGACAGTTGGAAAGAGACTGCCGATATTTTTACTTTTGGCATTACATGTCAAAAAAAAAAAAAAAAAGCCACAATATTTGCACATAATCTATACACATTTTCCTGTACCCTTTAAATCATCTCCAACTTATTTATAATACACAATACAATGTAAATGCTATGCAAACAGTTACACTGTATTGTTTAGGGAATAATGACAAGGGGGAAAAGTCTGCACATGTTCAGTACAGGCACAAACATCACAGACGTAACTACATTTTCAATCTGCAATTGATTGAATCTGTGGATATAGAACCTGTAGATATAGAGAGCCAACAATATGTATTTACTCCCTCCCAGTTTTTACTTAAAATGTAACATACTATATGTATTCTTCCACACCCTGCTGTTTTCATGTCATAATACAACCCTCACATTGATCTGCAGCAACATATATTGAATCTCCTTCATTCTTTTACAACTACAAGGTACCACACTATATAGATGTATCAGATTATTCAAACAGTCTTTGGGGTTGTTTCTAGTCTTTTTTTTTTTTGGTATCGGGAATTGAACTCAGAGGTACTTGACCACTGAGCCACATCCCCAGCCCTATTTTGTACTTTATTTAGAGACAGAGTTTCACTGAGTTGCTTAACACCTTGCCATTGCTGAGGCTGGCTTTGAACTCAGCCTCCTACACCCAGCTGTTTCCAGTCTTTTGCTATTGAAAGAAGTGTTACAAAGAACTCTTATGTATCTGTATTTTTGTTAGCTTACCTTTAGGACAGACTCATAGAATCATGATCATTATATGTAGTTTTGCTACAATATTACCAAATCCCCTCCACCAGGGTTGTGACACTTTGCATTCCCACCAATAATGTATGAAAGTGTGTGTTCCACTCCTATGGCCACTATTTTTTATTTTTTTCAATGCTACGGATTGAACCCAGGATCTTGCCCGAGCTAGGCATGTACTATACCAATGAGTGATGCTGCCATATCCCTACAGTCACCTTTTCTTGGGGGTGGGGGGATTGAACCCAGGACCTTATGCATTCGAGGCAAGCACTGTACCAACTGAGCTATATCCCCAACCCCTCTACAGCCACTTTAAAGTAACACAATTCAAACACCTATAGATGGGGGATAGTGAGTGACAAACTAATTGCATAAAGAAAGGATATGAATAAAATATGTTATTCATTCACCAAATATTTTTTGAGTACTTAGAATATACCAGTTCTCTGAATAAGAGTAATAAGGGGCTCACAATTTTGGAGGGGCTACAGAGTCATAGGCACTAAAATATCTCGAGGGAAGTGTTGACAGGGAAGCAGTGGGTACTTAAGGAGCATGTGGGAGCGGGGATGTCCAGCTTATTAGGAGGGTAGCTATTCAGGGAGGGCTTCCTAAAGAAGCAACTTCTAAGCTGAGATGTAAAGGTTAGGATTTAGACTCATTTTACATGTAATTTTTCAGAAAAATAGCATTATTAGATTTACTATTTTAGAAGTGTGGTAAGCAGAATGGACTCGGGGCAGGAGGATACAGACAGACAGAATGGTTAAGAGGACATGACAGGACTTCAGACAGCAATAAACACAGAATGTGAAAAAGGGGGATTTGAGAAACATTTAGAAGATAAATGTGATGGAACGTGCAACTGCTGGAATGCAGGGGCTGTCGCAATGCAGGGCCAAGGCCTTATCCTTGATGACCAGATGTACTCACTAGCACTCTGCATCATTTTCTTACATAAACCAACAACACATCTATCATCTAAGACTTCCAGCTTTGCCTTCTTTAAAATGGAACATCTTGAATATACCTGCAAAACAATCTGAGCACAGAAACTCAATAAGTTTGTTTTAGCTACTCATCTGCAACAAGTATTTCTGATTCATCTTAGTTTTTTTTTAATAATTATTTTTTTTAGCTTTAAGTGGACACAATATCTTTATTTTTTATTTTTATATGGTGCTAAGGATCGAACCCAGTGCCTCATGCATGCCAGGCGAGCGTTCTACTACTTGAGCCATATCCCTAGCCCCATCTTCATCTTAGTTTTCATAGCAATAGCAGCTCTATTTTTTTCATTCATCTTTCCATATGATTATATTCAATTATGTAGCTGCAATAACAAGTATAAGGGACACACACAGTTCAGGAAAAACACAATGGATCCTCACTGAGCATGTGACTCAGCTGGATAGGACAGGTGTGTGAGAATAGCGTATTAGTGACAAGCACTCCTGTGCTGTGGGCCTAAATGGGCACCTGTCGCCTCACTTTCTGCTCCTGGCACACTGGACTCCCTGCATTCCTTATACTCACCCTCACCTCAAGGCCTCTGCATTTGACATTTTGCTCCAGATATCCACATGGCTTGCTCCCACACTTCATTCCGTTGTCTGCTCAAATGTCACCTCCCCAGAGGCCCTTTCCTGACCACCCTGCTGAAGGTGAACCCTTTCATCATTCTCTATTCTCAGATTTAGTCTTTTTCATAGCATCTATCACCTCTTGATTTTTTGTGTGTTTCATTTATTGTCTGTCTCTTTTAAGTAAAGGAATTTCATTTTGTTTATCCCTTGCACCTAGAACAGCTCTTGGCATATAGCAGGAACTCTTTGTTAATAAATATTTGTTAAATGAATGCTGTGGAATGAGTGTTTTACAAGTGCAAATTGTCAATTAAACAAATAGCTATGTGGAGACTGCTGAAGCAATCTCTATGGATTAGAAGGGACTGAAAATCAGAAAGACACTCCAATAACCTCATAGGCTAATAAAGGAAATGGTAAAAGTACAGAAAAGGCAACATGGTATAAGTGTCATGTAAGAGATTCAGTACAGGGCTGGGGCTGTAACTCAGTAGGAAGCATTAAGTTCGATCTTCAGCACCACATAAAAATAAAGAAGAGAAAATAAAGGTATTGTGTCCATCTACAACTAAAAATATTTTTTAAAAAAAGAAAGAGAGACAGATTCAGTACCAAGTTCAGAAAATTGAGAGATGATGTATTAATCCTATCTCAGAAAGCTGGCTATATTTTAGTTTAGCTCAATCCGCACATTTAACTTATGAACACAAATCTAAATATCCCTCAGCAGAAGCCCATGTGAAAAATACATAAGGGGAAGAATGCAAAGATGAGGGCAGTCAATGATGGCACAGTAACTTTTTGATCACTTAACTGAGCTAATAACATGAAAGGCAATATTCAAGAGTATGAGCCTAGGACCAGGCTTGAATCCTAGCTGGTATGACCCAAAACAATTTAAAATCCTCTCTGTATTTTCTATGTAAGAAAAGTAGCTTCTTTTTCTTTTCTTTTTTTTTTTAAAGAGTGAGAGACAGAGAGAGAGAGAGAGAGAGAGAGAGAGAGAGAGAGAGAGAGAGAGAGGGAATTTTTTTAATCTTTATTTTTTAGTTTTCGGCGGGCACAACAACATCTTTGTTTGTATGTGGTGCTGAGAATTGAACCCAGGCCGCACGCATGCCAGGCGAGCGCGCTACCACTTGAGCCACATCCCCAGCCCTTCTTTTTCAATAATTATATTTTTATAATCAATATAACATCTTAATGATTTAAGTTAAATAAAACATAGCAGTGTCCAGCACACAGAAAATGCTCAATAAATGTAAGTTTATTATGATTTTCAATAATACCTGTGGTTAACTATGAACATTATCAATTTTTAAGTTTTATACATATTTTTATTTTTGTCATGCTGGGGATCAAACCCAGGGCCTCATACTATGCTGGGCAAGTACTCTACCACTAAGCCACCTCCCTAGTCCTATACATATTTGTACCATGTTTCTCCCCAAAAAACAATTCAAGACAATTTATACCAAATTATATGTATTTGTATGTATATACACACATACACACACACACACACAATTTTCTTTTTTTAAAAAGAAAAGGAATCTAAAAGACATGAAAAACAGAATGAATTAAACATGCAAGCACCTTCTCATATAGTTGTTTTGTTGGTTGGTTGGTTGTGTGAAGTCATTCTCAGTAAAGCTAAGGGCATAACATTTGGACTGGAGATGTAGCTCTCAGTAGTAGAGTGCTTGCCTAGCATGCCTGAGGCCTTGGGGTTCATCGCTCACACACACACACACACACACACACACACACACACACACACAATTTTAAAGAAGGCAAAACTGGAAATATTAGCTATGTTAAATGTGTGATTGTTTTATCCAATAAAATGATGAACAAAATGGCCTCTTCAGTTGGCTGGGGAGTGTGTCTTATCTGAAAATACTTTCAAGATAATATTCCTTGGGAAGAAGTAACATTCCTGGTTTGAGGAAAGGAATGCTATTCATACTGTCTCCTCAGGCCTAAAACACTCCAGCTGGTAGGAGGAAAATGCAAAGGACACACAATATTCTGCATTGAAAAACAAGGAATATACTTAGCACTTAATTTTTTTTTCAGTTTTCTTTCTCAGGTACAAAAGGTAGTCTGTGGTCAACAGTGGAGTTTTGTGAACTGCATATTGTAACTGACAGCTGTTTTCAACCTCAAGATTGAAATTTTTGACAGTCCATGTTAAGTTTGAGTAAGGTTTTAGGTAGTGTCAGTAAGAGGCTGTTGTGCCACTGCTGATCGTAGGGCCACACTAGGCTCCCACTCTATCAAGATGTGGCTTTCACAAACAGATCTATTCCAAGGAACCATGATGACGTCTAGAAACTCTAAGGTATTAGATATTTCCAGGAAAAATGAAGTCCTATAATTCTCTTCTTCATCAGCAGAAGTAGGGGGATAGAAATGTTTGTCTTGAACTTTCCTGAGTCCTAGTGATACAGATGTACTGATATTCAATACAGTCCTTCAACAATATGAAAACTGTTGTGCCAACTGCCTCAGCAGAACACGGAGAAAAGCCGTGCTATACATCTGGTTGTACAGCCATTTTAGCCAGTTCTATATCTTGTCCCTCCATGGTTCTGATTGGAAACTGCAGTCATGGAGGTTTTAACCACTTATTATAGAAATTATACCAATAGCTAATGAAATATGCCTGGGAAATCCAAACCAGGAAGTGTCTTCATTTATTAAATTTTCATTAAGTCAGAACAAGTGGAAGAATATTATCTAGACGAATCCAGATTTACTTTCTATGAAAATTAACGTCTGGATTTTTTTTCCCGTTTCTCCTGGCCTAAGGAATAAGTATTGATAAGGAATGAGTTGAATGTAATTTTATGAATGTGTGTGGAAAATATAAACCAGGGTTATAGCCTTAATGAAGGTAACCATTCTGACATATATTGTTAATCCCCTTTGTATTCTTGTATCTGCACTGTTATTTTGAGATGTTATACTGCACACTGTATGGAAAAATAAAGAGTAAAATTATATTTCAAATACAAAAAAAATGATGAACAAAATATGAACAAAAAAGAAAACAAAACAAAATGATGGGCATATGTTTTCACTTCTCTTGAATAAATACCTATGAGTGGAGAGGTTGGGTCACTGGACCCCTTCATCATCCTTTCACCAGTCCATGGGGACATATATTTTCATTTCTCCTGGGTAAATATCTAGTTCAATAGAAAGGTCTGCTTGAGATCAAAAATTGGTTACCATTTTTGTCAGTGTCTGATGCCACCACTCACAGCTCCCAAGAATTCCTAAACTGGTTAATAGGATCATATTGTGAATGCTTCACTATAAAATGACTTGAGTCCAGTGAAATCTCATTAGGGTTAAGAATGTTTCAGGGATCCTTATTATTTTGATTTTTGTTTTCTGAAATTGGATTTTATTTTATCTTATAATTTCAGTTCATCTAAATTTTGTGTTCTGTACATGTGATGTTTGACTGTACCATTGACTGTTATGGAAGTTCAGCGTTGTATGTCTCTCTCTACACTGTGGTGCACTTAACTTGTGGATTTTTTATACTAAAAATGTAGAATAAAGACTATTTTGAAGATTTGAATAAAGTGATGAAGTTGCATTATAAATAATAATAATAATAATAATAATAATAATAATAATAAAGATAGGTCTGCTTGAAGGAGAGGCAGTGTATATAAATAAAGCTTTTTGGTGAGAGAAGCCATCAAATAATTCCATTCATGCAACCAGCCAGAAGATGGAGAGAGAAAACGGGGCAAAGGAGAAAGCTATTCTAAAACCAAACCAAACCCAGAAAACCAAGAATGTGATCAAAGAGACAAATCAGGAAGGAATAAATCCCTTGGCGATGCACAAAAGTGTGGAAGAAATCTGGGATGCTGATACAGAAATTCTGGGGCCGAATCGGCCCGATCTTCACTAGAGACAACCCCAAGTACATTTAAGGACTGTTTTAAAAGCGCAGATTCTCATCACACTTTTCTTCGCTTTAAGCCGCTAGACCTACTCAGAGACTACACACCCCAGAATGCAACACGCGCCCTCCGAGGACCAGCCCCACCCCAGGCGACCAGTTCACAGCCTACACGCCCCAGGATGCAACGCGTCGACCGAACACAACTACGAAAGACGGCCCGTTCCGGAGTGCTGGGCCGGCAGCTTCCACTCCCAGCTCACCTCGGAGCTGCGGGACCCCTTGAGCACTTGCTTGGTGAGCGCGATCACGTCGGTACCACAGGTGTTCACTTTCTCAGTGAGAAGCCCCTTCACTGACTGACCAAATCGTGCTTGCGAATCCGGGGTTCCAGTCGCCATCCTAGCGAATGTCTTCGCCAATGATGGCGAGCCGCCGGGGCCAAAAGAGGCAAGCGTAAGGGAAAGAGGAGGCGTTTCCCCTCCACCCTATTACGTTAAAAGTAAGAGACGCATGCGCCTAGCAGATGTTACTAACTAAACAAATTTAAAATACTCAAATTGACAGCCTAAGGAAAACAAGGCCCAAGCAAACATCTCTTTTGGACATGGAGGATAACTTTAGTAAAATTAATGGTTTAGAATCAGAAGGCCTGAATTACAATCTCAGTTCTACCATTTAGCAGTTGCAAATGGCTCAACTGCTGTGTCTTATACTCCTCGTTTGTAAAACAGAAATAATAACGTTGAAGTCTCCGAAGAATTATGAAAATGAATTGATCATTTTCAGTTCAGCTTTTTATTTGTTTTGTTATTGTTGTTGTTTTTGGTACTGGGGATTGAATTTTGGCCACTCTACCACTTAGCTACAATCCCCGCCCTTTTTATTTTGAAACAGTCTCACTGAGTTGCCCCTGCTGGCTTTGAACTTGCAGTCCTCCTGCCTCAGGCTTCCCAGTTTCTGGGATTACAGGTGTGTGCCACCACCCCCATTTTAGCCACTTGACTTATATAACCATGAATTGGTTTATGTTTTTAAATTTTATATAAACAAAACAATACAGTATACATTCTTACCTGTGTGGCTTCTTCATACAGTATTATGCTCTTGAGATCCATCCATGTTCGTGCATGTAGTTGTAGTTCATTCATTGTCATCACTGTATATAGTCTGCTGTAGATGGTTTTTGACAATTTATCCATTCTATAATTGATAAATATGAGGGTTGTTTTCTAGTTTTGGATTATTACAAATAGTGCTGCTATGAACACTTTTTTCCCCCAGTACTAGGGATCAAACTTAGGGCTTCCCAAATGCTAGGCAAATGCTCTACCACTGAGCTGCATCCCCAACCTGAACCTGCCTTTTGGTGAACATATGCACACATTCTGTTGTATACACTCAGAATGGAGTTGCCAAGTCAAAGGTTCAGCTCTAGAAGAAAATGAACTTTGTTTCAGACAAAGAAGGAAAAAGAGGAATGTAAGTGTAGTGAAATTAATTCAAGTTTTCAGTCTAAATTTTGCTATAAAGCTATACAGAATATTTTACATTGATCATTGTATTAGTGAGCTTTCCATCACTGTAACAAAATATCTAATCAACTTGTAAAGAGAAAAGGTTTACTTTGGCTCATAGTTTCAGAGGTTTCAGTCTGTGACCAGTTGACTTCATTGCTTTTGAGCCTGTGGAGCAGCAGTACATCATGGCAAGGAAGTATAGACAGACAGCACATGACAGAGCAAAGCTACTCACACCATAGGTGGGATGTGAAAGAGAAAGGAAGGAATTTGGATCCTATTATCTCCTTTGAGGGCATGCCTCCAGTGAGCAGAAGATCTCCCATTAGGTTGTATCACCTCCTAGTAGTGCCACAGGCACTACTTTTAGTATTACCTTTAACACATGGGCCTCTGGAGGATGTTCCAGTTTATACATAGCAACCATATGATCCAACATTGAGAACAAAACAAAACCACAACAACCAGTCTCTGAATAAATCCAAAAGGAGAGTCTTCAGAAAGATGAATAAACTCCTGACAAGTGAAGAAAAGATAGAAAATGCAAATTTTTAAGAAATATATAATTGTCAAAACTGACTCAAGGACTGGGGATGTGGCTCAAGCGGTGGTGCGCTCGCCTGGCATGTGTGCCGCCCAGGTTCGATCCTCAGCACCACATACAAACAAAGATGTTGTGTCCACCGAAAACTGGAGGATGACTATTGAAAATTCTCTCAGGGCTGGGGATGTGGCTCAAGCGGTAGCGCACTCGCCTGGCATGCGTGCGGCCCGGGTTCGATCCTCAGCACCACATACCAACAAAGATGTTGTGTCCGCCGAGAACTAAAACAATAAATAAATATTAAAAAAATTCTCTCTCTCCTCTCTCACTCTCTCTTTAAAAAAAAAAAAAAAAGAGGGGCTGGGGATGTGGCTCAAGCAGTAGCGCGCTTGCCTGGCATGCGTGCGGCCCGGGTTCGATCCTCAGCACCACATGCAAAACAGAGATGTTGTGTCCGCCGAGAACTAAAAAACAAATATTAAAATTCTCTCTCTCTCTCTCTCTCCCCTCTCTTCTCTCTTTAAAAAAATAAAAAATTTAAAAAAAAAGAAAATTCTCTCACTCTCCCTCTCTCTCTCTCACTCTCTCTTTAAAAAAAAAAACTGACTCAAGTAGAGTCAGAAGAGTTGAGAAGATCAATACCTTTTGAAGAAACTGGATATTTTCATTAGATTTGTATCCCCACAAAAGGTATTAGGACTGATTGTTCTCATGGCCATCCTTCCTTACAGTCTCAAAGAATGAATAATTCTCATGATATTTAATCTTTTTTTTGGCAGGGGGAGCAGGTTCAGAAGATCAAGCACAGGGATGTTTAACCACTGAGCAACATCCCCACCCTTTTTATTTTTTATTTTGAGACAGGGTCTAGAAGGTCCTTGTTTACCATCTGGACAGCCATCTTAAGTGACAGCCGCCATTTTAAGGAAAAAATTTTGCTTCCCCGCCCAAGATCCTTTCTGAGAAAGGCTCCCTCATACCAACCCAGCCCTTAACTGCCTGCATTTGGACCTCCTCTGCTCTGATTCCTGAGCCTGCTCTATAAAAGTCCCAGAACCTCTCCTATACAGAGATGGCTATTTGTCAGCTCTGACAAATAAACTCTCATGTATATCTCTGCCTGGTCTCTGTCTTTCATTTCTCACTTCCCTGTCTCTCATTCCTCGCTTTCCCTTCATTTTGGTACTGAAACCCAGGATCAGGTTCCCCAGAGTGTCTGCTCCTCTCTTCAAGGGTCACTGAGCATCACTGGGCCCTGATCTGCATTCCTTCATGGGACCAGGCCCTCCATTTTGCTGTACCCACCACCAGACATTTCAGGTAAGACCCTTGTCTCTGGTCAACCTAAACGAACTACGTGTCCCGAGAAGTGACCATTGATTGTGCAGCACTCCGAGGGTTACCATGTGGTCGGGGACAGCCCCAGCCACAGCTTTCACAGCTACAGCTGATCCCTACTGTCAACTGGGTCTATAGGTGGTCTTTTATTTTGGTCCTACGTTTTGAGAAAAAAAAAAAAAAACCACTGAGGATGATTGGTAGTTGTTCCTAGTGAGCTGACCTCTGGGCCTCTGGTTAATATCTATGGGTGTTTGTCCCTTCTACAGGCTTCTGCCTCTACTACATAGTCCCAGCCAGGCACCCAAGGGCCTCTACAGGCTCCTGCCCCAACATTTACCCAGCAGTAGTGATGACCCCCTGAGCATAACCGTCCTTTTGACTAGGTGATACTAGAGACTGGGGGACACCCCACCTCTAAACTCACCTCCTATGTCTCACCCCACCTCTAAATTCACCTCATCCATTCCCTCCCATACTCCCCTAGGCTGCCTCCTGACTAACCTATGTCTCTCTCTCTCACCTGGACCTAAACCCCCCCAAAAGACATCTGCTCATGCAATCAGATCTGGCCTCAATATCCTTTGGATAACAACTCCAAATGGCTGCATAATGGCACTCTAAATTCCAATATTATCAGAGATCTTTTCAACTATTGTGAGCATTTGGGAAAATGGAAAGAGATATCATACGTTCAGGCCTTCTCTCCATTCTAAGCTCTCTCTCTGCAGCTCTTGCTCTCCCACACAAGTCCTCTCAGCTCTCACCTCCACTATGCCTGATTCCAAAGGGACAGAAGATCCTACCGGGACTCCTTCTCCTTCAACCCAGCAGATGAGCCCCGTCCATACCACAATTCTCTTTCTAGTGAAGCCTCTGCAGCAACTGTCCCCTCGGCCCCTCTGCCCTTCTCTCCTCCTGCCACACACTCACGGGCTGCCACTGCCTAACCTGCATCTCTATGTCCTCTATGCCTGGGGCTGGGGTAGATGGTGTAATCCAGGTTCATGTGCTTTTCTCCTTGTCAGAAAAGCAGCTTAGGTCCTATACTTCAAGTCTCACCACATATAACAAAGAGTTTCAGTTTCTGACTCAATCAAATAATTTGACCTTCTATGATGTCCATATGATCTTATCTAACACCCTCCTGCCTGAGGAGCACAGGTGAGTTTGGGAGCACAGCTAGAAATTATGCTGATGAGGTATATCAGACTTCCCCTGCCCATCTGATTGGCATTGAAGCAGTCTCTGATTGGGACCCCAATTGGGATTACAATTCGCCTAGAGGAGTAACTAGTAGAAACCAATTCATCCCATAAGGCTATCAGTTATGAAAGGCTCCAGGAACTCTTCCAAGATAAGAATGAAAACCCTTCAACATTTTTAGACCCCCTGACCAAGGCTTTATTACAATATACTAATCTGGACCCTGAAACTCCAGATGGGAGACAACTACTAATGACCTACTTTTTTTCCTGGAGTTTCCTCGATATTAAGGCCAAACTAAGGTGTCTCAAGAGGGAGCTCCTAACTCCCCAAGCTGAGGTTCTGGAAGTGGCCTTTAAGGTGTATAATGAGAGAGATGCTCACTCAAGCTGTCTGTCTGGCCTTAGCATCTGCCCCTGGTTCCACTGGCCTGTGGAAGGGTCCCTCAGGACCACCCATACCCTGTTTTAAATGTCGCCAGATGGGTCACTGGGCTTGTACATGTCTTAAGCCTCACAAGCATCAGGGCCTTTATCCTAAATGCCATCAGAAGAGACACTGGGTCGTTGACTGTCCCCAAGCCTATAGTGGCACCTGGCCATCTGGCCTTTCTGGTTCCCCTTTCCACTCTTAGGACTGGCTGCAGAGGATTGACGAAGCCCAGGTCCCCATCACCGACCACTACCATCACTCCACAAGAACCCAGGGTAACTCTGTGTATTTCAGCTAGGCCTGTCTCCTTCCCCCCCAAGACACCAGGGCTACATATTCAGTCCTCAAGGAGTTCTGGGGGCCTAGTACTCATTCTATGACCTCTATTGTTAGGGTAGATGGTAAACCTTACCAACCCTTACAGACACCTAGCCTTGTTTGTGCTTTTGGCTGTCTGATTTTTACTCACTCCTTTTTGGTCATTGCACAGTGCCCTGTTCTGCTTATGGGAAGGGACATCCTCACAAAGTTGGGGGCTACACTTTCCTTCTCTCCTCATATACACTTCCATCCAGACTCACTTGCCACTCCCCTGATCCTCACCTTTACCTTAGGACCATTCCCTATTCCATCTGCCAGTGCCTTCCCATTACCCCTTCCAAGGTGGACCCTACTGTCTGGGATTTTTCAAGTCCTATCTCCTCACACCACGAGCTCATTCATATCTGTCTTAAAAACCCCTCCATTTTCTGGCCCAATCACAATACCCACTCTCCCAACAAGAACTCCTAGGCTCCAGCCTATCATTCAAGACATCTTGTGAACGGGATTCCTTAGACCTACTCATTCCCCTTATAACACCAAGGCAGTAAAAAAGCCTTGATCCAAGACCTCTGTTACATCAACTCTGCGGTCATCCCAATTCATCCCATGGTAACCAATCCTTATACCCTTCTCTCTACCATTCCTTCGGGACCTTTTACTTCTCAGTACTAGACCTGAAAGATGCCTTCTTCTCTATTCTCCTCCATTCTCTCTCAAGACATTTTCGCCTATACATGGGCAGAGCCTGAGTCTTGAAATTCCACTCAGCTGATGTGGACAGTTCTCCCCCAAGGGTTCCAAGACAGCCCTCATGTCTTTGGACAGGCCTTGGCTAAGGACCTAGTATCCATACATCTCACTCAGTCTATGGTGCTACAGTGTGTTGATGACCGCCTTCTTTTCAGTGCCTCCTTTGAGGTCAGTCATCAGGACACCTGTAAACTTCTTAACTTCCTTTCTGCCTGTCACTACAGGGTTTTTCCATCCAAGGTACAGCTTTCCTTGGCAATGGTAACATACCTAGGCCTCCTCCTGACCCCTACACACAAAGCCGTTACAGTTGATAGAAAGGGCCTTATCACTAATATACCAACCCCTATACTAAGGAAGAAATTCTCTCCTTTCTAGGTATGGTGGGATTCCTCAGAGCTTGGGTTCCTAACTCTCTATATTGGCTAAGCATCTATATGATGCAGTCCGGGGCCCACTCTCTGAACCCCTATTACACTCTGTTACAGAGCCCTTCACCAGGCTCCAGCAGGCCCTCTTCCAGGCCTCTGCCCTCCATCTCCCTGATCTCAAACACCCACTTCATCTTTACATGGCTGAAAAGCAGGGATTTGCTCTAGGGGTCCTTGAACACATGCTGGGGCCAACCTTTGCCCCTGTGGCTTATCTTGACCCTACTGTTCGGGGATGGGCCCCTTGCCTATGAATGTTGGCCCCAGCCTCTCTACTCTCTAACGAGTCAAAGAAGCTCACCTTTGAGGCCCCACCATCCTGGCTCCCCATCACCTAAAGGAACTCCTCACCTACAAGGGTTTACGTTCCTTACCCCCCTCACCCCCGCCTCGCCTTTTATCTCTACAAGTTTCCCTGGTGGAAGATCCCAGTCTTACTTTCCACATATGCTCACCATTAAACCCTGCTACTCTCCTCCCCGCTCCTCAGGACTCTTCCACCTCTTCTCCTCTTAGCCATCCATGCATTGAAACTCTGGAGGAGTTTCTTCCACATCCCTCCCACATACAGGAAGGCCCCTTGTTCCAGGCAACATACACATAGTTCACAGTTGGCTTCTTCCTTCAGGAAGGAGTTTGTAGGGCAGGGTGTGCTATAGTCTCTAACCTTGGTTGTGTAAGCGGCTCCCCTCCCCCATAATATATCCAATTAGCAGGCTGAACTTGTTGCCCTCATCAGAGCCTTCACTTTGGCAAAGGGAGCCTCCCTCAATTACATTTAGAGTGGACTAAACTCCTTCCCTTAGCTCTTCTTAAGTTATGGGCCCTCCCAAAGAAGCCACTCAACATCTCCCCTTTTGAGCTTCTATATGGACGCCCTATCTCCCTGCTCAGCTCACCACTCTCTGATTCTCCACTACCCCTTGCTCCTCATCTTTTCTGGCCCCTTCTTGCATACATTAGGAAACTTCTTTGGTAATACAGCGATGCTGTTTGGCAAAGCCTAGTTCTGCCTCGTCCCCTTCCCCCACTCTGTCTCCTGGCGACCTGGTACTTTTTACCACCCCCCAACAGGCCCCCTCCTCCTCTCAATTCTCTGCAAAATGGACTGGACCCTATCGGGTCATTCTCACCACTCGCTCAGCAACCCGCCTTGAGGGCATCTCATATTGAGTTCATAACTCCCATTAAAAACAGTCCTCTCCATTATCTTATGCAGTGGGACCCACAGGCCCTCTAAAGTTGTGTTTCTTCAAGCTCAGACTCCTCAATATTCCTTCTGTCTCTGAGGACCACAAGGACACTGCAGAACCACAAGTACCACCCTTCCCTTTTTCATTTTTGCCCTCCTCCCTCATTCTGCTCTCACCTCCGGGGGTACCATTACCAGGAATTACCATTCCAGTTTCTAGGAGACTTAAGCAACTTGCTCAAGTCATACTAACCATACAATCCCAGCTTAATTCTTTAGCTGCTGTGGTTCTGCAGAATCGAAGAGGCCTTGACCTTTTTACAGCCGAAAAAGGCGGACTTTATCTGTATCTACAGGAGGAATGTTATTTTTATGTCAATCATCCTGGTATAGTAAAGGACAAGATAAAACAGGACCTCGAACATTGTTGGCAGCAACAGCTCTTCTCTGCTGAAGGAATACCAATCCCTCACCAAAATTGGGCCACTGAGGACAGCATTCCATCACCACTCAACCTCCATCATAGTCCCAATGATTCCAACACTGTCCCTTCCCAGCAGGAAGCAGTTATTGAAGATTGACCTACATCCCTGTTCCCTAAGGGGCCAAATAAAAACAAAAAATCATCTGTGCAACCATCTTAGGAGACAGCCTTGCTTTCTCACCCAAGGGTCTTTCTGAGAAAGGGTCACCTCTCCCTCATACCAACCCAACCCTTAACTGCCCATATGAGGACCTCCTCCGCTCTGATTCCTGAGCCTGCCCTATAAAAATCCCAGACCCCAAGCCTGTTTTGCCTGTCTCTCCTATAGAGAGAGAGCCTTTATTTGTCAACTCTGACAAATAAACTCTCGTGTGTATCTCTGCCTGGTCTCTGTCTTTCATTTCTCGCTTACCCATCTCTCGTTCCTCGCTTTCCCTTCAGGATCTTTCTAAGTTGCTTAGGGCCTTGCTAAATTGCTGAGTCTGGCTTTGAACTTTTGATCCTCCTGCTTTAGCCTCCTGAGTCACTGGGATTACAGACATGCACCACCACACCTGGCTTTTCAATATATTTCCTCTATATTGGACATAGAAAAAGATTGAATGTTTCTCAGATAAATGTATAAACTAGCAAAATCATATTACCAAAGCCTGGCAATGCACAAATAAGAAAACTACAATCCAATTTTTCATATGAACAGAGATACAAAAGAAATGAAAGCCTAAGTAAATCACAAGAGAATTCAATTGTGTTAAATGAAGACATTGAAAAAATTTAATATTGTTCTAGGAATGGTTGAATACCAAGAAATATATTAATGAAATGCAACTCAGAAATATTTGTTACAAATCTTTAAAATATGCATACATAGCCTTTGACCAATAACTCTCCTTTTAGGATTCTATCCTGCAAGAAAATATTAATGGTTATGCACAAAGATTTCACTCCAAGTTGCTTCCTTAATGTTGTTTATGTCAACAACAAAGACAAAATTAGAAACAACCTAAATGTTCAGTACAATACAGGATCAGTTAAATTAGGTAGGCATATACTTGGTATATACACAATAGAATTCAATCATTAAAAATAATATAGTAGCTGGGTGGGATGACATATGCCTGTAATCCCAGTAGCTTTGGAGGTAGGGGCAGGAGAATCACAAGTTCAAAGCCAGCCTCAAAGGCTGGGGTTGTGGCTCAGCAGTAGAGCACTCACCTAGCATGTGGGAGGCACTGGGTTCCATCCTCAGCATCACATAAAAACAAATAAATAAAATAAAAGTATTGTGTCTAACTACAACTAAAAAAATAAAATTAAAAAAAAAGGAAAAGAAAAAGCCAGCCTCAGCAACTGTGAGGCATTAAGCAACTCAGTGAGACCCTGTCTCTAAATAAAATACAAAATAGGGCTGGGGATGTGGCTCAGTGGTTGAGTGAGTTCAATCCCCAATAACAAAAAATAAAAAATAAATAATAAAATATAATAGAAGGTTGGAGATGTTGCTCAGGGATAGAGCACTTGACTAATATGCATGAAGCCCTGGGTTCAATCCCCAGCATGAAAAAACAAAAACAAACAAACAAACAAAAAAACCCCAGAAAATTAGTAAATTTTTAAAAATACACACATAATAAAAGCATTTTTTTCAAAAGAAGTTAAGTAACTCACCCAAGATCATATAGCTAAAAAGTGACCAAGCTAGAACTTGAACCCAAACTTGTCTGGCTCTTGGAGTGGTGCTCTCAATGCCTGTGCATCGACACCTCTGGAAAGAGCAGTTACCAAAGAATTAGGACATGTGGGACTTTGCCACCACTTTACGTGTCTTTAATCTGGCCTCACTTTTCTCTAGTATTAAATGATAGACTGGATGAAGTGTCTCTGACAGGCCCAGTGAATTGTAATTCTGCTGACATTGTTATCTCTCCGATGATTCTGATTTTGATTTTATAACATGGAAAGTCCTAAGCCTTGATTGCTAATTCAGATACCATTTGCCTCTGGCGCACTCTGGGGTTATCCATGGCTGAAGAGTTCCAGGGAGGAGACCAGCTGTCCTGCCTTATCCAGCTCCTCCTCCACTGGTTTGCCCTCCAGTTGAGCCAGCCCTTGAAGAGGCCTCCCCTACCCCTCATATCCTGGTTCTTGAAGAGAGGTCAGGCCTGGCTCAGCTCCAGGATTGACTTTCACAAGCCAAGAGATAACAGAATTTCAAGGTAAAGATCAGAGAAGCCCTTAAAAAGGCCTCCTGGCACCCTAAAGTTGCTACAGCTTCCCCTGCCCCAGCTATCCTTCCTGCCGCCAGCACCTCGCCACCATGTGGGAGCTCGTGGCTCTTCTGCTGCTCACCCTAGCCTATGTCTTTTGGCCTAAGGTAAGGGTTCCTGGGGCCAAGTATCCCAAGAGCCTCCCATACCTGCCCCTGGTGGGCAGCCTGCCATTCCTCCCCAGACATGGCCACAAGCACGTCAACTTTTTCAAGCTGCAGAAAAAATATGGACCCATCTATTCCTTTCGTGTGGGCACCAAGACTATAGTGATTATTGGCAACCACCAGCTAGCCAAGGAGGTGCTTGTCAAGAAGGGCAAGGAATTCTCCGGGCGGCCCCCTGTGGTAAGCAGTGTCCATTCTTCTTCCCTTCCCACCCCCTGGGGTTGTGCAGTTCTTAATATTCTTTCAAAATCAGACTAGTCAGGGGTGGATAAGAGGGGAGGAACTTCTCAAACTCACCTAGCTTCTAAATTAGGAAGGAAGAATTAAAGGAGGTCCTCTAGAGTGGGCTGCCCAGGAGTGGAGTGGGGTGGGTGTGTGGTCCTGAGGGGTTGTAGATCTGTCACCCTGCTCATTTCACCCCTGAACTAGATGATAATCTCTCTGGTCCTAATTTAAGGTTATATAAGGCACCTAGTCTGGCCCCAGCACGAAGTGCTCAATAAATAGCCAGTGTTGATGCTATTCTTTGTGGAAAACGGGGGCAGTGATTCCTTCCCACTTGGGAAGTTACTGGGGAGACGCACCCTGACTCCTGGACCAGTGAGATAGCTATTTCTCTGGAACTATCCCCATGGCTCCAGTTCATGGGGGTGGACAACTGACCTACAGTAGCATTTCAGGACTGCGTTGACCCATTGAGCTTGCTGTTGGATAGCTATCCCAGAAGTACTCCCAGTGCCCCATCTCAGTACCCTGGTGCTAATTACTCCCATAAATAGAGGGCCTTAGTCTGTCCTATCAAGACCTAACAGTCATGGTGGAATAGAACAGGGATATCCCCACATGGGAGTCAGCACCACCAGGTACCTGCTTTCTCCCCGAGAAATGGAGAGGGGCTGGGGGAGTAAGGCTGGGGCAAGGGGTGGGTGGATGGTGTGTGAGTCCTACAGCCTTGTCTGCTCTCCAAAGGTAACTCTAGGCCTCCTGTCAGACCAGTGGAAGGGCATTGCCTTTGCTGACTCCAACACTCAATGGCAGCTGCACCGGAAGCTGGTGCTGGGCACTTTTGCCCTGTTCAGGGAGGGCGACCAGAAGCTGGAGAACATCAGTGAGTGCTGGGATGGCGCAGGGGGCTGGAGCTGATCACACAGGGGCTGGGAGTGAAAAGAGGGCTGGGGAGGAGGAAAGGGTTAGGGATGGTTTATTTCGGTCTTTTCTTGGCGATTGCTACCATCTAGTGGCTAATTGCTATCTCTGCCCCACCCTGGCTAAAAAGGAACTGGTAGAGGGTGGCCAGGGTGCAAATGCAGTCCCCACCCTCACACTTCTCTCTCCCCTCAGTATGTCGGGAAGCCAGTGTATTGTGTGATCATCTGGCCACCCACCATGGACAAGTCATAGATTTGTCCTTTCCTGTCTTCATGGCTATACTTAACGTAATCTGCATCATCTGCTTCAACATTTCCTACAAAACTGAGGATCCAGAGTTGAGAACCATAAGGAACTTCAGTAGCAGTATCTTGGAGAGTCTGGGAAATGAAACTCTGGTGGACATATTCCCCTGGTTGAAGGTGAGAATGAAGCCAAATGACACCTTCAGATACCAGCAAACACAGACAGTGTCCCTGATTCTTCTTTGTCTCCAGACCTATCTTTTTCCTGACCTCC
Organism: Spermophilus citellus; assembly: GCF_964194105.1. Lineage (NCBI taxonomy): Eukaryota > Metazoa > Chordata > Mammalia > Rodentia > Sciuridae > Spermophilus > Spermophilus citellus. The sequence goes on along the minus strand of NC_138195.1, from coordinate 72,215,175 downwards.
TCAGCCAGTGACCTCTGCCTCATACAACCTTGGCCACTTCTCTATACAAATGGATCTGCCTTTTGAATCATGAATCTTAATAAAACTCATGATAGTGGCTCTCATTTATTTTCCAATTGTCGTGTGCCAGTATTAAGCACTCTATAAACATTAATCATTGAATTCCCCTTGGAGGTATGTTTTATTATCTTCATTGTACAGAAGAGAAAACAGGCTTAACCAGGTTAAGGAACTTGCCCTTGTCTTCAGACTCAAATTTATCTTAGTCTAAAGAGCTCCGCACATAGTAATCAGGGTTTGATGTTTGGTTAACTGGGAAGAGGAATCTGTACCCTCCTCTCTTCTTGGAGTTGTCCCTGAGGAGCCCATTCTGTGTCCCCATCTTGTCCTTCATTAAGGCTGAAGGTAAGGTTAGAGTAGAAATTCTCCTGAGACAGAAAGCTAGGATCTGTAGGATGGATTCTCATAGCTGGAATAGCAAAGTGGAAGAGGAGTGGATTTGACATTTCTTTCTACTTCCCAGATTTTCCCCAATAAGACCCTGGAAATGCTAAAGAGGTGTGTTGATGTGCGAGATGCAATACTGAATCAGATATTGAAAAAGCACAAGGTAGGTGATTGAGAAGATGAAAGTATGAGTGAAGTGGCCAGGCATAGTGGTGCAAATCTGTAATCCCAGAGACTCAGGAGACTGAGGATCGCAAGTTGAAGCCCAGCCTCAGCAACTTAACAAGACCCTAAGCAACTTAGTGAGATCCATTTCAAAATAAAAGATAAAAGGGGCTGGAGATATGGCTCAGTAGTAAAGCACTCTTGGGTTCAATTCCCAATACCAGAAAGAAAAAAGAAGAAAGAAAGAGAAAAATATGCGTATGTTTGAAAATGCCCTGGGAACAGGACTGGAGTACATTTTGGACATTGTAATATCTGCAGAGCTTAGCAGAGTCTGGCACATAGTAGATGCACAATACAAATTGACCCAATTAATGAATGGAAGTGGTAAAGTAAGAAATAAAGGAGGAGCTTAGATGGCATCTGTCTACCCCTCAAATTTAAAGAAGGCACAGTGCTATCTCCTACCTACGTAAACATAGGTCCTGCTAGCCTTACTCCACTTCCAAGTGTAAGAGGCCCTGACTAGTGTAACAGAAGTATGGCAGGAGTGCTGCAGGTGGAGCTCTTTCCTTATCAGTCTCAACTTTCCCCAACCCAGGAGAAATTCAACAGTGACTGTATCACCAACATGCTGGACATTTTCATGCAAGCCAAGATGAATGCAGAGAATAACAATAGTGGCCCAGACCTGGATTCAAATATGCTTTCAGATAGTCACATTGTTGCCACCATAGCGGACATCTTTGGAGCTGGTGTGGAGACCACAGTCTCTATGGTGCATTGGATTGTAGCCTTCCTGCTGCACAATCCTCAGGTGAGTTTGTCCCCACTACTGTCTTTCCATTTGCCTGGGAACCAGCCAGCATGACCTCTGCATCCCAGAGAAAAGGAGAGGCAATACCCTGGGGCTGCCCTGTCCCTCACCCAAGTAGGTGCTGGCCCTGGCCCCAGATTAAAGCTGTTCCATCTTCTGGAAGCAGGGCCTGGGCTGTGCTGGAAAGGGTCTGTACAGGATGTGACCATTGGATTCTGCCAAGCCCATGCTTCTCTTGGGCTTGAAACACACTGGTATGTGCATCTCCCTCTGGCTCTTAGGTGAAGAAGAAGATCCATGAGGAGATTGACCAGAATGTAGGTTTCAGCCGTACACCAACTTTCAGTGACAGGAACCACCTCCTCATGCTAGAGGCCACCATCCGAGAGGTGCTTCGCATCAGACCTGTGGCCCCAATGCTCATACCCCACAAGGCTAATACTGATTCCAGGTATGCCTTTCCTCCCAAAGACATCTAGGCCAACTCTGCTTGCCAGCCCACCTGGTTCCTCATCCATACCCCAGCCCTGTCCTCAGCCTGTGTGTTGAACGCTGACTCCTAACAATGATCCTACCCCTGGCCCTTCTGATCAGTGTATCTACCACCCACTGACACCCACTGACCAATTCACAGACCCACCTAATTTCCCAGGAAGCTAGCTGCTTGTTGCCCTTGGAGGCATGTGGGCTGGGATGAAGCTGTTGGAGTTCTACGCTCCTGCCCAGCCCAACAGTTGCCTTAGATATATGCATACCACATCCCCTGACAGCCATGGATGTCCCTGTGTACAGTGTCAGTACATAGTGCTTGTCTAGAGGATAGAGCTCGATTCAGATTTGATCTGTTACAAACTAAGGAAAAGACAGATGATTGGGAAATGAGGGAGTAAAGGATTCTTTTCCCCCAAGGTGGTAGAATGTGGAGACTTGGGGCTGAGTGGGGAGGGAAGGGCAATGTCACAGACCCCTTTTCCTCTCCCTCTCTGGAACAGCATCGGTGAGTATACCATCGACAAGGGCACACAGGTGATCGTCAACTTGTGGGCACTTCATCACAATGAGGAGGAGTGGAACCAGCCAGACCAGTTCATGCCAGGTAAGTCCCTGTCCCATCCTGTCATGCTCCCTAGATCACACAGCCAGCCTGGACTCTGCTCCACAGGTCCCCCCACCCCAAGCCTCTCTTCCCATCTGCCAAGCTTGCTTCTAGAAAACTCTTGGCCCCATCTCCATGGACCTGTTGCCACGCCCACATTGTTGTAGACTGCCAGACTATGGCTGGGTTTCCCTTGCTCTCCTTCCAACCAACTGCACGGCTCTGCGAAGTCCTCTAAGCATCTGACTCCTATTAAGCTTAGATGGTGGCATTTTCATCTGCCCCCTCCCCTCCCCATCGTTCTTGATCATTTCATTTCCTCTGTGTCACGTTAAGGCCTACCTGAGAGCAGAGCTTTCTCTCTCTTCAGTCTGGAGGTCCTCAGACAGGGCCACATCTCTGCCTCAGCCAGGGTGGAAGCATGATTCTCCACGGCCTCATCCCTGGCTAATGCCTCCCCCTTGCCCACAGAGCGCTTCTTGGATCCAACTGGGAGCCAGCTCATCTCACCGTCTCTCAGCTACCTGCCCTTTGGAGCTGGTCCCCGCTCCTGTGTAGGAGAGATCCTGGCCCGCCAGGAGCTCTTCCTCCTCATAGCCTGGATGCTGCAGAGGTTCGACTTGGAGGTGCCAGATAATGGGCAGCTACCTTCCCTGGTGGGCGACCCCAAGGTGATCTTCCTGATCGATCCTTTTAAAGTGAAGATCAAGGTGCGCCAGGCTTGGAAGGAGGCCCAGGGTGAGGTTAGCACCTAGAGGGCGAACCTTACTCCCCTGACCCCACCCTGTGTGACCCCACAAGAGAATTAGAGGTGCTACTCCCACCATTTCTCCCTGCTCTCAGCCCACTCTACTTTCCTTTCTGCCCTGCAGCAATGGCAGGTGTTATACATAAACTGGAGTTTTTCTTCAGAAGGAAACAGCTCACTCATTTGTACATTTGCTCGTTCTGTCAACAAATATTTTTATCCAGCATCTACTATGTGCCGTTCACTGTCCTGGGACACTCAGGCTGCCTGGTCTCATGAACCTCACATGCTAGTGAAGGTTAGCAGATACATAAGAAGGTTAGAAACTCATAAAAGCTTTGAAGTCATTTATAAGACAATATGAAAAAGGCAAAAGGAGGGAATGGCCACTTTAAAAGAGGGACTGGGGAGGTAAGAAATGTCAGGCAAAGGGATCCATGCTGAGGGAAAAGCAGGTGACAAGGTCTCAAGGTGGGAAAGGGCAGGAGGGCTACTGTGAAGCAAGTGAGTGGGAGAGTGGTCCCCAGTAAGATCAGGGGGAGGCAGGGCCGCTCCCATGGGGCCTTTGTAAGGAGGGAGGAGATTTTCTGTTTTCTGCTACTGGGGTGACCTCTTTACTACTGAGCTACAAACCCAAATCATTTTATTTTGAAACAGAGCCTTGCTAAATTGTCCGGGCTGAACTCAAACTTGTGATCCTCCTGCCTCAGCCTCCTGAGTAACTGAGATTATAGGTGTGCATTACCAAGCCTGTAAAAATTTAGGTTTTTATTCCAATATGATAGGAAGTCACTGGTGGATTTTAAACATTTAAATGGAACAGTCTGATTTGCTTTTTTTTTTTTTTTTTTTTGTACTGGGAATTGAACCCAGGGGCTCTTAACCACTGAGCCACATCCTCAACTCCCATTTTTTTCTTTTCTTTTTTTTTTTTGTAGTTGTAGATGAACACAATACCTTTATTTGTTTATTTTTATGTGGTGCTGAGGATCGAACTCAGTGACCCACATGTGTTAAGCAAATGCTCTAGCACTGAGCCTCGACCCCAGCTCTCAGCTCCCATTTTTAAAAAATACATTTAATTTAGAGACAGCATCTCATGGAGTTACTTAGGCCTCACTAAGTTGCTGAGGCTGGCTTTGACCTTGAAATCGTCCTTCCTCAGGCTCCCCAGCCACTAGAATTATAGGAATGCCTCATGCCCGGCTTGATTTGCATTTTTAAAATGCTCACCCTAGTTGCTGAGTGGAGAATGGTCTCAAGGGATGAGATGGGAGCTGGAGAACATGAGGAAGGAGCTGCTGTGCTGGTTTGGGAAAGCAACATGACAGCTTGGAACTTTGGCCCAGCGGGGGAATGGTGAGGAGTGGGAGGGTTGAGGATATATTTTGAAGGCAGAGCAACAGATCATTTACTTCAATCCAATGTGCCTCCTAAATTTGGCTTTGTAACCCACAGACTGGGCCCACCATTAGCCATACCGTCTTAGTCCCCAAAGACCAGCATGTCCCTTTCCCTCCTCCTTCCCTGGGGTAAACACTACCAGGAAAGGTTTTCTACAGCTGCCTCTGTAGCAGTGCCTGAATTTAACTTCTTCTCCACACTCAAAAACCCAGGAAGGCCAGGTGTAGTGGTGCACACCTATAATCCCTGCAACTTGGGAGACGGAGACAGGAGGATCACAAGTTCCAGGCCAGCCTGGGCAATTTAGCATGACCCTGTCTCAAAAAAAAAAAAAAATTTTTTTTTTATTAAATTGTTTTAAAGGTCTGGGAGTGTAGATCAGTGAGAGACTGCCCTAGGTTCAATCCCCAGTACTACAAAAACAAAATAAAACCCAAAAACAAAAACAACCCCAGGAAGTCTACAATGCTTCCTCGCTAGAAGATGGAGCCCAGACTCCAAAAGCAGCATCTTTAAACCTTGGCCACTGGCCAGTCTGCAAATGAAGGATGTCCTAAGATGCCCCAGGAGAAAATGACCCTTGCCCTTTAGCCTAGAGAGAAGCCCCATACTCAGCTCCCTGGCGCCAGCCAGACCAGAATGGAGTCATCAATGACCCAGTCTGCCCCCTCTGACTAGACAGAAAGCTCTGGAAGGGCTAGTGGGGCACAAGGCTGAGAATCTGCCTGGCTGAGTTTTAGAGAGAAGAAATCAAGGGAGCCCTGACAAAGGAGAAGCACAGGATTTCAATTACAGCAGCACTGTTTTCCTTCAAAAGACCTTTAGTAATCCATTGCTTGTGGATCGTTCCATCCTATTCCCCACAACTCAGTCTTGGCCTTCACCAGCCAGTGACCCCAGAACCTTACCAAAGAGCCTAAAGAAAACCTGCTATGGTGGTGCACACCTGTAATCCCAGCCGCTCAGGGGGCTGAGGCAGAAGGATTGCAAGTTTAAGGCCAGCCTTGGCTACTTACAGAGACAAAAACAAAAAAGGGCTGGGGATACAGCTCAGTAGGACAATACTTGTCCAGCATGCACAAGGCCCTGGGTTTGATCAACAATACTGCGCACCTCATGTAAGAAGAGAATGAGATAGGGAGAGAGAGAGACCCCAGAGGAGAGTGTGGGCAGCTGTGACTGACCCCCACCCTATCACAAGAAGCCTAGGAGATGCTGACACCACTGTAAGCTAAAGGGAAAGATTAAGCTGGAGGTCTCCCACTTCCCTCTCCTAAGTTCTTCTGCCCCAGCTGGCTGTTGGGCTAGAGCCAAGCACCCTCAGCTCAAAGCAAGGGGGAGCAGGATTAGCTGGAGTTCAGTATTTCAGATAAGAATTTGAAAGGCATTTTGTAGACTAGGTGATGAAGAGAGAAATATGTTGCAGAAGGCTTGTGTTCTCTGTAGAATCAGTGGGTAAGTTTGACTGGAATAGTCTCCAACTATTGAATCAACATTGAATAACATGGAAATGGGAAACTACCCCTTCGTTTTTAAGATGAGGAATCAGAGGGCCATTGTGGAGGGATGTGCATATGTACAAGCCTACTTAGCAGCAGCCTGTCACCAGAACCCATGATTTCAAAGATGCACGATGAGAAGTCAGCTATGCGTTCCCCTGTCCCTAGGGGTCATGGAAAAGTTCTCTAGCTGGGGAGAGCAACTTTCTGAAAACTAGTGTCCTCTTAGAAAATGATCTGATGAATTTTGTTGCCCAAACTGCCCATCCCCTGGATGAAAGGCCTTTTCCTCATTTATCTACATCACTGTATCCTTGAACCCCCTAGAGGCTCAGAGTGAATGCCTTCCTCCAAGCTGTCTCATGACTCCCAACCCACCACGTGTCCCCTTTTAGTCCCAACTTCTATCACTTAGTGCTGAACCCCAGATGCATCTGAGCATCTGCCTGGGCTTGAAATGGGTGTGGTATCCCCCAGGGACGCAGACCCCTTTCTCTCTGGAGTTCGAGACTGAGCTTTCTCACGTTCTTTATCCAGCATCTCAGCACCTGACAAGTAGGTTGGACACATGAAAGAATTCAACCAGGTGCCTTGGCTCAGTGAGAAATCAATCAACTCTACCCCCTTATGCAGAAGGAAGCTGGAAAGTCCTTGCCAAGACCTCACAGTCACCTTTTCAGCTTCAGATTGTTCCCAACTAGTAGTGAGTTTTTAAAAAAATATTTTTAGTTGTAGATGAACACAATACCTTTATTTCATTTTCCATGTGGTGCTGAGGATCGAATCCAGTGCCTCACATGTGTGAGGCAAGAGCTCTACCACTGAGCTACAACCCCAGCCCCAGTAGTGGGTTTTTAAATAAATGTTTCAAAGCCAACTCAGCAGGGAGAGCACCCCTGATTTGTAGTGTTTGCCAAGAGCTACCAATGTAATGTCACTGAAAATAGAGTTGGGAAGAGATGCTAGGTAGCCTTTCATTTTGTTTTTTTTTAACATTATATGTTATTTACTGCTGTAGTCATACATGGGACTCATCCTGAGAAATGTGTCCCTACACAGTTTCCTAACACAAATATCATAGAATGTATTTACACAAACCTAGGGGATGCAGCCTACAGCCAGCGAGGCTTAAACCTGTACAGCGTTACTGTACTGAATACTGTAGACAACACACACAATGATATTTTTGTATCTAAATATACCTAAAAGGGGTTGTTTTCACCAGTATCACCACAAACATGAGAAACACATTGCACCAGATGTTATTATGGCTACAATACCACTAGGAGGTAGCAATGAGCAGCCCCTTTAAAAATCTTATGGGACCACTATCACATATGTGTTCTGTGATTGATCCAAATGGTATTGGTACATGACCTCATACACTAAATGCCATCATGTGATATTCCTACCATGCTGATTTATAAATACCTTGAAGGGTATGGATAATAACATGTGCTAAATAATTGGAAAGTGATCCACTTTGTGTATTTATCACCTTTGTTTTTAATATATTCAAACCCACAATATATATTGTGGGTTTATGTAGTTTATTTTTATTGGCCATTTAATAAGAAGCTCATAAAATTTTAAAATATTTACTGATCAGCCCTAGTGAGCTAAAAGAGCCAACCTTCCTAGGGTTCTGTCCTTCAGAAAATCAGGGGACTTCCCAGAGTCTCTTTCTTGCCCAGTAACCTCGTGAGTGTAGGTGGGTCAGAAGGAGTCAATGTCCCAGTGGCTTCTGGTGGCCACAAAACCTGAAGCAGGGGAAGTCCCTCTACAGTTAGACACAGACACATGCCCACCTCTGGAGGACCAGGGTCCAGTCCAAGGCACCAGAATTGGGGGATAAGGGGAACCCAGAATTCCCAGGTACTAGGCTCCCAGCCACCCATCTTAGCCCTGGATCTTAGGCCTGTTGCCAACTTTGGGAACCTCAGGTTCTTCTTTGTGACACAGGGTCACTTACCACCTGAGCTGCCCATTGTCTGAAGCTCTGGTGAGGATGAAACAGAAAGGGCTGTGTGAGTAGAAAAGTCCCTTGTGAGCCGGGGCTATAGAGACAAATTCTCCAGGGGGTGGTCACTTACTAAGTGCCCATGGGCAACTGATTTGGCCTTCTTAAATCTCCATTTGCCCATCCGTAATATGGGGGCTGAGGCGTGTGTACACCAACCTCACTGTTGCTCTGAGGATCAAATATGAACCTACGAATACTTTTTTGCCTCAATAAACACTGGCCTCATCATTTAAATTAATCATCCAAATCCACAAAATAATTTCTCTGAAGATTTTACATAGAACTCCCAAAAGCTATCAGCTAGGGCAGGAGAGAGAGCAGGTATGTGCATATAGGTCCATCTTGGGCAAGACATCCAGGAAGCCACCCGCAGCCCTGGCCTGCCTCCACCCAGAGTCAGGGCATGCTGACAGCTGGGAGGTGGGTGGAGAGCCCAGGGACAGACTCTTTTCATGGCTAGCACAGAGGGTGTTTTGTAACATTTTCCAGTGGGATTGGGTTTCTTGAGTCTTTGTGAGAAAGCATGAAATGGAAGGAATATTAAACTATGGTGAGGAACAGGCTTTAAACAGTGAGAAATTTCAGATCAAATAAAATCTGCTCCCCCTCACAAATACTGGAAGCTGTATTTTTATTTCCTTTGAGGAAGAGCAGAATACTTTCAAGATACAAAGATCCAAACAGCTTTAACTCCTTTAAGATTTGACAGCTTTCTTTGGTTTCCTCCCACCTTTGAAAAGGAGTCCCAAGTTCTCAGCTCTTCACTGTCTGACCTATTAGTTAATGGCCTTTGGGGCCAAAAGATGTGGCTTCAAATCCTGGCTCTGCTGCTTATTAGCTCTGTGATCCTGGAAGTTAATTCACTCCTCTGAGTGCCTCAATCTCTTTACCATTATAGCAATAATTATAAGGCTCTGCCTCAGAGATCTGTTTTGAGGCTAAAACAAGAAAATGTAGGTACTGAGATGCTTAGACAAGACCTGGCATTGCGTAAACTGTCAATAAGGAACACAAAAAAGACAAAAGTCTTTTTATTACCTGCTTACCTCGTTCCAGTGTCATTTCTTACACTTTCTAGAATGCAGTCATCTAGAAAGACTAAATTGTTTGTCGTTTCCTACTCAACCCGTGTTGTCTCCTGATTTAGTCCTCCCAAGCTGTTTTGTGCTTTTCAGCATCTGGCCCATAGTGGCACTCAATAATCTTCAGGACAAACATGTGAGTTCCCTTTGCACCTTTCTCCCGGGGAGCAGTCACCTCCTCCAGGAAGCCTGCCTTGAAACCCCATGTGGGTTAAGTTCTCACCCACAGCATTCTGTGCACACATGCTTTGGGCCACTGCCTGTGGCTCTAACACTGCTGATGTGCCCTTCTTCCTCTCTGGGTCACTACTGGCTCTTCTGAAGAGGCAGGCCTAAGGTGTCAGCATTCCCAATTCCTGGCACCTGGTACGTGCTCCATAAAAGCTTTACCTCCATTGTAATGTTTTGAACGACCAACAATAAATTAAAAAAAAAAAAAAAAGCTTTACCTCTTCCGTGAGGCCAGTCACTTGCCCCCAGGCTGGAACTTGAAACTGAATACCTCCCAAGACCCACAACTCTTCACAACAGGTTCAGCAAGGAGCCAGCCAACGGGTCAGCCGCGCCCACTTCCCCCTCCTCCTGAGTCAAGCCCTGGTTTTTGTTCACTAGCTGAAAACAGGAAGCTGGAGAATGGGGAGTTTCTTGAAATTCTTGTTTGTCATAACTACTGTCTTGTGCTGGACATAGTCATTTGGGACCAAGACAACCAGCTGTCAGATCTCATTAGAGAAACAAGGAACCCAGTGACCTCGGGGCACATCACAGCCTCTTGTGACCAGCTCATAAAAGTGCCATTTGGTTTGGGACCATGCAGGTGTTACCTTTTAAAAGGCAGGAATGATACACATGTACTGGGGGCAGAACCCAGGGGCACTCTATCACTGAGCCATTTCCCTGATTCTTTACAGTTTTTAAAAATTAAAAGTTAAGTTGCTGCGGCTAGCTTCAACCTTGTGATCTTCCTGCCTTGGCCTCCTGAGCCACCGGGATTAGGGGCATGCACAGTTGCACCCAGCTAAGAGGGATCTTAATAAGCAAAGGGTAAAATGAACAAAGGAAGTCTGCCTTAGGGAAACACTGGCACACAATGACAAATGCCGGCACACTGGGGCTCCCCAGCTGCCTAAAGCTCAGTTCAGAGGCTCCCTGCTTGGCATTCAAGACCTCAGACCATCTCTGACTGCTGCTGGCATCTTGGAACATGCACCACTCTCTCCACCTCAGCCTACTTTCTGTGGCTTCTATCTCACATGGGTCTATTTGTCTTCCTAACTGTAACTGAAGTTCTAAGGGGCAGGGGCCATGTCTTATATATTTGTATTTCCCTAGCTTTCAGCACAATGCTGGGCACAAAGTGGCTAATACATACACATACACACAAACACACACTTTTTCGGTACTAGGGATTGAACCCAGGGCCACTTTACCACTGATCTACACCTGCAGCTCTTTCGATTTTCAGGCAGGGTCTCACTGTTGCTTAGCGTCTTACTAAGTTGCTGAGGTTGGCCTCAAAGTTACAATCCTCCTGTCTCAGCCTCCCAAGTCACTGGGATTATAGGTATGTACCACTGTGCCCAGCTCTAATATTTTGTACATTAAAATTCCAAGACTGAGCACCCACCCACATTTCTTTCTGTCCATCAGTAAAAGAGACCTTGGAATGCTTGCTGCCTTTTAAATGTCATCTTTAGCTACGGGGTAACTAACAAAACTTGTTCCTGCTTTTGGGGGTCTAATTTTAACCTATCTGTGGGGCTTCACAAAGTATTCCAGACATCAAAAGGAGAAACAGAGTTTGGGGGAAAACCGCTGAGGATAAAATGTGGACTCAGCAGCAGCTTCCAGCCTGCCCTTGGCCCTGTGGTTTCAGTTTGGCCCAGGATCCTGTTCTCAACTGCTACGTGACACTGCTCAGTCCCTGTGTGAAGGAAAAAGTGCTTGCGTTTGAGATCTTAAGGTATGACTCCCTGACTGAGGAAGAGGAAAAAGGAACAAAGTGGTGCAAGAAAAAAGCACAGAAAAACTTTTGGGATGAATTTTTATTTGGGCTTCTCACAGTGGTTAGAGCCACTCTGTCTTCAGAACAATCACAGCACAGGAAATGGGTCACTGAGACTGCCCAGAAAAATCTGACCAGCTGAATCTTATTGCTTAAAATACACATATTCACAATAACTGACAAATGGTGATGTGCCTCACACAGGAATGTGTTAGCATTTGCAAATCTTCCGACTGTAGCACCAAACCCTCCACCAATCCTTTCCTTCTCATTCATCTGGAAAACCAGACTCAACCTAGTCTCTCTGACCCCCTGACTATTCCTTCAGTTCCCTGTCTCCTTCTCTGAGCAGGAAGCCTCCAGCAGCCGTGGCCAACCGCGGCTTACTAGTTAAGCCCAGCTTGGCCACTGTGCTTCTTCTCAGGCCTTCAGGGTAAGATGCTTCAGTGAAGCCAACAGTCAACACTCAGACCAGCTCCCTGCTGGGGAAAGAAACCTAGAGGGTCAGATTCATCCATTTGATCAGTTAAATGAAGAAGGATTCATTTTGGTAAAACTTGTTCTCCTTGGAGACACTTCAGTGAGTTGTCTGTGATTTCGAAAGGAAGGTGGAAGGTAGGTATCTGAGGGCTGCTGTGCTGTGGCACCTCTCTGGCCACACGCCAGTCTGTCTGGGTCCACTGAACTCAGCAAAGGGACTGTGCTGTGGCACCATGAGTCTGCCAAAGCCTCCTGGCAATTCTGGGCAGGCTGATGTCTGGGCCACAGCAAGGCCAAGCTTGTCACTGAAGAGCCAATCAAGCTTCTGTCTGAATTCCACTTTTGCCTTCTGTCCCAAGTGGTTGTGGACACCCTCTGGGGGCTGAGACCGAAGGCAAGGAGTAGCAGAGGGAGGCAGACAGGTTCAGAGCACGCTTCCATTAACACGGACAGAACACAGGCCTCTCAGCGTCCACGGAGCAATGTGCAAATTGCAGTGATGAGCAGAGTGGAACCTCTACCTTGAGCGCAGTATCTCAGGCAAACACAGGGGGGCGCCGTCGACAATGCTGCCAAATACACTCGAGTACACAGTCAGATGTTTGTTCGGTAAACAGTAAATGCATAAAATAAATTACCTTGAGAGGGCCATGTTTGCTTCAGACGTGTGGTTAACGTGAGCAGGATGGCTGCCATTCAAAGTATCTTCACAGGAACACGGGGTGTGGGGCTCACACACAAGAGACACACACACACACTACAGGTCATTCAAAGTCATCGTCTACAGACTTCACTTTGTTCGACATGAATTTTGGTTCTGTGGAATCCAAACAGACACTCATTCACCTCACAGCCTTGGATTTGTCTGTTTATATATATATATATATTTTTTTTCCCTTTTTTACTATAACATCAATGCTTAGCCTGAATATCATCATTCAAAAGTGGGAGAAGAACCAAACTTTTCATATGAACAGGGATGGATGGGGAATGTTAGTTTCAGCTGATTGCTTTCTCCTTTCAGAGTTTTCCTATCAAAGCTCAACTGGTTGTCCAAAACCAGACGACAGTAATAAGGATCCTGTGGTCCTTCTGGAGGCTGCCTCCACCTCCCACCTGGGCCACCAAAACTCCTTACATAGGTTACAGAAAAGTGAGTCATCCGACCTCAATGGGCTAGGGACAGGGAGAGAGCATGAGAACCACAGATAACCAAGGGATTTCTTCCAAGTGGTCAGTTTAAAACAAACAATCAAACACACAACAACAAGAGACTTATTCAAAATCAAAGAGAAAATACTGTGTGAGAACCAGACTACGGGGCTGCCTTTCCCAGGACCCACAGCTTCCTCAGACCCTCTGTTCAGAAGAGTACAAGGAGATACAAAGTCCTGCAGACCATGTGCTAGGGATGGACAAGGACACTGGTCACCTGTGGGCACAGACCAAAGGGCAGAGATGCAGGAAGCTGCACTTCTCTCCACTCCCAGATTTAGGGCCTACTGCTCAGAGCTAACCAACTCCAAGCCCACACACAAACATCTCCCTCTGGCTCAACTGCAGCCACATTCGTGGAAGGCTAACCTGGGAAAGCACAAACTTCCCTTGTCCGGAAGAGAATTCTTGCAAGCCCACTGGTAAGGTTCTTGTTTCTAGCTGGCTTTTGTTGTTTGTTAAAAAAAAAACAAACAAACAAAAAACAAAGAAAAGGCAGTCTACTCTTCCACACCTGAGCCTGCTGGGAAGGAAGGGGCCCCTCCAGGATGCACAGTGGTACATTTTCTTGTCACCTGGAATTTGAGAGATCAACAAGCCTCCTACCAACCTGTCCACCAGCTCTCATCCTCCCACAGAATCAGCTCAACTCTGGCTGTGCAGACACTGGCAGCCACAGCTGACAATCCCTAGGCCTCTGTGGCTTCCTTCTTCAACCAGGGCTAAGAAGGGTTGCTTCTGCTGAGCTGACACACAACAAAGTTCTCTTAAACTAAAACCAGAGCATAAATCCACTACATCACCAAGAATCATCGCAGGACACAGTCCTAGTCCCCTTCTTTGGGGGCTTTAAAACACATCTCTCTGACCAAAGCAGGTAGGTGAGACATGACTTGAAAGGGGGAAGAAGGGGATGAGGAATGAGTCATGGAACCAACTTCTCAGCCCTCCACAATATTGTGCTTTTGTGAGGGAGAGGCACCCACACCCCAAACTGTACTTGGAGATGTAGGAAAAAGCAGGAGAGGAGAAGGGAAAAAAAAGTGGCTGTACCACTTCCTCTGAAAGTCACTTAATGCTTCTCTCGTGAGTCTCCCTTACCCTGGTTGCTTTGCCAAGTTTCCGGGCACAGGCAGAGCCTACTCTAGCTGGGGGAGCTGCTGCTCTGGGAGTTTGGCGAGTCCTGCTCATTGATGGTGTTGAGCAGCAGGCACGCGGGCGGCCGAGGCAGGTGGGAATGTCCAGGCTCTCGAGCCTGCTCCTCAGAGGGCTGGCAGAGCCCTTCCTCCTCATCGCCAGGAGGCCTCACGTGGCAGCTGTCACAGAAGTCCAGGGGCCCATCCAGAGCATCATCAATGAGTGTGGTGAACTCTTTGAGGTCATCGTCATGATGGCCCCGGTTGCACACACACACCTCAATGCCTGAGTCACCTGTGAAGCGGCGATGTCTGCCAGGTGTCTTGTCTTTGCTATCGGGGAGCACACTGCCATGTTCAGAGCTGGAATCTTTCAGTAGCTCCTCCTTACATTCTGAATCCTTGTCTAGGAAGGCCGCTGGGTCTAGCTCCCCCAGGCCGGCCACTGAGCCACTGGGCTCCATTCCAGGGGCTTTGGTGGCTGCTCGGTCAGCTGGCACGTCAGAGGGCTCAGGATCAGCGATGCTTGGGGGTCTTGTGCTGCTTCTGCTGGGCACAGACAAGGGGCTGCTCTGTGCCCCCTGGGAGCCCCTGGTAGGATCAGCACCCGGAGGGCTGCCACCTGCAGGGCCACACTGAGGAGGCAGCTGCTGCTGCTGCTGTAGCTGGAAGGCACTGTACGGCGGGGGAGGAGTTGGAGGTCGGTTCACCACTTCCTCATAAGGAGGTAGTAAATAGTTTGGCAAAAACCCTAAAAATGGGGAGGTAGGGAGGAAAAATTACTGCACTGGCCACTGTCATAGGACAGATTGCAAAACTCATACCAAACATACGCATTGTCCCTTACCACCCCTCTAGCAGAGCCACCAAGCGGTAGCTTTGGCTCTTGGTCGTGGGCTGGGGAAGAGAGCTGTGAGCAAATGTGCAGAGAAAGAGGGACAGTTTGGGTTGACCTACTCCAGCTTCTTGACATCTAAGAGCCCCTAGTGCTGCTTCGTAAGCAAGGACTTCCTGCCTACCTGGAATTAAGGCAAAGGGTTAGGCAAATGTGGTAGATGACCAAGAACCAATTTCTGCCTGGAATGGACCATGGGCACACAGTCTCATATTCTTTGCTCAGACTGTATTCTCCATCTATCCTCAGGCCTCAGGGTCAGGGATCCTAACTTAAGACTTCCTGACCACTTATTTCTTTTTCTATTCTTCCAGATATATTATATACAGGGTCTTTCTCTGGGAAGTTAGAAATCTGTTGTCTATCTTACTCTAGTGTGGCTGGAAAGACACATCTTGACTCAAAGCAAGAACAGTGGTTACCAGCAAAGGACGAGGGGCCTGTGTCATCCAAGGCTCATTGAAAACATGCCAGGTAGGTTACCTTTTGAATGTGCTGAATACTTCAAGGCACAGATGACATAATAGTACTTGCTAGCATTTATTGAGCACTTACATATGCCAGGCACTGTGCTATGCAATTAATTCTTCTAGATGTGGAATTCAAACACTTCTGACTCTTTTATTTTGTAGAATGCACTTCACAATGGCCTGGGACAAGTTGCCCAACTGGGCCTTCATGGACCATTTGAGAGGTCACATGTAAAGAACCTCAGGGAAGTTCAGGCAGAGTGATTCACCAAGTTTCTTGGTTCTCAGGAAGTCCCAGCGCCCCCCAACACCAATACCTGCCCCTTTGATGGGCATCCCCTCTATGAGGCACATCACATAGCAGCAAGCAAAAATGGGAGGAATTCAGGCCACTGAACACCAAATTCCAATTCACTCACATTATACTCCATCTGACTATTTGCTTTAAATTTTTATTTTATTTTTTTCTGGCAAGAACCCAGGCACTGTGAGCTCTAGAACAGACCTGAGGCTTCAGGGACCCACAGCCGGAATACCTGCTCCTCTGTGCTGAAGGAGACCCCTGTTCCTGTATTTGCAAGATTCTATGTAGGGTAAATGGGGGCAAATTCCCTTGCCCACAGATGTCCTGACTCTGTGCTCCTGAGCTTCTGAGGGTTGGGAACGACAGTTTTGGGTACATACTGAAATAAAATGGCAGCGCTGAGTAATTGTGGGCTTCCCGGTAGGCAATCAGGTTGATTTCATGTTGCCGCTGCTGGGCCTGAAGGCGGTGCTTGGCTCGGCGGTGGTGGCAGACACAGCAGCAGCTCAGGATGATGATGATGGTCCACACCAGCCAGAACCCTGGGGAGTTGGGAAGGTGACACAGAGAGGCAAGTATGCATGGTGAGTACCAGCCAGAGGGGGCAACTATCAAACAAGGAGGTCCCTGGACAGTGCCCACATGGTTGAAGCTGGCACTGTTAGACCTCATCCCATTACTTTATGTTTAAGCTATGTTCATAAATGTTTCTGCCAAATCACGTGCGGAGCACACACTTGTAATCCCAATTATTTGGGAGGCTGAAGCAGGAGGATCACAAGTTTGAGCCTAGACTGGGCAAGTTAGTGAGACCCTGTCTCAAAATTTAAAATAAAAAGGGCTGGGGAAGTAACATGGTTGTAGAACAATCTTGGGTTCAACCCCCAGTACCAAAAAAAAGAAGAAGAAGAAGAAAAAGAAAAACCAAGTTTGTACCAGAGCAAAAGATGCACAGAGAAGCGATGTGAAAATGCTGACAGCACAGGAGGTCTCTCACTCCAGGGTGCCTCGGGGACCCTGGGGGAAGGGAGGAGTGCCAGGGTGTCTCTCTAGAACCACTGATTGGGTCCCATGTTTTAGGTTTTGCAGGCACTAAAAATGTTCATCTTTTAGGACAGTGTCCTTTTCCTCTTTTAAGGGATCTTAGAGAAAACACATTGCTTTCTTGGTGCCCCTCTCCCCTCCCCAACCCAACTCAGATTAGCAATTGCAAGGGGCTTTGGAGGGATTCCTGATAAAGAAATTCTTCGGGTTCTCTCAACATCGTGGAAAAGACCAGGGCTTTTTCTCTATGGTGTAAGTCTCTGCAATGCAGAATCCCTGAAGTTGGAAGTGGAAAATTCTAATTGCCTCAAGTCAATCTCTTCCCTAGAGAGTGTAAATGATTTCCTGCACTCTCCCTCTAATCCAGTACAATTCCATCTCCCACTGCCAGCATGGACCACCTCCCCTTCAGTCTGTGGCTGCACTAGACTAAGGGCCATCAACAGACCTCCCTTCCTCCTACTCCAGGGAGGGGAGGAGGAACAGGAGAAGGCCCACAACCCCCCTTTCTCACTATGCTGTCTCCACAAACTCCAAACTATGAAACCAGGAATAAATTAGATTTTAAAATTATCTCTAGTTTTATTTTTACTGGCTTTTATTATTATTATTTGGTTCTAGAGATTAACCCAGAGGTACTTTACCATTAAGCTATATCCCCAAACCTTTTTTTGTTTTGTATTTTTAGAAGGGTCCCATTAAATTGTTTATGGCTGAGCGATGAGGCTAGCTTTGAACTTGTGATCTTCCTGCCTCAGCCTCCTAATCTTCTGGGTTTACAGGCAAGTGCCATCCGTACCCAACTGGATTTTAATTTATTTTTAAATGTAATAAATTATTTTAGATAGGTCTTTCAATTCCTCTGGTAATGAAGTAATACAATGAAATAATAGGAATAATTTTTAAATTATGTGTAGAATATTATTTTTGACATATAAAAAGTTTGATATTAAATTTAAAATACAGATTATAAAACAATATTAAGTATGATCCCAACTTGATTCTCATTGATTTAAGGCATTTTGTCCCACCATTTCAAATGTGGGACACATATAAAAACTTAAATATAGTACATATAATTATATAGTAATATTTATAAATTTTGGATTATGATTTCCAACCTATTTTAATGCACCTGTGTCAATTCTGTTGAAACATTCACACAATTGAAAATTTGGGATTAACTGAGTGGTGGTTGTTATTATTTTCATAACTAGGGATTGAACTCAGTGGTACTTTACCACTGGGCTACATCACTAGCTCTTTTTATTTTTGAGACAGGGTCACGCTATCTTGCTTAGGGCCTTGCTAAATTGCTGAGGCTGGTCTCGAACTTGCAATCCTCCTGCCTCAGCCTCCCAAGTTGCTAGGATTATAGGTATGTGTCACTGTGTAAGGAGACTTACTTTACTGTTTTAATAAGACCAATGAAGTCCTAGAATCAGAATGATCATAGATTTAAATTAAAATATGATGTACACAAATATTCTTATATGCCAAGTCTCCATTTATCTTTTTTTATTGTTATAGATGTGATTTTAATTCAATCATATAATGAACCAATTTTTGCTTTAAAAAAGTAGGACTAACTGCTGTTGTATATTACCTACATCACCTCACAATCCCTACACTTCTTAGTTACTTTGTAAATTTTTTTTTCTTTTCAGATGGGGGTCTCAGCATGTTGCCCAGGCTGGTCTCAAAGCCATGAAGTCAAATGATCTCCCACCTCGGTCTCCCAAATAGTTAGAAATATACAGCCACTCTAGGGTTGGCATGATGGTAAACACACAGAATACTAGCTTGGGAGGCTAAGGTAGTAGGATCTCAGTTTGAGGCCAGTCTTGCAACTTAGTGAAAATAAAAACTGAAAAGTGCTGGGGACTGAGCACAGTGGTGGGGTGCTCCTGTGTTCAAGCCCCAGTACTGGGGGAAAAAATAATTACATTCTAGTCAGGTGTGGTGGTGTGTGCCTGTAGTCCCAGCTACTTTTGGGACAGCTGAGACAGAAGTATCACTTGAGCTCAAGAGTTTGAGACCAGTCAGGGCAATCTGGGCAACATAGTGAGACCCGGTCTAAAACAATAAATAAATAAATGAATGAATGAATGAAAATAAAGTAGTTTCTCCCATAAGCTAATCAGTATCTATTTTTTACCCCACAAAGTCATTTTTTCAGTAGTTCCTTACCTAAAGGTGAACCAACTTCTAAGTTTTATACTGCAATACACACGCTCTAAGACATTATTTCTCAGTTTTCATAACTTTTTTTTTTTTTTTTTGCAGTGCTGGGGGGCCTCCTGCAGGCTAAACAAGTGCTCTACCACTGAGCTATGCCCAGATGACTTCAAACTTGCCATCCTCCTGCTTCAGTCTGGGATTCAGCTGGGATTACAGGCATGTACAATGAAAATCAACTTTATGCTTTTTTTTTTTAAAAGAGAGAGTGAGAGTGAGAGAGAGAGAGAGAATTTTTTTTAATATTTATTTTTAGTTTTCGGTGGACACAACATCTTTGTATGTGGTGCTGAGGATCGAACCCAGGCCACACGCATGCCAGGAGAGCGCACTACCACTTGAGCCACATCCCCAGCCCCGAAAACCAACTTTAAAACTTGTTTTTAACCCACACACTGGTTTTCTTTTTTTTTTTTTTTTTTTTTTTAAAGAGAGAGTGAGAGAGGAGAGAGAGAGAGAGAGAGAGAGAGAGAGAGAGAGAGAGAGAATTTTTAATATTTATTTTTTAGTTCTCAGCGGACACAACATCTTTGTTTGTATGTGGTGCTGAGGATCGAACCCGGGCCGCACGCATGCCAGGCGAGCGCGCTACCGCTTGAGCCACATCCCCAGCCCGAACCACACACTGGT
Source organism: Spermophilus citellus (assembly GCF_964194105.1). Taxonomy (NCBI): domain Eukaryota; kingdom Metazoa; phylum Chordata; class Mammalia; order Rodentia; family Sciuridae; genus Spermophilus; species Spermophilus citellus. The sequence goes on along the minus strand of NC_138195.1, from coordinate 72,195,477 downwards.
TTTCATGTTTGTCAAATATTCCTTGTTTTACCTATTCTGGGAATTAAGTAGGCTTAAACTTCCTGGCCCCTTTTTGATTGGCTGAGACTTTGGGACTAGTTCTAAATACTGCATTGAGATTAGAAGTGACGTGTCATTGAGAGACCAGAACAATTCTTACATATGTAGGACCCTCCACTAGTCTAGTTCCCTATGCTGTGGCAATTGGCAGCATTCCAGATGGTCACTTCAGGCTCAGTCAGTCTGGGTCCCAGGGGATGCTGAAGTGGGAACAAAGATGCCATCCAACCTTCAACAGATGTGTAGTGTGAATGACAAACACATCTATTATTTTAGGTCACTAGAATTTTGGACATGTTTGTTCCCACAGCAAAACCTAACCTACTCTGACTGCCAGTGTGTGTACAGGGTTTTCTGAGGGAGAGAATTTAAAGTTACTCATCAATTCTTGAAGGAATCTTTGATCCAGAAAGATGTCACCACTTCCTACAAGTCTTTTTCTCTTTAAATAAAAAATTAGGGAGAGCAGAAGGCAACTGAGGGGAGAAATAGGACAAATGAAACACAAACTTTTGGCAAAGTTACCTTCATCACATCTAATACGGCACCAGAAAACTCCCATAGTTAGTGAAATTCCACCAGCCTACTTCTTTGTTCTGTTTTGCAGTGCTGGGGATCAACCCCAAGGCCTCCTGCACACTAAGCACATATCTTACCACTGATCTACACTTCCAGTCCTAGCCTAGTTCTTTTCATTTGATATTATGGGAAGAAAAACTATCCTTAGTGTATATCAGCTGTGTGAGGTTATATTAGTTTCAAACTGAGTTATAATTTTTTTTTTCATTTCTAACACAAGCCCACAAGGAATTCTCTATGTGGATCAAAACTGGAAGAAAACTAACCTGGGAGCAGAATGGGTCTAGTGGTATGGCGAGTTGTCTGTATGGGTACAGAAAAGACCCCTAACAAGCTGGTCCTATTTGGTTTTAAGTAAGGCAGGTGTTTGAATTTGGCCTTCAAAAATCTGACTCTCTTGAAAGTCATTTTAGTCAAAGTTGTAACCCATCAACTTTAAAAGGGGAATATGTAAACTAGTCCATATGGAGATTGTCAAATTTTAATCTTCTAGCTAGATTTTAAATACAAGGCAGAAAGTTTTAGAAAGTAAAACCTAGGCCAGGTGCAGTGGAGTATGCCTGTAATTCCAGGCTGAGGTAGGGGGATTGCAAGTTCAATGACAGCCTCAGAAACTTAGCAAGGCCTGAAGCAACTTAGCAAGACCCTGTCTCCAATAAAATGTTAAAAAGGGCTGGGGATGTGGCTCAGTGGTTAAGCGCCCCTGGGTTCAATCTCTGGTATAAAAAAACCAAAGTAAAACCTAATTTAAGACATACATAAGAGGAAATTAGGATTGTTCCTCCCATACCCCTAAACACACATCTACCCACAGACTGTATTCCACAATGACAGCCTTTAAAGTTGTGACCTCACTGTGGGGAGCATTTACCATCCTAAGCAAAATGGAACACGTTTTTAAAAACAATCACAGTCCAATGTAGGAACTAAGCCGTGTGGCCCTGCTAGGGAGCTGAAGCATACTGACAGTCAGCTGCCCTTTCATTCCAGAGACGGTGGGTCACTTCCCTGCCCATTAGAGCGCTCAGCAGCAGGAGTTCCTGCTACTGCCACTGTGGAGAAGGCCTCGATTTAGGCAACGAAGCCTTCGGAGGCTTACGATTTCATCCGAAAGACGGGTGAGCTGTTCTATAAGCAAGACTATCAACCCGAAGAAGCTGCAGCAGGTGGCCTGGGATTGAACCCAGTCCACACTAATCATTTCCCAGCTTCATGCAGTTGGTTACTTTGTTTTCACTTCCCTCATCTGTAATGGGGGAAACGGTCCACCACATCTCTACACTTAAGAGTACTCAGAATTATGTCTGATGTACGCTAAGTTCTCTAGCTTATTATTATTGTTGTTTCAGGCATAGTCAGAGTTGGGAAGAATTTCCTTTAAATTTCCCTTTTAACCTGCTAAAATATTCCACAAAAAACATGGGTTAGGAACACATCCAAAGTTTGTTTCTAGGTTCTGTTCTTGGCAAAACTGACTGGAAATTCAGGCAACTCCCATTTACTGAGTCCCTGCCATGAACACGGTGCTGTGTCAGCTGGCTGATAGCAGCTCCCCTGCTCTGATCAGTGCGCCTTTGCCCAGAGGCCTAGACCACTAGGAAGCTGGGCTCCAACTGGGGCTTGGAAGGAGGTCCCAGCTTCCCGCTGGCCAATCTGTTCAGAGAGGCTTTCCTTTAACAGTGCAGCTCAGCAATGACATCTCGAGACAAACTAAGAAGAAAACTGGCTCATACATGTATTGAAACACCACATTGTGCCCTAATATGTACAATTTTTATGTGTCAATTTTAAAAATCAAAAAATTTAATTTAGCAGATGAAAAACAAGCTGGGCAATAAAAATATATGTTGACTGGATTTGCTAACAGTCTGTTTCATGTCACCTCAGGGAAGTATACTGTCCAGAAACACTCCTTTCTCCTCATAGAAGCCCAAATCAGGGAAACCTGAAGCTTGAGTGAAATTCCCCCCAAATTTCCCAGGGGGAGAAATTCCAACTTTGACTTCTCTCCAGAAAATGTAGCTTAGTAAGTGGAAAGGGTGCTGGGATGAGAACTGGGAGATCTGGCTTTGGCTTTGAGGACATTCCTGGACTCGCCAGATCTCCTTTGCTCTACTTGTCCCCAGGAAACTAAATGTGCACATTGAGCCATTTGAGACCCTCTGCGACCAGAGCCCATCTTTCTTCCAGCGTGGCAGATGGAGAAGCCCTAGAAGAGTGGCCAAGGGGTGAAGTTCACTCTATTACTCAGCTGCCACCAATGGAGCAATTCCTTAATGCCCTCAGCCCCAAGAAATGGGCATGGCATGCATACCTGGCAGGGTTGTTCCTCAGGTGGAATAAGATGACACTGGGAGAGTTTTAGCCACACAAGTTCCCTTTCTTCCCAGGTGAGCAGCACAACTCCAGAACAGTGCTGCTTTCCCAAAGGGCCTTGGCTTATGGGGACACATATCCTTCTCCACGTGTGTTAATCTTATCCACCCTTTAAGGCCCACTTTAAATGCAATCGTTTCCATGCAGCCTGCCTGCAATCCAGTCCAGCCACAGCACACTGCTTTTGAATGATCACAGCAGAACTGACAAATACATTCCATCTCCACTTCACATTACTAGGTGGACATCTTATCTCATCTCCTCTCTCTGCTTGATTACCTTCCTGATAGCAAAATTGACGTTTCTCCCACAGATTTTAGCATAGAAGAGGCCACAGCATCAACTAGGAACTTGCTAGAACTATAATCCTCGGGTCTACCTCACACCTATTGAATTAAAAACTCGGAGTAGGGTCCTGGAAATCTGTGTTTTAATCAGAACTCCAAGAAATTCTGATGCCATGGAAGTTAAAAAAAAAAATGGAATAAGGGTTTGCTAAATGACTGAATGATAGAATGATGAATTAAAGTACAAATGTCATACAAATGCATGGATATAATAATAATTCATAGTCTTTATATAGTCTCAACCAATGTGTTGGTAAAATGGGATCTTCAGTTCCTTCTCACACAAGACCAGTAACTGGTTTAAGGTTACAACAAACTAAAAGCTTGCTGGCCAAAGCTCAAGGTCAGGGTGTGCTTGTGTGTTTGTGTAAAGTGTATGTGTGTGTGATAGACCTTAGCATACAGGAAAATTAAGCCCAGCAGAGGTATAAGGGTAGGTGAAAATGGCATTTTCCCCCCACGTTCTTCCCTTAGGCAACTACAGTTAAAGAGGCACCTTGTCTGATGAAAACTCTGCCAAGGATTTCCTGGCTCAAGTCTTTTCCTTCCAAAGGAAGGGTGGCGGGAAACCAACCCCAAAGTCTGATACTTTTACTTTTCTGGCCAAGTTGAGAGGCAATCAGAGGGAACAGTTTAAAGCAATAAAAAGTGCAGTCTTGCTGAGAACTTCATGGCTCATTGTAATACCTGACTTCTCTCCTATACACCTTGGGCAGAGGCCAGGCCCCAAACAAAGAGCAAAACCAAAATAGCTCCTGAGAGGGACAGACTACACACCAGACATCTCCTGACCAAGAAGTCACTGCTGGACACAAATGAAGTCTGTTTTGCTTTCATAGTCTTGGTCCCTCCAGCACTTGGAAAGCAGGTACCAACTTGTAGAATGGGGAATCTTTTTTCACCAGCAGATGCTAGTTTCTGTCTGGCCTCCCATTTCCCCACCTGATCGTAACTGGACAGAGAATCAGCCAGCTCTTCCTTGGACCTTCTTTAAGTTCTTGGAGTGAAGTACCTGCTTCCCAGACTACCTCCCTGCCATCTGGGACTCCACCACCCTCCCGGTTGCCCAGCCCTGACTTTGGTGACCAAACTTTGCTCTGCTGATGGCCCAGCAATCTGAGCTGGGCCATCAGCAACTCCACTCCTTTCCACAACTGATGCTGCCTGGGCTGGGCCCCAGAAAAACAAACTGTAGTTCTGTGGCTTTTTGGCAGCCCAGCTTCAACTTTTGTTTTATCAAGGGGTGGGAGGGGAATTTGAACTCTGTGGTTATCTGCATTTTAAAACATTTAAACAGTCAGTCCACCTGCTTGGCACGTCCTGTTCTTTGGTCAATTTTCTCAGCTCTACCCTTTCTAAAATTTCAACAATTCTGTGCCCTCCTTTGTTACTATGTATGCATATATGCAGGCCTAGTGGGGACATTAGCCCTGAACCCTCTGCACTGGACTGCCCCTGGAATTCCTTTGGAAGGCAGTTCTCAGTCCTTGAAAGGGAAAGGTGAAGTGAGGGAGAGGTTCTGTTTGGAGGACCCACCCTTGCTGGCTATAAACGACAAGTGCATTTCACAGGGAGACACTTCCCAGACTAGAGTCCAGTTTTCTTGCCAGAGCAAACAACATTCCTAGCTGCTCTCCTGTCATATTGCTGATGTGGGGGAAACAGGGAGAGAGAAAGGAAAAGAGGGCAGGGTGATAGCAGGAGTAGTGACACAGTTTGACAGAAGAGTCCAAAGTTTGTTTCCAGATAGAGGCAGGGATGGGTGCTCAGAATCAGGGGTAACAGTTTCCTCTCTCAAGAGATACCTAGGAGAACTGCAAGGTCAGTACCTTGGGCTTCTCTGCCCTAACAACTCCTTCATCTTCTGATGACTGAACCCAGGGCACATTAGGCAAACACTCTACCACTGAGCTATATCCCAGCCCCTTTTTAAAAATTTGAGGCAGAGTCTCACCAGTTTGCCCAGACTGGCTTTGAGCTTAGAATCCCACTGCCTGTCTCCCTAGGAGCTGAGATTACAGGCATGTGCATCACACCCAGTGCATTCTCCCATTTTTTGGTTGAGCAGCCTACACCGTCTCATCTAAGTTCCAGGAAAGTCAGAGTACAAATTATGTTACCTAGGGAGCAAACCCTAGGTTGCTCCCCAAAGACCACAACATTACCACCATCAGGCAACTGTGGAAAAGGCAAGTGGTCCTGGCCTCAAACAAATCCATGGCAAGCCGAAGATTGTTTCCCATGGCATTTAGCTGACAGTAACAGATTAGATACACTGCAGAAGCCTCCACAAGGCTGGGATTGTGACTCAGTGGTAGAGTGCGCACCTAGCATGCTTGAGGCACTGAGTTTGATCCTCAGCATCACATAAATGCAAAATAAGGACATTGTGTCCACTTAAAACTAAAAAACAAATATTAAGAAAGAAAGAAAGAAAGAAGCTTCCAGATGCTTCAGTGTAAGAACTAGGGAAGGAATAAAGGGGCTGAAACTCAGGACTCCCTTTTACAAGAAATATTCCACAGGCCTGGGCCTAGGGGAAGACTATCGCTTTGAGATGGACCCTCAGAAAACAAAGGCAGCTCTATGAGGCTCTATGGGGAATTCTGAAAATCTCAATGGTTCCTACAATAAAATGACATTATGGCCACCTAGAGCTCAACCTGCCATTCACAGCAACTCAGTGGCAGTAACCTCATTTAGCAAAGACTGGCCTGAGGAAGTCCTCAACACACACAGGAGAAGGCACCAGGGAGAAACCCATATTCCCCTGTCTTCAACCCATGGCATTCAGAGAGCACCAGAACCCACCTCCTCTACCAAGGAATCACTTCTGGCACCCAGAACCAGATTCTACTCACCAACACTGTCCCTAAGAGAATCAGAAAAGGCCGGCCAGCCCATGGTTTCCCAGTGAGCAGAGACAGTAACCAGGACCCAGGGATGCCAAGAACCTCCTGGGCAAGGACTTACACCAGAGTTCATAGTAGTAGTTGCAGCACTGAGACTGTCCACAGCAGTGTCCTGTGTCACAGATGTAGCTTTGATTGTTGGTACCCACACAGGCTTCCTTATCCTGAAAAAAAAAAAGAAAGAAAAAGAAAAATCAAGAAACATTTCAACAGTGTAATCTGTAACTTATTTTTTGGTACCAGGGATTGAACTCAGGGGCACCTGACCACTGAGCCAAATCCTCAGCCTCCAGCCCTATTTTATATTTTATTTAGAGACAGGGTCTCACTGAGTTGCTTAGGGCCTCACTAAATTGCTGAGGGTGGCTTTGAACTCACAATCCTCCTGCCTCAGCCTCCTGAGTTGGTGGGATTACAGGTGTGCACCATCATGTCCAGCTAATCCACAGCTTTTAAACACCATTTTTCTTCTTACCTCCCTCCCTCTTGGTTATCTGCATGTCCTCCCCCAAAACTATAACAGTGTTTACTCCTTAAGGAAAAAAGTTAAAAAGAACCACACAATAACAGCAAAGTTAAGAAAAACAAATAGGCTGACCAAGAGGGAAGAGAACCCAGCACACAAAGGTACAAAATGAGGTTCCCACTGGGCACAGTGGCGCACGCCTGTAATCCCAGTAACTTGGGAAGCTGAGGCAGGAGGATTGCAAGTTTGAGGTAAGTCTCAGCAACTTAGGGAGACCCTGTCTCTAAATAAAAAATAAAAAAGGGCAGGGGATATGGCTCAGTAGTAAAGCGGCCCTGAGCTCAATCCCAGTACTCAAAAATAAACAATAACAACAAAGAAAGAAGAGGCTCCCCTTAGACAGGACAGAAAAGGGTGGCCTCACTTTCTTTACATCCAAGCAGAAACATTTTGTGTTCCTGTGTTAAACTCAGCTGGTAGGAAGATAATGATTCTTCTGTAATTAGTAGTATGTTCTAAATAAAACCAGCTTTTCTGTGCAACTTCCTAGAGCAATTAATGCAGTAAGGACTCCAAGATTAGCATTTAGTCAGTCATTCTGCTCTCCTTTCAAAACATGATTTCCAAGGTTATTTACAGTGAAATTCAAAAGAGGGATTTCTAAAAAATCTGACCCTCAAATCCTTCAAAAAAGGAGCAACCCAATCAGGTGACCTGGTTTAATTTCAACTTGCTAGACATTTTTGCTTATCAAATAATCTCTTCAGAATCCTGACTAGATCCAGCATTCATACTGTCCCGTATCAGGGACAGCTACATAAAGGACACTGCTGAGTAACCATCTAGCAGTTTGCCAAATTCTATTCATAGCACTGGGGATGGGGATGGAGGTGGACATTTTTTTTTTTAAAGAGATTTATTCTTTTTTTTTTTTAAAGAGAGAGTGAGAGAGGAGAGAGAGAGAGAGAGAGAGAGAGAGAGAAAGAATTTTTAATAGTTTTCGGCAGACACAACATCTTTGTTGGTATGTGGTGCTGAGGATCGAACCCGGGCCGCACGCATGCCAGGCGAGCGCGCTACCGCTTGAGCCACATCCCCAGCCCCTGGACATTTTTAATATATAGTTCACATTTAAGATATGAAATGACCTATAAGGCAACCCTAACCTCAGTCCAATATTGGCTTGGAGCTACATAATGTACCTAATATTTTTAATTAGTAGTTAGTAGAACTGTGGACTGAACCCAGGGCTGCTCAACCACTGAGCTACATCCCCAGCTTTTATTGAGACTGGGTCTAAGTTGAGGAAACTGGCCTTGAACTTGTAGTCCTCCTGCCTCACCCTCCTGAGCTGCTGGGATTATAGATGTGTGCCACTGCACCTAGCTAGTTTGGTATTTTAGAAACGGGGTCCCGCTGTGTTGCCTGGGCTGGTCTTAAACTCCTGCATGTAAGACATTCTCCTGCCTTTGCTTCCTGAGTAGCTGGGACTATAGGTACGTGCCACCATACCTGGCTTCATGCATATAATGAAACTTACAAGTCATCTGCTATAGTTGGCTTTCAACACAGCTTTATTCGTTTACTGGACATAGTCTTTGTGTAAGCCATTGTGTTAGGTAAAAGACATATAAAGATGAAGACAATGGTCGTATCTTCATCTTCCTATCTTCAAGAAGCTCAGAGTAAAGAAGGAAAACCCTGCTCAGCAAAGAAACTCAAACCGTAGGATTGTATTTGCAACTGTTCAAGCTGACCCTGCCCATGGCGCACATCGGGGCGGATGGCTGCCAGTGGAAACTCAAGTCACATGGCTGGGTTCTCCTCTCTGTGTCTGGCTTTACTACACTGTCTACTTGGCCACAGGCATAAAAAAGCACTCCAGTGACCGTCCACAGGGCTAATGGCCAGGTAGCCACAAGACAGTCACCTGAAGCCACAGGGAGAAGAGAAAAGTATCAGAGCTGAACACCAGATCCCTGGCCTAGTACAGGTCTTTACCACATACCCTCACATGGGTCTTAGTCTTTAAAAGTCTCATATTCTGGTATAAAGGAGTTTAGGAAGAAAAAAACACAGAGGCTATTTGTGAACTCTGATAATAATGCATAATAAAGGGTTCTCCTTTTCTTCACCCTCCCCAGCTCACCAAAAGCAAAAAGACACTAGCAGGTAGCTGTGCAGTTGGAGGCCTCCTCAAGGCCCAGTGCAGATGGAGAAAACAGAACTACACGTGCTGCTTTTGCTATAGCCAGCCTCTCGGACCGCAGAGCAAAATACTCCTTTGACATAGATATCAAAAAGTTTCTCCCAAGTTTACCAGGCCCTGCAAATGCCATTCTTCTGGCACTGGCTTGCAAAAGCACAGTTCAAAGTGTCCACAGTCTCCAAAAGAGGCTGTGCTGCCTACAGCCAGCACATAAAGGAATCCAGTGACACTTCTGCCAGGGAGAAATTCACCAGATGAAGTCCGGGCTCTGACCACCAGGTGGCCAACTGGTCCCCCCCTCCCCCCCCGCACCCCGCCCCCCGTGAGGCGTGCAACAGAATACCTCAGAAACCTAAACAAGTGGTGTCCTCTTGACCTACTGTTGTCAGCTTCTCTCTCGGCTCTTCTGTCATGAGACAGGAGGCCTGGTTAAACAAGACCCACTCAGCGTTGCTGCTCCGCCTCCACTTCCTCAGGAAAAGCAGAATGCTGGTGGCATCCTTTAATCCAGTTCCTCAAACACATTTTAACCCAGTGTACCTAGTTCCCTGTGTTCTGCTTCCCTCAAATGAAGAGTTCCCCAGCTGCCTGGGTTGGTCTTGGTTATGGGGCCTGTCATTTTCTGCTGCAGGGGGAATAAAAGAAGATGGGTAGTTAGGAAGAGAAGAAGTGGGCTCAGGTGCCATTAGTAAGGAAGAAGTGAAGGACTGGGGGGTGTAAGTGTGAGGAGAGCCCCTTCAACAAGACCTGCTGTATGAAAAGAAACCTGGCAGACTTGGGTTTGGACCCAGCTCTGTCACTATGGAGGAACAGAACTTTGGCAAGTTATTCGGTGGTGCTAAGGCTAGTTAAGATGATCTCTAACATCTCCTCAACCCTAAGCTAAGCATCACTGTCTGCCCTAGGCCTTTTATCCTGCCCACTCCGGCATCCCATCTCAGACACAGCAGCCTCAAGCCAATGCAAGAGCTCAGGACGTCTATGCCTCCTTTTGCTCAAATCAACAGCAAAGAGCAGTCTTGTGGAAAAGCTGCCCAGCACTCTTCCACCTGGAGCTTAATCATGGGTCACCTAAAGGGCTCTCACCTCCAGGTGGCTCAGAATGTACAAAGCTTAATGTGGTTAAGAGTCAGTTGGATCTGGGTTCAAGCCCAGCTTTATTAACTGTGTGACCTTGAATAGTTACTTAACTTCTCTGTGCTCTTATTAGCAACAATATTCTGTAAACCATTACTGCTCTTAGAAGACCATCCAGCACCTTGCCTTCACAGTATTATTTCAAGACAATAAAGCTCACTGTGGCAATGCAGGCTGCTCCATACACATAAAGAAAAATAGAAGAAAGAACTGGAGAGAATAAAATGGAAAGGTGAATATAAAAAATTCTCAGCACTCTTTATGATGATCCTTGCTTTTCTACAAAGCATTTTCAAGCATGTTATACACATTATGTTATTCAGGTCAAGTCCTGAATAGTAGACGGCAAATATCCCTCCTACTCCCTTTTTCCAGAGGACGAACTGTGATCTATCTCCCCAAGGGCTGGAGCCATGTCTCCTTACTTCCTCTGCGTTCCCAGGGCAAGCACAATGCTGTTATGAGACGATGGCTCTGTCTTATTCCCCCACCCAAAGGCAGGGAAAGCTAATGGGAAGACAGCACTGGCTACATATCAGTACTATTCTAAATGCTGTCCAGTGATTCTTTCTTTAAAACTTGACAGCAACCATCAGCCGGCAGCTGGAAGTTTGCTGGCAGCTGGAAGTTTGCTGGGGCCCCTTCCCTGCCCTTTCAGACCACGGAGCTGCTTATTGGGGGACTTCTTTGGCTGTGGCTCTCAACAGCAACCCAGTGAAGGAAGTAGTAACAGGAAGTGATGCTCAGAGAGGCTAAGTCTACATGCTAGGATCACAGTTAGGAAACAGTCTCATCAAGTCTGTCTGACTCCATACCCTGAACTTTTTAAAAAATTAATTAATTTTAATTAGATATACATGACAGCAGAATGCATTTTGATTCATTGCACACTGTTGCTGCACAAATTTTCATTTTTCTGGTTGTACACGATGTAACATCCCACCATATACGCAATCATATATGTACCCAGGGAATGATGTCCATCTCATTCCACTATCTCATACCATGAACTTTTAACCATTCAGCTACAGCTTCCTTGAGTAATGTTATACCTCTCCAGCTGCTTAAAAAAAAAAAAAAAAAAAAAAAAACCTCAACCAAGCAAAGCCAACGATTCACTTTTTATGGAAAAGATAAGGACTAAGCCCTTGTGGAATGTGGGGCCTTCATTCTTTCCTTCAACATTTATGGAACACTTCACCGCACCAGCACTGAGCTGGGGTGGGGGACAAAATGGGCAAATGAGCAAAAAGAGACATGGCTGCTGTCCTCATGCAGCGTGTAGTCTAACCAAGGACAACGAAATAATCACACAAGATCAAACTGCAGCTAAGCTTATAAAAGATCTCAAAGCTAATCAAGAGGGTCCAGAATGGCTTCTGAGAGGAAAATAAGCTTGAACTGAGATTGACAGAATGGTCAGAAAATCATAACTAAAGAAGAGGGACAGGAAGCACATTCATGGCAGAGAAAATCAGGAGTTCTTTGGCTAGAAGGAGGTGGTTAAAGAAGCAGGTAGGTAAGAAGGGACCAGACAGTATAGGGAGGTAAACAACATCAGATTTGCATTTTACAGATATCTTCTTTTTTAAAAAAAACTTTTTAGTTGTTGATGGACCTTTTATTTATTTATATGTGGTGCTAGGAATCTAACTCAGTGCCTCATGCCTGCTAGGCAAATGGTCCACCACAACCCCAGCCCTTACAGATATCTTCTTTCTGGCAATGTTTTTATTTGCATAACACTCCATGGCAGCTGTAGCACAAGCCTGTAATCCCAGCAACTTGGGAGGCTGAGGCAGGAGGATTGTAAATTTGTGGTCAGCCTCAGCATAATTACTGAGGCCCTAAGCAATTTAGCAAGACCCTGTCTCAAAATAAAAAATAAAAAGAACTGTGGATGTAGCTCAGCGGTAAAGTGCCTCTGGGTTCAATCCCCAGAATGGATGAATAAATGAATGAATAAAATCAAAACTCCATGGCAAAAAACTAAACAACAACAACAACAAACTAGAAACAGAACTTGTCAAAAAGAAACTGTGTGGGGCTGGGGATAAAGGTCAGTTGGTAGAGTGCCTGCCTCACATGCACAAGGTCCTGGGTTCGATCCCTAGAAACACACACACACACATACACACACACACACACACAGAGAAACTGTGTAAAAAATGAATGTTCTTATGGCAAGGCCTTCACCTCAGGAATGCCTTTTTAAACTACCAGGATCCTCATTTATCATAAGTCTATTCCCCAGTCCTGGAACCACAGTCACCAGCTCCAAGAGACAGGTCTCACATGATCACCGAACAGAAAGCGTAAGTACAAAGAAGAAACAAACAAGATCAACACCAAACTGGAAAGAACATTTTTACAATGGAAAAGGAAAAACAGTATTATGCCTTTTGCACATATGCAAAAAATTATCTCATCTCTTTGGTGGCAGCATAAACTGTGGGACTAATAACATTTTCCTTAACAGTTTCCATGTCTTATAGTTGCTATTCTTAGCTGAGCCACTGTAAAGGTCAATTTAATCAGCATAAGAACTTTCTAAGTGCCAGCATAAAAAGAGACACTGGGCAGTAATGGTTCCCCAGGCATGGTTTTAATTTACCAATTTATGGGGCTGGAAAATGCTGCTAGCAATTAGTTGATGGCAACATCATCTCCATGTCCTTAGAAAAAAACTACAGTTTTGAAGTTTAAGAGTAAAAAAATAGAAAAACTAAAAGACCTACACAAGATGTTAAAGCACAGGACGCCAACAATCTTCACTGCTTGATATGGATGAACATGGTGCACCACCTCCGGCTCACCCTGAAGGAGAAGGACCAATTCCTAATGGGAATGTTCAGTTCCCCAACAGCTAACAATGATGTATTGACACCCCCTTGCCCCCACCATGCGCCAGGCACCATGTGGGATGCTACAGTTACACCAAGGAGCAAAAGGTTTGCAGGGTGGGAGGGAAAAGTTTTTGTGTCTAACAATAGGGCTGGGTAGATAACTTTAAAAGTTCTTCTACAAAACCCCTAAAAGTACAAGCTATATAACAATATCTTTTAATTACACAGCTGAGCTTGCAAGAAAACAAGGAAGATACTCAGGGACCAAAAGTGATAGGGGGAAAACAGATATTACAGTTCTAAGTGAGGTCAGGCCTTTCCAGTTTTCCTGGAAAGTAGGATAGTTTGTTGATCCTGGGCCTATCTGAAAAAGGAAGTTGGAAATAAGACCCAATATAAAACTGGGACCCTCAAAGGGAAAGAATAGTTGGGGGGGGGGGAAAGCCTATTGCTATTATTATAATTTATTAAAACAACCAGCATCAGGCTGTTTCATAGTGGGGTAGTATGGGAGAGGGGGAATATGGGAGAAATAAACGGACTCTAGATAGGGCAAAGGGGTGGGAGAGGAAGGGAAGAGGCATGGGGTTAGAAATGATAGGGGAATGTGATGGACATCATTATCCAAAGTACACATATGAAGACATGAATGGTATGAACATACTTTGTATACAACCAGAGATATGAAAAATTGTGCTTCATATGTATAATATGAATTGTAATGCATTCCTTTGTCTTATATAACAAATCAGAATAAAAAAATAGGGCTGGGGATGTGGCTCAAGCGGTAGCGCACTCTCCTGGCATGCGTGCGGCCCGGGTTCGATCCTCAGCACCATATATTAACAAAGATGTTGTGTCCGCCAATAACTAAAAAATAAATATTAAAAATTTAAAAAAAAAAAGAATAAAAAAATAAAAATTTTTAAAAAGGCCTATTGGCACACAGTGACAACATGAAACATCTGAGTGGAGAGGGGGAAAAAGTATCCCCTCAAATAATCTGTGATCACAGGCCTTCCCTCAAGCTAACCCAAGGTTTGAATTAATACTACCTACATGATCTGAGAACCCGGGGCTAAAAATTCAACACAAAAAGTGGTCCCAGGCTGGACCCAGTGGCACACACCTAGTTACTGGGAGGTTGAGGTAGGAAAGTCAAAAGGTTTTTTTTTTTTTGGCAGTGGCAGGTAGATTTTATCAGCCTGGGACATAAAGGGAACAAAGACCCTCACCCATGGGGGATGGAGGGATGGGGTTGAAGACATAAACAGAAATTATTTTTTAAAGTGGGGATTCCAAGCCAGCAACAAGCCTTGTGATATCCAGCAAAAGATCCATCCTCTGAAGGATTCCCACAAATAAAGCTCTGATAAGGATAAGTTTACAATTTAAAAATTTTTAAAGTATGCAAAAATAATCCAATTTAAATAAGACTTGGGAAACTCAACAAACAATAGGATAATGCCCCTAGGGAGGGGAAAACAACTTAAGATAACAGAATGATCAGATAAATTTTAAGATATAAGAAGGTTTCAAATGATCAGAGAAAAAAAATCATAACACAAGAAAAGAACATTACTAAAAAGTTGATACTGGGGCTGGGATTGTGGCTCAGAAAGAGTAGAGCGCTCGCCTAGCACGGGTGGGGCCTGGATTCGATCCTCAGCACCTCATAAAAATAAAGGCATTGTGTTGTGTCCATCTACACCTTAAAAAAAAAAAAAGGTATTTTTTTTTTAAAAAAAGGCAATAGTGACCAAGTTGATTTGGAGGAAAAATAAAAATAAAACTTGTTGAAAAATAATTGTTACTGAAATTAAAAATTCAGCAAATGGGTTATACAGAGATTAAGCCAAGATAAAGAGAGAATTTTGGAGTGGAAGATAAATCTGAGAAAAATACCCAGCAAAGCGTTTCTCTCAACCAAGAAAACAGAAATGGAAAATTAGAAACAAGAAGCTAAAGAAGAGGAGAATGGAGAAGAGGCAATATTTAAAGAGATAAAAAATGTCCAGAACTGATTAAAGATATGGAATTTTTCAGGCAATAAAAAACTTACAGCTAGGTACATTTCTTAAACTACAGAAAGACAATGGGCTTTTAAGTACATTCTAGTGGGAAAGGCTGATAATTATTTTATTTATTTGAGAGAGAGAGAGAGAGAGAAAATATTTTTTTAATATTTATTCTTTAGTTTTCGGTAGACACAACATCTTTATTTTTATGTGGTGCTGAGGATCGAAACCAGCACCCCGTGCATGCCAGGCAAGCACGCTACCGCTTGAGCCACATCCCCAGCCCGGCTGACAATTATTAAAATAAGAATTTAAGTAGTAATAAGCTCCACAAGAAAAATAATACAGGACACAAAGTGAGCTAAATGGGGGTGGTCAGGAAAGGCCTCTCTGAGAAGGAGCCAGTTTAAGCAGACCTGCAGGAACAGTGTTCTAGCAGAGGAAATGTCAAGCACAAGCAAAGACAGCAGGGCAGGAATGAGCTTCGTGTTTATGAGGAACACAGAGGCTGGTGTGGCCGAGTACTGTGGATCTCAGGAAGACTGTGTGAAAGGAGACACCAGTGGATACCATACTTTTTTTTTTTTTTTGTACTAGGGATTGAAACCAGGGCACTTAACAACCAAGCCACATCCCCAGCCCTTTTTTAAAAGTATTTTATTAGAGACAGGGTCTCACTGAGTTGCTTAGGGCCTCACTAAGTTGCTGAAGCTGGGTTTGACTCATAATCCTCCTGCCTTAGCCTCCCGAGTCGCTGTGATTACAGGTGTGCGCTTCTATGCTCAGTACTTCATATATTTTGTATAATAGTTAAAACAAAATCCAAAGTAGTATTGCTTGCAAATCCACTGCGGCTTCAGATAGTTTCTCCCTTAGATTATGGTGGAGATTTTAATAGATATAAAAATATTTTTGCAATTCTCACATTTACTTTTCAACCTGGGCCCATTTTTTGCAGCACTTAGTCTATGGTTGCTACTGCAGAGTAAGCAACAAAATCAACTTTCCTTTCATTCTTAAACTAGAAATGGCTTTCTAGAAAGTAGAACAAATCTAACACTGAACATCTGCCTGAGCAGTGTTCTTTCTGAATTTGGTAATGCTCCGTAACCAAAGTCTTCAAAAATAAGACAGATTTGAAAAAAAAAAAATTAGATTTGAAATGGCTAGATGAGAAAAGACAGCATACCACTTTAACTTAGAATCTGTATTTTTGTTCTATGCTAGACAAAAAAAAATCTTCAAAATCTGAAAATGTCGGGCTGGGGATGTGGCTCAAGTGGTAGCGCGCTCGCCTGGCATGCGTGCGGCCCGGGTTCGATCCTCAGCACCACATACAAAGATGTTGTGTCTGCCGAAAACTAAAAAAAGAATAAATATTTAAAAAAAAAAAAATCTGAAAATGTACTTTCTAATGTCCAAGTCTTTAGAAGATACGTATGTAAGTTGCCATGAAAAATATTTTTTAAAGCTTTGTGGATTTACCTATATTTTTACAATCAGAAAGTTAACATTACTGTCTCCCTAGTGCTATTGGGTCCCCCTCCCCATTTATCATTGGTACATTATAGTTCTACATAATAATGGGATTTGTTGTTATATAGTCAATGTACTGACTTTTTTTTTTTTTTTTTTTTGGTACTGGGGATTGAACCCAAGGGCACTTAATCACGAAGTCACATCCCCAGCCATTTTTAATATTTTATTTAAAGACAGGGCCTCATTAAGTGATGCTATTGACTTTTAAGGCTGTTCAAAGAGATACTGAAATAAACAGATTTGCTCAAGAGTAGGCATTGTGAGGGCTGGGGTTGTAGCTCAGTGGCAGCACTTGCCTAGCATGCGTGAGGCATTGGGTTTGATTCTTAGCGCCACATAAAAATAAAAGATACTGTGTCCACCTACAACTAAAAAATAAATATTAAAAAAAAAGAGTAGGCATTATGAATTGGGTGGAAGGAGGTTACAGAAGAGCTAGGGAAGGACAGTAAGCTCAGGAAGAATAATAATCCAGCAGGAGTCCTGGAGTTATTTCTCCTCTTTGTTAATCTAACCTCCCTATCTTTTATGGTAGGGACTGTCATATACAACTTTTGTACTTTTATATTATATATCACACTTGATAATTAACACATTAAGCTTATCTAGCTAAAGGAGTTCAATTTCATTCTTTCTGATAAAGAGCAAGCCATTGCCAAGAAGCTGACCAAGCTTCTGCTTGCATGCACTGGGAAATTTGGAATGGAGTTCTATGCTATTTGGTAGAATTCAAGAATTTTGCAAAAGAACAACTAGCTAGGGCTAAATGGACAGGCTCCCTTAACTCAGCCAGTAAATCTTATTTGATAAGAGTCAGCCTAATTGCTCAGGTATGACAGTATATGTTAGTTACCCTTAAGGGCTCTGGCTCAGGAGCAAATCCCCATCTTCCAGCTACAGAATCCCCTAAAGGGTAAAGCCAAAGACTGGAGCCAGTGACACACTTGAGAAAAGCCTAGAGCCAACTGCTGCTTCCAGATATGCCTGCAGCATGTACCTGTGTACTGCTGAAGGGGAGTCCTGGTGTCCCTGCTAAATGGGGGACAACAAGGTCTATTTACTTTAACCTGTGAGAGCATCCTAGAACAATGTGGTCTGGGGCCTCCCAAGACTGACTCACTGTCCAAGAATCTGAGGAAAGGCAACACAGAGAATCAAAACAAGCCAGAGCCTTACAACCAAGTGAATTTTCCAGGCACAGTGGCACAGGCCTGTAATCCCAGTGACTTGGCAGGCAGAGGCAGAGGCAAGTTCAGGCCAACCTTGGCAAATCAGTGAGACCCCCGTCTCAAAACAGAGTTGTGTCTCCCATTACGGTCATGGGCCCAAAATCACATGAGGTATTTGTTAAATATGTAGATTGAGAACCTCTGGGAACAGTGACTGAAATTTTGCCCCTTTAAAGACACTCCCTTGGTTATGCTCATCACATATACACAAATTTGAGAGCCACTGCCCTGGGTGTATAACAGATACACAATAAGGAGTTCATGCTTTCTAAAACATGTTTGGCAATTTCCTAGAATCCCAAACATGTCCCAACACACACAGTAACCCCCACAAGTACCTACGCAGAATCAAGACACATGAGATTATTTATACTCTTTCTGCCTCATTATATATATGAAACACATACACACACATGTACACAATAGGCCATAAATATAAATTTAAAAAAGAAGTGACACATTAGTTAGGTACACCCCCTACCCATGCCAGTACTACTACTGCCAAAGCTGCATTGCAACTGGATCCTCATTAAACAGCCCCCAAACGGAGCAGCCAGCAAATAAATTAAAATCCATTTCCTGTGTTGCTATTAGAAACCTGAATAACAAATTCAGAAAAAGCCACTTGACCCTGGTAGGAAAATCCCAGAGCAAAAAATCACATCCCATAGTTCTATGAAGATCTACTTGCTGATATACCAGTGCGTGCAGGCCTGTGGGGTCTGACTGGCTGCAGTGGCGCCGGGCACTAGGTTACTGTACCACTCCTTCCCCCCTTGAATGAAGAATGAAAGGCAGTGTGCCTCAAGGTATTGATCCCGATCCCACATCACTGGCCTCTCCTGCCACAGAGAAAGTCCCTGAGAAGTATGGCTTCTTTAGCAAAAGCTGTTGCAGAGAACCGAGGGCCAAATGCTCTTTTGGACAGTGTGCAGCGCAGGTGAGTAGCAGATGGCACACTGGCAGAGCCGCCGACCGCTGCTGTTCACAGCTGATCCCACGGGGCAGGTCTACACCCAGGTTACACTTCTCAACTGTTAAAAAGATGGTATTACCATTTTAAAATGAGAATAATTCACATAATAATCCAGATTTTCAGTTTCTCTAGAAAAATCAAGACCCGCACCCCCACAGGGCCATGAGAGACTGGGGCAGAACTTGCATAGGCTTTAGCTTCTCTACAATCGCGGTGATCCCCACCCTCCTGCCCCTCCTGTCCAATGATCCCCTTTAGTGGACTCAATCATGTCACTGCTGGTCCCTGTGAACACCTGCTTTTCTCCTCCTGCTCCAAAGTTCAACAGTGGGTTGTTCATGCCCTCACACTTGCTAATGCAAGTTAGAGAGGCCTAAATATAAGCAGCAGGAATCTAAATTCTCTACACTAATGCTCAAGCAGCACCATTTCAAATAGGTGCCTCAACAAAAAGGGGGCTCCTCTCTGCTACAAAGAGGAGCCCCTCTTGATAATCAGGGAGACCTCCTATCACACTGCATTTCCTCCCAGTGACTATGTGTATATTAAGCATTGGGTAAGAGTTTTTTTTTTTTTTTTTTTTCTTTTTTGTAGTACTAGGGATTGAACCCAGGGACAATCTACCATTAAGCTTTATCCCCAGTCCTTTTATTTTTAATTTTGAGACAGAGTATCTGTAAGTTGCCAAGGCTAGACTTGAACTTGTGATTCTTCTGCCTCAGTTTCAGGGCTACTAGGATTTACAAGCGTGTGTCACCATACCTGGCTCAGGTAAAGTGTTTTCACCCACGTTTTTTATTCCCCCACTTTATGGGAAATTGAAGTTCAGAGCAATCACACAGCCAGGGGAAGTTTTTTGGACCTAATATCCAAGTGGAGAGAATTCAATGTTTGGAGATTATCCTAAACTTTCACGCTGGATGCTAACAAGCACAAAAGCCAAAGATAAGGCAGGGACTTTGCCTCTGAGACACTCTGTAATAACTCAACTATTAGGTGGTTTTTTTTTTTTTTTTAAAGCTTATGGTTCAATTTTTATTGTTGAAAGGCTTTCTAAATATTTAAATTCACTTTGTCCCTTCAAAAGTAATCACCATCTAATCAAAAGAATTCATTCTTTTAAAAAAATGATTAGTAATGTAGTTGGAACAATAATGATATGCATACATACATATATACAAATATATATATATATATATATATATATATATATATATATATATATATATAAAACTAATTCATGTCATTCATATTTATAGAGTGCTCAAGCTTTTCAAACCTCCAGCCTGCCCTGCCAGTTAGGACCCGCAAAAGGTCAAAAAAGATGTTAACCCCCCCCCCCCCCGCCCCGCATATGGACCAGGTAACTGATACTAACACTGTGGCTCAGGAAGGTTGTTAAAATCCTGCTCTTCTGACTTTTGGTTCCATATTCTGTGACTGGCTTCTAATCCATCAATGTCTTAACTGCATCTTGAAAATGGCTCTTGGTCAAATAAAATACCCACTTATTTGCCTAGAAAGAAAAAGGTACTATTTTCCAAGGGATCCAAATTACTAAAGTTGCAAGTTAATTTGTTGCTGATACACTTTAGGAGACTCACCAGCCCATCCTTCCTCAGTAGTTCCATCCTACCACAGCAGGCTTTTGTTGGGAGCAAAGAAATCTCATAATGGGACTCGCCTGTGTGACTGTCTAGAGACCAGAACTGAAGATTTATGGCCAGTAAAATGTTCAACACTGTTCAAGGAAATGGTTTACTTTTTTTTTTTGCAGGGACTGGGGATTGCACTCAGGGGCACTCAATCACTAAGCCAAACCCCCAGCCCATTTTTGTATTTTTATTTATTTAGTTAGTTACTTAGTTTTGTGGTATGGGGGATTGAACCCAGGGCCTTGTGCATGCAAGGCAAACACTCAACTGAGCTATATGCCCTGTATTTTATTTAGAGACAGGGTCTCACTGAGTTGCTTAGCTCCTTGCCATTGCTGAGGCTGGCTTTGAACTCAGGATCCTCCTGTCTCAGCCTCCTGAGCCACTAGGATTACAGGCATGTAGCACTGCACCTGGCTTAAAACTGTTTACTTCTACCTCGACAAAGGGTCACATTAAAAGTGGTCTCACTGCAAATACACAATATAAAAGAAGTTTTCAGAATACACAGGTTGTCTCCAAAGGACTCTGAAAAAACTAAAGAATATAAGAACTGTCTGAAGTGTAAGCCTTGCATTTAAAGATTAAAACAGAAAAGGGGGGATTTTTGTGTGCTATCAGAAATACATCACAATAAACCCATGCTATGGCAACAGGTACCTGCTAGAAATGTGGCCTGTTCTTAAAATAACTGTAGCCTAACTGTCCCGCAAGCTGTAAAGCTTATCTATGTCTACTGAGAGATCCTGCTGACCAGGGAGTGGTTGTCCAGATTGCTCAGAGATGAGACTGTAGTTCCAGAAGGGAACCACAACCCACACACAAAAAATGACTCCAGTCATCACCTGCTAATTAAGGGGCAATCAGATGTCAAGATTCTAAATCTCAAACCAGGCATCATGGCACTGTGATCCTAGCTACTTGAGAGACTGAGACAGAAGGATCATAAGTTTGAGGTTGGTCAGGGCAACTTAGAGAAATGCTCTCAAAATAAAATAAAAAGGGCTGAGCTGGGGTCAGTGGTAGAGCACTTGCCTAGCATGTGTGAGGCACTGGGTTCGATCCTCAGCACGACATATACATAAATAAAATAAAGCTCCATCAACAACTAAAAAATATTAAAATGTCCCTGGATTCAATCCCCAGTAACCCCCCCCCCAAAAAAGATGCTAAATCTCTGAGCAGGTAATTGATACATATGGCTTAGAATGTAGCAGGTAAAGGTCCACCTATTTTCCCTATATTAAAACAACCTGGTCCTCCTTCCCTCAGGCCCATGACTTACAGCCCTGGGCACAGCAGATAGCCACGTGTCAGTAGTTTCTACCCCATGGACTCTCGCTTGGTCCTAACACAGAGAATCAAAGACAATTCTCTGTTGTAGGGGACTGTGCTGTACATTTTAAGATGTTTAATGGCATTCTTGGCTCTATTTACTAGAGAGCAGTAGTCATTGCCCCCAACCCAGGTGTGATAACCAACACTATCTAGACACTGCCAACTGTCACATAGGGGGTAAAACTGCCCCCAGTTTAAAAGCACTATTCTAACCAAACTGCACCATACAATCTCACACGGAATTGTGTTTTGTCTAGTCTTGTTCCCTGATTGCCTCATGGGCTCCACACTCTAAATTCTCCCAGGACAAGACTAATGTCAGTCTCACAAGGGTAATTAGCCTATGAGGGAAGAAAACCAAACCAAATAAGACAAAAAAAAAACAACAACAAAAAAAAAAACAAAACAAAAAAACCTTCAGAAAGTACTGGACCTAGGGACAAGGGAGTCAAATAACCCAGAGAAACCAGTCCTTCCCAACCTTTCCTGTGCCTCTTAATTACACTATACAAGCAGAGTATTAAGTGATCATCCAGTTAAAACTGTGGGGGTGTGGTTTTTGTATGACTGATGAGAGACCAAACCAAGGCTCTCAAGCCATAACAGGGTGACAGTAACCCAGCACAAGGGTGACAGTAACCCAGCACAATCTGAGTCTGATCCAAAAATCCAGAACTTCACCAGAGACAAAGGAGTGATTACACATTCCATTTTTGTTGGCAATCTACTCCAATGTAACCCTGACCTCCCCATCCTGCTCCAGAGCCACAACCAGAAGAGAAGGAAGTCACAGGTGTTCACGCCACTGCCTGGTAGGTAACCAGAGAATTCCAAATCCCTGATGAAAATCACGTGAGCCAGGTATGGTACACACCCATAATCCCATTGACTCAGGAGGCTGAGGCAGGAGGATCCTAAATTTGAGGCCAGCCTCAACGACACTGTCTCAAAATAAAAGCCTCTGGGTTCAAGAAGAGAGAGAGAAGAAGAGAGAAAGAAAAAAAGCCACACAATAAGTTTGGCCAGTATTTGAAACCAAGACTGGGACCATGCATGTGTCACAGTTTAGTGGGAGCTCCTGGAAATGTGTTAAGCAAGAGAACCAAACAATAACAAGTATTTTGGCCTCCTTGATGGAAGACTAGGAGAAACCAACGTTTTATGACTAAAACGGCACCAGTATATCCTAAGCCACTTTCAGGAAAAGAACTCAGCGTCACACTCAACCATTTGCAAAGTCCTCCTCTCTCCTGAGCAGCATATGGCTTCCTGATACCCTCCCCCTCTTTTGATGGAAAGAACAACTTAAAAGGAAGTCATCTCCCAAGACTGAACCACTATCTCCAGCAACCAACAACAGAAACCTCTTGTGAGGTCCAACATTCAAGTTCAGTTGACCCTGACCAGAGAAGCAACGGCTACAGAGGAGCACAGAAATGGCTAAGGCAGGACAGCACTTAAGGCTGTTTCAGCTTGTTGTTTCAAATAGCAAGAAGTGCTAGGGAGGGAGAGTTAAGGAATTGTCTGCCTGCTATGGCACAGGGCAGGAGAAGAATTTTTTTTTTTTAAGGTGGACACAATATCTTTATTTATTTTTATGGGATGCTGAGGATTGAACCCAGTGCCTCACATGTGCAAGCAAGGCAAGCTCTCTACCGCTGAGCTATAACTCCAGCCCAGGAGAAGAAATTTTATGGCAGCTTTTTAAATAGCCCCATATTATTCTGTTTTCATGGACTAAAATTTACCTCTTCAAGAAAAAGGGGTGGGAAGGGGTGGGTCAAACTCATGGGATATCACTGGAGGAAGTGACTGTTTTCTTTGGCTCCATCCTAGATAAAAGTTTCAAAATCAGCAGATATAGTCCTCGTTTCCACCAGGTTACCATCCTGTCCATTGCTTTCTCATCAGAGACACAATGAAAAACAAGCCACACTCCTCTAAAAACACAACCTCTTTCAACAGAGATGGCTGGGGGTCAAAAATTAATTTAAGGGGCTGGGGTTGTGGCTCAAGCGGTAGCGCGCTCGCCTGGCATGCGTGCGGCCCGGGTTCGATCCTCAGCACCACATACCAACAAAGATGTTGTGTCCGCTGAGAACTAAAAAATAAATATTAAATTTCTCTCTCACTCTCTCTCTCTCTCTCTCAAAAAAAAAAAAAGTT
Organism: Spermophilus citellus; assembly: GCF_964194105.1. NCBI lineage: Eukaryota > Metazoa > Chordata > Mammalia > Rodentia > Sciuridae > Spermophilus > Spermophilus citellus. Next base: position 72,171,624 of record NC_138195.1, on the reverse strand, counting down.
TTTTTTAAATAAATAAATAAATAAATAAATAAAAATTTAACTTAAACAGGCTTGGGTAAGATCCATCTTCCTCACTTTCAGGTGACAGCAGGGAACAGCAGTGAAGCTGTCACCTACAGGATTCTTACAATCAGTTCAGATAAGGATTCTGGCCTCAACCTTTGGTAGTACAAACAAGCGTCACCTTGGTGTCTGCTGTGTTATAGGCAGCTAGTTCCTTTCCAAGCAGGATCTTGCTTAATTTGTCCTGGACCTGGTGGAGGAAGGCTAAGCACAGAAATGTCACAGTGATGGGAGTCAACACTTGGTCTTCTGCAGAAGGCAGAGCATAAGGCAGGCAGGGGACAGAGGCTGCAGGTGAGAGACCAAAGCAAAGTGCTCACCAGGCCACACGTCAGCTCTGGATGCAACACAGACCTCTGAAGTTCCAGTTTCCTTAAGGAGATAATACCTCCTTCCTTGTGGGTGGCTGTCACTGCAAAGGAACAAATGCCCCAAGCAAATGCTGGCTAATATTCAGTAGTTCACTGTTAAACTAGAGGTTGGAGCTCCTACACTCCAGAGTGAACTGGGGATCATCATAGAAGGCTCTCTTTGTCGGTACTCTCTTTGAGACCCTAAGGCCACACTCTATGTCCAGGGAGTGACTAAAGTTCAACATTCTAGATGCTTTGCCATAGTCAGCAGCATTAGGCCAATCCAGAGCTTGTAGGTACCAGTTCACCCTTTCAAGAAAAAAGAAAGAAAGAAAAAATGTAACAACGAATCCTACCATTATGTACAACTATAGTGTACCAATAAAAATACGGAAAAAAGGCAAAAAAAAAAAAAAAAAAAAAAAAAAAGAATTAAGAATAGCAGCTGGGCACAGTGGTGCCTGCCTATAATCTCGGCTACTCAGGAAGCAGAGGCAGGATTGTGAGTTCAAGGCCAACTTGGGCAATATAGTGAGATCCCATCTCACCAAAATAAATAAATAAATAAAAATAAATAAAACCAGCCCCTTATGCTAGGAGTTGGACCCTGTGCCTCCCATCATGAAAAATGAACAAAGCATCCTAAGAGGATACCAGACCTACCCTAGTTCCACTGGGGTAGGTATTAAGAATCATCCCAACTTAAGATATACAAAATCTAGATCTTGCCTGAAGAGAAAGGCAACATTCCAAAGTATAAACTGCTGTCTTGATGATGTATTTAGCCTGCATTATACCAACTAGAACTTATATCCACTGGTCCTTCTACACACTTAACACCTACAGTGGAACAACTGGTACTGCTGAACTGTGGAAAGAGCCATCTGCTGTAAGGTCATTTCATCACACCTCTGAATTCCTACAGCATTTTATCTCCCTCTAATGTCATATGCCACCACCTGCTGAATGTTCCAATTACCTGTGCACTTGTTCTATTTCCCTCAAGGGCAGGGGGAGCATTTATACCTCTTTGTATCCACAACATGCTTTGAACAGAATAGGTGTACAATACTTTTCAGATGTAGAATGCTGACCATAAGAATCATCTAGCATTACCAAATCGATGCCTTCTGACTCGAACACGAACTAGAAATTTACTAGGATCAGCAGACTAAGCAGTGCTATTGCAATCTTCTTCACTGAAAAATCAGTAATATACCTGTTATATATACATGCTGGGTTCTCTCTTAGCCACAAAACCTGATTTCTGATCTTGTCAGATAATAAAAGGACAGCATGCTTAATCGTATATTCTGTCTACAATTTAGTATATGGTAGCATACCCCAAAGGTTTAGCAGGTGACTATCTTCTGAACTTTAGCTCTTCTAAGCTCTAAAAGACTGTTCTTTAGTCAACACTGGAGCTTCCAAGTATTCTGTGTACACTGTCCCTTGCATGAAATAATTCATATAACCTGTGGCCCACTTGCCCTTTACAGATAGTGAAAGCATGCTACCCTCATTATTAGACTAAAGGGCCTTAATTTGTTCCTCCTTCTCTGTGTCTGTAAAGGGCATCAATACCTGTGAGCCCAGACCTTTCTCTTGGCCACAGGCAAACTCAATACTAAGAATCATAGCTGGAAGCCAATTTCACCTTCTCGTCTGCAGGGGCCAAAAAAACCCAATCTGATCTGTCTGGAATGCTCTTCCCCGGCTCAACTGTCCGGTAAACTCCTACTCATCCTTCAAGACTCAGATCAGATATCACCTTCTCTGGAAGGCCTGCCATGTCCATCCCCAACCCAGCCTGATCTAGATGCTTTCCACTCTGTGCTATCCTAGTCCCTAAACATTTCTCTGTTATAGTCTCAGCTCACTGTTTGTCATTATTTCCATGCCACTAAGTCCTGGAAGCCAGAGTCTCTCAAAGCATGGCTAGAAACGACCTGGATCAGAAACACCTAGGGAACTATAATAGAAACGCACATTCTTGGGCCCTGACCCCTGACCTACAAAATGTACATCTTAATAAGCCCCACTCTCAGGTGACTTTTATTATTTTGAGAACTGCAGTAGAGTATAAGCTCCCTGGAAATAAGAACTATCTTTCCATCTTTTATGTCCAATGATGTTCATTAAATGATCAAAGTCCCCATGCAGTGGCTACAAGCATGAAATTCCTCCACAGAGTAAAATGCAAATGGCAATATGAAGAGCAAGCAGTGTCTTATTCCCTATCTGGGCAGGTAAGAAATAAATATGCCCAACGAGAAAAACACAGTGATCCTACTCTACTCGCACAACACTGGCAACACAGTCTAAGCCACAAGAAATATTCAGGATTTGGAAAACACCCAGGTTTAAAAAAAAAAAAAATCCCTTCATTTCTCTAGCTAATGAGCAACTTTTGGCAAGTGGCTTAACTTCTGTAAACCTCCCCCTGCACCTCTGTAAAAACAGAATAACACTACTACGTAAGCCAGGGAGCTGTTACACAGATTAGGTAGAAAACATAAATGAAAGGGAAGACCTATTGGGGGGGATGTGAATATAGACAGAGACACTTTTTTAAAAAGCAGAATTATCACCAGGTAATCCTTAGGAAACCGGCTTTTTTTTTTGGTGGTGCTGGGGATTGAACCTAGGGCCTTGTGCTGCAAGGCAAGCACTCTACTAACTAAGCTATATCCCCAGCCCAGAATCTGGCTTTTGTTTGACTCTAATACAGAACATGGTTACACTGTCAGACACAGAAACACTAGCAATGTACAAAATTATATAACCCAAATACTTCAAGTTTATGCAGGAAAGGCTTGAGGCAGGAGACAAGGGTGGGAAGGGCCTTTAAGGGAGCCTCTGATTCAAGTTTCTGCCAGGAAATTGTTCAAAAAACAGGCCTCGAGATTCACCTGCTGTTGGGCCTCTAAGATGCTCCCATGACAACCACCCCTTCCATCCACCTGCTGAGGATTTTAATTTAATGCTACCAACTACTTTATTCTCTCACTTAGGTGAGTGGGGGTTATTGGACACAGGCCCTCACCTTCTTGCCAACTCAGTATAAAAGATGAATGGTATCTTGGTACAATAAGAGACAGCCTCCCTTGGCATTGGGGTTGTAGCTCAGTGGTAGAGCACTTGCCTAGCATATGTGAGGCACTGGGTTCGATCCTCAGCACCACATAAAAATAAATAAATAAAATAAAGGTATCGTGTCTATCTACAACTTAAAAGAGAGAGAGAGAGAGAGAGAGAGACAGTCTCCTAATTCTAAGTCAACATATAATGGTAGGCACCAAAAGAGATGCACAAACTCAAACTCCTGTGGGCTCCTGCCCACCTCACCTTCCACCTCTGCAAAAGCACTGATCAGTCCTATAGCTTCTAGTTTTCTGTATCCCTGAAGTCTTGCATCCCTTAGAAATGAGTAGTTAAAAATAACAGTTGTTTACTAAATGCCTCTTATCTGCCAGCCAAGGTGCTAATGTTTTATACACATTTTTTCATGAAATTCTCTTCAAGAAAGCATTATTATTGCCAGGCACAGTGTCACATGCCTGGAATCCCCGTGACTCAAGAGGCTCAGGAAAGAGGATCACAAATTCAAGGCCAGCCTCAGCAAAATACAGAGACCTTATCTCAAATAGAAAATAAGGGCTGGGGATGTAGCTCAGTTAGTACAGTGCTTGCCTTACATGCACAAGTCCTTGCCTTACATGCACAAGTCCCTGGGTTCAATCCCCGGAAAAGCACACACACACACACACACACAAATAAAAAGGGGGGCTGGGGATGTAGCCCGGGTTCGATCCTCAGCACCACATACAAATAAAGATGTTGTGTCTGCCAAAAACTAAAAAATAAATATTAAAAAAAAAAACACAAAAAAAACTCTCTTCTCTTTAAAAAAAAGAAAAGAAAAAGGACTAGGTATGTAGCTCAGTGGTAAAGCACCCCTGGGTTCAACCTTCAGTACCAAAAAGTAAGAAAATAAACAAGTATTATCTGCACTTCAAAGGTGGGGCTCAGAGGCAGGAAGCAGCTTGTACCCAAGACCCTGGGAAGCCAGGATATGAATGCAGGTCTTTCTGGCTCCCCAGCCCTGCTCTTTCCACTCTGTCAAGCGGGCCCTTCTCTCCCACCAGGGGCTGACATAGATGGGAGGCTTCATCCACCCTCTCTCCAGCGGTGCTCAACACTCCTGGGCTCGCTCACTCTGCCCACAGGTTAAAAGGACGGCTTTCTTGGAGGGGAAGAGGGGTGTTCAAATTGGGGTCACCACTTTATTGGCTGCATCAAAGGAACACGGAAAATTAACAAAGGCAGTAATGGAATGTTTGAGGATTTTCAGAGAAGCTTGCTTTTAAAAGAACCAAGTGAATCAAGAGATTTGCTCACCTAGCACTTTCCTCAGAGAGTCAACCAGCCTTCCCTCATGGGTTGTGGGCTGAGCTCATCTGTGGCTTTTCCTGCCTGTCCGGGTGTGTGTCTGTCCCCACACACTCACAGCCCTACCATTTACAGTTGCACATTCCAATACAGCCATGCCTCTCAGACCACAGAGGGGGTGGGGGTGACCAGCGCTCAGAAGCACTGGAACAAATAGTTGGCAGCAGCTGTGTTCTCTGCAGACAGCAGTTGGTCCTGGCTGCTGTTTTGTCACTCACACTAGGTTACGGTGTCCCTACTTCAAACAGCAGCTCACAAGCAATCAAATCTGCCACAAGGGTCCGTTTGCCTTACAAACTGGTCCATAGGGCCAAAGTGGAGCCAATTCCACACCCTATCCCCCTGAGGTGTCCAGGACATCCCTCAGCCACACAGCCCTGACCACATGCTTGAAAGGAAGAAAGCCTTCCAGAGCCTCCCCTACACAAAAACAGACCTGCCTCCTTCCCCAGCCCTCCCCCAGCCCCTTCAGAACCAAAGGATCTCCTAATTTGCCCAATCAAAATGGAGTGGGAAGAAAGGGAGTTCTGAGCAAGAATCCCATTCTGTTTCTCCCGTCCCCAGCTTCACCCTTCAACTGTTCCTCCATAAAGCTTCACAAATGGTTTTATATGTCTAATGGAAATCAGAACTAAGCAGCCCTAGAGCAGGGGGCCTGGAGGTCAGGAGCACCTAAAGCAAGCAAGCAGGAAGGACTGGAAATTTCTGTGTGGGAGCTGGCCTGTTAGGACGGCGAGATATCTTCTAAAATATTCCCTCCATCCCTAAAGCAGTAGTACAATTAACAGCTCCCACCCTTCTTCCCTTCCCCGGCCCAATCCACATAGAACCATTCAATTACCTGTCTAAGACCCAAAAGGAAAGGCATCCTGCAAGAGCATCATCCACACTAACGTTTGGAACAAAGGGCTCTGAAAAGTTAAGGTCTTGGAATAAGCATGGCCCTGGTGTGCCGGCTGCTCTGTGCTCCCAGTTAACCAGCCTTCCTGAGCAAAGAGAAAGTAAACAGAGTCCTGGGACCAGGCAGGCAGCTCCCTCCTTTCCCCTCACCGCTCCCCCCCCCCAACACTGCCTGGCTCCGACCCACCCCCACCTTCTCGTGACATCTCAGTCGCAGCACAGCCCAAGCTGTCTGCCAAGAGGGAAATGACATCAGTTCAGGCACAGTAGAAAAAACTTCAGACAGCTGCTACGGAATACTGAGGAGGAAGTGCTGCAACCTCCGATGCCAGTCTGAAGCCATGGAGAGCCCACAGAGGGGCTGCTGCCCCTCCCATCAGCTCTTCTTACTGGGAGCAGGCTCCGTATATATAAATCAAGCCTAGGGAGCTGAAAAGAGTGACACTTCTCTGAATAAGGATTGACTCTGTAACTCCCGAGGTATTGTTTCTCCTTCTTGGGAAAGAAATCAAGCCCAGTGACTGTCAGTTTCACATAAACTTTTCCACCCCCACCCTTGCCAGAGTCGGTGTTCAATAAACAACATCACAGTAAGCCTGGCGGCCCCAAACTTTCTCCAAAAAGGGGGGACAATTTGCAGTGACAGGCTGCAGAGGTACCTCCTTTACCAGCTAAGGTAGGCCTTGCTACGTTGGACTCTGACCTCTCAAGCCCTCGCTAGACAGGAGAGTTTATATTTCATAAACAAACTGAGGATGTACAGGTGCCAACATCTTTCCTCACTTGTCTTACAAAAGGTACAACAAGTCCCACGACAGCCTCCAAGTGGCCAGTAAAGCAGATCAGCTATATTTAAACCAACTCCTGTTTCAGAAAAGTTCACCCCGTTAGGTTTGTTGTATTTCCTTCCTTAAGCCCAGTTCATGGAGAAAAGGGTTCTTTAATATCAAACTCTGTCCAAGACACAAAGGCCCTGGGCTTGGACACCCAATCTGGCTTTTCCTAGGCAGTGGTCTAAGCCACCTCTCCCCTGGCTACCCTCCCTTGAACATCGAGGTCATAGTAGCTCTCCCAGATCTGAATCCTAATCAAAGACAACACAAGGAAAGGATAAGAGGTCCATGTTTAGATGCTGACTTGCAGAAATGACTTTTTCCCCCCCTAGTGCTAGGGACTGAACTCTAGGCCACATACATGCTAAGCATGTGCTATACCCTGAGCTAGTCCCCAGCCAAGAAATATCTCAAGGAGAAGTCTTCAGAGGAATTTTGTAAACCCAAAGTTACTTTCCAATAACTTCTTAGACTGCAGATGACTTGAAACAAGTGTAGCTCACCTTTCTTTTTATTTTCTGCAGAATTTTCTTTCAGTAATATTTATCAAAGGCCTCCATGGCAGTGGTACTGTGCTAGGCATGACTCATGTCAGTCAGAAATGATTCCTGCAAATTAGTATCTGTAACCCCCACCTGCAACAATAAATTGGCAGTACACAACACTTAGAGCACAGCGAGGTGCCAAAAGTACTTTTTGATCATTAGAATCTAGCCAGACACACAATGTCGAGGTCAGATTGACTTTTATGACAAAAAATGAATGTGCCACGCTGGCTGAGCCATTTCCTGGAGGCTCAAGAATGGATTGCAGGGGCTGGGGATGTGGCTCAGGTGGTAGCGCGCTCGCCTGGCATGCGTGCGGCCCGGGTTCGAGCCTCAGCACCACATACCAACAAAGATATTGTGTCCGCCAAGAACTAAAAAAAAATAAAATATTAAAATTCTCTCTCTCTCTCTCTCCCCCCCTCTTTAAAAAAAAAAAATCTTTTAAAAAAAAAAAAGAATGGATTGCAGCCTCATTGCTATGGAGAAGAGAAAAAGGTTGGTGTGTAAAGGGTGGCTTCTGCAGGTGTCTGGGGCTAAGGAGCCATTCTTTAGCAAATAATGTATTCTCAAGATGTGGTAAGATGGTCTGTCCCATAACCCTGACAACAGGCCAAACTGCTAGACAGACAAGGCTGGACATCAAGGCATAGCTACCCGGGGAAGTAGCTTTCAACCCCTTCCTCTCATTTCCTCAGTTCTCTAGCAAGCACTGGGAACCAGAAAACACGTGCAGCACTATTAACTTTGGCAAGTGAACTGGAGGAAAGCATGTCCTAGGCCGCCTATGGGAACTCTGGTCTGCACTGACCTAACAAGACAGACCAGCACCTGCAGTTCTCTGGCACAAGTACCATGGCATAAGTTTACCCACTCATTCATCCACACCCACCGAATGCCTACCATGTGCCAGACATTGTTCTCAGCACTGGGGATACTGCCATGATCAAAACACCCTGAAAACCGTGCTGTGTGGGGCTGAGATTGTAGCTCAGTGGTAGAGTATTTGCCTCACCTGCCTGAGACCCTAGGTTCGATCCTCAGCACCACATAAAAATAAACAAATAAAAATAAGATTAAAAAAAAAAAAAACAAGGGCTGGGATTGTGGCTCAGCAGTAGAGCGCTCGCCTAGCACGGGTGGGACCGGGGTTCCATCCTCAGCACCACATAAAAATAAAGGCATTGTGTTGTGTACATCTACACCTAAAAAATAAATATTAAAAAAAAAAACATGCTTTGATGGGCTATGGAAAAATTTTCCACATTTCTAAGTATTCATTAGGGGTGATCTTAGAAGAAGTGGAACTGCAACATCACTAGAATACTTTCTTAAGTATAAAAATTCAATCAAAATGATCACAGTCGCATCACAGATTTCCTGATTTTCCCCTACTGAATCATTCTTTCATGGATGCTACTCAAGACAGTGTTTCTAATCAGCAATTAACTGGTTTATCTTCTTCCTGTGTGCAAGGCAGCATTTAACATGAGACATTACACCTACCACATCATATGCTCTAAAAAAGTGACTGTTGGCAATTTTTCTCACTAACCTACTTCTCTTCACCCCAGCCCTTGCTGACTAACCTTCACGGAATACGAGATCAGGGGTGGGGGTAGGAGAAAAAGAGGCTGAACTGGCAAATTCAGATATTCCCAAGAAGGTGAGTTCACTTTCTAATATGCCCTAGAAATATCACCACAACCTAGTGACAAAGAAGTCATCTTGGGATTTAAGAAGCAAGATGATCATTAGACACTTCTGCTAGCCTTAAAAAAAAAAAAAAAAAAAACTTTTATGTAAGTGATCCAGATTCATACATGATGGGCCAAAGACAAGACAAATCCTTCTTCAAATAATTTAAATCATCTACCTGCCAATGCAAAATTAAATTAAAGGCTGAATCTACCAAAGAAAAATAAAAGGCAAGTCACACTAAACTAGAATTGAGGAGGATTACATTGTTAAGCTACTGTAGGTTAACCACTGTTCATGGCCCCACGCAGTGTCTGAGTTAGAGATTCACAGACCCAGCTTCCTCTGACCTAGTGCAGAAAACCCTCAATTAGAGCCCTGCTGAAAATGTTTCCGTTTGGACTGTTTAACTTACTGTTTCAGAAGACACAATGAAACAACATATATGTTCATGGATTCATTTTTTTACTCTAGTTAATTTAAGTATCTTTTGACAACATTTTTCCAGGCCGTCTGTACATTTTTTTTTTTTTTGAGAGAGAGAGAGAGAGAGAAAACATTTTAATATTTAGTTTTTAGTTTTCGGCGGACACAACATCTTTGTACGTGGTGCTGAGGATCGAACCCGGGCTATACCCATGCCAGGCATCCCCAGCCCCGTCTATACATTTTTAATCTTTCAATTCTGAGACAGGATTGAAAAAGAGACTTATTTGTTCAACTTTGACCATGACCATAAGCCAGATTCTACACCAGAAATTCTAACTAACCAATAACTCACTTGATGTCAAAACAATCTTATGATGAAATATTATTATCCTTACTATTCAGCTGCAGAAACTGAGGCATATGGAATTCATGTGATTTGTTTGCTGTTGTTTTTCTGTACTAGGGATTCAACCCAGGGACACTTAATCACTAAGCCACATCCCCAGCCCTTTTTTTTATTTTGAGGCAGGATCTCACTAAGTTGCTTAGGGCCTCACTAAATTGCTGAGGCTGACCTCTAACTTGTGATCCTCCAGCCTCCAAAGACACTGGGATTACAGGTGCACGCCAGCCACCACACCCAACAAATTCATATAATTTGCCCAGTGTCATACAGCTAGCAGTGGGAGAACAAAAACTCAAAAGTCTCTGTCTGGGTGCAGTGGTACACACCTGTAATCTCAGCAACTAAGGAGGCTGAGGCCAGTCTTGGCAATTTAGCAAGAGCCTATCTCAAAATAAAATAATTAAAAGGGCTAGGGGTATAACTCAGTTATATAGTGCTCCTGGGTCTAATCCCTAGTCTCTCTCTCTCTCTCTCTCTCTCTCTCTCTCTCTCTCACACACACACACACACACACACACACAGTCTTTGGCACCAAAGACTTTTATGGTGACACAGAAGGTCATATATCTGAAGACCAGAAGTTATAAATACAGAAAAAATAAACATTTAAAACAGAACTGAGGTCTGCCACTTCTACTGGAGCTGACAGTGGTATTCTGGAGTGTGGAATCAGGGCCTGTGATTTCCGCTTTGGAGAGCAGAGTAACGTGAGGTAAATGACGGAGAAAGCTTAAAGTTCTCTCCTGTTCCCAACACAACAGATGCCCACACAGGGAGCAAGCTAGAGACATTCCTAGGCTTTGGCTCTCAACTACCCTTGGGGAACTGTTCCCTCCCTCACGTCATCTGGCCCACTGAGTCTAAAGAAGAATAGAGCTGAGGGCCAGGGGAAATCTTATTTTGCAATCAAGGAATCTGAAGAAAGAGGGTATCATCAGAACAGGCAGCAAACTGACAGGCTCAAAGGACAGGAGATAATCTCTAGACCCTAGACCTAAGGCCATTTTTATTTTCAGGAACTTTTGAGTCAAGGCTGCTTTGTAGCACAGCACGTATAAGACAAGACTTTTTTTTTTTTTTAATCTCTCTTTGAGTTTGGGTATAGATCTATTTAAGTGCCTTAAACTTCTGGCTCAACAAAGATAGACAGACAGACAGAAGTTCATACTAACTCAACCCCCAAAACAACCTGAGTGCCACAGAGCAAGTTAAACCAAGACATCTTCATATCATGAGCATGAGGCTTCATGTTAATAAAAGGATCCTGAAGTAGTTTTAGGTAAAGCCATTGGTCATATTCCAAACCCAGATGAAAATCTGTAGAACTTTGCCAAGCAAAAATACGAAGGACTGCTTGGTTGCCAGAAACCAAGAATTCTAGCTTATCTATGTTCTGGGGCTGGACAAAGGCAGACATGTAATAAGCCTGCTGAGGCAAGAAACACACACCTCTCCTGTTTTCTGAGCAGGACAAGAAGTTATACAAATCATAGGCCTTATTCCTTCTACAAGGCATCCATAAAAACCCAAGTTGCTCTAACAACAATCTCACTAATACACACCATTATAATGCACAAATAAAAACTTGTTTTAAGAAAGAAAGAAAACAAAACAACAAAAAAACCTATGGTTGCTTTCCTATTACTGCTTCAGGGAAGATGGTTGATCAACAATCCTTAACTACAGTGTATAATCACTTGCAATACATCAAATGAAAATCAGAAAGGAAAATTCCAACAGATATTGATATCTAATATTTTATAGACAAAAAAAACCCTTGAGCTTTAGAAAAGTTAAGTAACTCATTCAAGGATGCATACCCAAACCTGGCATAGCACACATGCCTAATACCAACTACTTGAGAGGCTGAGGCAGGGGCATCACAAGTTCAAGGTCAGCCTGGCTGGATCAGTAAGACTCCACATTAAAAAAAAAAAAAAAGCTGGAGGATAAAATAATATTTTTATATTAATTATAACTGTTGTTTTTCCCTCATTTGTGATTCAATTGCTACACTGAATAAAAATCAGTCTTGCCCTGGAGGATTGATTGATTGATTGGTACCAGGGATTGAACTCTGGGGCACTCAACATCCCCAGCTCTATTTTGTATTTTATTTAGAGATAGAATCTCACCGAGTTGCTTAGAGCCTTTGGCTGGCTTTAAACTCAAGATCCTCCTATCTCAGCCTCCCAAACTGCGGGGATTACAGGCGTGCACCACCGCGCCCAGTGATTTATTTATTTAATTACCCAGTTTGGAAGAAAAGACAGGCACACACAGAAGCAAACATAGAACTCTATGATAAATGTTAGGGAAGGAATAGAGATGGCAACACAAGAAGAGCACAAAGAAGGAATGTTGCAGAAAGATAGAATGGCCAAAGAAAGTTTTATCAAGAGATGGCTACTAGAACAATTGGTAGGGTTTGGGGAGGGAAAAATGAGCACATTGAGCAGTGCCAACCATGAATAAAAGTATGGAAATGAGAATTGATGGATTATGGGAGAGAAAAACCAAAAAAGGATCTGAGTATGTGGAACACACCTGTAATCCCACCTACTTGGTAGGCTTAGGTGGAAGGATGGCAAACTCTAGGTCAGCCTCAGCCTCAGCAATTTAGCAAGACCTTGTCTGTGGGAGGGGAGGATGGCAAAGAACCATTGGAAGGAGAATGTGGAAGCTCCACACACATATGTATTTTAATTATCGGCACAGTCTTCTTATGTGTGAAAATATTATGATGGGGCTGGGACTGTAGCTCAGTGGTAGAGCGCTTGCCTCACACGTGTGAGGCACTGGATTCAATCCTCAGCATCACATAAAAATAAATAAATAAACCATCATTCTGTTGCTTTGATTATATTATTACTAAAATATGGCAAATCTTGGAGCTGGTTTTATTCTACTGCAGGGGTTGGAGGAGATGAAGGGAAGAAACCATGTCAATGGTACAGCCTCAGTCATTTAGAGAGAGGGAAAGCCAGTTGTGGTGTAGCACATCTGTAATCCCAGCAACTCAAGAGCTAAGGCAGGAGGATTCTAAGTTTCAGGCAACTTAGTGAGACCCTGTCTCAAAATAAATTTAAAAAGGGGTTGGGGATGTAGCTCAGTAGTAGAGAGCCCCTGGGCTCAATCCCCACTACTTCAAACAATAAAACAGTTTTTTTTTTATAATGATAAATAAATTAGTGAAAGCCAAAACTTGTTTAAAACGGTTTCCAGAAGTTTCTGCCTCTTTTTTTTTTTTTTAAAGAGAGAGAATTTTTTAATGTTTATTTTTCAGCTCTCGGCGGACACAACATCTTTTGTTTGTATGTGGTGCTGAGGATCGAACCCGGGCCGCACGCATGCCAGGCGAGCGCACTACTGCTGGAGCCACATCCCCAGCCCCATGAAGTTTCTGCCTCTTGTTTCTCCATTCCTTAACAAGAAAATCCTTCCATAGTTGAAAATCAATCACTCCACAAATATAACTTTCATGGAAGTGCATTCATTGCCATTCCAGAGAGTTCAGGAGTTGTTAAAACTCACCACTGACAGTGGGATTTGCTAACAGCTAATGGACTCTTGCTGGATCTGCACCTTGAGCTTCATCAAGTACAAGACAGCCTTGTTTGTTTTTGTACTAAAACACTAGATTTGTTTTTCCTACTTTGTAAACAATTCAACCCCAACCAAATTGGCAAGTAGCCAAGAATTACATGGAAATTAGCAAGCTACAGCTCAGGGATAACCCCAGACACATTTCATGCCTCCTAAACTAAAGATTAGAGAAAGAGGGCAGGAAATGTAGCTCAGTGGTAGAGGGCCTGCCTACCATGCATGAGGCCTGGGTTCCATCCCCAGCTCTAGGGGGAAAAGGATTGGAATAAGAACAAAATGAGGATATGATATGTCAAGAGGTTTGTAATGTTGTGAACAACCAATTAAAAAAAATTTTTTAAAAAAAAGAACAAAATGAGGGATACAGGTCACATCAACTATAAGATACATACCTAGATATAACCTAGAAAGAGAACTCCATCAGGAAAAGTAGGCCTCACAGCCTCCAGCAAATATGACTTCATCTTTTTACTTTTATGGAAACTTTGGGCAAGATAAAGAAAAACATGGTCCACTTTAAGTGGGACGACAGGCCCAATAGTAGCCGACGCCAGGAAAAGACTGACAGGCATCTCAGCTGAGTCCCTGGAAGCAGTTCTGGATGCTCTGGGTACAAGGTCACCAGAGCAGTCATGTCTAGAGATCATCTTGGTTGTGCTTTATTTATTTACTTACTTATTTATTTTTGAGGTACTGGGCATTAAATCCAGATGTGATCTACCACTGAGTTACAACCCCAGTCCTTTTTATTTTGAGACAGGGTCTCACTAAGTTGCCCAGGCTGACCTCAAACTTGCATTCCTCCTGCCTCAGCCTCCCTAGTCACTGGGATTACAGGCATGCACCACTGTGCCTGGCTTGGTTTTGCTTTATAGAAAAATTCATTCATTTCTTGTGGGTCATCAACTACTAGAGACATTTCACACTTGATGTTTTAGTTATTTGTTTCCATGCCTATCTCCTAAAGTATAAGTAACTTAGGGACAAGATGCATAACTTTCACTTCTGTGCCCCTTTACAGTACCAAGAAATGTCTTATACAAAGCAGGCCCTCAAGACAAGGCAGTTCCATGGATGAAGACATGAAGACTTAACAAAAGAGACAATCATCAAAAGGAATCTCTAGGGGCTGCAGCTGTGGCTCAGTGGCAGAGCACTTACCTAGCATGTGTGAGCACTGGGTTCAATCCTCAGCACCACATATGAATAAATAAAAAAATAAAGGCACATCAACAACTAAAATATGTGTGTGTGTGTGTGTGTGTGTGTGTGTGTGTGTGTGTATAAAAGGAGAGCTGGGGCTGTGGCTCAGTGGTAGAGCACTTGCCTAGCATGTGCAAGGCCCTGGGTTCGATCCTCAACACCACATAAAAATAAATAAATAAAGGTATTGTGTCCAGTTAAAAAAAAAAAAAGGAATCCCTAAACTTTAATGCTGATGACATTTTCCCAGCCACAGGAACCTAACAAACAGCTGCAAGACCAGGGAGCACCAACATATTACCCTGGGCTCAGGAGGTTTGATGCAAGGATTGGGAAACCCTCCATGTGTCTCATTATCTGTGCATCTCTAATTTCTCAGCTGAGGAATTTAAAGTACTTAAACCATCTCCAAAGCAAAATTCCCTTCTCAAGCTAGAGCTGGGGCAATGATCTATATCCCCCTAGCAATAGTTTTTCAATTATAGGGAACAAGATGAAGCTGCTCTGGTTCTATTCAGACAACTCCATTAGCACACCTGGAAGCTGCCTTTTTTGCATAAAGGATTGTGAAACTTAATAAGGTCTAGCTGGAAACAGCTCATGGCACCATGCCTTCCTCATTTCCTGGATCTTACGCAAATCAAATATTAAATCCTCCCTCCGTCGGGTAGTTGGCAACCAAATCTACTCCAGGCCTAAGATTTCATGATCAAAAACGCCAGAAGGAAACTTTAAGACAATTGATTCCTCTGATAGGCTGTAAGGTGGGGAAACTTCTGAAACACAAATGTCCACACACCAAGTAAAAGGATGACTACTAAATATAGTGAAACTGGAGAGGGAATCACAACCAGGAGCAAGGGATGCTTTCATCATATAAGACCCAATCACAGCCACACCTGAACCCTATATTTCCAGGTCCCAGGAAGTGAGGCAGAAAACCTTTAAAAAAAACCATCTTCATCCTAGGAAAGCACTAAAGCAAAGGACATGCAGTGGCCTGCAAAAGTGCCTTTGAGAAATCATCACCATCAAGGGAAAAGCACACTGTCCTTTCCCTGAAATTATTAGCAGGGAGGGGTCAATGGCTTTAGACTAGAACCACAGTTTTTAGACTCTTGAGAAACAAAGTTTTTCCAAGGTCTTTCACTGTGCTCAAAATTGCAGAAAAGGCACAGCTCATCCTAAGACACAATAAATCATCATCCTTATCCTTACAGAGAACTCAAGGATTTTGTTTAAAGGAAGCTCAATGAACTTCAAAAAAAAAAAAAAAAAATAGAGAGAATTCAATCTATTCAGAACTCAAGGTTTATAAACTACTTTCACATCCATCTTAGCTGTTTCCTTACATCATCTGGCAACAGAGTATCACTATCCCCACTTGCCAGAGGGGTACAGCAAAGGTCTGAAAATGTACAGTGACTTTGGAACTAGACCTTCAGTTTTCAATGGAAGGGACACCAGCAAGAAATGCCCAGAGGGAAGACTTTAGACTGTCAGCACCCTGGCATTCCAGACCTGGCTATGTGACCACCCCTAGTGACCTGGGCCATTTAAATTCTCTGAGCCTCCTATTTCTATCAGCATTGCCCAGAGATGCTTCCAAGAGGCCAGTCATTTCTATGGTAAGAGGCCTACGTGGCCGAAGAAGAGTCTCTTTTGGAAAGTCATGTGCATACAGTTAAGCCTCAAAAGAGTCCCTCCATTCGGAAGTCTGTTTAACCCCAAATCTCTTATACCTTTAGTACCAAACAAACCCCCTTTCTTCTGAATTCACAACATCATCATCTTGCCGGTCTTTCAAATTCTCCCAATTCTAAGCTCCATTTGCCCCTCAGCCACACTGCCTCATCTGCAATGTCCCTGTATCCTAAGGGGAGGCACAGCCAGGCACAGGATGGAGACACAAGGCTTCTGCCCCAGGAGAACTAAAAGAGGAGAAAATATCCTGATAGGGTCTCTTCATTTTCTCATCTCTCTCTAAACATTTGTGTGATCTCAGATAAGAAGATTATTCCAAAACTTCTCTCTACACTAACAATTGAGGGCAAAAGTCCTAAATTAATCTTTCACTACATACACTAAGCAACAGCTGGAAAAGGATATGTGGGTCAAAGAAAATGACAATGAGGTGTTTTGGAAGACCTTCCTAGACTTCTTAAGGTAAAAACAAGAAAGGCTGAGGATGGAAGAGCATTTCTGATACTCAGAGGATTGATGGGTACTCTTGGGAGTAACTTTCTTTTCTTAAGCAGTAGAACATTCAGTGAGAGTGAATTACCTATGAAAACTTAAAAACTAAAAGCTGGGCATAGTGACATTTGCCCATAATCGCAGCTAACTGGGATACTGAAGCAGGAGAATCACAAGTTCAAGGCCAGTATGGACAATATAGCAAGATCCAGTCCTCCACTCCACCCCACCTCACCAAAAAAAAAAAAAAGGAAAAGAAAAAATAAAATTCAAGAACTGTTATAATTAGTCAAGTTCTCTAACACAATTTTTATTCCTGGATCATATTTAATTCTCATGTACAAGATTCTATCCTACAACATTAAGGAATTACTGTCCATTTTTTAGGGTGTGATAAGGTATAATGGTGATGTTGAGGAACAGAATGCTTATCTTTTGGAAATAGAAAATTATTTATTAATGATATGCAGTCTGCAGCATGCTTCAAAATAATTTCACTGGGATGAATGCAAGTTAAGGCAAGACAGGCCATGGCTTGATACATTTCTGAAGCTGGGAGGCAGGTACATGGGAGTTCATTATACCATTCTTTCTTTTTATTTCTTCGTGTGTTTAAAACTTTCCATAGGGGGGAAAAATTAAAGGATTTTATTCTAAGCAATGATACCAAAATAATACGAAGTTTTTCAGAGCCCTCAAAAGAACTAAGGAATACCAAAAGCACAAGCAACAAAAGAAAAAAAAAATAGACAAATTGTGCTTCACCAAAATTAAGAACAGTTGTGCTTCAAAGGATACAATCAAGGAAGGATATGGGAGAAAAATGCTTGCAACTTATATATCCAGTAAGGGGCTAGAACAGATTTCTTAACTGTGGGACTCTTCAGAGGCTTAACTACAAGCACATACATGAACTCCTCAAAAGAGATGGCAGATTCATCTGGCCTCTTATCACAGAAATGGCTGACCTTCGAGGCATCCTTGGGCAATGCTCAGAATAAGGAGGCTCAGAAAGGTTGGTTGGTCCACAGCACGAGATTAGTGGTAGAATGGCCAGGTCTGACAATATACATTAAAGGAAAAATTTCCCCAGGGCATCATTTGCTGGAATCACACAAAGACCTCTGTCCCTTCAGTTGACACAGGACTTTAAAATGGGAAAAGAGCCAGGCACATGGTGCATACCTATAATCCCAGTGGACCCAGAGGCTGAGGCAGGATAAATCACAAGTTCAATGCTAGCCTCAGCAACTTATAAAGGCCCTAAGCAACTTAAGGAGAACCTGTCTCAAAATTAAAAATTTTTAAAAAGGGCTGGAGATGGGGCTCGGTGGTTAGGCACTACTGGGTTCAATTCCTGGTACCAAAAAAAATTTTTTTAAATAAAAATAAAACCCTCTATGAACAAATGAACAAATCTTAGATCAGAGCATAGGGAAGCCTTAAGATTTCCACAAGGATTTAAAAAAAAAAAAAAAAAAGCTAACATTTACTAAGTGTTTACTATATAGAAAACACTATTCCACTGTATAAGTATTAATTCAAATAAACTGTCATACTAACCACATGAGCGAGGTACTATTATCCCTATTCTATAGATGAGAAAGCCAAGTTAATTAGCCCAAAGACAGATGGACAGTAAGAGAAGCTCTAGCTTCAAATGCAGGTAGTCAGGCTCCTGAGCCTCCACTCTTAGCAATGTTTCTTGCAAGCGTCCCTGCTTCTGGGATGACCACACACAGAAAGGTCAGGCACAGTCAAGACTGGTGTGCCATATAACAACTGGGGCTAACCTCCAGAATACCTACCTAACCTCTTCCAAGGATCCACAAACCACTTCCTTAGCACCTGGGCAGGCTAAGGCTAAGGCTTAGCCTGCTCCAGCTAAGGCTCACTGCCCTTGGACAAACACTGTTCCATAATAAAGGGAGTTATGAAGTGGAGTCAGGGAGAAATGAGCTAAGCAATCGAGAGCGACAGGCTTTGGAGGAAGTAGAATGAAATGTTCCCATGGTGCCTATGTTAAGAGTCAGAAGGCAGATCTTCAAGGGTAAGTGGAGAGTGTAGGTAAAGTATAGCTTACTCATGTGTGGGGGGAATGAGCCCTTGCACATCCGATTGATGAGAATGTAAACTGACAGAACCATTTTGGAGAGCAACAAGCATTATGCACCCCAACTTTTAAATGCACACACCCTACATTTAAAAGCACATACCCCATAATCCCCAATTCCATGCCCAGGAATCTAATACAAACTTCAGAAAAAAATAGGTCCAACACTTACCCAAGCACTGTGTGAAAATGACAAAAGCTTGCCACAACCTATGTCCATCTATGGAGAAGTGGTTAAATAAATCATATTTAAAAGTCCGATATATGGGCTGTAGCTCAGTGGCAGAGCACTCACCAGCAAGTGTGAGGCACTGGGTTCGATCCTCAGCACCACATAAAAAATAAAGATATAAAAAAAAAAATAAAAAATAAAAGTCCTCTATATACACACATACATGACCATATACATATATACACATGTATATATAGAGAGAGATATACGGAAACTCACCCTTGATATATTGTTAAGGCCCAAATTAAGAACACAACCCACACCAATTTTGTTTGTGTACATGAACCATATGAATATATAGCATTGGCAGAAAAACCACCAAAAAGAAATATCAAATCATGAAATTTCACTTTTTAAACATTTTTAAATTTCTGTATTATCCACCATTGTTATAAGCGTGTATTCCTTTTGTGTATTTACAAACTGATGTAAAAAAGGTAAAAGATTTCTGGGTGTGGTGATGCAGGCCTATAATCACACTACTCAGGAGGCTGAGGCAGATTGCAAGTTTGAGGTAAGCCTGAGCAACTTAGCAAGACCCTGTCTCAAAATAAAAAGACTGATGACGTAGCTCAGTGGTAGAGCACATGCCTAGCATGTGCAAGGCCTGGATTCAATCCTCAGTTCTGCAATAATAATAATAATAATAATAATAATACTCCTCAAAGGAAAGCAGCAATCAACTCTAAGGAAGGCAAATGGGAAGACCATAGCAGACGTTCTGCCAAATTGCACTGGATCAGGTTTTCTGCAAGAGGATTTGCACATTTAAAGATAAATTAGCCAAAGAAAAAGGAAGGAACAATCAGGACGACACTATCACACAATTCAACTCTATATTCAAATTCCCAAGAGCACACTTCCTCTTCCAAATGAACCACTAAGGGAAAAAATTTATATCAGATCAATAAAAATAATAAGCTGTGGGTTTTTCTTTTCATTTCTATGTTTAGTGAATCTGTCAGGTGGAATTTTAGATGAGGAAGATAAATTAGGAGAAGGCAAACCAAAAAGCATTGTGTAGAATTTTGAGAACCATGAATATTTTCTCCATGAACACATGCCTGGGATCTGAAAGAATGTGTAATAAAAAAGTATTACAACATAAGATTCTTCTTGCTAGATACTCAAAAATCAAAATACACATGTTTTGTAACTTCATTCTATGACCCACCCTTCCAAGCCACAAGTATTCTTGCAATGTCTTACATTTATTTTCATCTCTTCCAAGATAAGTTTAAATTAAATTTCTTAAAACACCTGAGATCTTGGATCAAAACTTAGCCTCGGCAGTGTGATGACGATGGCATCAGGAGCAGAAGATACACGGCTTGTCTGTTTTCCCACAGAAGAAAGTGTGGAAAGTAAGAAACCAAAAGTAAATAAATCAGAGCTATGGGAATGTAACTGAGTAAGCCAGAGTATCCCAAAAACCCACTCTGTGCAAGACTGGTGATCAAAAGTCTAGGAGGATGACCTACTTTCATCCCCACACTAGGAAAGCCCACAATTATATCAACAAGCACAGAATTCAGTAAGATGAGATTTGTTTCCCCTTTCTTGACCTCCCAGGTTGTAACATTCTATATTTATTTGTGTTTCTTTGTGGTTTTCACAGCCCATGCAGAGTTCAGGCCAGACTTTGCTCCACCTAGTGGAAGTGCAAAGCATGGTCCACGGAGAGTGATCACAAGCCAGACCTTAGTACAGTATGCCACTCAGAAGGCAGGTTACCAAAAGCCACCATTACTGCTCCTTGCCATTCTCTGCCACAGCTCTTCTGGCTATGCAATTAACCATAAGATTAGGGACCCCAATATCCATGACTGGGGCTTTAGGGGCAAGGGATTAACCCAAGTCACTGTACTACCTGGATTATGATGGCCCCTGGGTTATTAGACCTAAGAACTGTAAGAAGGCGAGGGAGAGGCCCTCTAAGGAGTATGGATGGCCAGGCATTCAAACAGAAGTTGGAATTCTGAATCCAAAGTCATCCAAGATACCCATAGCACCCCTAAAGACTTGTCTGCTGGTGTCAGACACCCACTGATCAACTGCAACCTGAGGACCTGAAAAAGAGCAGCTCTCTCTTTTTTTTTAAAGAGAGAGGAGGGGGGGGAGAGAGAGAGAGAGAGAGAGAGAGAGAGAGAGAGAGAGAGAGAGAGAGAGAATTTATTTATTTATTTATTTATGTTCTGGGCGGACACAACATCTTTGTTTGTATGTGGCACTGAGGATCGAACCCAGGCCGCACGCATGCCAGGAGAGCGCGCTACCGCTTGAGCCACATCCCCAGCCCCGCAGCTCTCTTTTTAGATACTGCAACCCTGACAGTCCAGGACATTTGGCTTCCCCTGTGGAGACCCTGAAAACACCTAATGGTTTCTGCAGGCTAGGTATGTGTAAGAGAAAACCAGTGTTCTCGAGGCCAAACATGAGCACAGGCTCGCACAGGCTCAAGAATTGGACTGGGGGGGCTGGGGATGTGGCTCAAGCGATAGCGCGCTCGTCTGGCATGCGTGCGGCCCGGGTTCAATCCTCAGCACCACATACAAACAAAGATGTTGTGTCCGCCCAGAACTAAAAAATAAATATTAAAATTCATTCTCTCTCTCTCTCTCTCTCTCTCTCTCTCTCTCTCTTTAAAAAAAAAAGGAGATACTCAATGGCAGAGCACTTGCTGAGCCTGCAGAAGCACTGGGTTCAATCCTCAGCACTGCATAAAAGTAAGTAAATAAAAAGAATTGGACTGGGGAAAGGAAAAGTTCTAAGAACATGACTCAGTTCAGATTGGTTATGGGACGTGGAGGACACTTGGTAAAGAAAGAAATGGCCATCATGCTTTCACTGGGGTAAAAACAAATTATGTTCTTAAACTGAAACCACAAGGGCAGATCAAAGCAAGAGGAAAGAGAACTCAAAATTGGGTGAATATGGGAGGCTCACCTGTCCACTGAACCACAGACCAGATTGTTTTTTCCAAAATGTTTGATGTTGGCTGACCAAACAGCTGTCTGGAAAAGTACCTCATTAAGATTCAGCACATTAAAGCTTTAAACTACTCCACCTAAAACTTGTCAGAGGTTATTTCATGCAGTTCACCATATTGTTTTCTTCTGTTAGGAGGGCTGAAACTGCAATAATGAGCTGGAACTGGTAAAAAGAGAGTAAGAACCACTAACCCAGGGCTTCTCCACCTCAGCACTGACATTTTGGATCAATTCTTTGTTGAGAGGCTATCCTGAGTAATGGGATGTTTAGTAGTATCCTTGGCTTTTACCCAGACGTCAGCAGCACTCCCACGTTGTCCAAACCAAAAATGTCTCCAACCACAAATGTTCAGAATCCAGGACAAAAGTTCTCTGGAGCAGGCAAAGTTATTCCTGATTGAGAACCACTGTTCTAAACACAGGTTTACCAGGAAAAGCGATTTACACAGCTAAGAAATCACAGGGACAAACCTAAGCCCAGACACAGAGTAGAATCAAGGAAATCGTGTTAAATTTCCCAGATCTCAGTTTCTGAACTTAGTGTGGGAGTTGATGCTAACTTGCTAACCACAATGCACTTGAGGACCACCAATAACAATGATAATTATTACACTTATTCATTAACTATATTCCAAGAGCTTTACATACATTGTATCTTTTCCCCTCACGTCAACCTTATAAGATTACTTTCATTTTAGTAGAGGAAGAAACTGAGGTACAAAGAGGTTAAGTAACTTGCTCAAGAATAGTGGGGCAGGGGTTGGCTGGGGTAGAGCGGAAGCGCACTTGCCTGCCATGTATGAGGAACTGGGTTCAATTCTCAGTACCAAGTAAAAATAAATAAAATAAAGGTCTATCAACAACTTAAAAAAAAAAAAAAAAGTAGTGTCAGGGGCTGGGGACATGGCTCAGTTGGTAAAGAACCTGCCTCACATGCACAAGGCCCTGGGTTCGATCCCTAGCAACACAAAATAAAAAAAGAATAATGTCAGATTTGGAACTCAGATCACCTAACCCCAGTGCCCATGATGTTACCACCATGTTAGATTGTACCAAACCCCCACACTGGAAAGCCATTAAATCAGCACTGTCTATTATGTAGTCATTAGCCCCATATAACTATTTATTTTAAATTAATTAAAATTCAACATTATGCCACTTTGGAAAGCAGTCTGGCAGTTCCTCAAAGAGTTACAGAGCTATCATATGACCCAACAATTCCCCTACTGGTATATACCCATTAGGTACAGAACTGAAAACGTCACCACAAAAACTTATACACCAACGTTCATAGGAGCATTATTCATACTAGCACAAAAGTGGAAATAGCATATCAACTAATGAATGGATAAATAAAATGTGGTACATCCATACTGCTGAATATTAATTGGCCATAAAAAGGAATGAAATACTGATATATGCTACAACATGGATAAACCATAAAAAACATTATGGTAAATAAAAGAAGTCAGTAATGAAAGACCACAAAGCATGTGATTTCATTCATATTAAATGTCCAGAATAGGCAAATCCATAGAAACAGAAAATAGATTAGTGGTTGCTAAGGGCTGGTAGGAGAGGGGGTGGAATAGGGAGCTAGTAGCTATTGGGTTTCTTTCTGAGGTGATGAAAATGTTCTAAAATTAGATAGTGTGATAGCTGCAAGATTCTATGACCACAGTAAAACAAACAATTCGTGTAAGTTTAACAGTGTG
Organism: Spermophilus citellus; assembly: GCF_964194105.1. Classification (NCBI taxonomy): domain Eukaryota; kingdom Metazoa; phylum Chordata; class Mammalia; order Rodentia; family Sciuridae; genus Spermophilus; species Spermophilus citellus. The sequence continues at coordinate 72,147,890 of NC_138195.1, read as the reverse complement.
AATTTTTTGTCACTGAATATCTCAATAAAGTTGATACAAAAAAATGATTAACAATTCAGTTTCTTATGTATCCTAGTCATAGCTTAAGTGCTCTGGACATCCAGATGTGGCTGTGTAGCTGATGAACTGGACAGCACAGGGAGAAGAGATTTCCAGCAGAACAGGAAAGTTCTACTGGACAATGCAGCCTTGGACAAATAGATGAAAATCCTCAACCATCTGACCACAGCTTCCCTTTCAAGACTCACCTACTTTTTCATTCCTCTACACGCCCACATTCAAAGCTTCCACAGACCATGTTATCACCTTCAAATACACCTTCCTTTATTCTTCTGCCTTTGATAGGGTCTTGCTAAAGCTGGCCTCAAATTTATGATCCTACTCAGTCTCTAGAATTACAGGCATGGGCCACTGCACCTGATTTGAACTAGACTTTAAATGTTGATAAGAAACAGCACTGTGGTGCATGCCTGTAATCCTGCTACTGGGGAGGCTGAGACAGGAAGATCTCCAAGTCTGAGACCAGTTTCAGCAATTTAGGGAGACCTGGTCTCAAAATAAATGATAAAAAAAGGCTGGGGGTGTGACTCAGTGGTTAAGTGCCCCTATGTTCAATCTCCAATACCAAAAATAAAAATAAAAAATAAAAGTCTAGTCTAAAAGCTCCTTCCTCTTTGAAGCTTTCACTATGTCTTCATCTTCCTCTTGCCCCAGAGAAATCAATTGTTCCTACTGTCCTTTGTTTGCACTACCATGTCAGCACTGAACCCTCTAGATTATAATTCATTGTGTGTATTATCTGTCCTTCCACAAGATCACCAGCTCCTTGAGGACAGAGATTCTCTTTTGCATTCGATGGTTTCCAGGGCATACCAATAATAGCCAATAATGCTAGACTTCAATAAGTGTCTATTTTCTGAATTCTACTGAATTCTAGTACAAGGACTTACAGGAACTCAAGATGCTGATTTTAGACAAATGCTCAAACAAATGATGGTTTGACGCCATTTGTAAGAAAAGAGAAATGGAGTAGGGTTTTCCCAGGCTGAAAACTGGAGCAATGGCAATGAGTAAAGGTGAAATACAACTTGGGGTATGGTGGGGGGGAAAACAGAAGGAACTGGGGCCCCATCCAACTCAAAAGTTTTATGCTTGGCAAGGAAAGGTAAGGAGTGCATCTCTAGAGATTTGTGCCCAGACCACTGACTGAGCCACCTGATGGAAAAAGACATTTCTACTAAGACTTATTTTAAATAACAGAGTCAAATATTCTGGTTGAATCTAAACAACATTAGAAAAAAATAAGCTCTATCTCGACTATAATTTAACTGAAGGAAACAAATGCCAAGGCTTCCCTGTTTAGAAACTGCTGCTTTTGTATTCTTCACAAATATAAAGAATCGTATCTATGAATCACAATGACCCATACAAGAGTTAAATCTAAGTTTCTAATCACATAAGTGAGCCAGGCTGATGAACTTTCTTGGGCCCGCAAGGCAAGAAATGGCTGTCCCAATGCAGATCTGGTAACAGGAAAAGCAAGCCACCTGTAAATATCTTATACTTCTGATACTAAGATTAAATGCAATAAAAGATTATATTTAATAGATCCATTTCAGGGGGAAAAATGCAATGGAGTACCCATACCATTTTCCATACAGAATGAGTACAGCAAGTCCTCAATTCAAAGTGAGCTAAAATGCTGAAATAAGGACAGTGAGTACCTGAAGTACATTCTATGCCAGAGGGTCTCTGGGTTTTTTTTTTTCTTTACTGATTCGTACATGCCAAAAAACAAAACAAATCTAAATTGACTAAATTGTGGTGGATTCAGAGTTAATAATTATATTGTAACTTCCATTCCAAAGGTTAAAATTCAAAACACAAACCTCATTACAAATATCTAGTACTCTTGGACAGGAAGAGACAAGGGTATGTGGTGTGGGGTGAGAGTATGTAGGGGGATTAGGAAGAGGGCAGCAGCTCATTACAAAAATTTTCCCTTCTCTGCAGGAACTGTAACCCCTTAATAGACTGGTCAGTACTAGCACTCATCTGAACAGAACAAAGTACAAAAGCCACTTATCCCCAAAATAAGTATTCGAAATGCTAGAAATAATGATAAGAAAGCAGCCTGTGTTCAACAAGCTGTAATTAGAACAAGAAACTGAAAAGCCCCTTCCACATCTTCAGATTATCTCCAATGCTCCAGGACCTGGTAGAAACAGCCATTTTCCATCCTTCTTGCAAAGTGGATCCACTTCCTACCACCCCTCCTGAATTAACCCTCTAGCAAGATTATTTATTGGTTAGGGGGAACAGCCTTTCACAGATACTTTCAGAAATAACTCATATGCAAAAAAAAAAAAAAAAAAAAAAAAGTTTTTGTTCTATATTTTGTTCTGTCAACACCTATACTACTTAACTTTGCCAGTCTTGAGAGTTATAACTTTTCTAGTTGACAAAGAAAATTTATGTCACCTGCCACTTTATGACTTTTAACCAGGAAAACAAAGAACCTCAAAGAACCCTAAAGGGTCCCAGCCCTAGAAAAGTTTATAAGCCAGACCAGAAAATGAGCTCTATTTATTGCAGATGTTATTTCTAATGCACATAGATAAGTTCTGAGGAAAAATCAGACACTCAAACAGATAAATGGAGAAACAAATGTATATACATAAAATGGAATATTATTTAGCCATAAAAAGATGTGAACTACATGCTATAATGTGAATGGTCCTTGAAAACACTACATTAAGTGAAAAGAAGCCAGACACAAAAGACCACATATTACAGGGTTCCATTTACATGAAATATCCAGAATGAGTAAATACATCAAGACAGAAAGCAAATTGGTTATGACCAGGAGCTGGAGGGAGGACAGGAAGCAACCGGTTAATGAAGACAGGATTTTCTTTGGGTGATGAAAATGCTTTGGAATTAGACAGAGGTGGTGGTTACACAACATTGAGACTATAAAACACCACCAAATTGTTCACTTACTGTTAATTTTGTTATGTGAATTTCAACTCACTTATATAGTAATGGGCAAAACGAAATGCATATGTTCAAAGGCAGACCTTAAACTCCTAAGGAAAAGATTAAGTATTTTTGCTGGCACTCTATTTCTGTACTTGATCACAACATGAAGTTCAAGTGCAAAGTTGTATGGCCTTGGCCACTGTGCTATCTGTATGTTATTGTCTGATGCCTTTCTTAAAGACTGGGGAGAGAATGGAAAGTGAAGTAAATAAAATAACAAAGCCTTGCCAAATTTAAGGGAGGAGGGATGATTCCCCCTACTGCACCCCACCCAATTTGGCACCAAGAGTAACGCTCCCATTAAGGTTTCGAAATGCCAGCAGGAGCTGGAATCAGCACAAGCAAGCTTCTCTGCCTGGATAGAGCAAGCCACCCAGCAAGAAAAGCTGGGGTGCTCCATTTGCTGCATCAGAACCACCCTTTGCTCAAAAGGCCTGAGTTGGCTCAGATCAGCATCAGTGACTTCTTCTCCCTGACCAGCCAGCCTAAAGCAAGGGCTTCTTATAGTCCAGGTGTGCCCCTCCTCTTAAGGGGTTCCCACTCTACTTCATCCCACCTGCCTTCCGAGAGTCCTGCCTCCAACAACGTGCCACCAAGGTGCCATGCCATACATCATTAAAAAATGGAGCCAAGATGTCCTCAGAACTTCCCCTTGTCTAGCCTGAAATAAATATACTCTCAAGCCAGCTCAGTAGCCTGCCTGCCCCCTCCACCTCACACACACACAGAGACGTGCACAGTCTTGCTGCCTCGGACACTAGCTGGGAGGGGACATTAATGAGACTCATATGCCCCAATGTGGCACCAACATTCAATTAACAGTCACCCTAGAGCACCTAACATACTTGCCATCTCAAAGGAGCCTCATTCGCTTAGCACCATGCCTCTGCCACTAGCCTGCCACCAAAACAGTCACAGGTGTCCCTCAGCTAAACACGACGCCCCCTTAGCTCCAGTCCACGCTAGGCATGGGCGCCATCTCAAACCCCTCAACTCTTCGCAACTATACTCCTTCAGGCCCCTCCACCCAGGCCTCGACGACCTTCAAGCCCCCAGCCTGGCCCGGACGCCCCCTCCTCCTTACCTGCGGGGGTTCAGCCCTGACTGACAGGGGGCTGGGCAGCGCCTGGAGGAGCAGGAGCGCCATGCCACCCAGGAGCCTTCTCTCCATCCCCCTCCTGCTCCTGCTCCTCCGCCACGGCGCCGCCACCTCCCTCCTCCTCCCTCTCTTCTTCCCTCTTCTTCCTTCTTCCCTTCTTTTCCTGTTTCACTCTCCCCTCCCGCTTCCGGCTCTGCTCCACCCACCCCAGGCAAAACACCCTCCCAGACATGGAGGAGGGCCTCCAGTCCCAGCAGCTCATTGGCTTTTGACCTTCGTCCATTGATCAAACTATCTGTCGATCAAACATGGGTCTTGCCCACTCACGAGGTAGACCTGAGAAATTCAGCCAATGAAAAGTAGGAGGAAACCGGGCCATCTTGAGTGCTGCGAGATGTTGTAAACGCGTCCCGCCCCGCGGAGAGTGGCGGAAGTAGCCAGGATCAGGGGGTGGAACATCCAGAAAAATGTGGAATCTATAGCGAGTGCAGCCATTTTGAGTGTGGCGGAAATGATGGTTCCACAGGTCAACAAAAAAGAAAAAAAAAAAAAAAAAAAGGATATGAAAGGAAGAATATGATAATTCAAAAGGGTGTTTTGAAAATAAATTATTTCCAGGGGCTGGGGGTATAGTTTAGTTGGTAGAGTGCTTGTTTCTCAAGCACATGGCCCTGGGTTCAATCCCCAGCACCAAAAATAAGAAGTTATTTCCAGAAGGTAACTGAGCGCTCCTACAGGAAAGCAATTGCTCTAAAAATATTTGAGGGTTTTTTTTTTGTCTTGAAGCACAACTCCATTACCAGAGTCCCTCTTCCAGACTCAAACCACCCAAGAAGTAACTTAGGTCCATTTGAATTCCCTATTAGATAGTACCTTCACCTGAGGCAGTGCTTTCCCCCTCAAGTTGCAGGGACAAAATTCTATGACTCCAACTCAGAAATCGCTCTGAAATCCACCTCTCATTGCTTCAATCTGTGTTCTCAAATGGATAAATAAAAATGGCCTCCCTGATCCCCTGCAGAGCCTGGATTCTTCCACGCACCACAGCAACAGTGCTGTACCCTATAAAGCCAAACATTGTGTTGACAACTTCCCCTTTTAAAATACTTCAACTATCTACAGGATATATAGTTCAAGCTTCCCAATATGGTCCTCTCTGTGACCTGATCCCCATCTACTTTTTATCTCACTGCCAACCATTACATTGTCCCAAATGCACCATTCACACTGAACACTTAAAAAGACGCCCAATAACTTTGTGTGTGTGTGTGTGTGTGTGTGTGTGTGTGTGGTGGAGTTGGGGATCAAACCTAGGGCCTTATGCACGCAAGGCAAGCACTCTACCAACTAAGCTATATCCCCAGCCCCCAATAACTTCTTTACACATTACATATACAGTTCCTGTTTACAAATTCCTAGACTTCATCTTTGTTTCTTCTGAATTCACTAATACAGTACCACACAGTATACAGAATCTATATCTGCCTGCCTGATTTGCAGCTTTTGTACAGCACACACTCCTACTTCTTCTCATTTTTAAGTCTCTACAAAATACTTTACAAGGCTCAACCATTAACTCAATGTTGGGAAAATAAGTGAACATGTTTAGCATACTTGAGGACCTATGTTCCATCCCCAGCACCATAACATACATACATAAACAAATAATAAAAAAGCAAAAACAATTTCACAAATGAAGACCCATGGTAAAGAATTCAGATATCCAGAGCACCCAATTTTCTCTCAAAAACCTGCCAAAGTTTTTACAGCCTGGCCTATCCTAGTTCATGTCCGCTACTGGAGGGAGCTGCAGTTGGCTTAAATATAGGCAAAATGTGACACAGGTAAGTGTGAAGAAATAAGTGTGGCTCAGTTTAACAAGTTCGGCAGTTCTACAGTTCTGCCTCCCGTACTAGAGATTGAACAGAGTGGCAATCTACCACTGAACTATATCCTCAGCTCTTTTATTTATTTATTTATTTTGGTACTGGGGATTGAACTGAGGGGTACTCAACCACTGAGCCACATCCCCAGCCTTATTTTGTACTTTATTTAGAGACAGGGTCTCACTGAATTGCTTAGTGCCTTGCAGTTGCTGGTTTTAAACTAGGGATTCTCCTGTCTCAGCTTCCCAAACTGCTGGGATTATAGGTGTGCACCACCACACCCAGATTATTTTTTAAGACAAACTCTTGCTAAATTGTCCAGGCTGATCTTGAACTTGCAATCCTCCTGTCTCAACTTCCCAAGCAGCTGAGACTAAGGAACATACCAGTGTGACTAGCCCTGCCTCCATCTCAATCCTGCTTTCCCAAGTACTAAAAATGGTAACAAATATTTTTGCCAATCTCTAATTTCTTAGGAATTCATCCATCCCACAAATCATCCATCCCTAAATCAATCTTTAGGGAGAAGTTGAGTATAACCAAGGGCCAAATTATTTTCATGGCACAGTCTCTCGATCCCGGCCGCAAGGAACTCTAAGAATTACACAGGAGGGCAATCCCTATTGGGTCCCCTCTTGCCCCTGCAAAGAGTTCTGTCTTCATTCTTCACATTTAAATAAATCCTACTCCTTTCACTCTGGGGGCGGGGGGGATTACACATAAAGGCCAGGGTGTCACAGCACAGGCCTAGAATCCCAGCAACTTAGAAGGCTGAGGCAGTATTATGAGATTGAGGCCAACCTCAGCAATTCAGGGAGGCCCTAACTAACATAGGAGACCCTACCTTTAAAATTTAAAAAGGGCTGGGGATGTAGTTCAGTGTTAAAGTCCCTGAATTTAATCCCCAGTACAAAAAACAAAAAAAATCAGATATCATTATTAGAAACTCCAGTTCATTCTGGCAAACTCAGGGTTTCTGTCCCATCCTTTTCTCCTTTTGCCTGAGGGCAGGACAAAACTAAACCTTTTGCAGTCTGAACTAGCACTTCCCACACCAAGGCTGCTTTATCACCCTTAACTATCTTCTGACATCTCACAGGAACCAACTCAAAAGGCAGAGAAATGATGCAAACCAAGGTGAAAAGCAGTCTGATTTTTCTTTTTTATAATGCTGGGGATTAGACCCAAGGACACTGTTATTGAGCTATATTTCCAGCCCTTTTCATTTTTCAACTTAGAGACAGGGTCTCATCAAGTTGCCTAGGCTGGCCTGACTTGCAATTCTTCTGCCTCAACCTCCCAAATAGCTGGGATTATAGGTGTGTGTCACCTGTTTGGATTTGGGGTTTCTTGGAAAGTAATATTCTGGAATTAGAGGATTGATGGTCACAAAACTTTGTGACTGTACTAAAACCACTGCATAATACACTTCAAAATGGGGGAAGAGCCAACTACAACCAGTTTCTGAGCATCCAGAGCAAGATCCTTTCCCTTTAGAATAGTATTCCTTCAAGCATGGTCCCCCAACCAACAGGATCAGCATTACAAGAAAATTATTAGAAATGCACATTCTCAGCCGGGCGTGGCAGTCCACTCCTGTAATCCCAGTGGCTCGGGAGGCTCACAAGTTCAAAGCCAGCCTCAGCAATGGCAAGGCGCTAAGCAACTCAGTGAGACCCTGTCTCTAAATAAAATACAAAATAGGGCTGGGATGTGGCTCAGTGGTCAAGTGCCCCAGAGTTCATACCCCAGTACTCCCCACAAAAGAAATGCACATTCTCAGGCTCCACCCTAGACCTACAGAACTGGAAATTCTGGGGAGCGGTTCTACAATCTATTTTCACCAGCTTTCCAGGTGATTATGATGCACATTCCAAGAGACATTGTTCCAAGGTAGGGGAAGGTGTTTGTGTTAGGGGAAGGTCTTTGTGTTAGGGGTCAGAGAGTCAACATATTACGCTTTAAATGCCACATGTAAGAATAGGGTCTCTGTAACATTTTTTTTAAATTATTGTTTTGTAGTTGTATATTGACAGAATAATTTTATTTTACTTATTTTTATGTGTGAGGCACTGGGTTTGATTCTTTTTTTTTTTTTTTAGAGAGAGAGAGAGAGAAGAGAAGAGAGAGAATTTTTTAATATTTATTTTTTAGTTTTTGGCGGACACAATATCTTTGTTTGTATGTGGTGCTGAGGATCGAATCTGGGTCGCACGCATGCCAAGCGAGCGCGCTACCGCTGGAGCCACATCCCCAGCCCTGGGTTTGATTCTTTTTTTTTTTTTTTTTTTTTTTAATATTTATTTTTTAGTTCTCGGCGGACACAACATCCTTGTTTGTATGTGGTGCTGAGGATCGAACCCGGGCCGCACGCATGCCAGGCAAGCGCGCTACCGCTTGAGCCACATCCCCAGCCCCTGGGTTTGATTCTTAACACATAAAAATAAATAAAGGTATTCTGTCCATATACAGCTCCAGCCCAACATATCCTTATTCTTTGTATAAAATTACACTTTATAGATGTAGATTCGTCTTAAGTTAGAGCAATTGCTGACCCCCAGGCATCAGACAGGTTTCCCTTATAGGTATGATACCCTCTGAGACACGATGGCCAAAGACCAGATCCTGCTTTCCATCCAGGCTTTATTAGCTTAGTTTGCACTTTTTCAAGCTCTTTCAAGTAATTTATTCAATTCACAGTGACAGCCTTTGAACACAGTCAGCAAATCTTACCAGACAAAACTCAGTGACCCCAGGTATGCCACAACAGTCCCCCAAGGAACATGAGAAACCACTTTGGCAGCCCAGCTGGGGAGGAGAAGTGGCTGTGCTTTGCTGTGTGCACTTAAGGCTCTTTGGTCCTGATCGATTTCCTCTAAGAGGTGTCCAAGTATAACTCCCCTTTCCCATTCAGCACACACCAGTCTTTCTTTGGTGTTTAAGCTAATAGGCTGAGGGAGGCGGCCAGGAAATTTTACCCACTGAAGTGTGGATTAATGTCTATGTGCATCCTTTTCACTCATAGGGGACTTATCTTTTCAGAGATATAAGGCAATGAAAGAAGAAACTTCCACTATTATAGAGCAGATAGCAAGCATAGATCCAGACATGATTAAGACAGAACAAAGTCAACATCAACAGACAGGACTTGAAGCACCATGTAACTCTGATGCTTTGCACAGTGTCCTTTTCAGCACTAATAAGTCCTGAGTGCCTGATTAAATTCTAATTTAGCAGAACTCCCAAAGAAGCTTTCCAACCAGGGCACAATGAAGAGAATGGAGAAGAGTGGAGATGAGTCCAAAGTGACTCAGACTGCTTGCCCCTTCTCTTGCGTCAGGATAGAATTGCCTGGGTAAAAGGCTCCATTGGTTGGGAGAGGAGGTGGTGGGAAGGGAAGAGAAGATATAGAACTTTTCTTGTTCTAAGGGCTCATCTCCAATCATGGCTGGAAGGAAATCCTAAAGTTTTTTTTTTTTTTAAATGAATGGCTTCAGTGTCTCCCCAGGTAGCAGTAACTTCTCCCTGAGAAGGCCTCAGCTTCTTGTCTCCAGGGGACAGGGGTTAAGGAGGAGACAGACAGAAGACTTAGGTCCTTGTTCTCTTTGGTCCCTGTTTTTTTTTTTTTTTTCCTTTTTTGCAGTGTTGGGGGATGGACCCAGGAACTCATGTATGCTAGGCAAACTCTCACTACTGAGCAATAACCTCAAGTCCCTTTTTCATGTTTATCCCCTGGAGTCCAACAAACTAGTTGCTTGGGTAGATGCACCCAACTACCCTACCCTCCCCCTATCCAGCATGATTCTCAGGCCTTGTTGGCAAAGAGGATGGAGGACAGGTGTGCAAATATGGGTATACACTGGTCTTTGCTGGAGCGGGGCATTTAGAGACCCTTATTGAAGTAGACATAAGGTACATGTTCTCCATAGCTGGCCTTGATGGTGTCTTGGAGCTCTGGTTCCAGATAGGAAACTGGTAATTTGCTGAAGAGAACAGAGGAGATTATGAGCATGCCACCTGGGATAAGTGGCAAAGTACCCTCAGAAAAATTCCAACCCACATGTTACCTCCTGATTTTTCCAGACCGAATCTTTACAAGACTTTATATAAAGTATGCCCACAGTATGCCGCCCCTACTTCTTCTCAGGCCTGGCTTCACTCTCCCTGAGCTAAAGGAAGTGTTTAGCAGATGACCACTGAACCAGTACGGAACTAGAATTCAAAGAAGGGAAACTGGCTTCTTCTCAGTCTCATAACCAAGCAAACCCATCTCCTGGAGCCAGTCTCCACTCCCCACTCCTCCATCTGAGACCTCCCTTCCCTTTGTCCATCTGGGAGGACAGGAAGAGAAGTAGAGAGATCATCATCTGGTCTCTGGGAAACAAGAACTAGAATAAGGCCCTTATTCAAATTTAAAGGCCAGATCTGGCCAGAGCAGAGCTCCCAAATAACCCAGCCAGCAACAAAGGAAGTTTCTTGTCCACTAGCCCATCTCTCAGGCTTGCTCCATGTGGTGGAAGCAACTCATTCCTCCTCCTGGCTGTTCCTCCCCTTGAGGATCTGGCTGGTTTGCCATTCACCCAGGGTTAAGAGGCCCAGGATTTAGACTAAGAGGTTGATGCCCTTCCTGGTCTGTCCCTCTTGCTTTGGGCAGCAGGCAGGTTAGAGCAGCAGAGGCAGGGTGTTTAATAAACCAAAGTGGATGACAAAAGACCAATACCATATCTGTGGGAAGAGCCCACATGCCACTGGCACCATGAAGAGGAGGCTGTAAGAAATAAGAAACCAAAGTGTCAGGGGACCAGCCCTGTCCACACCCCATCCCTGAAAGCTCTAAGGGAGGTGCCCAGGAACCCGGCCTGCCTCCCCAGCCAGACCCTCAGTCCTCTCCCCACAGCCTTTCCCCATCCTCTGAGCATGAGGAAATTCATCCTGGCATGGGGACAAAACCAATGTCCTGACACCACTCACCCCCACCTCACACCCAGGTTCAAGCAGATGAGAAGATAATGATATGACTAGGGTATGCAAGCAGCGTACTCCAAGATCACAAGCACCCACAGCCAGTAGGAATGGAGTCATTGTCATCAACCCCATGGCTTTGCAAAGCATGATTATTGCTAGGACATGTTTACCCAGTGGCAAGCTCCTAAGAATGCTGACGTGACTTGTGTCATTACCACTCAGCTACATCCCCAGTCCCTTTTATTTTTCATTTTGAGACAATCTCTTCAAGTTGCTAAGGCTGGCCTCAAACATACTATCCTCTAGCCTCCCAAGTCACTGGAATTATAGGCATGTGCCACTATGCACAGCTTCAGCAACTTTTAAAGTCAAGTAAAGGAGCACATGTTCCCCAACACAGGCTAATAAGAAGACAGATCTTGGATGTCCCAGCCACCATAAAACCCAAACTATCCAAACACCATACTCACAAGCACCCAGACAGCATGACCTGCAATGGGGCATGCAGCACCTTGACTTTCTGCACAAAAACAAATAAAAGAGAGACCCACATGGGTCCTAAGTACATCAAAGTGAACCGCATGCCTGCCCTTCTAGGGATCAGCCAGCTAGCAGAAACTAGAAGCTGATACCTGCTGGCCCTGAGGGAGAAGAGAAGTGACCAGACTCTCTGTTGCTAATGTGGAAGTGGGCAGGAGGGGAGGGGAAGGGAGTCCCAAGCACAGGTGTGGTTGAGGAACTGGGCAGGGAAGATGCAAAGACAGCCCCGCTTACCTTCATGAAATGCAGTTTCTCCAGCCCTTCCATGATGACTGGCAGCAAGACTGGAAGAGAACAGGGGAGAAGCTGGGGAGGGCAGGGGGGAGTGGCTAGAAGACCCCTTTGTACAGTCAAGAGTGGGAACTGAGAGTTTCCTGCTTTCCCCAAAAATGTCAAAAAATATTTGCCATTGGGGAGAACAGAGATTGCAAAGTCATGGCCACGCTCTTTCCCCCAAGTCCCAGTAAAAACATGCTTCCCAAACTTCTGAACTTTCAAATCTGTAACAGAAAGACATTTGCTACTAGGCCCAAACCATCCTTCTCAAAATCAAAAACTAACTTTGAAAGCTCATGTAAACAAATTTTGTAATATGCCCCTGCTGAATGCAAACCCAGGCAAGGAATTTATTCTCTCTACCATCGTCTCCTAAGCAGCCCACGCTGTGCCCACCATGTCAAGCCCTGGTGCATAATGGCTTTTCATTAGTTCAATGAAAATTACTTTCTCCCCCAAATCTCTGATTAAGTGATATTCTAGGAACGAAGATTGTTCTCCTGAGTTTGAGAAGCATGGCTGCAGAGGCTGGGGTCCCACCTCCCACTGGAAACCTGAGTGTGGCTAAGGCCTCCACCATGTATTCCGGAGTTCCCCAGGTTGGGAGGGCTTCTCCATCTTACTCATGCCAGGGGCAGCCATGGTGATCCGGGAAATTACCACCTGGGTGATGCCTATGGCTGCAGCTCTCTGAGGGCAGAAAAGATTAAATGATCAGGAATAATTTATTCTGTGTACATGGAGTGCGTTGGAGGGCTGGGTAAGAGTCATGGGCAAGTCAGAGCTGGTTTGGGATCCAGAAATGATGCAGGAAGGACATAAGAGGCCTGTTCCAAACAGAGAAATACAGGGAAAATTGATGGGGAATGAGGTTGGAGTCCGAGACAAGCCTTTTTAATACTATAATGGCACAAAGGCCTGCTCTGATCACTAAGGAAGAAACAGGGTCTTAGAAGGAAATCCCCCCTCCTACCTCAAGAGAAGCCTCTGCTCACCTGGGAATGGCCAAGCTCATTCTGATTCCCATCCTTCACACAGATGCCCTGGATGAGTTCCCTAAATATAAATAGGAGTTGCTGGACTTGGGAAAGGGGTGCTAGGAGCCTGCCAGGCCTGTGACACACCAAGGGACCAAGGCCAGGGCACTCCAGCTCTAGACCACCCTCTGCAACCTGGCCCCCTGAGCTTTCTTCCACAGTCCAGTTATCAGTGGCTAAGAGAGTTGGCCCAGGGTACATACTACCTCAGCAGACTACTATAACTGCAGAACATGTGTATATATAACCTTGAGCATGGTCCTTACCCTTTCTAAAGCCTCAGTTCTCCTGATCTGCAAAATGGGGATAAGCTGAGCACCCACTTCATTGGACCTGGTGAGGATTAAACAAGACAATGCCTGACAACTACTTAGTCCAGTACCTGACAGTTACCACTCTCTGTTCACAGAGCAGCTATTTTTTTTTTTTTTTTTTTTTGGCAGATTGTGGTGGAGTACTGGGATCTCCACGCAGGAGCACTTTACCACTGAGTTACATCCCCAGCCCTTTTTTACATTTTGAAAAAGGGCCTTACTAAGTTGTTTAAGGACTTGCTAAGTTGCTAAGGCTGACCTAGAATTTGTGACCCTCCTGCCTCAGCCTCCCAAGCCACTGGAATTACAGGTGTGCACCCCCATGCCTGGCATCAGGCCAGCTCTTGACAGCACTCCACCAGGGACCAGGTAGATGGCTGCACTTATTCATCTACTGGGAAAAAGCTAGATGGGAAAAGGGAAGAGGAAGGAGCAATGTGGATACATGATATTCTGTAGTGTTCTTTCTCTAAGGGATCCTACGGTATCTCCAATGCTAGCAATCCCAAGAAAACACGGATTGTAGATGTAAATGATAACACTTATGTAGCCTTTGCTATGTTCCCGGTAATGTATGGAGTGCCATACACACACACACACAATTATATCATCAAAATCTCATAGCAGAGGAACATCTCTGCACACTCTAGTCAAGAAACAAAAACTGGGGCTGGGATTGTGGTAGAGCACTTGCCTAGCACGTGTGAGGCCCTGGGTTCGATCCTCAACACCACATAAAAATAAATAAATGAAATAAAGGTACTGTGTCCAACTACAAATAAAAAATATTTTTTAAAAAATGGACCGGGATGTAGCCTAGCATGCACAAGACACTGGCTTCATTCCCTAGCACTGGAAAAAAAAAAAAAAAAAGGGTAAAAACTGAAGACACAGTGAATTTTTCCACCTGTTCAGCTGAAACACTTAGAGCTGGGGGTCTAGAAAACCTCTATCTGCTCCTCTGGCTTTGCTTAGGCTTCTTGGTTCTGTTCTATCTTGAGGCTCCTCGTTCTGCTGCATTTCATTTGGTCATCATCCCAGGGCTTTGGGGGTAGGCAGAGTTCACAACTTTAACACAGCTTCAGTTGAAAGGAGGGGGTCTGAGTAAAACCCCACAGGTCCATACTACCTCCCCCATCCCCCACAACAGCAGACAGGCTGACTACCCTAAGTCCCCCACCATTACCACTCTCAGGGCCATCACCACAGGGGTAGCCAGTCCTCAGGGATCCTTTAGAGGCTCATCCCAGCAACCCTCTCCATAAAATCCCAGTCCCAGGAAGCCACCCACTGCATTGGTTTTCTGCCCTTTCCCTGCTAAGTTGTGGCACGTATGGAGAAAGGGGCTCCCTGTACTCACTGCTGTCGCGTCATTGGGATATTGACACAGTTAGCTGCAGCCACAGCAGCAAAGGGCACCCAGCGGCCCACCAAGGGTGGTGCTCTCTGTTGGGGGCAGGGAACAATGGGAGTTGTTCAGACTCATGGGAAGGTGGGAGTGGGAGGGACTTAAGGATTATAAAGAAAGGAAGACAATTAAACTGAGCTACCACTACACGACCAGACATCCAGAATAAGAATCCTAAACTCTGGCCAAGGCCCACTAAGGGCAAATCCCAGGACAGCTCTACAGTCTTCCCCAGGACTCTGCTGCCCCCTGGTGGCCACCATGCCCACAGCAGCTTCTGACCATACCTTTGTCCACATGTTCATGCCCACAGCGGTGGCCAATGCGGTGGTGGTGGCTGTGAAGTAGGAAAGGGCCATCTGCCTAGTGGAGGAAGGAGATGCTAGATGTTTGAAAGATTAGGTGTTGAAGGTGGGGGCCCTGATGGTTGAGGCAAGACCACAGGCTTGGGGGAGAAAATCTGGTATCAGGGGTTCATACCACATGTCATCTGATCCCGGTCTAATATTGGGCCCCCTCCCCATCACTCGCAACGCCCTGGCTCAGTGGTCTTCTTTCAGTATTTAACCTGTGTATACTGATGTTCCCTGCCCCGGGGAATTCTTTCCTGGGCTTCTTTTCTTTTTTTTTTCCTGTAGATGTGATGTTTGAACCCAGAGCCTCATGTGTTATAGGGAAGGGTTCTACCACTGAACTATATCTCCAGCCTTCTGTAATTTTATTTTGAGACAAGATCTGGCTAAATTGCCCAGACTGGCCTGGAACTTGTAATCTTCCTGCCTCAGCCTCCTGAATTGCTGAAGTACAGTCGGCACCACACCTGGCTCTTTCCTGGACTTTAATGGAGCTGAATTCTCACCCTTCGGAAATAGCAGAAAAGACTTCCTGACCAGCCTGGACACATGGACACCCCTCTGCCATTTGCTGTCTTGTCACCCTGTCTATGTCCTTAATGGCAGCCATCCCAATCTGAGATTATTGTGCTTCTTTTCTTAAAAGACCTTAAACTCCACCACAATAGGAACCACAATGCCCTGCTCCTCAAAGTATCCCCAGCTCCTGGAATCTCACCTGGTATAACATACACTTGTGAACATTTTGTCAAATCAATGAATGAACATATTTTGAACTGGTCTGGAAAGAAGATACTCTCCTAGTCAGTCTGAGAAAATATTTCCAAACATTGAAAAGGGTGTCTTTGCTACCTGCTCACTGCAGGTCCCACGGAAAAGGGGAGTGACAGCCCAGGAACCCTTCAGCAGGCCTGTGCCTGAGGAGGTAAGAGGATAGCTTGGGGTTTAGGTTTCCTACCTCACTGATGTAGGGGAAGCGGCATTCCTGTTGGTGTAGTTGACTAAGGCATTGAAGGACTGGTTCACCCACTGCCAGAAAATCACTGCCGGCACAGTCCTACCAGGAAGGGAGGCCAGAAGCAGAGGAGTGAGGATGGAAGGCAGGGCTTGAGGTCCACCAATTACCTCATCATCTGCTATTCCCTAAACTGTTCCCACTGTTTTATGTACCAGGCTTTTGGACAGACTGGGTCCTCTGCCTGGAATATCTACCCTCCTCCTTCCACACATGGAAAAATCCTTGGAACATTCCCAACCCGTCTCCTGTCCTTCCTGAGACAAAATTAGTCACTCTCCATGTACCCTGCGCCCACGACCCCATATTCTTGCTCCAACCTACCACTTACCAAGCTGCACTCTGTTTACTTCTTGGTCTCCTCAACAGAGCTCCATGAGGGGAGAGACCAAAGTCTTTATATTCCCAGCACCTGGCCCAAGGCCTAGCTCAATAACTGAACAAATGAATGCATGGGTAGGAGGAGGCAGGAGAAAAAGGAGGGAGGAGAAAGGGGGAGGAGGAAGAGTCACACATCCAGCAGCTACAGAGAAAGTTTATTGAATCATTTAGAGAGCCAAGAAAAAGGGCCTTCTTGGTACCAAGGGGTGCTTAATCACTGAACCACATCCTCAGCCATTTTTTTTTAATATTTATTTATTTTTTTTAGTTCTCGGCGGACACAATATCTTTGTTGGTATGTGGTGCTGAGGATCGAACCCGGGCCGCACGCATGCCAGGCGAGCGCGCTACCGCTTGAGCCACATCCCCAGCCCAATCCTCAGCCATTTTTAATTTTTATTTTGAGACAGGGTCTCACTGATTGGCTTAGGGACTCGCTAAGTGGCTGAGGCTGGCTTCAAACTTGCAATCCCTCCTGCCTTAGCCTCCTGAGTTGCTATAATTATAGGCATGTGCCACCATGCCCGGTCTACTGTGGATGGTTCATTAGAAAAATAAATTAATTGCAAATAAGTACTTTTTAAAGAAGAACTTAGGACAGCCTATCTGACTGTGTGAATTTGGAATTACTTAGCCTCTCTAGAATTTCATCTACAAAACAGAATTGAGAATAGTACCTATGTACAGGGTCATTAAGAGGGCTAAATGAGGCAACACGTGCAAAGAACTTAGCGTACTGCCTATATCCTGGAAAGTGATCGATCAAGAGGACTGCTATTATCATCCTAAGTCGGCTTACTGCCTCGCAGACCCAGGCAGCTGCACAATCCCCTGCTCTGCTCCAGGGCCCACCTGTAGAACTGGAGCATGAAGCCTGTGATGATCATGCCTCCAGGGACCTGGAAGGACATCCGCCCAATGACATTCATCTTCTCCCCAGTGTCAGGATGGAAGGCCGAGTCATATAGCTTCTTGGCATAGAGCAGCTGCTCCACTTGAGTACCTGGGGGTATGACCCCAATCCTGTCACCCAAGGACAACAGGCAGTTAACTAGCCAGCCCAATCAAGTCCTCCCAGTCTTCCTCCTCTCATTTCTCCCTTCTCCCAGAGATCTCTGCCTATTCCTTGTCCTTTGGTGTCCCTCTCCCACTACAGTCCCTTCTCTTGATTACTCACCTGCTCTTCTCCACCATCATCTTGGCCCAGTCCAGCTCTTGCTCTGATACAAAGACAGTGCGGGGGTCCGTAATGTTAAAGAAGTGCTTCACCCTCCCCAGGAAAGTGTACTGGTCCCAACGAGGGGCATCGATGTTAAAATCAGACAGGCTGGCCTCCATCTTGCTCACACACAAAACTGCAGACTTAAGGAACAGAGAAAGAGTAAGGACTGTCACCCAAATCAAAGCCTGCCCAAGGGGGCCTGAGTGCCTCCCAGTGTTGTAGACTGCCCGCTTTCACCAGCTCCTGGACATCCTTTGACACAGCTGAGGCAGTCCCAGTGAATGATCACCAGGCTGAGACATTAGGCACCAACACGTATCTCTGATGCCTGCTTATGGTTTCAGGCCTGTGCTTGATGACTCTGTCGGAAAAGCCGAAAAAAGGGACAAGACAGTGTCCGTCCCTGGAGAGCTCAGAGTCCAACTGGGGAACAAGAGCCCACTGATGAAGTAGTATATAATATCCCCTGGTGCTAGCCAGGCGCAGTGGCACATGCCTGTCATCCCAGCCACTTGGGAGGCTGAGGCAGGAGGATCGGGAGTTCAAAGTCAATCTCAGCAAAAGCAAGGCGCTAAGCAACTAGGTGATACCCTATCTCTAATAAAGTACAAAAAGAGGGCTGGGGATATGGCTCAGTGCTTGAGTACCCCTGAGTTCAATCCCTGGTACCCCCCAAAAAAGTGTATACACACACACACACACACACACACAAATATATTAAAAATATGAATATATATAAATATATATAGTCCCTGGTGCTTCTGGCAGGGAGATGGGGAAAGTACTCATCTTGAAATATGAGCCCTCCCTATTTTTCTTCACAAAGCCTATACTTCCAGAACCTAACCACCTGGGGGTGGGAACTCCACACACCTCTAGACTTTCTTACCTAAAGGAAGTGAGGGGAGACCGAGAGGCAGAGCATAGGCTCCCTACAGGACAGACTGATGCTTCCTCACTTCCACCTTACAACTGCCCCAGTGGGGCTCCTACAGAATAAAAAGGGAATGCAACATAGGATGGCAAGCCTCACACCTTATTTAAGAAATCTCTGGGACTGGGGTTGTGGCTCAGGGGTGGACTGCTTGCTGGGCATGTGTGAGGCACTGGGTTCCATTCTCAGCACCATGTGTAAATAAATAAATAAAGGTCCATTGACAACTAAAAAAAATGTCTCTGAGGCTGGAAAGTAGCACAGGGGGGCATCTCAAGGCCCTGGTTTCAATCCCCAGCATCAAAAAAGAAGAAGAAATGAAGAATTTGCTGGATAAACAAAATCAAGGAAATGGTCACCAGTAAACCTGATTTATAAAATTTTAAATGAAGTTCATCAGAAAATTTTTGACCATAAATTCATATATACATAACAAAAGAAAGAGTATCAGAGAAGGAATACATGAACGTAAAATAAAATCTTTACTTTTTTTCTTTCTCTGGAAAGAAATATTCTTAAGACAGGGTCTGACTAGGTTAGATAGACTAGCCTTGAACTTGTGGTTCTCATTTCCCCCTCAGCAGTCCTCCTACTCACCCCTGCAAGGAGCCAGCTGGGATTAGAGACATGAGCAACAATGCAGGCTTATTCTGAATTCTTAATTGACAGGTAATTATGGATAAGTAAGATAATGACGGCAATAATACGAAAGATGAGGAGTCAGACATGGTGGCGCATGCCTGTAATCCCAGCAACTCAGCAGGCTTAGTCAGGAGGATCACAAGTTCAAAGCCAGCCTTATGGGGCTGGGGATAGAGCTCAGTTGGTAGAGTGCTTGCTTCCCGTGCACAAGGCCCTGGGTTCAATCCCCAGAACCAAAAAAAAAAAGCCAGCCTTAGCAACTTAGTGAGGCCCTAAGCAACTTGCGAGACCCTGTCTCATTATAAAAAAATAAAAAGGATAAGAGGAACAAATTAGGACTTCTCTATTATAAAGTGTTCTACACCCTGTGAAACTGTACACTTGTTATTTGAAAGTGGACTTGGACTACTTGTAAATACATATTGCAAATTGCAGGGCAAACGCCAAAAACATTTTCAAAAGAAGTACAATTAATATGCCAAGAGAGAATATAGAGTCACATATTAAAAAAAAAAAAAAGTTGAGACCTTTGAATTTCATCAAGTCACTAAAGGATCATAAGAAGACTAATAAGATCAGATGTGTACTTAGAAGGACACTCTGAGGGGCTGGGGATGTACCTCAGTGATAGGGCACTTGCCTGGTACAAGTGAGGCCCTGAGTTCAATCCCTAGTACCACACACACAAAAAAAAAGAATGAATCTTATGATAAATTAATAATATCTCAATAAACTGTTAATCTTAAGAAGGAAGGAAGGAAGGAAGGAAGGAAGGAAGGAAGGAAGGAAGGAAGGAAAGAAAGAAAGAAAGAAAGAAAGAAAGAAAGAAAGAAAGAAAGAAAGAAAGAGAAGGAAAGAAAGAACGAACACTTTGGGTTAGGCATGGTGGTATACACCTGCAATCCCAATGACTCGGAAGGCTGAGGCAGGACGGTGGCAAGTACGTAGCCAGCCTCAGCAACTTAGGGAGTCCCAGTCTCAAAATAAGCATTCCTGAGTTCAATTCCCAGTATGTAAAGAAAAGAAGGGAAGGGAAGGGAACTCTCTGGGCAATCATATGAAAATAGATGGGTGTGGGAGGACCTTGCAAGAAGCAGGGAGGCCAGCCAGAAGGGAATCCTAAAACTCCAGCCAAGAAGAGATAAGGCTCAAATGAACCCAAATGCACCCAGAGAGACCAAAAGGAGAGAACCTTTTAAAGCAGAGTCTTATGATTTACTAAGCAATTGGGTACAGGAGGAATGCTGTGCCAGTCAGGGGTCAAAACTGGAAAGGAGAACACAGAACCTCAGCGTTTTGGACCTTGGAGGTCTAGCCCTTCCTTAAAGGGTTTCCATCTGATAACCTCCCTTTTCTTGGGGGTGGGGGGAATACCGGGGATTGAACTCAGGAACACTTAACCAGTGAGCTACATCCCCAGCCCTATTTTGTATTTTATTTAAAGACAAGGTCTCACTGAGTTACTTAGCATCTCACTTTTGCTGAGGCTGGCTTTGAACTCGCGATCCTCCTGCCTCAGCCTCCCCAACCCCTACAAGTCCTGAAAACCACTAAATTTAAGAGGCAAGTCAAGAAAAGGAAGACCTGAGAGACAGGAGAGAGAGGAGGGGGGGAAAGGAAGTAATTTTTAGATTACTGTTAGGGTGGGAGAGACTTCAGGAAACTGATATGCTAGGAGCCCTCATTCCTAAGAGGAAGGAAAGGTTTGGTGTGGAGGCCCACCGTGCAGTATGCACAGTGCCCTTGCCTCACCCTGAGCTGTGACTGATGTGGCTATCTCTACAGAAGGCAGAAGCAAGTGTCCACTGGCCATGTCCACCTTTCCAGCTCCATTTGGACTCCTACTGACTGGTTCACAGACCAACTGGAGTGAGGCAGGGAAAGGGTTCACTTCCCAGATGCTACAAGAAACTCAAAGAAGTTTGGTGGCCAGAAGATCACATACCCCCTTGGTTTAGAGAAGCCCAGACTCACACTCACCGGAGACAGCCTGATGAGCCAAACCCTATGCCTACCCCCTCAACACACACACACACACACACACACACACACACACACACACACACACACACACGGCTGAACTTCTATGACATCTCTCTCCACCCTCAACTCAACATTGCAAAGTCCTCTGCCTCTCCTAACAGAGGCACCCTGATGGGGTAATCATCTGCTAAATTACGAAAGAACTTCACCTGCTTAACTCAGGTCAGCATAGAAACTATACAGAGCCTGGTTTTTCATTTTTGTGGTTCTGGGAATTGAACCACTGAGCTACACCACAGCCCTTATTTTTTTTTTTTTTTTCTTCTGAGGGTGTCACTGGCCTCAACCTTGTGATCCTCCTGCCTCAGCCTCCAGAGGTACTGGAATTATAGGCATGCACCACCATGCCTGGCCAAACCCTGTTTTATATAAACTATAAGACCCTCCTACCCACCCCCCAAAAAAACACCCTAAATTGTCAGTCTAGAACAACATTCCTTGCAGAATGATGGGCTTCTGTAATTGTCACCTTCTTGTCATTTACAGTTCTTTATATGAATTCCCAGACATAAGCATTGGGACCAAGTCTATAATGTTCACTGCTGCATCTCTCATATACCCTCTAAAAATATATACTCCCTATCTGAAATGCATTCCAGCTTATTCTTGGGTTCTCTTGGCATAGAGGATGTTACCTCTTTTAAGTCAAACTCAGAACCTGCCCTGGTTACAGAAATAAGAGCAAGCTGTAAAGTTGGAAACATAAAATAATAATTTTTTAAAAAACAGACTTTTTTTTTTGGTACCAGGAATTGAACCCAGGAGTGCTTAACCACTGAACAACATGCCCAGCCCTATTGTTTTTTTATTTTATGAATATTGTTTTAGTTGTAGATAGAAACAATATCTTTATTTTTATTGGTTTTAATGTGGTGCTGAGGATCAAACCCAGTACCTCACGTGTAAGGCTCTACCACTGAGCCACAACCCCAGCCCCCTTTTATTTTTTATTTTTATTTAATTAAAAAAATTATTTGTTGCTTTTAGTCATATATGGCAGTATTTTGACATATCTGTAAATAGGGTTTAACTTCCCATTCTTGTGGTTGTACATGACGTGGAGTTATCAGTGTGCTGTGGCACACGCATCCATATATGAACATAGGAAAGTTATGTCCAATTTATTTTACTGTTTTTCCCATTCCCATCTCCTCCCTCCCCTACCTGCCTGCCTGTTGTGAGTCAGTGTCTGTCTATCAGAGACAACATTAGGCTTTTTTTTTTTTAAAGAGAGAGTGAGAGAGGAGAGAGGGGAGAGAGAGAGCGAGAGCGAGAGAGAGAGAGAGAGAGAGAGAGAGAGAGAGAATTTTTAATATTTATTTATTTTTTAGTTCTCGGCGGACACAACATCTTTGTTGGTATGTGGTGCTGAGGACTGAACCCGGGCCGCACGCATGCCAGGCGAGCGCGCTACCGCTTGAGCCACATCCCCAGCCCCAACATTAGGCTTTTTGGGACTAGCTTATTTTACTTAGCATGATAGCCTCCAATTCCATCCATTTACCAGCAAATGCCATAATTTCATTCTTCTTTATGGATGAGTAATATTCCATTGTGTATAAATACCCTTATTTTTTGAGACAGGAATCTCAGTTGCTTGCTAAGTTGCTAAGGCTGGTCTTGAACTTGGGATCATCCTGCCTCACTCAGCTCCCACATTGCATAGATATGTGCCCCCACCCCCGGCTTCAGACTTTCTTTAATGAAGCTACTAATTATCTGCCCCCCTCCCATATTGAGTCATATCTGGTTTCTACATTTTGTCTATAGTAACTCTCCTTCCTCCCTCCCAAGCCATACCTAGTCCTCCCTAGAAAGGTCACCATCATGTCCAGGGTGGCCTTCTGAAGGATTATGGTTTCACTATGAGGACAAGGTGGAAAGGGGAAATCAAAAAGGTGATTGACAGCTACGTCCTAGGATTAGAGAGTGTCACATCTCAAAGACATTAGGAATCCGAGATCTTAGTTTACTGAAACCTAGAAAGGTTCACACTCCACCAGCATGGTGGGCATCTGGGGCACACATGGCCCTGCACTGCACACTTGTAGCAAATATAAAGAGGAACAACAGATCCAGTCCTCAGAGTCTAACAATAGATGGGCCTTTCTTCACTGAGGTCACAAGGCTCTAAGTAACTCTAAGTCACTAAACAGGTCCTCTATCCACTACAGCCTATTTTGTTTTCTCTTTAAAAAAAAAAAAAAAAAAAAATGAAGCCGGGCATGGTGGTGCATGCATGAAATCCCAGCAACTCAGGAGGCCGCAGCAGGAGGATCACAAGTTCAAAGCTAGCCTCAGCAACTGAGCAAGACCCTTAGCAATTTAATGAGACCCTGTCTCAAAAAATAAAAAGGGCTGAGGATGTCACTCAGTGATTAAGTGCTCCTGGGCTCCATTTCTAGTATAAAACAACAACAACAAAAAAAAACACCACCAAAATGAAACCAAGTGCAGTGGCATACGCAGTGTAATCCCAGATATTTTGGAAGCTGAGACTGGAGCATCACAAGTTCAAGACCCTATTTCTAAGTTTAAAAAAAAAACAAACAAACAAAATAAAAAGGATTGGGGATGTAGCTTAGTGGTAGAACACCCAGGCTCAATCTCCAGTACTGCAAAACAAAACAAAACACAAAAGCCATGGTGACACATGCCTGCAGTTACAGCTACTGGAGGCTCAGGCACTTAAACCCATGAGTTCAAGACCAGCCTAGGCAACATAGTAAGATCCATCTCAAAATAATGAAAAAGAAAGGAGAAAAAAAAACAGATTACTACCTCACCCGAAGTGATACTTATCCTTCCCAGAGAGCCAATTTTCTCTGGCAAACAGAATCAAAGCTTGCTCAGAGAACAGGCTTCCAAACCCCTTCTTAGTTTTCCTCTTACAAGGAGGTAAGTGCTCAAAATTTCCCTGCTGGTAGCCCCAGACAGGGAGAAAAACAAAACATCATTAACAAGACAATGAAACAAAACAAACATCATGGTGGGTACTCACACCAGAGGGATATCAAGGCAGCCAGCTGGAGATGCTAGAAGGACAGGTCAAAGACCACCGAGATGGGGAGGATTTGTGTCAAGGTTCCTAGAGCAATGTGGAGAATGAGAGTAATAATCAAACAAACACCCAGAAACATGCAATATTGGCACTCGTCTGACTCCAAGGCAACTGCGCTGTCTGGCTCCAGACAACCAGAAGGAGAAATCTGCTTTGCCTTTTCCACAGAAGAGCCAATGGTCTAGAGATAGGTCGAGTGCAGAGATGAAAGCTCTAAACTGACTGACCCCTCATCTTGCACCTCCTTAGTTAAGGTTCTGAACTGAATTTCCTCTCCAAGGATCTAAAGCAGGTAGGCAAGTAGCAGAAGTTTTCAAAATACTGTTAGTTGAATGCATGAATAGCTAAAGTCATTCAGGGAAAATCTGTCTTCACTACAACATACTTAATTAGGTTCGAAAGACTGCTGGTAGGAAGGGATGAAGTCCAAAAACCTAGATGAAACTATTAATAATATCTAGCATTTCCTTTTTGACAATACTCTTATGTATTTGACAGACAGGACTGACAGTTACGAGGCACACACAATATCAGCAAACTTCCAGGCTTTACTGGGTCTTAGAAAAGTTCTAGGTTCTTGGTTTACTACAGATATAAATCACTCTGTTCCTCCTACCTGGACAATACCGTTTACAAACAATAAATTGTTTAGAAGTCAGTTCAAGTCCCAACTCTATCGTTTACAATATCTAGCGCTGTGAGAACAAAATAAAATCTTGTACTAAAAGCATTTCACTAAGGATGTAATTTCCACAAGGGCAGATTTCGTGTACTGCCATGTCTCCAGCGTCTAGAATCTGGCCTGGAGCATACTTACCACAGGATTCTCTGCAGGTAAAAGGAGTGGGAGGCAGCACTTCCGATCCAAGGTAGCTTAATAAAATCCAGTGGGCCCCCCAAAACACCTTT